>NC_136917.1:112688361-113888361 GCF_949752795.1 Hyperoodon ampullatus
GCTAGATGAAGAGAGACTTTACTGGACATTCCAAAACTCTAAAGAAGAGACAGACTGTTGTCTCACTCTCTTCTCTTCATTCTCTCTTAAAAAAAAAAAAAAATACTAGATGTGAAAACTTCAGAGTGTACCATGCTAAATCATACAAATTCTGTCTTTTAAACAGAGGATCTGAATTTTATAGATATTATAAGTAAATATCTATTGAACATTTATCATATGATCCCATAGAGCATGCAGAGAAGTTATTTTGGTGTTGCTATGTTTGACCTTATTAAAACTCAAGCACACAGGATTGCCTAACATCTATTTTTTTTTTCTAACATCTATTTTTAAACATAAGACCTACTCTCCCTATTACACATTAGGAAACTTAATATAGCTGAGGTGCTGGTCAGGATTAGCTACTATGTAAATTGTCTGGGGCTTTTATGGTTTGCTTTTAAAATCAGAAATAAATCAAAATAATTGTTTTTTAAAAGTAAATTTATGCTCAAAAAAAGAAAGAAATTGGCTAATAAACACCAGATGTGTGTTAGATCTGGTGATGAGCACTGAACTCATGAGTGTTCCAGGACTGGCTCTGCCATTAGACTAGGGTTAGAATCCTAGCAAACTTACTAGCCATCTGACATTAGGTAAATTACTCAAGATTGCTAAGTCTCCATTTTCTCTTCCATAAAATGGGAATGAAAACAATGCAAATATCATAGAGCTATTGTGAAAATAGACCAAACTAACAAGTGACCATGCTTGGAAAAGACTAGCTATTCCTTGAGTTGATGTCAGTTTCCCTTCCTTCTCTGGGTCTCTGTTCACTCATCAGAAGCATAAACAGGTCAGGGAGATGGCGCTAAAGTCCTGTCTAGGATAAGTGTCATCAGCAGCCAGGCCTTCCAGCAATTATTTGGACCACAGGGCAGTAAAACCTCCTGTTGTAGGCAGATAGAGAAGTTACTAGCAAGATGACAGGGAGACTGACAGAAAACTCCAAGAGGAAGGAGCAAGGAGGCCTCAGAGACTGGGACTTGAAGGACCGGGATCCTAGCAGAACCCTGCCTCTGCTCCCCAGGCCCAATTCATTTTACCAATGCATTTGCTTCAACTAATTACTTGTGAGATTATTTGTTTAATGCCTGCCCTCTCCAGAGACTAAACTCTAAAGATTAGGAACTCTGTTTTCTTCACTCATTCTAGATTTAATTTACTTTGTTTCGCACACAGTAGGCCCCTCAACAAATATTTGTTGAATGAATGAGCCTCTTTTCTTTTAGTAGGTACATTTCTGAAATTGGAGGTGTCTCGAATTTAGCTAAGCAACATGGTGGCATTGCTGCTCTGGCATTCATTTTGTTGGACCAAGTGGCCTGCAGGGACCTTAAACTGACACCAGCCTCCTCATGCAAGAACATGTCCCAGAGACAGTCCTCATAGTAAGCTCCTGATATGACTTCCCCAGCAGTTTTTGTGATCAATAGTCTCCCTCACCTTTCATCGTCTTCCCCTGTGCGCCCCTTAATAAGACCCCTGTGAAATTTACCAAAATCCCATGCATTTTGGTTTGAATTGACTGATCCAGCCTTAGCCCAAGAACCCGCAAGAATTCCACACATAGACCCTAATAAAGGCATGTGTGCCAGGTTTTGCCTCTCCCTTTGCCTGTGCTCACTCTGCCTTGACCTCCCTGTATGGCCCCTTGAGGTACACCGTGCATTTCCTCCAGGACTTGTGAGT
The DNA here is from genome assembly GCF_949752795.1 of Hyperoodon ampullatus. Classification (NCBI taxonomy): domain Eukaryota; kingdom Metazoa; phylum Chordata; class Mammalia; order Artiodactyla; family Ziphiidae; genus Hyperoodon; species Hyperoodon ampullatus. The sequence continues at coordinate 112,690,096 of NC_136917.1, forward strand.
AGTAAACTTCTCTAGTTCAATTTCTCTTGTGGTCTTTTGTTGAACTGCTGCTCACGCTCACCATCTGGCACCCTATGTTCCACTTAATAAATGTTAATTTAATGAAGTCATAACAGGAGGAAATTCATTTTATTTACAAATCAACAAGTTTAAGTGCCCAGTGAACTCAGCCAATAAGAGGAAATTTGTGATGAAAATTTCTGTTTAGCTGTGGATTTTTTTTTTAAGAGAAGTGTACCCAAACTAAGAAAGCATAGTAATGGCTCCATGAGAGGGCTTTGAGCATTTAGAGTTTGGTAGCATCAATTAACCCTCCCACATATCTTGGACTTTATCAGACTAGGATGTAGAGTTTTGGAACTGAATACACTCCAGTTGCCTTAACAGAGGACTTTTCTCTGGGCAAAATGCAAAGCCTATTCTTATCTGTCCATCTATGATCCTGGCTCAAGGGTCAGTCTAGGGGAGGCTTCCCAATGAGTCACAGAAGGTGGGAATGATAACCACAGACATCCTAATTGAACAACCCCTCAGTACTTATCACTGTCCCCTCCAAGCTATTGTGTTTCCAGAGTCCCTGGCTATTGTCAATCCCTGGAAAACGAATGGTGAGCAACTAATGAAATTCTACCTAATCTAACAGGTTCAACATCCCAACTAAATTTGCTTCTCAAGGGAATCTGGATGACTTGACATTCACCTGCTCATTCATTCACTCAGTTATTCATGCCATTCTCTTATTAATTCAACAAATATTCCCAGTCCTGGAAATCCTGAGTGATTCTGAGTGAGAAAAAGAAAGCTTAAACAGAGCAGTAATTAGCACAAGAGCTGGAACCAGGAACTAAAGAATATCTAATCACATATTGTGTCTGGAATATCTTTCTGCCCAGCTGGAGTAACACCTCTGCAAAATCTTTCTAAATTTCATTTTAAGAAGAATATACTTCTTTTCTCTGTTCCCTTGTTAATATCCTTAGTGTAGTGCTATGACATTATGTTGGAGTTAACTGCTTCCCCTCACCAGGCTGTGAGCTCCTTAAGAAGGAACTGTACCATCCAACCACCCCTATGTCTCTGGTGCCTTGCATAGGGCCAAGCATGTAGAACTCATTATCAGTGGAACACTTATCTGCATTCCAGTGAAGTTAATGGATTTCTAGGTATTATCAGGCCTGTATTGTCCAATATGGTAGCCACTAGCCACATGTGGCTACTGAGCACTTGAAATGTAGCCTGGAGGTGGGGAAGAAGAATTGAGATGTACTGTAAATGTAAAACACATATCAAATTTCAAAGATTTTGCACACAAAAATGTAAAATATCCCACTAATAGTTTTTTTTTTTTTTTTTTGCGGTACGCGGGCCTCTCACTGTTGTGGCCTCTCCCACTGCAGAGCACAGGCTCTGGACGCGCAAGCTCAGTGGCTATGGCTCACGGGCCCAGCCGCTCCGCGGCATGTGGGATCTTCCCGGACCGGGGCACGAACCCGTGTCCCCTGCATCGGCAGGCGGACTCTCAACCACTGCGCCACCAGGGAAGCCCCCCACTAATAGTTTTTATATTGATCATATGTTGAAATGATAATACTTTGGATATTGAGTTAAATAAACATATTATTAAAATTAATTTCACCTGTTTCTTTTTACTTTTTTAATGTAGCTGTTAGAAAATTATAAATTATATATGTGGTTCACATTGTAATTATTTTATTATCCAATAGAAACATTGGATAATACTGGGCTACATCAAAGATTACTATTTCAGGTACAAACCACACCCAGTCTCTTATACCTGATTCTCTCTTTTGGTAGGAAGGAAGGGGAATTTGGTTACATTGTCCGAATTGAGTCAAGGCTGTCCTTGAGCCTAGGTTCAGAATATCCAGGGAATATAAGGCACTTTTTTTTTTTTGGCAAAATTCTATCAGTTAATATGTCCCACATTTTGGTAGGTTTGCTGTTTTAAAGAAAAAAAATCCAACTCTTGCTGTAGTCCCCTATATGGAGTCAAAGTCTCACCAAGGGCATGTAATACCCATGCAGCCAACACTTAAATAGCTCTTCAATTCCTGGCTCCAAGAGCCTCTGCTTTATCTTCTCTCCTCCCTCAGTCTCTGGCATCCCAAGCAGTCACCCCTCCCATCTCAGCTTTTTCCACTGACCTCAAAAGAGGGCTGTCTCAAATAACACCCTTGTCAAAACACCTAGGTAAGCACAGAAGTGGGAGACATCATATAAATAGACATATGGCAACAGAGTGCAACATACTGATAACAAAAACCATTTACAAACTCCCCTCACCTTCCAATAGGTTTCTTTCTTACAATGATTAAACGTAAATGTCACTAATAAGTTTAATTCTATCAGCTTAGGCAGACCTTTTTTACACAGGCACTGGCAAAGCTGCAAATGAACATGATTTTTAAGATCTGGGCACTGTTGCAGCAAAAACCTCTGCGCTTAAGCAGAGAAATTAAAATTGACCAACAGAAAAGATCCAAAACAAAAATTCTGAAAAATTTCCAAGTGATCTGTGGGAAAGACCAAAAGAATCAGGCTTCGTTGGACTACAGTCAGAAAAATACAAAAATCATGGATGTCTATTTACGTATCTTCCTCCATACAGGAGACCATAAGCTTGAAACATTTAGTACAGTGTTGGGCACACAACAGGTGTTCAATGAGTATATGAGAGTATAGGCGCTTACTATTTAATGGAATAATGAAATCACATGGTTTTCTTTTCTTTTTTTAACCCTGAGTGGTATGGTAGGCAGCACCCAACTTCCTATTTTACGCTGAATACATTCGGAAGCCCTTACCACGGCCTGCAAAGTCCTACATGATTTGCAACCCAACCACCTCTTAGACTCGTTTCCTATCACTCTCCCCTTATTTACTCTGCTCTCGAAACCTGACCTCCTTGTGTTCCTCAAATAAGCCACACACAGTCCTGCCTCAGTGCCCTTGCACCAGCTCTCCTCTTTGCCTAAAATACTCATTCCTTCAGTCTCTGCTCAAATGTCACCTCATCACAGAGGCTTTCTTCACCACCTGATCCAAAACAGTATAACCCTTATCTGCTGTACTTGTCCTCATATCACTGATTGCCACCTGACATACTACATATTTGTTTGTTTATTTGTCTCCCCAACCTGGAAACCCACTCCCAGGAGGGCAGGGACTTGGTTCATTTTGTTCACTGCTGTATCCTTTGTGCCTAGAAAGTCCCTGACACAGAGTAGGAGTTCAATAAGTAGTTATTGAATGAATAAACAAATGAACATAGATTGGAGTCCAGACACCGGGATCTAGTCCTAATTCTACCGCTAAAAAGTTGTGTGACTTTGAACAAACGTCCCCTGAAACTCAGTTGCTGAATCTGTAAAAGGATTGGTTGGGAAAAGATGTTTCTATAGCCTCTCCCAGCTCTCAAATCCTGCAGGTTTTATAGAGATGCTTTTTACATACAACTTTTGTATGAAGTTTTAGCAACATGAAAATCTTTTTCTTACATCCACAAACAATGAGCCCTCTGGGCACTTCGTTATGATTGAAGACCCTGCTCCAAAGGCCCTGGATGAAGTCTTCCCCTATCCTTCCAGGCAGGATAGACCCCAGGACTTCCTGCCTACTTTGAGGTGTTTCATACAGACTTTTCTTCCTTCTATCTCTTATAACAGTTAATGACATAATTACATTTTTCTGTTTCTCCACCTAGAACGTGACTATCTTGAGGGCAGTAATGGAGTCTTAGTAATGTTTGTATCCCCAGCATGGTCCTTGGCAATTAGTAGGCATTCCATGAATGTTTAGTGAATGAAGGAATACAGGAAAGCCAAAGTGGAATAGGACCATTTCTCATACTGAAAATGGAGACATCACTCTCCCCTCATTGATGAATGGTGGGCAGAAGGTAGCTTGGCTGCTAGTAATGATTCACCTGAAGGGATGTTAAGAAATTAAAACTTACCGGTAACCTACTAAAGGCCAAGCACTCTTACACATATTCACATAGTTTATTTAATCCTATGACAACCTATGAATTAGGAATTATCACTAATTATCCCTTTTTATAAACCTGTAAAATTATCCTGATTTAGAGATGAGAAATATGGAGCTCAGAGAGGATGGGGAATTTGCCCATGATGGAATGGCAGACAGGGTTGCCACTCAGGACTCTTCATGCCAATGATATTCATATCACTGAATGATACATCAGAAGCGTAGTTCTCTAATCTAATATTAATACTGGCATGTATAATGGTGAGTTTCCCTGCACTTTACAATTAAAGGTGATTTTTTTCCTTGATTCAGAAAGGTAGCTATAGATAATTCTACATATTATTGCTGGAAGACCAAAAAAAAGATGCACAAGCAGATGACGCTTTGTACCTTTTGAGTTTTTAAAAGTGAAGTTTTTTTCTGATAATAAAGTGCACTGTCTGTTCATTATAGAAAAACCAAAAAATATAGTTAAAGAAAAAAGTTTAGTCGACCATTATCCCATCACTCAGAGACAATGACTATTAACCTTTTTTTAACCTTAAGGTTAATAAAAGTTACTATAACCTTTATTATGTTAAGCTTTATTAACCTTTTAAGTCTTTTTCCAATACATACTTTATTTTATAGTGAGATCATTCTAAATTATAAAATGAACTTTTTTCAAATACAATATATGCACTTCCCATAATGTTAGAAATCTTCATAAATAACATTTTAATAATGGCTTAATACTACCAAAAGAGATGCCCTAATCAATCATTCTGTTATTATTACTTAAGCTATTTCCATTCAGTTACTTTCATGTTACTTTCATGCCTCTCAATTTAAAAAAAATCAGTCTGTAATTCAACTTCTGCAAATAGTTCTGATCTTTGAGGAAACACAGAGACAACTTTTCCATTCAAGAAGGGGAAAACTCCCATTCAGAATAGTGAATAAAAGGTCTTTCCCTTTCCCCCAATAACCTTTCCATATATAAGTTAGTTGGAGCCATTCAAGTTTCCCCTACAGTAAGAAAGGGTCTTTCCTCCAAAAGAAGGGAGGTGTGGAAGTCTAGCAGTGGCTGGGAGTAAACAGACCGAGGCTCACATCTCGGTTCTTACATTTACTTGCCTTATACCCTCAGTAAATTACGTAAAGCCTCGGTTTCCTCAGGTATAACAGGACAGTTACCTCACAGCGCTGCTGGGAGCGTTTAAAACGATAACTGAGCCTGGCACGGAGTGAGCCCTCTTTAACTGTAAAACTTGGACGGAGGATCTGAGAGGAAGAATGTCTCATCATTCTTCCTTCCCATAAATTAGAGAATAGTCGAAGCTCTCACCTCTAGCCTCAGAAGAAAGAAGAACTTTAGGCCATATTTGTAAACTCACGCCCACCAAAATGGTTTGGTTTCTGATCACACTTGGAGGTTAGAAGACATTCAAGAACTCCCAGTTCCCAGAGGAGCTCCTGCCAACAGAAACCTCTCTCCTGAAAGAGCCTACAGCTGCCACCTCCCTTCCCCGTGCCCCACCATGGAGCAATCCCTACATATCTCCCTTCCTTCTCCCTGCTGCTGCCTCTCTGCTCTGAGCCCTCCCCAAACACAACTTTCCAATCTGCCTGTCAGTCTCCTTTCTCAATGGCACCAATCTGTTCTCCTAAATCCTCTCCAGAAGTTTACTGATTTCCTGTTACCCACGTCATCAAATCCAAAATTTTTTAAATGGGATGGTTTTCAAGGCCTCCACCACCACCGTTTACCTCTTCCCCCATGTTTCCCTCCACTCTACATTCCGACGCTTGGCCTGGTGTCCACCTTATCATCTGTGGTCAGAGAAGGCTGACATTTACTGCAGATAAATCATGCCTTTACCTGAAGATCTTGACCTTTGGCAAAGGGCAACACAACCCCAAAGTGGTACTTTGAATCTCTGTCAGCTGCTCACATTTTAGAGTAAACGAGTTTTCAGATTCTTGGGTGGCAGGGGTGCAAATTTTGCTTGGGCAAAAGGATATGAGGATCCTGGATGCCATTAAGGGAAAAGGCTGGATTGACAGACTTCCCCTTCTCAGTAATGCCCAGGAATCACAGGTCCCTACTCCTGTTCCATCTCCCACAGGTGCCTTCTCTTCTGCGTCTCCTTTCTGCAATTCTTGCCCATTCTCCAGGGCCTAAGTCATGCCCACTACTTTCGAAGGCAGCCGCAGATCTACACACTCTTCTGACCTTCCACGGTACCATGGTCTGTCCTTCCCTCCCCTCTCGTGTATTCAGCACATTGTCTCATGGTCCCCATATTGCTTCCTAACTTCTTCCATAAAGTCTTTGAGGGCAGTGACTGTGCCTGCTCCCCACTTGGTAAATATGTGACTGATATTCCAGACTTCTTATCTGACTGACAGTTCACCCTAATCAATGCCCCTCTGTGGGCTGTTTCAGCTTCAGCTCTGCTGTCTTTGGATGGGCGGCACTTTTAACTTTGGGTAAGATGGGCGCTCTGCAGTGCTGCACAACCACCTGTCACTACAAAGCCTTTCTACTGATATTAATAGATGTAGGAAGGGACACAACTGACTCACAAACCGAAAAACAAACAAAAAACCTAAAACTAAAAACAAACACCCTACCCCCATCCCCATGCTCAAAGAGGACAAGGAAAGGTAAAAACAAATCCAAATCGAGAGGAGATGATTCCTGCTATTCTCATTTTAGGGCCTACAAGAAAGAAGGGAGGCGGGGAGACCCACATTTGTGTATAGTTATTACCTAATTGTCCACATGTAATGTTGATGTTTGAGACCAAAGGGAAAAAAAAGCAGAATTTTAATAACAGGGGTGACTGAAATTCATGCTTCTTTTCTCCAAAGAATGTATGGGCGTTTGTATCAAAATGAAGTCCTCTTCTAGCAACCTAGGCCAGTGCTGGGCATCCAGGAGACTTTCAGTCCTCTGAAGTTTCCAGAGCGGCTTCTCGGCCTCCACCCCACCCCATACCCTCTTCTCCTCTATCTCAGGCTTTCAAGATTGTTCCTAGGCTTTGGGCCAAATATAAGCATTTCTGCGCAAATCTGCAGTTGGGCAGGACCCGAAGTAAATCCCCAGGAATAAACAAGAGCAGCAGCAAGTCACAAGGAGCCGGCTGGGGGGAGGGGGTGGTAATGAGGGCAGAAGGGGGGATGGGGAGGGATAAACTTTGCTGCTCCAGCCGGGCCTGTCACTCCAGCTGACAGAAAGCACCTTCACCTTCAAGTTCTTCACAAGGCAGCGCCCCCAGAGAGAAAGTGCTTAGCTCGAGGGAAATGAACCCAGCGCTTAAAAAGAGGGAAAGGAAGGGTGCGGCGTCCCCACCCCCGCGCAGCACCCGCCCAGCCCCGCTGCCGCCCTCCCGGCCCGGGCGGCGCGCGTCTGGCTGCGGGCCCGGAGCGAGGGGCCCACGCTACCTGGCGTCCGGCTCCGGTTCCGGCTCCGACTCCGACTCCGCGGCCGTCTCGTCCTCCTCGCCCCCCGACTCCTCCTCAGTGTCTGGCCCCAGGGTCACCTCCTCGTCCGCGTCGGAGCCCAGGGCGCTGTCCGCGGCGTGGCTGCTCTCGCTGCTAGCCATCGCGCCTCTCCCGGGCCGGAGCTGGAGCCGGAACCGCCCGCGCAGCGCCTGGTGTTCTCCCTCTGACGGCGCCTCCGGCCCGGTCCGGCCCTGACCTGTCCCGGCGGGACGGCTCGGGTTCCCTCCCGGGGGCGGGCGATACCCGCGACTTTAAATAGAAGGCGTCAGAAAGTTTCACCACCGAGCTTCTGGGGCCCGGGCTCGGCGTCTCCTCTTCCCCGCGCATCTAACTTCCCCCCAGGCCTCCCCGCCCCAATTTAGGCGGGTTGGGCAACTGCAGAGCACCACTCCGAGGGGCGCAGGCTCCCGCTGCATCCGGGAGTTGGGAGGAGGAAAGGCACACAGCCCCCCTGCTTCCCTTCCCTCTCGAGTGGGTTTTGGTAGGCTTCAGGTCTGGAGCAGAGCTGAGCTGCTCGATGGGCCCTTATCCCAACCAAAGAACTCTACTCCCTTTTACAGAGCAGAACACTGACTACTAGTTCAGGCACTCGTAATTTTCCCCTCACACCTCTGCTGTGGTAGGTTTAACTAAGATGCTGGTTTTATAAATGAGAAAACAGGCTCAGAAGAGCTTGGGTACCTAGCTTGCTCAAGGTCTCCTTTTGCTAGTAAAGTGACCCAATGGGAAACAAAGTCTGCCCATTTCAAAAGCCCAGTTTTGAACCATTGTTCAGTATTGGGTCCTTTTATATTTGCAAATCAATATTGTGTATTCTCTTCCTCAGTGACCCCTGGATTATTCAGCCAGGAAACTTTTATCTCCCCAAATCTTAAAACTTTGAAGAGGAATAATCTCCCCTACATTGGCCAAAGTCTGTTTTGTCTGAAATTCAACCCAAAGTCCCAAATCATGCCATGCCCATGTTTAAGAGCCCTCAATGGCTTCCCACTGTTCTAGGACTAAAGCACAAGGTCCTTGGGAAGATAAATGCTAACAACCCACATCTTAGCTGTCTGGTCTTGTCTTTGGAAGTCAGGAGTTCTAACATTTATCAAGTCACACCACTGTGCCTTTATGTACACAATTCCTTCCACCTGAAACGTTCTTCCCGTCTTTATTTACCTAGGTACTCATCATTCAAGATCACACCTTTCTCTGAAATCCCCAGCTTAAGCTCAATACCACTGTTTTAGGTTCCCACATTATCCTATATTCAAATTATGTTTGTGTCTCTTTGCCCAGTAGACTGTAAGTTTATCTTTGTCCCACTATCCCCATCTCTTACAAGCGCAGAAGCTTAGCAAAGTACTTAGCACATAGTAGGTGCTTAATGAATGGTCCCTGCACTGAAGAGAACAGGCCTGCTATGTACAACAGGTAGAGATATCTTCACAATACATAAAGATCTTTTTTTTCATAAGAATGATTTTATGGCTAGAAGAGCTAACACTGATTTTTAATTACAGCAAATTCTTTTCACAGAGTTGTTAAATATGATAAACGTAAATTAGGTAGTATTCCCCAGTTACAGTTATCCCTAGCTCATATGTGTGCATTAGGTCTGTGGGCAAAGAACTGCAGGTAGTTGAGGTACAGTACAGAAGCATCAGCTAGGGGGCATGAGAGGGAAGACAGCAAGAGTCAAGCCTTCCAGGGTTCACTAAACCAGGTTTAACATCAGCAGTATGCATTCTCTTACAGCAGGTAGGCTTTTGCATTAGTAATCCCAAGTGTCTGCTCATTAGGACAAAAAGGAATCAATTGCAGCTGTGAGATCTATTAAACACTAATCAAAACTACAGGTGGGCTTCCCTGGTGGCGCAGTGGTTGAGACTCCGCCTGCCAATGCAGGGGATGCAGGTTCACACCCCGGACCAGGAGGATCCCACGTGCCGTGGAGCGGCTGGGCCTGTGAGCCATGGCCACTGAGCCTGCGCATCCGGAGCCTGTGCTCCGCAAGGGGAGAGGCCACAACAGTGAGAGGCCCGCATACCACAATTAAAAAAAAAAAAAAATTCTCTCATATATTGACAGACCACTTATCTGACATATTTAGCAGTCACAAAGTGCATAATCTTAGGTTTCAGTCTATTGATTTACAACTGGGTGTAAATTTATTAACTTCTTGATCTATCTGTTATAGCTGTACGGCTGAAAAGCAGCAGCAGTGAGATAGGGGGCCTGGTGGTCATTGAAAGCTGAGAAAACAGTGACATGAAGGAGTCCATGGTAAATTCTGGGGCTTTATTAGGAAATGTCATAATACTGTAGAGGTAGAATGCCCCAGACACTTACCCATGTCTGACAGCTACACAGTATTACTATGGAGTACTATGACTATTATTTATTGTTTATAATTATTACCTGGAGTCATTACTAGAATATTAATTATACTCAACACATTCTGATAAAGAAGAGTTGCACAGTGTAAAATACATTTTAGGGAAATTTCCAAGAAAAAGAACTAGTATATAAAGCTTAATTGCTTCAAAAGCATTAATCATCAGTAAACTGAAAAATTCACCTATGTGGAAAGCTTCATTCCTAATAATGCCAGAGAAATAGGGTGTTGATGTGGCTAGTTGGCTTAAAGAAGAATGAACTTGATTCCAAGATTCTCTGCATAATCTAAATAATTACACACAATAACCGGATTCAGTTCAGCTCCAGATGATAACTACAGCCTCAATCTCATCTCAGAAGTAAAGACTTTCACAGAAGAAAGAAAAAAAAAAAAGCAAAAAACACATCGACAATTTCCATATATAAACTTTATTCCATTTGATCATACAAAAATTTAAACTTAAAGAAAAAAATGAAAATATGCACCTTTTATGAGTCAAAAAGCAAAAGTCTTGTTAGCATTTGAATTGGTCTGCAAAAAAACCAAATACATTAGAGGTACAAACTGTGCTACAGCAGGTCTAAAAGAAGTTGTACACAGTCCTTTTGAAAAAGTTAAAACTGTTTTTAAGATTATTTATATTTAAATTTACAGGCACTGACCAATTTACAAATATTTACATAAACCAAAAACGACCTTAATAAACACTGTAGCTTTTTTAGCAGCCACCACTATTTCTTCTTGTGGAAAAGATATCTTTACAAACATTAAGCTTTTATTTATAATAATGTCTTATCTAGAACATTTAATAGTGGCTTACTGCCTAAAAATTCCAGTTTAGATTACACTCCTATAATTATACACAGAAAAAACTCTGATACTATCAATAGGATATAATCTCAACTTTGATCTTTCAGTTTCTGTTGCTTCATGTCACAGGAAAAATAAAAGCAGGAAAACAGGAAGTAAAGCAAAAGTGCAAATTGCACTAAGCTATCATAAAGCACAGAGGGCTTAATCTTTTCAAAATGTCTACACTGAACTGATTCTTCAATCTTTTCAAAATGTCTACACTGAACTGATTCTTCATAACAATTCCCTAACTGCTGTACGATACAGAGTTAGTGCTCATATTACTACAGTGCAAAATGTAGTTGTTTCAACACAAAATTTAAAGCAATCACGAGTACACCAAAAGCATGTGAGGTACTAATGAAATGCTATCGACACAAAGCCTCAGTCTATCCTGATGAGTCAAGTGAAGACTTAAGGCAATTGTCCAGTATTTCATGCCTCTGCAGTGATTTCACTGAAATAAAAGATTTCATTTTGCTTCAAGTAACTGAATAACTGACTCGAATCTTCACTTCACTAGAACAGACTCAGGCAACAAACCATCTACTGAAGGTGATACTTTAAGTATGTATAAATCAGACCCTTTCCAAAACAGTCCACACATCTCTTCAGTATTAGCATGTGGTACAAGTAATTACAGTTATAGCAAAAAACTTTTATTTGATAATTCTCAAAAAAATATTTTATTTGATCTCCTGAAAATTCATGCCATAATATTACTAATCATCAATGTAAACATTTTCAAAAATACATCTTTAAATCAAAGGGTTTTATTAGGAAATGTCATAATAAAATATGCATATATAAGTATGTCCTCTTAAGAATAAAACATGAAAACAAGAAGAACAATTAAAAAGAAACCATGATGAAGGTAAACAAAATGCATTATGATGTTACTACTGTTCTTTATTAAGAAATAGAGGCCAGTTATCTTTTCAGGACAGCAGTTCTTAACGGTAGTATACTGTTCAAATCTCGTTTGTTTTTCAATCTGTGCCATGACTGGAAGAGAAAGAAAAAGCATCCGTAAAACCTAAAATATATGTGGAACAAAAGACTGAAAGAAGAGTTACTAGAATGTTAACAGTGATTTCTCAAGGCAGTAAAATTTGGGGTGACTTTTTTGTGTCTGTGTTTTTATCTCCCAAGTTTTTAACACAGTAAAAGTATTGTTTCTGTCATCAGAAAGATGTTATTTAAAAACTTTACACCTGTGTAGTTCCAATTCATTAATAAAGAAATGAGCACACAGGTGGTACAAAAAGATGCAACTGACAATATTAACATTTATTCACCGATTTAGATAATGTCATTTAAAACAGCAAAGTAATTAATACAAAACCTTTGGGTTTGAGAGGGTAAGGAAAGATTACTTCAATTATTTGATTCACTATTGTATCTAGAAAGCCCTTTCAATTAAAAACTGTATTTATGAAGAAGAGAGTAAATCTATAATAAAGCACCTTATACAATACATCTAGAAAAGAAGAGTGAAAAGAATTTTTAAGAAGAGAAAAAAGAAACTGAAATTCTCGTTCATAAGCTAAAAATCTGGCCCACTACCAAAAAATCTGGCTGCAGATCTTTGCAGTTTGTTCTCACTTCAGTTGTTCAACTGACTAAAAGTATTGGTTTTATAGCTAAACAATCATAAATGAAAGCTCACCCATCAGTAAGAACAGCAATGCAGAAATGCTATTTTTGAGTTCTCAATTTAATCTGATAGAGAAAAACATTCCCTCTTGGGTACTTGTTTTGCCCTGCAGAATTCCATTTCATTTTAAATTTTCTATTCTGGTTGACAAACTGAGAGGGCGTAATTTGAAGGACAGCCTGTAACATGATACACTTGCATTTTTAATAATCATCAAAATAAAGTCTACTTCGACATCTCGGTAATGAAAAAATATGCCTCTAAAATGATCTTCACAAGTTCCTTGATCTTTTTATTCTATTTAGTATTCTCTCCTATATGTCTCATAATATTACTATACATATTTCTATCAATGTGTTTCTACTCTGTATTGTTGAATAACTTGAAGCTAGGAATCAAACCTAGCAAAATCACTGATGAAAAAATTCATACTGTGGGGCTTCCCTGGTGATGCAGTGGTTGAGAGTCCACCTGCCGATGCAGGGAACACGGGTTCGTGCCCCGGTCCGGGAGGATCCCACATGCCGCGGAGCGGCTAGGCCTGTGAGCCATGGCCGCTGAACCTGCGCGTCCGGAGGCTGTGCTCCGCAATGGGAGAGGCCAGAACAGTGAGAGGCCCACGTAACGCAAAAAAAAAAAAAAAAAAAAATTCATACTGTGGACTAGAGAGCTAAGGAATAAACTACAGTTTACATATATATAACTTTATATATACAAAATGTGTGTGCACACAAACACATACATTTTGTTTAACTTCTCAGAATATAAACAAAGATAAAATGGAGCTCTAGTTCCTTGTTACAGTGGGGTATATAGAAGAAAAATATGGAACAGACATGGTTTTCTTCTAAGGCTACAAGTTCCCTAATATTTTAAGGAGGGAAAGGAGTCCTTTAGGTTTTATTCATTCATTTTGAGAGCTTAATAAGCTCACTGTGAAAATGCTTATTTCCACAAAGTGAAAGCCATGTGAGTAAAAGCGGAGTCAGATCTCTCTGAAGGAGTATTTCAAAATTCAAGTAATAAATTCCCCATTGTGCCACATTAATTGCTTCACAACATAGGAACCAGAGCTGTTCTTTCCTATTACCTATATGTTTTTTTAATTTTCAAAGCACACTATTGCACTAATGTTCCTAGAGTTTAATCTGATGTATTGTTTACCTTTAAAAATTGATCCTTGATCATGTCAAACTTCTGCTTTTCATGCACAGCTCTGGCTGTATTTGTTCCATCAAAAGGTTCTACAATGTTAAATGCACATATAAACAAGAAATTATTAAAATGAGAACTTCAGTTTTTTATTTGGTTGAATTATATGAAATTGCCAATATTTGACAGTTTCTGACCTACACAGTAGCAATTACATGTGGTTTAGCCTAACGTTAGATTTATGTGTATAATAAATAGTTTTATAATAGCTATGAGCTGTCTAACAAGATAGATAAAATTCAGTGAGAAGATGTCTAAAAATGAAGTAAACAGCATAGGTATATTAAGTCTAAACCATAAAAATAGGTAAGATTTCTGAAGAATCATAGAGTCAAGAACCTACTGTGAGGTACCTCCCTGGTGGCACAGTGGTTAAGAATCTGCCTGCCAATGCAGGGGGCACAGGTTCGAGCCCTGGTCTGGGAAGATCCCATATGCCACAGAGCAGCTAGGCCTGTGCGCCACAACTACTGAGCCTGTGCTCTAGAGCCTGCGAGCCACAACTACTGAAGCCCGTGCACGTAGACCCTGTGCTCTGCAGCAAGAGAAGCCACCGCAATGAGAAGCCCATGCACTGCAATGAAGAGTAGCCCCCGCTCGTCACAACTAGAGAAAGCCCACACACTGCAATGAAGACCCAACGCAGCCAAAAATAAATAAATAATAAAATAATTTTAAAAACCCACTGATTTGTCTAGTAGGAGAAAGGTCAATGCCTTTGAAAGTAGAGGTTTAATACCAGGGAGGATGGAAGACAGTGCAGAGAATTATGGTGTGACTAAATGGCTTTTAAAAAATGCAGTGAGAACGGTAACTTGTATTAGAAATTTGGCAGTGAAACACAGAAAAACAGGATAGAGAAAAAAGTGGACAAGACAGGAAGAGAACAAAAGAAGAGATTTTATGTGTGTGTCTCCAATATTACTTTCCATGTCTTTACCCTCACCCCACTCACCCTTCATCCACAAAATAAGAGAGAAGAGTTCATATATAGAGATAAAGAAACTGATTCTATATAAGAGAACGAGGAAACTGAAGATAATAGTGAGAAAAGAAGGAGAACTAAAGGCATTAGGAGTGAGATGGGGGCTGAAATAATGCCAGCAGTAGGTTAAAATTACTAGAGTTGAAGAATTTGGGCATAAAAAAGAGAAAAAAAAGTACTCAGAAAAGCCAGTAGGATCAAGTCAAGAGTATTTTTCAAGGATGAGAAGACCTATGTATGCTGTAAAGCTGAAAGAAAGAGACTAGAGAGAAAGAGAATGAAGTTGCTAGAATGAGGGGAAAGACCTCAAAAAAGGTGCGAAAGAACAGGAAATTTGATGGAGATATTAACTTTAGATTTGTCATATAATCTAATCAGGCCCGTAATTTTAAAAACTCCTTTTGTTTATTTTTTTATTGCTCAGAAAGGCTATTTCAAAAAAGTTTATTGTCACAGTACTTTTCAAAATAAAATAACGCCATATGCCAAACTATCAGATCACACAGTGCGTAGCACTTTACAACTGTATTTAATATTCAAAAGAACCAAGTAACTAAAATAACATACACACACTGTGCAATTTAGCAAATGAAAACACCAAAGCAGGAGATTCAATTTCACATTTATAAACTCTTAAGATGTTGCATTATAATTCAAAATTAAAATACTCTAAATTTGATGTTTTCCTGCAAATGCCAAATCTCAACCCTTTATGTTACCTCAAGATTTACAAAAGTCATTCACTTGGCATCTGTGAGAACAATATTGCCTCTTGAAGTCAGTTTCCACTGACTTAAAGAAATATTAAACTACATGTAAATTAATTTTAGAGAACAGACTATCTGCAGACCATTTAATTTTTAAAGGAAAATCAATTTTATATTCATAAAAATCTAGCTTATATTCATTATCAATATTTAAGTATAAAAGAACTAAGTTTATTTCAAAGAATCATTTTCTTCTACCTGTAAGTCATGAAACTAAATTTCAACCAACTACAAGCATGAGAGGTGTGAAGACTGCTCAAATCTTACTGACTGGAAAGATTCAACACCTAAATTCGTGTTTATTATTTCTTACAACTAAAGAATTTTAAATTATTTTTTTAATTAAAATCTTACAATTAAAAGACTTATAAACCACTTCAGAACATAAATGTACTACTTTTAGATGAAATATAAGCTGAAAGTATTCAAGTAATTCTCTCAGTACTATGATGATAGTTGGATAGGAAATAGAGAGTAGTTGTGGGAAAGCTACCTTCTACACAGATGTATTTATTTTTCCACTCAATACCATCAGGCCTGGGAATGGCTTTGGCTTCACGAACTGAAATCATTTGACTGTTCCAGCTATCAAAAGAAAAACATTAATCATGTTAACTATTTTCTTAACTTCCCTTTTATTATTTTTATTATATCAGTAGTTAAGCCTACTCTGATCTTCTCATAGAACTGGAATTTGCTTCAACCCTCTGTACCTCGATCCCCATTTCCCCTTCTCTACTTCGTTTGTCTCCACAGCACTTACATTCTAACAATTTGCTTATTTATTATGTTATTGTGTGTCTCCCCTAAATAGAATGAAAGCTCCAAGATGCTGAGCTATTTGTGTATTTTTTTTTTTACTCTTCACCTAGTTGCTTAGTATAAACTAGGTATTCAATACATATTTTTTGAATAAATGAAGTAATATGAAAAATAAAGTGTAAGTAAGCAAAAAAACTATGTTCCTTGTTAACACCCCAGTAAGAATTTTTTATTTGGTAAGAGAGAGGTAATCTTCTTGTGTTGTTTTCTGGCATTATTAAATAATTTCTGTTCAGGTGCACCTCTACTGATACGATTTATGGTAGAAAATTTTTTAATTTTCCAGTAGAAGCAAGATGCTGTTTTAAGAAAAAAAATAATACTCTATGAAAAC
This sequence comes from Hyperoodon ampullatus, assembly GCF_949752795.1. NCBI lineage: Eukaryota > Metazoa > Chordata > Mammalia > Artiodactyla > Ziphiidae > Hyperoodon > Hyperoodon ampullatus. Next base: position 112,706,608 of record NC_136917.1, read on the forward strand.
ATATCGTTATTGCTGTATATCAGATGTAGATGTTAACAGTGAAGTTTTATTCAAGTAAAACAATTTTATCAGCATGCTTGAAGGTAAACTGTCCAGTCTTTAGTATATCCTAACCTTACACTGTTCTTTTAAATTTATAATAATTTTGTACAAGTTCAAATTATAATAATTTTATACAAGTACAATTTTCCTTGTTTCAAAGACATTTTAAAAACACATGACCACTCAGCTTGTATGCAACAGAAAAATGAGTTTGGGGTATAGCTGATATCTTTTTTTGCAGCTGTATTTAGCTTTCTCCATCATTTCAGTAGGAGAAAGACCACGGTTTGGGACATTCCAAATGCAACACTCGTCCTACTCTGCCTCTATTTATTAGAGAATCCATAAGGATATAATCGTGGGTCCAGTATGGCATTTGTTTCTGGAAAACTGACCAATTTCTATGTTAAACATGCAAGAAAATATTGCATCTTGTGAAGTTTGATAACTGAAAAGAATCCTCAAAGTATGATTTTCTATTTTTTCTTACCAAGAATACAGTTTAGAAATAGTTTGCAAAGACAGCTTTAAGTTCTTTAAAAATATATATCAGAATTTATGTTTTTTAAAAATAAGTGGGTTGTCAAAAAGAAATACTTAGGATTGGTTACAGTAAGATGTTTTAGATCCTTCACGTATAGCAGCTCTGTTAGTTTGGACTCCAAACAGAAAAGAAGTACACTGCTCTACTGGTCCAAGTGTGTTACCAAAATTTTCTTTAAAATAACAATGTAAAGGGGAGAGTTATATAACCACATTGCTGACCCACACAAAATTACAGTAGAATTACACTTTGTGCTACTTCACTTTATACGGCATAAGACAAATTTCACTAATAAAATGAACTTTTTCCTGAGACTACTTGTTTCTAATTTCAACTTATAGGACAGTGGAATCTGCAGTAGAATTAAAATAGGAAATATTATGTTAAAAGGGAGTGGACTGATTTTTTTCTCTCAGACAAGTTTAAAATATTGAAATACTGTATCCTGCTGTTAAACTAAAACTTTTACTTTCTTAAATCAAAGGAACTCTCCTCACCACTATATTTCTATTAAATCCAATCCTGAATTTATATTACATGCCAGTATTTGATTCTAAACTGGATCACAGAAACGTATGTGACACATCCATATTCACTTTTTCATCCCTAACCAGATAGTGTTTAATCTTCAACCTATAATCAACTCAAACAATTCAGTTATTTAAATGACTGTATCATTTGAAGTACTTCATAGAGGAATTAAAAAAGAATATTTGAACCACTACTATTTGGACTGATTCAATCTACTGCATTTTTGAAGAACTTTCAAATATTTGAAATTATTAAATATTTCAAATCATAAACATGATACATAACTTATATACTACTTTTAATCTTAGAGGTGAATTTAAATGTAGAATTCAAATGGTAATTTAGAAATATTTTCCCTACACATTTCCTTCTTTAAAACAGGTTCTAAACTAAGCCTTTTATCATACCATATTTCTCTACCATAATTTGCTTGCCATGTGAAAATCTATCATTGTCACTCAATAATCAAAGTATAAAATAAGATACAATCTATAAAAGAGGGATGTTTCAGAAGAGACTAGAACAACAGATATGGGACTTAATCTAAAACAGATCTGATAATGTGTGATAATCTTTTGAATATAAAACAGATATCTGACTATATTGGTAAGATGCTCACTTTTTTTCTTCAGTAATGATAATGAGCTGGTACTCATTTATTAATTCTCTTCTAGCCATTCTTTTTGTGACAAACAGAAAGTATTTTGAGACAATTGATTAAATTGGAAATGCAGACTTCAGCAACATTACAAAGAAAAATTTTAGTCTAATAAAGACAAAATTATGTGTCTGATACCACATGGCTGCATATGTGCTAAGACTAGTCAAAGTAAGTGAAAAAATTGTATATTTTTATTCTATTACTAAGGGCTGGGAAGCAAACAATCAAACAAACAAACACTTTGTTAGGGATTTCAAATCTTGTAAACAGAGAAAAAGCTTGACTCTAATCCTAGAGTTTTGTTTTGTTTTGACTGGCTCCTCTTCTGCCTGACCCTTTAAATGCTGGTGTCTATCAGGACTTTGTCTTTTTCAATCTTTTTCAAATGCTAGAGCACCCATCCGGGCTTCAGTACTCTAATGTTTCTTTCCCAAATCTTCTTCTCCAGCTACTAAGCCCCACGCCAAAACTTACAAGTAACTATTGGAAACTGCCACCTAGATGTCCTACAGGACATTGTTTACTCCATTGTTTACTCCAATCCTTTCCCAAGCAGCTAAACAGCGCTGGAGAAAAAAATGCAACCATATTGACCTTTCCATTTATGATCACTTTAAATTCAAGATGACTTAGCTCAAAAGGATCCTAAATGCTACTACCCACCAATCATACTATATTTCCATAGTTAATTCACTCCTTTACTCTTCTACATGACAATTCATACCTTCTCCTCACTTGTCAAATCTACTCCCTCACAATCCTTCCCGGCTGATGTCCATGCTTCATTTCACTAAAAAAACTAAAACAATCAAAAGATAGTTTCCTCTAGCTCCCACCACATCAACCTGCATTTGTCTGTATCTATGTATTCTTTCTTTTCCTCATTATTATTAATGAATTGTCAGCGCTTCTATTCCACTTGTGCTCTAGATTCCAATCCTTCTCTACTCAAACAAGTAGACTGCTCAACAATTTACTACAATTTTTCTGGTATCACCAATTTTGCCATAAAGATGGCAACATTTTTCCTTTCTAAAAACAAAATCTCAACCCTGTTTAATCCTCCAATTTCTACTCCACTTTTTCTGCTCCCTTTACAAGTACGTAAATTCCCCTAGAGAGTTAGCTACTCTACCTAAATCCTTCCCTCCTTTTCTCTCTTTAGCTCACACCAATGACACTTTTTTTTGATAGGTAAGAAGTGGATTTATTTAGAGAGAAACACACTGCACAGAGAGAGTGTGGGCCATCTCAGAAGGCGAGACTGGTCTTGGGAGAAACACACTCCACAGAGTATGGGCCATCTCAGAAGGTGAGAAAGGCCCCAATGACGCTCTTTATCCACATTATTCCACAGAAGCTGCTCCTGTCAAGGGTCCAGTAGCCTCCACATGGACAGATGCTTCAATGGTCAGCTTTTAGTTCTCATCTTGTACTTGATCTATCAAAAAATGTGACGCACATAATCACTCCCTCCTCCTCAAAACGTTTTTCCCCCTTGGATTCCAAGACACCACATTCTATTGGCTTTCCTCCTTTCTCAATGATTCTTCCTTTTTTGATTACTATATATTAGTTCCTTCTCATACCTAATCTATTTTTATTTCATCTCTGTATTATGACATTTTTCAAAGGGAAAAAATGAAAAGCATAAAACTTAAAAGCAGTGCAACAGTGGTTAATATTTTGCCACATTTGCTTGTGTGTGTGTGTATATGTGTATGTTTTGAACTGACCCTTTTGTTAAGCTGTAGACAGAGTGAAACTTCATTTCTTTATCCTTTGGCATATATCTAAGAATAAGGCTATTCTCCTTTGTAACACCAACAGCATCAAGAAATTAATGTTAACTCAAATGCCTTTTATAATTTTTCCACCCTCTCTACAATCCGATTGTAATCCAGGTTCATCCATTGTATTTGATTGTTCCATCTCTTTAATCTGGAAATGTTCCCTCCACCTTTTTTTTTTTTTTAAGGTATTGACTTTTTGAGAGACTAGGCCAGTTGTTTCACAGAATATCTACATTCTGAATTTGTCTTTCTCTCTTCACTGTCATTTAAAACACTCTTGTATCTTCTGTATTTCCTGTAACCCTCTTAACACTGGAGTATCTAAGGGTTTAGTCTTCGGACTAAACCTTTTCTATCTATATTCCCTTGGTTTTCTCAAAAAGTTTCCTAGCATTAAATACCATCTACCTGCTGACAACTCCCAAATATAAAGCTCTAACTGTGACCTCGCTCCTGAACTCTAGAGTTGTATATCCAACTCTCTACTCAGTATCTCTACTTGAATATTTTGTGGGTATCTCAACCTTAAAATGTTCAAAATCAGTAATGTTCCTCCCTTGTCTTCTGCATCACACCTAATGGCAACTCCACCCTTTCAGTTGCTCAGGCCAAAATCTTAGAAGCCATTCTTGGCTCCTCGCTTTCTCTTAGGTCACATCTAATCTGTGGCAAATCAAAATGTAAGTGGAATCTGACCACTTCTCATCCACTTTCACTGCAACCACCTTTACCCAAGCTACATGACTTCTCTTAGATTACTACAATACCTTTCTAAACAGTCTCCTTGCTTCTGCCTTCGGCTCCCCCTTCAGTCTATTCTTATCCACCAACCAGGATGAGCATGTTATAAACTAAATCAGATCATGCAATTTCTCTACTGAAACCCCTCCAGTGGTTTCCCGTTTTACCCAGAGGAAAAGCCAAAGTCATCAAAATTAACCACAAGACCCTACATGACATGGACTTCCTTAACTCTCAGACATCATTGACTTCTACACTCTCTTCCAGTCACACTGGTCTCTTTGCTGTTCCTTGAACATGTTAGGCAAACCTCCACCTCAGGGTCTTTGCAGTTGTTTTTCCTTCTGTTTGGAAAGCTCTTCTCCCATATAGACACATAACTCACACCTTCCTCTCCGTTGGGTCTTTATTTCAAAGGTCACCTTTTCAGTGAGACTGTCTTACCAGGCTAGGTATTAAACAGCAATACAGGTATTAAAACTGCAACAACTACACACACCAGAATATCCTTTCTTGCTTTTGCTTTATTTTTCTCTACGTACCACCATCTAACATACTGTACATTTTGTTTACTGTCTATCTCTCCATACTACAAGATAAGTTCCATAAAGACAGTTTTGTTAACTGCTATATCCCCAGTGCATAGAAGATAGCTTGGTATAGAGTAGGCACTCAATGATTTATTGATGAAATAAAATGAGGAAAAAATAGTAAGAAAGGAGATAGAAAAATTGTCCTTTGTATTTCCTTTTTCAAAAAAATGTATGTATTTAAGTATATAGGTATGTATTTTTAATTCAACAAACTAGCAGTTAATGACATGTGATTGGGCATCCAGAAAATAAAGAGAATTATAAAACAGATACCTTTTAAGGTTCCTAGAATCTCCAGTATCTATGAGTCTGTAAGATATTTAGAATTTAAAATTTTCTTTTCTTTTCTGTTTTTTTGCTAAATTACAAAGTGATTAAATTCTGACTATATGTTTTTCTAGACTCCCAAACCACCTGATCTTTTTTTCCTATTTTGTCAGTTCCTCGTTCCTAGGTACATTTCTAGAAACCTGGCTTCATTTTAAGAATTTTCAGCAGCAAGGTTTAAGGAGAAAGCTGCGAGTGAAGTAGGTAAGAAAATCTTTTTAATGGTCATTTTTAAATGGCCATATAAAATTTCTGCACCATTCATACCATGTACTCAAGCATCCTTTCACAGGCACTTAATTCTTTGTCTTCAAGTAAAGGGAGTTTTTTAATAGTATCTCAAAGTTCAGAAAACATCCTTACAAATGCTTCTAATGGCTGCCAGAATTCTTCCGCACAGCACCTAGTTCATTACCATGACTACACTCTTGGCTATGCTCCCTACAGTCAAATTTCTGAAAATATCTGGTATGAAACAACAATGCACTATATGATGAAACAGTAGGTGAAGATGTCACCTAAATCATGTAGCATCATAACAAGTGCGTCCAAAAGTTCAAAACCTCTTAGCCAGATTCATTTGGCACAGCAAGCTAGTTTCTGCTAATACTAAAATAACATACAAACCCGCACATCTACCATTTTGTTTCAGTCAAACAAAGCAGATGATTTTCAAAGTATTTCTCTAGATGCTCTAATCCTAAACTCTACATGGCAGAAAAATATCTTTCTTTTATGAACTTTCCCCAATATCTAATTTACATGACACAACAGACGATGCTAATACAGTCTAACAACTAAGAAAGTGGTTTTAGAGTCACCTGAATTTGAATCCCAGTTCTCTGGCTATCTAACTGTATCGTTATGGGCAAGTTTCAAGTTCACAAATTCCTGAAGTTTGAAAGGGGGTTATTGTGAGGATTAAATGAGATAATACATGGGATTCACTCGGCATACTGCAGGACACTAGGTAAACATTCACGAAACACTAGCTATTATCATTGCAACATCTTAAAAAAATCTTAACTCTAGAATAACCTTTATATTCTCTATGTCCCATGTCTCATACAGTCTTAAATCTTCCCTCATCTTTATATAAATGAAAGCTCCTTCCTTTTTATCTTTGTTGCCTAGACTTACATTCAGGTCCTAGTCATTTTTAACCTGGATTATTATAACTTCATTCTTATTGAACTACTTTTCTTCAGCACTTTTCTTACTCCTTTTGTTAACCTAATTCAGTAATTTCTAAGTCACCTTAAGGATCTCTGACTCATATCCATAATCTTACTTTCAGCTTCAAAATTATTTACCTATAGCAAGTATTTTTCAAGTACCACTACCTGGCGTTGGGCTAGGTAATGGAGACACAACCATAAACAAAACAGGCAGTCTGATTGATAGAAACTTTACTTGGAGGAATGTAAAGAACATTTCTTCCTTCAGGTCCTATGTTTCAAATCATCTTATATGAGTGAAGTTTCTTTAGAACTCCTGTATGATAGCAGATAATATCAACATTTCAGTAAAGTATCATAGTTAAGAGAGTGAATTTTGCAGTCAAAACTATCTGAAGTATTCCCCTTACTACCTGTGTGATCTTCGGGCCAGTTTCCCCACCTCTCTATATGCCTCACTGGTAAAATGGGCATAAAATAATACCAACTCATTTGGGTATTATGTAAACTAATGAGATAATACATATAATCTGCTTAGAACAGTTTTTCCCACCAAGTAATAGCAATTTATTAGGCTTACCATTACTGTTCCCCTCTCCAACCCTCTTCAAACTGGTACCCTATGGTCATTGTACCCTCCTCCTCTAACTGTACAACTCCTAAGTTCTCTCATTCATTCTCTCCTTCAATCTTTTCCAAATTGATCAGAAGAGCTGCAAACAACCCCTAATCCCACTCTATCTGGACTAAGAACTCCCGTAAGAACTTTCAGTTATGGCCAGCCTGACTATACACTTTACTGCTTCATGTTTATGTATCACCCTCACCAAAAAAAAAAAAAAAGGAAAAGGAGTATTCCTTGATTTGTATATCATACAAACACAACTATTTATTCAGATATCAAGTATTAAGTAGAACTTTTTCCAAGTTTGTTTTAGCTGTGTTTTTTATTACAAATTTTAAGTTCCTGGAAAACAGATGTTCCATACTATACAGCACCTACACAGGACCAACACAAACATTTATTCAGGCCCTACAGTGGAAAGAGGTGGCTAAATATAAAATGGGATCACTACTGAAATCAACTAAAACTGGGCTTATGGAACTATAATTTTTTTTATTAGCTAGAAACAGGAAAGCTATTTAGTTTCTAATAATCATTAGATATTAAATTTTATAAACTACACATTTTTGGAGTAGTTTACAACATTGAAATTGATAAATACAGTTTCTGACCCAATTCGTAGCATTCACTTATTTACAAACGAATAAACACAATTTGAAATTTCACTTACTCAAATTCTGTAGCATAATATTTAAGAAAGCCCAGTAAGAGGTCCCCAAGATTTGATTCATTCTTTGAGAGGTAAGGAGGAACATTACATGGAGCTTGATGTACAAGGTGCAGCTGTATAGCAGGACTAAAAGATTCCTATCAAAAAGAAAAAGGGAAAAATGTGAGGCCATTTAAAAACACACCAAAAAACTTTATAAATCCTAACATAAGGCTGTCTGAAGAAGAGAGAATTTTCTTTATGTTGGCAATTTGGGAATCTGAAGACTTTCTTCCAGTAAAGGTTTTACCAATGTTTGGAGTAGGCCAGAAAGGACCTGAAAAACTAAGATATTCTAACCCTGACTGAGGTGTATCACTCAGTTAACCAAATGAATTCCTATGGTAGCAAAAGATTTTCTAATTCATAAATAAAACCTTACTGTACATACCAAGATTCCATCCAATAATATTTAGATTTCTTTATAAATGTATATCCTTCTTAATTATTTCTATAAAGAGCAGTTGTACTTTCTGAAATGTATCAAGGACAAGATGAGAGCTTTCTCCAACTGTCACTTAAAATTTCTCTCAAAGGTCATATAAGTAATTTTAATATATAAATAGTACTTACGCTGATTCTAAGATTTTTTGAAATTTTATTTCATTTTGTATTTTGTGTCTTAGAGGGAACAGAAATAATGATGTTCAACATGAATTGAACTTGCAAAGACAAAGAAGGCAGGGAAAAGAAGAAAGATACGAAATATACCAGCAAGCAATATTCAGCAATTTACTTTTAGCACAATATGCATAAAGGAGGATATCATCTGCTTGCAATCCAGGCCCAAACAAGATACTTATTAGAAAGAATATTAATGAGTACTTATTCTTTTTGCCTATGGTATGCCATTCATTTTCATATCTGATCTTTCCTCTATTAGTAGCAAGTTATGGCTCTAAAATAAACTAAATGAACTATAGAAATTCTCAAATAATACATATCCATTACATTAGAAAATACTCTTTCTCAGGTAATTTTCACAGTGCCCTCAAGAAAGGTTTTCTATATTCCCCTTTGCCATCAGAAAAGAAACAAATTTAAAAAACAAACAAAAAACCCCAATTGGTTAAGACAGCAAAATGACAACTACACTTAAGGTTCTCAACTACCCAACAGATCAACTTTGGGTTTAAAGATCATAATTCAATTAGTAATATCTGAATAACTCCAATATTTAAAAAAAATAGAGGGTCCCCAAATAACTAAGTGGTAATACTGAGAAATAGGGTAGTGCATCTAATTAATGATAGTCCTCAAAAAATATCAGTAAAAACAAAGAGCAAGAAAATAAAATATTCTCTCCCTGCCCCATTACCTATAATTCTATCAATAATTTTTAACTACCAAGAAGTGATTACCTTTCTGTCAGAAGAAAAATTCTACTCCAACCACAACTCACAAAGTTGGCATTCCTAAATGTGGGGCTTCCCTTACACTTCTAACAGATTTAGTATTACATTATATGACTCAAGTAGAAATCTTATTTGTCTCTAGGACTAGGGGGACTAGGAGAGAAGCACTAATTTGTAATAAAGAGTAAAAGCAGAAGGAAGAGCAGGTTTCTTACTTGTCTTGCTCTTACTTGTTAAGTGTAAAATTGGACTTAGGATAACATTATTTAAAACTGTAGGGCTTCCCTGGTGGCGCAGTGGTTGAGAGTCCGCCTGCCAATGCAGCGGACACGGGTTCGTGCCCCGGTCTGGGAAGATCCCACATGCCGCGGAGCGGCTGGGCCCGTGAGCCATGGCCGCTGAGCCTGCGCGTCCGGAGCCTCTACTCCGCAGCGGGAAAAGCCACAACGGTGAGAGGCCCGCGTACCGCAAAAAACAAAACAAACCAAAAAAAAACCTGTAAAACTGGCTCCAGCTCTGACGTCGCCTGTGCTCCTTGAGGAGTGACGATACCACGGAACCGGAGCCATGACTGAGGCTGATGTAAATCTGAAGGCCTACCCTCTTGCAGATGCCCACCTCACCAAGAAACTACTGGACCTCGTTCAGCAGTCATGTAACTACAAGCAGCTTCACAAAGGAGCCAATGAGGCCACCAAAACCCTCAAGAAAGGCATCTCTGAGTTCATCGTGATGGCTGCCGACGCCGAGCCCCTGGAGATCATCCTGCACCTTCCACTGCTGTGTGAGGACAAGAATGTATACCCTATGTGTTTGTGTGCTCCAAGCAGGCCCTGGGGTGAGCCTGTGGGGTCTCCAGGCCTGTCATCGCCTGTTCTGTCACCATCAAAGAAGGCTCACAACTGAAGCAGCAGATCCAATCCATCCAGCAGTCCACTGAAAGGTTCTTAGTCTAAACAGGTGGCCTCTGCCACACTCCCTGCTGACTCCTACCCCAGGGGTTATGTATCATTTGTCTGTTAGCATATAGTATTTTGAGCTACCTTCTATCGTTATAAAATATTATAGTGCTCAAAAAAAACTATATAATTTAACTAATATTCTCTAGGGAATTAAACAAAAAGGTATAAGTTCAAATGACAGGGAAAAGAAAAGTGGGTCACTGTTTAATAGTTTCTGCTCTGAAAGCTTCTTATTTTGATTTCTAGCACCTAGCACAATAAGCATTCAACTTATGAAATGATGCTGAGACAGAGCAGCCATTTTCTTACCTGAAGTTTAAAACTGTTTGAACCCCCTTTAAAATTTTTATTTTGTTCAATAATTTAAAGAAACATATCAGTAATTGTGAGATTAAAACTATAGAGTTGTGAGACCTACTATATTAAAATGCTGAATGACCCTGAACCAACAGTTTGGCCAGTGTTCTCTTAGCTTCACTCTTCTTTTTCAAGGTCATATATGAAAAGGGCCATGTCATACCTATTGAGGGAGAACTGAAGGAGAAATCCAAGCAAACAAACAAACAAAAAATAGGATCCAACTAAAAGAAGCTACAAGTAAATAGGAATTCTATTTAACCTTAAGTAATCCCCATTCTTGGTAATCATTCATATTACAGAAAGATTTTCTGCTTTAAGAAAAATTTCATTGAAGAATTTTTTAAAAGGAGCTCCCCAACTGCATTTATGTATTGAAGAACAATATATGTTACTTCAGATAGGATGAGGGCACGTAAGCAGCAATCCAAAAGCCAAAGAAATAAAAGCAGCCTTTAAAATTCCAATCTAAATCCAGAGAAAAACAATTTAACCAATACAATATAACATCTATTTCTTAAAGCATTTTTTTCTTTGGATTATTGATATTTACTGGTTTAATTTTTTTTAACTTAGGGAAGATATCTCTATTATTTTTTAAGGTTATATCTTATTTGGGGCTTCTGATATCCAGATATGTAATGACTAAATCCTGAAAACATTTTCCAAATGATATTTAAATGCTGAAGACACATATCTTCCATTTCTCTTCACAATGCCAAGTTGAGAAAAATTTAAATAAGTAATCTCTTGAAAAACATTTGAAAAGTCTCACTGTTTTTGCCCATATAATTGCCTAGCAAAAACACCTTTTGCCAGACTCCATGATCTTTTGAGGCTGTGTCATCATATCTTACTTAACCTTCAAAGTTTGAAAATTTGGATAATTAAACACTTTCTGGACTAAATTAGACTGGCTGAACTTTTACTTGGTAACTGTTCTTTAAAATGATGTATAGCTTAAATGAAAGATGACTATTTTCCATTTCTAGGCAAAGAAATTTAAGTTGCACAATTTTCTAACAATATGAATTTTTAAAGCCTAGAAACGTTGAGGAAGATCTCAAAGAAAAGGATAAGTGATATGGAGCATTTAAGTGGAGTTCTACCTATACAGAAAGAACTAAATGATACATTGAAGTTCTACCAAGACTTCTTAATTTTATGCAGATCACCACTAATCTAGTGATGTACATTAAAGGCTGATCATTAAATTGCCTTTAAACTACATCTGATATGAATGAGATCTTTAAAGTTTTGAAAGGAATGTAAGTATTTAACACAAAGTAGAAGTACTATTATGAAGTGGTTAAGAGCATGAGCTCTGGAGTCAGACCTAGGTTTGCAGCCTTGTTCTTCTACAGCTATGTGAACTTAACCAACTTATCTAGCTTTCCAAAGGTTAAAGCTCTTTCATCCATAATATAAGGAAAGTAACAGTATTCACAGGGTTGTTATACAAATTAAATGATACAATGTATGGAAAGCATAGTAGCAATATTATCTATTTATTAATTTTTCAGTATATGCAAGGCATCATGATTATTTTAACTATACATTTACAACATAGTATGTGGTTACCTCCTGCAACTTTCAATGCATTATTGTGGAATTACCTTTGGCTTCTGAGAATAGGAAGATACCACTAGGGAAGGAAACAAATATAAGTTGTCTTGATAAATCTACCTAGCATAAATCTAGGTGAATCTCATAATATGCTTGCATTAAAATAAAGATCCCTTCATATGCCTAATCTGAGTTTATATATTTAAACCTTCTCAACTTCATTTCTTTAACTCAACAGTAAATACTCTGTCCTCAATCATTTATGTTGCTGTTTCAGTCAATAGTTAAGTAGTAATGGTCGATAATGCTATATATCATGATATAGTTTTCAAAGATAAAGATGTTTATAATCTTTCATCCTTTCCTTTCATAATTTAATAACACAACTGAATTGAAACACCATACCAATTTTTTAATTGAAAGTTTGTTACTGTGAAGTTTTAAATCATTCTCAAACTTATTTATCAAGCTGAAATTTTGTCATATCAGCTTTTCTTAAAGGTATATAAATATATCTGTATAGGAACAATTAGATATATACAAATAAAATGTAGTAAGCAATTCAAATTAGATGAAATGGTATCTTAGTGACTGCTACTATCATTTTGCCTTTCCATAGGCAGCATAGTCTAATGGAAAAAATACCAGTTGCTGCATCCATAAGTTGTGACTAAACAGCCTGGATCAATCATTAATCTTTCTAACACTCAACTGTGAAACAAAGGGAGTACTTTAGAAGTTTATTTGCTTAGGATTGAAGATACTGTATATAAAATTTATATGTGCTGATATAAAATAGATACTAAATAAATGATAGTTACTGTTAGTAATAAGAAACAAGCTAATTTCCTTGTTCCATCAGATGGACCACTGAAAAAAGTGCTCCACTGATCAGTTTACAGGTTTCATACAAAACAAAAAAACCTGCTAAGAGGGGGTATTAAGTCCTTATCCATGTAAGTATCAATCTTATAGTAAAGATAATGTGGTTTAAATATTTATGACAATGTAAGCACACATGAAAGCAAATTAAGACATTCTTAAGTCTAGTAGGGCTTGCTATTAGTACTTTTTAAAGCCTTGGGACTGGGCAGGTATTAAATCTATTTCCTGGTTACAGGTGTAGAAATAAGATTATTAGCAAAACAGGGTGGAGAATATAGGCTTAGAGGTAGTACATGTGAACAAAAATCAGGACCCTGTCATGGGAGAAAGCTAGGTGATTAGAAAAATGAAACACAGAAGTAAAAATGAGGTTCTTCAAACTAGAATATACTAGTAAGAATATGAGTATCTTATAAAAGTAATACCTCTGTCTCCCAGCATAGTGCTATTAAACTGAAATTTCATCAGTATTTTACAATAGTAAAGAGAGTTCCAAGTAGTACATGGTTTTAAGTGAGATCTCTGTAGAAGCATCTTTTCAATACACAATAATAGATTCTTTAAAGGGTAAGTTTAACTTAGATCCTTTGTATGTTGAAAAATATATGCAGCTCTTTCTACACTGAAACCTAGGTCTTAAAGAAAAATAAAGTTGAGACAATGTAATGAAATAGTAAACACCCAGTCATTATCTTTGACCATTCAGTATGAGCTAAAGAATAAAAACTATAGAGGGAGGAAAACATTCAAGAATAGGCCCAAAAGTTCATGTTATTTTCATTTCTATACTTTCTGATGCTTTATCATAATGCTTAAAAAAGCATAAATACTTATACCTAGCTATACTGTAAACTCATTATAATAGTTCTTCACAGCAGAAATTTGTTTTTAAAAGGAGGAAGATAAGATAGCCAGATTCCAAAAGGTTCTTGTGTTAAACAGTCTCTTCTAGTAGATGACACCACAAACTGGGAGACCCCCACTACAGCAAGACTCTATTTACAGTGAACCCTTTATTATCCAGTACCTCACATGTGTGTATTACAAGAATAATTGATGTTCAAAAACGAGAACATTAGTTCTCAATCATCAAAGATTAAATTACATTTAATTTAGGTTCCATGTCGATATATTTATTATATTTCGTCTGATACATATAAAATAAATAAGTTCTTTGAAAACTGATCACTCAAGATGGATGTTATGTTTTCCTTTGTAATATGACTATTTAGTAAGTTTAGAAAACATCTCTTCTTATAAGTTTATGAACTAACAGGTAAAAAATTATGTGGTTTCAGAAGGTTGGTCAAACATTCTAAACAAGCTGCCTAAATATTATTTCCAAAAAAAACCAGGAACAAGAATGACTATGGAAGAAAACAGAAATGGTAAGACTATAAACAAAGAAACAGCAAATTCTGGAAAAAAGAACACAAAAACTAGAAAAGAAACAGAAATACTCATATAGATTATGAATATGTACATTACCTAGGTTTCTCTAAACTCAAACTGAGTACATACTAAAGTTTTTCTAGTAGGCACACTTCATTTCTTGAGTGTTTCCAATTAACTTCACCAGGGTTCTTAATAGTGTACACACAAGGATAGTGTACTAATGTTACCACTTAGAATATTACTTGGTAAGATCAAATGAAAGATAAAAAGATTACCCAATTGTTCATCATCTTAATTTTTTCCCCTGATTTCAAATTATACATGTTAGGCTATAAAACTTCTGAGTTACTAACTAAAGATATGTTCTAAACATGAAAAAAAGTAGCAAGAAAAAACTGGTAGCATGAAAAAAACTGGTATGGGTCCAAATGGGCCTTCACCAACTAAGTAAATTTAATTCCCATTAGTGATAATCATGAGCATCACACAAAAAGTTCCACCATTAATATGAATGACAAGATTGTCTGCCAATAACCAAATAAAATAGCAGAGTCTTCTGAAAAATTATATGAAACGTTTTTGCACTCTAGTGGCCAATGCCTCAGTCTATGTAGAAAATGTTATCATATATTTAGAAGGTAATTAATACTACTTTTATATTCACGTTAATACTGCACATAATAGTTCCACATATACTTGTCATAACATGTATTGTAATAATTTATAAGGAACACTTACTGGGTAAATTTTTTGGATGGATGGAAGGATGGGTTCAGGTAGGGCTATAAAAAGAAAAAGTTTAAAACTTCCGTGATTCACGTAATTCATTTTACAAAGCAATAATTTGTCAGCTACACCCCAGGTATGAGACTATATGGGTTTATGCTAAAATTCAACAGCTTTCATATACTTTGTGAAATTAATTCTGATCCCTAAAAATTTAAATTCAAAATACATCTAAGTTGACAATTTAAGGTCTATTAATCAATTACATATATTTCTATGTAAACCAATGTTCCTTACATGATTTTAGAATAATAGGTCATCAATAAATGGACACACATCATTTGGTCCAACATCAGACACACACACACAAAATAAGCAAGACAACTGTTGTGCTACAGATATTAAAAAGACATTGTTAAGAAGGATGTAGCTATCAAAACAAAAAATTTTTAAGTATAATCCAATGGCACTACATCATAAGAATAACAGCTCTATCATAACTGTCCCTTTATTATTTAATTTCTTCTAACAATAATACCAAAATTGAGATAGTTTTGGGAAATTGATCTATTGGGAAAAAAACTGAAAAGATCTTCAACTTCATTAATATATTTTTAAAAAGAAAACCTCAGCAAAGGTTAGAAATCTAAATCAGGAGATTTGTACCAATCTGCTATGTAATAAATAAAATTTCATACAAAAGAATCATTATCGTCATATGTCACCGCATTTTTTAACTGCCATTCTGCACCCTTCAACAGCTTTACCCAAATCCAACCTCATTAAATGTGCTAACTGTAATCTCACATCACTATAATGTAGATGGAATAACATGAAAGGCAAAGTGTTTAATATTCACAATATAAGAAGTAACTGTAAAATATAGTGTCTTGAATATGGTAAGATACAAATAATACATTTTCAAGATTTCTTTAAGATTAAAGACCAAATATAGTACCGCATGATAAACTATGTACTTAAGAATTAGAAATACATTACATATACAGTTGATGCTTGAACAATACAGGGGTTAAGGGCGCCAACCCCTGTGCAGTCCAAAATCTGCATATAACTTTATAGTTGGCCCTCCATATCTGAGGTTTCAAATCTACAGATTCAATCAGCTGCAGATCATGTAGTAAGTACTGCAATACATATATACTGAAAAACATATGTATATAAGTAGACCCGCACAGTTCAAACCTGTGTTGTTCAAGGGTCAACTGTAATTAAATAAATTCAGTTATAAAGAATCATTACTTCACTTTTAATTTGCTATTTAGCCAAAAAATTTTTAAATGACTCCTGGAATACATTAATGAACACATAATCAACCATTATGACCAATTTACATGGTTTCCAACTATGATTATAAATGTATAAATTTCTACCACATAGTACAAAGTAGGATGCTTTATTTAAATATCTCTTCATCATGCTTTATTCCCAAGTTGAAAACTGGAAACTGTAATAAAATAAAATTCCATGATAGTATGGAACATTCACAGTGTATGATTAAGAATATTAGGGGAAAAAACTCACTTGTTACTTACCAGAATCACTCTCAGGAAGTAAGGATACATATTTTTTTTCCCCAAAGACATTCAAATGCTAAAATTCTAGAAGACCCTACAAATAAACTCAAGTCCCAGTCACTTAATTCTAAAAGCCTCTATATTTGTATAACATTTTTAATGGCTTTTTAATAATTTTCATTGTAGTACAGAAGTCAAATTGGAAACTTTTATTAGAAATTAGTTTAATTTTTAAATCTAAAAACCTGAGTTCTATTCCCATGGAACACTGCTAGTAAAATAAAATTATAACTTAAAAAAGGATGAAGAAAAGACTGTAGAAAATTAGAAAAAAAATATTATCTCATTCTAGTTATCTAGTTATCTCATAACTAGAATGCTAGGAGAGAAAAATAAACACAAACCACTGGTATAGGGTCTTTCAGTAGATAAAGAGCCTTTAGAACTAAGCAATTTGGAAGCTTTTGGGGGCAAGGTTATCATTCAAAAAATCCCCTGCCTTACAACCTTAAAGATTTAAAAACACTCGTCATTAGAGAAGCAGTTAAGCGTACCCTGTCAATTATTTATCAATGCTATCCTGATAGTAACCTCAAAACACTTAGTAGTTTTTCAAATGTTTACTTTATTCCAAACCAATATACACTCTGAAAGAATCTCTCTGTTACAACATCTATTTTGATTTCAAAATTTTGGACTTCAATCTTTTAATTTTCTCTCTCAAAAGCAAAATAAGACAAAAGTTTATTATTGCAGGATATGATCAATAGATAATGCCTTGAATATACTTAATCTATAAGACTTTACTTTGCCTGTAGTTTGGATGAGAGCTTTCTGGTCAGGCCTTCACAAATTTACACACATAAAAGTTACATACTAATTCATCAAAAGTTAGACTAAAAAAAAAAAAGCAGACCTTCAACAACACTAAACAACCACTAATTTTGAAAATGCAAGAACAATTTTAAAATGCCTAAGAGATCTTTCTATACCTGGTAATACGGTAAACATTCCATGAATATTCATTCATATTGTTGTTTCTAACCAATTGACACTTTTGCCTTTATTATTAACTCATAATCTTAGATTGCTATTAAACTCTCTTCTCGATAGGTTTTTCCCTTCATGCTTTCATCAGTCACTTTTTCAAGCATGTGTAGTTTGTAACTGACTGTTGAAATTCATTTTAGGAAATGCTTTAATCTTTTCAACCTTTCTACATAGAAAGGACCTGTTTCCCTTCTCTGTTCATGGCAGAAAAGATATTAAAGCATTTAAAGTTAAACAAAACTTAAAGGTCATCTAATCCAACCATTAGTGTTACAGATGAATATTAAAGCCAGAGAGGTAGAATAACTTGGCCAAAATCACAAAAAGTAGTTCACTGTGGCAGAGCTGGAACTGCTCAATACACTTTGCAGACTCTTGTATGACAAGAAAAGCAATTATTAATACTTATTTCAATCTCTGTAATTTCTTCTGTGGAGGAGTAGGTTAAATCTGCCAAAGTACAGAACTACACAGTAGGTCTGGTTAGCTGATGTCTTTTAACAAACACCTAGAAATGGTTGATGAGAGTGCCATTAATTACTAACCATCTTAGTAAACAGGACCACTTTATCGAGAATAAAATGTTTAACAAAATCTAAACCAAATTTTAACATGATGTCATTACACTGGTAAAATACTAACATTTGAATTTTTAACTTGCTTACAAAACCACCAAGGGGCATCTGTGATTAAAGTACATTTTTTTCTAAAAAAGCAATCAAATTAAAATTTCTAATGTAACCCAAAAGAATGGAGGGATAGGGCACATATTATGAATGTTCATGCATGTTATATGCTTTAGTCAAATCTAATGTTTAAATCTCAACTAAAACTAAAAAATGAATAGACACTAGGTGGTAGTACATGAATGTTAGTCTTATTCTTCTTCATATATTTTATAAGTATTTTACAAGAAATATTTCTAATCTATTCAATTTTTAATAAAAGTGAACTGCAATCCACAAGATTGGACAGAGTTCACTAAAAAAGCATCGAAAGTAATGTATGTTTCAGATTGAACTATAAAATTGGACAAAAATGATCAGTGATATATAAATAAGTATCTAAAGCAGCCAACATCATGTTTCAAATCCTTCTGGAAGGGCAAATCAATCATCAAATTAGTATATATCCGAGACTGTTCAGCAACAAAAATACATGTATTATAATTAGCCTGAAATTCTTTAACAACAAAGAGGAAGATTATCTAACCTTTCTGATGATTACTGATTCACAAAATTTTGGTCCATTTAAACTATTTTAAGTCTCTCTCATTACCTCAAAAAAATTCACCTGATTCCATTGTTCAAATAAAAATATACTCTCTTATGTAATATATTATAAAATATCTACAAATACAGTAATATATAAAGAAAATGAATCCTACTGTCCATAAGTAATAACACCTGATAGATTTTTGGCACATACCTTTTCAGTATTTGTATACATATGAATATATACACACTCAAGTATAGCTACTGTCTTTTAAATAAAATTGGTATTATGTTGTATATGACATCGTATCATAAATATTTTCTTATATCAATAAATATCTTTAAAACATGATTTTTAGTATCTGTATAAATTCCATATTAGGATGTATCATAATTAATTTGACCATTCCTCCCACTCTGAAAAACTTAGATTATTTCTAATCTTTCATTATTTCAACAAACACCATGAAAAACAGCCTTATATAAATTCATATGTACATCGCTGATTATTTACCTTAGGATAAATTCCTAGAAATGGAATCATTGAGTCAAAGAGTATAAACATAAATATTACAACAACTGTTTTCTAAACTGTGCAATATTAACCCACAACTTCCTGGTAAATGGTTTTACATTAATATCAAGTCTTTCACCCAATCTCCATGCCAGTTCACAGGAAATAAAAGCTTCTTTAAACCAACAAGAAAATCATTTAATTCCTGTCTCAAGTGAAAAATAAAAAACACGATGAATGGTGCTTGAGCAAGATAATGGGTCCACAATACAGTGGTGAAAGTTCTTTGAATACAAGAGCGAATACAGGAAACTGTCAAAAAATAAAAACACAGTGAAACTTCTTTATAATGTTTTCCAGGGATAACATTACTAAAACATTTGTTCAAAGCAACAAAATAGGAAATGTGGTTGTATGTGCCTTAGAAAAAACTTTTTAAAACAACGATATTTGAATATAAGGTCAACAGGGAAGACACCATAATGAAGTTTAACTGCATTTCCGTTTTAAAAATTGGGAAAAACTCCACAATACTTACTTTGTAAATAGTGCAAAACCATCAATACAAGACTATAGCTGCTTAAAGTACCACGACTGGCATCATTTATCTCATGGTGACTCGCCCACTTCTTAATCACCAGTACTAACGGACGAACTCGATTTTCAACTGAAAGTAAAATTAAAACTTAAAAATGGTAAGAAGATTTTACAGTTTCTTTGAAAGTTTACATTATTTCCGAACTCCATGCCAATAGAAAGAGCAATGCCTCCAGTTATTAAACACTGTTCACCATAAATGTGTCTTACTTCTAAAACGTACTTGTTACCGTTAAAAAATGACCAATTATTAAAATTCATTTTACTGACTTATAACTCTGGTAGTATGTGATTTTAGTGTAGCAACATATTATGTATATAAGAAAATGAGACACACTGTACATAAACACAAAGAGGTATCAGTATTTACTACACACATCTTTATGAAGGAATAAAGAATGAAGGATAAATACAGAAGGTATTAATTGTTTGGAAATAAACACAAAACTTACGGTATGCATACGTTCTGAGAAGGAATGTGTTTCTTATTCCAACAATATTGTTTACATTCAAGTCGAACTCCACACAACTATTTTAAAAAATGAAAAAAACTTCAGCTTAAATACAAAATAAACTAACTCCCTAGTAACTAAATTCATATCCATCCATCCATCCAATGATACAAAACAGCATGGGCCCAAAGACCTTAAAATGAGACACTACAGAAATAAGAATGAAAACATATTTTTAGTATGATCAGGGGTCTATTAAATATATAAAATAAGATTAATGTTGAAAGATCCATAATGTACCAGTAAGGCTCCAATTATTCTTAGCAAAAAAAAAAAAAAAACTTTTAATTTTGTAATCTTTTCCAGATAAACAAAATTATATGGCCAAACACATTTCTGGGAAAGTTATCCCACTAAGTTATATATTCTCAATCGATTTTGAACGACAGCATCATCTGCTTTAAAATAGGAATGAAAAGCCAAATAAAGTACAGGTGAAAAAATAAAAGCTCTGTCTACACTTTATATTCCCTCCAAAAGGATTGCTAAATTATTGTATCATGACAAATTTGGCTACTGACATCTAGGAAGAACTATAACAGCCAAACACACAACAGAAGGGACACTTCTTTGAAATCAAAGATATCATGCAATTCACAATTTAGAAAATACAGCAATAATGATGGGATACATAAAGAATGGCTAAACTCAAAATAACAAGGACTAACTAATGTATAAGTAACAGGACCATATACTATCAGGTCCAACTTCTGAACAATGAGTCTTTCTGTGAAAGTGCCTAAAATAAAAACTTTCGAAGTCCTTTCTATAGCTTTTTTTTTTTTTTTTTTTTTTTTTTGCTGTACGCGGGCCTCTCACTGTTGTGGTCTCTCCCGTTGCGGAGCCGTGCAGGCTCAGTGGCCATGGCTCACGGGCCCAGCCACTCCGTGGCATGTGGGATCTTCCCGGACCGGGGCACGAACCCATGTCCCCTGCGTCGGCAGGCAGACTCTCAATCACTGCGCCACCAGGGAAGCCCCTTTCTATACCTTTTAACTGTAAAATATGAAATTTACCTTTTCAGATTTTCTAGTTATGGGAAAAGAAATCCTATAATCTTTCAATTATCCATGCATGTTAATAAAAATGGACAGTGAAATTAACACTTCAGATATATCTGGCTTTGCGAAGCTTATGGTAACAGTAAAGTTACATTCTTTGTGTTTGCACAAATCTAACACTGAAACCAGTTTGCACTCCCTGTATATAACTCAATAAAGAGGAAAAAACACTTAGATGGAAACTAGTGTGCAAATAAAAACTTCCAAAAATATGAATTCAGAGCTTTAAAAATATCCACAGTACTTGCTTCAAATTCTACTTCTGGAAATACTGAAGTAACCCTTAATATGGAAAGAATTTTATGCACAAAATGCTTATTTAAACAGGGAGTGGTTAAGTTAAAGTCAATAAATTCACACAGTGAAATACTGTAAAGCAATTGAAAATGAAGCCAGAAGATATTCAATGATAAAAGCAAGTATTCATGATATACTGTTAAGTAACAAAGTATGATTTCAATTTTAATTTTAAAAGCTTTTATGCACTCATACACATAGAAAAGGGTCTGAAAGGCTTATACCAAAACATTAACATCAGTTATCTTTGGATGTTAGAAGTGCAGTTGTTTTTTTCCTTAATGGTCTGTATAGAGAAGAATTATAAAATGGTGCTTATATAGAATACTTAACAATGAAAAAATCTTGTATAATAATCTTAAATAGAAAAAGAATTGTTTATATAACTACATTTTAAAAAACAATTATAATTAGCTAATAGTTTTACTTACATTTACTTTATGTTTTATCTCTCTATATCTTCGTGCTTTAAAAAAAACTTCACCGTTAAAAAAAAGAAAACTCCACCATTACTTGATAGAAATTCAGTAAATATTTATAGATTAGATGGATGTTTGGATGAATGAGGGGGAAAGTTTGAGCCAGCACTTATCTAAAGATTTGTTTAAAATATATATATTCAGTCAATTCTGATTATTCACAGTAGTTATGTTCTATATAGTCACTGCAAACACTGAATTAGTGAACAGTGAACCATTGCTCCTAGGGGAAACAAAGGATTAGGTTTCTAGGAGCCTCCAGTCACATTTTCACCAGTGGATCAATATGTCTCCAGTCACATTTCACTGGGTTGGCCAAAAAGTTTGTTCGGGCTTTTCTATCACATCGTATGGAAAAACCTGGACAAATTTTTTGGCAACACTGTATTTTATTTTTTTGTGGCCGCACTGTGTGGCATGTGGGATCTCACTTCCCTGACCAGGGATCAAACCTGTGCCCCCTGCAGTGGAAGCGCACAGTCTTAACCACTGGACTGCCAGGGAAGTCCCTCCAGTCACATTTTCCTCAACTGATCAATATGTAACTTTGTTTTATGTATGTTTCAACTTAAAGACACCTCATTTAATATACTGTTCATTCAATAACAATGAAGTCATTGTAAAGAACACTGTACTCTACTCGTGCGTGAATGAAGCACATCTAACACATATATTTCCTCCGTAAGGCACATCACAGCTTTGTGCAAAAGGACCCTAGACAGTACCTCAGCACTATGTTCGGGACTCACTTTAAGCAGCAAAATCAAGCACGAAAGCACAAAAATGTGAAAAACAGCACTAACTAGACTGTGAAAAGGACATTTGTTTATAGTATGAGAGCTGAAACAAGAAAACAGAGTGTCACATTGTTAAACTCAGTTGGGAACACCTTCATCAGGTGACTCAAAATTTTCCCCACTCTGTGCATGTCTATGAATAATCATAAAAGTGTTGCAAATGTTAATTTGGGGGGTTACAAAATAAATTTTATCAAGTATGCAAATTCATAAATATGGAATTCATGAATAATGATCAACTGTGTATATACTTATATAATTTCAGTATTACTTTTATAAACTGGGCTAGAAAACGTGATTTATCACAATCCTATATATTTTTTAGAAAATAAATCTTTTTTAACCAATAAAACAAACACCTATTTACATTTTATAAAATGTAAATAGATATATTATATAAAAGATTCTAATTCCAATGCCTATAAGAAATTCAGAACCCAAACTAGTAGAATATGTAGTAGATATATTAGTAACAACCCCCTTTGATATAAATATACATCAAATTTCATAAATTAAGATATGTTCTCAAGAGCACATTACATTTCCAAAAGGCAAGAGGATCATTTAAAACTCCAAAATATAAATACGTATATATTCTTTCAATTGGATAGTCCCGAATACTCAAAACATCAACCAGAATAACTAAGTACAGTTAAGTATGAACAACTGCTCAGACTATTTTAAAAAATCATTTCAAAAACCAAATCATTTCTAAATGAAGATAAGCTATTACGTGATAGCATACACTTCTTAATTATCTACCTCAGGAGAACACCTAAAAATTATCTAAAGCAACTTAAAAAAAAGAACTCAATAATTACTGACCTGACTTTATCCCTGAACTTCACAATTGGCACTTTTGCTCGAATCAGCTGAGGTCTCTCAATGTAACCAGCTGAAGGATAAAAGATAATATGGATATCTGTAAATGTTTCTCAAATTCATAGTGTTCCAATGCACATTTTTTAAAGTAACATTTTACTTAGCTAAAACAATTTGAGAAAATATTGTCTTTGAGACAGAAAGCAAAGACAAAAGGACATTATCAAATTCTTCTAAGTTTGAAACTTACAATACCATGCAGAGGACTTTATATATGAATACGTTATTTTCAGAAATGTGGTCTAATATTTAATAACACCTATAAAGAATTTCGTCAGAGCATTATAAGAGAAGTATCTAGGCCAGCAGCAGGGGGGTAGCTAAATTCTGGTACAGCACATGGCAAGATATTATGGCAGCCATAGAAATCACATTTACAAAGAATCTTAAATGTGGAAATGTTGGCAACATGATACAGGGGGCAGTGATACATTCAAGTAAGTATGATCTATAAAAGGAAAAACACATATATACGTATTTTTTTATTCCACCAAACTTAAAAAAATGTTTTTTGTGAGTTGAAATACATGTTCATTGTACAAAATTAGGAAAACACAGAAATGTATATAAAAAAGAAACTGCGAACTTTTCCCAAATGAGCAATTTCCTAATGTTTTAACTAAAGAAAAACATAGTAACATATTTTAAAAGTAAAAATTTTCTGTTATAATGCTTCTAACACAAAAATCATAAAATACATCAAGCTTGAAATAGAATTATGTACAGGAATTCAGTGAGGTTTAATGAAAAATAAGATTAAGAGTTAAAAGTTTTGAGTTCCAAGTACAGGTTCAGACACCAACAAACTATACTCCTCGGGCAAGTTACTAAGCCCACTGATCACCAGTTTCCTTAATTATTAAAAACACTAATTAAAAAGAAAACTTTCATTTAAATTATATGATCTCTTAGGTCCCTTTCACTTTTAATATTTTATGACTTTAATAATAGTTATTAAAAATTCATTTATGGTACAAATTACTCCTTTTATTTTACAGATGTGAAATTCAAGTCCACTGAAATAAATCTCTTGATTTGTTTCTTTCCTACAACTGATATGTTATTCAGGGGCAATAACTCGTTAAGTGACTTTGTATTTTCCAGCTCAAAGCCTGACACATAAGGAATATTTGTTAAATAAACAGACAAACTATCTTTCCAACATCACGGTTAGTGTGACTTCAAATGTCCACAATATTCTGTGTAAGTTTAAATAAATTATTTGAGATGGCTTAATATGCGGATTAAAATCTGCTTCGTCAGCTTATTCAAAGAACAAAATCTTACAATAAAATAGCCTAAGTCGATAATTTTGCTTTCTGTTGGAGTAATATATCTGGGCATCATGTTCAGTGATCATGTTTTTAAAACAAGTAAAGATATATGTCATTGCAAAACAGATGAAATTCTCTCTTCCTCACATGAATACCTATAAGACTTCACCTGTATACTTCTTTTGGCTTGTCAGATACTCTGCATTACAGCTATTTACATTCATGCTTTAGCTTCCCGAATGGTCTACAACCTTTTGAGAAAGAACTGAAGCTTACGTATCTTTGAATTCCCCACTACCTTCAGTGGGACAGCTTACAAGTAAACTCAATAAAGATTTGTTGAATTATACATTTCTGTGTTGAATGGTTTACTCTTCTTTTTAATCAAAAGTTAAAAGGAATTTATTTGGGAAAAGGGATCTACATTATACCTAACCTAACCAGAAAATAAACAATCCTTACCAGAAAATAAATATAGTGAGAGACATTTTAAATAAATGGTTGTCAAATGACATATGAACGTGAAGCATGTCAGACTTACAAAGTCTAGTACAGAAGTGTTTATGGACTAAGGTGAGGATATGCCGTGCTTCAGTCTTCTGATTTACCTGAAAAAAACACTGAAAAGTTAAAAATAAAGTGTTTTTTCATTATCTTTCTAAACTTAGTGTTTTATTTTCTTAATGTATCTCAACAAAAAGAAAACATGAAGTATACTTTTCATTGGAGTTGTTTTTCAATATACAGTAAATTACATCACTTAAAAGTCAACCTTTATGCTATCTTTTACATCAATATTTCTAAATCAATTTCTGATTTTAAACTTAAAAGCACAATTTTAAAAGAAATACTGAAACAGCCATATGTCATTTTTTCACTTTAGTATATAAATGTAAAAAAACAATCTTCTCCAAGAAAAATAAACAGAATTTCAACTTCCTGTAACATGTTTTATTTCCCTACCTAGATTGTGAGTTGCTTAAAAATAAGATTCAAATCTATGGTGTTTCAGTATGAGTTGTAACAACATGATTCAGACATGTGAATAAGACTAGAGGATTAGTGTGATGTACCTAAGTATAACCTAATTGCATGGGAGAAAGTTTTAATTAAAATTCTAGTATTCTCCACTATGTTTATTATTTCTGAGGGTTTTTTTTCTTTTGTTTTTCAGTTTTTCTTTATATGATTTCAAAGTCTAGAAAAATATCAAGAGTTTCTTTCCTGGAATAAATCTCTTTCTGATTTGCAGTAACTAGAGGTCAATTTTGTTAGTGGACTAACAGGAATAGTAAAAATATATATTACCATTCAACAGAGGCTTTTGTATTTTTTAAGACGTGGAATATAAGGCATATTAAAATTACACTGAAATTAACTTAATCTTTGGTAATTCAGAAGAGACTTCAGGGCTTCCCTGGTGGCTCAGTGGTTAAGAATCCGCCTGCCAATGCAGGGGACACGGGTTCGAGCCCTGGTCCGGGAAGATCCCACATGCCACAGAGCAACTAAGCCCGTGCGCCACAACTACTGAGCCTGCGCTCTAGAGCCTGCAAGCCACAACTACTGAGCCCATGTGCCACAACTACTGAAGCCCGCGCGCCTACAGCCCGTGCTCCACAACAAGAGAAGCCACCACAATGAGAAGTCCACGCAACGCAATGAAGAGTAGCCGCTGTTCGTGGCAACAAAGACCCAATGCAGCCAAAAATAAATAAATAAATTTATTTTAAAAAAAAAGAAGAGAGTATTAAAGAGGCTGCTCAGGTCAGCTTCATGAACAACAACTATTGTGGAATTAAGGATACACAAGAGTATCAGTTAACAGGGAATTCAAATAAACATAATACTAAATAGCAAAATTTGGTTGCTAAATGAGAAGAAACAAAGTCAAAATATCAGAGACAATTACGTTAAATCACAGTAGTCTTACTTTAAATTTCAGTAATATCTCTCTTTTTGAATTCCCAAAATAAAATACTCCAAATCCCATAGTACTTTCAAGGGGAAAACAATAAAGATTAAAAATAGAATCACTGAGAATAGAAATGGAAGGAAATATATCAAGATAAAGACAAGCTCCTCCTCTTTGCTGCATCCTGGTAACATACCCAACCTAATAACATTTCAAAATAGAGGCAGAGCTCTTTAAAAACACATAGTGCAACCACCTCACTTTAACAGTTTAGAAATAAATTAATGCTAGAATTTCTGTTACATTTATTGTGTACATGCCTGAAAAAAAAAAAAAAAGAAGCAGCATTTCCTGGCTTTCTTGAATTCTTATAAACAGAGAATTCAAAGAAGCAATTAAACAAAACAGGTTTTTTTCCTCAATGACTCTTACATGAAATTTCTTAAATGACTTAACATGAGAAACACACTTGGAATAAATGTTTCATTACTTACTGGTTCCTCTTTAACAACTAGACATAAATCACCATCACTGCTCCGAGTACCAAATCCATTTAAAGAGGACCCAACTAAAAAAAGTCTGCTTTCTAGAGAAACAGAAGAGAATTATATGGCATTATTTAAAATTTAAAATTGGGATGCATGTACTTAAAGGGCATGCAAAACAAGGAAACATACGTGGAAACATCAGCTGAATTTCTCTCTGCAGCTCTGTTCGACAGAGTTCTTTCTTCTTTAAATCACTTACTTGCTGCTGACATGCTTCAAATAACTCCAGTATCTGCTGACTCAACTTGGATGCACCACAAAAAAAGTAAAAATTTTGTTCAGAAATGTAACAGTTACTACCGTATTGAGAAATATAAAATTACTGACAGTATTTTTAAAATATATATTATCTCCTTAACACTTTCCAATACAAAACTACCTTTATTCAAGTAACAATAATTACTTAGTAACTGAAATAGTTACCAACTTTTACACAGTAAAGTATCACTGACAAGTCACAGAGAATTCATAATGAGTGTAATTCATGGGTCACCAAACTACAACCTTCAGTTACTGCCTGTTTTTGTATGGGACATGAGCTAAGAATGGTTTTTACATTTTTAAAGGGTTATAAAAACAAACAAAAATATGCAACAGAAACCATATGTGAGTGGCAAAGTCTAAAATATTTACTATCTGGCCTTTTAAAGAAGAAGTTTATCCAACCCCTGGTATTCATATCACAAATACCAAATACAACAGACTTTAGAAGAAAAGTCCCTGGTTGTCTATGCTCATGCAAACCACCCTCTTCCCCATTCTTACAACACCGCCCTGAACCCTGCCTTCTTGTGGCCATCTATGGACAGATCTCCCTGTTTATCTACCTATCTGGTTCACACTTTCCCCTCCAACTGATCTCTTGCCATCACCACAGGTGACACCCTTACCTAAAATGGGCTAAGTATCATAACATACTCCCGGCATTTCTGAACTTCTTTTACTCCAATATTTTTTATCAGTGTTACACTCCCAGAGCCATAACATGGTCTTTACAGTAAAACAGAACTTCTTCACCTCTGAAATTTTAAATTCCAATATACTATCTTGGCTTCAATCTCCTGTCCAATTTTCACTTTCTTACCCCCCTCATACCTTATGTAGAACCACACAGACCTGGATTCTCTTGAATCCTTCCTTTTCTCCCAACCCAGCAGCTCCTGACATAGCATGATTTCCTTCTCTACGCGTCTATACCCCACAATGCATCCCTTGAACCACTCTTTTTTATCATGCCTTAACAACATTATACCCTTGTCATGCTCTAACAAAATCCTAATTTTAGGTTCACTACAAACAACTACCTTCTCTGCTCTTATATCTGAATTGCTAACTTTAAAAAAAAGCACAAAATTGGTATTTTCAAATTTATAGTTTAAGAACAAACCTAAGATTGACCCTTAGCATCTCTCAGCAATTACTTCCATGTCTCTGGTTAGATATTGCTTCCTTTTTTCACCATCAGCATTCCAAAATGTTTACACCTTTCCTCAAGTTCCCTATACTTATCTCACTTTCTTTAGCAGATAACTTCACATTAAAGTTTACTAAGAAAATTGAGGATACCAAATGTGACATTCCTCAGCTTCCTAACTACAAACTTGCAAACTACTATCTGTATGAAATCTCATCTCCTTACCTCTCCTGTCAAACTGTCCTCTTCCTCGGTTCAAAGTTAATCCCTCTATCAATACTTCTGTATCCATCCCTTCTGGTAGCCTCTAGGGCACAAATATTCCATCAGTTTTTTGGTCTGTCTTTTGCATTTTCAACCTCTCCCTCTCTAGGCCATTCCCCAAGTCCATGACCAGGCACAAGTCTCACCCATCATTTAAAACAGTTTCTTTTATCATGTTTAGAATACTCATTTTAAGAAGGCAGAAGCAGTCTGGGCAACTTGGCAGTGAAAGAGACATAATTATTTAATATCCCTGAGTAACCATCACCCCCGCCAAAAAGAAAAAGCAACTAGAAAAATAAAACAAACAGATCAAACCAAACCAGAACAAAATAAAAATGGCCAACGAATACAGCACAATTGACTATAAATTACTCATGAACCCTAGAATACTGGCAGTTAGGACCCAACACCAATAGCAACAAGACCCACATGGTATCAGAACATAACAGAAAGACGACAAAAGGGATCTGGGACAGCCCCAAAGCCAGAACATCCAGAAATCAAACTGCCTAGAGGTACTACTTCCCACCCCCTTCCTTAAATTGGCAGGTCCAACTTGATGTGGAATAGCAACGAAAACTGGGAGGGAGCTTCACAGGCTACAACTCACAAGTAAATGCAAGAGGACCACACAAAGATCAGAAATCTCAAAACTAAGTGAAACTCCCTTCTAAAACACAGCAACACACCAAGGAGAAATTGCCAGTAAGAGAAATCTAAACTAACGAGTACAGAGCCATTAGGTGTAAAGGAAAGAAAGTCTAAAACTAGAATGATTCTGACTTCCAGAGGACGTCTGACAATGTCTGGAAACAGTTCTGGTTATCATATTTGGGGAATGGGTACGACAGGGTGGTCACTGGCAACCAGCAGGTAGAGGCCAGGATGCCACTAAACATCCTACAATGCACAGGACAATTCCCCACAGCAAAGATTATCTAACCAAAAACGTTAATATTGTAGAAAATGAAAAACCCAATCTAGATAAAAGCAGGGAAGGAGAAGAGAAAAGGTCTCAGAAAGTATATTTTTGAATACTACATAGCAACAGAAGAGGATCCCTACAGCCACAAACCTAGCAAAGCTAGCTTATCCAACTCTCCTCATCTAAAAGTAGTATAGGAAAAGTCACTTCACTTAAACACAAATAACAGAAAAGAACTGGAATCTCAAAAAGAGAGGTGAGAATGGGAGGACAGAAAAAAAATATTTGAAAAAATAATGTCTAAAAAGGATTCTAGTCAATTCACATACAAAGTTTTTATAAGAAAAATAAGAAGGGGCTTCCCTGGTGGCGCAGTGGCTGGAAGTCTGCCTGCCGATGCAGGGGACGCGGGTTCGTGCCCCGGTCTGGGAGGATCCCGCGTGCCACGAAGCGGCTGGGCCCGTGAGCCATGGCCGCTGGGCCTGCGCGTCCGGAGCCTGTGCTCCGCAACGGGAGAGGCCACAGCGGTGAGAGGCCCGCGTACCGCAAAAAAAAAAAAAAAAAGAAAAACGAGAAGAGTAATATTCCTACAGATAACGAAGCATACCAGAAAGATATGCCCACAAAACTAGTGAACATTTTAATATAATATGTAGAACCAAGGCTTTTTCTCTCGTTTTAATTTCCTAAAAAGATAACTGACTATAAAGTATACATACCAGCAAAAAATAATTGGGAATTTACATTTTTTTCATTATCAAAAGCAGTTAAAAATATGAAATACTTGGAAATATATTAAACAAAAAGATATACAAAACCTGTACACTGAAAATTATAAATATTGATGAGAGAAATTAAACACCTAAATAAATGGAGAGATAGAAGAAAAAAGTTGAAGGATTTACCATACCTAACTTCTAGGCTTAACCATACAGCTACAGTAATCAAAACAGTATAGCCCTAGGAAAATGACAGACAAAAAAAATAACAAAACAGAATACTGAAATATTTATGAATGAAATGATGATACCTGGAATCTGCTTCAAACTAATAAGAAGGGAGGGAGGTATAGACAAAATAAGATTGGTCAAATATCAGTAATTGTTAAAGCTTGGTGTTATGAGGATTTATAATACTATATTCTATTTCTGTATATATTTGATACTTTCCATAATAAAAAGCTTTATTTTTAAAAAGTTTTTAAAAGGCATCCATCTTTACAAAAAGACTTGAAAAAGGCTTCCAGTTAAAGTGGTTAATATAAAATTTTAAATGGCGCTTGAATAATTAAGTTTTATCCACCCAGAGCAGGGTATCAGTATTAATTAGTATTAATCCACTTAGTATTTGGCCCTGTAGGCCAAATACTGCCTCTGGCCTGTTCTGCAGGGCCAGCAAACTAAAAATGATCCGTACATTTTTAAAGCATTGTTTAAAAAAGAAAGAAAAGAAAATGTGACAGGGGGCCCATGTAGCTCACATATCTAAAATATTTACTAACTGGCCCTTTACAGAAAAAGTTTGCCAAGCCCATGATCTAGAGAATCCGTTAGGCAGATCAAAACTGCTACAAGTCAGAGTAGGTACTCAACATTTGTTGAATAACAAAAAGAAATAAATTTCTTGGGAATTCCCTGGCAGTGCAGTGATTAAGACTTGGTGCTTTCACTGCGGTTGCCCAGGTTCAATCCCTGGTCCGGGAACTAAGATACTGCAAGCCGCAGAGTGTGGCCAAAAAAAAAAGCAAGAAATTTCTTTACAACAATGCCCAAATGAAATGTTATTATATTTAAAAAATTTTTTCATCTGAATGATCATGTTCATGTAGAAACACATATGAAAAAATTTATGACTAGGTAGAAAATATGAAATTCCATGTATTTGCTCCTCTTCTTTTTTCTACATTTTACATTCGTAGAACATTTATTCTCTCTCAAGTACTACTATAATGGAGACCTAGTAGATTGTTATACAAATGAATTTTCCTCCCTGTCTAGCCACCTTATTGATTATCCTACACCAGACATATAGAGTCCAAATAAGACAAAAACTCAATAAGAAATGCACATATATGCTGAAACAAGACTTCTCTTGCTTAAATTTAGAGAAATATTTCAGAAGATGGCTCAGTGGTCTTATAATTCTGGAAAAATAGAGGAATGTATGATATGAAATCTCCTTGGCTAAATATCAAGCATCAAATATTTAGATCATATGTGTAATAAGCTGACTATGCATAACAGCATTTCAAGACTTTGTTTTTGTTTCATTCGAAAGTAAAATTTTCCTAATCATTAGTTTAAAAGAAAAAAAACTATTGCAACAGAGTATCTGTAAATACATTATTCTTAAAGTTGTTTAAATCTCTACAATACTACCAGTTTAGGGTGCCTGCCAAGATCTATTACTTTAATTTAAAATTAATTGTAGAAGATACCTATTTCTCACTGTATGTAAAAATTATATCTTCTCAAAATTGTATAAAAAATAAGATTTACATAATAGTTTAAAATATTAAAATTAATATTTGGTCCAAATATCAATGTTCCTTTTTACTAAAAAATATTATAACCTGTCCTCAAACTCAGGCTTAAACCAAATTACCAATAAAGCTATCATTGTCTGAGATCAACACAAGCCATTAAAGACAAGTTAAGTATGGATTTAGATGGATTTAGATTCAGAAAAGTTTTAAAATGTGTCAGTAAAGAAAGCTTAAGGTATAACTTTTGCATGGTATTCTCAGCAGATTCTCCATTTGTCCCTTTTAGCTGGGTCCCCATGTAAAAGAAAGTGAAAAAACCTTTCAGCTGGGAGTATCAAGACCTGATAACTTACTATAATACATGAAAATTGGTAACAGGGTTTGGGCTAAATATAAGTGCTATCTACAAACAACAAACACAAATTAGCAATGAGCTTTCAAGACAGGAGAAATAAAATTAAATATGGTACAGAAAATAGGTCATTAGTTCACGAACACTTCAACAAAAACTAGCAATTTCTCAGGCTCTCTCATTGCCACAATCTTTGTTACACATGTAACTGTAGAAAAAGCTAGTACCAATTACTGAGTAAAATAAAGCTAGTTATGAAATAAAAGTTTAAATTCATTCTTGATACTGAATTCCCTTTCTCTTCAAATTAAATAAAACAGAATCAGGAAAAATGTCATGCTGAAAACAACCCACTCTTTATTAATGCATTAAATTACTATGTTTTTTTTTGTGTGTGGCCACAATGTAGAGCCTTCATTGGCTTACAAGATAATAAGCCAATTAAGATAAGCCTTATTGGCTTATCGTAATCAAGATAAATTAATCTCTTGATTAATTTATCAACTGGTACACTGATTAGGCAGTTTGAATTACTGATTTTTTTCCCTGAACCCTGACTGCCTTTAGGCACATACTATTATCTGAACTTAGCCAAGAAAGAATTGCCTAATAAAAGGAGGATGAAAAACAAACAAACAAAACAAGCTTTCATTTGAGGATCTCTTGTGCTAAGTCCTGGTCTAGATTTTCTACATGAATTTACTTCTCAGTGGCTTTAAAACTTTTTTGACAGACACATACATTATAAAGATAGAGCCCCAAGAATAAATTTAACCAAGGAGGTAAAAGATCTGTACACTGAAAACTATAAAACACTGGTGAGAGAAATTAAAGACTACAAATAAATGGAAAGATATCCCCATTCATGGATCCGAAGAATCAAAATTGTTAAAATGTCCATAGTACCCAAAACTATCTACAGATTCAATGCAATGCCTATCAAAATTCCAGTGGCATTTCACACAGAAATAGAAAAAGCAATCCTAAAATTCACATGGAACCACCAATGACCCAGAATAGCTACAGCAGTCTTAAGCAAGAAGAACAAAGCTGGACGCATGACACTTTCTGATTTCAAATTCTATTACAAAGTTATAGTAATCAAAACAGTATAGTACTTGCATAAAAATGGACACACAGACCAATGAACATAATAGAGAGCCCAGGAAAAAACCCATGCACATATGGTTAACTAAAAGGTGTCAAGACTATACAATAGAAAAAGCATAGTCTTCAATAGTGTTGGGAAACCTGGATATACACATGCAAAAGAATGAAAATGGGCCCTTACCTTACACCATACACAAAAATCAACTCAAAATGGATTAAAGATTTAATTGTAAGACCTGAAACTGTAAAACTCATATAAGAAAACATAAGGGGAAAGCTCCATGACCTTGGTCTTGACAATGATTTTTCAGATTTGACACCAAAAGCATAGGCAACAAAAGCGAAAATCAACAAGCGGAGCTACGTCAAATAAAAAAGTTTCTGTACGGCAAAAAAAAATCAACAAAATGAAAAAGCAGCATAAAGAATGGGAGAAAATATTTGCAAACCATATATCTGAGAAGGGGTTAATATCCAAAATATATAAGAAACTCATACAACTCAGTAGCAAAAATACAAATGACCCAATTTAAAAATGGACAAAGGGGGCTTCCCTGGTGGCGCAGAGGTTGAGAGTCCGCCTGCCGATGCAGGGGACACGGGTTCGTGCCCTGGTCTGGGAGGATCCCACGTGCCGCGGAGCGGCTGGGCCCGTGAGCCATGGCCGCTGGGCCTGCGCGTCCGGAGCCTGTGCTCCGCAGCGGGAGAGGCCACAGCAGTGAGAGGCCCGCATACCACAAAAAAAAAAAAAAAAAAAAAAAAAAAAAAAAAAAAAAATGGACAAAGGACCTAAAGAGACATTTTTCCAAAGAAGACATACAAATGGCCAACAGGTACATGAAAAGATGTTCAGTATTACTTAGCATCAGGAAAATGCAAATCAAAACCACAATGAGTGGCTTCCCTGGTGGCACAGTGGTTGAGAATCTGCCTGCCAATGTAGGGGACATGGGTTCGAGCCCTGGTCTCGGAAGATCCCACATACAGCAGAGCAACTAGGCCCGTGAGCCACAACTACTGAGCCTGCGCGTCTGGAGCCTGTGCTCCGCAACAAGAGAGGCCGCGATAGTGAGAGGCCCACACCGCGATGAAGAGCGGCCCCTGCTTGCCACAACTAGAGAAAGCCCTCACACAGAAACGAAGACCCAACACAGCCAAAAATAAATAAATTTAAAAAAAAAAAAAAAAACCACAATGAGATATCGCCTCACGCTTGTTAAGATGGCTATTACCAAAAAGTCAAAAGATAAGTGTTGGCGAGGATGTGGAGAAAAGGGAACCCTTACACGGTATTCATAGGAAGTACAACCATATTGGAAAACAGCAAGGAGATTCCTCAAAAAATTAAAAATAGAACTACGATATGTTCTAGCTATCCCACTTCTGGGTATATATCCAAAGGAAAAAAGTCTCTATCTCAACAAGGAATCTGCACTCCCATGTTCATTGCAGCATTATTCACGGTAGCCAAGATATGGAGAAAACCTAAGTGTGTCCACTGATGGATGAATGGATAAAGAAAATGTGTGTGTGTGTGTTCGTGTGTGTGTGTGTGTGTGTGTGTGTGTGTGTATACATACACGATGGAATATTATTTGGCCTTAAAAAGGAAGGAAATTCTGCCATTTGCAACATGGATGAATCTGGAAGACATTATGCTAAATGAAATGAGCTAGACACAGAAAGACAAATACTGCATGACCTCACTTACATGTGGACTCTAAAAAAGTCAAATTCACAGTAGCAGAGAGTGGAATGGCAGTTATTAGGGGCTGAGGAGTAGGATGAGGAAAATGGGGAAATACTGCTCAAAGGGTACAACTTTCAGTTATAAGATGAATAACTTCTGGAGTCATAATATACAATTACAGTGAATACGTTCAGTTAATAATAATGTATTGTACACTTGACATTTGCTGAGAGTAGATTTCAAGTGTTCTCATCACAAAAAAAAATAACTATGTGAGGTGATGAATATCACCTTAATTATCTTCATTATGGTAATCATTTCACAACATATACATACATCAAAACATCATGTATACCTTAAATATATACAATTTTTATTTGTTACTCATATCTCAGTAAAGCTGGAAAAAAACTGATAGGAGATGTGGGCATATACATTTGTTCCGTTTCTAAATAAGGTGGAATATTGAAAATTTTAAAGATAGAGCCTCTGAAAAATCTGCAAGATAACTGTCCCCAAATTGTTCCTCCTAGGGTGCCAAGAGGTTCCATAAAATTTGCTCCTTTCCAAAACTGAACTTTACATGAGAAATCTTGAACAATTCATTCATAATCATCTTTTTACTTTATACTCAGTACCAAGAAAACCTCAACCTATCCTCATCTCAACTCAAAATTCAAAATCAATTACTTCAATTCACATAATATCTTCAAACTACCCAGAATTTTTAAAAATCAGTTATTATAGATGGAATTCAGGAGTTCAGATAATTCTGATTCCTCTACAGCCTCTTTTTTGTTCAGGCAACCGTATCTTCACCTAAAAGCTAGAGTGAAATAAAAGTTAAAATCCAGAAAAGTACCTCAGATTTTTTTACTGAGAAGAGTTCTGTTTGCTAATATAGCAACTTGAAAAACAGAGAAAAGACTTTAAAATGGAGGAAAAATTTAAACTCAGAACGTACTCATTTTCAAAAATTTAATCTTTTAGGTTTAATTCTCAAACTAATTAAAACTTCTACTAACAAAATATTTCCCTGGAACTTAATAAAGCAGCTGACTGATTTATTATTATTAATAGTAAATTCATTATTACCAATGTTAAGTGAGCTCTTTACACTACCCAGCAAATACTGTTTCAAACCTTCTCCACTATTCTTAAACCTCAGACATCCCATTTCATCTTCTCTACTCTCAACAGATAACCTTGCATAGTAATTCAGAGAGAAAACATGAAGAAGCCACTCAACTATGGAAACTCCGTTAACTTCTCCA
The DNA here is from genome assembly GCF_949752795.1 of Hyperoodon ampullatus. Classification (NCBI taxonomy): domain Eukaryota; kingdom Metazoa; phylum Chordata; class Mammalia; order Artiodactyla; family Ziphiidae; genus Hyperoodon; species Hyperoodon ampullatus. Next base: position 112,743,790 of record NC_136917.1, read on the forward strand.
TACCGTATTTACAAATCTACCTATCTTCCTTTTACCTACACCTATCCTCTCCTCCTATATCCTCCAGTTCCAAAAAGCTTTTCTCTTACCTAAAGCCAATCACTCCACCTATAGGCAGGACCCATGCCCTTTCCACCTTCTAAGGAATCTTTCCCATAAACATTTATATGTGCTTAAAGTTTCTTCCACCTCAAAAACAAAACAAAAAAACTCCTTTGTTCCAACTTCCCATCTTTGGCTCCTCCTCTTCACAGCCAAACTTCCCAAAACAGTTGTAAATAAGCTTAGTTTCCGTATCTGTTTTCCTACCCTTTCCTCAACCTATTTCAATCAGTCTTGGATCCAGGCTCACCACTCCCCCTAGACAATCATACCCATCCTCTTGGCTTCAATTATCATCTACATGCCAATGATCATCAAATGTACGCTTCTGGTCAATACCCTTCCTCTAAATTCCAGATCTATATGCATTAAACTATCAACTCTAAATATCTAATTTGATGTTTCAAATGCACATTTAAGACAACAGAACTCATGACATCCCTGCTCACCCTTCAATTCCTATTAAATACACATACTCCTAAAAGTTGCTCCTCTTGCATTTTGTTCTGTCTCAGTGAATGGTACCACCATGCATCCAGTTATAGAAACCAGAAATTTGGGAGTAATCTTCAATATTTTCTTCTCTATCTAAACCAGCGGTTCTCAACTAGAGGCAATTCTGCCCCCCACGGGACATCTGGCAATGTCTATAGATATTTTTAGTTGTCATAACCAGCGATAAGTGGCATCTAGTGAGTTGAAGCCAGGAATGTGGCTAAACATCCCAGGATGCAGATGCTTAGATGACCTAATCTCTAATCCATCATCAAATCCTATCAATTTCACTTCCCCCAACACAGCTTAAATCCAGTTTTTCTTCATCTTAACTACCAGCACTTCCTAATTCAAGGCACCATTACCTTTCACCTAGCACCCAACCATAAATTCCCTACATCCATACTTGTTCAACTGCTTAAAATGAAGTCAGAATAATTTTAACTCATCTCTTTCCTACTTAAAAAACCCCTAAACCAATCAAACTCTAGCCACCTTGGCCTCCTTTCAGTTCTTTGCATACTCCATGCTCCCTTCTACAATTTTTAGGACCCTCAAATATGCTGTTCTCTCTCTCTAAAGCATTCTCTCCACCCCCACTACTCTTTCACTAGTTAACTCTTACTCACCCTTCAGATCTCAGCTCAAACATTACCTCCTCTAGACCATCACTGAAACTTCAAATAAATTCTCTTACCACTCTGCAATTTTCCTTTATACCACTTATAAATATATAAATAAAACTGCGATTTGCATGACTATTTTTTAATGGCTCTCCCTCTCACTATACCGTATGTACATGTTAAAGAGACCAGGTACGTTTACCAAAATGTTGTAGCACAACATTGTAGCATATAGCTGGCACTCACAAATATTTGCTGGATACTAAAAAAATACAGAATCTAATCTACTTCAGGAGTTTCAATTGTCACTTCTATTTCAGGTGACTTCAGGATTCATATCTCTGGCCCCAGCCTTGCTTCTGAAATATATATGGCCAGTTCAGCTGCAACATGTTTTTCTACAATACTGATTAGCTTACAGACGACTGGTAAATAAGGGAACAGTATCAATTTAATGTATTAATTGGGTTGATTTGTATGTGGAGCTGAAATTGTGGAATTATAACCTTACAAGAAAAAAAAAAAAAAAAAGCCCTCAGCTTGGCTGCTCACAGGCAGGAGTCCTTATAGATCTAAGACAACTAAAAATAACCATCCATATCCAGGGTTCCCACTTGATAAGCATACGCCCAGACTCACACAGCTCTCTGCTGGTGTATTTCCTTCTGAGTCTATCTTAACAGCAGACTCACTGTCTCAGAGTGCCACTTTTAACTGCCTTGCCTCAGTGCCCTCCACAAGCCAGCGTATCTCAACTCTGTATTGTATATTTTTAATATCCCATGCAGCAGCATCCAACCATGCTAAGCCACCTATCTGGTCTGTCCAAGTCATTTCCTAAGATATCGATTATTATTCTTGATAGCGTTCTGGTTACAAAACTGTTTAGGTTTTGAGTAGTGTCCTCCAGCCCTATTTTCCCATAGCCCTATATTCTTAGTGTGCAATCCGCAGAACATGAGGTCTTTCAAGAGCACAAACGTTACAGCGGATTTCCCCATAGTTCCAAATAACTCTTGACTACTTCCTCAATCAGCTTATACACCCAAAATCTGAGTTCCTTATCTCTGTTAACAGTCCAGAATCAAATCATTAAAGTTATTGATATCTCTCTCTCTCTCCCTCTCCCCCTATATTCGATCATTCCACACATCTATCAATTTTCCTTATGCATGGTCTCTCACATCTTTTCCACCATCATCCACCATAACTGAAAGCTTCAGCACCTCTCATCTGAAAGAATTTGATAATTAATAGCCTTTAAGGTAATCATCCAACTTCCAGGCCCTCCTTATTCCAAACCAAACTCCACTATACTCTAAGAACTATCTTCCCAGAAATGAAAATCTAATTGGGCTAGTCCTCTACTCAAAAACCTTCAACGGCATTCTACTGTGCATTCAAAGCCTCAAACTACTGCTCCACTTTTATTTCTCACTGAACCTCCCACTCATTTTACAATCCAGCAGAGATAAACAGAGGTAAACCATACAAACTACTGAGCACACTGCTGGCAAAGAAAGACACTCAGTAAACATTAGCTATTACTGCCACAGATTACCAGCTATTATAGTCAGTTCTAAGAATGTCATCTCCCTACTCTTGATTTTAAGCATCTTAAGTTCCTCCTGTTTATATTATTAGAGATGAGGGTCAAATCTTGTTTCTGTCACTTACTAGCTGTGACCTTGAGCAAGTTATTTAGTTTTCTGAGCCTCAGTAAAATTAGGATAATATCCATGTCATGCGGTTGTTGAAAAGACTAAGTAACATAGCATATGTAGAATACCTAGAAGAGACATCAATAAATGTTAGTTTTCTTAAAAAGTGTTCACTTAAAGAATGGACACAGAACTACTTGCCTTCTTTCTCCCACAACTAGGCAAGTACAGAGTAGCACTCAAAGAAATTGGTTTAACAACAGAATATTATCTTTATCCCTTGAGATAAGTGCTTATGCCAAAAACATAAGATTTAGGACAATCTTTTTCTATGCTACTAAGCAAAGAAAAAGTTACTGATATGGAACCATACTTTACTAGATGATTTATACTGACTAATGTGAATCATGTTATTACATTTACTGAGACTCAATATATCACTGATCCACATGCAGAACTAGTAGTTATTTAGTTAGTTCTAAGAATTAACTATTACAAACATACAAATAAATACATGCAAAAATAGAGAGCTTCAATACTCATGCATAATATATTCCATAAAAAATGGGCCTACCTGCATGTATATATCAAAAACCCACATGTAGTAAAAGGTTGTTATATCGTCATTCAAAGAATTGGTCTCATGTGATTTATACCACAGGCTTTCACAATATAGTATTATGTGAGTTTCTTTAAAATGAGAAAGCAAAGAAAGGACAAAGAGTCGGGGGTGGGGGAGTACCAAAACATCCCAAGTTAGCCACTCTGCTTTTTCCTTCCTCCCACTGGTATTGCCTAAATGCTTTTCCTACTTCACAGTAAGAAAAGTATGACGGCCTTTTTCTTAAACAGTGCTGGCAACTGGACCAAGAGCAAAAAATTAAGTTAGATCCCCTACTTCACATCATATATAAAGATTAACTCAAAATGGATCAAAGACCTAAATCTAAGAACACTATAAAACTCTTAGAATAACATGGAGGCATTAATTTTTGTGACCCTGGATTAGGCAATGGTTTCTTAGATATGCCACCAGAAGCTCAATTAACCAAAGAAAAACAAATTGGACTTCATCAAAATGAAAAAAGCTTTTGCGCTTCAAAGGAGACCATCAAGAAAGTAAAAAGACACACCACAGAATGGAAGAATATATTTGCAAATCATCTATCTGATAAAAGTCTAGTATTCATAACATATAAACAACTCTTACAACTCAACAAGAACAACAACAAAAACAATTTAAAAATGGACAAAGGATCTGAACAGACAATTCTCCAAAGAAGATACACATTCCAACACAAATAAAAAGATGATCAACATCACTAGTCATTAGGGAAATGCAAACCAAAATCACAATGAGATACGATTTCGCACCCACTAGGTTATAACCCACCTGGTTATAATCAAGAAGACAAACAATAACAAGTGTTGGCAAAGATGTGAAGAAACTAGAACACTCACACACTGCTGGTAGAAATGTAAAATAGTGCAGTCACTTTAGAAAATACGTTGGTAATTCCTCAAAAAGTTATACATAGAGCTACTGCATAACTGCAATTTCACCCCTAGGTATAGACCCAAGAGAAATGAAAACATGTCCACACAAAAACTTGTACACAGATACAGAAGAATAGTCAAAAAGTGGAAACAGCCCCAAAATCCATCAACTGAGGAATGCACAAATAAAATATGGTTTATCTATACAATGGAATATTACTCAGCTATAAAAAGGAATAAAGAACTGAGAAATGCTACGACATGGATGAATCTTGAAAACATGCTAAGTGAAAGAATCAAGACCACATATTGTATGACTCTATTTATATGAAATGTTCAAAACAGACAAATCCATACTGATAAAAAATCGATTAGTGGTTGCCAGAGGCTGGGGGAGAGGGGCAGAGATGAGAAAGGAACTGCTACTGGGTACAAGGTGTCTTTTGCGGGTGATAAAACGTACAGGAATTATTAGACAGTGGTAATAGTTGCACAACCTTGTGAATATAATAAAAACCACCGAATCATGCACTTTAAGAGTGAATTTTACGGGGACTTACTTCCCTGGTGGCACAGTGGTTAAGAATCCTCCTGCCAATGCAGGGGACATGGGTTCAAGCCCTGGTCCAGGAAGATCCCACATGCCACGGAGCAACTAAGCCCATGTGCCACAACTACTGAAGCCCCTGCACCTAGAGCCTGTGCTCCGCAACGAGAAGCCACCGCAATGAGAAGCCCATGCACCACAATGAAGAGTAGCCCCCGCTCACCCAACTAGAGAAAGCCCATGTGCAGCAACGAAGACCCAACGCAGCCAAAAAAAAAAAAAAAAAAAAAAAATGCATTTTATGATACAATTACATCTCAATTAAAGAAAAAAAGGAATGATAGGAGAATAAAAAGCAGCACAACTAAGGAATGAAGCAAGTGTTCCTTTCTGACCTAACATTTTCTGTACACTTACTATGTTTCAGACCTATGCTGGTTGCTAGGAACCCAAAACAAAGTCACTACACTCTTTTCAGGCTCCTTCTCCTTAGCCTACAAATGTCGTATTTCTCCAGAGCAGAGCAGCTTTGAAAATGCAAAAACAACAAATATAAGCCATAGACAATTCAAGAGAATGCAGATATTTACATTATAAACTCTTCTAAATTACCCAGAGTTTTTTTTTAGGTTTCACTAAATATGGGGAGAGAGAAGAGATAGGCTTCTAATACTGGTATTGAATAACTCATTGTTCCCCAATGCTGATAATGTCATTTCCCAAGAATTATTATTTTAAGAGCTTCATTTCATTTATTTGAAATTTTTTTAATAAATAATGTTTTTGATAAATCTTTCCTGATCATATCCCTTTGGAAGTATTACTTTCTCACTGTCTCCTGGGTCCTCTATTTTTGACATTAAAAACCTCATGATAAAGACAAATATCCCAAAAGATGCTTTTTAATACTTTACTACAATATCCATATGAAAGCTTGTTTTTCTGTAATAAGAATAGGTAACAACAGAATTCTCTAAACTAAGAAATCAAACGTTTTAGGCTCTAATCCCAGATTTTTATGAATCACAGAAAATCTGATATCCTGATATGAAAGCTGCATTTCCATAGAATAGCACACAAAAATCAAAGAATCAAATTTAGACAAAAAACTCTGAATAGTACTTTAAATAGTGCAAAAAAGGGCATGTTCTACTTAATCCAAGACATTAGATATTTCTGATACTTTCAATACACTATATTAACTTCCCAAAAGATAAAACTAAAATCTACATTAAAATTACCTTATCTTTGGCCTCAGGCAGTGTGATTTCTCTAGGTTCTAAAAATGGTATTTCTCGAAAAGGTGGAACACCTCTGACTATATCTGGTACATAGTGTGTATGAAACAATGGCGGCATTGAGTATCTTCTTTCACCTGATAAAGGCACTATGTGGTTAACTATAGTTGGCTCTTGGTGAGGTGAATGGAAACGTTGTCGTTTACCATCAAGAGGAAGATTCTTTTCATCGCTTAGTCTCCTGAAAACAAACAATATACCTTAGTGATTAAAGATATAATTTTCTGATTACAAATAGAAAACACTAAAAATATATAAATAGATGACAATACTGACTTTTTCAGCGAGGCCACATTATTAGCTCTAAATGAATCTTAAAATATTCATTTTCAGCATAAGAGATGCCTTAGAGAACACTTTAGAAAAAATGTGTAATAATGATGCATATTAAAAAAAAAAAACACATATATACATTAGAGTTGGTCTCCTGCATTTGAACTACCACAATACTTCAGATCAGCAGCAAAAACTTGGCAGAAGAATTTCTATTTATAGAATCACTAACAATAAAAGATCCAAACTCTAACATAAGGAGGATAAGATTAACTGAGTGCTATATATAAAAAAGGGCTCTTTGAGACCACCTATGTTCTGGTTTATCAGTAGGAAAGACCAAATTAAGAGACAGTTTTTTAAAAAGCTTTATATAAAGACATTGGACAACTAAAGAAATCTGAAAATGAACTGCATTTCAGATAACAGTATTGTATTAATGTTAAATTTCTTGGGCATGATCAATATAGTTTTGGTTATACAAGAGAATATCCTTGTTCTTAGGAGGAATGCACTTATGTGTTGCGGGGTAAAGTGCAACGATGTCAACAACCTTCTTTCATATCACTCAGAAAAGAGTAGCAGTAGGGAAGGAAAAAGGCAGAATAAAACAAATCTCGCAGAACCGATGAATCTAGGAAAACCACATACAGGTGTTCATTGTACTATTCAAATTTTTCTGGAGGCTTAAAAATACTCAAAACAAAAAGGGAAAAATAATTTAAAAGTAATTATTTGTGGGAAAAGAAAGGTATTTACTTTCTTAAGTTGTTTACACCATAGGAAATTATCCAATTCCTTTTTAACTCTAAAATTTTATGAGTCATAGCCACCTGAAAGTTTTTATTTTAATACTCTTGGGATTATGTCAATTACTCTCTCCTTGACAGACCCACAAAATAACTGGTACTCCTACCCACAGGTAAAGATGCTAAAAACATAAGTGTATACTTAATTTTTTTTTATTATTTTTTAAAAATTTATTTATTCATTTATTTTTGGCTGTGTTGGGTCTTTGTTGCTGCGTGCGGGCTTTCTCTAGTTGTGGCGAGCGGGGTCTTCATTGTGGTGCGCAGGCTTCTCACTGTGGTGGCTTCTCTTGTCGCACAGCACGGGCTCTAGGCGCGTGGGCTTCAGTAGTTGTGGCACATGGGCTCAGTAGTTGTGGCTCACGGGCTCTAGAGCGCAGGCTCAGTAGTTGTGGTGCACAGGTTTAGTTGCTCCGAAGCATGTGGGATCTTCCCCGACCAGGGCTCGAACCCGTGTCCCCTGCATTGGCAGGTGAATTCTTAACCACTGAGCCACAAGAGAAGCCCCTTTAACATTTTTAAAACATAAAATTTAGAGCTTTATATGCTGAATACCTTCTACTGAGAATGTCAATTTTAGTTTTAAAAATACATATGTATAATTATGAACTAGTGGAATTTATTTTCATTCATGATTCACAAATGGGCTATCAAGGCAATTTCTAAAAAATGAAAGTTTGAATAACGTCAATAATTTAAGCATCATTATATAGTTTTCCACAATGACAACTTTGAAGAACAATTCACAGTGCTTCTAAGTATGGGATGTAAAGCCAAACCACCTGGTTTCAAATCCCAGCTATGCTACTCCTACCTGAATAACCAAATCATTACTTCTGTGTGCTTCAGCTTTCTCCTCAAAAGATGAGGCATAACAGTACTTACCTCATAAAGTGTTGTGAAACTTAGTCAAACCATTATTTGCAAAGTCCTTAGAACAATGCCTACTACACATACTGAGTGATCAATAATTTTTAGCTAGTGTTATTTCTAGTTGGACATAAAAGTTACGGAATGTTTATACAGACTATAAATAGCAATATCTTGCAAATATTGCCAAATATTATTTTAATAATCACCCCTAAAGTTCTATCATAATTACCCCAAGATACATCAATTTCTTTTAATCAAATTGGTTAAAATGAATTGATTCCTAACTTCTCTAAAGAAAGCTTTATGTCATGTAGAAATTTTCACTATAATATTTATCGTGGAACCTTACCTGTGTAAGATAAATAGTAAACTTTACTAGAAAGAAGGTGTTATAGGCTGAACTATGTCCTCTCAAAATTCATATGTTTAAGTCTTAACCCCTAGTACTTCAAAATGTGACTGTAGGGCTTCCCTGGTGGCGCAGTGGTTGAGAGTCCACCTGCCGATGCAGGGGACACGGGTTCATGCCCCGGTCCGGGAAGATCCCACATGCCGTGGAGCGGCTGGGCCCATGAGCCATGGCCGCTGAGCCTGCACATCCAGAGCCTGTGCTCCGCAACGGGAGAGGCCACAACAGTGAGAGGCCCGCGTACCGAAAAAAAAAAAAAAAAGTGACTGTATTTGGACACAAGCCCTTTAAAGAAGTAACTGAGTTAAAATGGGGTCATTAGAGTGAGCCCTAATCCAATATAACTAGTGTCCTCAGAAGAATAGATTAGGACACAGAAAACACAGACAGAGGGATGACCATTTGAGGACAGAGAAAGAAGGCAGCCATCTATAAGCTAAAGAGGGAGGCCTCAGAGGAAACCAAACCTGCCAACACCTTGATCTTGGACTTCTAGCCCCCAGAATTTTGAGAAAATTAATTTCTGTTGTTTAAGCCACCAAGTCTATTGTACTTTGTTATGGCGGCCCTAACAAACAGACACAGAAACCCATCTGATTTAGTTAAAAATCTCAATTAAAAGTAGTTATCTGGGGCCTCCCTGGTGGCGCAGTGGTTGAGAGTCCGCCTGCCGATGCAGGGGATACGGGTTCGTGCCCCGGTCTGGGAGGATCCCATATGCCGCGGAGCGGCTGGGCCCGTGAGCCATGGCTGCTGAGCCTGCGCATCCGGAGCCTGTGCTCCGCAACGGGAGAGGCCACAACAGTGAGAGGCCCGCATACCACAAAAAAAAAAAAAAAAAAAAAAAAAAAAAAAGTAGTTATCTGAAGACAGTTATCCCTAAAATTTTTTAAATACTTTGAACTTTTAAAATTCTGTTACAGGACTGATCACACAGGTCCCAGAAAACAAAATGTAGGGCATAGTGTCCATTCAACTTAATACAAGATACAGTGTTAAACAGTTCCCCAAAATGCAAAGTTTTCTTTTAAAATAAGTAAGAAATACTTACTTCCTTCCTCGAAATAATGGGGAAGTTGAGGTCTGTATTGGACTGACATTTCCATATGTCAACTGCTGTAATGATACAGCTCTAGACAAGCTACCAAAGACAAAGAAAGAACAGTAGTAGTATACATTTTTTTCCTTAAAAACAAAAAACTAATTTCAGAAAAACTAAACAGTTCACTGATCAAAAGAAAACAAGACATGATGACATTTTCTCTAGCTCCAAATGTTTCATATAAAAAGGATTTGTGTCAAGTAGAAAATGAAACTTACAAATGACATGGGCCAAAATAACACCATACTTACTCTGTATTCTGAAAGTTGAACTGTGCATCTATAAGCTGCCGGTGTGAATAAAGACTTGGTGACAGGGTGAAGAAGTTATTATGTTGTTGATGGTTTGGAGTGAAAGGCGGGCGACCCAAAATTGAGTTTGGGAACATGCTCTTGTTCACTAAGAGTAAACATGTATTCTTCTACCTAGAATAGTTTTAAAGATAATTTATTATAGCTTAAAGACATTGAACTCTTTGGTAACTAGCATCTGCTAATTAATAAACAATTAGTTACCAAGTTAAGAATTTCATTGCAAAGTTATTTTTTTAAAGTTCAAACAGATCTCTTAAGTCACACCATAAGTAACAAACTTACTAATAATAAATTTTAAATCCAGATTAACCACATTATTCAAATGATAGTAAAATCTGTGCGTTTCTAATTTTATGATGAATTTTCCCTAATAAATTTATCCTAATATCAACAAATCTTTTAGAATCAAGTTAACACCACTGTACTCTGATAATAAAAAGAAACCACCCAAGTGAGACATTTAATGAAATCCTACAATTTCTTACATTTATTCCCAATCTAATTTATTCAAAGGTATAAGCTGTCATATGACAACCTGATTCCCAGGATTTAGATCGTACAGATCTGATCAAACAAGGGATGGAATTTGTATCACCAAATAACTATTTATAAAATTCTGAGATTCCCCTCAAAGTCTAAACAACTTATAAAAAGAACTTCCAATAAAAGAGAGTTTGTTCCACACAAATAGGGAAAACCTAGGTACAAAGCAATCAGAATCGTTCACTGCCCCAAGCAGAAGACTAGATATTTATTCTTTGCAATGACTGACCCCAAGAGGCTATAAACTTACAAAGAGTAGGGTAAGAAAACAAACTGAAAACAAGTATTAAGTGAAGTCTACAAAGTAAAAGTAGGATCCCCAGCCTGCATTCCCAATTCAGGCAATTAGAAAACTCATCTATAGAATAATGGAACAAGAAACCATATAATACAGTAACCAAAGAACCTGTAACATAGGAACAGTCGCTCACCAAGAAAAAGTTAAGCTCACTCGCAACCTACAATGAAGCCTACTATTGAACTGCCTACTCATGCACATAAGCTTCCAATTTAGATTTCTAGTTAGAAAACAGACATCCATGGATCATCAAAAGTTAAAAAAAAAAAAAAAGGCCTAGGAATAAACAGAAACAATACCTGCAACAAATGAAAAGTGAGGGGGAAAAAAACCCTCCATAATTAATGAAAAAACATTGAATATGTAAATAAGAATGTGTTTTTTAAAAAGCAGAAAGGGCTCTTGGAAAATTAAAAGCAGAAATATCCAGCAGAAAGCTGAAAATAACATTAAGGAATGAACAAAAAGGAAAAATTGGTGAGGGCAGACAGGAGGCAGGACAGTAAGAGAAAAAAAATGTAAGAGAAGCAAACTATGTGGTCCAACATCCAATACAACAGAAGTTCCAGGAAGAACAGAGAAAACACAGAAAAGGAAATTACCAAGCAAATAAAACAAGAAAATGTCCAAGACTGAAAAACACCAAGCCTTAGACTGAAAGGATCCAATGAGTATAAAGCACAACTGAATATATATATATATATATACACATATACATACACACACATATAAAGGTATATTACAGTGAAATTTCAGAATATCAGGTAAAAGAAGCTTATAAATATTACAGAGAAAGAAAATGTTATAAACAAAGGGATGGTATGGATAAACAACAAGGTCCTACCATATAGCACAGGGAACTATATTCAATATCCTGAGATAAACCATAATGGAAAAGAATATAAAAAAGAATGTATAACTGTATCACTTTGCTATACAGCAGAAACTAACACAACATTGTAAATCAACTACACTTCAATTAAAAAAAAACACACACACCAAGGGATGGTAATCAAAATGGCTTTGGCCCTCTCAGTAGCAACAGTGGAAACAAAACAAGGAAGTGAATGCCTTCAAGGATCTGAAAGAAATGCTTTCAAGCTATAATTTTATACCCAGCTATACTATCAGTGCAAAAGGAAAATAAAAACATTTTTAGACATGTAAGGTATCAAAAAAAAAAAAAAAAGAAAAGAAAATCTGGGATCTAGGAAAAGGGGGATCTGACACAGGGCAGAGACAGATTCCCCAGGATGATGGTGAAGGGAAGCTAAACAGCTTAAGTTAGAATACATAGAGGTCTTCAAGAAGATATCCAAGGAGGAAAAAGATTAACTGGTAGATTACCTTATATATTTGACCACAGAGAGGAGTTCAGCTAACAGAGCAGAAATTATAGGAACAGAAATGCAGCAAGTTAAAAATAAATTACTAAACTACAGACAAAACACACTCAAAAAGTCATATAAAAAAGGAAATATAATCAGTCACCTACTTGGTTCTTACAATAACATGAACATTGAACATACTGATTTAAACAGAAATTGTAATATATTTATTATATATTTACTACACTGTATTTATTTACAGGTTACATATACTATATGCTACATATATTTACTTGTTTATACACACACATAAATCTCACAATTTATGATGAGAGAGGGTACATAAAAGTGGTAAATCCTCATTTTCAGTAGATGTCAATCCAAAAAACAAGTTTTATAAAAATTTCTGCGTTTTTTTTTTTTTTTAGAACAACAGAGGAAAACAACATATAAGCTGCTAAAAGAAATGGTAATTGCCTCTGGGACTAAGACGAGACGGCTGGAAAAATTAGAATAGGAGACAACAAGAGAGAAAAGAGAAAGATCTGGGAAGAAACAAATAAGTCACTCACAGAAACTTTATTCCTTTTCAGTTCTGTAAGATTAAAATTTCCTAGACTGGCCAGAGAGTGAGATTCACCAGTCCAAGGTTCATAACAGATTACGGACAATAGTCTTGGGCCACCATCAGATCCCATCCCAAGTGCCTGACTCTAATTTGGACCAGAGACAAGGTGTTACCTCCAGAAAACAAGAGTTTGTCAGCTTTCTTCAGCAGGCCTTTATCTCCTGTTATAGGAAATTGATTAAAACAAAAAATCAATCCTATCAAATCTGCTAAACTGTACTCTCTGATGTTCACTGATCAGAGGAAGTATCTTGAACCAAGCAGGATTCCGGAAAATTCTTTATTAAAAGTACATTCAATGATTGTAGAATGCCAGATCTAAGGCTGTCAACTAATGCCTTCTTCTCCCTTTGCCTGGGCTTACACTCCTTCTTGGCTTCCTTGACTCTGCTATTCTGACTCAACTCCCCATAAAACAATTACTATTTCATAGAATTCATGAGAAAATGACATTAAATACAATTCATTATAATGAATTTTGCTTGATATTTAATTTTGTTGTAACACAGATACTATAGATCTGATCAAACAAGAGAAGGAATTTGTATTCAGAAAAACTAGAATTAAAACACTCTATACTCAGATTATTTAAATCAGTTCATAGTTAAAATTCTAGACATTTTGTTTATACCTATAAATAATATGCTTGTGTTTTTCTTCAGGCTTGAGACCCAAAATAACATAATAGCCCAGACCTCACCTAATTTCTATTGCATTACATGGTCAGATTCAAACTTAAGAATAAGTCAAAAGATGTCTTGTAGCCCAGAAGTACTCCTCAAACGACCAAATTATCCACGGCTTAAAAGCTGAGAATGATTCCATACTCAGAAGTGTACTTTAGGGCAGTTATCTAAATCAGTCTATCCCTAATTCCCAGATAAGCATCAAAGGTTTTCCAGCGCCTCCAAAACAAAGTTATCTGTCGGGTTCTCCGCAGGATGAATTTTTGGCCCTCAAGTCTGGCTCTTAACCAGGCCAGCCTTCAAAGTGGGGAGCATCATTCCTAGGGAATGTAATCAATGACATTCAATGCTCTCCAACAGAAATATTCTGCATGACCATCTAGAGATAAGGAAGTAAACCAAAAGCCCATGAATTTCAATTCCTCTTTCTAATATTTCTCTTAATACATTCCAACACTAATTTTGATGAAGAAAAAATGACACCAAAATAATAACCTATTATAATAAAACAATATAAGGGATCATTTTTTTAAACAGAATAGAGTTTCTGTGAATAAAATCCAGCAAAACTATTACCATACCAGATTTAAGGGGACCTCTACAAAATTTTAAATCTTTTTCTTTATATATTGAATGAAAGCCTTCTTCACCAAGTAGACAATGATCCATAAAAAAAAATTACTCCACATTAACCATGGTAGCAGGTGTAAGAAATTTTATGATAAATAAAATCCAGATATTGGTGGTATCCTATTTTTCTTAGTTTGAAAATTATCAATTTCTCAATCTGTGCTTGACTATAAAAAAGAATAATCTAGGTAAATTTTGAACTGCTTTAAAACTGTTGCATTGGTTGTTGCCTTAAGGAGAGAATCCTAAGGATTACTTCTTGACTAAGGTTGCCCATTTGGAAGTTACACAGGTTTATTTGTAAATAATTATATATGAGACAAGGTAGTAAAGGAGTAGTTCACAAAGTAATTCCTAGTGATATAGCATTTGGTCCTATAACTTACAACCTGGAATTTCTGTCCTAAACTTGACCTCTCCTCCAAGGAATTAGAGAACACTCAAGGTTACATAATTCCTTCATCAAGATTCCCTGGAAAGTGGAATCTACCTAGTATAAAAACCAGAAACGTAGTAGCAAATCTAGTTATCTGTCCACTTTGTCCAAATGCCTTTGATACCCTAAACTCACTTTTTTTCCTCCACAATGCAAAAAATTCAACTCCTAAATCCTGCTCACCCTCTGTCAAACCACCTACAAGTTTTGAAAAAGACATTCCTTTTTTTAAATTAATTTCTATTGGAGTATAGATGCTTTTACAATGTTGTGTTAGTTTCTACTGTACAGCAAAGTCAATCAGCCATACATATATCCCCTCTGATCAAGAATTAGATCCCATCCAAGTATTAAAAAATAATCTAGCCACATGATTCCAAATGGACATTTCTTAAATACCTATTTCACACACAGCCTGTTACACTTCCTGATCAGACAGAATTGGGACTATTCACACCAACAGAGTAATGTTACTATTATTTGGCTATTCATCAGTACATATTAAGAGCCTTCTAGCTGTTAATGCCATGTTTAAAGCCCTGTGGTAATAAAGCGTACAATATGAGGGTATTTACAAAAGTAGTATGTCGTCTGTAATTCAAATACACAGACTTAGTGTTCAGTTCTGATCTTTCCCCACAAAACCATACACCACACTTTTGTTAGGTTGCCAATGTAGCTTGAGTTTTAGTTTCATTTTCTTTTTTGTTCACCCTACTGGTATACCAATATAAATAAACGACTGCTATTTTAAACAAAGAGCTGAGAGAAGATCAAACAAGGCAGGGAACTTGGATAGTAGAGGATTTATGAGACACATAAGCCCCCCGTGTTCTGACCTAGAAAGAGAGATGGAGAACCTGTCTACAAAGGCTGAACTGTGCAAAAACAAAGGGGATAGACAACAATCTGACAAGTCCTAACCTGTGCAGTTTCCTGTAAAGCTAAGAACTGAGACAATTTCACAACCATTTAATGAAAAGTCTTAAATTTTAAATTATTAATCCAGATATTTACCTTAGTTCTTCACCACCCTTTGAAACCCCATGCAGTGTCCCAAGACAGTCTTCCTTGTTTGGTCCTAAACTGAGGACGGGGCGCGAGAAAGACAAACGAATGGGAAACGTTTAAGAGTTCCTAAGAGTCTTCACAAAGTACCGCAGCCTGGGGGCCGCCCATACGTCTGGGATATCAGAGATTATGCCGGAACCTCCCACGCAAAACACTACAGTTTCCGAAAAAGTTCCCGGCGCCCCGCCCCCGACCCGGGCCTACACCTTTGCTTTCCTCTCCGAAACCCCCTAACTCACAAGTGTCCTCGGGAAAGGCTAAGCAGGAGGATCTACCGGCACCGCCAGCCCAGGAGCTCCAGAGCCGGAGCAGGGACGGCCCGGCGCGCTCGGTCCTAGCTTTCTCCCGAGCCAAAGGAGGTAGTGCCCGCGCGGAATGGGTAGGCCCGGCTCCGGCTCCGGATTGCGATCTAATTCCCGGGCTCGGCGGCCGGGGAGGTGCGACACGAGAAAAGGGAAGGCCAGCAAGGGTGAGGGAGCTCGAGGGAGGTGGCAAGAGACGGAAGACCAAAATGTAGCCGGAAAAAAAAACGGCGTAAAAAGCCCTGTCGGAAACACCCGGAAGACCGACGTGACCCCGGATGGAAACAGCAAGTAGGCGAACGAAGATCATACTTCCGGCGGCCGCCTCGCTCTCTCCTGCGAGGTCTTCGCTCGAGTGCGCAAGCGCACGGCTCCTGCGGGCCCGGCTGGGCAGGCGTGGGACGCTCAGCAGCTGCGAGAGCGAGCGCGAGCGCGCAGGGGAAGGGTTGGGACTGCCTAGAGAAAGGCGGAGCGGCAGACGGAGGAGGGCGGGCGGCGGAGAACTGCCCTGGACCGGCTCCTCAAGCTCACATTCTGATAAACATTTTTTTACTGGTCCTTCCTGTCTCTCAGCCGGGTGACTCCTCCCCAGAGAAGCTTTTCCTGGCCAAGTTTTCCCTCACTCTTGTGCACCGATCAGTATTAAGCTTTGTTTTTCCCCGTTAATGAACTGAGAGCTGCTTGGGGACCCTTATTTATCTATAAAGCCCGGACTCAACTCCCTGCCTTAGTAGCTAACATTCACTAATAAAACAAATATTTAATATTTCTTCTTGAGTGAGCTTTAATAGTTGTGAAAATATAAGTTGTTGAATTTATTCGTGTAAATCTGTTAACAATATTCCTTTATTGTCCTTTTTATTCCTGAAATTGGTAACTTGTGTCTTTTTTCTTTTTTCCTGATCGACCTGGCAAGAGGCAATATTAATCTCACTGATTTCAAATCTCATAGTCAACTTTTGGTTTCATAGATTTTCTTTATTTTTCTTTTCTCTTTCATTGATTTCTGCTGTTATGTTTATTTCCTTTATTCTTTTTTTTTTGAAGTTTTTAAAATTAATTTTCCAGTTTCTTGGAAACTGAGGTCTTTGATTTGAGATGTTTCTTCCTTTGTAATATAGGCATTTAGTAGTAGGAGTTTTCTTCAAAGTACTGTGTTAGCTGTATCCCACACATTTTGATATATTGTGTTTTAATTTTACTTCATTTCAAAATACTTTCTAATTTCCCTATATGGGTTTTTTCTTTCATCCTCGGATTATTTATGTTATTTAGTCTCCAAGTATCAGACTTTCTGGATACCTTTCTGTTATTGATTTCTAATTTAATCCCATTATCATCAAAGAACATACTTCATATAATTCGAATCATTTTAAGTTTATTGAGACTTGTTCTGTGGCCCAGAATATGGTTGGTCTGTCTTGGTAAGTGTTCAGTGTACATTTAAAATAAATGTGTATTCTGTAGCTGTTGGGTGAAATGCTCTACAAATGTGAATCACATCAAGTTGCCTGATATTATTGTTCAACTCTAAATCCTGGGGGGGGGATTTAGAACATACTTACTGATTTTCTGTCTACTTATTTTATTAATTATTAGGGGAAGAGCCCTGAAATCCCTCACTATAATTATGGATTTTTCTAGTTTTCCTTGCTGTTCTATCAGTTTTTGCTTTATGTGTTGTGAAGCTCTGCTGTTAGTTGCATAAACATTTAGAATTGTTCTATTATTTAGGTGAATTTATCTTTAATGAAATGAATATGAAAATTATTATGTCATTATGAAATGATTCACTTTCTAAATGACCCTCTTTTTTTCCTGGTAATATTCTTTGCTCTAACTGTACTCTGTCTGATGGTAATACAATCACTACAGCTTTCTTTTTTATAGCGTTAACATGGTTTATTTTTAAGAGAAAAAGTTATTCCAGTTCTACAAAAGTCTTCCAGGAAATTGAAGGGAAAATACTTCCCAGATCATTCTATAAAGACAGCATTACTCTGATACCCAAACTCAAGATGTTCCAAGAAAAGAAAACAATGGGCCAATAGCCTCATAAACATAGATGCAAAAATTCTTAATAAAATTCTACCTATTTTTGTTCCACAATATATAAAAAATATTATACATTATGACCAAATGAGGGCTTATCCCAGGAATGCTAGGCTGAATTAACATTGGAAAATCAAACAACATAATTCACCATTAGCTAAGACTAAGAAAGAAAAATTGTATGACCATTTCAATAGGTGCAACGAAAGCATTGGAAAAATTCAATACCCATTCCTAGGAATATAAGAGAAAACACACAACTTGATAGAAAGCATCAATAAAAAGCAGCACACTTAATGGGAAAGAGCTGAATATTTTCTTCCTAAGATCGGGAATAAGGCAAGAATTTCTGCACTCACCACCTCTTCAACATTGTACTGGGGGAGTTCTAGCCTGCACAATAAGGCAAGAAAAGTAAATAAAAGGCATCCAAATTGGAAAGGAAGAAGTAAAACTGGCTTTATTTACAGGTGACATGATATATGGTCAAAATTCTATAGGACCTAAAAAAAGCTACTGGAACTCAAATGAGATCATCAAGACTACGTTATATAAAAATCAATATACAAAAGTAAATTGATTTGTATTATACTAGCAACAAACAATCTGAAATTGAAATTAAAAATACCAAATGCTTAGAGATGAGTTGATAAATAAATATACATTTATTTATTTATACAAATTGTACACTGAAAAGTACAAAATACACTGAGAGAAATTTAAGAAGACACAGATAAACAGAAAGATATATATCATGGGTTAGAAGACTCAATACTGTAAAAATGTCAATTTCCCCTCACATTGATCTATAGATTCAGTACAACCCAAATCAAAATCCCATCAGGCTTGCTTAAGTAATTGACAAAGTGATTCTAAAATTTATATGGAAATGCAAAGGACCTAGAATAACTGAAACAACTTTAAAAGAGAAGAACAAAGTTGGAAAATTTACACTACGCTACCTGATTCCAATGTTTATTATAAAGCTACATTAACCCAGATAGTATAGAACTGATATAAATGAGACAAACAGATCAATGAAACTGAATAGTGAGGTTTTTAAAAGTCACATGTGTCTCTATGGCCAAATGATCTTCAACAAAGACCAAGAGCAATTCAATGCGGAAAAGACTTTTCAGCTAATAATGCTGGAACATTTGGCTATCCATATGTAAAAATCAATCAATCTATCTATCTCATACTGTATGTGAAAACACAAAACGGATCATATATCTAGCTATAAAACTTTAAACTTCTGGAAGAAAATAAGAAAAAATTATTTGCAACCTTAGGCTAGGCAAAGATTTCTTAGGTATGTTATTAAAGCACTATCCTTAAAAGAAAAAAAGTGATAAACTGGACTTTATCAAAATTAAGTACTTCTTTTCAAGACACTGTTAAGAAAGTGAAAAGACTAGGCAAAAACAGAAGATGCACCCAACCCCCAGCTTTGGGGCAGAGTCAGGGAAGAAGGGACTTGGGGTGTTTTGATGATGTGCTTTTTGTGATTGTTAATTTTATATTTGGCATGTGATTGGCAACATGGCTCTTCTGTGATGTGGAGTCATCTACAACTTCTAGGTTTGGATGTAGCAATGTGGAATAGAATGGATGTAGCAATGTGGAATAGAATGGATACAAATAAGGACTACTATTGTATTTTGGACCTATTATATGCCATCTCATCTGGGGCTTCTTGGGGATGGAGTAGTAAACAAAATTAACCCACTCTGTTCTCTCCTGTAGTTTACAGTTCAGAGAGAATAAACTTTACAAACTTAGAAAACAAAAATCTAATTTTATTTTTTTTAAACTGGTGCTTCTGAAAGGAATGCCCTTTATATTTATTTATTTGGTTGTGCCAGGTCTCAGTTGCAGCAAGCAGGTTCCTTAGTTCTGGGAGGCAGTCTCCTAGTTGCGACTCGTGGGCTCCTTCGTTGTGGCATGCGAACTCTTAGTTGTGGCAGGCACGTGGGATCTAGTTCCCCAGGCAGGGATTGAACCTGGGCCCCGTGCATTAAGAGTGCAGAGCCTTAACCACTGCACCACCAGGGAAGTCCCCAAAAATCTAATTTTAATGGTAGTAACCAAGAAAAGGAAAACCAAATAACTGGGGGATCTAACTGATCGTGAAGAGCACGATGGCTAAGAATGTGCGCTACTCAGATCTCCTGTGTGCAGAGCATAGTTGACTGACAACCCCAGCTGCTGCCTCTCTGGATCTACCACCACATTTGGAACCGAGGTCACGTCCCTGCTGAACTGCAGCTAGCCAGTGACTGAGCACTGCAGAAATGCTAGAGCCAGCCTTCCTGCAGGACAAAGGACCCTTCTAATGGGCAATTCTGACTTGGGAACTCCCCATTTGCCTAGCCAAAACTTTCTTAGAAGAGTGCTGCAGTCTTTTTCTACCCAATTCTCCTTCCTTCTCCTCCTTCAATAGATGTCAGACGTGCATTGGAACCTGAGGCTTTCCCTGCTTACTCTTGCTTCCTCCTTCTTATCTTCCACAGGGATATCCTTTAATAAATCTCTTGCATGTCTAATCCTGTCTTGGCATCTGCTTCTTGGAGGACTCGAACTAACACAGAAGGTTTCCCTGTGAAAGTGCCATTTAAGCCAAGACCTAAGGGAGTAGAAGTTAGATGAAAATTTGAAGGAAGAAAGAGAACAGCCCTGAGTTAGACAGGAGCTTGGCACAGTGCCTGGCACATGGTTAGTAGTCGATAAACATCGCTTGACTAAATGGAATACAAGTGCTTTATGTAGGGCCAGTAATTATTCCTCATAAACAGTTTTACAAAGGGAGTTCTATTATTATCCCTATTATGACAAATGACAAAACTGTGGATAAGAACTGTAAAGTACCTAGCGCAAGGTCAGGCAGTCACTGAAAAGCACAAACGAGGATACAAACTTACGTTTGTTTATTTCCAAGCCCGTTATTCTTAACTGCTTAAATATCAACTTATACTGGCTCCCCTCAGAGGATTTGAAAGTGGGCTTTGAAAAGAAAATGAATATAATATAATTTTTTTAAATCCGTAATCCGTCTAAAGGCCACTACCTCTTCTAAAAACAGGGCAAGAGACATCTTGAATGGAAAAAGATATTCCATGCAAATGGAAATCAAAAGAAAGCTGAAGGGCTTTCCTGGTGGACCAGTGGTTGAGAGTCTGCCTGCCGATGCAGGGGACATGGGTTCCTGCCCTGCTCCGGGAGGATCCCACATGCCGCAGAGCGGCTGGGCCCGTGAGCCATGGCCGCTGAGCCTGCGCGTCCAGAGCCTGTGTTCCGCAACGGGAGAGGCCACAACAGTGAGAGGCCCGTGTACCGCAAAACAAACAAACAAACAAACAAAAAACAATACCTAGAAACAAATGACAATGAAAACACAATGGCCCAAAACCTATGGGGTACAGCAAAAGCAGTTCTAAGAGGGAATTTTATAGCAATACAATCCTACCTTAAGAAACAAGAAACATCTCAAATAAACGACCTAACCTTACACCTAAAGCAATTAGAGAAAGAAGAACAAAAAACGCTAAAGTTAGCAGAAGGAAAGGAATCATAAAGATCAGATCAGAAATAAATGAAAAAGAAATGAAGGAAACAATAGCAAAGATCAATAAAACTAAAAGCTGGTTCTTTGAGAAGATA
This sequence comes from Hyperoodon ampullatus, assembly GCF_949752795.1. NCBI lineage: Eukaryota > Metazoa > Chordata > Mammalia > Artiodactyla > Ziphiidae > Hyperoodon > Hyperoodon ampullatus. The sequence goes on from NC_136917.1 coordinate 112,765,427, forward strand.
AACAAAATAGGTAAACCATTAGCCTGACTCATCAATAAAAAAACAAACAAGACTCAAATCAATAGAATTAGAAATGAAAGAGGAGAAGTAACTACTGACACTGCAGAAATACAAAGGATCATGAGAGATTACTACAAGCAAGTATATGTCAATAAAATACACAACCTGGAAGAAATGGACAAATTCTTAGAAATGCACAACCTTCTAAGACTGAACCAGGAAGAAATAGAAAATATGAACAGACCAATCACAAGCACTGAAATTGAAACTGATTAAAATCTTCCAATAAACAAAAGCCCAGGACCAGATGGTTTCACAGGTGAATTCTATCAAACATTTAGAGAAGAGCTATCACCTATCCTTCTCAAACTCTTCCAAAATATATCAGAGGGAGGAACACTCCCAAACTCATTCTATGAGGCCACCATCACCCTGATACCAAAACCAGACAAAGATGTCACAAAGAAAGAAAACTACAGGCCTATATCACTGATGAAAATGGATGCAGAAATCCTCAACAAAATACTAGCAAACAGAATCCAACAGCACATTAAAAGGATCCTACACCATGACTAAGTGGGGTTTATCCCAGGAATGCAAGGCTTCTTCAATATATGCAAATCAATCAATGTGATACACCATATTAACAAATTGAAGTAGAAAAACCATATGATCATCTCAATAGATGCAGAGAAAGCTTTCGACAAAATCCAACACCCATTTATGATAAAAAATCCCCCAGAAAGTAGGCACAGAGGGAACTTTCCTCAACATAATAAAGGCCATATATGAGAAACCCACAGCAAACATCATCCTCAATGGTGAAAAACTGAAAATATTTCCTCTAAGATCAGGAACAAGACAAGGGTGCCCACTCTCACCACTATTATTCAACATAACTTTGGAAGTTTTAGCCACAGCAATCAGAGAAGAAAAAGAAATAAAAGGAATCCAAATTGGAAAAGAAGAAGTAAAGCTGTCACTGTTTGCAGATGACATGATACTATACATAGCGAATCCTAAACATGCTACCAGAAAACTACTAGAGCTAATCAATGAATTTGGTAAAATAGCAGGATACAAAATTAATGCACAGAAATCTCTTGCATTCCTATACACTAATGATTAAAAATCTGAAAGTGAAATTAAGAAAACACTCCCATTTACCATTGCAACAAAAAGAATAAAATATCTAGGAATAAACCTACCTAAGGAAACAAAAGACCTGTATGCAGAAAATTATAAGACACTGATGAAAGAAATTAAAGATGATGCAAACAGATGGAGAGATATAGCATGTTCTTGGATTGGAAGAATCAACATTGTGAAAATGACTCTACTACCCAAAGCAATCTACAGCTTCAATGCAATCCGTATCTAACTACCACTAGCATTTTTCACAGAACTAGAACAAAAAATGTCACAATTTGTATGGAAACACAAAAGACCCCAAATAGCCAAAGCAATCTTGAGAACGAAAACCGAAGCTGGAGGAATCAGGCTCCCTGACTTCAGACTATACTACAAAGCTACAGTAATCAAGACAGTACAGTACTGGCACAAAAACAGAAATATAGATCAATGGAACAGGAAAAAAATCCCAGAGACAAACTCAAGCACATATGGTCACCTTATCTTTGATAAAGGAGGCAAGAATATACAGTGGAGAAAAGATAGCCTCTTCAATAAGTGGTGCTGGGAAAACTGGACAGGTACATGTAAAAGTATGAAATTAGAACACTCCCATGGGCTTCCCTGGTGGCACAGTGGTTGAGAGTCCGCCTGCCGATGCAGGGGACACGGGTTCATGCCCCGATCTGGGAAGATCCCACATGCCGCAGAGCGGCTGGGCCCGTGAGCCATGGCCGCTGAGCCTGCGCGTCTGGAGCCTGTGCTCCGCAAGGGGTGAGGCCACAACAGTGAGAGGCCCACATACCGCAAAAAAAAAAAAAAAAAAAAAAACAAAGAACACTCCCTAACACCATACACAAAAATAAACTCAAAATGGATTAAAGACCTAAATGTAAGGCTAGACACCATCAAACTCTTAGAGGAAAACATAGGCAGAACACTCTATGACATCAATCACAGCAAGATCCTTTTTGACCCACCTCCTAGAGAAATGGAAATAAAAACAAAAATAAACAAATGGGACCTAATAAATGGGACCTAATGAAACTTAAAATCTTTTGCACAGCAAAGGAAACCATAAACAAGACCAAAAGACAACCCTCAGAATGGGAGAAAATATTTGCAAATGAGGCAATTGACAAAGGATTAATCTTCAAAATTTATAAGCAGCTCATGCAGCTCAATATTAAAAAAACAAACAACCCAATCCAAAAATGGGCAGAAGACCTAAATAGACATTTCTCCAAAGAAGATATACAGATTGCCAACAGACACATGAAAGAATGCTCAACATCATTAATCATTAGAGAAATGTAAATCAAAACTACAATGAGATATCATCTCACACCGGTCAGAATGGCCGTCATCAAAAAATCTAGAAACAATAAATGCTGGAGAGGGTGTGTAGAAAAGGGAACTCTCTTGCACTGTTGGTGGGAATGTAAATTGATACAGCCACTATGGAGAACAGTATGGAGGTTCCTTAAAAATCTAAAAATAGAACTACCATATGACCCAGCAATCCCACTACTGGGCATATACCCTGAAAAAACCTTAATTCAAGAAGGGACATGTACCAAAATGTTCATTGCAGCTCTATTTACAATAGCCAGGACATGGAAGCAACCTAAATGTCCATCAACAGATGAATGGATAAAGAAGATGTGGCACATATATACAATGGAATATTACTCAGCTATAAAAGGAAATGAAATTGAGTTATTTGTAGTGAGGTGGATAGACCTAGAGTCTGTCATACAGAGTGAAGAAAGTCAGAAAGAGAAAAACAAATACCATATGCTAACACATATATATGGAATCTAAAAAAAATAAAATAAAAAGGTCATGAAGAACCTAGGGGCATGATGGGAATAAAGATGCAGACCTGCTAGAGAATGGACTTGAGGATACAGGGAGGGCGAAGGGTAAGCTGGGACAAAGTGAGAGAGTGGCATGGACATGTATACACTACAAAACATAAAATAGATAGCTAGTGGCAAGCAGCAGCATAGCACAGGGAGATTAGCTCGGTGCTTTGTGACCACCTAGAGGGGTGGGATAGGGAGGGTGGGACAGAGGGAGTTGCAAGAGGGAAGAGATATGGGGACATACGTATATGTATAACTGATTCACTTTGTTATAAAGCAGAAACTAACACACCATTGTAAAGCAATTATACTCCAATATAAATGTTAAAAAAAAAAGAGAGACATCCTGAATTACCCTGGTGATGTGTATGAAAGTCATGAAGTAACTGGATAGGATTTCACTAATGGAGTCCATGTTGCACGCAGGGTTCAATAGTCAGAGAAACAGAAGTTTGAAAGAAATCCTAGGCAGTTCCTCTTAAAGTAATGCTACTTGGAGATACACAGATGTCTTTCTAATTAGGAAGGAGTGACTGAAACCAGAGGTACAGGATAGAGTTAGATGATTGTCATAGTTTTAAAACTCTTCAAACTTACCAACTTATCACTATCCAGTGTGATCTTCTACATGTCATGGGGACACTTTCAAAGTGGATTCTTTTGGGTGCAACTTGAGAACAAATACTAACTGTTGAATTTAATAGTATTCTTGGGAATTCAAAATACACTATTCCATCATTCTATCTTTAATGAATTTATTGTAGAACAATCTCAGCAAATGATTATAGAGTATTAGAACTAAAATGAAGTTTAGCAATTATCCCTGCTCCTCATTTTATATGTAAGAAAACAATGGATGTATTTAAGATAGAAAAGGAAATAAATTAATATGAACTAAATCATTTAAAGTATATCAGCATATAATTGCAACTTAGATATTGTCTGAGAATAGACAGAACAATCAAAGAAGGCAGTTGCAAATTCTACATGAATACACTGTGAATGTAGTTCACTACTCATTCACCTGGATCGAGCCCTTGGAAATTTCAAGTTGAAATTACTGCCATGGGTTCTCATGCCTTCAGAAATTACTATAACAAAATATAAATTTGAGTAGCAATTTGCTCAGAGTGATAAAAGTCTGATTTAGTGGGGAGAGGAGTTAATGAAATTTATTGCTTTCTATGATTATAAAAGTAATAAGGGCTTATTGGGAAATTTTTAGAAAATACAGAAATGTATCAAGAAGGAAGTAAAAAATTAAAATTGATGGGATACAATATAACTAAAATCTGTGACCTGAAAGCTGGCTTTTAAAAGGTTAATTTTATGAAGACAAAAATAAGAATTAAATGCCAATCAAAATCTCAATTTTCATCATCATGAATGTTTGTTTAACAGATATGATTCAATATGGCCCAGATTAATATCACAGTCTTTAACTTTTATTACTTTGAAAACTCAAGAACTGAACAACCTAAAGTAATATTGTAAGAGATTCAAAGTAAAAGAAGTTCTGTGAATGGAAGAATAATTTACTAGGCAACGAGGATCTAAAAGATCGTTCTTAGTGGTAGGTTCCAAACAACTTGTTAGAATAACTGCAATTAAATGAGCTAATTAGAACCCCCCAAGCCCTTATTTTTTTCATTGACTCCACAGTCATTTTTAAAATGGCATCTGATTTTTCTAACCTGAGTCCTGAAATTATATGGATATATAGATTTTTCAACGTTATGTAAAGGTTAACAAATTCTAGGGACATGTAAAGGAATAAAATCAGTATCACAAACACTTCTTTACATAATTCATCACTAAGGATTTGTTTCACATTTACTCTCTTGATCTTGTTTCTTTCCCTCCTGGGAAGGTTTCACTCACTAACTCATTTGTTCATTCATTTAATCAGTCATTCAGTCAATCAACAAATATTTATTGAGCACCCATTATCTTCTGGATAAATAGTTACAATAAGAATGTCACTATTTGGGAGGTGGAGGGTAGTAGTAATGAAAAGCTGAATAGAAGAAACAGCTAATTAGAGAAGGAGCCACACTTCAAGACCAAACATGTAATATGTGAACAAGATTAAACCACAACAAGAGCTAGAAAAGTGTTATTAAGAAACAGGGTTTAATTCAAAAGAATCTTTCCTCAAAAGGAAAAGTAAAGACAAGGACTGGAAGAAAAGTGAGCTTACTGTCCAAAAAGGTAATTCTCATAAGTATCAGGATGTAATGCTTCAGTTTCTAAATTTTTCTATTTGCATTCCACCTAGCTTTATACCACACTCTCTTCTCTTGCAATTTCTTCTTAAGGAGCTCTAGTCAGAGAAGAATTTTTCAGGGAAATGTTAACCAGATGGCTTTTTCTAATCTTCCTTGGAAAAAAAATCAAAGTAGGGTTTGAAAGTAACACTGCCACCTACAAGTAAGTACTTTGAAAAGAAAAATGACTGAAATCCCAGTCATCTGGGTAGATGTCCAAGCTGCCAGAAATCTAAGAATAAAGCTTTGGAGTGGGGCTTCTGGTTTACAGAAAATAGAAATGTGATTAAAATAAAATAAGAAAAGAAAAATAACTTTAAAGTCTTGGCATCTTTCAAAAACAAAAAGTCTATTTGCCTATGTTTTTTGTCTCCATATTAGCTACATCTTTCAAGTCACGTGAGATCTTTGGCCAAGTAACTTTAAACATCTCCGCATCTCAGTTTCCTTATCTGCCTGGGGATATTATAAGAGCATCTGCGTCTTGGCTGTGAGGATTAGATTCTTAGTAATTACTAAGAATTGTTAAATTTCAACTCAGATACTTGTCCATTTCAGCTTTTCCTGAGTATCATCATGGTAGCCTTAACTACTACTAATGGCCGGGACTCCTTCCCTCCCACCATCACCTGCCCCAAAACAAAGTTACCAGACCCTTTTTTTTTAGGTGAAACTGAGAATATGCATAGGATTGCTGAGTAAGAAGTACTTTCTGAGTCACCCTGCAACTTGAACACCTGGTTGCTACCGTAAAGAGAGAACCCTAAGCTGAACTTCAGCATTAATAAAATAAAGTAGGTCTATAAAAAATATCTAATGAATTGAAATTTTAGATTGTAGTTTTAGCAGTCACTGAATTCAGCAGGTAGCTCCAAATTCCAAACACATACCAGAGGTATGTGTCTTGACATTAAAATTACACTTACGAACTTTAGAAGCCAGCTTCTTTTAGGTATTGCAGTATCAAAATCAGAGGAGCTTGATTCCCACAGACCACGACTTGATGTTTTTGAGGGATGCGTAGGCGGAAGTGAGGGAAAGGGGATAAAAAGGATGCCGAATACACCAAATTGTACCAACACACTACCCAGATGGTACCACTCTGATAAATAATCGATATTATTCATTAAATCAATCTGAATATCATCCAGCTCTTTATGTAGCCTCTAGAAAGTAGATGTATTTTAAAAGATAGATAAGAAATATAAGTGATGAAAGGAAGGAAAAGATACCTTCCAACTGAGGTTAAATTTAACTCAAAAATGAAAAATATGAAGATAAAAATACAAAGATATGTTCAGCCATCTGTAGAATGACTTCCCTGGCAAAATTTTTGAAATATGCCAATACCAAGTGTTGATAAGGATGTCAAACAATGAGAAACCTTAAATACTTCTGGTATTTAACACCACTTTGTTTAAAACCACTTTGGAAAACACTGGCATTTCAAATAAGTTTGAATAAGTATATATTTTGAAATCCAGCAATTCCTCTCCTAAGTATATACTCTAAAGAAATTCTTATCCAGGAGACATGTACAATTATGTTAATACCAGCATTGTTTCAAATAGAAAAAAAAAACCAACAACTGGTAACTCAAATATCTATTGACAAGAAACTGAGTGAATAAGTTGTAGTTTATTCATAAAATGAATACAGCAGTGAAAATAAATTGCAGCTACATATGTCAACACGGATGAACTTCACAAATCTGAATGCTGAAGAAAAATAAAAAGAGCAAGTTGCAAGAGAAAAGAACTATATGATTCCATTTATACAAAGTTCAAAAACATGCAAAACTAAACAATTTGTTATTTAGTGATACATTCATATGTGGTAAAACTATAAAGAAAAGCAAGGGAATGATAAATACAAAATTCAGGGTACCAGATATCCATGGGGAAAGGGAGGAAAGAAGAGGGATGAAATAGTTGAAGGACAGAGCACAGGACATAGAGTGGTAATATTCTATTTCTTAAACTAGGTGGTGGGTACCTGGGTGTTCACTTATTGTTATTAATAACAATACTTTATGTATTTGTTATATGTAATGACAAAATAAAATTCTTAAGTCAGAAATTATATATCATAAGAGATATTCGATTAATGTGAGATTTAAGTTTTACAAACATCCAAAATCCAGCCAAAGTAATCTGAACATAACCTCAGGGGGGGTCTGATTGGATTGAAATATTATGAATATAATCAATTGTTCAGTAGACCTTTGGTCTTTTAATGATTTGTAATTCTTCTGTGGTAAGAACTTGAATTCTATATACATAAATTCTAGTTCCACAGAATTTCTGGCTACCAAATGAGTCTACCTAGGATGGCTTGGAATACACCTAAAAAATTAACTTTATTGTTCTCTTCTTACCTTTATATTCATGGGGATGCGTGAACTAATTTTTTTAAATTATTTTTTCTTTGTGGAAATGATCTCCACATAAAAGCCAACTTTTAGTGCTGGTTTGGAACTGTAGAAAAAGAGAAACAGCTTAATTAAAAAGTGGTTCCTGGGACTTCCCTGGCAGTTCAGTGGTTAGTACTCTGCACTTCCACTGCAGCGGGCACGGGTTCGATTTCTGGTCAGGGAACTAAGATCCCGCATGCCACGACATGGCCAAAAACTAAGAAGTTGTTCCTAACTAGAAAGTTTATCTTTTAAAAAAAGGATATGCTATTGAGAAATTTGTAATTTGAAGATTTCTGAAGGTGCCAAGATACGTACCCCAAGAATGAAGAGGGAAGAAATTATAGAAAGGAGATTATTGCATGACTGTATTTACACAGCAGTAATGCTCTTGACATACCAACTCAAACTCCCAGCAAGATCACTAATCTCAAGAATATATTTATTAGGCCATCAGACAATGATATTAGCCAACTAATTTTCCTTGCTGTGATTTCATACTCTTTGTGGTTATAATTCGACTTCCTGTACTGCTTCCCTACAAAGAGAGGATGGACATATCTACCAGCACTGTGCTGGATATTTTCCATTTGGCCTGCATATCTAGCCCACCCATCCCACCCTGCTTTCTGCCTGAAAGGCTGACCTGTATGGACTCTACCACCGGGTTTCCTTGCCCACCAAGCTTCCTGTTGAGTTGGATCAACCCAGAGCCTCAGGAGATCAGAGGGAGGGAGAAAAGACAGGTTGGGTTTTTATTCCGCAGGCTTCTTCCTGTGGTGTCATTGTAGGTTGGCCACGTTCATAACTGAAGGTTTCCAGTAGCTTTTTTTCACACAGCCTCCTCTGTCTCCAGGTTCCAATCATTGCTTCTTTCCCTCACTTCCTCAGGCTGTCAAAAAAGTCTGACCCCGTGACGCTGCTTTTGCTCTCAGAATGCCTGGAAGAGTAATCATATACAGTCTACCCCCAGAAACAACAATCCTCCAACTAACCAGTCATGAGCACAGTGTCATGGTGTGAGGATGGTGTGAAACATTTTTTTATTTTTTCCATTAAATAATCTCCATGCAGAGACAGCATCAGATGGGTGCCAGGGTCCCTTTTTGCTCTCATCTCATCTCGTCTTCCCTTTTTTTCCCTCTGCCGTATCCCCAGGATCCTCTCCATCAGTCAACGCTCTCTGTGGTCAAGTCCACGGAAATTCCTGTCTCTAGTACAGTTCTAGGAGGGCAATTGGGGGACCTCTCAAACCTTCATTTTAATTGACTAAGGCCTTTTAGGGTCTTTAGAGTGTAGCATCTACAAAATAAACCACAAACACATTTTAAAAACAAGACTTTTGGGGGCTTCCCTGGTGGCGCAGTGGTTGAGAGTCCGCCTGCCGATACAGGGGACACGGGTTCGTGCCCCGGTCCGGGCAGATCCCACATGCCGCAGAGCGGCTGGGACCGTGAGCCATGGCCGCTGAGCCTGTGCGTCCGGAGCCTGTGCTCCACAACGGGAGAGGCCACAACAGTGAGAGGCCCGCGTACCGCAGAAAAAAAACAAGACTTTTTCCTGCAAATATTGCTCTCCTCTTATAGTACAACATGGGTATATTATTTTACTACAGACCTTCTGCTCACCTGTGTGAGAAAGCGAAAGATTCGGGGGAGAGGGCAGGGAAGATGAAGAAAGAATGGAGTGGTAGCTGGAGATGCAAGTCATGTCCAGAGAGCATTTCAGGAAATGAAAATAGCATGTTGAAGGCCCCAAAGCTGGGAAGCTGGAACATTTGTGGAACTAAAATAAGGCCAGTGTAACTGAAGCTTTGTTAGCAAGAGAGAGAATGGTTTGTGAGATAGAGCTGCGAATCAGAGAAAGCAGAACATCGTGGGTCACATTAAGGAGCTTGACCTTTATCCTAAGTAAAGAAAGGGTGGATGGTTTGCGGGAAACCTGAGGGAAGGCCAGTGAAGTAAATATTGTAAAAGTTTGGTTAAGAAAGATTGAGAAGCTGACCCATGTGATCTATTGTATATCACTCTATTTCTTGGCTTTCTTGCACTTAAAAAATTTTTTTAATTGAAGTATAGTTGATTTGCAATGTTGTGTTAGTTTCAAGTGTACAGCAACATGATTCAGTTGTGTATATATACTTATATATGTATATATACATATATATGTATAAATACACATATATATACACACATATATATATTCTTTTCCAGATTCTTTTCCCTTATAGGTTATTACAAAATACTGAGTATAGTTTGCTGTGCTATACAGTAGGTTCTTTTTGACTGCATTGGGTCTTTGTTGCTGTGCACGGGCTTTCTCTAGTTGTGGTGAGTGGGGGCTACACTTTGTTGCGGTGCATGGGCTTCTCATTGCAGTGGCTTCTCTTGTTGCAGATTGCAGGCTCTAGGCACATGGGCTTCAGTAGTTGTGGCATACGGGCTCAGTAGTTGTGGCACACGGGCTTAGTTGCTCCGTGTTATGTGGGATCTTCCCGGACCAGGGCTCAAACCCCTGTCCCCTGTATTGGCAGGTGGATTCTTAACCACTGCACCACCAGGGAAGCCCTATTCAGTATGTTCTTTTTTTTTTTTTTTTTTTTTTTCAGGTAACATTTCTATTTATTTATTTATTTATTTATTTATTTTTTTTTTGCTTTATCACAAATTTAATCAGTTATATGTATACATATGTTCCCATATCCCCTCCCTTTTGCGTCTCCCTCCCACCCTCCCTATCCCACCCCTCCAGGCGGTCACAAAGCACCGAGCTGATCTCCCTGTGCTATGCGGCTGCTTCCCACTAGCTATCTACCTTACGTTTGGTAGTGTATATATGTCCATGCCGCTCTTTCACTTTGTCACAGCTTACCCTTCCCCCTCCCCATACCCTCAAGTCCATTCTCTAGTAGGTCTGTGTCTTTATTCCTGTCTTACCCCTATGTTCTTCATGACCTTTTTTTTTTCTTAAATTCCATATATATGTGTCAGCATACAGTATTTGTCTTTCTCTTTCTGACTTACTTCACTCTGTATGACAGACTCTAGGTCCATCCACCTCATTACAAATAGTTCAATTTCATTTCTTTTTATGGCTGAGTAATATTCCATTGTATGTATGTGCCACATCTTCTTTACCCATTCATCCGATGATGGACACTTAGGTTGTTTCCATCTCCGGGCTATTGTAAATAGGGCTGCTATGAACATTTTGGTACATGTCTCTTTTTGAATTATGGTTTTCTCAGGGTATATGCCCAGTAGTGGGATTGCAGGGTCATATGGTAGTTCTATTTGTAGTTTTTTAAGGAACCTCCATACCGTTCTCCATAGTGGCTGTACCAATTCACATTCCCACCAGCAGTGCAAGAGTGTTCCCTTTTTTCCACACCCTCTCCAGCATTTATTGTTTCTAGATTTTTTGATGATGGCCATTCTGACTGGCGTGAGATGATATCTCATTGTAGTTTTGATTTGCATTTCTCTAATTAGTAAAGATGTTGAGCATCCTTTCATGTGTTTGTTGGCAGTCTGTATATCTTCTGTGGAGAAATGTCTATTTAGGTCTTCTGCCCATTTTTGGATTGGGTTGTTTGTTTTTTTGTTATTGAGCTGCATGAGCTGCTTATAAATTTTGGAGATTAATCCTTTGTCAGTTGCTTCATTTGCAAATATTTTCTCCCATTCTGAGGGTTGTCTTTTGGTCTTGTTTATGGTTTCCTTTGCTGTGCAAAAGCTTTTAAGTTTCATTAGGTCCCATGTGTTTATTTTTGTCTTTATTTCCATTTCTCTAGGAGGTGGGTCAAAAAGGATCTTGCTGTGATTTATGTCATAGAGTGTTCTGCCTATGTTGTCCTCTAAGAGTTTGATAGTGTCTGGCCTTACATTTAGGTCTTTAATCCATTTTGAGCTTATTTTTGTGTATGGTGTTAGGGAGTGATCGAATCTCATACTTTTACATGTCCCTGTCCAGTTTTCCCAACACCACTTATTGAAGAGACTGTCCTTTCTCCACTGTACATTCCTGCCTCCTTTATCAAAGATAAGGTGACCATATGTCCGTGGGTTTATCTCTGGGCTTTCTATCCTGTTCCATTGATCTATCTTTCTGTTTCTGTGCCAGTACCATACTGTCTTGATTACTGCAGCTTTGTAGTATAGTCTGAAGTCAGGGAGCCTGATTCCTCCAGCTCCATTTTTCGTTCTCAAGATTGCTTTGGCTATTCGGGGTCTTTTGTGTTTCCATACAAATTGTGAAATTTTTTGTTCTAGTTCTGTGAAAAATGCCAGTGGTATTTTGATAGGGATTGCATTGAATCTGTAGATTGCTTTGGGTAGTAGAGTCATTTTCACAATGTTGATTCTTCCAATCCAAGAACATGGTACATCTCTCCATCTATTTGTATCATCTTTAATTTCTTTCATCAGTGTCTTATAATTTTCTGCATACAGGTCTTTTGTCTCCTTAGGTAGGTTTATTCCTAGATATTTTATTCTTTTTGTTGCAATGGTAAATGGGAGTGTTTCCTTGATTTCACTTTCAGATTTTTCATCATTAGTATATAGGAATGCCAGAGATTTCTGTGCATTAATTTTGTATCCTGCAACTTTACCAAATTCATTGATTAGCTCTAGTAGTTTTCTGGTAGCATCTTTAGGATTCTCTATGTATAGTATCATGTCATCTGCAAACAGTGACAGCTTTACTTCTTCTTTTCCAATTTGGATTCCTTTTATTTGCTTTTCTTCTCTGATTGCTGTGGCTAAAACTTCCAAAACTATGTTGAATAAGAGTGGTGAGAGTGGGCAACCTTGTCTTGTTCCTGATCTTAGTGGAAATGGTTTCAGTTTTTCACCATTGAGGACGATGCTGGCTGTGGGTTTGTCATATATGGCCTTTATTATGTTGAGGAAAGTTCCCTCTATGCCTACTTTCTGCAGGGTTTTTATCATGAATGGGTGTTGAATTTTGTCGAAAGCTTTCTCTGCATCTATTGAGATGATCATATGGTTTTTCTCCTTCAATTTGTTAATATGGTGTATCACGTTGATTGATTTGCGTATATTGAAGAATCCTTGCATTCCTGGGATAAACCCCACTTGATCATGGTGTATGATCCTTTTAATGTGCTGTTGGATTCTGTTTGCTAGTATTTTGTTGAGGATTTTTGCATCTATGTTCATCAGTGATATTGGCCTGTAGTTTTCTTTCTTTGTGACATCCTTGTCTGGTTTTGGTATCAAGGTGATGGTGGCCTCGTAGAATGAGTTTGGGAGTGTTCCTCCCTCTGCTATATTTTGGAAGAGTTTGAGAAGGATAGGCGTTAGCTCTTCTCTAAATGCTTGATAGAATTCGCCTGTGAAGCCATCTGGTCCTGGGCTTTTGTTTGTTGGAAGATTTTTTATCACAGTTTCAATTTCAGTGCTTGTGATTGGTCTGTTCATATGTTCTATTTCTTCCTGATTCAGTCTTGGCAGGTTGTGCATTTCTAAGAATTTGTCCATTTCTTCCAGGTTGTCCATTTTATTGGCATAGAGTTGCTTATAGTAATCTCTCACGATCTTTTGTATTTCTGCAGTGCCAGTTGTTACTTCTCCTTTTTCATTTCTAATTCTATTGATTTGAGTCTTCTCCCTTTTTTTCTTGATGAGTCTGGCTAATGGTTTATCAATTTTGTTTATCTTCTCAAAGAACCAGCTTTTAGTTTTATTGATCTTTGCTATTGTTTCCTTCATTTCTTTTTCATTTATTTCTGATCTGATTTTTATGATTTCTTTCCTTCTGCTAACTTTGGGATGTTTTTGTTCTTCTTTCTCTAATTGCTTTAGGTGCAAGGTTAGGTTGTTTAGTCGAGATATTTCCTGTTTCTTAAGGTGGGATTGTATTGCTATAAACTTCCCTCTTAGAACTGCTTTTGCTGCATCCCATAGGTTTTGGGTCGTCGTGTCTCCATTGTCATTTGTTTCTAGGTATTTTTTTATTTCCTCTTTGATTTCTTCAGTGATCACTTCGTTATTAAGTAATGTATTGTTTAGCCTCCATGTGTTTGTATTTTTTATAGCTCTTTTCCTGTAATTGATATCTAGTCTCATAGCATTGTGGTCAGAAAAGATACTTGATACAATTTCAATTTTCTTAAATTTACCAAGGCTTGATTTGTGACCCAAGATATGATCTATCCTGGAGAATGTTCCATGAGCACTTGAGAAAAATGTGTATTCTGTTGTTTTTGGATGGAATGTCCTATAAATATCAATTAAGTCCATCTTGTTTAATGTATCATTTAAAGCTTGTGTTTCCTTATTTATTTTCATTTTGGATGATCTGTCCATTGGTGAAAGTGGGGTGTTAAAGTCCCCTACTATGATTGTGTTACTGTCGATTTCTCCTTTTATGGCTGTTAGTGTTTGCCTTATGTATTGAGGTGCTCCTATGTTGGGTGCATAAATATTTACAATTGTTATATCTTCTTCTTGGATCGATCCCTTGATCATTATGTAGTGTCCTTCTTTGTCTCTTCTAGTAGTCTTTATTTTAAAGTCTATTTTGTCTGATATGAGAATTGCTACTCCAGCTTTCTTTTGGTTTCCATTTGCATGGAATATCTTTTTCCATCCCCTTACTTTCAGTCTGTATGTGTCTCTAGGTCTGAAGTGGGTCTCTTGTAGACAGCATATATATGGGTCTTGTTTTTGTATCCATTCAGCCAATCTGTGTCTTTTGGTGGGAGCGTTTAGTCCATTTACATTTAAGGTAATTATCGATATGTATGTTCCTATTCCCATTTTCTTAATTGTTTTGGGTTCGTTATTGTAGGTCTTTTCCTTCTGTTGTGTTTCTTGCCTAGAGAAGTTCCTTTAGCATTTGTTGTAAAGCTGGTTTGGTGGTGCTGAACTCTCTCAGCTTTTGCTTGTCTGTAAACGTTTTAATTTCTCCATCAAATCTGAATGAGATCCTTGCTGGGTAGAGTAATCTTGGTTGCAGGTTTCTCTCCTTCATCACTTTAATTATGTCCTGCCACTCCCTTCTGGCTTGTAGAGTTTCTGCTGAGAGATCAGCTGTTATCCTGATGGGGATTCCCTTGTGTGTTATTTGTTGTTTTTGCCTTGCTGCTTTTAATATGATTTCTTTGTGTTTAATTTTTGACAGTTTGATTAATATGTGTCTTGGTGTATTTCTCCTTGGATTTATTCTGTATGGGACTCTCTGTGCTTCTTGGACTTGATTAACTATTTCCTTTCCCATATTAGGGAAGTTTTCAACTATAATCTCTTCAAATATTTTCTCAGTCCCTTTCTTTTTCTCTTCTTCTTCTGGAACCCCTATAATTCGAATGTTGGTGCGTTTAATGTTGTCCCAGAGGTCTCTGAGACTGTCCTCTGTTCTTTTCATTCTTTTCTCTTTATTTTGCTCTGCATTAGTTATTTCCACTATTTTATCTTCCACCTCACTTATCCGTTCTTCTGCCTCAGTTATTCTGCTATTGATCCCATCTAGAGTATTTTTCATTTCATTTATTGTGTTTTTAATCGATGCTTGATTCATCTTTAGTTCTACTAGGTCCTTGTTAACTGTTTCTTGCATTTTGTCTATTCTATTTCCAAGATTTTGGATCATCTTTACTATCATTATTCTGAATTCTTTTTCAGATAGACTGCCTATTACCTCTTCATTTGTTAGGTCTGGTGGGTTTTTATCTTGCTCCTTCTCCTGCTGTGTGTTTTTCTGTCTTCTCATTTTGCTTATGTTACTGTGTTTGGGGTCTCCTTTTTGCCGGCTGCAGGTTCGTAGTTCCTGTTGTTTTTGGTGTCTGTCCCCAGTGGCTAAGGTTGGTTTAGTGGGTTGTGTAGGTTTCCTGGTCGAGGGGACTAGTGCCTGTGTTCTGGTGGATGAGGCTGGATCTTGTCTTTCTGGTGGGCAGGTCCACGTCTGGTGGTGTGTTTTGGGGTGTCTGCAGACTTTTTATGATTTTAGGCCACCTCTCTGCTAATGGGTGGCGTTGTGTTCCTGTCTTGCTAGTTGTTTGGCATAGGGTGTCCAGCACTGTAGCTTGCTGGTCGTTGAGTGAAGCTGGGTGCTGGTGTTGAGATGGAGATCTCTGGAAGATTTTCGCCGTTTGATATTATGTGGAGCTGGGAGGTCTCTTGTGGACCAGTGTCCTGAAGTTGGCTCTCCCACCTCAGAGGCACAGTACTGACTCCTGGCTCCTCAATTTGGGATGATTTGTTGTCTATTCATGTATTCCACAGATGCAGGGTACATCAAGTTGATTGTGGAGCTTTAATCCGCTGCTTCTGAGGCTGCTGGGAGAGGTTTCCCTTTCTCTTCTTTGTTCTCACAGCTCCCGGGTCTCAGCTTTGGATTTGGCCCCGCCTCTGCGTGTAGGTCGCCGGAGGGCGTCTGTTCTTCGCTCAGACAGGAAAGGGTTAAAGGAGCAGCCTCTTCGGGAACTCTGGCTCACTCAGGCCGGGCGGGAGGGAGGGGCACGGAGTGCGGGGCGAGCCTGCAGCGGCAGAGGTCGGCGTGACGTTGCACCAGCCCGAGGCGCGCCGTGCGTTCTCCCAGGGAAGCCGCCCCTGGATCCCGGGACCCCGGCAGTGGCGGGCTGCTCAGGCTCCCGGAAGGGCGGTGTGGACAGTGACCTGCGCTCGCACACGGGCTTCTTGGCGGCGGCAGCAGCCCCAGCGTCCCACGCCCGTCACTGGGCTCCGCGCTTTCAGTCGCGACTCGCGCCCGTCTGTGGAGCCCCTTTAAGCAGCGCTCTTAATCCCCTCTCCTCGCGCAGCAGGAAACCAAGAGGGAAGAACAAGTCTCTTGCCTCTTCGGCAGCTCCAGAGTTTTCCCGGACTCCCTCCCGGCTAGCTGTGGCACATTAGCCCCCTTCAGGCTGAGTTCTCGCCGCCAGCCCCAGTCCTCTCCCTGCGCTCTGACCGAAGCCCGAGCCTCAGCTTCCAGCGCCGCCCGCCCCGGCGGGCGAGCAGACAAGCCTCTAGGGCTGGTGAGTGCCGCTCGGCACCGATCCTCTGTGCGGGAATCTCTCCGCTTTGCCCTACCCAGGTATGTGGGGAGTTTCTTGCCTTTTGGGAGGTCTGGGGTCTTCTGCCAGCGTTCAGTAGGTGTTCTGTAGGAGTTGTTCCACGTGTAGCTGTATTTCTGGTGTATCCGTGAGGAGCTTCAGTATGTTCTTGTTGTGTATCTACTTTATATGTAGTGGTGTGTATATGTTAATCCCAAACTCCTAATTTATCCCTCCCCCACTTTCACCTTGGGTAACCATAAGTTTGTTTTCTCTGTCTGTAGGTCTATTTCTGTTTTGTATTTAAGTTCATTTGTATCATTTTTTTTTAGATTCCACATATAAGCAATATCATATGAAATTTTCTTTCTCTGTCTGGTTTACTTCATTTAATATGATAATGTCTAGGTCCATCCATGTTGCTGCAAATGGCATGATTTCATTCTTTTTATGGCTGAGTAGTATTCCATTGTGTGTATGTACCATGTCTTCTTTATCCATCCCTCTGTCAATGGACATTTAGGTTGGTTCTAAGTCTTAGCTATTGTAAATAGACTTGCACTTAAATTTCTAAAAATTTAAATTATCCATATAATACATAAATATGTTCTTTTTAATAAATTTATTTATTTTGTTTATTTATTTATTTTTTTGTGGTACGCAGGCCTCTCACTGTTGCGGCCTCTCCTGTTGCGGAGCACAGGCTCCGGACGCGCAGGCCCAGCGGCCATGGCTCACGGGCCCAGCCGTTCCGCGGCATGTGGGATCTTCCCGGACCAGGGCACAAACCCGTGTCCCCTGCATCGGCAGGCGGACTCTCAACCACTGCGCCACCAGGGAAGCCCCATAAATATGTTCTTAAAGTAAAAATTTTCAACAATTTTATTTTTGGCTGCATTTGGTCTTTGTTGCTGCACACAGGCTTTCTTTAGTTGCGGTGAGCAGGGGCTACTCTTCGTTGTGGTGCGCAGGCTTCTCATTGCATTGGCTTCTCTTGTTGCAGAGCACGGGCTCTAGGCATGCGGGCTTCAGTAGTTGTGGCATGTGGGCTCAGCAGTTGTGGCTCGCAGGCTCTAGAGCGCAGGCTCAGTAGTTGTGGCACATAGGCTTATTTGTTCCACAGTATGTGGGATCGTCTCAGACCAGGGCTTGAACCTGTGTCCCTTGCACTGGCAGTCAGATTCTTAACCACTGCGCCACCAGGGAAGCCCCATAAATATGTTCTTAAAGTAAAAATTTTCAACAATACAGACTGAAAAGTTCCCGACTTATCATCCTTAATAATTCTTGAAACTTCCTCTCAGTTAACTATTATGTACTAGGAATGTTTACATCTACAACAAGAAAAGCTGGCTATCAATGACCTAAGCTAATTGGAGTTTGTTTGATAGGCAGCTGTTAGCATTGGTTCAGTGATGTCAAG
Organism: Hyperoodon ampullatus; assembly: GCF_949752795.1. Classification (NCBI taxonomy): domain Eukaryota; kingdom Metazoa; phylum Chordata; class Mammalia; order Artiodactyla; family Ziphiidae; genus Hyperoodon; species Hyperoodon ampullatus. The sequence continues at coordinate 112,783,545 of NC_136917.1, forward strand.
ATGGCTGCCATAGCTCCAAGCATGGTATCTATCATTCACGAATCAGTGTGTGGCTATAGATAATTAATTTTCACCATTCTGTGGAATTCCATTGTACAAATATACTACACTGTATCCATTCTTCTGTTAACGGACGCTTGGGTTATTTCCAGTTTAGGGGGTTTTGTTTCATTTGTATTTTCTGGTTTTGCTATTAAAAACATGTGCTATTAATCATCTTATACAAGTCTTCTGGTGTACAAATTGCACAAATTTCTCTAGGCTATACCTAGGAGTAGAACTTCTGAGTAACAGAGTTTTCACATTTCAATTTTATTTTATTATGCCCTTTATATAAATGGTATCATGTAGTACATATTGTTCTGTATCTTTAATTTATTGCATAAGCTCAAAGATTTTGTCTATTTTTCTCACTACTCTATCCCCAGCACCATTCATTCATTTAATAAATATTTATTAAATACCTACTCTGTACCAGGCTCAAGTTGGAAAGATTTACTTGAGTTTTCCTCTGAAGTCCCTTCCCTCCCTATCTTCCATAAAGGCCCTCAGTTCTGATCCTTCAGTTTACAAGTTTACAAGCCGGTATTATCACAAGAATAGGGCCACTGCTAGTCCACGGGGTGTTTTTATGCTAGTTGAAAAAAAGGCATATCCCTCCCACGGCACCCAATCACATGCCAGGGTTACCCACAGCCAGCACTGCGCGATGTTTGGTGAGCAGAGCTCAGCCTGAATTTCAGCCCCCTCACTCCCTCAGCAGATGCTCTTATGCAGGTACAACCTGTTCAACTGTACAGCGCAGCCCTGCCCCAGAAAGCTAGCTAATAGATGCAAACTTCTCTTTAACTCTCTCTCAACCTGGCTATACTCAAAGATGTTCTTCCTTTACCTCTGTTATTCTCTCCTTTACCTATTGCACTAAACAGACTGGAGGAAGAGTCCATAATATTTGCCATGAAGAAAATATTTGCCATGAAGAAAAGCAGCACCAATCAGTTCTTTTAAATATAAGTTTTGTGGCTCAAAAAGCATTCTTTGTCAGTAAAACCAACCCAGATACCCAAGCCATAATGATTTGGCTTGGCTTGGATGGAGAACTGGTATATGAGCCAGAAATGATCTCTGTGGGCTAGGAATAAAATATACCAGGTTCCTCTGAAGTGGCTTCACCCAATTTCTGTCTAGTGGCCCAATTTCTGTGGATACAAAGTGACAGCAGACAAGCCAATCAAATTCTGTCTTTGAGAACTACACATGATAAATGAGTAAAGAAAGGACAGATTATTCCAGTTTAATGAGCCCAAGAAATAATGAGAGATTTATGATTTTTAGTGATACTCAGAGTTGCACTAGGATGAAGGGAAATTTGGAGCCTGAGGCAACTTCCCTTGTATAAAACTTTCAACAGAGAATGAAATCTGTGTGACTCTTCCTAACACTAATTGGTCATTTCCCCCACAGTTAAGTATAAAATGTCTTATATCATTTTCTAAGCTCTGCTTTTCTCTCCAACCAGATGCTAACTTCCCCAAGACGACTTCCTTGTGAGTTCTTTAACCCCTGGCAGAATGCTGAACATGCACATAAGAAGGATTCAATAAATATTTGAGAGGCTGAATTACTTTTTAAAAAATTGTTAATAATTCAACCTAAAACATTTAAGTATCAAATAACATATAACCATTATAAAAAATGTAAACAGTGTAAGTTGGAGTTCATGTACTTTTTTTCTCCTTCATTCTCAACTATCTCTGCTTATCACTGTTAACAGTTTTTTATGTGTATTCCCAGACCTTTTTACATGCACAGACATATTAATTTGTAAGGTTTTTCCTTACATAAAAATGGAATCATATATTGTTCTGCAACTTGCTTTTTTAAATTAAACAATTTTTTGGTCTGTTCTTCATGTCACTGTGTGTGGTGTGTACCTCATTGTTTTGGATGGCCGCTTCCATGATGTCCCTTTCATAGGATGGATATGTTAATTTATTAAATAACCATCTATAACTGAATATTTAGGTAGTCTCCAAGCACTCACTATTATGAATAATACTACAATGAACACCCTTGTACATATATTCTTGCACACTTTGGTAGTATTTTTGTAGGCTATAGACCCAGATGTGGAATTACAGGGGAAACTTATAGTGATGTTTTGAAAAGGACATTTAGTTAGGAAAGTCTAAATTCTAGGCTTGACTCTGCCACTTCTAATCTGTGTTACTCTGAGCAAGTCACTTCAACTCCCTGAGATTCTTTTATTTCATCTGTAAGAGAAGGAAAAACCTCAGTATGTTTCATAGGATTGTTGTGAAAATCAAATGACCAAACTAAAGCATCATGGTTGACTAATATTAGATTTCAGTTTAGTATTGGCAGACTAGGAGTATTTCTTCAGCCTTTTTGTAATCTGCTGAATCTCATTAGATGACTTGCCAATTTCTAGTAGTCGGCTGAAATGTTCCTCTTTTGAATATAGTATAGGGAACCAAGTAGAAGAGTATTATTGAAATCAAATAGACAAATCATTGCATCCTGTGGAAATAGGTCTTGTTCTTTGAAAAGATGAATTCAGATCTCAGTTTTGATCATCCTTAGAAACGCATGAAAGTGACCCATAATAAACTCCAAAAACAGAAATACAAAGAAAGTGTCTTCTCTAGAATCCTATAAGGCAGCGGTCGCCAGCCTTTTTGGCACCAGGGACCAGTTTCATGGAAGACAGTTTTTCCACGGGGTGGGGAGGGAATGGTTCAGGCATTAATGCGAGGGACGGGGAGCCATGGGAGCGTAAATGAAGCTTTGCTCACTGGCCTGCCACTCACCTTCTGCTGTGCGGTCTGGTTCCTAACAGGGGGTTGGGGACCGCTGCTACAAGGTCATAGGCAGAGAAGTCTTTGTAATCAAAAAATTCCATTATAAAATACCCTTACTGGCTAAAAAGTACTTGTGCCACTCATTTTGTTATCAAAAACCTGAGCTTCAGTTCTGGTTTTACCATTAAGTTGTCTGTGAGTAAGAACCTACATTTTCCTCACTTGCAAAATGAAGGGGTTGGATTAGATCATCTTTAAGTTCCCTTTTACTGAAACAATAGTAAAAATTATAATAGTTACATGTATAAAGTGTTTACTGTATTAGAACCAGCACTGTTCTAATCGCTTTATATATGTTGATTCATTTAATCTTCACAGCAAACCTATGAGGCAGGTACTACTATTATCATTTCCATTTTACAGATGAGGAAACTGAGGGACAGAGAGGTTAGGTGACTTGCCTAAGGTTACACAGCTAGTGAGGGACAGAGGCAGGGCTTTGGGTCTAGGTTGTCAGGCTCCAGGGTTCATGCTCTGAACCTTTCATCCTGTGATTCTCTGATCTCCTCAAACCCTTGAATTCTTTGCTTTGTGTTGATATTTGAAAGAAACTTCTTTTCTAGGAGTTTCTTTCCACTTTGTTTTGTTTCAAAGCTTTATTGACATAAATTTATTTGGAGGTCCTTTTTCCTTTTTTGAGAAAAACTTAAAAATGAGTAACTTATATTAGTTTTCTACTGCTACATAACAAATTACCCCAAGATTTTGCAGCTTAAACAATAAACATTTATTATCTCACCTAATTTCTGCTTAGCTGTGTGATTCTGGGTCAGGGTCTCCCATGAGCTCATAGTCATGTCATTGGCGAGGGCTGCAGTCACGTGAAGGGGCTGACAATCTGCTTCCAGGTTTACTCATGGCTGTTGGTAGGAGATTTCAGTTTCTTTCCACATGGGCCTCTTCATCAGGCTGTTCATACAACTTGGTAGCCGGTTCCTTAGAGTGAGAAATCTGAAAGAAACAGAGACAGAGACAGACAGAGACAGAGAACCCAAGACAGAAGCTGAAGTCTTCTGTCCCAGCCACTGTCCTAATCTTGGAGGTGATATTCCATCACTTCTGCCATATCTATTTGCTGGAAGCAAGTCACCAAGTCCAACCCAAACTCAAGGGGAGGGAAAGTAAGCTTCATCTCTTAAGGGGAAGAATATCAAAACATGTATAAATATATCTTTAAAACCACACTGAGTACAACAAAAACAAACGAACAGTGGTATACTCACTGCCCCAAACTGGGAATTATTACCTTATCAAAACATTTCCAACAAGAAAACATTAGAAATAAAATCTTTTTTGTTCCCATGCCCAGTCCCAATCCTTTTCCTATTCTCCAGATTCTAATCTCCAACAATTCTAAGATGATATGGTGTATCATTCCAGTCTTTTTATTCTTTTATATATATTTATATATATATATATATATATATATAGGTCATGCTCCAAGAGGTCAGGGACCTTGTCCTGCTAGCACCTGACATAGAATAGGCACTCAGGGCATATTTGTTGACTAAATCAATGATTTCTAGCCTACAGCCTCAGTCTTCTACTCTCCACTCCTATACTTGACAGATATTTCGAAATGAAAAGCCTGTCACACTCCTCCCCAGCTTGAAAAATGCCATTGGCTCCTCCGTCTGTGGAATCAAGTCCACTCTTCTTAACACGCCTTAAAAGTTTCTGTGAAAACAACTTTCCCCTCCCCCTCAAAGCAAAACAAACACCATTTCTTCTAATAGAGGAAGCAGAAGAAGAAAAACGCAAATCAGCTAATACTATTATAAGCTGACGGCCCTGGTAAAAGAAGTCCCAGAGGAAGAGTTCAGAATCCATAGATAAAGGAAGCTATGTAATTATTTATAGATTTCATCTTCGTTGTTGTTGGGTTTTTTTCTTCATGCTCTTTCTCTTTCATGAGAAAAGTTTTACCTACTGTTTAAAGGGAAGGGAATCTAACATTTCATTGAGCACTTAATGATATGCCAGGCATTTGGCTAAATGCTATATTTACTTTATCCCATCTAATAAAATTTTCTTCAAAAACCTAGAGTAGGTGTCACCTCTTCTTTCAAAAATAAAATGACTGAGGTCAAAAATGTCAAATACAGGGCTTCCCTGGCGGCGCAGTGGTTGAGAATCTGCTTGCCAATGCAGAGGACATGGGTTCGAGCCCTGGTCTGGGAAGATCCCACATACCGCGGAGCAACTAGGCCTGTGAGCCACAAATACTGAGCCTGCGTGTCTGGAGCCTTGCTCCGCAACAAGAGAGGCCGCGACAGTGAGAGGCCCACGCACCGCGATGAAGAGTGGCCCCTGCTCGCCGCAACTAGAGAAAGCCCTCACACAGAAACGAAGACCCAACACACCCAAAAATAAATAAATAAATTTATTTTTTAAAAAAATGTCAAATACACCAAGGAAAATTAAATGTGCTGGTGATTTCTACATTACAAGAAAGTACAAAAGACTTGTACAATACATATACTTCTTATCAGTTAATAATAGGTCGTGGGCCATCTGTGGTCACACATCTCATGTGTGATACTCTTGATGTGTCTTCCTCATAAACTCCTCTCCCATCTCTCTCTCTCTTCCTTCCCTCTCTTTCTCTTCTCTTCCTCTGGGCTTGCCTCTCTTTCCCTTGCACTCTCTTAATCCCATTACTTTCTGGTTTTTTTGTTTTTCATTTTTCTCTCTGCCTACCTCTTAAGCCCATCAACAGCTTCATGGTTGCCTTCTAGGCCAAAAAGTTTACTGAAGGCTTGTCTAAGCTGAAATGAAAGTAAACAGAAGGAAAGGCTTCCTTTAATTCCTGAGCTAGAATTGCAACAAAGTATAATGTTGTTTCAATACAATATGTGACCCAAAGAGATAAAGTTATATACTCTAGCCAGGCTTTCAACTTCCAATATGCAAGGGACAGTTGCCCACTGAGTTCTTGATGAGGTTCTCAATCATTACCGGTAATACGAAGGTTCTCATGTTTCCATTTTGAAAAAAAAAGAACCTGTAACCAGGAGATGTTAGCATTTTATCAATATGTAGAAGTTGTAGAGGGAAGTTTCCCTGAGATTTGAAAAGTAAGAATGGAAGCAGAAGAAAAATTTTCTTTAAAGGACAGACAGGATGTGGAAATCTGAAAATATCATCATGTGGAAAATTCAAGATGAGTCTGGTGGTCCTCAAATTCCACCCATTCATTAGGTCCTGAGAGTGTGGAGGCTGCTTTGGAAAACCAAAACTAGAGTATTAATAATGCAGGAGTTTTTATACTCCGTTCGAGTGTTTAAGTTGAGGTTGCCCTCCATTTTTATGCTTTCTGATCCTCCACTTTTAGGCAAACGAGAAGAAACCAAGAGGATCATTCCTTTGGCCTGATTTCAAGAAAAAGATATTCATTTACTTGCAAAACTTTTCAAGTGCTCTCTGAATATCAGACTCCATATTTAAACAAATCAAATCTTAGTGAGCAAGCAGATGCTATAAATCATCAAAACAGCTCCCTCTTCCCCCACCTCCCAGGCAAACAAACAGGCATTAAAAGAAAATTAGCATTGAAGAACGGAGGTAGTGGGTATGTGGTTTATAGCTTGTGGGTTGATGATCTGACAACATTTTAGCAGAGAACTTTGCTGACTGGCAAAAAGCAGTGAGTTGCTAAACACTGAGAGATTGTTATGAAGACTTAAGGGCGAAGATATTGTTTCCTGGAAAAGGGGGCAGTGTTTGAAGACTATTGCCCTAACACTTTCATGATTTGCATCTCATGTGGAGGTGTCTTTCCTTAAAAAAAAGCAAGTAGATTCCGTCCAGGTACCACCCCCTCCTCTTCAACAGACTCTTACCACCCTGAATTAATAACATACCTTGTTGACTCATTAAGTCTTGGTGTCATTTTGATGCACATATTATTACAGCAATACATACAAAGCTACAATATTCAATCTGCTTAAACGATGTTAAGGCTATACTTTGGAGATGAGAAACTTTGAATTATTCAGTTGATTCAGGAAATGAGTTTACTGGCCTATTGTACATTCATTGGAAGAATGAAAGAGAAAGAGAGAGAATCCCCTGAGGCTTAAATCTGAAGGGAACTCAGCTTTTCACTGTACTTTTAGAAGTAAAATAGTAATGGTACTCATAAGGGAGTTTTATAAATTGGCATGCCCAAAATTTCTTTTTTAGCTATGTGCACGTAACTGCGTAAGTGAATGCGCTGGACTGCATCAGGGACTAAAGAAAGCCACTTTGCTCTTTTTCTCCACTGCTCTTTCAAACCTCCTCTGTCAAATTATTCTTATCCAACCTTGGATGAAATCTGAGGCAGAGATCCTAGTTTTTCTGGTCATGTTCATGTATTAAAAAGCTCAATATCATCTAATATTAAAATGTTATGGTCTCATTTGGTTCAAAGTTTTTATTTATGCCCCCATCCCCGATTCCCTCCATCCTCAGGCCTGAATCAAGCTTGCAAGCCCCAAATGGGAAAGGTCAGGGTGGGCTTGTGTGGAATGGGGGCAGGGGGGAGGGGTGTTCTTTCTTCCTAGACCCACTGACTTCTACGCTTTCTAGGCTGCTCTTTGTGGCTTTTCTATGGTGTGATCAGTGGAGGAGGTGGATTCATGGACAAAGGCAATGTTCTCTGCCTGGTGCGGTGGACTTTCTGAGTTCTCACTACTGAGGACCTCCAACCTCCAGTTTCCTTTCACAGAAAATGATTTCAGACTGACGATTGCTTTCTCCACCACTTCCCACTCCAATCACCACATCTCAGCTTGAAGCTTTAGATGGCTCACGACCACCCTTTAGAAAGATTGTTTTGATGGAGTCTCTCTTTTTTTTCTGAATTACATTTTATTCATTTTTTTATACAGCCGGTTCTTATTAGTTATCTATTTTATACATATTAGTGTATGTATGTCAATCCCAGTCTCCCAGTTCATCCCACCTCCCCACCCTCCACTTTCCCTCCTTGGTGTCCATACATTTGTTCTCTGGTGGAGTCTCTTTTAAGATGACCCAAATCCAGTTCTTTTTAATGTAATACACATGCAGCCCACAGGAAACCTGTAGATTAGCCTCCTCAGATCCTTATTTCTAATTGCATTAATCAGGGTTCTCCAGAGAAACAGAAACAGTATGCGATAGAGATAGAGATAGATGCAGATAAAGAAAATTTTTTACATTTTATAAAAACTTTATTATAAATGTTTAAAAACATACATGAAAGAAGAGGGAATAATAAAAAATGAACTGATGTATACATGTCCCAGTTTCCACAATCATCAACAAACTGTCAGTTCTATCTTATCTATGCCCACAGCCACCAGCATCCCTGGCCTTCTACCCCAGAACTATTTTTTTTTTTTTTAATTTTACTTTTTATTTTTTTGTGGTACGCGGGCCTCTCACTGTTGTGGCCTCTCCCGTTGCGGAGCCCAGGCTCCGGAGGCGCAGGCCCAGCGGCCACGGCCCACAGGCCCAGCCACTCCACGGCATGTGGGATCCTCCCGGACCAGGGCACGAACCCACGTCCCCCGCATCGGCAGGCAGACTCTCAACCACTGCGCCACCAGGGAAGCCCCCAGAACTATTTTGAAGCAAATCCCAGATATCATATCATTTATCTGTAAATATTTCATTATATATCTCAAGAAGATACAGATTTTTTATAAAAAACACGATCACAATTATTACACTTAAAAATTAACAAAAAAAGTTCTTGGGCTTCCCTGGTGGTGCAGTGGCTGAGAATCTGCCTGCCAATGCAGGGGACATGTGTTCGAGCCCTGGTCTGGGAAGATCCCACACACCAAGGAGCAACTAAGCCCGTGCATCACAACTACTGAGGCCTGTGCTCTAGAGCCCACAAGCCACAACTACTGAGCCCTAATGCTGCAACTACTGAAGCCCACGTGCTGCAACTACTGAAGCCCGCGCACCTAGAGCCCGTGCTCCACAACAAGAGAAGCCACCACAATGAGAGGCCCGTGCACCACAGCAAAGACCCAACGCAGCCAAAAATAAATGAATAAAATAAATAAATTTTTTTTAAAGTTCTTAATACCACCAAATGCTGAGTCAGTATTCACATTTTCTCAATTTTCATGTATATTTTAAAATATCTTATTTGTTTATCTATTTATTTATTTATTTGGCTGCATTGGGTCTTAGTTGCTGCGCATGGGCTTTCTCTAGTTGTGGCGAGTGGGGGTTACTCCTCGTTGCGGTGCGCGGGCTTCTCATCGTGGTGGCTTCTCTTGTTGTGGAGCACGGGCTCTAGGTGTGCGGGCTTCAGTAGTTGCAGCACGTGGGCTTCAGTAGTTGCACAATTTGGAAGCCTACTTTAAGAAAATGAATATAAAAAATTAGGCCTTTAAGTTTTACAAAATCATGAGACCGTGTGAGCACATTGCCAGGGCCCTTTCTGGGAGTGAGGGGCTTCACATAAATCTGACTCAAGACTCAGTCTATTTATGAAAGTGTTAAATCTTTAAGGACTATTCTAGATTGTACAATGGTGAATTGGGTTCTACAATCAGATCGGCAGACCTATATTAGATCAATTCAGCTATCTACCAGATACTTCCTGCGTATTTTGGGAAAAGTTATTTAAATTCTCTAAGCCTCGATTTCCTATATTAGTAAACCCACTGCATATGATAGTTGCAAAGATGAAAATATGTAAGCGTGTAAGACATTTTAGCATAGCTCATAATTAGTGCTTAATAAGTGTTAGCTATTACTAGCTATTAGTATTAAAATCTGAAGTATCTGAACTCTGCCTTGTATTTGCCTTTTCAAAACTCACAGATCCTTAGTTCCTCACAACAAAATTCAAGGGATCATCTGTAAGGAAATAAAATCCAGAATATCCAAGTCTGAAGTTTCCTGCTGAGAAAGAGCAGCTGGACCCCTGCTCTCCCCCGTGAAGTTCCCCTCCCGGTGGATCATCTTGCCACCATCCTACCTGGATGATAAGGAGCTGCTCCTCTTTGAACACACTGAGACCAGACTGGGTTGTGAAAAAGAATCGACTAAAATCTAAGGGATAGTTTAAAAAAAGAATAAATAAAAATAAAGTATATCCAAGGTAGACTCTGCTTTCTCACAGCTATCTCCGCATTCCAAATGAGGCCTTAGAAAAAGAAATTTTGCTTGGATTCCTCCTAGCTTCCAGTCTTCCTCATCATGGTAAATACCATACACGAGTACCCACCACATGAGTGTACAATCCCAGACACAGAACTAACATACAGTTAGGCAGGTTGCGCACTGCACAAAGATATCACATCTTAGAAGGCACCATTCGCATTGTAGACATCACAGATTTCTATGTTTACCAAAATAATTTTCTGGTGAATGGCAGCTAAGTATCTTGTTACATAGCCAGTACATTGTGATACTTTTTATAATCATTGAAACTAGAATGCCTTGAGGAAGACTTGGGGAGGGGGTGCCTTTTCCACTTTGTACACATGTATGATGTGGGTGTGGAGGCCTTGACTGGGCATCTAGAATGTTTAAAGTCTAGAAAGAGGAAGAGAGATCCAGCTCCCAGGCTGTTACCCCAAACCTAGAGCCTGCTCTCTCAGTTCCCATTTCCTGTCTAAGGTCTTACCTCTTTCTCTAGCAGTTGACATAGAGAATTGCTCCACCCTTCAGCCAAGAGGTCTTTACTTTTGCAGAGCTTAATGAAATAACTAGATTCATATAATACAATAATCTACAACAATAAATACTCACATGGCAATAGAAAATGATTTCCTTATAAAGTTTCTAAGATACACACATGTAGAGTTGTTTATTTTAAGGCCATGTTAATTTCAGGAAGAACAAATTTCTGTTACCCAAATGGCTGAGGATGTACTAAATTGAATAATAGATTATATCTGCTGTTCGCTTTGACAACTTCAGCTTTTATAATATCACATCTAAAACATGAGGAAAATATTACTAAGTTGATTTGGTTTTCAATGTAACACTCACGAGATATGATGTCATATTTCCTGAAACATCAATGAAAAGAGAACGTTTAGTTCTTCAAATGTGTTGGCCCAGTATAAATACAGCTATTTCCAACAACATCAGACCTAGCCATTTTTAGCCTTCCCACCCTTAGTATAAGTGTATTTCTTAAAACATGGTCCTTATTGCAATATTTTGTACTATGTTTAATTCTCAATATGTTCTGAGATTTAAGCTAAAACCAAGCTTTAATTCTAAATAAAAAAGAAAACAGTTTTTAAGGTGTATCTTTGTAACTGCAATATAGAATTTCCAAGTTAATTAAGAAATATTAGCTTGTTATTGTTTAAACTTTCTTAGTGTAAAATATATCATACCTTCACAATAGTGTATATGTGTTTATGTGCTGTTTAAAGAATAATAATAAAAGAAGAGCTATGTACCTACTATCCATCTTAAGAAATAGAACATAACCAGTACCTTAGAAGTTTCCTTTCTACCTCTCCTTGGTAATGCTCCTTTCCCTGTCCACTGTAATTAACCATATGTTGAAACTTTGTTAATCATTCCATGCTTCTATTAATTGTTTTATCATATACATGTATCCTTAAGCAATATATTGTCTAATTTTGCCTTATTTTACAATTGATGTAAATGAAATCATACATATATAGGCTTGTATGATTTGTTTTTCTGTTCAACATGTTTTTGAGTTTTATCATCTATTGATACACAAAGCTGCATTTCATTGAGTTTTGCTACTCTGGTATTCCTTTGTTATGAGTGGACCACAATTTAGTTATCAATTCTACTACTGATGGGTGTTTGGGCTGTTTCCCATTTTATTTTATTTTATTTTATTTTTGTCTTTTTATGAACAATGCTGCTGTGAGTTTTTTTAAATTCACATCTCCAATGTACATGTGCACAAGTTTCTTTAGAATATAAACTTAGAAGTGGAGAGTTTTAGTATTCATCAAAATAGATTAAGAAATCAAAGCAATGTCAAACCACAGTATTCACAGAACATATGTTTGATGACGATGATGATAATCTCCTTGCTGAATAGTGACAAAATAGGAGAGCTCATGCTTTGCTTACTAGCTCTGGCTTCAGAACATTACTAAATATCACCAATCTCACAGAAAGAAATTCCAAGAAACTTAACTCAAGTCCCCAGGTTTTTCCTGATAGGAGACAAGAGCTAAGAGTATGGAAGTCTTAGTGAAGGGGTTTATCAATTGATGGTAAAGGTTTGCCAAGTGATTCAGAACGAAGAACTGACTGCTATGGGGAAAAATATGGGCTGGATAGCAACAAGAAAGCCTGACTTCTAAGCTGCTTCTATCTATAGATGGCTGTGTGGTTTTTGAGCAAATCAGGTAATATCACTGATTCTCCGTTTTCATGTCCATAAAATATGAAGTTTAGATTCAATGACCTTTGGGTCACTTCCTGCTCTAATTCTGATTCAGTGATTTTAAGTTCTTTTGGAAACGACAGCTTTGCTCGCCCCCTAGTGGTGTCCTCTGGCCTTGCAACTGGAGAAACCGGTTTAAAATGGTGGTTATTGTCCCTCAAAAACTTCCTTGTACAGTGTATTTTAGGCATTATAATTAAAAGGCATGAAAATGAAAGGAAGCTTTTTGTGAAGTTATTAAACTTTTTGAAAACACACATTTAAATAAAAGGATTTTTTCATTGACAAGAATTAATATTTGGTTTTAACAATAATGTCCTTGAGCTGCACACTTATAATTTTTGCATTTATTTTAATAACTTTAAATACAAAATGAGAAAAAAAAAGGTTCTGCCTTCTTTGTCCAAGATGTAAAAAGAAATTAATTAATACATTTCCCTTCTACTAAATTAATGCCATTAATCATTATTTAAGTACTGTAGATAAAAGACCAGAGAGTTCCTGAGGATTAAAGAAAAAAACTTACATAGTACCCTGCCCATAATAGGCATTCAATACAGGTTAAATGAGTGTGAATCTTCATCTGAAAAAAACCAACAACAACACTTTTTTTTCAGCTGGAGCCTGAGTTGTCTAGTGGATTGAAAGTAAAAGAGAATGGCATTGATCTACTTTGTAAAGCTCTTGGGAACAGACTGCTTAACCACTTTAAGAATGAGTTTCTCTATTTGCAAGGAGGGAATTAAATTCCTGATGCTTGTTGAAATGACAGGGACATCATAAAGATTAGTGAGTCGAATGTTGGTAAAGAATATCATATTCCTTATAGAGCAGTGTTGTGTAAAGACTCAGGTCAGTATCATCAGAAATTGGCTACAAGGGCACTATGAAATGCATTACCTGTCATTTTTGAAATAGAGCATAAAATCCCAACAAGAAAAATAGCCCTGCTCACAAAACTATAAAATGTCATTTTTCTTCAAAGAGAGGAAAATTAGAAAAACGAAGACTCTTACCTTTGAATTTAAACACCAAATCGATACATAAAAGAAAAGAATCAGGTTCTGAGTCCTGAATGTTTTTTGTTCTTTCAGCATTTTAATGAATAAATGAAAAATAAGTTTAATTATATAAAAATACTTTGACAGAAGTTTAGCTTTGTCTTTCTGTTGTTGTCTTTTCAACAGTGGCGCTGCCTTGGGAAATCTTTTCCTATGCTCTCTTATCTGTTCACCTGACTCATAGAGACAGCCTAACTGAGTGGGGGAAAAATGAGCTTCAAATCAGGGAAACTAAACTGTAGCTCTGGCTCTGCCTCTTAAAGTATAAGTGACCTTGGGCAAGCCCCTTGAGCTCTCTGAGATTTACTCTTTTCTATAAAATGGAGGTTTTGATAATAGCAGTAGCTCTGCCCCAGTGCCGTTCTGATGATTAAGAGTGTGTAAATTCTCTTTAGCGACTGCAAAATTATTTCCAAATGTTAATGACTCTTTTTCATATATTTATTTATTTATTTATTTATTTATTTATTTATTTATTATTATTATTATTATTATTATTATTGTCTATACAAACTTACCCATCTTGTCTTTATCAAGTCTTGATGATTTTACCCTCAAAACTCCAGCTCTTCCTCTATATTCCCACCTCTTCCGCCCTGGATTCCACTAGGACCTTTCTATTCACGGCCCCACCTCTCCCTAAACCCCGCCCTGGACTCTCCCCCAGCTCCAGTCAAACCAATCCACCACCAGGGTGAAATTTCTCACCTGAAAATATAGGCACACCGGGCTTCCCTGGTGGCGCAGTGGTTGAGAGTCCGCCTGCCGCAGGGGACACGGGTTCGTGCCCCGGTCCGGGAGGATCCCACATGCCGCGGAGCGGCTGGGCCCGTGAGCCATGGCCGCTGAGCCTGCGCGTCCGGATAGGCACACCCTTCTAGTGATCGGTATTCTTTCTGGCTCCTAATCCCCCTGCAGAATAAAATCTCAGTTCCTTCACCATCTAGGCCTGCCTACCTGTTCCTTGAATCTTCTGCTCGTCCTTTCCTGTACTTCACAGACATATAATTCCATAATTGTCTCTTTTTCCTGTCTGCATGCATTTGCACATTTATTTCTCCTGCCTGAAACGTCCTCCTCCTCCCACTCAGCAACTCTAGTACAATTTTTCTGGGGAATCTTCTCACTGATTGCTGGCAAAATTCTACTTACTCTTCACACCTTAGTTCAAACTCTCTCCCTTTCACATGCTCCCTTTGCACTATGTTGAGATCTTCATAGTTTTAACTGGATTGCTGTCCCTCTTTCAGAATGTGGATTCTTAACAAAGGTCGATCATGTCTTTTCATGTTGCACAAAGCCTGCTCCTAGCAAACATTTAACTTTTTTTGTTGCATGAATGACTATTTTCTAGTATGCTTAGCCCTGGACTGATTTCATTTTATACATCTTATCTTTCTATTTTTACAAGTTTTAATCATTTCTGTATACCAGTTTGGCCTCCTTCCTTCACTCTCATGTAAGTATCAAAAGTTGTAACAACGTTATCTTGGGACAGCATTACTGTATCAAATACAACATTCTTGCTTAATTAGGGTATTTATAATTAGAAGGAACAGAGAATTACTCAAGCTAACTCAAGGGAATGGGTGAGGGTGAGGTTGTTTTTAAGACTCTGCAGGGATATCCTGGGGAATCCTAGGGGAGGCCTCAAGGGAAATGTGGTGTGTACAGAGCAGTTTCTCCCTCTCTTGTCACATCTTCACATCATTCTATATATGTTCTCTAGGCCTTCTTTCCCAGCTCCATCTGTTTTCAATTTCCTAATAGCTTGCCTCTGAATTTTGGCTACAGTTCAAGTCCCCGACATCCTTTCACCCTTTGCCCCACACTTCTCCTCTGTTTTCTCAAATTTCACATCCACAAGAGAGGACTGGAATTGACACAGCTCATCTCCTTGGGCCAAGCCACATTCATTCATTAAATATTTATGGAACACCTGATATGTGCTAGGCACTCTTTTAGGTGCTGGGGTAAAAGTAGTGGAAGAGACAAATAAAAATGTCTGCTGCCACAGAGTTTACATTCTACTGGCCGCAGACAAGACCCTAAACTGGCTATCCCTAGACCAGATGCCACTTTTCAGCACCATCATGTGTGGTTGGCAGTGGAGAGAGGCAGGGTCATGTGGTAGAACATGTGGTCACCTGGTCACCCAAAATTGAGCAGGACAGAGTCCCTAAAAGGAGGTGTGTGCAGGCACAGAGACTTTGGTGCAATTTTAGTTTGAATCTTCTCTTTATTACTCATATTCCCTTACTTTATTTTCCTTCACATCTTAAATATCTCATATACGGTTTTAAAAGCATTCTTTTGATCTATTCAAGACCACCATGATATCTGAATACATTCTTACATATCCTAAGTATGTGTAATACTGGAAGGGTTTGTAATGTTTTTTAACGCCTGAAGAGTGTAGCCCGAGAGAGGATGGGTAATTTTTACTCTTGATTTAACTGTATCAGCTCACTTTGCGATTACTAGGTGTTGTTATTCCCATTTATATCTATAGTTGGGGAAAAAAGAAACGACTTTAGAAGCCTTTAGGACCAAGCCCTAAACTCCATTAAAGTTCATCTTTCTTTGTGAGTCTACCTGTCTCTCTGGGACCACTATGTGCATGTGCACAGGTGTGTATGTGTGTGCACAAAAGTTTATGTGGCATAATATTCTCGCTGCCTCTTGCTAGCACCATCTCTATCTCTTTGCTGTTCATCTCTTTCTCTCTCTCTCACACCTCTTTATCTTGTTCTCCTCCCTCTTCCCACGGACCCTGAGTCTGTTGTTTCTCTCAACTTATGTAAAACAGAACTAAAGGCAATGTTTTCTGCTGGTGCCACCACTTCATTGGGCTGGGATTGGAGATGAGTACCTCAGGACTGGATTACCACTTGGTAGCAGCCATCAACAGGTGAGAAGTAATGACCCAGCCAAGGGCCTAAATTGGAAGACTTTTTACAGGAGTGAATAACTGCCACTAAGAGATGCCTTTTCACTCAAAACTTAGTTACTGAAATGCATAATGCATTATGTAAAATTCATAATGACAATAGACAAGAATTTTTTTTATTAGAAAGAGATCCCAATGTGTAAAAATGTCAAGGAAATCTAACATCCTTCAACAGGATGTTGGTAACAGGCAAGAACATTTCTTATTAACCTTTAACATAATTATAGCTAAGTACCCTGCTCTACAGTCCATTGCTTAAACTAACCCAGGTTCACTTAGGCCCATGCAGATTAAATTTGCCATAAATCTTCTTTTAGAATCAGAAGTCTGCAGGGATGTCCTGGTTCCAGAACTATAGACTGCAGAGCTACTTTTCATGAACAAATTCTCATAGGCAGTTTCCACCCTGCTTTTAAACCCTAAGTGGATCCGTAAATATTTGCTTACAATGTATAGAAAGAAAACATTCATTTAATTTCTCTTATTCTTATTCTTGTTTCAGTCTTTTTTTTTTTGCGGTACGCGGGCCTCTCACTGTTGTGGCCTCTCCCGTTGCGGAGCACAGGCTCCGGACGCGCAGCCTCAGCGGCCATGGATCACAGGCCCAGCCGCTCCGCGGCATGTGGGATCTTCCCAGACCGGAGCACGAACCCGTGTCCCTTGCATCGGCAGGCAGACTCTCAACCACTACGCCATCAGGGAATCCCGGAATCCCCCCTGTTTCTGTCTATGACCTCATCTTTTGAGCCTCATAGCAAGAGAGAGAGAGAGGGAGGGAGAAAGGGAGAGAGAGGGAGGGAGGGAGGGAGGGAGGGAGGGAGGGGGAGAGAGAGAGAGAGAGAACAATGTTTAGCATAATCCAGACCTGAACGAAAATCCTAGGATTCCCTTTGTCAACAGCCAATTCTACAACTATTGACTAACTTCATCTGATTTCTCTCAGCCTCGTAATTGACTTTTTTACCTGCACTTAACATCTATGTATTATTAACTTGTTTCAAACAGCTTTAGTACAATTCCAAATTCTCTTTTAAAACTTGCTTCTTAGAGAAAGTGGTATCAGGCCTTCCCTCTCTTATTCTAAAACAGTTTTCAATATGTTAAAATAACCAGAGTTTTTAAACAATTAATTTGATTTTTCAACAAACATTTAGTGAGCCCCTACTGGGCTGGGTACTGGGAATAAAACAGACAACAATCCTTGCCCTCTTGGAGTTTACCTCCTACTGATGATAGGGGAGACAAACAAAGTAGCTAACAATTATGTACTATCTTAAAAGGTGAAGCGCAGGTAGAAAAAATAAAGGAAGGCAGGGGGATAGGGAGTGAGAGTTGCAATAGTAAATAAAGCGGCCAGGTAGGCTGAGTCTTTTGAAACAGTTTCATGTTTTCTATTCTTAACTTTAAAAGCAAAGATATATCCATTTATAATCCTCCCACTATAAAAAGGTGAAATACTATTTTTAATTGCTTTTGAACTTATACACCGTTGATTAAGTATTTTTATGTGGCTCTATCATCTGCCAGGAAAAACAAAATCCTAAACCAGAGTTCGTGGTTTGCTGGTTGTGTGCAGCTGCTTTAATTGATCGCTTTATAGCAGCATTCCACTTTCTGAAGTGAATAGCAATCTTGGGCATCAGAAAACCTGTCTCCAAGAGTTGAAGATCCTGTGAATAGAGAGTGCAGTACTCTAGAATATCTGGAACCAAAAGCCTCTGGCGAAGCCACCTGATTTTAGTCATTTCAGACGAATGCAGAAGAAGCTTATATGCATACACTTCAAATAACAGTACTAACCAACTATAAATATTTGGGGATTAGTATGGCATGCAATTGTCATTGTTTTCCCACAAATGAAGATGGGTTTAGATTCTCTGTCTTGCTTTGCCTGGATGGATTCTCTTGAGCATCATTCTTACTGGCCAAATAGTCACACGGCATCAGTTCAGCTTACAGTCAGCCAAACCAGTGGGTCTTAACCTTGGCTGTGACTGGAATCGTCTTTTAAAATTACTAATGCATGGGCCCCTGAGTCCAATTAAATCAGGATCTCTGGTGGGTAAATATATGTATTTAATTCCAATTATACAAGAGATTCTAATGCATAATCTGGGCCAAGAACCTGTGCACCTAGCCTATCAGTCCCTAGCAGCCTCCTACTCAGCACCTCTGAGGGTCTCCTAAGGTCATTAGCGATTTATTACCTCCATAGAGACCTCAGCTCTCACCCTCACTTGCTTTTTCTTTCAACTACTTTCCTCCCTTTCCTTAACTTCTTGTCCCCATTATTTTTGCTTCTGCCTCAGGCCTGCCAACAGTACCTGGTAAGGTTGTTTGGCCCTATTGGTGGCCAGAGGTGAGCTAGGTTTTCAGCTCTTTGATGCAAAACACACTGATCTAATTACCTGCAGATTGCCCACTCATCACTTCTGCAGCTGCTTCTGTGGTTCTCCAGGGCCTTTCCATCCCCTGCCAGCCTGGCTGCCCTCCATGTCTGGTGCTCCACTCAGGGCTGGCCCCCAATGTGGAAAGTTTGGCGCTCAGGGTTCCCGTTGAATATGTACTATCACAGTGTCTTTGTATGCTCTCAGTGTGGCATAGAAGGCAGTTCATCATCTGGGCTGTGGCCTCTTTCCCACCTCACTCCCCTCCACTACCACCAGCACCTCTCCCACCCCTGCCCCACACACTTCCCCTTACATTATCACTTTTCCCTAGATATACCTGTTCGTTTGTTTGCTTGTTTAATCTAGAAACTCCCTTCCTCATTCTTCAGGCCCCTAACTCAATTGTTGCTTCCCTAAGAAGCCTTGTCTAACCACCTTGATTATAGTGTTGTTCACACTGTGTCGTGACGGCTTATGTGTTTATGCTCCTGACTGCCCCTCTAGACTTGAGGCAGAGGCTGGATCTTTATCTTCCATATTTTAAAATACAGACTAGCTTCTTGGGAAATGTTGGGTAGAAGAAAGACTGAATAGACTCATAGACTGTGGATGGCAAACTATAGCGAGCCTGTGGGCCACATCTGGTCCATCGCCTGTTTTTGTAATTGTAGTTTTATTGAAAAACAGCCACATCTTTTGGTGTATGTATTGTATAAATATACCCATTTGTATGTATGTATAAAGTTTTATTGAAACATAGCCAAGCTCATACGTATTGTCTGTGGTTGCTTTAGTGCTGCAAGGGTGGACTTGAGCAGTTGCAAAAGAGACCATATGGTCCCCAGAGCCTAAAATATTTACTATCGGGCCTTTCACCAAAAAAAAAAAAAAAAATTTGCTGACTCCTGATCTAAAAAACACCTGAGAGATCTCCTATTGCAGTGTTCCAAGTAAAAAGATAATGCAAACCATATAGGTAATTTAAAATTTCCTAGTAGCTACATTTAAAAAAGGAAAAGAAACAAGATAAAAATAATTTTAGTAATATGTTTTATTTAACCCCAAATACCAAAGATGTTATCATTTCAACATGTAATTAATATCAAAATGATATAATGAGATATTTTACATTTTTATAGTACTAAGTCTTTGAAATCATAAAGATACTTTATACTTACAGACCCTCTTAATTTGAAGTTGTGCTCAATAGCCACATCTATAGCTAATGACCAAATTATTGGACAATTCTAGGCCAAATCCATCAGTTTATAATTGAAGAAATTGGTCCAGAGAGGTTAAGGGTTTAAAGTCACATAGTGGAAGAATCAGGCACTAAACCTAGCTCTCGTTATTCCTAGGCAAGTGGTCCTTCCACAGCTTACTGCCTTTGGTCTTATTGTTTGTTTACTAGAAGAGCTATGATAAGGAGACCTGGTTTCTAATTCTGTACAAGCATCAATAAGTTGTATGACTTTGGGATAGTTCTTAGCTTCCAGGATTTTCATTTCCTCACCTCTAAAAGCATAGGACTGAGTGATCTTTAAGTTCTAATGTTATGTGACAATCAAACATGTTGGTTTGAAAACCAGAATACACCACAGTCATTTTGCCCAAGAATTCTGTTCCTAAGAAGCTGTGTGTAGATATGAATTCAAGACCATGTAGGTTGTCACCATAACTTAAAGCTTTTAGGGGCCAGAATTTTAGATAATTCACCCATTCGAATTTACATGTCAGTAATCAGGAACAAGCCTAAAGCCTGATACCTTTGTCACAGAAGCTCTCACAGCATCAGTGTTATGTTCTCAAGAGATTTTGGAGATGATCCAAGAAGGCCACTGCTGAGCAGTGAAAAAGCAAAGAAGGGACTGGTGTTAGGGCCCATTCAGGGCAGCAGAAGGGTTTCCTTTCTCTGCTAACCAGCATCAGGGACTGTCACAAATGACAGGAGGGTAGGACAGTGAGGAAATTGATCTGGCATAATACCTATGGGAAATTAGGGGATAGAGAACTGTGACCATGATTAGATAATGAAATTTTAGTTTGCAATACCAAATTTTATAACAGAATCAGTAGTATTAAATTTGTAATCCAAATCACAGAAGAAACATAACAGTGTAGGAGAAAGGTTCAGAAATGGAAGTGGACAGGCACCAAAGAGAGCTGCATCTTATTTACAAGTTTGCCTAAGACCAATTGTGTTCACTTGTAAACTTATTCATATCTTGCTCCTCCTCCACGACAGAAAAACCTTTCTTTCCTTCCAGAGACTGGAGAAGACTGCAGTAGAGGGCAAAAGCTATGTGCTTTGGAGTTGGTATGAACCCCAGATCCTCCTTTTAAAAATGATGTGGCCTTGGCACAAGTTTGTGCCTTAGTTTCCTTCTCTGTAAAATGGGCATAATAGTACTTACCACATCAGACTGAATATTAAATGAGGCAATATGGAAAAAAGTTTTTAGAACAATGAGTATCACATATTAAGTACTCAATTAATCTTAGCTAGTATTCTCATTCTGAAAACAGCATTCAAGAAGCAGGAGAGGAACTACCAGTGTGTTATACCTGCAAGTGACTGTCGGTGATTCACAGATGCTGTACCACGTTTATGGGAATATTGGTGGTATATATTAAATTGTGTGCATGGAAAGCAGTGGAATCTGACTGTGTCATAGAATCCTCCATTATTAATGCTTCAAGATCAGTGACTGGGCAGCTGGACATGATGGTGTGGAGTTCCCCAGTGAATCTCACTTGGCATTTTGCTTTTATTACCTGCTAGGTAAGTTCTTCAGAATTCTAAAGCTGAATTTTGCTTCTTTATGACAGTATTTCATTTTCATAAGCTTGTGCAATGCTAGCTGACTCTAGTTTGCTTTGGTTAATCTGCCTTCTTTCTGGGAAAAACAACATGAGAGTAGCTTCAAGTTTGCATCCTGGGTTGGGAAACTTGCCCTCCAGGACCAAGAGACTTTATAAAACAGTCCTTCAGCAGTTGTTCAGCCAGTGAAGAAGAGGTGGGTTCCCTTCCCTGCTGACTCATTGATCACGTTCCCTGCAGAATGGATTCAACTCAGCATATTTGGAATTACTGGCCAGAGACCAAGGTGACAGCCCTGGGTGTTCTTTCCTGGGACATTTGTCAAGGAAAACTCAGCCCCTTAGATAGAATAGCAGGTTGGTTTTGAACCAATCATCAGCTGCAGTAATTATCATCCCTATTTTACGAAACTGAAGGACAGTGAGGTTGAGTAATTTGCCCAAGATCACACAGCAAGTAAGAAGCAGAGCCTGAGATCAACCCTAGGCAGTCTGGCGCCAGAGTCTGTGCCTTTATTTCCCTCTTCCCCCATCTACAACTTAGGAGGTGCCTTTTTATTTTCGACCAGTTTTTTCAATGGAACTGCAAAAATGTAGATTTTAAAAAATTTTTATTTATTTTACGTGTTGTTTTTTTGGCTGCGTTGGGTCTTCGTTGCTACACACGGGCTTTCTCTAGTTGCGGTGAGTGCAGGCTACTCTTCGTTGTGGTGTGTGGGCTTCTCATTGTGGTGGCTTCTCTTGTTGCGGAGCATGGGCTCTAGGCTCACAGGCTTCAGTAGTTGTGGCACATGGGCTCAGTAGTTATGGCTCACGGGCTCTAGAGCACAAGCTCAGTTGTTGTGGTGTACGGGCTAGGTTGCTCCTCGACATGTGGGATCTTCTGGGATCTTCCCGGACCAGGACTTGAACCCATGTCCCCTGCATTGGCAGGCGGATTCTTAACCATTGTGCCACCAGGGAAGTCCAAAATATGTAGATTTAAAAGTCTATTTTGTTTAATCGAAGTGATTTACAGTAATTGATTTTGATACTAAGGCAATTTGCACTCTTTTAAGAACTTTTAATTTATTATTAGTTCCTTGCAAAAATTATTATAGAATTATAATATGTTTTATTTTGTGGCTAAACAATGAGACAGATGATAGGAAGTACACTCCTTCCGCCCCTTATCTTCATGTTGTCTTCCTATACATTCCTCAAAACCCAGGAGTTCATTACTTCCTCCTCTGCTACTCCTACAACTATACACATATCTATAATTGCACTCATCACATTGCATTGTAATTATTTGTGTTTCTCATTTATGGCCCCTGCTCAACTGGACAGGATCTATATTTTTCTTCATGTCTGAATTTGTGTAATAAAGTCAACCAAGAACAAATGTTCATTGAACTGTATCTGAGGAAAATGCTTATATTCAAATAGATTTCTTTTATGTGAAATGTCTTTTTCAGCTGATCAGGCAGATTTAATATAAGAGAAAGTTCTGGAGTTACATGATCACTGATACTCTTTTTTTCAATTTTTAAAATAAATTTATTGATTTATTTTATTTATTTTTGGCTGCGTTGGGTCTTCATTGCTGCACACGGGCTTTCTCTAGTTGCAGTGAGCAGGGGCTACTCTTCGTTGCGGTGCGCAGGCTTCTCATTGCGGTGCTTCTCTTGTTGCGGAGCTTGGGCTCTAGGCGTGCGGGCTTCAGTAGTTGCAGCACACGGGCTCAGTAGTTGTGGCTTAGTTGCTCCGTGGGATATGTGATCCTCCTGGACCAGGGATCGAACCCATGTGCCCTGCACTGGCAGACAGTCTCCTAACCACTGTGCCACCAGGGAAGTCCATCACTGATACTCTTATAAAAAATTCTCTTATTTGAAATACTGAGTGTGAAAAAATATGGAATAACTTATCTGCATTCATTCTAGAGAACTGTAGTCTTCACATCATGGAATATTTGTAATCCATTCTTCCAACATTAATAACTGTGTGGCTATTCATGTTTACCATTTATTCTAAAATCTTTTGGACTCAAAGTTTTTAAAAGTTACATGAAATCATTGTGATCTGATTTTTTTCTTATTATTTCCCTATTGTGTCTTAGGTATTATAATTAGAAAATGTATCCTTGCTTTTTAATTTTGTTTTCTACACGCTGTCATTTCTCGTTATTATTCTATGAAGCAAATGTCATTGTACATAGGATAAAATGTTTAGCAAATATACAAACACCAGATTTTAGCTGAAGAAACAGAGCACAGTGTTGCAGCTCAATTATACATGTAGAAGCAAATACATTTATGTTACAGCTTAAATTTTCACTGTTTTTTTACAAGAATAAAAGCAAAGTAATTATGTTGCATAATCTTTGATTAAAGTTAGTTGAAAACCAATATAACTCTAACATGTTATGTTGTAACTCACCTAGCAGTGAATTTTTTCAGCTTTTCAAACCCCCCCAATTTATGTAATTCCTGATGTTAAACATATTAGTTTAGCTTGAATTAAAGCAAAATTTAAGCTTATGCTGTCTACTGACTTAAGTTTATTATATTTTAAATTAAAATTTGGAGTTTATTTATGCCATAATTAACTGTGATTTCATATGTTTAAATTATAAACATACTGGTGTTTATAATATTTTTATTACAAGCCATACGGATCTTGGACCTCAGATTTCCTAAGGGGCTTTTAGGAACTTGTGGTAAATATTTATTAGAGGATATGAGCTTTCTTTTCTTATTTTAATCTTTCTTTTTAATTTCATTTAATGTTTTTTTTTTGGCCATTCCATGTGGCCTGTGGGATTTTAGTTCCCAACCAGAGATTGAACCCAGGCTCTTGGCAGTGAGAGTGCTGAGTCCTAACCACCGGACCACCAGGGAATTCCCAATCTTTATTTTTTTAAAAAGAGATATTATTTAATTCATCTATATTTATTCTATATTTTCACATGATAATGCAGAGGGGACAGCGTGAATTTATGGAACTTAACTTCCAAATTCCAAAGGCTTTTTATATTGTGAATGTTTGCCTATAATGAAAGTCTGTTGAACAAACTGAAACAATTAGAGAATCACAGGATACCAAAAGAACAATTTCCTCTCTTATACTACACTTACAACTAGTCTTGAAGATTTCTAAGAGTCAATCTAGAACCAAACTCTTTTTGCAAACATAGTACTGAATGACTTTTTCCTTCATGTGCACCGTTTGATGTGTAAAAGGAAGCCGTAATTTTTGTGAAATCATCTTGCTTTTTAAAAATGTTTGTTTTTAAGTTTGTGGCTTGCCCAATTTTAAAACCATGAAGGGAAAACATTTTAATGGCCTACAACCTCACCAGCTTCACAAATTGAGATTTTATTATTTTGTGTGTCTGCATAAGGTTTGTTTTGTGTATTGCTAACTAGCCTGTAACATGAGAATTTTAATAACATCATAGTTTTCTCTATATTCAGCCAGTAACTAGGCATTTTAACTAGTATGGGGATGGACAAATGAAGGAAAAGTAATCATTAATCTCTGAAATGGCTGAATCTTTTAAATATCTCCCTTCACGAACAGTTTACACTCTTGCTGCTTTGCTCCTGATGGCAAAAAGCAATGCTAACTTTGCTCATTACCAGTATTTCCTTTTGTGCAAGTCCAAGTTGACTTTGTTCAACTTATATTCAAGCCATTTTTGTTGATTTCTCTCTGGGGCTTAGAATGCATTCAACAGACATGTGGACCTTTGATTTATTGGTCACAAATAAAACCTAAAAATCTTCCAAGAGGATAAAACTCATCTTTGTTTCAGCTTATGTTAGCAGGAAAAGTTGTTTTAACCCCACAGAGACTCTGAACCTTATTTTGAACTTATTGCCTGGTGCCTTTGAGCAGTGGGATCAATATTTTGAGGCATTTGTTCCAAGCCCCACAGTTCCAAATCAGTCTCAGCACATTGAACTAAACTTTATTTGACTTTAGCAATTCAAACCTCCAATATTTCTTTCAATACATGATTGAAAGTCAATCATATCTGCTCATAAATGTGTTTAGGTTTTGTTTAAGCACAGGTGTTTTTTTTTTTTTTTTTTTTTTTTTTTTTTTTTTTTTTTTTTTTTTTTTTTAAGCACAGGTGTTTTATTCATTTTTAAAAGCCTTGAATTTTTAGGCTTATGAAAAGAGGATAAGCTCATTATAAAAAAATGTCCAAACATTACAAAATTACTGTAGAAAGTCAAACTCTTGTGATATGGCGAGCCATTATTCACAGAGGAGTAGCAGTATTCCACAAGAATGTTTTCCTGTTTACTAGCATGTATTACTGTCCTGAGAGACCTTTTTTCAATAATTCATTGACAATTATATAGCTCTTGAAACATACTAATCATACAATACATACTATTTTGCACATCGTATTTCTCATTAATATCTCTTGGATATCTTTACGTGTTAGTACTTACAAAGTCTACTTCATTCTTTTCTTTGGCTAAATGTCATCCCATTATACAAATGTACCATAGTTCATTTAAATACATCCATAATTATGGGCACATGGGTTGTTTCTAGGTTGGTTTTGTTCGTTTGTTTGCTTGATTGGTTGGTTTGGTTTGGTTTGCCATACCAATGTTGCAGTGAATATCCTTTCAAACATATCTGTGTACAGCTGGAACACCATTTTAAAGCATTAAAAAAAGATAATGGCATAATACTGTTTTCATGTATGTATTTCATTCTTGTTAGCACTCCAGATTATTGTTACCAGCATACCAAACTTGTAATAAATAACATTTCAAAAATTTAACTCGGTGGCTCTAGTTCTAAAGAATAAGTGCGTTTTTCTAGAATTTGAAAATATTGACCCATGAGTGACCTTCCAACACATTCTTTTATTATTCATTGAATGATAGTAATAATAATAACTTGAGCATTATATAACTTCAGTTTACAAAGCACCTTCATATAATTATCTCATTAATAATATATTAATATTATTATCTGACTTCACATCAGTGTGATGTGTGCAGTGCAGGTTTATAGGAAAAAATGGTGCTGACTTGGAATTTTTCACTGTCTGAAATAGTTATACAGAGTGTAAGTCCTCTGTTCTGTTAACTCAAGGAGTCAAGGCCACTGTCATGATGAGTGTTATATCATACTGGTACCTTAACGTGAAAAAGCACTTATGTGACACTTCAATAACTGGTGTTTCAAATTTACTATCCAGTTTTCAGGCAATTTTTTTAAATTGTCTGATATCCAGAGATTAGACTCACCAGGCATTTATTAGCTAAATGCTCCAATAATTGCTACTCCAGAACCAAGTATTTAAAAGACATTTATGCAGCAGTTGTTAATGATGGAGGAGTCTCAGTGCCACTTTACCTCATTTGGAATTGGGAGAACTGAGAGTAATGGGAGAAAACAAAAGTCTGTAGAATGTAGCACCAAGAGGACAGTGCTTGCTAAAACCTTAGAAATTACTCTCTCCACCGATTATTATTTCTGTATTTTTATGACCCTTCCTTTACCCAGTGCCTATCATGGTAGGCTAGTAATAAATAGTGAAGCTTCTCTGATTTCCCACACTCTTGGTAGGAAGCAGGCTCCTGTGCAGGGAAAGGAAATCATTGTTATGTTGCCTCCAGTTTTGGGAAAGGAAGCAATCTTGAATGACTATTGTTGCAGTAGCTGCAAATTTATGTTGCCTCATTAGTGGATCTATCCCCACCCTGAGTTTAGCTGAGAATGCACTTCTGAACTTCCTCTCTTCCTACATCTATTGTAACATGCGCAGGACCACAAAATCAGCTTCCAGATCTGGAATCTTATGAGATGGTATCCACTTCAAGCCCTGCTTGTTGAATATGATAGCATTTCTAACCAAACCTGATTCTACAGAGTGGCTACTGGGATTAACATATGCATACTACTATATGTAAAATAGATAATCAACAAGGACCTACTATATAGCACAGGGAACTCTACTCAATATTCTGTAATAACCTATATGGGAAAAGAATCTGAAAGAGAATGGATATATGTATAGCTGAATCACTTGACTGTACACCTGAAACTAACACAACATTGTAAATCAACTATATTCAATAAAAATTTTTAAAAAATCACATTGCTGATAATACTTAGAAATTCTGGTGTTCTCATCAGCACCATTACAGGAAGTTGATCTGTCCCTATTTCATCTGTCCAATATTACTTTGTACTTTTCAAAGTATACTTGACTGTCAAGTCAAGCTGTTTTTTTCATTGTCCCATGTGTAATACCTAGTTCATTTCCATCTTTCTGGTCAACCTTATATTTTTTCTCTCTCCTACAAGTCCTTTTTCTCTCTTGCCTAATTGAATTCTAATTGAATTTGAAAACAAACCCCCATGTCCTGATAAAGCCTTTCCTGTTATGACAGCCTTTCCTGATGTTTATACACAGGCAGAGAAACTCAACACCCTTCTACACATTCTGTTTTTCCCTTCCCAACCTGTGGCTGAAATATCAAGTTTGTACCCTTGACATTCAAACTCTTAAAATAGTAACCTGTTTACTGGATTGCAATAATAGTATTAGGCACCAGAGTACAGTGTATGCCTTTCCCATTCTCCCACCTCTGGGCCTTCTCTCTGAACCTAGTAGGGAGATACACTGATGAGCAAGGTTGGGTTTTAGTGCATACCTCTGGACCTATCAGAGGACTCCCATTGAAGTTCAGAGTCAGCGGCAGTTGATCAGATTCTTACTCACATAGTGTATGGGAATGGTGGAGAGTTTCAAACTGATCAATGGCAAATGCCCTACCATTCTTCTTACTTGACTAACAAATTCCTCTTATGTACACAAGAATGACCTTTTGGCCCTCATGGTGTTTTTACAGCAGGTACCTTTGGACACATTTCACTTACTCAGGATATTTCAAGCATGAGTATTCCATGGCTGGTTAAAATTTCACTAATACTTTCTCATTCAGAATAATATATTTTATGTGTAATAAATAAAAAATGTTTCCAATTCAGAAAATTTAAAAATACAAGAAGTATGGCATATCTGGAGGGTGAGCATTTCCTATGATAATTTTATCTCCTGTCTCCTGACTAGTCTTATGAACTACCTAATTTAAGATTTAAAATCCTGGACTTCCCTGGTGGCACAGTGATTAAGAATCTGCCTGCCAATGTAGGGGACACGGGTTCGAGCCCTGGTCCGGAAGATCCCACATGCCATAGAGCAACTAAGCCCGTGCACTACAACCACTGAGCCTGCACTCTAGAGCCTGCGAGCAGGCTGGCTTTCTCTAGTTATGGCGAGCAGGGGCTACTATTCATTGAGCTGCGCGGGCTTCTCATTGCGGTGGCTTCTCTTGTTGCGGAGCACGGGCTCTAGGTGCATGGGCTTCAGTGGTTGTGGCTCTCAGGCTCTAGAGCGCAGGCTCTGTAGTTGTGCCACATAGGCTTAGTTCCTCCGCGGCATGTGGGATCTTCCTGGACCAGGGCTCGAACCCGTGTTCCCTGCACTGGCAGGCGGATTCTTAACCATTGCGCCACCAAGGAAGTCCCAGGCTGGATTATTATGTAAAGAATAAGAGAAGCCTAGAAATCTAAAAATTATCTGGGGAAAAACTAAGTCTGACTTAGCCAAATCTAAGCCCTGACTGTTAATTTTCTTCACTAGATCACTCCGAATACAATCTGAATAAGGGAATAAACACCCTGTTACATTCAAACTTTCAATTATTGAAGTTTCAAGTCAAGCAATGAACATGTATATCCATGACTCATAGCAATGAATAAAATTCATTTGCAGGTATACGTGCTATCACACTCAAAGTGGGGGCTATACTTCTCAATGGGTGCCTCAGTGGGGTTTTTTTTTGGCGGTTAGGGCTGTGAAGTAAAATAATAGAACACACATATTCCTCCTGTGTGGAGGAATTGTTATGAATAATATCAAACTGTTCTCTTTCCACTTAAAAGAGAAGAACGTTTTCACATTTTTTCCTTTTGTTTGGTGCCTATGTATTGACCACATACGGTTAGTGAATATTTACATAAATAGAACGACAGAACGTTAAAGGTCTTGTAATCTGCTAACACTTTTAACACATAAAGAAACAGGTTCCCACAAGTCACCTGCCCTGCTCAAATAGCTGTTTGTGGCAGAACCAGCCCAGAATGCAGATTGTCAACATCCTAATCTGGCCACTCACAGTTCTATAAATGCTTGATTTAGCTCCAATTAAATGACAAAAGAGTATAGGGGTTAAGGGCAAAGGTTTGGAATTAGGCAGATTTGTGTTCAACTCCAGCTGGACTTCAGGCAAACAACAAATAAATTCCTGCTGCTCTTCCGGTTCCTCTTCCATAAAGTGGGGGTGAATATCCACTCCATTAAAGTTATTGTGGGCCTAAAAAAATATAAAATGTTCAGCACAGTGCTTGGCATGTAGTAGATGTCCAATAAATAAAAGCTATTATATAGTAGTTTTCTTTGAAAATCAACTGATAATTTAGTAATAGATGATGGTCAATAAGAATTTGAGAAGCATTTTGTAGGAAACCCTAAACCAAGAAAAGAACCTTTAAGTCAATCAGAAGAGGTAAAGCAGAGAATGAGGGGAATTACTTAACTGGAGTGGAAAGGAATACAACAGACAGTCCTAACAGTAAATGAATTGGTTTTCTTTTTTCTCCTCCGTCTTTACTAAGAAAACACGACCCCGAGTCCCACTTTTAAGTTATGCTTTTTTGATTAATAGGCTTTATTTTTTAACGTAGTTTATCTTTTGATTCACAGAGATTAATACTACTGGACTCACGGAAAACTGGAAAATAATTGAAAAGCATAAAGCACTATACAGATACAAGGTCATATTATTCTTATGAATAAATACTGAGAAGTGCCTGGTTACTAGTTAACACACCAGAAAGAGATGAATCAACAGAACTTGATCTACATAGGTTTTTAAAGAACATCGAGGGTTAAATGGTGCAACTGCTGGCAAACTTTCCCGGGGACTGATGGATTGCTTATCTGAATTCTATCTAAATGAAGAATTGCAGGCATAGCTGTGGAAACATACAGACAGCGGGTATTGCACCATGCTGGATAAACCAGTTGAATCTGTAATTAAATGGTAGGACCATTGAAAAACGTATAAAACAACCTACTGGGGAAAAGGCACCATAGCTTGTAAGGGAAATTCACATAGAAATATTATGAGGTCTTTAGAGAAATAAAGACTATTGTGCCAAAGGGAAAACTAGTGGGCAAAACTTATAAGATTTTCCCCAAATCCTTAAATGCAAAGACATTTCCTACTATTTAATAAGAAATTTTGATGAGGTCATCAGTGGATTGGCAGTACTTTAAAAATAAAATAAGGATAGAAACCTGGCTTAAAATGAGGAAACAGAGTACATGAACATGTCTTAATGTAGAGAAGCATGAACAGCAGGATTTCAGAGATACCTCTGTGCTGAGGCAAACCTATTCAAAATTTGTGTAGGTAATCTGGAAGACAATATCAGATTCATAGATGATAATGAGTTCCTTCAAGTAGAAAGTACCTATGAGAGCAATGGGAGAAATTATAGGAAAAATCTGAGAGTTTGGGTAAGTAGGCAGAAAGGTAGTGGCTCTCATTCCTGTACACTTCATGCTCAGGAGGGTTGACCCCCTTTATAGATGAGAGGGTCCCACGGAGATGCTGTTAGTTAAGGGAATGCCATGGACTGGAGGAATGCTCCATGTAGCTGAAGCCTCAGTGTTCACTCCAAAGTAGGTGCTGGGTGAAGGATAGAGGGAGACCACTTTCCCTCTGGCTCCAAACTGTGGGATGTTCTGTCGTTCCAGAGAAGCCTTCTTGTAGGAGTGGGAGGGGCAGAAGAACAATGAAGAGAGATTTTCCCCTTAAGGAAAAATGTTTTGTGGATACTTAGCTAAAAACTGTAATAGGTACCCTAATGTACTCTTTTTATTTTTATTTTTTGGCTGCACTGCTTGGCATGTGAGATCTTAGTTCCCCAACCAGGGATCGAACCCATCCCCCTCCTGCAGCGGAAGCACGGAGTCTCAACCACTGGACCACCAGGGAAGTCCCTACACTAATGTACTCTTAAGGGCTCAGTTAACTCATGCAGTAAGCTTTGAGGTCAACTTTGACTGAGATGTCCAAAGGCCTTTGAAGTTTTGACATGAGCCTTTGTGCAAGGAAAGGCATTCTTTAAAGGCTGGGAGTTTACTCTGGTACCTATGTGGTAAATCCAGGGTCAATGATAATCTGCAGACCAGTTCATGGATGGAAGAGACTACAATGGAGTAGTTCAGAAGAATTCGGAGATCACTGGGCAAAGTAGAAAAGATTTTGTATTTTTATGCTAGATTCTCTGTATTTGCTTTCCTTTTACACTTGATAAGATCACAGAGTTGGTATGGTATGCCTCTGTGTAAAACTCTCAAAGGTTTTGGATGCTTTAAAGGAAAGGAATGCATTTTAGAAACAACTTTGAAGTCAGCTTCTCTAATTCTTAGTCTAATGTTGCTTTTTCATGTATATAGTTCCTCTTATACAGCTGATTACAGAAGGAGTAGGAAGAATGCCATTAATTTTCATGCCAGTAAAAGAAATAAAAAACTGACAGCTGCCTTTCATACATAAAAATTGCATTTACTAAGCATTTGCAATGTACCTGTGTTTTATTCTTCATTTAATTATTATAGCAAACCCTTCAGGTATTATTATTATACACATTTTAGGGACTGGAAAGTTGAGGCTCAGAGATATTCAATAATTTATCCAGGCTACCTGGCAGGGCCAAGAAGACTCAAAGTTAAGGTCTGTCTGATTCCAAAGTCCATATTCTTAATATCCATATGTATAAACTTGCTGATGTTTTTTAAGTCCATGT
Organism: Hyperoodon ampullatus; assembly: GCF_949752795.1. NCBI lineage: Eukaryota > Metazoa > Chordata > Mammalia > Artiodactyla > Ziphiidae > Hyperoodon > Hyperoodon ampullatus. The sequence goes on from NC_136917.1 coordinate 112,815,938, forward strand.
TTGATTATAATTTGTATTAACACAACAAAAGGAAGTTTAATTAAAATACTTTATCATCTTTAATCTATAATATTTTAATCTCTACTTTTAAAATCTTTTCATTTTATTCTACATGCAGCTTACCCTGTTAGTGAAGAATCCACCATTACAGATTATAAAAAATATTTTTCAACAAGGGACATGCCACTGAATGTCATGACTATTCATGTGCTGGCTCTAGTGCTTTCAGACAAATTTGTTTTGTGGTGCCCACTCTATTGCATTGAGTAGGTTGTAAATCTTGTTAAAACCAATAAAAATGTAATTTCAGAATGTTTTAAAAGCAATCTCTCATGTCACTGGATTCTCAAATGCTTTCTGTTTCTATTTTCTTTTACATATAGTGCAAAAAAGATTCTGATAAAAATAATTTTATAGATAAGTATAATATTTTTCTAATTATAAAAAATAATACATGATGACTTGACAGAATTTAGAATATGTATAAAGGTATAAAGAAAAAAGTATCCAGGATTCCATTACCCACAGATAAAACATTATAAACATCTAATGTTCTTCCTTTAAATATATATGAGAACAAAATGTTAACTGTGGATTATTTTGGAAGGTGGTTGAAGAATTTCAAGTAATTTAAAATTATGTATATGTACATTTTAAAAATACTTCTATTTTATATATGTATATATTCATCTAAGATATTCATTGAAGTTTTCAAATATTCTCTAAAGTTAATTCCATTTCTCTATATGGTGACTATGAGATGTTATGACTATAAGCAAAAATTTGGCCAATTTGTCTAGATGAGAATTGAAAAAAATTAATGTGATTTATACATAATAGAAAATTTTAATTTTTGCATCTTTTAATTTTCCTGTTTACAAAGATAATATGTGGTCCTTGTATACAAATCAAATAACACATAAAAGTATTGAAAATAATTAACATTTGTTGAGTGCTTTCTATGTGCCAGGCACTGTTCTAAGGGTTTTGTTTATATTAACTCATTTAATCCTCACAATAACTCTATGAAGTAGGGACTATTATTTATTGTTTTTATTTTACAAATGAGAAAACTTAGGCATTGAGAAGCTACGTAATTTGCTTGAAGTCTTGGTTTAGTAGGAAAACAATCATGCCAAACATCCTGGTTTTTATTTGTTCACTGAGTTGTTTTAATGACAAACAAAGATGATGAATTAGAACCTTGTCATGGACATATTATAGTTTCATTTTGGGAAATAAAATGATCAAGTTCCACGTGATGTTCTTATAGATGAAGAAGGTAAAGGGAGGGTGGATGCACACCTAGGAGAATCTGGAGCTGGCTGAGCCCTGGGTCTCAGGACAGGTAGTGGGTCACTGTCAAGGACATGTAGATGCTGAATGACAGAGTTGAGATTCAAACCCAGGTAGGATGTCCCCAGAGCCCACAATGAAACACTCCCTAAATTGCCTCTATAACGTATAAAAAAGAAAGGCATTAAGAAGAAAGCCAAAAACTCTGATTCCACGACTCAGGGACAACAACTGCCATCATTTTGGTAAACGTATTTCCAGACCCTTTTCGATGCAAAGCTTACCTGCAGCTGATCTAAGTTTTGGCAGACTGTTCTGTGATCCTCTTGGAACGTGAGACCGTGGGAAGCTTGTGAGGAACTGCTGCTGCAAAGCCATTTCTCACTTGTCTCCACATCTTTCTGGGAGGGTATCATGAGACCATTTCTCATCATCTCTTAGGTTCTGAACAGGTATGAGGTTTTCTGCCTTCCCCTCTGTAATGCAATTATGATGCTAACCACCCAGAATCAGATCAGACTTCACAGGTTAAGAGCACAGTTCCTGGGCTTCCCTGGTGGTGCAGTGGTTGAGAGTCCTCCTGCCGATGCAGGGGACACGGGTTCGTGCCCCGGTCCAGGAAGATCCCACATGCCCCGGAGCGGCTGGGCCCGTGAGCCATGGCCGCTGAGCCTGTGCGTCCGGAGCCTGTGCTCTGCAACGGGAGAGGCCCGCATACCGCAAAAAAAATTTTTTTTGAATAAATAAATAAATAAAAATGACTTTAAAGGTCTTATATCCAACCTCTTACCTGATAAGAGTAACATCATCCCAACAATTGGTCATAAAGCCAGTTTATGCTGTGATAGACATAGTGAGGAAACAATAAGCCAATTATTCTTAGGGCAATCAATTCTATTGATAGAGATCTGATCATTTTTGCATTCTTTCTCATACTGAGCTAACAGTTACCTTTTAATAAATTTTACCATTGACCCTTTACTACCTCATGTAGCACATATTCACACAGCTATTAACTATTGTTTGGGACAGACATGCTATGAAGTCAATCATCATGTCTCTCCTTGGTTTTGTCTTCAGCAAATTAAACATCTGCCTTCACCCACACCTCACATGGCCTTGTCTTGGTTCTCACCACCTTTGTTATCTTACTATCTCATTAGCATCTTTCCTAAAATAAAATATCCAGATATTGTTGCATCAGTGAAGAGTATAATGAAATCACTGTTTCCAATAAAATATCTTATTTCAATTTCTTCTCTTTCTATAAATATATTTTTGAACTTACACAGTCTTCTTCAAAAAAGGATATGAGGGAGATAGGAAAATAAAATGTATATTAATGTCTTATTCTGTCCTCCTACTGTTAAGTTTTAACATATTTGTGTGTTTTAAATAATATTTTTAAATAATTTGGTTTGGTTTTATACTATAATGTGTTAATGGTAAAAAAAAAAAAAAATTCAAACAATACAAATAGTAATAGGGAAAAGTTTTTAAAAATCCCCCTAACTCTCAAACTTATAATCCCACTTCTTAAAGCACAATTTAGTTTACTGTATTCATCCAGAATTTTTTTATATTGGGCATCTTTCCTTATCAGCACGATGGGTCTATCTCATTCTTTTTAATAGCTGCATAGTATTTTATTATATGGTTATACCATTTTTATTTATCAGTCCCCTTTGATGGACATAGGTGTTGTTTGCTCTCTTTTTTTTTATTTTATAGCAATACAATAAATTTTTGCATGTGTTTCTTTGAATGCATGAGAAAGTATATCCGTAGGATAATTTCTTTAAAGTATTTAGAACCGCTATGTCAGAATTTATGTATGCCTTCAAGGGTACACCAATTTACACTCCTGCTAACAGTCTGTGGTAGTACAGTGGACTCCTGAACACCATGGGTTTAAACTGCACAGTCCACTTACATGTGGATTTTGTAATACTACGTGATTGGTAGTTGGTTAAATGGGAGAGGTGGGGACTGGTGACTGTAAAGTTATACTCAGATTTTCGGATTTTCCACTGGGTGGAGGGACGGTGCCCTAATCCCCGTGTTGCTCAAGGCTTAACTGTACTTGTTTTTCCATGTGCCAAACTCTAAATAATTGTTAATCTAACGGCTGACAAGTAGAATATGATTTGGGCTGGATTCCTTCTGTTCGCCCCACCAGATATACCCTGCACTCTTCTCCCTGTTCTTTGCCCCAGGAAGACAACGTGTATAGACTACATCACTGGACTCCTGTGCCCTCTAGCTTCCTATATGTCAAGTTTAGGAAGGGGGCCACCAGTAGGAGATGGGGAGGGGGTAAGGGGAGAGGTATTTATTGGTGAAGTTGAGATGTTTATTTCCTGGGCTCCCTCCTTGTGGGGTCTCTGTGGGCTGGCTGTGACCCTTAAGCCAAGGACTCAGCTCCTGTCCACACAATCTTCTCTGTTTCATTTCTAGCCACTGCTTTCTGTTCTTGTCCTTTCAGGTGTAGAAGGGTGGTCTGCCCTGCTAAGCCAGATATTGCCCTCTCTCTTATGGTTTTCCTACACCCCGTCCCACCTTTGTAAGTAGTATCTTTATTAAGCATGCCTTCAAGTACCCAATTTGAATATTCTGTTTCCTGCCAGTTCTCGTTCCTGAGAGCTCCACTTAGAGAGATTCCCCAGGATGTTCAGGAGGTATGTCTCAAGAGATGCAATGTGAACATAGACCTGAATGATAAGGAGGAGTGTGACTGTCTTAGGCATATGTGCTCCAGGTGGCAAAGGCCCTGAGTTTGGAACAAGCTTGTCATAGTTGAAGAGCAGCAGGAATAGCAGAGCGGCTTTGGGCCGAGTGGCAAATATATGGTTTGCTTGTCCAAGAGCCATTGCCTCTTCTTCCTTGCTGAGAGAGCTCTAATTTTGTTCAGGCACAATAGGAAGATTCAAGGGATGAACCGTCGTTTGTCTAAGCGAATCATGAAAATTCTGTTCCAAAGCGTCAGTGATTGATTTAGGCATGTAACCCAGTTCTGGCCAATGAGACATGAGAGGGAATTTTCTGGGGTCCTCTTGAGAATTTTCCTCTCTGGTACAAACAGGCATGAAGGAGAAAATTCCTGTCTCTTTCTCTCCTTTTCTGCTTTGGATGCTTTTTGTGAGAATATGATGCCTGGAAATGCAATAGTCTTTTAACAACCATGAGACAAAGGGCCAGGTTTAAAAACCAACATATGAAGATAGAAGAGCGAAAGGGTGGAAAGAACCTGGGCCCTAATGATACACTGGACCTTCCAAACCAACTTTAGGACCACCTAACTTCAGATTTCTTGTTAAGTAAATAAGCAAATAAAAGCCAACCTTAGCTTAAGTCACCATTAGGTGGGGTTTCTGATCCTTTGCAGTTGACACACCAACTCACACAGTAGCAACGGAGGTGGCGAGGAATGGTAACCAAGGTAAGAGAGGTGGGCAGTGGTCTGTCATGCAGTGTCTCTTAGGCCAAGGCGTGGAATTTGGATTTTATTCCAAGGGTAAGAGATTTTTGCAGATGACCCAGTCAATACAGGCATATAATATAGATCTATCTAGCTGTCTATATCAATATACATATTTATCATGTATATCATAAGAATATTATTTATTATTAAAATAATAGATACTGACTAAAGATATATTTACCATTTCCATTTTAAATTTTAGAGAAATTACTATTTACAACCAGATAAAAAGAAATAAAAAGTCTCATGAGTAACTTATAAGCTAACTTGGCTGAAACTCCCAAATGTTGAGAATCTTTATTAATGTCTGACCTCTTATGCTTGGGAGACCCTTCAACACAGTTTCTAGGTATTGCTTCTGCCTGCTTTAGCCATGTCAGTCTTTACCAATTATATTCTGCTTCAGAGAGCTTGCAATTGTCACCTCAACCCCTTATCTCTCTTTGAAAGAGCCCCCAGTTTTTGCCTCAGCCTTGTCTCTTTGAAAAGAAGGCAGCTTCTTTTAAGCATGGCTGTCCTAAATACCTTGGATGGTGTTTTTCTCCTAGCTGGCACCAAAAACATCACAAAATAAGGTAGATCATTTAAAACATTTTCCTCATGGTTGTCCTGTTCCCCATTCAGCAGAAAGATTATTGGTTACCATGGCAATCAGCTTCCACAGCATTCCATTCTAAGGAACTGCACAGGTAGAGCGCAAGCTTTACTTTGCGTTCTTTACCCTAGCTCTCTGCAGATCTGCATATTTTTTCAGCCTGTACTCTGTAACTGCTGTTTAGAACAATCATCAACCAACCAAACAAACAACTTGGAGTTAAGCCAGATAATTTTTTCAAAGGCACCATATCCCCTTCTCTTCTGAATATTTTAAAGATTTACATAAACCGTTGTACAATGATTTTCTCACAGCACCAATTGAAAACTTTCTGGTATGTTCTTTCACAAGTCTGGGATTCTAATTGTATCTCTTTAACCATGTTTAGAAAACAAATAATGAATTTACAGTAAAAACCAGAGCAGGAGATAGTTCTATGAGATCACTGCCCATGGGCTTTATATCATAACTTTCCTAAGGATAATTCTCTGACTTCCCTTCCTCTACCACTCCCAAGCCCTCTGATAAAACAGTGCAGATACTCAGAAGGGTAAAAGTTGTCCTCAAGCCATTGCCTTGGAGGTGCCAAATGCTTAGACTTTCATCCCTGAGACTGTTAACTACCCTGTTTCTATTCAGAACCTTATTGATAATAGTAAAAGATGGTTTTAAACAGGCCAAACATATTACTGGCACCCAGTACCTGCTACATTTATGGAGGAGATAGAATAACTTTGGAGCATCAACTGGATAAATTCTATTTCCCTACAACTTTAAAAAAAGCCTTTTCTTATTATTACATTTAATCTTTGCTAATTATTTAGTTTCTTCATAACTATGTCACATAAGTGAGGAATCTAGAGACTTCTGTGATATGGAGAGATATCTTTTAATCTATTATTTCGACCTATGACTTTATTTGAAGCAATAGTGGTATTTTGGTAATGAAAAAGAGAGAACGTGGAAGGGGAGTTGCTATTATCTAATGTTAAGCAATTAAAAATAAAATCTGGCTTTAACCCTCTTTCATGGAAGGTTTTTCTATCACCTAGATATCTTTTCATTGAAAAAAAACATTATCTCATGACCTATGTATGAACATCCCATTGAACAGCACCATCCTCTATTGAGGGCATGGAAGTAAACTCTGTAACTAAAACAGATGCCTCCGCCCACAGATTCTAAAATCAGTGGGTATTCATAAACGTTGCCACAAATTTTCAGAGCATAGTGGGAAAAAGGAACTGTTAAAAATTTGAAACTCTACTAAAGTACTTTCTGCCTCTTCCGGTAAAAGAAAATATATTGCTTTCTAGGAAGCTCACTACTTTAAAAAACAAAACAATCAGGATGGGAAATTCATGACTAGCATTTGGGTTACATCAGCTCAGTTTTAGGAGAGAAAATATTTACTTTTAGATGGAAAGCCATATAGAATGGTTCTCTGACTCCTCTCAAAATGGTACTGGAATTGTTTCAAGGGAGGAGAAAGACAATTTATTATTATATTTTCTGAGCAGACATACCATGATACATAAAATGTTACAACGTTTTACTTATTCCTTTGGGTACATGAATGCATGTATTACCTTATATGCTAATCCCACGTAAGTTAGAAAGAAAAATTGACCAATTATTGGTAGAATTTTCTAGATTAAGTGCTAAAAAATAATCACACAAACTTCGAGTACCTATATCACAGTGCACCCTGAGATTTATATAGAAAAAAAAAAGTTGTTCTCAATTTTTGGTTGACAAAAAGAGCAGTTGAGGAGGGACCATGTAGGTTTGAAAAGCAGAAACGCTAATGACGGGTCAACATTGTAAAAGCAGGGAGGCAGATAACATACTGTTTTGACAGCTGAGTAAAGATGAGGGGAAAAAAGTTTGTAAACCAGAGGAAGTCATGATAAAAGGGTAGAATGAAGTGTTTGAAAATGGTAAATTGAGACCTTTAATTAACATCGATGGCAAGAGCACAAAAGAGAGAAAAGTGATTTAGTTTAGATAGGAAATGGCCTGTAGAGAAATTTGAGTAGAGGAATAAGTTGTATTTTAATTTGCAAGGGCCAAGAGTTGACTTTATTTGAAGAATGATAGCTCTGTGGCTTTAATATTTTATACACACTTAAGAAGCTCCATTTGTCTGATATATAAATTAGTACAATTTCTATTAATATGATATATATATATATTAGACAAATTGGCAAGCAGGGGTTCGCTTTTGATCAACTTTTGTTATAACCTTAATAAAAACTAGTTTCAATATTTCAAACTATAAGCAAGATCATGATTTTATAATGTGAAGATAACAGAAAGCCTGATTTAGTTGCAACTTGGTCCTAATTCTTTTGGCTGGTGTTCTTTAGTCCTGGACTCCTAACTTGATCAAGAAAGCGTAAATGCAGAAAGAAGTAAAAACCAATGTTCCTTAATTAGGAATCATGTGAGTAGTTTAATACTAAAAACATTAAAAATACACATGATATAAATTCCATAGAGTTTTAGCTTCTTTTATTTAAACTGCACTGCTATCCATTTACAGCTCTCCTAACAATCACTGAATAAGTTGGCAATCCTATGTCCTGAATTTCCCAGGTCACTTCAGATTCCAAATATTTTGTCTATTGTTAAATGATGTGTTTGGATTTTGGTCTGGAAAACATGGTCACTGAACTTATAGACTAACTCTGAAATAGCAATAGCCTTTGGCATTTTGTAGTAGCTCTGTTTCTGGGCCATGGTTATCATGTTAAATCAGATCAAATCAAAGTTCATTATTTGAGTTGACCTAATAATAAACTATGAAATAACGGAGACATTTTAAAAACTTTGTAGTAATTTGGAATTTGAAGAGCATTCATAGAATTATTCATTATAGATACAAACACAGACATAGCTAGTAAACCTATAGATAGATGGCTCCTCATCGTTGCCATATAGGAAATGAAATACAGCATACTTAAGAGATATTGTGTTATACGTTATACGGTCAAAACTAAGGAAGACAAAATTAGTCTAACTCTGCTTGTATTAATACTTAAATAAAAAGGATTTGGTAGTCTTTCTTATTTTCAATTTCCATAGACTGAAACTCATATTCTTGATAAACCAGAACTGAGAGGGTACACTGGGATTTGCTATGTGTTGTACATGACGATAATTACAAGGGAACAAAGTCAAGATTGACTCATTATCCTATGCCAAAACATTGCTGTTTTGCAAATGAAAACGTTTAGATCATTTGATGCCCCCCACCCCATTATTATCCTTCATATCATTAAGATAGTGTTCATGGCTCCGCTCTTTATTCTTTAGTGATTTAGGTAGCCACTAAGAAAGAAAAAAAGTTTTAAAGACTACTAAGTCCAGAATGGCATTTAATAACTCTTTCGAAAATTAAGGTGCTTTTCCCCAAGTCTTGCTGGAAACATATCTACCACTGTGCTCAGTCTCTCCTCCCACATTTCCGTGCTAGTGGGGACTTGAGAAACCCGGGAAAGCTGCTGCAACAGGGGTGGGAGTGGGAGATAGGCTATCACCCGCTTGACACTTCGGCACTGTTGCTATGAATGATTCACTTGTGTTTGGCACATTTGTTGCAAGGAAATCTCCTCCTCCCGCCGCTCCTCTCGGCTGTCTCCTGCGCTTTGGCCTTTAAGGAGAAGCGAGAGCAGGTGGGCACAGAGGAGCTCGCCGAGTCCTCCTCCCCCTGCTCCTTCCCTAATTTAGCAGTACTTCCGGCCGCGTGACATCATCCCCCGCACCCCGGTGACGTGAACGGCGGGTGACGTGTGTGCGGAGAGGAGCGCGCTGACGTTGCTATTTAAAGGTCCTCCTGCGGGGAGGATGGAGACTCAGCGAGAGCACCCGGTGTGGGGCGCGGAGGAGGCTGTGGCGGCAGGGAGCGGGGCCAGGAGCCAGCAGAGGAGCAGAGCGCACGGCCCGCGCGCCGCCGACCACTAGGGGAGGGGGGAAAGGAAGGACGGACCGCCGGACCTGCCGCCCGGCCTAGCTCCCCACGAGGGCCGGCTCGGCCCGTGACCACCAGCGTCCCCGCCGCCCTCGCAGCTGCCGCCTCCTCCCGCTACCCTCAGGGCCCCGCCGGGCCCTCGGGACGGGTCAGCGCCCCAGTTCCTGGTGCCCGGCCGCGTCTCCGCGGCCGCCCCCTCCCGCGAGTAGGGGGAGGGACCGCACTGCTCCCGATTCTCCCCGCCCCCTCCCCCGCCCCTCGCAGCCAGCTCCGCTGCCGCGCTCGCCTCTTGCGGGCGGCGCTGACCTGGGAAGCGGCGCCCTCCGCTCTGTGAGCGGCCGGTGGAGGCGGAGGCAGCGGCGGGCTTTGGGCCGCCCGGCCAGCGCTGCTCTGCCGAGCAGGAGCTGGAGGCCGGCGAAGGCGGGCGGTGATGGAAGTGTGAGAAGGCGGCGGCGGGGCCCGGGGACTGTGAGGCGGCGTGTGGCGGCGGCGCGGAGCGGGAGAAGCGAGGAGCAGGGGTGGGGGCGCTGGAGCAGCGGCTGTTCTGCGGCTTCGAGCCCCTTTCCCCTGGTCCCGACGCGGGATTAGCCGCCCGCCTCGGCTCGGGCGGCCTCCCGTCGACCCTTCAGCCCCGTCTTTCGCCGCTGCTCGGCCCGCCCCGGAGCTGGGGGCAGGGTGCCGGGGGGCAGCGTGGGGCTTGGCTCTCTGATTCATTCATTCTCCGCCGCCGGAGCCTCGAACTTGCGGTGCTCCGAAGAGCGGAGGGAAGAGCGGCAGCAGCGAATGAAGGGCCGGGCGCGAGCCGGGCTCCATTGTGCTCGGCGGCGGGGGGCGGGCAGGGGCTGAGGGAGGTGGGATCCGGCCCCCTCCCCCTGCTCCCCGGCGTGCGCTGCGCCCCCAGCCTGCTGCCAGCCTGGAAATGGCTCCGTGTGTTCTCCTCGGGAGAATGAATCGATCCTGCCCAGCCTTCTCTTCCTCCTCCCCGCCTCCTCTCTGCTCCCAGTCTTAGGAGGGGGGAAAAAAATTAAAAGACAGATTCCAATGTGGAGTGCCGTGCACGTCGCGAGCCGCTGGGTTTGCACTTCGAAGAGATTTTTCTACATAGCTTTTTCTAATGTGAGCGCAGGGAAGCAGTGGCATTACTGCGTGTAGGATTTTTATTTTCTCGTAGGGATCTCTCAAGTGCACGTCGCATTGGGTTGCACGCTCCACCCCCAGGGACCTGGTGTGGTGGAGAAATTTGAACCCGCAGCCTTAGTAGCACCGAAAAGGCCGAGTTACCTGGGCTCTCCCTGTGTGTGGAGGAGGACAGGAGAGAAATGACCACTGAACTCATTTTTTATAGGACTCCGTGAAGCTGGATTCTGCATTTCCCGATTCATAGACTCATTTTGTGGAATAGAGTTGACCGCCGTCTCCTCCGCGCAGCATTTTAACTCTAATAAGCAAATGCCACCTCTGTTTGAACATTTTGGTATTTCCCAGAGAGAAATCATTTTACCTAAGGGAACTAACTGAATTTTCAGCATCACTGAAATACCTCCACAAAAGGATCTCGGGGGGGTGGAAAAGCAACTGCGAAATAACGGACGGAGAAATTCCTTTGGAGTTATTCCGTAGCATAAGAGCAGAAACTTCGAACAAGTTTTCACTGGGCAAAATGGGGTAAGGATTTTGTGCTTAACCCCGCTTCGAGTCTGTTTATGTATGTGTGTTACTGAGCGGTGGTGGTGAATTGTCTGTGTTCTGTGTTTTCAAACAAATTTGCCACCTTGCTAAGCTGGTCGTACTTTAAAAATATAGGTGTATTAACCTTTTAAGAAGTTATTTTTGTGGAGTAACACCGGAGGCCGTAATTAAGGAACGTACGTCCATTATTGTAACCAGAATGTAGCTTTATTAGTGGTATTTAAGAAGACCACACGTACTGCCCTTTCCTGGTCGAAGTGCCGCAGCAGTTTATAATCAAAGTCGTGTTGTCTTAGGTTTTGTTGCCGGTATCTTCCAAAAAGAAGTCCTGCGTTCTCTCAGTACTTTGAGAATAATCAGGTGCACAAAGGACAGTTGTAAAGTAATGAGTGGTTAGACTACTGTCCTTGAAAATGATCCAGTGTAAATTGTTGTCTTCACTGTGCCCTCCTTTTTGCCCTTGAATAGCCGAAGCTAAAATCTATAGAATTGCTCTATTGGGGCATTTAAAACGAAAATCTGAAAGTCTTAGGAGGAGTCCACAGTGCCCTGCATTTAGTTGAAGATCAGAGCCTGAATAGGAAACAGCTTTTTGTTGAAGGAACTTCTTCACTTTCTCTGTTTTTTTTTTTTTTTTTTTTTGCTTTTATGATCAAGTCTTCAGTTTGTGTTAACAATGTCAGATGTATACCTTCTTTCAGATCCAAAGTCAACCAAGAGTGCCATTTTCCAGCCTTTTATTAACTTTTCACACAGTAACTCGATAAAATGCTAGTGACTCTTTCTAATTTAAGCCAGACTTCCATAATATATTAATGGAGTAATGATCTAGTTTCATTGACAGATTTTCAATGATTTTTTGTCAAAGAGGAACTTCTAGAATTTTCTCTCTATCTCTTTTTCGTAGTTGAATAAACACATCTAAAGTATAGTTAAGGGACAGAGATTGAAAGGACAGACACTGAAATTCGTTGTGACAGTTTAGGGGTGTGCACACCTAGACTTTCATTCTTAAAACGTTCAGAGGAAAGCCCTTACTGGTACTACCCTTTTTTGTTGGAATTAGAACTTGAAGTTCATTAACTTAAGTTTGAAGATGTAGAACGTACGTTGTAGGAGTCCATCAGGAATTGAGGAGAAAGAGCGATACTTGTTTTTAAAACTTAAATGACAAAGTGATGAGAATATATATAACTTGCATGATTTGGGATACTGCTAACAGCAATTAAAATACCTCATTCTATTTCTAGTGCTGCTATTAGTAGCTTGGTGATCTGAGGCAAATTGCTTGACCTTTGTGGACTCTTGTTTTTTTAATCTGTAAGATGAAGGTCTTAGGTGAGTTTAAAATTTTTTTCCAGCCTGTAAAAGTGAATTATTTCTTTTTCTCCTCTTCCAGTTTTCGTAATTGCTGTTGGTTTCTTGAAGTAAATCTCTCAGATGGAGAGATTTTCTCTAAGCAGTTTTTAAGCATGTAAGCTGGAAAATAATGGCATTTGAAAAATGTTTTGGATGAATTGTACCAATTTTAATGAGAGAAAATACTGAAAAATACTACTATTCAAAACCTTTGAAATATGGCTTCCCTTGAGAGTCCGCAGCTCTTCTGTTTAAAACGTGTCAGAGAGGAAAAATCAAGTGGCAGTTTTTCGTGTTGAAGGCTGCAATCTCTCTAAGCTGTGGAGTGGTAGCATCATGAAAGAAAATTCATGGTTTTCCACAACCTTTAAGCTGCATGAATGTCCATGGTTTTACCAAGGGAAGCTTGAGATTAACTTAATACGAAGGGGATTGGTCTTTAAAACATGAAAATAAGCTCCTGCACATAGCCCAGATTTTAGATACTTCAGTGTAATTAAATGTGTTTATAAACTAATTTATTAGTCCTTAATAAAGTCTTAAAGGTGGACTGGAGAGGCAAAGGAGTGAACGTTTATGGAATAATTTTTCTGCAAGTCTGCATTTGGGGCTGCGACTCTCAGTAATAGTGACTTGTTTCATCTAAGTTGTCAAGAGAAGGCATTTGTGGAAGTTTCCACACTTAGTAGGTGTTTGTACCTAATAAGTGTTTGTGGAATAAGCACAGCCTCCTGCACCTGCTTAAAAGAAAAGGGAGCAGAGCTTTAAATGGCCTTTAAAGTTTTACCTAGGCAATCCTAAATCCTTACTCTGACAGGTATCTGTATCTAAAATTTAATATTGTGGGTGAAGAGTTTCATGTTTTATGAATATATTTTTGACTAATGTTAGGTTATAATAAAAATTTATCTCTGCCTTAGTTTTGGATATAATTGCAAGTCTAGGGGCAAAATCAAAACAAAAGGAATGATTTTGAAAGAAAATGAGTGATTAGTTCAGGCAAAAAACACATCTAAGGCTCCTGTGATAGTAGTTTATGAACTATGGTGGAAGTGAAAAAGAACAGCTGAAACTGACAGTTGGCAGAATCTGTCAAAGTATCTTGGATGCTGCCTGAGCTGTTTTTAATTACAGTGAAGGTGGTTGAAGTATTGGTTTGTGAAATAGGTGTATCAGAACCCCTAAAAATGAGAGCAGGTATGTAAGGTAAAGTCTAGGAAAACTTCCGGGCCCCAGCGAGGAGCCCTTGTTAGGTATGACCCCCCAGTCCTCCAAGTAGTATCTCCTAAGGAGAGCAGTGAGTCAGGAGCTATTTTGGAATGATTAGAGTAGGCAATAGAAATCACATAACTTCAGTGAGGTATTTCATGCTACCTTTTTCTTTTTTTTCATGCTACCTTTTGTTTTACTTAGCTCATATTGGCAACTTAGTGATCTCAACAAGGGAATATTCCCTCCCCCCCCTCATTAAGAGTAATTTTTAAAACGTGACTTTCCCTGCAAATGAGGTTGATAACGCTGTTTGTGATTTATCTCACCTGCCTGTGGGCGCCTCTGGAAACCCTCTTCTCCACCTTTCCTCAGATAACTTCCTGAAGCATGGAAGTGGGTGCTGCCTCATTGCAACCTGAACCAAGTCGCTTCTTTGCTGGGAGAGGAAGCTGACACCTCTTTCTGCCCCATGCTACTGGGTGCTGCTCTCCGGGGACTTTAGCTAAAATGCAGAAATCTTGATCCAGCATGCACTGCAATCTGAATGGGCTTTGTTGCAAAGGCAACCACTCAATCATTTCTAACATCAGGAAAGTTAGATGGAAGTCTTAATTATTTGTTCCTTTTACCAGGTTTGAACCCCTATCATGTGGCATGTACAGCAGCTCAGTACTGCTGATACAGAGACCAGTAACATGTGCTTCTTCCCTTAGGGAGTTTATAGCTTAGAAGTTGATCTAGGATAATTACCCGAAATGGAATTCATGGCAGTTAAGGGACTGACAAAAGTGTGTTTGTACTTAGTTGTAAACTCAGTTTAGTTTTAAGTGATTAAATGTCTCAGATGAAAAGGTGGTTAAAATCTCAGAAGGTCCAACATCCCTTCTGCAGTGTGTTTGTTTGTTTTTCCAGACCTATGGTGTTTAGTTGAAATATTTATTTTTAGTTACTCCATTGCTTTGTTTTGTTATTTAAGATTAATCCAACTCACTGGATAGAAGAGTAGGGAAAATGAGTTCCAAATATTTAGGTGTTTCCTGATATAATTTTTAAATGACTGAGTATAAGGCATTTTAAGTAGCTTTATTTCTCAGTTAGGATCTGTTTAGTTGAGTGAAATGTGCAGTTTCTTGTTTGTGTTGCATATTTGTAATAACCCATGGCTTATACAGTAAAGTGACCCTATAGTTTACGAGATTCATTATGTTTGTGGAATGATTGAGATCTTCCTAGAAATCAAAAAGACTTCTCTGTTAAGGTTTGAAAAGCTGAGTGCTTTTTGAGCAACATAATGTTTCATGCTCATTAAGTATCTTCATTTCGAAAGAATCTCCATGTGATAAGCAGCATTTATATACATTACAGGAATTGAGATAAAAATTTCCAATCTTATTGAATGGGCATTGCAAGAGTAAGTAAAACTTTTTAAAGGCTAATCATTCAGTGGTCTTTAACATGTGTAATCATATAGAACTGAATCTTACTTTTAGGTTAAAAAGTCTTAATTTTCACAACATATCTCTGTATACTATAAAATTAGGACATCCATTATCACACTGTTAAAAGAGAGATTTATCAGTGAACTTGTGCTCTTAATTGCAGTTTGATTTTCCTTTCTTCATCCATCATAAGTCTAACACATTAGTTATTTCTGTGCTCCCTAATAAAATATCTGATTTGAAAAAAAAAGATGAAATTGATGAGAATCAGTGCTGCTTGTTTTAAGCAACATTTTTTAGGGAAGCAGTTGAAATTAATCACATGTATATGTTACCTTTTTGTGTGCCTTGTCATTACCCTCCACTTGTATTTTATTTATTTCTCATCTTGTTTTTAAAAGTTTTAAAAAATCTCACTTCTCTGGTAGGTATAATTTAGAATTACTTTTACAGGTTCAAAACTAAATTACTTGTTTTTTTTGGCTGCGTTCAGTCTTTGTTGCTGCTCGCCAGCTTTCTCGGCAAGCAGGGGCTACTCTTCACTGCAGTGTGTGGGCTTCTCATCGCAGTGGCTTCTCTTGTCACAGAGCACGGGCTCCAGGCATGCGAGCCTCAGCAGTTGCGTCTCACGGGCTCAGTAGTTGTGGCGCACGGGCTTAGTTGCTCCGTGGCACGTGTGATCTTCCTGGACCAGGGATCGAACCCGTGTCCTGGCAGGCAGATTCCCAACCACTGAGCCACCAGGGAAGTCCCTAAATTACTTTTTAGTGACCTTGCAAAAGAAAAGAAACAAACTATTCTTTCTCATGAGGTTTCCCCCCAACCATGATTAATTGTGAACCCAGTATGGCTCTTGTGTAGCTAAAACAATTTTAGATATGTAAAACAAGCATTTGACTTAGTTAAGATCTGAATTTCATTTACACATAATTATCTTTTTTAAGATAGGCTACTGGAAGAAGGCAAAGCGTCATTGTTTTCTTTTTTGTATCAGAAAATAAAATTATAAAATCCGAAAAATTAGCAGTCTAGCCAATACTTTCTCTTCATAGTACAGTTTACCTTTGCACTTTCTCTAGCTTTTGAAAAGTCACTTTAATCTTTTAACACCTAATATTAGTTTTTTAAAAAATTGCTTTGCTTTATGGACATTTTCTTCTGATGTTCTTCCATAAAACATGAAGCATTTCCGTGTTATCTTTGAAAAGAGTTGGCACCAGTTCCTCAAGGCAGAGTAGTTTTAAGAATTGAGGACTTTTTGTGAAATGACCAGACAAGAGTTAGACAGAAATTAAACACAAACAAAAAAGTGTGCTGAGGGATCACAGATACCAAACAGCTTTTATTCCTTTATTAGGTTGTTTTAAGTCATGTTTATGATGTCATGTCTATGGGCACATTTGGATCCATGTGTCTACATGCCTCAGGGTCCAGAGGGCTGTGGAGGAGAGTGTTCTTGACCCCCGCCCCACCCATAGAAGGGCTTGCTCCTCATTTGTCCCTGTCTTTAGTAGGAGGGCGGAGATAGAGAGCCACAGCTCTGGTACGTATCTCTCTGAGTACCATACAGCGTGTTTCCTAACCACCTAGGTCGTAGCAGAGCACACACGTGCAGTGTAAGTTGAAAGGATCTGGGGAATTAGACCCCATTCTTAGTGTATAGAAAATGCTGATTCCTAGCAGTTGGGTATAAGTGGGATGTACCAATTATTTTTCTGATAAATTTTCTTGGTAAATTGTTGGATCCTTTAACCTTTACATTTAAGCATGCCTCAATCTTAAGTAGTGTTGCCTTCCTTCTGTTCATTTAAGAAGTTTAAGACGGTTATTTTGAATAAGGCTTTTCTGTGAGTTGGAATTTTCTGCCCTAGTTACTTTCAGTTTCCCCAATTAGGCTCTTAGTAATGGTCGCTACGAAATTATCTTAAGTGGATTTGACTATCAAAGAGCTCAAAGTACTCATATTAGAAAATTTCTGTCCGTGTTCCTTTTTGGAAGGTAAGTCTGTACGTGACTAAACTTAGGTAGGACAATTATTTTGAACCAACTGTAATATTTGAGTGTGCTTAGCTTATCCTTTTACGTTTCTGTGCTTTCTTTTTGCTTATCTTGTAAAACTGCTGTTTTCTGTCCTCTGTAGTTATGAATCTCTGTCATATGACTTTTAA
This sequence comes from Hyperoodon ampullatus, assembly GCF_949752795.1. NCBI lineage: Eukaryota > Metazoa > Chordata > Mammalia > Artiodactyla > Ziphiidae > Hyperoodon > Hyperoodon ampullatus. The sequence continues at coordinate 112,833,150 of NC_136917.1, forward strand.
CATTAAAATTCATGTGCTTTGCTTAATCTCCCTGCCAGCTCCCAAGATGTTTACAGAATGAGGATTCCACCTACTCTTGTGTACTCTGTTTTGCCAGGGATCTGTATATATTCAGCTGAATGGGAAGACTCACAAATCACCCTTCAACTCATCTTCCTTGAGGTTCTGTTGATTAAAAAAAAAGTTCTGGATCTTGCAGGCTGCCTTTTTTCCCTACTCAACTGAAAATGTATAGGATTTTAGTTGTCTATTTTTATTGTTGCTTTCATTTACTATTTTTTAATGCTAAATTGATATTTATTGCTATGCCTCTGTTAATGTGAGGGTAATAAGACATTAATGGCAATATTGCTACTTAGTTTTACTTGGTGGCATATTAGTATATGTGGAGTAATTAGCATATGATCTGTGGGTAAACTGTAGGCTAGTCATACGGTACAAAGCTAGACTGAAAAATATTTTCAAAGATGGTGCAGTGGTCGATTAGAAACCAGGATGCAAAACTGTATATTCTCAACTATATAAAATACATCTGTACATGCATAAAAAGATTTGAAGGAAATTCATTAAAGTGCTACCATGTTTCCTTCTGGGACATACGATTGTGAAATTTTGTTGAGTCTTTCTGAATCTTTAAGTTTCTCTGTGATTAATGTATTAAGTTTTAGAACTTCTCTTGGGTTTAAAGAGTGAAGGTATTAAAAAGTACTAATATCTACAGTACAGAGTTATCAGGATCAGTCACTGTTCCTACATATACATAGATACTTATGTGTTTGTATCAATGTTAGCTTGTTTATCTCAAATTTTATTTTTCTTTTCAAAATTGGCTAAAGTAATTACACCAATGATAGCAAAAATGGTTTCTTGTTTAAGTGTAAGGAGTAGTTCAGAATGTTAGTACTAATCCCCACTTTTTTTGGAGCCAGAGCTCAAAAGGAAAATGTGACTAGGGGAGGTCATGCAGGGGCAGAACATGTGCTAGATCTCCAGCTCCTTGGGGTTCCATTAGCTCAGGGGATCCTAAATGGATGCTCACATATACAGAGACTCATTTATAGGGGGGTTTCTAACCCCTCATAGTTAAAAAAAAATTCTAATTTAATGTAAGCTTAGTGTCTTGATAGTGAGTTTTAACTAAATGGATGTTGTTTTCCTTTTCAATGGTACTGAAAGAAAGTGCATTCTAATTTTAGCGTCATCAGTGTCTGCTCAGTGCATTATATTTTAAATACATTGACGTCTTTCTCATAAATGAATTGAAATGTTATTACATGTGTTTTGTATAGTTTCCAAAGTTGATTCTACAGTGTAGATTCCATCAGTCAAAGCCCTGTTAACTGCTCTTGTAGTTACTGGACACATGAGCCTCAAGAATATGTGAGGAAGCGCAGGGTCTACTTCTCTGAAGACTTCAGACCAGAAAAAGAATGCTTAAGATGTTATCTTGAAACACTTTTCCTAGAGCTTAATGTTGGACCATGAGACCCACAAGTGGAAGGATCACTTGTGGCATACAGTACAATTTCTGAATCATCATGCAACAGCTGTAAGTTGTTTGATTCCCTAGAATTCGTAAGAGACAGCTGGGCCTTATTGTATCCAGATTTAAAATTGTTATTCTTTCTGAATCTTTACCCCCAGAGGTCCCAAACTCTAATGCTATCATTGGCTGGGCAGAAAAATGTGTGAATATATAAGGTAGAAGACAATAAGGATTGGTGGGGACTGTGGGAAAGTGAAGAGAGCATGTCCTGCCTGAAGGCATTCATAGCCAGGGTTCTAAAAACCCTCTGGTGAAAGAAATACACCTGAAGCCCAGTCTCTTATTTATTTGGCACTTTTTGAGCTCCTACCATGTGTTAGTGACTGTGATACTTTGATCTAGGTTGGATACAGTAGGTTTGGAAATGCTTTAACTCTTGTCTCAAGAAGGAAGACCAGAGCATAGCCGGGTAGCGGCAGAAATTCACACTAGATTAGTGGTTCTCAAATTTGAATTTGCATCAGAATCACCTAGAGGGCTTGTTAAAAACACAGATTGCTGGACTTCAACCCACGTTTTTGATTCAGTAGGTCTGGGAGTGAGGCCCACGAATTTGCTGTTCCAATAACTTCTCAGGTGATGTTGATGTTGGTCCAAGGACCTTACTTAGAGAGTCATGGCATTTGAAAAACGAAGCTTACGTATGAGAAACTTCTGTCCATTCAGAAGCCTCGATGATTCTTGAAGCTTTCTTTTCTCTGCTTGCAAATTGCAAAACGTTATAAATTTGAACTAAAGGGGGAAACCCTGATTGAACCTTTTATCTACTGTTTATAAGCTAAAAGATCCAGGACAACTTGAAACTGATCTCTATCTCTTTAAACCTGATTACCTCCAGCAGTACTTACCAGTTAACGCCCCTTTCTTCAGAGTGACTTCTGCTTTCTAGCATTTCGGAATGTATTATTTTTAAACTACCTGACACTGCTTTGACTTCTGAAGTTTTTTTTGTGATTTTTTAAAATTTATTTTTATTTTTAGCGGCGTTGGGTCTTCGTTGCTGCGTGCGGGCTTTCTCTAGTTGCAGCGAGCAGGGGCTACTCTTCATTGCAGTGCGCAGGCTTCTCGTCGTAGAGCACGGGCTCTAGGCGCGCGGGCTCAGTAGTTGTGGCTCGCGGGTTCTGGAGCGCAGGCTCAGTAGTTGTGGCGCACGGGCTTAGTTGCTCCGCGGCATGTGGGATCTTCCCGGACCAGGGCTCAAACCCGTGTCCCCTGCACTGGCAGGTGGATTCTTAACCACCGTGCCACCAGGGAAGTCTGACTCCTGAAGTTTTTATGCTTTTGGAGGAAGTATGATTTCCTTCTAAGTTGTTTATCCTGTTTAGCTATCCTTAAGTTTGTCCACATGCTATCTTATTAGTTTTCTGTTGCTGTGTGACAAATCACCGTAATTTTAGTGGCTTTAAAACAACACCCATTTATCTCAGTTTCTGTGAGTCAGGAATCCAGGCACCTTAACGGGGTCTTCTGCTCAGGGTATCACAAGGCAGCAGCAGTCAAGGTGGCAGCTGGGACTAGAGTCTTATCTGTGGATCAGCATCTCCCTCAAAGCTCATGTGGTTGTTGGCTGAATTCATTTCCTTGCAGCTATAGAACTCAAAGTGGCTGTGACTTCAAGGCCAACAGGAGGAGCCCCTCTCTGGTGCTTCATCTTCTTCTGAAGGACTCGCCTGAATAAGTCAGGGCCACCCAGGGTACCCTCCCTTTTGATTAGTTGAAAATCAACTGATTAGTGACCTAATTACCTGTGTGACATCCCATCATATTCAACCCTTCTACCCATACTGAAGGTGAGAGTTTTATGCAGAAAATGCCCACCAGGGGGCAGTAATCTAGGGGCCATCTTAGAATTCTGCCTGCTGCACCACACCAAATACCTATGGATATTTTCCAAATGCTCAAGTATCAGTATGTCCATTCCATTTTTTTTTTTTAACTTTTAAAAATCTGTAGTCCTCTGCATTCCTGCTCCACTATGGACTGGTTACTCTTTAGTCGTATTATGTAGTCCTCATACTAGACTTTCCCTTAATTTTTTTGGGGGGTGGGTGGGGAGGCATCATATCTCCTGTTTCCTGGACACTGTTTGTTTTCTTCATTTATCCTTTTGTTTTACTGAATCTCCTTTTCCTGTAGTTACCTGAAAATGACTAGGTAGGAGATAACTTTTTTGAGACATATGTGAAAGTGCCCTCCCCCTCAATTGAGGCTAGATCTCTAGACAGGAAGTAATTTTCTCTCATTACTGTGAAGGCACTGATCTATAGTCTTCTAGTTTCCAGTGTTCCTGTTGAAGCCTGCTTGTTTCTGATGCCTATTCCTTCATGTGTTACTCTTACCCCACTTTGGAATGTTTTAGGATTTATTTTTTTTCTCTGCTGTTCAAAAATTTCATGATGATGTGGTGTGGTGCTTTTTGTTTGTATGTTTTTTTTTTTTTAAGTTGTTCTTTTGGTCACTGCTGGACCATATCAGCCTGTCAACTTCCCTAAGTTTGGGAGATTTTCTTCTATTTTTAAAAAATATCATTTCATACATTTTTTTCTCTTTATGACCTATTAGTTGGATGGTAACCTTCTTTTTGTCTTATCTACCAGTTTTTTTCTTTTTATTCTGCCTTCTAAGGAAATTTCCTTGACTTCATCTTCGAATACTTTTATTGGATTTTTAATTTTCACATAATTTTAAATTTCCAGGTCTTTCTCAATATGTCATCAATTTGAGGACACTTATAGTGTTTTGAAGTTTTGTTTTCTGTTCCCTAAATTTTCTTTTGTGTTCCTTTTTTGTTTGTTTAGTTTCTTCTTTCATGATGGAAACTTTCCTGGAATATCTGGTAATCCTGAGCTGTGTGTAAGAGTAAGATACTAAAAAGCCGGTTAGAAGCTCTCTGTGACCCAGTGAGTCCTGTCACTGGTGGGCTTCGTGTTAGGCATTTAGGTGGTGAACAGGCCATTTTCTTGGGTGATTTCCAGGTGTCAGTAAGTAGAGATCTGTTCTCTGAGATTGTAGGTCTTTTCTTTGAGACTGTTCACTCTAGAGAACAATCTTCCAATGTATATATACCTCTTGGCATTCTGAGAGCAAAGTATATACCATTATATACCCAGGAGACATATTACCTGCTGTAAACTGAAAACCATGAAGGGGAGGGTTTGCAGCCTTTCTCTTAATTCTTCATCCTTGTTTTCTGCTATTGGTAAAGGTAGTTGCTTGACTACGGAGGGTGGGAAGGGGGGAAGGGAGCTCTCATTGTTCTGTTACTTAAACTTTGGATCAACTCCCCAACAGTCCCATACCTCACACCCTCTCCTGCAGTTCCTTTGCCTCTGAATTCTGGCCAGCAAGTTGTTCACTCTTTAGTTCCCTTTTTGCAGGCACCATACAGTTTCCTTGGCTTTGCCAAGTCACGTACTGTTCCTTCTTCCAAAATACTTCTTTCAAAATTGTATTAAAATTACACAGTGGAGTCACTTCTGTTCTTTGGGTTTATGGGTTTATACCTTCTTTTTCCCTTCACTTTCATTTTAGTGTAGTTTCAGAAACGGAAGATATATGTGTGCAATTAATTTGCCATGTTTGACCCGAATCACTGAGCCTTAGCTTTTGAATTTATATAAGGCATCTTTCAGAATGTGTTGACACTGTTGATGGTTAATTGATTAGCATTTGGTGGATGATGAAGTGTTGACTTTCTAAAAATCCCTCTGACTTGACCGGAAAACTCAGTGCATGATGTACCCACATCTTAAAATTTAAAAGTTAAAGTTGATCATCAGCCCAAACCTCAGCAAAGCAGAGCACTTACTCTCTCAACTGTCAGGTAGCTAAGGTGTTGCTACAGTTTGTTCCTTAGCACTGTGCCTCTTGAGCACTTGTAACAAACATTAAGCACTTTATTTGTGTCATGAGTCACGCTAGGCGCTGGCAATACAAAGATGAGTAGACAGTCATTTAAACAAGAAATTACATTACTGTGACTTAAGTGCTGTAACAGAGATGTATGTTGTATTTGCCAGCACAGAGAAGGAAGTGCCCTCCTCTACCTGGGAAGGTCAGATAAAGCTTCACATAGCCAGTTATGTTTGTTTGGAGCATTAAAGAACAAACAAGAGTTGATGAGGGCCAGGGGGGGCCAGTGAGGAGAGGGAAAATGTGTGAGGAGGTTGTTAGGGTATTTTGGGCAGGGGAGTGGCAAAGGTACAGCTTCAAAGGTGGCATATGCTAGTTAGAAAGTTTAAGGTAGTTTGGCATAACTCAGATATAATATAAAAGTAGATTTGGCTAGAAAGTTAGTCCAGGGCTAGATGATGGCTGTGTCATGTTAGAGGATTGTACTTTCTGTAGATTAGTGGTCTCCACATGTTTTTGTGGCACCCATATCAATGAAAGATGTTGAGCATACTCCTTCATATGTGTATATTTATAAGTTGCATGTCCTACTGTGTGTGTGTAAACGCACATACATATATATTATAAAACATAAAAATAGAAATGAAAGAGGAGAAAATAACTTATTCCTGTACCCCACTTTAGAGGCCATTGCTTTACATAGTGGTGAGCAAAGGAACAATTTTAAGCTGGTAGAGTTAATACCATGCTTGTGTTTTAGATTAACTACTCAGGTTACAATATGGGACGAAGTTTTAGACTTGGAGGAGGGGTGTGTGTATATGAGAGAGAAATGAGGGGGGGTCTTGGAGATCCTCAAATTTAATTGTGTAATAGGTTAATGGCAGCAGCTTAATCAAGAATAATGGCTTGAATTAAGGTAGAGTAGAACATGGGCTGAAGTCAAAAGAGATTTAAGTAGTACTATCTATAGGCGTTGAAAATGAACTCTGTTGATATAGAGGGGTAAGGAGATTGGCTTGGTCAGCCATTAGTTGAGATAGGGAACAAGGAGAAAAGCAAGTTTGCAGTGAGGTGAGATGACAAATTGAGTAAAAATTGATGTATTTATGGCCAACTATGTGGGAATGTCTCATAGTTGGGTATCCAGGTCTGGAATTCAGGAAAAGAGAACTAGGCTGATGATAGAGTTTTGGGAATCATTAGAATATATACGTAGTGGTTGAAACTTTGAATGTGGATGAGCTCACTCAGGATATTTATAGAAAAGGGCAGATCAGGCCTCTCTGGGGGAATAGTCATTTAAGGGGCAGCAAAGAAGCTGAGAGAGCTGTCAGGCTAGAACAGTGAGAGAACAGTGTCAAAAAGCCAAGAAAGGGAGTTTCCAGAATTGAGTAGCCAGGATCAAATGTAGCAGAAACATCACATGAGGCAAAAAGTATCTATTAGGTTGGGTAAGTAGTGGTCCTTTAACGACCTTACCTTGAGAAGTTTGAGCAGCCTGGGATGGAAGCCAAATTGCCACCAGGTGATGGTGCTAATGAAGGATGAGGAAGCAGGGACCATAAGTGTAGGCTTCTCCTTTAAGACTAAGCTTCTCTGGAATAGAGTGTAGCTTCAGCAAGCTGTAGAGTTCAGCTTCAGCAGGCTCTAGAGTTCAAGAAATTGTTGTGGTTTTGTTTTCAAAATGGGACTAAGCATTCTTTTTAGGCCCCGAGAAAGGAATCCATAGCTAGGGGTATTTAAAAATTAGAGTACAGAGGGATAATTACTGAGAAAGGAGATGGGAGAGAGTGCAATCTGGAGCACAGGAGAAATAGTTAACCTTAAATAGGAGGCGTATCTTCCTTGTAGACTGGAGCGATGTATGTATGGAAGGATATGATTGGGTTAAGTTTGTAGGTTAAAGGGCAGGAGACTGGGAGGGAGTTCCTTAGCTGGGGGACTCCATTTCCTCAATTCATTCCCTGATTCATGTAATAAACAAATATTTATTCTAAATGCCTACTATGCCTCAGGCACTATTCTAAGTATATGAGCTACATCTGTGAACAAAGAGCCTTGCCTTCATGGGCATGTATTCCAGAAAATGATGAAAGACAAGGCCATCTTCTGAGAGTGTAGAGCCGCGGTCCCCACCCTTTGTGGCATGGGGGACTGGTTTTGTGGAAGACAGTTTTTCCATGGGGTTGGGGGAGGGATGTGGTTCGGGCAGTAATGCGAGCGCTGGGGAACGACGGGGAGCGACAGATGAAGCTTCACTCACTCATCCACCGCTCACCTCCTGCTGTGTGGCCCGGTTCCTAACAGGCCGCGGACCGGTACCATTCCGCGGCCCGGGGGTTGCGGACCCCTGGTGTAGAGGATGAAGGTTGGTCAGAGCCTTGGGAAGAGAGGTGAAGAATGGGAGAGATTACCGGCCATGAACAGTGAGGAGCTTGCAGGGCCCACCTGAGGTTAAAGCACAGGTTTTGGTGCTCCTGTTGTGGAAACAGTCTAAATCCAGGTTGCTCCTGTACCTGAGAAGCAGAGAACCGTGTCTTAGAAGGGCTTTCTTGGCCTCCATTCTGCTAAAAATTAAGCACAAAAGAGGTATGTCCAATTTTGGTGGTGTTCTGTTTAGAGTTATTTACATATGCCCCTTTTCCTTCTGTAGAGAACATTCTTATCTTAGGAAACCAACCTAGTAAGTATTAAGTTTGCCAGAATGGCACCAGTTTCTTAACATTTGAAGCCTTTTCTGTGGGAAGCATCCTGGAACCTAGTCCTATGGCATGTCCTGGAGCTCTCCTGAGTTCTGAGGCTCTATTTAATATTTATCTCCCATTCCTCACTTGTGCCCTGTACACACGCCACACACAACACACATGCACTCATGGGGAACCAGAGTGTAGAGGGGTCCTTTACTGAATTTTTTCTTCTGTCATACTGGGGAAAGTCACAGAGGTTAATTGATTGGCGTAAGCACTCGAACATTGCTCTGATGCCTATCGAGAACTTAGTATGGTATTACTATTTTGGAAGCAGTTTTGCAACTTTAACTTACCCTGTCTTTCTTACTCTTGATAAATGTAAATATTCTTAGTCTTCTTGGATGGGTGGGCTTTGTTTTCTTTCTAGTCATTCAAAGTACCTGTACTCCTTGGCTAATTCTAATTTCACTATCATGACAGCTTGGATAGCATTTTCTTTTTTATGGGGACTTTCATGTTGGAGGAATAAGTCTTAACTAGTAAATTGAACAGCATTTTTCTTTTTTGTAGTAGTTAGAATCAGTTAAGAGACAGAGACTTTGAAGTGAAATAAATTTTACTTCAGCTTTTGTTCTATAAAGTTTAATTTCACCATCAAGCTCTAAATTGATGGAACTGGCACCATTTTTTAAAGTTTTTTTTTTTTAATTTAACCTCGTGAGATGGATTTAGGCTGCAGAAACTCTAGCTGTGATATAGAATAGCATAGCATAATACAGGCAGAGCAGTTTAGAAATCAAATGAGGTCTCTTGAACCAGCCAGTGGCTGCATTTAAATTATTGATCCTCTTAGCTCTGTGATCTTGGGCAGGTTACTTAAGTTTTGTATATCTCCGTTGCCTCATCTGTAAAATGGGGATAGAATTATGAAGGTTAAAAGATCAAATATAAACAAGTTGTTAAAACATGTGGCAATAGAAACTACTTAATAAATCACAGTTATTATAACTATAGTTTTTATACAGTTACATTTCTGGTATTAAAACTAAGTTTTGTGTTTTTTTGACTTCTAAATAAAGAACATGAAAAACATTTTTTAAGTTCTAGTGTTACTGAAAGCCAAAGATAAGATTTTAGACTTTATCGCCTTCTAATAAAATACCCATTAAAAAACCCCTTCCTCCTATATTTTATATCCAAAGAACTTAAGCTGTTTAATGTTCTAATTTCATTGATTATCTTGAAATATCCTGATTTGGGGGGCCTTGATGGAACCATGAAAATATTCATCCTCAGTAAGGAAGTTGAGGTTTAAATATTATATGTGATAGGAATAATCACCTATTCTGTAATTAATTTTATAAGATGCACATACAACTATTTTTATGAAAACTCTTCTGTATAGTTAAGCCATCTTGTTGGTCATCTTAATAGGTCTACAGAAGATTATTTAAATATCTGATTAGGTCTTTCTTATTAGACATGTTCACCAATTACAAGAATCTTTAAAGTCAGATATTATTAAATTACTCAGATTAGAGTTTAATATAGGAACAGTTAAGTAAAAAAACAAAAGAATAAAACATACTCATACTTATTACCTAAAAATATGTTTCTAAATCCTTATAATAGCATTAGTTTAGACCATAAGTGTCATGAGGGCAGGAACTGCCTTGTCTATTAATTCAAGTAACATGTTTATTGAGTGTCCACCGTGCACCCAGCACTTTTTCAAGTGCTGGGAATATTGCAGGGAACATAGTAGACAAAAATTCCAGTCCTCATGAGATCACATTTTTATGTAAATTGTATCTGCACTGCTTGGCACATGACAGGTGTTCAAGAATATGTTCCTCTACACCCTTTAGCTGCCCCAGAGGCTGAGTATAAAAGTGCAAATAGTCTCCTTTCCTAGCCAGTTACTGTTAGGGGCTACAAGTCAAGTTATGCTAGGGGGCTTCGTATGTCCCCTCCATGGGTCTGTCTGCAGAGGTCATGGGACCCTGGAGGACTTTAAGCAGCAGAGTGAAATTTCAGTTCACATCAAAGTGTTGCATTTATGCAGTTGAAATACTTGTTTGACCCCAGAGGGCCTGTTTTTCCTCTTTTAGTAACTGAATGTTGGGTCTAACTTGAATGTAAGTTAAAAATTAAAGTAGTATATTAACTTTTTCAAGTAGAGTTTTCATGTAGATGGAGGAAAGAACCTTAGAGATATTCTGCCTGTTTTTTTTTAAATTAATGTTTTGTTTCCCTTTGTTTTCAGATGCAGAAATAACCTTGTAAGTCGGTACCTATGTTATTTTTAAGTGAAGCAGGTGAGGGCTTTGCCCAAAGTCCCAATGTTAGATGGTGGTAGAGCCTAGCCTTCTATTGCTTGGCCTTGTGTTCTTTCCTCTAGAAAGAAACATACACCACTCAGTGCTCCATCCATTAGTACAAGCCAACCTAAAAATCGGTTGTTTAACAAGTTTATACATTTCTTGTATTTTGAAATTTTGAAATCTCTCCCTTTTCTGAATCCTCTTAGCACTTTATGCCTCTCCTGTGGCATTTATCACTTTGTACTCTTAAATAATTATCTTCTATTAGAAAAAAATTTTTTCTAGTTGAAACCTCTCTGAGAATAGGATGTGTATGTGGTTCCATTCCCCATAGCTCTTAATCGAATGCCTGGCATTCACTAGGTACTCAAATTATTAAACATGTACTCACAGAGATTATATTTTGGGTCTGGTAACCATGAAAACCCACAAGAATCTATTTAGCCTACAACAATTTAAGAAGCTCTTTGGTTTAGCCTCAAATCTAGGTTTGAATTCTGGCTTCATCCTCAACTTGGCTTTGTGATCTTCAATAGCTCACTTACATCCTTCTCTTCATCTGTAAAATGGAAATAGTATGTGCTCCATCCAGATTGAAGATTTAGGTAGTAAAATGTATCCAAAGGATCTAGTGCTTGATGTACTAATAGCCACTCAGTAAATGGTAACTATTCCATTTTGAAATTTATTTTCTATTTATTATAAATGTGCAGATCTTAGTAATAGCTCTATTACTATGTGCAGGATTTATAATAACATAGAGGAAGTTCTGTGGTGAAGAGTTGACAATATTTTGGTGTGGTTATCAGATTGTAAAGTCTGGGGTTTTTGGCTTACTAGTTATTTATTTAGGATGTCTGATTTTGGGCTCTATGGACTGATTTACACTACGAAAACTTAAAAGCGACTGATAAATAAACTAGAATGGCAATTTATTAATAAGTCATTAGAAATGCATCCTCTCCCATAGAAAAAAATGCCACAGTGGAACCCTTGCAATCAGGAGGTTGCTTGACAAGTAAAGGTAACTGATTGGCTGTTTAGTGCTACAGTAGTCTCATGAATCAATCTTCACCTGCCACTGGGATTCTTGGGACCCCCTCACTCCCAGAGAGTGCTAGGGGCACTGCCTAACCACCTCTCATGAATCGCCTGTTCTTACAAGTTATCTGCTTTTGTGTTGCATATTCTTGAAGGAAAAAGCAAAACACTTGGAGGTTTCATACTTAGTCATTAGCCTGTCATTTCTGCCTGAGTTTACAGCCTCGCTTTGGTTGGATTAGGGGAGCTTAGATAGACTCCTAAATTTTTAAAATTTAAATTTTGTATTAGGAGAAGTTGTAGGCGTACAAAAACCTAAAGAGATTTGTATAATTAACCCCTATGCATCCATCATCCAGCTTCAACAGTTATTAACATATGGCACATATTGTTTCATCTATACTGCCTGTCCCTCTCCACATTATTTTAAAGCAAATTCTAGAAATTATATAATTTTACCTGTAAATATTAAGTATGTATCACTAAGAAATAGGACTATGTTTTAAAAATATGTACAATGCTATCATCATACCAAAAAATCCCACTAATAATTTCTTAACATCTAATCGGTGATCAGAGCTCCCCAATTACCTCATCAGTCTTTTTAAATCATTGAATTGTTCAAATCAGCTTCCAGACATGTTTCACACATTGCACTTGGTTGATACATTTCTTGGGTTTCTTTTAATCTATAACAGCCTCCTTCCTTTCTTGCTGTTTATTTATCAAATTTGTCATCTAGAATTTTACATATTCTGGATTTGGCAGGCAATATCCTCACGGTGTTGTTTAACTTGTTCCTCTGTTCTCCTATCTTTGGTAAACTTGTGGCTAGGTCTAGGCTTGATTGGATTCAGGTTTGAAATTTTTCCCCCAAGAATATGTCATAGGTGGTTGTGGTTTACTTCCTGTCTGTTGCATTATACCAGAAGGCACATAGCAGTGTCTTGGCAGTTCTCTTTTTGTATATGAACGTTGATCATGGGGCTCAGTATTATCAACTTGATCCATCAATTATATTTTTTCAGTGAAACCATTATATTTTGGTTATTTCTAATTTTATTCTCAAGGAGTACCTTGCTGTCAAACATTATTGCCTTTCTTCTAATTTGTTTTTCATATGCAGCCAGAATGATCTTTTAAGTATTAGTTAGATCATGTACTACCCTGCTTAAAACTCTTCAGTAGTATCCCATTACTCATAAACTAACACCTGAACTTCCACCCATTCTGTGAAGATCTGCATAACCTGGGCTTGATCTGCCTTTCTACACCTCATGTTATGCCATTCTGTCCTTTGAGCAGAAGTACGCCTTTATTCATAGCATAGGCTCTTGTAGTAGACTGCCTGAGTGTGTGATCTTGGGCAAGTCATTTTAACTGCTCTGTGCCTTGGTTTCCCCATATTTTAAAGTCAGTGTTTTAAGAGTATATGCAATAGGATTCTAATGATAAAATAATACATATAAATCACTTAAAACAATGCCATACAAAATAATAAATACCAAATATTAACTGTTGGTTGGTGCTGGTGCTGGTGTTCTCTCTCTCTCTGTGTTGCAGCCACACTGTATTTTTCAGTTTCTGGAACTGCCAAGCTCTTGCCAGCCTCAAGATATATCCACATTGTTCTGATTATCTCTTGCTACATAACAAACCACTCAAAATTTAGTGGCCTAAAACAACAGTATCATTTATCTAGCTCACCAATAGCAAGTTGGGTAGAGCTTGGTGAGGACAGCTCATATCTGCTCTATGTGGCACTGTCTGGGGTGGCTCAACTGGGGGCTGCAAGATCTACTTTTAAATGGGTCATTCATATGGCTGGCAGGATAGTGTTGGCTCTTGACTGTGAACTCAGCCAGGGACCTTGGTTCTTCTCCGCAGGCTGTTTAGCTTTCCTTGCTGCATCATGGTCAAGTTTGAAGAGTGAGTGCCCTACAAGAACCTGGCTGAAAGCTGGATGGCTTATTACCACCTGGTCTCAGAAGTCATACAGCGTCACTCTGGCCTCATTGTTTTGGTCTAGCAATCACAAAGGTCCATTCAGATTTAAGGGAAGTGGACATAAACTCCACCTCCTGATAGGCGGATGACATGGTTCTAGAAGAGGGACAGGAGTTATGTTGCAGCCATCTTTGGAAAATGCATTTTGTCACACACATGCTATTGTCTGAGCCTATGAAACACTATTATCACTCTGATTCCCACTCGTTAGCTAACTATCCAATCTAAATCTCTTCCTCCGTTCCTGATGTGCACTCTCTTTCCCGCAGCTCTCTATTTTCTTTGGCAATACTGATCACAGTTGGTAATTATCTCTTTAAGTCCAGGAAGGTTAAGGCCTGTTATATACCCAGTACCTTGCCTAGAATCCTTTGAAATGTTAAAATGTATTCTTTGTAACTTACAAATGTAAGCATCATATATCACATTTTCATTAGCAATAGCATATTCCAAACTTTGTTGGAAGAATGGAACAGAGATACAGAAACACCAGGAGTCAGTCCTTTAACTCCTCAGAGTTCATCTCCTACCGTTAGCTTAGGGTGAGGATGGGGTAGAGGAGAAACACATATATAAATTTTGTGAGGGAGAGGAGGTAGGAGGAGGAAGCAGTTTGAACGGCTGAATTCCTACTATTCTCCCTGTACTTTTAAACCTAAACCCACAAGTCTATTTTCTATTCCCCTATTCCTCTAGGATCCAGTTCATGGCAAAAGGCTTCTAGCTGGTCTGACAAAGAAATACTCACTACTCTCAGGGAGCAGCCAAATAGATGTACTTTATTCAAGAAAAGCTAACCCGACCCTCACTCAGAAACAGTGTTCTTTTACTTTTGGCACAGATCTAACAAGATTAGGTTCCAGGTTTCTCAGCCCCCAGGAGACTGGGTAGGAAAGAGAGAATAGACTTTTCGAAGTGAGATATAGATAACAGCAAGAAAAACAGCTGTTGGTGCCTCAGATATTGTGGCCTGGGAATAGTTAGGTGAGGTAGAAGTTTTCATAAATTCGAAAGGCTTTTATTAGTTAATAAACATAGCATGCCAGTTGCTGAGTGTTAGAGACAGAAGGGTGAACAGACTCTTGGAGCTTGCAATCTGGGGATGGGAGTAGACTTTATGATTACTTTTACTTTTAACCTACATGTGTCTTTATATTTTAAATGATTTTTAAAATGATTTTCTTATAAACATCATATGGTTAGGTGTTCCTTTATATCCAGTATGACAGTCTCTGCCTTTTAATTGGGGTGTGTAGACCATATACATTTAATATGATTATTGATATTATTTGGGTTTGAGTCTACCATCTTACTTGTTTGCAGTTTGTCCCATCTATTCTTTGTTCCCTTCTCTTCATGCTCTTTTGCCTTGTTTTGGCATACTTACTTGAGTATATTTTATAATTCCTTTTATTTACTATGTTGGCTTACTAACTATACCTCTAAATATGTTTTGTTGTTGTTTAGTGACTCTTTAGTGTTTGTAGTATGTACTCATCACACTCTACCTTCAGGTGGTATTATATCTCTTCACATATAATAAGAACCTTACAATAGTATAGTGTTTGTGCTATTGTTATACATTTTACTTCTACTAATAACATAACCCTCAAAATAAATTGTTATTATTTTTACTTAATTATGTTCATAAAATTTATTTTATTAATCTATTTTTGGCTGCATTGGGTCTTCATTGCTGTGCATGGGCTTTCTCTAGTTATGATGAGCAGGGCCTACTCTTCGTTGCAGTGCACGGGCTTCTCATTGCGGTGACTTCTCTTGCTGCAGAGCATGGGCTTTAGGTGCACGGGCTTCAGTAGTTGTGGCTCGTGGGCTCTAGAGGACAGGCTCTGTAGTTGTGGCGCACGGACTTAGTTGCTCCGCAGCATGTGGAATCCTCATGGTTACATGAAAGTAACCATTAACTATTTTAAAGCATATAGCATTTAGCACATTCACAAGGTTATGTAAACATCGCCTCTGTCTAGTTCTAAGATATTTTCATCACCCTAAATTCACTTTCTTTTTTTTTTTTTTTTTGCGGTACGTGTGCCTCTCACTGTTGTGGCCTCTCCCGTTGCGGAGCACAGGCTCCGGATGTGCAGGCTCAGCAGCCATGGCTCACGGGCCCAGCCGCTCCGTGGTATTTGGGATCTTCCCGGACCAGGGCACGAACCCATGTTCCCTGCATCGGCAGGCGGACTCTCAACCACTGCGCCACCAGGGAAGCCCTCACTTTCATTTTTGAAATATGTTTTTATTGGGCAGAGAATTCTTGATGAGTTTTTCTTTTCATACTTTTAAGATGTTGTTTCACTGTCTTCTGGCTTGTGTTATTTCCAATGAGAAATCTGCTATCATTTTTCCTTTGTTCCTCTGTATGTAATGTGCCCCACAATCCTGAGATTATGTTTAAGGTTTTCTCTTTATCATTGGTTTTAAGCAATTTAATTATGATGTCCCTTGGTGAAGTTTTTTTTCATGTTTCTTTGTGCTTCACATTTGTCAAGCTTTTTGGGTTTGTGGCTTTAGGATATTATCCAGTTTGTAAATTTTCCAACCATAATTTCTTCAAATATTTTTTTCCATTCTTCCAATCTTTGAGAATTTCAATTGCATGTATATTAGGCTACTTGAAGTTGTTCCATAATAATTACATTGATACTCTATTTTTGTGGGTTTTTTCTCTGTGCTTTATTTTGAGTAGTTTCTATTTCTGTATCTTCAAATTAGTTTTCTTTCCTTTGGCAGTGTTTAATTTGCTGTTAATTTCATCCAGTATGTTTTTCATCTCCAGAAAACTGATTTGGGGCTTTTATATATCTTCAAGTCTCTCCCTAAAATGCTTATGCTTTCCTCTGCCTTCTTGAACATGTGGACTGTCATTATAATAACTATCTTAATGTTCTTGTCTACTAGTCCTATCATCTGTATCGTTTCTGGGTCTGTTTCTGTTGACTGATTTTTCTGTTCTTTATGGATTTAATTCTCTGAGTGTTAGATATTTAGAATTTTAGTTTATTGAGTGCTGAATATTTTTGTATTTTAAATATTCTTGTAGAAGGGCCTAATGAAAGAAGCAGGATATTTTCTAATATTTATACAGAGATAATAACTTGTGTAGTTATAACACTCATCTCAGAGGGAATGAGGAAGTAAAACGTATTTGTTAGCATGACAATAACAAAGATTTATAACTTATGAGATTTTGAATCAGTTGGTGAGTAATTCAGAAATGAAGAAGAAAGAAACTTAAGTCTAGTTTTCATTGCCAGACAACATTCTCTTATTTGGGAGTAGTGAAAAGTCCTGGGCTTTGCAATTGGTCTTGGATTTGAATCCTAGAGATACCAGTACTGGCTGTGACCTTTGGCCAATTATTTAAACTATCCCTTCCTCCAAGTCCTTTTTTGTTTGTTTGTTTGTTTGTTTGTTTTTAATCTAACTTCTTTTATATCTTAGAGTTGTTTTGAGATGGAAATGAGAATTTATATAAGTTATTTACATGTAATAGGAATTCAACAAAATGTTACTTTCTTCCTCTACCTTTTCTTCTTTTAGCTGTTTCATTTTGCAACAGTGCTGCTTTTGAATCACATGTTGGTTTGAAATGGGAGAAAAATAGTCACTACTCAACTACTCTTGTTACTCTTGAACAATTATTGTAACTCTTCCCATGGCAAGAGTTATTCTTGAGCTTTAATTTTCATCAAATTACCTGCAGTTGAAAATACCCAGTTGGCAACTTGCCTAAAATTGCTTTAATACATTCAAATTTGCTTCTATTAAGATTTTATGCTATTTTTTCAGTTATTCTATCCCTATTAAGTAAACATATATTATTTGAGATATATGATGAGAAACTTATTTTTAACATAGTTTAGAATAAATTAATTCTGTAAATGGCAGAGGGTTAATAGATTTTAACTGAAGATTTGTACCGTCTATTAGTGTATTAGTTTCCTATGTCTGCTGTAACAAATTACCACAAAGTTGGTATTAAGATAACACACATTTATTCTCTTACAGTTCTAGATGTCAGAAGTCCAAAATCAGTTTCACAGGGGTAAAACCAAGGTGTCAACAAGGCTGCAGTCCCTCAGGAAGCTCTAGGGGAGAAAGGTCTTCTTGCCTTTTCCACTTTCTAGAGCTGCATTCCTTGTATTCATGGTTCATGGCCTCTTCTTCCATTTCAAAGCCATCAGTGTAGCATCTTCCAGTCTCCCTGACTCTTCTTTTGTCACATAAGCTTCTTCTTTACTTAAATCTCCCTCTGCCACCTTCTTATAAGGACAATTGTGGTTACATTTCGGGTCCACCAGCATAATCCAGAAGAATCTCTCCATCTAAGGAGTCTTAATCACAGCTGCAAAATCCTGTTTACGAACAAGGTAACATTCACAGGTTCTGGGTATTAAGAGCTGGATATCTTTGGGGGCAATTATTAAACCTTCCACAATTATTTAAAGAGGATATCAATAAATCCTATTTTTCAAATGGTATAATTTTTTTTTGCAGCCCTACGTTTAAAAGATCTATCAATTTACTGAAGTCTTCTGTTGCTCTCCCATTTTACATTGATTATTTACAATTTCACCTAGTGAAGTATGTTTTTTTTCTATGTCCACGTCACAGATATTTAGTTGTGATGACTGATGAGAAAAAGATTGTTTAAAAGTATTTCCTAAAGTAGTTCATACAGCCCACTTTATAAAACTTGTTTTTATGTAATCTAACCTTTCTGACTGTGTGTGTGTGTGCGTGCATGTGTGTGTAGGAATTCTGTAATGGTTCAGACAGCTTTTACAGAAAGTATAAAGTACAACTAGTTAGGGAATTACATTTTTAAAACTAAAGGGAAACACTTTTCTGGAAAAACTTCTTTATCAGAGGTGAAGTGTTCAATAAAATGCTGGAAGAATTAAATTCTTAGATGCTTTCTGCCAGAAAGAAACCAAATCAAGACAGGAAAAACAACAAGGAGAAAGTAGAAAGTATCTTCACAAGTGTATAGCTCCTCTTTCATCAAAATATGCATATTATTCCTGTCATGTAATCCTTTTCAGAAATGCCCTGTGTGATGAAACCTAGTTAATGTCTGAAGCAGATATAAGATACATTGGAATTAGTAACTTCTAGTCTCAAAGACCAATGTTTTCACAGACAGGCTAACACTATTATTGTTATTGTTGTTATTGTTATTATTGTATTTTGTTACAGAGGTGAAATCATTGTATCAAAATACAGATCAGAGGGTTATCTTCCCTTGCAGAAGGAAAGCTCAAGAACTATGATAATTGGCATGACTAAAAGTAAGTTTTTGGATTCTTCCAAGCCACACTATCATTCCAATAAAGTGTTATAATACAAATTATTTTCAAAATACAAGTAAAAGGTAAGTGGTGCCAGTGCACATACATATATCCCATGAAAACACTTAAGTACTCTTAACAGTGCTTAACATGCATAGTAGGCATAGTTGTCTAGCTATACTATCCCACTTCTGTCAACAAAATTTCAGCTCAAGGGCCAGGCAAGAGTTTGGTTACATCAGTGAACTCAGGTTTACCTGGCAAAAGAACTCTTTTCCCATCCAAGGAGTCAGTATAGGATAAAGATGTGGGCTCTGGAGCCAGGCCGTGTTTGTGTGCTGGCTCTACCATGTGTCATCTTGAGCAAATTACATACCCTCTCTATGCCCCAGGTTCCTCATCTGCAAAAGAGTGTTAATAGTAACTACCTCACACAGGTTGAGAGGATTAAATAACGCAGGCGTAGTGCTTATAACAGTGACCATATGGTAAGCTCTCAAAAATGTTAATTATAACCAAAGAATTTACCACGTATCCATTTTGTAAGTTTAAGCTTTTGCTTTCAGGCTTAAGAGTGCCATATTTGAATTTCTTAGTTTGAGTTATCCAATCTACGGATCTCTTCCTTTGGCACAAATGATGGAAGTTGTATGCTTATTGATTTATAAAAGGGAAACGGTTAAGATGTTATATCATTCCAACTGCAAAAGGTTAAAAACTCAACTTTTTTGTCACTATTACTTTTTAAAATTCAATAACTAGTGTTTAAGCTATTCAGTTTTTATTATATTAGTTCTGTAATCTTTCAGTTACTACAGAGAATTTCCAGTAATTTGTAAAATCAGGAACAAGGTAAAACAGGATGGTTAAAGATACAGTGTTGAAAAGAAATATGAGTAGATACAGCAGACACCTGAGATAAGATCAGTATTAGTGGAAAACAGAACATGGCTGAGCTTCTTGACAAATGAGTGAGAAGTGTGTTGAGTTGTAGTCTTGTTTCGGCATAACAGCAAGCAGACAAATTTTTCCCTAGCACTGTCATATGAAATACTGAATAATATGGGGATCCAAAGGGAGTTTGTTGTTAGTCTATTAAGAGATTCAAGGGAGAACTTTAAATCTTAATTCTATGAAGGCTTTCTTCTAAGGAATTGCGATAAGCAGAAATTTGCCTTCTGACTTTATCAATAATATAGGGGGAGGGAAAGATTAGTCTTGGAGAATTTATAATTGTTAGCAGGGTTTTTTTTAAAATCTTTATTCAATTATAATTGCTTTACAATGTTGTGTTAGTTTCTGCTGTACAACAAAGTGAATCAGCTATATGTATACCTATATTCCCATATCCCCTCCTTCTTGGGCCTCCCTCCCACCCTCCTCATCCCACCCCTCTAGGTCGTCACAAAGCATGGAGCTGATCTCCCTGTGCTATGCAGCAGCTTCTCACTAGCTACCTATTTTACACATGGTAGTGTATATATGTCAATGCTACTCTCTCAATTCATCCCACCCTCCCCTTCCCCTCCCATGTCCACAAGTTTGTTCTCTACGTCTGCATCTCTATTCCTGCCCGACCACTAGGTTTATCGGTACCATTTTTCTAGATGCCATATATATGTGTTAATATACGGTATTTGTTTTTTTCTTTCTGACTTCACTCTGTATGACAGACTCTAGGTGCATCCACATCACTACAAATGACTCAACAAATACTTTTGATATTTCTACCAAAGTAAAAAATAGTAGAAAAGAATGAATGCATTTAGGATACTGGGGATAGGAAGGTGTTGATTTTTTTTTTAAAGTGTTATGGCCTAGCTTATAAATTCATATAAACTTTGCATTTTTCTCCATAGTCTAGCCATATTTATTTTTGATATGATTTTTTTTATTACCGTGATGTAAAATTGTTGTAGGATGACATGCCATGCTCATGTGCTGTTTGACCACTGCTCTCTTCTTGAGAAATAAGGCTAACTTGTTTTTTCTCAAATGTCTCAAAAAGAGCATTCAATTGAGGCTCTAGAGCTCTTCTTCACATGATGAGAGGCTATGTTTGAGTAGGAAAGATTTAAGAGTAGATTTTACCACTTTGTCCAGAATCCAGGTTTTAGACTTTTATAGAAGAACTGAAGAGAACTGGTTCCTAAATGGTCACTGAATAGTTGGATGAGGCAACCTTAATCCAGGTTCTGTTATTATCCACTTAGATAGTGTGGAATGTCTGCGAAACACAAAGGCTTTATTAGAATTTATACTTTTCTATTTATCAGTTGGTTCAGCTAATATTTGTACTTAATGTTTAGTTAATCCATCATCATCTTCTATGCTTTGTTAGCTGGAGAACCAGTTAGGGAACTTTCTCCAGGTTTAGATGATTGGCTTTCTTAGAGTTGATATTTTACAGGATTTCTTAGGACGAGCTTGCTGGTTCACAATTAAAGGCACACAAATAGTTTTAGATTATTGTTGTATAGGATAACTCTAGGTATTGTTGCACACCATAAAGAGGATTCTGAGGAGACCTAGTTGATGAAAAAACTTGCCTCAGTGGAGATTTGTGGATGATTTGTAGGAAGTATTCCACAGGCAAGAGTGTCTCCAAATCTCTGTTTGCCAGATGAATTCATTATCACTCAGGCTGTAATATTTTTAACTGTCATTCAGTTTTTTAAAAAATTAAGGCATATATTCAGTAAAGTGCACAAATCTAAAGCTCACTGGATGTTTACATAGCTATTTATTTGTGTAATCACGGAGATAACATTCCACTAACTGTTTTTTTAAAGCAAGGAAATACATTGCATTAAAATTGTTTGCTCAAATTTTTTTCTTATAAATATAGTACATGTTCACATATTGAAAAGTTGAGATAAGAAAAAATAAGTCATTTGTAATCCCACCACCACCAACTCTAAATGTCTTGGTATATAATCATTTATTCATTTATTTATTAAGTATTTTCTGGGTGCTTAATATGTGCCAGGTGTTTGAGTTGCTGGGAACACAGCCCTGATTAAAAATGGCAAAATCCTTGCCCTTAAGGAGACAACACTTTAGCTGGGGGAGAGGGATAATAAATAAGAAAATATGTTGTATGTCAGATGGTGATAAGTGCAGTGGGGAACAGTAAAAGAAGGGGGATAGGGAAGTCCTGGGAGAGGAGAGGAAGGGGCTACAGTCTTTAGGGCAACCAGGAAGGCCTCACTGCGAAAGTAACATTTGAGCAAACACCTGAAGGAGGCAAAGGGAGATTCTAGACAGATCTGAGGGGAAAGAGTGCTTCAGGCAAAGGCCCTGAGGTAGGGGGTGCTTGGCATTGTTTGAGAAACAAGGAGGGCCATTGTGGCTGGGCAAAAAACAGTAAGCAAATGGCATTTTGTTCTTTTTCATGGCTGAGTAATATTCCATTGTATGTATGTGCCACATCTTCTTTATCCATTCCTCTGTTGATGGACACTTAGGTTGCTTCCATGTTCTGGCTATTGTAAATAGTGCTGCAGTGAACACTGGAGTGCATGTATCTTTTCGAATATTACTCAGCCATAAAAAAGAACAAAATAATGCCATTTGCAGCAACATGGATGGACCTAGAGATTGTCATATGGAGTGAAGTAAGTCAGACAGAGAAAGACAAATATCATATGATATCACTTATATGTGGAATCTAAAAAAAAAAGGGTATGAATGAACTTATGTACAAAACAGAAGTAGAGTCACAGATGTAGAAGACAAACTTATGGTTACCAGCGGGTAAGGGGGAGGAGGGATAAATTGGGAGATTGGGATTGACATATACATACTACTATGTATAAAGTAGATAACTAATAAGAGCCTGCTGTATAGCACAGGGAACTCTACTCAATACTTTGTAATGGCCTATATGGGAAAAGAATCTAAAAAAAAGAAAGAGTGAATATATGTATAGGTATAACTGATTTACTTTGCTCTACACTTGAAACACAACATTGTAAATCAACTATACTCCAATAAAAATTAAAACAGTAAGCTACAGAAAGGTTGGAGAGGGAACAGGGGTCCTATCCTATAGTGGTCTTTGCTCCTGAGAGGTGATTCCACGTGAGAATCACCTTGGAAGCGGGGCTGCCCACCAGACCAGTGATTCTAGGGCTTGGGGCCAGGTGTTTGTAATGCAGCCAGGGTTGAGAAACACTGATGGCAGGTCTTTAGACCATTGTAAGGACTTTGGCTTTTACTATGAGTGAGATGGGAAGCCATTGGAGGGTTTTGAGCAATGCTCCACCTGGTTTAGGTTTTATTACTTTAAAACTCTATATTATGAAATTTTTTAGACATACAAAAAAGTAGAAAATACTGTCTCCTATACCACCATTTTCCCACCCACTTCAGTAGCAACCTCATTTTGCCTTACTTGGTTTATCCTAACCTCTCGCCCCCCTTTTTTTTTCCTGGAGTATTTTAATACTAGCTTCAGTTTTTAGAAGGATCACTCTGGTTTCTGTGTTGGGAAAAGGCAAGGCAGGGAAAGGGCAGAATATAAGTATATCTTTGTGGATTTTTTTCTCTGAATATACAGTTGACCCTTGAACAACACGGGTTTGCGCTGCGGAGGTCCGCTTATGCTTGGATATTTTTTTGCTAGATACATATCACGATACTGCACGATCTAAGGTTGGTTGAATCCAAGGATACAGAGAGCCGACTGTAAAGTTGTACTTGGGTTTTTGACTGCTCAGAGTATTGGTGCCCTTAACCCTCACGTTGTTCGGGATTCAACTGTAGATAAATTAAACAAAAATTGAATTGTGCTGTGTTAACAGTTTTACATAAACTCTTTTCACTTACTATATTGGACACCTTATGTCACTGAATATTCTGGAACTTTGTTTTTTAATGGCTACATAGGATTCCGTTATGTGGATCTACCATGATTTATTTGATCTTACATCATTAGATGTTTTAATTTACAATCTTTGCTTATCATAAACAGAGTGGTGATACATCCCTATAGCTAAATCTCTGCATATATATATATTATTTCCTTAAGGTAAGTTCCTAGAATGGAATTGCTGTGTCAAAGGATATGCACAGAAGTTTAAAGCTTTTGATATGCATTGTCAAAGTGTTTTCGGAAAGCCTTTACTAATTTATACCCCCACTAGGTGTTTCTGAAAGTGTCAGATTTCCTTAAACTCTAACATTGAATTTTTTCATTAAAAAAAAAAAAAGATTTCCTGTTTTGACAGGCGAAAAAATGATAACTCGTGGTTTTAATTTGCAGTTCTTTGATTCCTAGTGAGCTTGAATGTCATTTCCATTTGCATTTTTAAAAAAATATGCTTATTATATCATTTTCTAGCTGTGTGACTTTGGATAAGTCACTTAGGACCTACGCTTTTGTACTATGAAATGGGTGTTTTATACCTGCTTCACAGAGTTTTCATGAACATTAAATAAAAGCATTTTTTATCTCTAGGTTTTTAAACTTTTTGATCCACAGTAGAAAAAAAAAAAAAAAAAGACATCCTACTTTGTGACAAGCATATATAAATATGTAGCCAAAAGTTTCATGAAATGATACATATACCTTTACCAAGTGTGATACAGTCTGATGTTTTACATTCTCATTCATTGCTTAAAATGCCCATTAAGTTAATTATAACCCTCTGGGTTATGACCCAGTGTTTGAAAAACACTCTCATAAGCTCTGGAGTACTATATCTTGTCAGGTGCTCTTTTATCTTTAGTGATTATCTCTTCCAGGTAGCTCAGAAATCAGCCTCCCTTTACCTCTACTAAATTCATTTTCAGAAAAGCTAAAGAGGAAACAAACAACCAAATCTAGCTTACTGTACTGTTGAATCAAATTTTTGGTCAGTGAAAAATGTTAAATAACTTCACAGTCAGAAAATGTGTTTGTTTGGGCTTTTGTGATACCATAATGACTGAATTGTTAACACAGTTGTTGTGTAATAGATCTAATGCATTTGAGCAAAATGCCACATAATCACAGGGATTGATTGTATTTGCAAAACCCCAAATTGGGACACAGCATCTGATAGTTTTGCCTATAATTTTTGTTGCCTGAAAAGCCAACAAAAATGGAAACCATAAATCACATTTAGTTATATTTAATACAGCCTTTTTCAATGGAAAAATAAAATAGTATGAAAGCTAGGTAATCCTGAGATACTGGGAATGTGTGGCGACCATGCATAAAATACCAGATGCTGTTCATTGGTAGGACTTGTAGCTAAACTACTTGAGGACCACTCAGAAAAGAGATAAATCTAATTATTAGCTGTGACTAGAGGAAACTTGATAGGTGAAAGTGAGAATCACTTCCAAGCTTGAGGGCTGTTGGAATGAGAATTGCAGAGAGAAACAGAGTGGGAATGGACTGGTGGCGTTTACTATTTGGAAAGCATCCAGGAGTTTAATGTATTTGAGAAGAGAATTGTGTTGTTACTTTTTTTTTTTTGCGGTACGCGGGCTTCTCACTGTTGTGGCCTCTCCCGTTGCAGAGCACAGGCTCCGGACGCGCAGGCTCAGCGGCCATGGCTCACGGGCCCAGCCGCTCCACGGCATGTGGGATCTTCCCAGACCGGGGCACGAACCCGCGTCCCCTGCATCAGCAGGCGGACTCTCAACCACTGCGCCACCAGGGAAGCCCTGTGTTGTTACTTTTGACCTCTAGTTTAACATTAAATATGTTTTATCTGTTAAAATTATTTTTTGATGCTAAGACAGAAAAATTTTTTCATGACTCTAAGTTAAAAGTTTGACTAATACACATTTACCATTCTCCTACTCGCCCCTCCACAAAGGAGAAAATTTTAAGGCATGTCAGAAACAATTTGGTACAAGAATATGAAAACTAAATTTTATACCAAAGAACTGTAATTTACCTTTGAAAAATAGCAGAATATGTATGCTATATCTATACTATATTGATTTTTAAACATTAAATGTCATCAGATTTAGAAAAATAAACAACTCTGCCTTTCTCTATGTTAGTGGGTGTTCACTTTAATTAAGATCACCTAAATTCTAACATGTGGTTAGAATTGTATATTTGAGATGTTTCCATGCATATAGTTTGAGTGATGACTTTGGATTCTAGTCTTTTCACTCTCTGCAGCTAAAATAGGGTTTTATTCTACCCTTGGGAATAAGGGTAGAACTCTTTTGGGCTCAAATGGCCCAGAAATATATGAAGACCTCCTTAGCCTCACTAGTAATCAGGGATGTGCGAATTCAGCAATGGTGAAATACCATTTCATGCCCATCAAGTTGGCATAAATTACTTGGACCTTACCAAGTGTTGGGAGGAAATAATATTAGACTATTAAAGTATAAACTGATACATGTGTTGTGAGAAGCAATACGGAAATATGCTATGATGCATACCCCGTGACCAGGAATTCAGCTTCTAGTATCTCTCTTGCATGTGTACACAAGTGAACATACAGGGGCATTGTTTGTAATAGTGCAGAAATTGGAACAACCTATATGTCTATCAGTAAGGAAGTGGCTACAAAAATTGTCCAGTATTTTCCACTTGAAATACAGGATGAGTAATACATGTAATTTTCAATTTACAGTTTCTAAAAGGTAAAATAAATTTTAATATATGTTGACAATACAGTTGACCCTTGAACAGTGCTGGGGTTAGGGGGACCAACCTCCCACGCAGTCAAAAATCTTCTTATAACTTCTGATGCACCCAAAACCTAACTACTGATATCCTATTATTGACCAGTACTGTTACCAGTAACATTAATAGTTGGTTAACACATATTTTATATGCTATATGTATTATATAGTGTATTCTTATAATACAATAAGCTAGACAAAATAAAACATCATTAAGAAAATCATAAGGAAGTGAAAATACATTTACAGTATTGTATTTATCAATATCATTAAGTATATATCATCTGTTTACAAGAGAAATCACCTGTCAGTACCTACATCGATATTGTCTTATATGATACAAAACAGTATAGATGTTACATATATTGCTAACAGTAGACATCAAAAGTGATAATGTGAAAAAGAAATTCATTTTTATTTACAGGTGTAACAATTCATGCATTGATAACGAAGAGGCAACAATGTGATGGCTTTATGGTAGCCTAGTGTTAATAATACAATTGCTTCACAGTAGCCTAGCCTATACACTAATGAATGAATTATTATAAAATTTTTATGGCATACAGTATTACAGTCATATTCATAATACAGTATTAGAAACATTGTTACTTTTTTTTTTTTTTTTTTTGGCCACGCCGAGTGGCATGCGGGATCTTAATTCCCCCACCAGGGATCGAACCCTCAGCCCCTGCATTGGAAGCATGGAGTTTTAACCACCAGACCGCCGTTACTTTTTTTTTTTTTTTTTTGCGGTACGCGGGCCTCTCACTGTTGTGGCCTCTCCCATTACGGAGCACAGGCTCCAGACGCGCAGGCTCAGCGGCCATGGATCACAGGCCCAGCCGCTCCGTGGCATGTGGGATCTTCCCGGACCGGGGCATGAACCCGTGTCCCCTGCATCGGCAGGCGGACTCTCAACCACTGCGCCACCAGGGAAGCCCCATTACTTTTTTTTAAACTGCTTACCTGTGATGATAGGCTGATACACAGTTTCTCCAATTATCAGAGAGAGGGGCATACTGTACGGTAATGTAATTCTTTGAAAGCAAAGTTAAAAAACAGAAAACTAATTTTTTTTTTTAGAAGATGTTGGGGGTAGGAGTTTATTAATTAATTTATTTATTTGTGCTGTGTTGGGTCTTCGTTTCTGTGCGAGGGCTTTCTCTAGTTGTGGCAAGCGGGGGCCACTCTTCATCGCGGTGCGCGGGCCTCTCTCGTTGTGGAGCACAGGCTCCAGACGCGCAGGCTCAGTAGTTGTGGCTCACGGGCCTAGTTGCTCTGCGGCATGTGGGATCCTCCCAGACCAGGGCTCGAACCCGTGTCGCCTGCATTAGCAGGCAGATTCTCAACTACTGCACCACCAGGGAAGCCCTTATTATTAATTTTATATTAAATATTACTCACCTTATACCTATGTGAGGATAGACCAGTGTCTACATATATTTTATGCATTCATGACATACCTAACTTTCTTATTTTTTCAATTTTCCTAGGCTATGTGGTTTGTCTGCGAGTTTTTTCAAACTGTTGTATAATCTGCAAAAAATTTTCTAATATCTTTATTGGAAAAAATCCGTGTGTAAGTAGACCTGCACAGTTCAAATCCATGTTCAAGGGTCAACTGTATATCCATAATATTTTTAACATATGTAAAGAGATTCAGATTTTACATTCTTTTTTCATGCTATCCACTGTGTATTTTGCACTTAGAGCACCTCTCAGTTTGGATGCTAAAATTTTTATCAAAAATACTTGATCTGAATTTAAATTTCATAAAAGTTACATTTGAAACAGTAGACTCACATATCCAAGTTGTTCCATACATGCTTAAAAGTATTTCAGTAACTGACTTACTTGAGTATCAAATAAACTAATTCACTTTCTCAATTGACCTAGCCACATTACAGATGCTCAGTAGTCACCGTGTTGGATAGTACAGTTCTGATCATAGTGCCAACTTTTGCACAGCAGTTAAAAAAAAAAGATCTACATATGCATAAAATAAAATGTGGCTGATTTAGTCAGATTTCTCAGTGTTAATAAGAATTCTAGAGAAATGGTGTGCGGTTTTATTGTTTGTTTTGCACAATTAAAAATATTCATAGTAATACAGGGAATAATGTAACATCTATGCAACCACTATTCAAATGTAGCAAATGTTAATATTTTGCCAAAATACCTTTGGATCTTTCTGTTCAGTATTTTGCCAAAATACCTTTGGATCTTTCTCTTCAATCATAAGTTTATTTTTTAGAGTATTTGCTTGTTCAGATAGAATATGGATTGCATATTCACTTGGTTAGTTTGAACTAAGTGTAAAGGAAAAGAGTACCTAAGAGTATTATTGTTCCTTGAAGTATTGTTGGTATTAGAACTTAAATAATCTTTTAACATTTAATTCACTTAAAAAGTTTCTAGGAATTGGATGTCTACTAGAAAATTACTTATTTTGGATTTTTAGGAATGTGCCATATATATTAACAAGAATTAAATTCTCATTAACAAGAGGCTATTTTCCTTAGATTTCCCTAGTGTATACTGTGAGTTCTCAGAATATAGCTTTATTTAGTGGAAATCAACTGGGAAAAGAAGAATGTTTAAAGTCTAGTGAAATTGAAAGTACAGTACTAATTTTAAATGTAACTGAGTTACCAGGAATATGTCCTCATATATTTTAAAACACCAAGTATTTTATCTGAAATAAATAGAGTTTTAAAAGGGGGAGTGGGGCAGAGATGATGCCACTTGGAAGTCAATACTCAAAGGACCTAGCAAGCCAGGTCCTTTGAGTACTGAAGATGTTGCTTAAATATATACATTGAGTGGGTTTACTTGCTCTTTCCTATGAATTTGAACATATTCCTTTGATCTTTTAAATGTAGCTACTGATTAAAGTGCCCAACGTAAATAAGTACTGTAATCCCTTTTAATAACTAGTGCTGTGCCTTAATGAAAGGACTGAGACTGAGAAAAAAAAAAAAGACTTAAAATGAAGGCTGTATATAAGGAGTATAAACAATGTTGTTACTGTTTGAAATACAGTTTTATAATTTAGTAATCTTAAACTCCAGATTGAAGTTTTTAATTTATTTGATTATATTTTCTTCAGATATGCTAATTAAGTCAAATACCTGATGTCATGAAGATATTTCTGATGCGCAATTGTTATGATACAATGATTTTCTTAAAAAATCTTTCGTTTGAATGTGTAATTAACCAGTTTAAAGACCAAGGAATTCAGATCATACACTTTTTAAGAATTCTTCCAGAAAAGACGTTCTGTAGTTGTTGGTGTCACATTTTAAGTCTGTATACCTATGTTATAGCAATCTCCTTTACGATTTTATTTTTTCTGTATAGTAACTTGGAAGTTTAAACAAACACCTGCTATGTTTTTGGTTCATCACTAGGTGGCGCTCTTGTGGTACAACTATGTGTGGGGTAGCCATTAGTCGGATAAAGCTTTGCTTGCCTCAGAGGAAGCATGTGTTATTTGTTTGTTTTAAAGAAAATTCAAAATGGATAAGTAATCACCTGTTAAACACATAACATGGTAATAGAAATACATAGCTGATAATATGCAGTCATAATCTTTGAGCCGCATCAAAACAGCTGTTTTAGTCAGTAAGATTTTTGTTACAGGCGTGTGCTGGGAGAGTAGAGCTGGATGGTGGGATAGGGGAAGTAAACCAATTACCTGATAATCCAGTGGAATTACACTTTATATTATTAACTAGTACAGGACAGTTCTTTTGAGGACATTCCAGTGCTTGAGCTCCAGCTTGTCTGAAGACACGCTGTGCCAGCTCATAATGGCACTGAGACTAAATTCTTCAGGCATTGCATTTGAGGTTAAATGGTCATTTGTGTCCATCCACTCCTTGTCTCAACCTTGCCCATGTCCTTTTGGCCTTAACACGTATTGTCCCGCTTCTCTTCCCACTTCAAACTCCAAAAACCAAGCTAAAGGTAGAATGTTTTTTGTCTTACTTCCTGTGTATTTACTTCTAATGAAGGAAGGAAGTGGACATACCTTCAGCACTTCCAGAGCCATAGTTGGACACATTTGGAATTTCTGCTCCTGTCTTACTTTCCCTTTATTCCTCTTTATGAATAATAAGAATGCTTTCAGATGATGTCCTGTTAAGTTAGTTGAGTTCCAAGCTATTAAAAATTGTCACTTATTCTATGGTTCTTTGGCAGTCTTCAAAAGTGGCCCCTAAAGCATTCTTCTCTCAGCATTAACTGTGATATAAGTGTAGCTTCCTACACTGTGGCACTTAAGAAAATCTTTTAGTACTAGAACAAGTTTTAAAAGTTAAATAGTACTTAAAGGTTTGTAAAGACAAGTACTAGTTTCCTATCTCATCTTGTCCTTCATCTAGCCCTGTCCCCCCAGGCAACTGCTATTACAAATTCCCATTTTTATTTCTCTTGGTAGTTGTCTGCATATCTCTAACACGCTGTTATACTGCTGTTTCTTGATTAAAAGACTTGGATATTAAATCCTTATAGCAGAAAGTCAATTGATAATGAACTTTTATGATTTCCATGTTTCTTCCACCCATCTCAATCAGTTAGCCTTATAAATTTTTCCATTGATTACCTCTACAGTATTAAATGGGGCCCTAAAAATCTAATTGTATGTGGATCTGTGTTACAAAGTTAGTGAATGACCAGTGTGTGCTAGCTAGCCAGGAGAACTGGAAGACCACCAATCACATTTTATTGGGGAGCACATTATTGCAGAATTTATTATATGTATACCTCTTTCCTCAATTATTATTTGTGTAATTTTTTAAAATGACAACTGCTTGGAACAACTAGGAAACTTGTTTTATCACATAAAAAGCCTAGAGGCTGAGTCATCGATTCAATGACATAATCAAGGAAACAGATTCCTGGTTTTTCCATCTGCTCTTGTTCACAGTGTTGGCTTTGTTCTCAGGTTAGCTGCCCTCAAGGTCCTAAGATGACTCTTCAGGTCCGAATGTCACTGCAAACACAACGTTATTTAAGAGACCGTCCCTTCTTATGTGTGTATCTTATTTATTTATTTATTTATTTATTTTTTGCGGTACACGGGCCTCTCACTGTTGTGGCCTCTTGCGTTGCAGAGCACAGGCTCCAGCCACGCAGGCTCAGTGGCCATGGCTCACGGGCCTAGCCGCTCCGCGGCATGTGGGATCCTCCCGGACCGGGGCACGAACCCGTGTCCCCTGCATTGGCAGGCGGACTCTCAACCACTGCGCCACCAGGGAAGCCCTTATGTGCGTATCTTTTTGTGAGTGTACCCAGAAGCTTCCAGCAAACTTTCCCTGGTTATCTCATTAGCCAGAACTGCTTCAGAGGTCCCTTCCTAAGCAGACTTCTGGCAAGGAGAATGGGATTGCATTGATGATCTTAGTGAAGCTCACAGTCATGTGGAGGAGGGTAGAGAACAACATGTGAGGTGTGTTAGGAAGGAGCCAGAAGGAATAGTTGGCGGATAGTCAGCCAGCAGTGTCTGTAGCAATGTCAAAC
Organism: Hyperoodon ampullatus; assembly: GCF_949752795.1. Taxonomy (NCBI): domain Eukaryota; kingdom Metazoa; phylum Chordata; class Mammalia; order Artiodactyla; family Ziphiidae; genus Hyperoodon; species Hyperoodon ampullatus. The sequence goes on from NC_136917.1 coordinate 112,865,089, forward strand.
TCTTAGTGGAAGGTATCATCTACCTTATACCTTTAACCTCTGCCAGGCTACTTTCTTTTGGAAAATTAAGTGGAAAGTCTGGTAATTGTTTGAAACCATAACTTTCTTCATATCCGCTTTGCTATGTATGTAGTATCAATACTTTTACAGAGTTTTAGCCCACGGTTAAGACCTTCAGAATTCTTCTTATACCAACTTCCTAGAATTATTTTACGAACCTTCTGGAAAACACTTCAGTAACCTTCTAACTGTAAGGTCATTTGAGCTACTCATTGCCTTGACTTTTTTTTTTTTAATTTTTCTTTCTTTCTTTTTGGTTGCATTGGGTCTTCGTTGCTGCATGCGGGCTTTCTCTAGTTGCGGCGAGTGGAGGCTACTCTTCATTGTGGTGCGTGGGCTTCTCATTGCAGTGGCTTCTCTTGTTGAGGAGCACAGGCTGTAGGCAGGCGGGCTTCAGTAGTTGTGGTACGTGGGCTCAGTGGTTGTGGCTCATGGGCTCTAGAGCACAGGCTCAGTAGTTGTGGCGCATGGGCTTAGTTGCTCCATGGCATGTGGGATCTTCCTGGAGCAGGTCTCGAACCCGTGTTCCCTGCATTGGCAGGCGGATTCTTAACTACTGCACCACCAGGGAAGTCCCGTCTTGACTATTGATGTAAGAAGTTACAAAGTAGATGATTCTCTAGGATTAAAGTGTGTGTGTGTCTGTCTCTGTGTGTTCTGTGTTTAGTTTTGTTTCTCTAAGCTAGTTTAAAGCATTTCATGCAAAAATCTATTTGCTTTCAAAATTGATTTTTAGATTAATGTTTAATTTCTTAGGAGAATTACTTTGTGTCATTATATCTGTTTAAGAAATAATACTGTAGTCATGACTAAGGCCTCAATTTTGTATTATGCCATATACATATATATATATATATATATATATATATATATATATATATATATATTCTAGTAACAGTAAGGTCAATAAAGATGGTAGAATATACAGATTGGCTTTCAGTGAGATGTGTTTACCTCAAAATTTATCTTTTGATTCTCATATTGTGGTGATAAATGTAAGTCCTATGAGATGTTACTGTGTTATGTGAAAAAGATTTCTAGGATCAGATCACTTTGCTGCATGCTGGGTTATTCAGGGTTAAATGGGTTTCTTTACTGCAGGACTTCTCAGAACCTTTAATATATTAACGGGCATTATAAATGTTTCAGAGTAGAACACGTAGGTGTTTGCAGAACTTATATAAGTATGGAACACTCAATTCTAGGACTTTCGTTCCATAGAATATACTTTGGAAAATGCTGGTATTTGATGCAGTTAGTTTTGTGTGAATTGTTATAAAGGAAGTAGTGTGTCTAACCTTTATTTATGAGCGCCATCCAGTTTATTTGAAAAAGTATTAGCACTTGAACACTTGGGATAATCAGTGTCAGATGCTTTTCAGATCCTTTAAGCTGCTTCTACAGCTTTTCTCTAAAATGACGTTTTTCCACATGCTTAGTGTTGAAATGTACCTTAAACAGACTAGTGATAAGCTCTCTTGATGATTCCCAAAACTTTTCACTCCAGCCTGGTTTTCTCTACTGAGCTCCAAACTAACATTTTAAGTTCCCTTCCTGACAGTTTTACATGCAAACCCTGTAGGCATCAGAACTTGGTCAAAACTGAGCTCATCCTTTCCCTCACCATCCCCCCTGTTCCAGACTTTATTTTCTGTTTACCATACTGCCTAGTGGCACTGTCTTCTTTTCAGTCACCCAGACCAGAAACCCAGAAGACTCAGATTCCTCCATCTCCTACATCATGATTTCTTAACCTTGACACTGTTGACATTTTTGGCTGGATAGTTTTTTGTTGTAGGAGGCTGTCCTGTGCATTGTAGATGTTCAGCAACACCCCTGGCTTCTTCCCACTAGAAGCCAGTAGCAATCTCCCTCCGTTGTGACCACCCAAAATGTCTCCAGACATTGTAAAATGTCCCCTGGGAGACGACTCACCCCTGTTTGATAAACCACTGCCCTACATCCAAACTGTTACTTTATCTTATTGATTCTACTTTCTAAATTTACCTTTAGCCCCTCCTCATGTCTTCATTCCACTCCCTAACCTCCTATTCTTTTAATTTTTTTAATACTTGGGATCCTTTGTAAGGTTCTGACTAGTGTCCCTATGTCCAGTGTTGTTTCCCTTCAACCCACCTTTTTCAGTGCTACTAAATTTATCTTTCTAAAATGCAAAGCTGTTCCTATTTACATCTCTCAGTAGTTTCCAGCGGGTACCCTCATGAACTGGCTTCTCTCTCTATCTCTAGCCTCATTCTTCAAAGGCACACGTACTCACTGAGGTTCTTGCTACACATGCCTAAGTACTATGCCCTCTAACCACTGTGCCATGGTTTCAGACTTAGGCATCAGTTTCTCCACAGTAGCCTTTACCCACTTATTTTCAGAGACTCTATCATGGTGAAGAGCATTTTATTTGTTTAACATATCTGTCTTCCCTCACCAGACTGAACTTTTCAAGGGCAAAGACCATCTCTCTCTGTTTTTACCATGTAGTAGATATTCCATAAAAGGGTGAATCATCTGCTTATATGCCCTGACAGACATAGTAACATCCTCGTTACTTCTAGGAATTCTCTTCCCTGTGTATCAGCTGTAAAATTATTTCCCTAGTCTTTATCATCCAGATGTTGATGGCTAGGCCTTTAACCACAGAGATCTTGAACTACAACTTTTTTTTTCTTTGAATGAACTATAACTTTCTTTAAGAAATCAGCTATTCAGAAAAGAATTGAAGAAAACAGCATATTTAGTTGATGTCAGACGTCATTTGCTTGTAAAATAGCTAGTTTACCCTAAAGGTTTTTATTTAGAATGGAATTAAATTGTGTGGAATAATTGTGCAACTCATTACACTGTGTGAATTAATGTGGTGTGGAAAATATTTATTGGACTCAAAACATCGCATTTCCATTGAATAAGGATTTGATGATTGGTCATATAAGGCTTGCAAAAGCAATATCATTGTCTTAACAGTTTTACGTTTTTGGAAAATACATTTATTAGAACACATGCTTATAATTATCAGCCTACACTATCTAGAAATTTATCCCCTGTCAAATGAAAAAAATATTATCAAGTCAATAGAGCCAAGAATGGCCCACTTCCCTTCCTTATGTGTCTTAAAAAATAGCATTTTGTGTGAATGAATTTCCCTGTGAATTGGAACTAGCTACAGTCACTGAACTTTAATTAAAAGGTGAAAAAAAAGAAAAGCAGAGGTTGCAGGGCTTTTGGACGATAACCCAAATGTAGCACCAGCCTTACTGTGAAAGTCAAGGATTGAGGATGGGGAAAGGGAATGAACAGGGCCTACTCCTAATTTGGAAGAATTCTGCATCCTGGCATAGCGCCTTGCCAGATTATTAATAATTATTTGCTGAATGAACCCATGTATAATGGCAGTTAAGCCAGAAGTGATGACTTTCTGCTTCATTTTTTAGGGAGGGGCATAAAATGTATCACTCACTTCCTTTCAAAAGTGATTCTTTAATAAGAACAGTTGTTATGGTGGTTTCCAGAAATGAAACTGGGAAGAGCCCAGTTACATACAGGGAAGGTACCTCCCTTTCCTAATAGCTCTCTAAGGGCTAAAGTAAATCATAGGAGACATATGTGACACCCAGCCCATTATTATTAATCCGAAGAATCATTTTGCCAAAGACCAAAATTTGCCTTGCCTGTTTTCTAATTTCACTCTTTTCCATACTCTCTTTTCCCTTCTTTAAATTTAAAATTGGAAAACATTTTTAATTCTTTAAAATTAAAAAATTTAAACTTAATTAATTTTAACATTATATATATAATACCAGTTAAAAGTCTCTTTAGGACCTTAAGCTGATTTAGGAAAGAAAGGTGTTATGTAAATGAAAGAAACATTTGGACTCCAAAAAAATTTTTGGTAAATGCTCTTTACAAGAGAATTCTTACTGAGAACTTGGAAGAATTTGCCTTATAATGCTTCTATCACATACAGATCATCTCATGCTTGTTTTTTCAGACTGTAAAAGAAATCTGTAATGATCATATTTTGAATATACATTTTTGATAAGTTTTGGTTCTTGAAATTATAATTTTAAAAACCTCATTTATCTTTAAGGCCTTACTTGATCTAAGTAAAAGATACTGTGATGATGGGCTACTTTGTTTTCCTTATATTTTTCAGTATAGTAGAGATTATATTGAAAGTAAACTTTCCCAGTAAATTCTTTACCTGTTACCAGAATAATGTAGTTATAAATGGGTGTAAAAACTTTTAACTTAGTGAGAGTCACATATAAGATACTTGTATTTAAACAGCATATCGTCAGTTCTAATTATTTGCAGTGGTTTTGTTTTATAAAGGCACCACAAACACTGAATTAATGAGTGTTGAACCATTGTTCAGAGGGAAACACAGGGTTAGATTCCTGTGAGCCTCTGGTCACAACATTTTCATCAGCCAATCAATAATAACCTTGTTTGATGTATGTTTCTATCTAAAGACACCCTATTTAATATATATTGTTGATTCATTACCATTGAACTCATGGCCAAAAGCACTGTAACTCATGCCTGAACAAAACTTATGTAACATTTTTTCTCCATGAGGCACGTCACAGTCTGCTTACATCTAGGAACAGACAGCACTCAGCACTGTGCTTGGGGGCCATTTGAAACAGTGAAAGCACCAACAAAAAGCACAAAAATGCAGACTTCATGGTGCTAAACAGATTGCAAAAAGAACACTTGTTTATAGTATGAGAGCTGAGACAAGAAGGCAGAGTGCTACCCTGATCAACCTCAGGTGGAAAGGTACATGTCAGGTCACTGGAAAAGACCAAGGAAGTACCTCAAGTATGGATTTTGGGGTTACAAATGCATTTTACTGAGTAGGCAAAATCACAGATACAGAATCTTCAAATAATAAGGATTGACTGTAATTGTTTTAAAGAATGTTATAATACTGAGTATTCAAATTTAAAAGAAAGTTTCTCTTATTTTCAAGGATGTGGGAATTTTTGGGTAAGTGGAATCATACAGTTTTCATGTTCTGTTGTCCAGTGGAATAAAAGTGGCTGCTTTCATCCTGTCATTTTGTTTTCTCCCCTACAGGGAACAACCCATCTTCAGCACTCGAGCTCATGTCTTCCAGATCGACCCAAACACAAAGAAGAACTGGGTACCCACCAGCAAGCACGCAGTTACTGTGTCTTATTTCTATGACAGCACAAGAAACGTGTATAGGATAATCAGTTTAGATGGCTCAAAGGTAAGTTACATTTACATTAAATAAACTTGCTGTTTTGCTTTATATAGTATACACTTCAGTTTTATTCAGAAGATTTTTATCTTCATTAAAATAAAATATTTTCTTTTGAGCTTTAAAAACTTACCTTTTAAAAAACAAAATTGGGGCTTCCCTGGTGGCGCAGTGGCTGAGAGTCTGCCTGCTGATGCAGGGGACACGGGTTCGTGCCCCGGTCCGGGAGGATCCCACATGCCGCGGAGCGGCTGGGCCCGTGAGCCATGGCTGCTGAGCCTGTGCGTCCGGAGCCTGTGCTCCGCAACGGGAGAGGCCACAACAGTGAGAGGCCCGCGTACTGCAAAAAAACAAACAAACAAAAAAAAACAAAAAAAAACAAAATTGATCATTTTTAGGGTAACAACTTTTTCATCCCCTAAATTACTTAGATTAACCACCTTATATATATATTGAGTTACATACCAAAATATTCTACAAATTTGAAATCAGTTTATTTGATAAATATTCATTGCATATCTGTTGTGTCAGGCACTGTGTTAGGTGCTAGGAATATAGTTTTCAACAGGATGGACACAGTTTCTACTCTTGGAGCATGTTATCTAGTGAGGAACTAGACTTCTTTTCAGATATACTTCTTTTTTTTTTTTTTTTTTTTGTGGTACACGGGCCTCTCACTGTTGTGGCCTCTCCCGTTGCGGAGCACAGGCTCCGGACGCGCAGGCTCAGCGGCCATGGCTCACGGGCCTAGCCGCTCCGCGGCATGTGGGATCTTCCCGGACCGGGGCACGAACCCGTATCCCCTGCATCGGCAGGCGGACTCTCAACCACTGCGCCACCAGGGAAGCCCCAGATATACTTCTATAGTCTAGTAGGCAGTTCAAAAACCCCTAAATCATAGGAAGTCTTTCAATATTAAGTTCAGTATTCAATAATAAAGCTGACATCCATTATTCAGAAGAGAAGCGTATGGACAAGACCTGTTTTTATTTGTTAGGAGAGGCAGATAGTAAAATGTTTACGAGCATGGACTGCCTGGGTTTCTATCTCAATTCTACCATCTATGAAGTTTTTGATTTGGGGCAAATTATGTGTTTACTTCTCTGAGCTTCATTGTTCTCACCTCAGTAGTAGTTGTAAGGATTGAGTTAGTATCTACAAAGCACTTAGTTACCTCAGTGCCTGGTGGAGTATACCCTTCAATAGGGGGGAAGTTCCATTTTTTCCTCAAGGAATTTTGAATAATACATGTAGATAATTCCTAGGAAATTTTCACAGTTCAGTGTAGAGTTAAGACCACAGACTCTGAAGCTGGACCATCTGGTTTGAATTTTTACTTTAATACTTACTAGCCATGTGACCTAGAGCAAGATATTTAATGTCTTCATGTCTCAGTTTTCTCATCTGTAAAAAAGAACTAATGTAAATAACTACATCATTACACCGTGGGATTATTGTGAAGATTAAGTAAATTAATTTAGGCAAAAGCACTTAAAGCGTGTATAGTAATCACTATACAAACACTTACTTGCTATTGTTATTATTCATATTATTCAGATTTTTTTTTAAGATGTTGGGAGTAGGAGTTTATTAATTAATTAATTTATTTTTGCTGTGTTGGGTCTTCGTTTCTGTGCGAGGGCTTTCATTAGTTGCGGCAAGCGGGGGCCATTCTTCATCGCGGTGCACGGGCCTCTCACTATTGCAGCGCGCCAGTCTCTCACTATTGTGGCCTCTCTTGTTGCGGAGCACAGGCTCCAGACACGCAGGCTCAGTAGTTGTGGCTCACGGGCCTAGTTGCTCTGCGGCATGTGGGATCCTCCCAGACCAGGGCTCGAACCCGTGTCCCGTGCATTAGCAGGCAGATTCTCAACCACTGCACCACCAGGGAAGCCCCCAGCTTTTAATTATGTATTGCCTAGTGGTTTGGGGGAATAAAAGATAATTTAATTTAATGCTGAACTTTCAGTCTGTTTTTTCTATGTGCTCATTCCTTATCTCCTTAACTGGATTATAGGACCCCAGGGGCTATTTGCACTTTGTCTTGTACATAAGTGACTAACATGTATTTATTTGAATAATCGATCCTCTTTTCATTTTTACTCAGGATTTATAGGACTTGGGAAATAGCAATAGTTCATTTCTCTGAAGCTTTATTTAATGAAGAATAATTTTGCCACATTTTATAACTGTTTAGTGAAATTAACAGATATTAATTATTATAATCTCAGACCCTAGAGTGTTAATTTGTTTCTTTTCCCTGACTTGAACCTTCAATTCTCTGTAATTTGTATTTCTCTCTTGGCCCAAACCATGGATAAGATGTGGTTTTATTAGAGAGGGCAGTTAAATGATACATAAAAGTAAAGTAGGCCCAAGTCCATTGTGATTAAATAATCCTCATGTGTTTTTCTCCTGAAGCAGTATGAACTATTGCTTCTGTCATTTCCATTTTTGAATATACTTTGTAGCTTGTAATTATTAGGCTCTTATATAACTCTTGTGAAAAAGTTTTTTTGTTTCTTTTAATAAAATCTACTCTCTGTACTGGAGTTATATCTTCTATCACATTTTCCATTTTCTAGTTACTTTTCTAAACTGATGCTATTAACTATTGCAGTTTCCTGCAGGAGTAGTTTTTTGGTAAGCAATAGTGGTTTATTTGATGCAGCTAAATGGGTGAGTTTCTTTTCCCCACCCTCACTTCTATTTCTTCACAACATGATGAGTTGGGAAAACCTTAGGTGCCCCTGATTAGAAAACATCCATTTGTTCTCACTTAAGGCCTTTTCTGTGCGTGTCAAGTTTGCTTGAAGGTTTTCTAATCCTGCTGCAGAGACATCAGTATGGCCAAGGGCCAGGATCAGAGCACTATATGGTTGGTAATGACACAGCATTTCTACTTCTTTTCCTTGAAAAGACAAGAACTATGGGATTGAGAGACATATTTATTTTAAAGAACTAAAAATTTTTTTAAAATTGATTTATAGTAGCATTCTATTTTAAGAATTCTAATAAATAATTTTAAGTGCAGAATCATCTATTATTTTAAAGTTTTATTCACTGATTAAAGAATCCCAAAACAAGTCATATGGAGACAAGGAAAGGTTCAGAATGGGGATTAAAATGGAACTCTTAAACATAAAAGCAGAAAGAAGTTAGTCTGAAATAGCCAAACCAGAAGGTCAGTGACCAGCAGCTCATGAGTCACACCTTTTACATGCCTTATAAAGCCTGTGGTCGCCTCACTATGTGAGAGTTGTTAGGGTCAGCTGTAAGATGCCCATCTCTCCTTGGAAACACTCAGATCCCAGCTCACATGTACATGCACCCTCCTCAGGGAACACTCAAGGACCACCAAATCTAAACTAGTGCTGGCCAGCCCTTGCCTTCCTGCCTCTCAGTCTTGATCCCATCCTGGTCTATGGTCTTCACAGCACTTACCACTCTCTGAAATTTCATTGGTCAGCTACTTGTTTATTTGTTCAATGACTGACTCTTCTTGCTCTAGAATGTAATCCACAGTTACGTTGCTTCTCACTGTTGTATCTAAAGTTCCTAGAGTTGTGCTTGGCATTTAGTAAGTATTTGCACACGTGAAAAGTTGCATATCCAAACGAGTCCTTACCATTCGTTAGTATATTCTTTCCCACTCAATCTTTCATTTGATGACAACCCTGCATGTTAGAGCAGTTGTTAGCTACATTTTACAGGATCTAAAATGACATGCCAGGAAAAACAGCTTTTGAACCAAAGGGTAAGGCAGTATATTAGTGTATAAATTTTGTTAGAGGTGAAAATGCTTATAGAGAATAAGGGCTCTCATGTAACAACAGATAACATGTCTACTGTCTGTGAGAGAAGGCAAGCCACCACTCTCTTACTGTCTACTTTAGTAGGACAAATGTCATGCATTCATTATAACTTCATCAATACCTGCATAGCTCATAAATATTTACGTTTATACTGTTGTTCATGAGGTGTACAGATTTAGCTTTGTTCTGGAAGGCTTGATTCTTATTCCACACTTAATAGTTCACCAAATAACTGCTTATGGGTTTGATAACGTATCTATTTCTATTATTACTGGGATCACTTTGTAATCTCAATCTCAGTTACAGAGTCATTAGACTGCTTAACTAAAACTGAATCTACACCTTAACAGTACTGGCAGAGGGGATGAACGAACTGAAATTAATGTGTTAAAGAGTAGTTGAAGTTTATTAAAGTGATCAGCAAAGTTAATATTTAATAAAGTACTAAAAGACTAGTTTTCTAAGAAACTGTTATAAACAGAAGTGATAGTGATTCTCATTACCATGATTTTATACCACTTTATATGTAAAGAAGCAAAGTATATACTTAAGGGTTTGTTTTTCTCTTGAGTAAAGGAAAACTTACTAAAGGATTGAAAGTCTTTTCTGTACCACAGTATATTTCAGGTAAGTTGGCTTTAAGAAAATTCTTGTTGATGGATTTTAGAAAATAATGATCAAATAGAAAATTTGTTCTATCGCTGCCTTCATTTTCGAAAGATTCTTTGGAGAGGGGGACCTTACTTTTAAATAAACAACTATTAAAACCTACTTGCTTCCAGTGAATATCATCCAAAATTCATAGATTTTGATCCTAAATGTTCAAAGAGAAGACACTGACCACATTAAAAACTCTTTAAAAGTTTTTGCATCACAGGAAAACTTACTTTGCTTGTAAAGTATTGAAATTTATGGTAGAGTGCCATTATATTTATAGTTCTATTATTACCATATTGCCACAGTCACTTATAATGTTAAAAACTGTTTCTCGGGGCTTCCCTGGTGGCGCAGTGGTTGAGAGTCTGCCTGCCGATGCAGGGGACACGGGTTCGTTCCCCGGTCTGGGAAGATCCCACATGCTGCGGAGCGGCTGGGTCCATGCGCCATGGCCGCTGAGCCTGCGCATCCGGAGCCTGTGCTCCGCAACGGGAGAGGCCACAGCAGTGAGAAGCCCGCGTACCGCAAAAAAAAAACTGTTTCTCTAACTCTCTTTATATATTTAACATTGTGGCTCAGTAGGAGTCCTGAGTTTTTATGTATCTGAATAGTCCTGTACTTAAATGCCTATTTGCGAATTTTTGGCTGGTTACTCATATTTGTTTTATTTTTCAGGCAATAATTAACAGCACCATCACCCCAAACATGACATTTACTAAAACATCTCAGAAGTTTGGCCAGTGGGCTGATAGCAGGGCAAACACTGTTTATGGACTGGGGTTCTCCTCTGAGCATCATCTTTCGAAAGTAAGTTAAATCATAAGATCTGAGTGGAAATCTACATCTTCAAGTCAGATGTCTTAAATATATAATAGAAAATGGAGAGTATAAAATGTAGGAGAAATTTCTTTGATAATCATTTTCAGAACGACTGTAGTGACAGCAGAGCAAGAAGTGAGAGATCAGTGGATCCCACTGTCGGTTGGAAACATTGTATACATTAAAAACAGTCACCATTGATTGAGGAGGGTTTTTGTGGTTAACTAGGTATGATAGGAAATAAAATGTGGGAATTATCACTTCAGAAAGGACTTTGCTTGGGAGTTAACACCTTTGGTTGATGTTCTGTAAGATAGGTAGACACCAAACGCTTCTGAATTGTGAAAACTCAAGCTGATAGTGATATTTCAGACATAATAGCAGGCACATATAAGTTACTGTTTAGGAAAGTGGTGCTTTGTCTGGGTGAGAATTACTCTGAGCTCTCTGATGCAACACAGAGTAAGATCTAAGAGACACCATGAGGAGTTCTCGGAACTGACCAAATAAACTACTGTGGCTAGAACGGCTGATAAAATACAGAGCATCACCAGGCTAAATACTGGAAATAAAACAGTTTTCCTGCATATAAACAAAAGCCATGCAGTGTTCATACCAGCAGCATCTTGAGTTCTTGTGGATGTCACAAAGAAAGAGTTTATAAGGAAAAGGAAACAATCTCAGGATAACAAGATGATCAAGGAGATGAGGATTACTCACTTTTCCCTTCACATTTGATGCTCACCAGACCCAAAGAGTTATGCTTAAAACGTCTCTGTTTGAAGCATTCAGTTAAAAGAATAACCCTACATTTGAACCATATTTTATGTATGATTTGGTATACATAGGATCTGATGGCTTGAGAGTTGAAATAGCTCAAGTGCAGGGTAATCAGGCTGTTGTTAGATATACACCGTTAATACTTAGGTGAAACCTAAGCTGTTCGTTATAGAAATCATTGAGATTCTTAAAAATTATTTCTTTTAAAAAATCTTACACTTTTGTGAATATTTATTGACTTGAAGTTATAATTAGATAGTTCAGTAGTTAAAATAATCTTTCTTTTGTTTTAGTTGTAAACTTTCCTTAACACTGTTGTTTTCAAGTGCTTTTGTTATCTTTTTGATATAAATTAGAGTTGAAAGCTCAATTTTACAACTATTTTAACTTTTGTCTTGATGATTATAAGTCATGCTCTGTAAGATGATTAAAACAAACAAGTGTTAACTGATTTCATTTCTCTTACACCCATTATATTCTCTAAATATATTTCTTGAGCTGTGGTAAAGTTATAAGTTTTAGACTTAAAGTATTTCAACATAGCAGGGACACAGGCATCGAGTTAAGCATTGTCCCTCCATAAACAATCCCCTTAGGAAATTACACATTTATTCTAATATTTTTGCCGTTACTCAGAACCTTTTTGGAAATTTTCTTTTGAAATTGTCTATTAAAGCCTATAGCAAAAACAGTAAAACTATAATTATATTACACTTGCTGAATTTCTTGACAACAAAGGAACTAAATTGTGGATTAATTTCTCAAACCTGCATGAAATGATTTTTGAGCCTAAGTAATTTTGACTATATTAAGTTGTTGTTGTTTTTTTACTACATCTTTCAAGTTACTGGGCAAATAGCTAACATGGCAAAGAAATAGTTTATTAAATTCTGTCAATCATATTGTCTCCTCTTATCTGATCTTTTTTCTGAGAATAGCTTTTATAGTTAAAGAATTTTATTTTTCCTCTTTAAAGTTAGCATATGCTTTTGACCAAACTGACTGGTAGCGAATTCTAGTATTGTATTGTGAGGGTGGATTAACCATTAGGAAACAACTCAGTAGCTCCTGGAGCCAACTCTAGTTTGTTTATTCACTAGACTTGGCTCTAAGAGCTTATGATCCGTCTCTTCAGAATGTTTTGGTCCAAAGATCACAAAATCATGACTTATTTTCCAAGCTACCTTGAAGATTAATGTCGGTGCTTTGTAAACTATAAGGGACCCAAAGGAGTACATAATCTTTTACATAAGTGAAGCAAGCATGTAAATAGTCTGGCTTGTTTTGTCACTAAAATCATACATGAAATGAAACACTGTAAGAGTTTGGAGAAGGCTCTGAAGGCAATTCTAGGCAAGGTACTCTCAAAATGTGAGAGAGCAGCAGCATTGAAAGAAATTTGTGGTCTCCTAAGGTTGATGTACGAGAAAAATTCCAACTATGCTTGGATTGTTAGAGTGCTTATCAAGTTGTATTTTGTTATCATAGAAACCTAAACCTATAAAAATTAGCAACAGCATGGGTCTTTATGAAGTTGAGAAGAACTTTAAACATTAACTACTTTGGAATGCCAAATTAGTGTAAGAAAAACTTTGTGTATTATTTCAAATTACATAAAGAGAAATTAATTATGGTTTTGCTTTTATTTCAATTCCAACAATGTGAATGAGACCTTTTTAGCTCTATATTCAGACTTTTTTTTTTTTTTACAGTAATGAGATATTCTCTTTAATTAGATAAGTATAATAATACAGATTCAGTTTCCTGATCTACAAGTTGTCGGTGGGGGTAACAAGGTTTAAGAAGGAAAGTTGTAATAATGACAACTTTAATTTTGGCCCTCCTCCGTCTCCCTATTGGCAGGTCAGAGTATCATGAGCCTTTCCTTACAAAGCTTTCCTTCTCAAGATGGCAATGAAATCAGGGTTGGCTTATGGGGTTCGAAGAGGGACCTATAATTTCATATTTTTATTGCTAGCTATAACAGATGTTTTCAGTTGCACAAAGATTTTAGATTTTTTTAATTTGGTTATTTTGTAGCCTTGCCTTATTCTCTCTGAGAACAGTGGCAGACTAGTTTCCACTTCCAGTTCATAAATAGGTACTGTTTGTGGCCATGACATTTATTTGGTTACCATGGGTTCCTAAGAGTTAGCATTTCACATAAAGTAATTTTTTTAAATTGTTACCAATCTTAAAGACCTTTGTGGCGTCCTGATTTTCCTTTCTGCTGCTGTGCATTAGCTGTTTAGGAATCTTTGGAAATGAAGTTTTAGTAATGTCAGTTAGTGACAGTAGTAAACGTTGCTGTTTGTACTGCTGCAAATAAAATGCCTTACATAATACAAGAGTTTATATTCTAGTAAAAGTTAAAAGCATGCTCCAGATACAGAGATGATTAGGGGTGGACACTTAAGCGATTTAGTTTTCTCCATGAGAAACAAACATAGTATGCCCATCTTTACTGATTCCACTCCCAACCTGTACCCCACACCTTGGTCTTAGTAAAGTATATCTGAACAACCAAGGAGAGACAAAACTAAGCTAGCTGAAACCAAATTCTAACTTAGTTTTATCATGATTTTTTTTAATGAGATCTGTCAGAGTACTTTATAGTGCACAAATGTTTGATATTAGGTTTATTTTTCTGTCATTTTCATATTATGCATGTAATTGATTTGAGGGCTAAGTTGCTGTGTAAGAGTCAGTTATTCCATAAAATGGAAGACAACTAAGATAAAAGTGGGCATTAAGACCTATTTTTATTTGATTAATGTATATAGTCTTTCTACATTCAGTTTGCAGAAAAGTTTCAGGAATTTAAAGAAGCTGCTCGACTAGCCAAGGAGAAATCACAAGAAAAGATGGAACTTACCAGTACACCTTCACAGGTGGGTATCTAATTTCTATTCTTACTTATAAGCCTTGTTCATTTTAGATGGTATCCTTTATGCCAGAGATAAGTTTAGGAAAATAATGGCAAAATTAAGGTGATTGGATTCCAAAGTAGACATAGAAATGCACCCTTCAGTTAATCCATACTAGTGGAGAAAGGGTTTTTTTTCCTATATACCAATGTGTACAAGAATCTCAGGGGGAAAAATCTGTTTAGTAATTAAAACTCAGTTTTTTAATGTGCATACAACTTAAAAACAATTGTATATAAAAAACATAGATTGCACTGTTGTTTGTATTCTGTGTTCTGTGATGGTCAGTCGGGTGCAGCCCCTCAAGAGAAGACATAGGAGAGGCTTGGGAAAACAAAAGTTTATTGTCCTCACAGGTCCTAGAAACAGGAGGCAGGACACACCTCTGGGGGGGCACCAGGGATGCCTCAGGGTGGTCAGAGGGCAGAAAGCAAGAGTACAGGGGAACACCAAGGCTAGAGCCTGTATTGGGGTTTCTGTTGGGAATGGCAGGGCAGGGTGAACAGTTTAGGACTGGCTAGTCTGAATGATTTCAGTGGGCTGTAAACTATAGAGTTAGTTCCTAGTTGCCTGGTATCGGGCTCCTTGGATGATTAAGGCAGAGGAATATTGTCTCCTGGGATGGAGGGGCCGGATAGAGGAGGTATGGCCTGGAGTGGTTAATTTGCATATCAAAGCCATGCTCCCACCTTAGCCCCCTGCTATCTCTAAGAATTGGCTAGCCAGAAAGGTTTTTTAAGATGTCAAAACATCACAATATACAGAAAATAAAAATATATAAACAATATAGTTTGTTCTACCTGATTTTAAGGTGTGTTTAAATCTGACAGTTGGGACATTTTACATCTCAGCACTGAGACCCAAAGGTTGTAGGTTTTAAAAAAGTATCCCTTTTTGAGATTGGGATTGATACCATGTATAAAATGTATAACTAATGAGAACCTACTGTATAGCACAGGAAACTCTACTCAATGCTCTTTGGTGACCTAAATGAGCAGGAAATCCAAAAAAAGGGGATATATGTATACGTATAGCTGATTCACTTTGCTGTACAGGAGAAACTAACACAATATTGTAAAGCAACTATACTCCAATAAAAAATAAATAAAGAAAAAGAAAAGAAAAAGCATCCCTTTTTCCTTTAACAAATGAGTTAATACCTATTACTTGTCCATTGTAGTCTTTCTTCAGTTGGAAATTAATTACATCTCCAAATAAAATTCATTAAATAGTTACATTTCAGTACTTTCACAAAGGTTTTAATGTAATAATATCACTCATAGAAAGCCAGTAATTTTCAGCTTTTTAATAATAGACTTTTCTAAAGTTAATCTTTATTTCAATTGTCATCTTAAGAGTAAGGTTCAGCTTTATGCTGGGTTCTTCTCTAGAGTAATTGTTTGTTTTTGAAGTGTACTTAGGAGATTTTATAAAAGGTAGGATTGGATATTACCAATGTTTCTGTGGAATATGTCAGTAGTAGCTGATTTACATAAAACTTTATTAAGTGAGTAAGTAGTAATTGCCTTGGAATTCTGTGACTAGCCAAATGATTGGAACATTTTAGAGAATATTTTGCTCTTCACCTTCCTCCCCACCCCTGGCACCCAACTCTATTTGGTAAACCCTACTGGTATAAATAGTTTTGAGTGTTTTCAGAGGAAAGAAGAGTTCCGTTGAGTATGCTTAAAGTACATGTTTCCTCATAGACTAAAGGCGTACTCTGGATTGAAGCCAAAGCTCCATGATACCTCCTCTGTACTTGCAGTGACCTGGAATAACAAGAATGATCATTTTGAAACTTCCCTCGAATCTATCTCCCTAAGTGCTGTGATAAAGTAGTGATGCTTTTAAGCATAAAAGCCTATTTAAAATTCAGTACCAGTACACGTTGGGAGCTCCAGTTCCTCAGGTGAATGATTCTAGTGTCACAGGAGGATGCTATAACACATTCAATAAGAGAATACTGAAAAAACTCCAGTAAAATTGTAATGGTTTACACTTTGCCCTTGTGCTTAGTTCCTGCTTCTCTAATCATAACTTGTTTTTGTTTAATTGGTCATAAAGTGTTACAAGTTGCTGCTAAGATACCTGCTTCTCTTTGGTGGAAGGAATGTCTTTAAGCCTTTACTTTCATCAAAGGAATATATCAAAGATGTTTGTATTTGGAAAGTGCTGTGAAATATAAAGAATAAAGAAATGTCTTAAGTTCATTAGTATTTGAGAGCCAAAATATACTGACCTTACTTTATCTTTTTAAAATATTTGAGGTCTGATTGTTAATTTACAGAGCCAGAGAAATAGGGGGAAAATTGTATTTTCATTTCTCCTTCCTCTCCTTTCTTTTTTTTTTTAATGACAGTCCCTTACAGAGGTCATTACTATTTCTGTTTTGACTCGAATTGTATGACCTTTGGCCACTCTTGATTCTATTCAGCTAGAAAGCACAGCTTGATTCTCACTGGTTTAACCCAATCTACTAAATTAACACTCTGCCTGAAGACTAGAATGTTACTCAGGAATTCAGCAAAGGGGGTAGAGAGATTAAATGGGATAATTGATAATAGTAGACACTGAGTTGGTCATAGCTTTCGCTTTTATTCGAGGTGGTATAGCAGACCAGTTAGGCGCATGTATTTTCAAGTCAAACAAACTTAGACATAAATTCTTTTTCTGCCTCTATGTGATCTTGGAAAAATTGCTTAACCCAAGTCTGTTTATACATCTGCAGCATGAGTATTATATTACTTACCTTACAGGATTGTTGGGTGGAATAAGTATGATAATGGCAATGTCATGTTGACACTGTCATACAATAATGGCAATAATGTAGACTCTAGAGCTTGGCTTTGATCTGGGCTCTAACCTTTTTTAGTTTTCTGAACTTAGGCATGTTAGTATTTTCTTTAGTCCATAAAATGGGAATAAGGATGATATTTTCTTACAAAGTTATTGTGAGAATTAAATAAGGATTACAAAGTGCTTAGCATATAGTAAAGGCTTAATAAATGTTAACAGCTGAGTTTCCAATGTGGCTGTAATGGTGAAGATGATGATGTAAAGCCTTGACATAGTTATTTAGAAAAATACAGATGCCTTAATTGAATAAAGCCTATATCAGAAGCCCCTGGAAGACATGTTAAAAGACAAATTGCTGAGTCCCAACCTTAGCATTTCTGATTTAGAAGGGCTGAGATGGGACCTGAGAATTTGCATTTCTAACAGGTTTCCAAGAGATGTTGATGGCTGTTGACCTGGGGAATCAGACTTTAAGAAATAGTGCTGTAGACAAACCATTCCATCTCCCTAAAGACTTGTGATAAAAGGAGTTTGGCATTTAGAACAAAGTTGGCCAATTCCCTCTTAGACTCTTGAGCTAATGTTGTATACTTGATATAAATATATGGTCATATCAGTTAATCTTCATGTTGTCTTCATCAAGGTGGTAATATCTCTAGGAATACTTTGAATCACATATTAGTTGTCAGTTTCTTTCGCATCTCTCTTTAAATAACAGACATTAATTTAGAACTTTTCCTCTGTTGGAGATCTTATGTTCTCATGTTTCCATGGGAATATTTTAAACAGTCAATTTGATATAAAATCAAGAGAGATGATTGACTTTAAACTTGAAATTTCTTACATAGTTCACGGTTTTAAAAATACTGTATTTCAGTTAACTTGTTAGGCACTTTCCTCAGAATATGGATTGAAGAAAAAGGGGCTATATGATCATTTAATCCACATTTTTCTTCATTGGAGTTTAGAAAAAAAATAATTTTTAGCTGTCAGTTGACTGAGACTTTTAAATTGAGTAAAATCTATTTACTCCATCACTTGTTTGTAGCCAAACAAAAGTCATGGGCTTTTTTTTTCCATTTAAGATATCAGGTTGTATAGCATTAAATATATTGTAGTAGCTATCTTGATTTATATTTAGTATGTCTAAACCTTTTCCTCAAGATTTTTTAGAATTCACTTTATAGAAAAAATGGATTATATGTGTGTGTGTGTGTGTTTTCAGAGAAAAATAAAGTTTATTTAGCTTTGTTATAAATACCATAATTTTTAAAATGTTCCTTTTAACGATAAATTATATTTACCCAATGGCACTGGTTTATTGTAAGTGATTATTAGGCTCTCTGTGACTAGCTATTTGATCCTATGAAAGTCAGTTGATCTCTTTGGCCATGGTTCTTGAATCTGTAAGGTCAGAGGTTTGAACTATTGTCATTTCTAAGGACATTTCAAGTGCAGTAAATCTCAAATGTTTTAGATTATCCTGCTATAAATGGATTTTTTGAAAAGTGGTCTGCAGTAGCCAACTGTTACTATCGTAAACTATATTATTTATATATCTAGCCCACAAATATACCATTAGAATTAGTGAATGCCTATACATTAATATGATGCCTTCTTAGTATCATATAACAAGTGTGGTTTTACTGAACCAAATACCACGAGAACAACTTTTACAACTTCAGGAAAGTTTCACTAGAGTTCTCTGGATATTTTTTTTGCTCTCCAAAGTAAGGACAGTGGAAATATGTGTCTTTAATCCTGTTACTTGTCCCAATGGAGTATTTATCTGTTTCTCTATTGGGTTTACCTACTAGTTATTGGCAGTGAAAATAGAGAGGGAGGGAATAGACATAATGGTGAACTTGACTGAACTTGGAGGAAATGTAAGAATTGAGGAAATAGTGAAGGCAAGGGAGAATAGTAAAGTAAGATATTAAGTTAGATGTTTCTGAAACTTCTATTCTTGGTTTGTAGCATGAACTTCAAAGGAGGATATCTACTTCAGAGAATTAATTTCAATCCTATTGGACATACAGGTGAATAGTGTGTAGTTAGAAATTTGGAATTGGAACAAATTACTCATCAACAAATGAGTAATAGTTAAAGATGTAGGTGAGAATGATATCATCCAGAAAAAAATAGGATGGAAAGACAGGAGAGACAAGGGTCAAAAATTGTCACTTAAAGATTGTCACTTAAAGGGACTTCCCTAGTGGCACAGTGGTTAAGAATCCGCTTGTCAATGCAGGGGACACGGGTTCAAGCCCTGGTCCGGGAGGATCCCACATGCCGCGGAGCAACTACACCCGTGCGCCACAGCTACTGAAGCCCATGCACCTAGAGCCTGTGCTCCGCAACAAGAGAAGCCACTGCAATGAGGAGCCTGTGTGCCACAATGAAAAATAGCACCCACTCCCCGCATGCACTCCCCCAACAAAGACCCAACACAGCCAAAATTTAAAAATAATTAATTAATTAATAATAATTTAAAAAAAGATGGTCACTTAAGGAATTTGAGGGAGATACAGGGAAAAACACAGAAGTAGGAAATGAACCAGCAGAGAATGTTAGCACAGAAGTCAAGAGAAGAGCATTTTAAGTTGGAGACAACGACTTGGCAGTGCAGGGAGCAGAGTTCCACTAGGTTGAGACTTTAAGAGGACTTTCAACCTAACAAAGTGGAGTCCACTTGTAAATACAGGGACTGTTGGGAAGGAAGGGCAATGTGAAGCACTTTCTAGAATGAAAGGAGATAGTTAGTGACTTTAGGTTATTCTTGAGGCCAAAATGCTTAGTAATAAGAATAAGGTAACAAATATTTGGTTCTCTTGTATGAGGAGAAAAAGGGTTAGCGTGATAATCTCAGGAGGATATGGAGCTAAGAATTTTTTTTCTGGAAGGTATGTGTGGGGGTGACTGGACTGTGTTCTTAAATGGAAGGAAGGAGTTAGAGAAGGAAAAAGAGATGAGAAGGAAGGGATCACTGATGGAGCATTGTGCAGAAGAGGGTAATATGAGAGGGAAGGGTGGAAACAAATTAGCCACTTGATTTGAGACAGGAGGGAAGGATAAAAACAGATTTAGATGCAGATAGGTGGGAGATCGAGGAAGTCTATGCCAATTTATTTCCATTTTTTCTGTGAAGGAGAGTTAGATCATTCTCTGAGAAGAAGGACAATCGAAGAAAGAGAAAGCTTGAACAGAGGTTTGAGACTGCTGTTAGGTAAAGAAAAAGAAGAGTCAAGTGGGAATAAGTAAAACTAAGAATACTTATCACTTCAAGAGCATAATTGAAGTCAGAGCTCAAAATTATTTTCATGACACTAACCAGCATATTTAACGTATTTTCTCCTATAGCATTTGGTAGCTTGGGCACATGAGAATAGGGAATGATAATATGAATTAGAAATTGGCAAGATGGGTGTTGTGGAAGGTGTGGAAGGTAAGGAAGCCCGGAAGTTGGGATGATGCTACTGAGAATATAATTAAGGTGATTGACTTTCTATTGCAGGCTGGGTATGGAGAGAAATAAAGCCAGGTTGAGCCTGACAACTAGCATAATAGCAGAGGGCCAAGAGGATGTAAGTCTTTATGAGGTTGAAGAGCAGGTGGAAAGGGAGTGGGACAGGTTGGGAGGATAGGAGGTTGTACAGCATAAGCCCTCTTATCTGTTGGAATCAAAACCAGTAGTTGATGAGTTAATCTAAAAAATCAGTTGAGAGGCCCGCGCACCGCGATGAAGAGTGGCCCCCGCTTGCCACAACTAGAGAAAGCCCTCGCACAGAAACGAAGACCCAACACAACAAAAAAAAAATTAAAAAAAAAAGATCTTTAAAAAAAAGTCAGTTAATGTAAAGACTTTTTTTAAAAAAAAAGATTCTTTTACATTTATAAATTAAAATTCAATAATATTATGTTTCATTTGTTCACCAGTATTTTGATTTAAAGCTGAAGGCTTTTGTTTTATTATCAATCTTTCTTACATAAATCATACCAATAATTGATTGTCTGCAATTTCCTGAGTTTTTTTTCTTTAAGTAGAGCTAACCCTTGACACCCCATCCTCCTTCTATGGCACATACACCTGAGAGTAGGCTGGTGACACCACCCTGAAGGCCTGGCCTGGAGTGAGGGCCAACATCATTTCTTTTCCATGTGATTCAAGATATTTCTGGAGCTTTTTGCTTTTTGCGGGAGGGCTTTCTTGCCACTTCATAAATGAGTAGAGAGAATTCTTAAGCACTTTCTGAATCTTACATCATTGCTCAGGTTCCTTTTTTATAGTGTGGTCACATGTGTTAGTTTTTGCTTCCTTGATACTCTCACATTTTAATATGCAAACTTTTTTTTCAATTTGACTGTTATTTTTCTTTTTCAGATTTTTTGTTTTGGTGTGGGGTGTGAGGGAAATTTCCCAGAAACAGTGAGATGTGTTTTATTTTCTCAAAATAAGGATGGAGAGATGATAGAAGTTGATTAAATCTCAGTTTTTATTTATATTTTACACTTATTTTTTTATCAACTGTGATCAAAGAATATATTATGTGATAATTTTTTCCTTAAACATTTACCATAGGAGTAGCTAGCCATATTAGTTTAGGAATCTCTTTCTAAAGAGGAATTATCCTACTTTCTCAAAAGTTTGTAGTCTAACAGATATACCTCCATGCCTTTTATTTTAATGTTTGATTTAAAGATATAAAATGTAGGTTTTATGAAAGTTAGGGTTTTTAAGGAATCACTAAAGTGGAATGTTTAGGAAATTACACAAAATTTAAACTAAAAAACAACTAGATGTTTGGAATATGTTAAATAAAACTAGTTTCACAGTGCTATTTTTAGCATATGTAAAATTTCTAGAAGGTTTCACACAACACTTTTGGCTACCTGTGTGGCTACCTAATTGGAGTAGTTAGAAGGCAAAGGAGTTTCATTTCCCTTATGTACTGTTAGAACTATTTCTTGTTCTCTTGAGCAAATGTTAATTTTTTTAAACATCCTTAAAAATGAAACATGCTTTGGGCTTTTGTTTTCATTTTAGGTATAGTGTCTAGGGTAATTTCAATATGCCTTTTGTTAAATATAGCTAATATTCGAGCTTTCAGAAGAAAAGCTTGCCCTGTTGAGATGCTGGAATTGTTGCAACCTCTATCCCTTTCTTCCTTCTCTCCTTCTTAGCTTGTCTCTAAGAAGAGTCTACTTCAGTAGCATCAACAGTTATAGCCTCCCCAACACCCATGCCTCATAATCTTTCTTATTTCACCCCAGAAAGTAATAAGAACCAGAAATCACACTACTCCTCCTCTGGCTCTTTCTTTTAATCCTAATCTACTTTTGGCCCTCACACTCTTATCAACCAACAAATCCTTAGTTGCTAATACTGGTTATGCCCTTTCAGGTTAACAAGGTAATTTTTTCTGTTATCATTTCCACTGAATTAGGTCTTGGCCAACTTACTGTTTAGTTGATTGGACAGTCAACCTTGATTATTTTAGTTTGGCCTTTCTTGGTGAAAAAATTACCCGATTTATTGAAACCAAATATGAATACCTCATGGTCTCTTACTGGCTGCTTAAACTTTTTCAAGCTGATTGACATGGTCCATAATTGATCTAGAGATAGTCATTTTTGATACTATTCCCTCAGTAGGATTTGACTTTGTCGCAAAACAAAATTTCATGTTTTCACAGTATACTACAAACTATTCATACACTATCAGTTAATAGAAACAGTAGATTCAGAGGAAAGATTTTTTTTTTTTTTTTTTGCAATACGCAGGCCTCTCACTGTTGTGGCCTCTCCCGTTGTGGAGCACAGGTTCTGGACGTGCAGGCTCAGTGGCCATGGCTCATGGGCCCAGCCACTCCGCGACATGTGGGATCTGCCCAGACCGGAGCACGAACCCGTGTCCCCTGCATCGGCAGGCGGATTCTCAACCACTGCACCACCAGGGAAGCCCCAGTGGAAAGATTTTAAAAGAATGAAATTAAAGGTCAAGCTAGAGGTTCCATTAATAATTGAAAAATAGTTAAGTGAGGATGTGGAATCAAGAAAGTAGTCTTTTGATCTTTGATAGCTTGTATAATTTATAGCACTATGGTACTATTAGTTAAAATATTTAAATGTAAAATAAAACACATACAGCAGTATAAAACCAGAAACCCCAAAAAAGGAAGCTGGTCTCACCACATTAATATCAATATTTTCCATATTTCTTTCTAGTGCTTCTTCACGTGCAATAATTTTTATGTAAAGTATATAAATTATCATAATCTAGATATCTCCTTATATTGTCTTCTTTTTTCTAGTTACAAGCATTTTCCTATATTACACATATTCTTCTTATTTTTATTTGAGGAAATCTTATATTCTTTCAAGTTGACAAATTATGACTATCCCCAACTACTCCCCTATTGGACACTGATGTTATATTGTGAAGTTTTATTGGTCAGAGATTGCAAGGGGTCTGTCAAGCTGCTCTTTAACAATGTGGTGCTAGGACCTCCTCTGGTTACTAGGGTTATCAAATGACCCCTCATTCTGACTTCTAATATCAAATTTTGATAATCTGATGATGGCAGTCGTAAGAGTAGGTATCAGAGTGACCTTTGTTTTAAATCCCATCTATTTTCCAGTGGGATAAACTAAATTTACCTTGATAGAAATAGGACAGGAAATATTGCAAAGAGAAATAATTTCATTATGAGTAGCAGGCAAGAAAAGCTGAAATACATTATATATAATGTGTTATAGAAATATTTCCAGTTACTTTTCTAAATGTCTCTTGGAATTGAAAGCTATGGCAGATCAAAAAAATTGACTTGTTGAAGATTTCGTTCCCTTTCTCTTCCTACCCTCCCAAATAAAATATAAAATCTTCTTGCATTTTTGTCCCATCTTCTTTTTCTTCTCAAGTAATTAGTTGAATATCTTATTTTAACCAATTAATTGCTTATATAACCTAAAAGTTTTTCAGTTCTTTGAAACTGCATTTCTAAATTGTGTTATGTTTACATTTTTAAATTGTACTGTTTCAGTTAGTTTTCTTGTGCATTGCTTCTTTAAAATTTTTTCTCCTTCAAATTTCATTTTTACGTCTCTGACTCCAATTTCAATTGAAATATAACTATATTTCATAAGTAAGCATACATCAGAGTCAGTTTTAACTTTTAGATGATCTTGTGTATTTTAACAAAAGTGTAACACATTTTTATCCCCACTCCTTTTTTTTTTTTTTTAAAGGAATCAGCAGGAGGGGATCTTCAGTCTCCTTTAACACCAGAAAGTATCAATGGGACAGATGATGAAAGAACACCTGATGTGACCCAGAACTCAGAGCCAAGGCCTGAACCGACTCAGAATGCATTGCCATTTTCACATAGGTACAGATTCAGTTCAACCATCATGATTAAGTAAAATGTGTAGAAACTTAATTGGTTTCAGATAAATCTTGCAAAGTTACAACCTGAGTGAAAATTACAGGTCAGACTTTTTTTTTTAACTGTTAACCTCAGAAAAGTTTTAATAATTTATAGTTGCCTAGATGGACTGGAGTGGACATTTCCATTACCTTTATAGAAAAAGGGCTACTGAGCTAATTATAGTACAAATTGTTTTTCAGTGAAACAACATATTATTGCAAATCTCTTTTACTTATTTCTTAACCCAGCCCCTAAAAGGCCCTCTTTGTTAACCTGGTTTCCATTTTCATGTATGTTCTTGAGGGTTATAAAAATTTTTTTTTAAAAATAGGTTTCCTATTCTGAAATTAAGCTTTGCCAGTCTTAGAGGTGATCTCACTGTATTATTTCAAAGAAGAAAACAAGTTATTGGTGTAACTTCCAGCATGGACCTGTTAATGTTAATGTCAGGTTCATTTTTGCACACCAACTAACAGGAGATAAATCTTCACATGCTTCTGAATTTTAAAGAATTTGATACTTTAAAAAGATGCAATTTATCCTAAATATGTTCAAAACCAGTTACATTAATTATTGGCCATATTGTGGTATTTTTAGGATGTAAGGAGGTCTATGAAACTGTAAATGTAAACAAATACCTCTCAGTCATTGTCTTAAAGTTAATTTTTATCCTTCTTTGGAAACTTTTGACCTAGATAATTTTAATTAAAATTCAGAAAAATGTTTTCCTTTGTTGTGCATCTCTTTGGACCAGTTCAAAAAGATCAAATTCTTTAGCATATTCAGAAGAATTGTGAAGTGAAATATTCCAAACTCTCTTTTTCATGAGAATTTTAATTTTGATTTTATTGGTTGAATATTGGGGCACAGGACTAAACTTATTAGAGACTAACATTGAGGGACCTCATAGTCAGGCTGAGGAAGAAGAGGAATTTGTTAAGATTTTTTTTGGAATGAATGGGGAAAAACTCTTTTTTTGACTATGTGGCCATTCTAATTTGTTCCTAAAAATGGTAATAATTTTGCATAAAAGAGTTAGGCATATTTTAGAATTTTCATAGAGGTAATGCTTTAACTATTGCAGTATAAGTGTATTCTCTTTTCTATAGCTAAAAAATGACTGAACACGTGAACATTTTTGGTTCTTCCAATCTGAAGACCATATGTTTACATTGATTTGTAAACCATACTGGTTTTTAAAATACGCAGTTATTACTAAAGAGCAATGTGATTCATATGCAGTTTTAAAAATATTTGTGTTGAGGGAGGCAAAAATTTCTTTCCTATTATATTTAACACGTCCAATTAATAAATAGATGTAACTACACTGAACATAATTATAAACTTGATTTCTTTGGCTAACACTTAAACGAGACGTGCATTGGATACTCTAGCATTATGAAATAAGAACTTTTGTATTTATCATTTGTAAAAGCTATTTCTAGTTTACTTTATGCACCTAAAATTTTCTGAGTTTATTATTTTGCTAATCCTTAGTGTTTGGAGTTATTAACTGTGATTGGTCATCTATTGATTTTCTCTGTTTGTGGGAGTCAAATAGGAGTTTACTTTCTTTGATGTGAAGGTACAGCTTCTTTGACTACTGGAATATATAGATTAACCAAGGAGATATTTGAGTTCTGAAAATGAAATTTAACAGGTCAATTTAAGCTTTTAATTACGTTAAAGGCATTATATAATCTTACAGTTTTCTTATTATTTAAAAAACACTTTAGCATAGGATTTTAGAAGACTTATTCTCTGAACTTGTTTTTACATCAATCAGTATCAATGAATATTCTCCTAGTTACTTGATTGAAATTAAGATTTCTACCTGAGATAGAAAATTGAGTATTTTACAGCTAATGTTAGAACCTCAAAATAACAGAGGGGACCTCAGAGATGGTGTAATCTAGGATTTTTCAAACTGCAGTGGTTTGAAATCAACTTAGGTTTTTCATGGCATTCTGAAAAAAATGAAATATAAAATGAAATAAGAAACACCAGGATAAAACCCACATTAAGAGATGAAATTGTGTTTCAGTAACATACATATTTAAGTGTGGGCTGGATTATAGGGTAAAACGTCAAAGTTTGAAAGCATGGGCCTTTGACACATCCCAGAAGTTAGGTGATTTGTCCTAGGTCATACAGTTCATTAGTAACAGCTTTAGAACTACAGCTCAGCTCTTTTGACCCTACTATGTACTGCCAGTTAGTTGATAGTGCATTTTAGTCTAATCCCCAAAACAAGCACATTGTTGTGTCAGGAAGTTAATAACTGTTTCTATTTTGGGAGAACTATATAGAAATAAGGTCAGTGTTTCATTAATGAGAGACACAAAGAATATTAAAATAATTTCTATTCAAATCTGAAACTCACAAATGTTTAAACTTGATACACTATCCTTTTTTCCCATGGCAGAGAACATTTAAAATCTATGTTTTTAAGGCTTACTTATACTATTTATTTTTGTCTTTCTTCCTTAGTACTTACTTCAACAGAAAAGAATGAATAGGAAAAAAAATACTTTGCCAACATTCCTATGTTCTGGTTGATACCGTTTTATTGCTAAATTAGGAGCAAAATCACTAGAATATCTGTGTGGTTTTTGTTTTTTCTTTTAAAGATGGAAGGATATAGGGAACAATGATTTAGTCAGTCAAGTTGATTGAGTTGATTGTAGTAATAGCTACTTAGCAAGCCAGCTTGTGCTCTTCTTAAAATTTAAATTTTATACCTAAATCTTATTAATTCATTAATTAACATACCAAAAGAAAACCCTGATTTTCATTTGGTCCTGAAAATTTAGTAATGTGTTTTCATTTGGTTTATTTACTCTCTGTAAACTTTATTTATTTTTTAAAAAGTATTACTTAACTTTAAATAGAAAAGCAAGATTTGTTTGTTAGTCTTTAAACTAACACAAATTTTCCCGTATATTTGAAAGAGATAATACTATAGTGAACTCCCATGAGCACGTCTCCCAGCTTCAACATTTAGGAAAAACTGGCCAGGCTTGTTTCTTTTCTAATCCTACCCACTCTTCCACTTTTGTATTATTTTTAGAGCAAATTCCAGACATATAATTTCATCCACAAATACTTTTTTAAAATTACTTTTGAACTTTTTAAAAACTTATTTACTAAGCTAGTACAACATTTTATATTCCATCTAACTCATTGGCATTATAGAGTTACCTTTATTTACTCTTTTCTTTGTTTTTGTAAAAATTACACTGCTGAACTAAATTTTAAAATGTATGGACTTCTCAATGCTTAGTCAAGTGCTATATAGTACTGTGTTGTGTCCTTGTTATAAACTATGCAAAAACATTCTCATTGAATAAGTTTAGATAAATTAACACTTTTTTTAGTATATTTATTTAAATGCTTTGAAAAGTCTAGAGATGTATAAAATAGGAAGATTATGAGGCTGAAAATGTTTACTAATTTCTTTGGGGAAATGGTAATAAATTTTATCTAAATTGCTATTTTTTCTTAAAAACTATTTTTTTAACCTAAATGATAATATCCTTTTGGGACTGAACAGGTGTACACTCCGACCCACTGAAGTGTTCAGGGCATCCTTTGAGACTGTAGTCTTAGATTAGCTATATGGTTGACCCTTGAACAACACAGGTTTGAACTGCGAGGGTCCACTCATGAGTGGATTTCTTTCGATAGTAAATATTACGGTATTACAGAATCCGTAGTTGGTTGAATCCGTGGATGTGGAACCACGGATACAGAGGACTACCTGTAAAGTTATGCACGGCTTTTTGTCTGCACGGAGGGTTGGCACCCCTAACTCCCTGCATTGTTCAAGGGTCATCTGTATACTAAAAAAAATAACTACTATATGCTTGATAGTATTTATATATATATGGAGGAAAGTTTTGTGCTCTCATTCCAGGAGGGATTTGCTTCATAGCATCAGCTGTCTGGAATTTACTTGTTATTTCTTAATAAATTCTAGGATTTTTAAAAAAGATTTAAAACTATCTAAAATTCTCTTGGAAATAGTTAATTTTATAGTTTCCCAGTGCCGTTAGAATGTAATATGAAATATACTGAAAACTGAAACTTTTAATTTTGTTCATTGTGAATTTATGATCCTCAGATATATAGTGATATATTGATAAATAACTGCTGTTATCCTATTTTTGAGAGTTGAAAGCAGATATGTGTATACAGCAGTAGTTCGTGAAGCTATTTTTGTACTGATAAATTTTCAAAAGTTTGATTATCTTAATGGAGAATAGGCTGTTTTGAGCACCAATTATATTTAAATTCTTCTAAAGTTTAGATAATGTATTCTCATGGTGCTGCTAGAATTTATGCGTTTTGGGGGTTCTGCATGTATCTTCTATTCTGTTAAAGAGATTTTTTTTTCTGCCACTTTGTGTGTTTCCAACAGATATTCATTAAAGGATATGTGTAGAATCATCACTCCTTAGTATGTTGATTTTGCTTTAAAGCAGTATAACTACAATTTTACCATAGTTTGGGTGGGTTTATTCCATTTGTATTTAATAGATTAATTTCTTCATTTATTATCAGAGTTTCCAAAAGCTACTACTTTAAAACTGTGATTAGGGATTTTTGTAATCTCAAAAATTAAATTTCATTGGAAAATATACACACCATTTTAGTTATATGTTAAAAAAACAAGCAGTGTTTTATCTCGAATCAAATATATTTTGTATGTGCTTTGAAGATGATACAAACAGGAAAAAACTGAATGACTATTAAGAGCTCTGGGGTACTATATTCTCCACAGCTGTGCCATTTGTCTCTCTTTTTTATGGATAGTAAGCAAAACTTCTAAGATTATAGTTATGAAGGAAAATAGAAATAATTTCTGTGGAAAACTCTTGTTTGAATAAAACTGTATAAAGCTGGGGTTGATTTCACAAGAAGTGCCTTATCATTGATAAAGTTGCAGATGAAAAATTTAACTTGTAGGATTCCCCTTATTATTAGTTACAATTGACTTGAATATTGTTATTCCTCTACCATCGAACCTCAAAATTAGAATTCGTTTTTAAAAATTAATTTGAAGACCAAGACAATTTGTGAGAGATCGCAACTAAACAATTTGGAGATGTCAGAATTTCCTGTACCATAAATGTGAACAGATAGCGTTTTGTAAGAGGTGCTGTGGTAATTTGGCAGTATATGTAGGTCTGCATTGTCTGGGAACTAAGAAGCAATTCATGTATTTTTTAATAAGACACAATAAAAAATACAGTTTAGTGACCAAGACTGTTTATTAGGTTTTTATGTATGTATACTTAAATTTCCTGTTTTAAGGGTTTTTTTGCTGTTTTTTTTTTTTTTTTTTTTTTTTGCGGTACGTGGGCCTCTCACTGTTGTGGCCTCTCCCGTTGCGGAGCACAGGCTCCGGACGCGCAGGCTCAGCGGCCATGGCTCACGGGCCCAGCCGCTCCGTGGCATGTGGGATCTTCCCGGACCGGGGCACGAACCCGTATCCCCCGCCTCGGCAGGCGGACTCTCAACCACTGCGCCACCAGGGAAGCCCTGTTTTAAGTTTTTAAGAACTAATTTTTATTCTATTTTAATGTCTTCTAAAAGATTTTGAAGAAAATATAAAAATTTGCTAATGCATTTTGTTGGGAATTATCACTTAATATGGACTATTTGCAAGAAGAAAAATACTGTTCGTATGAGATAAGGACATTACTAACCCACCTTCAATAGGGATCGGTCCCTTGCCCTTCTTCTCTGCCTTACCATTGTAATTAATGGGAAGAATTTTCGCCAGTCCATCCCTAGTGATTGTTAATTTCTATTTTCAGGATGATTGGCTTGAAGTTAGAGCTGTGATCATTCACAGTGGAACAGATTGATCTTAGGTTAATTATGACCTTTTCCCCATGGAGGGCTTCTAAAAATTCTTTTTTCCTCCATTTCTGTTCTTAGAAGACCATAGTGGGGCTTCCATTGGAAGGGAGGTGTGTGATAACAGTTCTGCTCTAGGACTTAAGGAAAAATAATCTTCCTTTGGATTTGGCTTTCTATCTTTCCTCTTACTAGAATAGTAAGGGACAAGATGAAGTAGTGAATGTAGGCAGAGGCCAAGCAAGTCACATAAATGTGTGAAGTTTGTGATGTATATGACGGTATGGAATTGTGAGGTCTGTGGTAAGGTGGAATGTACACGGTTCATCTGGAGATACTAAAGTTTTTAAAAAATAAGGCCAAACAGAGAGATGAGGATTAGATGACCCATCTGGTTTCTAGCTTAGACTTTCAAAAGAAATCTTTGTGATTTACATATGGTTTAGCCCAAGGTAAGGATTTTAAGCAAATTCCCAGCTAGTAATATCCGTTAGCATGATGCCTTATTAAATTCTTGGTGGTGGTATTTGGGAGGATATGATTTGCAGATTTGGAATCCTGGATATTTGCTCTTTGGTGACATATTACTCTGATAGGTGTTATTACTACTCTCAAACACAAAAATCTGACCATGTCACTTTTCTCCTTAAAATATTTCAGTGGCATGAAGTATGTAGACCAATCCATGATCATCAGATGAGGCTTCCCCAGCCTCATCACTTTGTGATTCTGTAGTAGTTACTTGCATTTGCTTGTAACTACTTACAACCAAGCAACCATGGTATTGCTCAGCTGCAAGTCTTTGCTCCCTCGTTTTTGCAATGTGTTCTCCCTTCTCTTTAGAGTGGCTGCGTACACCCCCCACACACACACACACTCCATACTTCCTTGCACCCCACCTCTGCCTCTAACTTGATCACCAACTGGTGAACCCTGGTATATCCTCATAAGGTCCAGCATCATCTCCTCCAGTATGCTCTCTTTCATGTCCTCAGACTGAATTGTATCTCCTCTATTAAATCCCTTTTGCCTCTAAACCGACATATACAGGTTAACATTAGCTTTTCAGTCTCTCCTGGAACAAGGATTGTGCTTTATTCATTTGTATCACTGGTGCTTAGTACAGTAGACATTCATTAAACATATGAAGGAAACAATTTCCCTCACAGAAATTGAGTATATGCTCTGAATGCCTTTGGTGCGGTGCTTCACTTAGCTAAAGTTACACCTACAGTTTCATAAGACCTTGAAGTTAAAATGTAAAACTAGTTATATTCTTTGAAAAGCAGTCACTCTTGTCAAACTTAAGACTTGAGTTTAACTGACTTAGTCTAATTTTCTTCAAAATTTCGTAGTTTGTGTAAAGAAATGTTAAAGATAGTGTTATTAATAAACTGTTATTAAGTACCTAATAATGTGAAAGATACTAAAATGTGCATTTTCAATGTAATAGAATCATTTTTCATCCCTTTCTTGAGAATAATTTTTCTTATTTCAAAAGCAGTGCAGAGTAATTCAATGATGTATTTTCTGTGAAATTAGGCAGTATTTATATTCTGTGTTTTTAAAACCAGTTAGAAACAAACTGTGTTTCTAAAAATATCATCTCTTATAAAGTTCAGCACAAGTACTTACTATTTGACTCAAAGAAGTGAATTTAGGGACTACAGATTTTTTGAAATTGAGAATTGTACCATGTACATTTGGCAGAAGTAAAGATGGAGACCAACTCTTGCTTTGTGGGATAACACATTTCACAAGGAAATAAGCTGACAAGTAATTCATTGAAACGTATTGAAAGTAGTCCTGTTCCAGGGACTATCGTCCTTGTAGAGTATGTAAAATGTGAATACAACTAAACCATTGAAATACGTGTAAATTTTACTTTCATTTGTTTATCAGTTTGCCATTTTCCTTTAACAGTTTAGATTAGCCGTATATTCATTGTAGACAAAACAGTTAATCTTTTTGACGCTGGTCTAAATTGAAGTCTAAATGTTGATATTAGAACTTTGGAGATAGAAGGAACCTCCACGATTAATAGTCCAGCTACTTCATTTTACAGAAATGGAAGCAAGTCCAGGGAAGAGGTATTCAGCATCACTATTTGCTGATGGCTAGATAAGACCAGAAAGGACTCCAGAGTCAGTGGTCATTAGGGTCCATCCTGGTTGTGGCAGCTCTCCTTCTACTAAACTCCAAGAGGGTTTGTTTTCTGTATGACCTTTCCGATACTCGACGTCTCAGTTTTTAATCATTGTTGAACACATATTTAACACCACTTGCCAAATTCCCCTGCTAGAGTCTTAGCTTCCGGCTAAGCCTTGTTGAGTTGTATTGGTACAATATTAGAATTATATTGGTTATATTGGTACCAGTATTTCTTGGTAGCCCATATTGTTTCTAGTCATTTAGGCATGTAAGAGATAAGGAATAAATGTGTTGCATAAAAAAATGTATATGCTCTTACTGTTACTGAGATGACAGAAAGGGGTAAATAAATTGGTGCGACTTGATCATTAGCATCAAAAACATACCATATACTAGGCAGGACTAAAAAAGATACTGAAATAAAGAATAATTAGTTTACCTTTTTAATTCTAACGGGGTCTACTTAGCTATTAATATTCCCATTATTATTGTTAATAACAGTTTTATTGAAATACAATTCACATACGAGACAATTCACCTGTTTAAAGTGTATAATTCAGTGATATTTGGTAAAACCAAAATTGTACAACAGAGTTTCTGCAACCATCACCACAGTCAACCTTAGAACACTTTCATTACCTCCCCCCCAATGCCTGTACCAGTTAGCCGTCACTTCCCTATTTCCCTTCACACACTTCCTGCCTCCCCCAGTCCTAGGCAACCACTAATCTACTTTCTGTCTCTGCAGATTTGTCTGTTTTGGACATTGTGTATAAATGGAATCACATAATATGTGGTCTTTTACAACTAGTTTCTTAGGATGTGTTTTCAAGTTTTATCTATGTTGTAGAATGTGTCAATACTTCATTTCCTTTTATGGCTGAATAATATTCTATTAACCCACTCATCAGTTGATAAACATTTGGATTGTTTCCACTTTCTGGAAGTTCCACTATTGTTATGAATAATGCTGCTGTGAGCATTTGTGTACGAGTTTTTGTGTGGACATACGTTTTCAGTTCTCCACGTATATACCTAGTAGTGGAATTGCTAGGTCATATGGTAATTCTATGGTTAACCTTTGGGAGGAACTGCCAGACTGTTTTGCAAAGCAGCTGTACCATTTTAAATTCCCACCAGTGATATATAAGTGTTCCAGTTTCTCCACATCATCATCAACACGTTACTATCTCTTTTTTATTATAGCCATCTTCATAGGTGTGATGTGGTATCTCATTGTGGTTTTGATTTGTATTTCCTTGATGGCTAATGTTGACCATCTTTTCATTTACTTATTGTCCACTTGCATATCTTCTTTGGAGAAGTGGCTACTCAGATCCTTTGCCCATTTTTAATTGGGTTGTTTGTCTCTTTGTTGTTGAGTTGTAATTACTTACATATTCTAGATGTTAACTCCTTATTGGATAAATGATTTGCAGATATTTTATCCAATTCTGTGGGTTGTCTTTTTCACTTTCTTGATGGTGTTCTTTGCAACACAAAAGCTGTTAATTTTAATTAAGTCCCATTTATCTTTTTTTTTCTTTTGTTGCTTGTGCTTTTGGTGTCATATCTAAGAAACCATTGCCTAATCCATGGGCATAAAGATTTACACCTGTTTTCCTTGAGAGTCCTGTGATTTTAGCTCTTATGTTTAGATCTGGCCAATTTTGAGTATTTTTGTATATGATGTAGGATAGAGACCCAACGTTATTCTTTTGCATGTGGATATCCAGTTATCCCAGCATCATTTGATGAAAAGACTGTTCTTTTCCCATTGAGTTCTCTTGGCATCCTTGTCAAAAATCAGTTGACCATAAATGTTTATATCTGAACTCTCAGTTCTATCCCATTGATCTGTCCTCATGCCATTCTTCATTATTGTAGCTTTGTAGTAAGTTTTGAAATTGGGGATGTGAGTTCTCCAATTTTATCCTTCCTTTTTTAAGATTTAAGATTATTCTGACTGTTCTGAGTCCCTAGGATTTCCATGTGATTTTTGGATCAGCTTGTGAATTTCTGTAAAGAAATCAGTTGGGATTCTGATAGGAACTCCATTGAATCTATAGAAAAATTTGGATGGCCATCTTAATAATGTTAAGTCTGTCAATTCATGAACATGTGATGTTTTCCCACTTAGCTCTTCAGTTTCTTTCAACGGTGTTGTTTAGTTTTCAGAGTATAAGTTTTGCACTTCTTTTGTTAAATTTATTCCTAAGCATTCTTTTGTTTTGTTTCTTTTTTTTTTTTTTTTTTTGCGGTACGCGGGCCTCTCACTGTTGTGGCCTCTCCCGTTGCGGAGCACAGGCTCCAGACGTGCAGGCTCAGCGGCCATAGCTGACGGGCCCAGCCACTCCGCGGCATGTGGGATCTTCCTGGACACGAACCCGTGTCCCCTGCATTGGCAGGCGGACTCTCAACCACTGCGCCACCAGGGAAGCCCCCGCTAAGCATTCTTTTTGATGCTGTTATTAGTGGAATTGTTTCTTAATCTTATTTTCTAATTGTCATGCTGTATCTAGAAATACAGTTGATTTTGTAGAGTGATATTGTGGCCTAAAAACTTGCTAAACTCACTAGTCTTAATAGTTTTCTCGTAGCTTCCTTAAGATTTTCTATATAGAAAATCATGTCATCTGCAAGTAGAGATAATTTTACTTCTTTCTTTCCATTCTTGATGTCTTTTATTTCATTTTCTTGACTAATTGCCCTGTCTAAAACCTTCAGTACAATGCTGAATAGACGTGATAAGAGTGGACATCTTCTTCTTGTTCCTGATCTTAGGGGGAAAGCTTTCAGTCTTTCATCGTTAGGTATGCTATTAGTTGTGGCTTTTCGTAGACGCTCCTTATGATGTTGAGGAAGTTCCCCTATATTCCTAGTTTTTTAGTGTTTTTTCCATTAATATTTATTCTGATTGGTTTATGATTACCTCCCCTCAATTGGTAGCTTTAGGAAACTATGCTTTGACAAATGTAGCCATATGCTTTCCTTACATGGAATTGTTTTTAAAAGGTAATTTTTTTAAATTAATTTTTTTATTGGAGTATAGTTTATTTACAATGTTGTGTTAGTTTCTGCTGTACAGCAAAGTGAGTCAGTTATACATATACATATATCCACTCTTTTTTAGATTCTATTCCCATATAGGTCATTACAGAGTAATGAATAGAGTTCCCTGTGCTATACAGTAGGTTCTTATTAGTTATCTATTTTATATACAGTAGTGTGTATATGTCCACCCCAATCTCCCAATTTATCCCTCCCCCGCTGCCCCCTTGGTAACCATAAGTTTGTTTTCTATATCTGTGACTCAGTTTCTGTTTTGTAAATAGGTTCATTTGTACCATTTTTGATAGTTTAAAGGAAAAAAAGAACTCGATTTGAGGGGAAGAATTTTCCTTATAAAACTGTCATTAATTTTTAAAAGCTTATCACCAGGCTTCAGTTTTCCTATCTAAAAATATGAAACCTTCCAGTTTTCTATCTTTTTATCTCCAGAATATGTGAAGCAGCTTTTATAGACAGTGGGAATGGTGGTCCATTTACTTCTTATCTGATTTTGTAAGTGATATAGTTGACTTTTTTCTTCATATTTTTTAATTAAGAGAAAACAACTGATTAAAATGCCCTTTTTTTTAAGAAGAGAAAGAATGTAAATAGTCTTTTAAAAATGATACTGGATAAATCATAGCATTATTTCAATGAATATAAAGCATGTCCTTATTAAATATGAATAGAAATACACATATTAAGTTATTCATTGCAAATAACTCTGATTTCTAGTGTAAATATTACTCTTGAAAAGGCTAATCCTGCATTTTTTCCTTATTGCATTATAGAAATGTTAGCTGATGATTATTTTAAATGATCAGTTACGTGATCAGTACTTGTTTTACGCCAATAGTGTTCTACCTAGTTTACCATGAAGGAGTTGTGTTTCTGGATGCATATAGTCTAAAAGAGTTTTCAGCAGAGTTGTACATTAACCTTTAAGCAACATAAGCATGTTATAATCAGCCACAGGACATTTTAAAGCCTGCCTTTGCATACAAAGTAGAAAATTAAGTCACTGGGTAAATTTAGTCAGGTTTTTTTTTACCAGGGGAACCACAGTTTTTTTTATTAATTTAAAATTTTTAACAATAAAATTTCTCCATGATACTTAATATAAAACCTTAGACACAGTTATGTAGAGAGATTTCCTTCATAGCTGCTTTGGCGTCTATAACATGAGGTTTATGGAAAAGCGTTTTAGCAAAAGTGACTTTAGAAAGTATATATGATCCTTTGGGTTAATAGTTTTTTGTAATTGGATCATTTCAGGGTATGCTTTACTCACAAGCTAACTTATTATTAAAGAGATGACCTGAAGCCTCTCTGGCTCTATGAAATAATAGATTGTTTTTTCTCTAGAGATATAGAGAATGAATATTAGTAATTTGTTAAATTACAGGAAGAAACACATCATTGGGTATTATCTGAGTGCACAAACACTGCTATTGTATAGTAGCCATACCTTTTCAACTTCTTTTAAAAGGTGTAGCTAAGCCATTCTGTCATTATTACATATTGTCAGAAAGTCTTCGTTTCCATAGCAAAGGAGATGTACTTTAGCTACAGGTCTCACAATCCACAGGACCTACTAGGTGTCAAGCCCTTAACTAGTACTAGACATATATCACATTTTGGTTTTTTGGAGAGAAATAGGTATCTTGGGCAGAAACAATAAAGAAGAAAAATCACATACCTAAATGAACTCATTTCCCTTTTCCCCGCTTCCCACTTTAAGAAAAATTTCTGTTTGAACGTTTTTTCTTTTTATGGAAAACCTGGACTCCTTACTTCCTTACATCCTTACATCCTTATACCTGCTGGATAGGGTACTTTTACTTTTTTTGAAAGTCAGAAAAGATCAGTCCTCCAATTTGGATTTTTTTCCTACTGCGGAAGCAACCAGTTTTCCTTGGTAGATGACTTCTGTGACCACCTCTAGTTTTGGAACGTAGTGGAGTCACCATTTCCATGGAAGAAGAGGATCTGCAGTTTATCCTAATTGAAAAGATGCAAGTAGACCCTGACCAAGAGAGAGTAACTGACATGGAAGAAACATGACACTTTAAAAAAACCCAGTCTTCACAGATTTAACTTTGAAGAGCCAAAAGAATTAGTACCTATAAGGAAGATACTGAAATGTATCAGTTCCTCACTATGCCTAGATAGCATTTAAGATATCTCTGAGTAGCAGAAAAAAAAAATGACTTGGCATGGCATCTTGTGTTTCATTCCTTTGGCAAAATGCTATTATACTTGCTCCAGTTAATTTTCAGAAGTCTTAAAAGCCCTTGATGGAGAAAATTTTCTGTTTCTTAAAAATCAAAATAGCTATTAT
The DNA here is from genome assembly GCF_949752795.1 of Hyperoodon ampullatus. Taxonomy (NCBI): domain Eukaryota; kingdom Metazoa; phylum Chordata; class Mammalia; order Artiodactyla; family Ziphiidae; genus Hyperoodon; species Hyperoodon ampullatus. The sequence continues at coordinate 112,903,020 of NC_136917.1, forward strand.
TCCTGATAAAGATAGTGAAAAAAAATAAGCAACCTAATTTTCCTGGACTTCAAAGTAGAAGTGGTTCATAGATGCTGTTCCTCTTAAGACTTTAATGTAGTTATTTTCCTACATGTAATCTGATACTCATTTCTTAGTCCTTTTCTTTTGTCGTCATATGACAACACTTAACTCCCCACCTCACAGGGATGTTGTGAGGCAAGTTTTAAATGTTTCTAAGAAAAGTGTAGAATTTATAACTCGACTGTCTCTTTGTTGGTAGTTTCTACAATCATAATATTTTATTTTAAAATTTACAAGTGCTTTCCTATAGTTATAAATGGATATTAGGTTATTAAAATGGAAGAAAGATAATGAAGTTGTATTTGATTTATCACTGAGCATCCTTGTAAATAATTTAACTGAATGAAATGTTGCATTGATTTTTTTTTTCAATGAAGAGCTTTTATACAAGTATAATTAAAGAAAAGCTAAAGTAAAAGTGTCTGTTTTCCCCTTTTATTTAGTTGAGATTTAATTACTCATATGTCTTAGAGAGATGAAAGGTAACCCAATTCATCAATTTCTAATGAATAGAAAATGAAAAATACAATGAAATAGATATAATTTAAGGGAAAAAGTTATAGAGAGGTGCCCAGAATTTGGGTTTTGAGTAAAACTCTGTGTTATTAATTAGATAGAGGTGAAATTTTAGTAGCATTTTCATTAAAAATAGGATTAGTATAGGAATAGAGATTTGATAAGTACTTGCTTCACATCACAGCAAAAAGGGTTATAAAGGAAATTTGCCTTATTAAGTAAAGGAAAAATGTTTAAATATTAGCTAAAATTCATGCCTAGAAAAAACTTTTTAGCCTGCAGAATTTGATTTCATTTATACAATTTCATTTTCATAACATATTTTAGAAAGTAATTGTATAACATATTCTCTTCCAAATAAATCAACCAGCCCGATTTTGCAAATCAAACTTAGATATAGTGTGTGAATTATGAGATAATGACTCCCAGAGTGAGGTTTTTTAAATTGCTATCAAACGTCTACTTTCTGCTGCTTTGTTTTCACTGTGTATAGTATCAAAAGACAATTCAAAGTGAATCTTTGGAGTCAGCCGTATAATCTGGCATTTGTAAACAAATAATTTAGAAAATCTTTTCTAAATTACCGTATTATTTAAATGTGTGTTTTATAACTTATTCTGTATGCTTTAAAAATGGGGATGGACGTAGTCCTGGGTTAAGTGTGTTAGTATCAAGAAAGAATTTGAAACCAGAATACCATATTTTTTGAATGCCTCACTTTAAAAAAATTTAATGGCTTTAGATGAACTTTGTATGCTTCATTTTACCAGAGATCCTACTGCTCCCTACTGTCACATATACCACAAAATTCACTCACTCATGTTGTTTAAATTATTAGTTTCTTTAACTTGTATAGGGAGGTGACTGTTGAGGGGCCTTTCTTTGGCTAACTTGGTTTATCCCTCTTTTCAACATTTTATAATTTGCCCTCATTTAAGCATTTTATACATATGTTCATATCAACTACCGATATGAATCATATACATTGGTTCATAGTGTATTCCTCTTTATCCAGTTTAATGCTGATATGTTTGAATACTGCAGGGAGAATAATATTTTGGAAATTCTAACCTCATAATAATGAGAAAAACACTGTGTATGCAGCTAGTTTGAGGATAATTATGAAATTATTCATAAATTTTATGTATAAGCATTAATAAAAATAAACTCCTTTAAGAATAATCCTGAACCTGGTTTCTCTTTCCCATACTGATTTTTTAAACATCAAAAACACTGAGAAGTTATTTTTTGATTAAGAAAAGTAGAGAGTGCTTTCTTTTCCCCTCAAATATGATAGCATCTAATATAGTATGTGTGTTCTTCTAACCAATCTATCATAGAAAGCAAATATTAAAGTTGGTGAACATGTGCTTCAGAAATAATGAAGAAATATAACCACATTAGTCATTACCTTAACAGTATTCTTTTTCTGATGTTTAAAACTTAGAAGGGCTACCTTGTATCAGTGTCCATTTTATTATGGGAACAGTTTATAAAATACATCCTGAGCCTGACATAATTCTAGAGAGAATAATTTCCTGGGAGGAAATGTGAATAGTATAATGGTTTTGTGATTATTTTGTTGGTCTCTAAAAATAAAACATGCTCTTACCATCATATACCTCTCAAAATTAAAAAGGTGAACTTGGGTTCTTCTGGTTATGCCACCAGTAGTATTCTTTCAGGCAAATTACTTAATCACTCTGAGCTGGTTTCCTCATCTATTAAGTAAAAGTGGAGGGGTGGGGGTGAGTAATGATTTATAAGGTCCTTTCTCTTGATTATCTTGAAGTGATCCTGCCTTTAATCCAGGAAATAAGATGTCCTCTCGCAGTGTTCTGTGGCTGGGTGTGAGATTTAGTACTGAGTTTATAATCATTAAGTACTTTGATATGTTACTGTGCTACATAAAAAATTATACTACATAAGTCAAATTAGCCATCTCTGTCTTTAAGTAGAACATTAGGAAAAAGAAGTGTCTTATGCTTTTGCATTATGTGCACACATAGTTAAAATTATTTAAATTCCTTCCAGATGACATTGTGGATTCAAAATGTGTGATCCATCAGTTATTACTTTTCAATGATAATAATTTTCGTTTAAAATTAGAGCACTAGCACAGGAGATAGCATAGTATTGTAATGTCCTGGATTGGATTATTATAATGGGATGAATTTCTGAACTATAATACTACCTAATAACTAGACTTACAGATTGAAACCCATAATGACAAGTAAATCTTCTATACTTGGGAATGGATTTTAGCAGTATCAAATCATAAACAGCAAACTGAAAGAAACTTGCTTTATGTAGTGGCTCATTTTGAAACATGGTATTAACCAATGGAAAATGGTGAGGTCGGATATGCTGTCCTTTGAGAAAGTAAGATGTAAAAATTTAATAATATATTGCTACAGCGGGAAATAATAGTGTAGGCATTTAGCACTTCAAATAGTGTTGTTTGATGTCTCATCTGTGAATCGTACCTCACAGTTTAATACAACTTCTAAACTAATTTGTAGAAAGCATTATGCCCAAAAAGGCGAGGGGAGAATAGTCCTTGCTTTTAATTCACTGAAGTTCAGTGATACCAATTGAGGGAAAAATCATCTTTGTGTTTCTTCTTCCTTTATTTTCTTCCTCAAGAGATCATCTTGTGTTTGTTTGCTTTTTAAAAAAATTTTATTGGAGTATAGTCCATTTACGGTGTTGTGTTAGTTTCTGCTGTACAGCAAAGTGAATCAGTTATAAATATACATATATCCAGCCTTTTTTAGATTCTTTTCCCGTATAGGTCATTACAGAGTATTGAGAAGAGTTCCCTTGTGCTATACAATAGATTATTATTACTTATCCATTTTCACCTTATAATAGTCAGTTTATTTCAGTTCAGAACTCTCAATGCTAGGCTATGTGCACTATCCTTAGTGCTTCTAAAGATTAGGTGTTATGGTGTGTATGGAAGTCTATTTATTAAAGGGCCTTAGATGAGTATATACATATACTTTTTACTTTTTTTATAGTTTTATCTCTACTCGTTTTATTTTACAATTGTCTCATGAGAAGAAGAACAGATACACTTTCTTCATTTTCCAGCAAAAAAAAATCTGAGGTGTAAGGAGATTAGGGAATTTTTCTAAAATCTATAGATATCAGAATTAGATTTTGACTCTAACCCTCTGCTTCTCTGCCCCAGTCTTTTTCCAGTTTATCCTGAAGAAATTTTAAGCCCATGTGGAGACCAAAGTTGAAAAAGATGATAATTAACAAAATTCATTTGTTGTTTGACACAATATTTTTTAAATATGTGGTTGAAATTCACCAGTAAGTGGTAGGTCTGTAGGCATTTAATTCCTTTGAGAATGTATTATATATTTTGGTTAAGTCAGCATGGTCATATTGATTTTAGAGTTATTTACATTGACAAGTATTTTAATAGTTTATCATGTGTGCTTGTATATGTGTATAGTCATAGTATTCTTGATTATATAGCTTCAAGCAAAGGAAAATCATTAGGGAATCTTAGATTTAGGTAATTTATATTAGTGTCATAGTAAACTTACACATTATACGCTTTCTTTGCTCTTTAGTCTGTTGATCTAGTAATATAGTTAAGAATACAATCTGGGTGTTTACTAAGTAGCTGGCTAATGGTTTTAATTAGCTTAGAGCTCACCTTTATGTTTCCAAAACCATCATGGCATGAACAAACATTTGGAACACTTGTCCTAAGAGTTCTCAGATTTGCATGTAAGGGTATGGCAACTTAATAGCATCTAGAGAGGGTCTCATAGCAAACGTCATTTCTTAGGAGCAGCAAGTTGAAACTTGCAAATAGCTTCAGAGGTATTCTACAAAATATGGTCATAGGCCCCGAATAGTTCAAAATTAGATTCTAAATTTTATTAGAAGGTAAAGAGGTTAAAAATAGCTCTACTATACACCAGTAATTCTAAAGATGTGTCCAGAGGTGAGGAGCACCTGGAAAGCACAATTCTCTTTGTGGAGTGTTTTTAGATGTCTATATATATATATACATATATAATCACATGGATTAGAAATCATTTAGCTAACCCATTATATATGTAAAAATTACCATGAGCCACATGCAAAAGCGTGGTCAAAATAAACATGACTAGCTGTTTCTGGAAGTTATCCATGTATAGGTCCTTTTTAATACTCATTCGTTCAAAATCATTTATTGAGCGTGTCTGTGTGCCAGGACAAAGGGACTAAGATTGCCCTCAAGGAGCTTTGTGAGGCAATAGAATATATATTTGGTGGTGATGATGATGCTGCAGAGGTAGTGATTCATGGAGTACTCTGCAAGCCCCAAAGAGCCCCAGCTGTCTTCATAGCTACTTCAATACTCTCTGATCTCATGCTTCCCTTTATACTCTTTTTGACATATTTGAGTGCCAGGTACTGTGAATACATCAGTGCACAAGGCAAACATCTCTGTTCTCATGGTGTTTAAGCTTAAGTGGGGGGAGCAAGAAAAAGAAATAAATGTATAATTACTGTTATGAAAAGTATCATGTAAGAGGAGATTAAAGGGAGAGGGAGAGGGCAGGTAGTAGTCTGTCTAGATCAGAAGAGGAGGCCTCCTTGAGGGATCACTTATCAGTCATCTTCCAGAGAATAGAAACCACCTAGAAGACTGGGGGAGGAGCACTCCAGGCAGAAGGAGGGGTGCCTGCCTTCACCTTGAAGCCCTTGCGTGTTTAGTGCCGTCCTTATCTGAGGTCTTGGTAGTGACAACGGAAGGAATCTGTAGAGAAAAACTGGGATGGAAGAAAAGAGAGGGTTTTTTCACTCTGCAGCTCTGAGAGCAAGGAAATACGAAAAGATAAAGGTGTTTCTACTCCACGAGCTTGTAAACCATTTGAGAACAATAGCCATGATTATTTATCCTTAAATTCACATTGTCTGGTAGAGTGCTTGACACATAGTAGGTGTGCAAAAAACGTTTGTTGACTCAAGTGACTGATTAATTGTTCCTTATGTATTATAATTTTTTTTCTACAATTAAGGTAGAAATTCCTTTGAGGACGAGAAAAATATCATATACATCTATTTAGTGTTAAGTGGTATCAGTAAATGGAATCTAAAATAGGCTTGTCTTCCTTCTTGAATTTCTCTGTTCAGTTTTACAAAAATGCATCTGAAAGAGTATTTATACTCTCAAAAGATTAACATTTTTAAGTTGCCTATGAAGTTAGCTGCCACAAGTCATGTCATTTTAATATAATTCTTGAAAAAACTCAGCACGGAAGCTAGCTTTCCAGATCTATATTTGCATAGAGTTTCTCCTAAGTATTTTTTTTTCCAGCTTGAGATATAATTGCTGTATAACATTGTATAAGTTTAAGATGTACAATGTGTTGATTTGGTGCATTTATATATTGCAGATGATTGTGTTAGCTAACACCTGTGTCAGGTTACATAATTACCATTTCTTTTTTTTGTGGTGAGAACATTTAAGATCTACTCTTAGCAACTTTCAAGTATATAATACAGTATTATTAACTGTAATCACTTTGCTGTACATTAGATCCCCAGAACTTATGCATCTACTACCTGGAAGTTTGCACTCTTTGACCAACATCTCGATTCCTTTTCCCCAACCCCATCCCCTGGTAACTGCCATTGCAGTCTCTGTTTCTTGCGTTTGGCTTTTTTAGATTCCACATATAAGTGATAGAATATAGCAGGGGTCCCCAACCCCCGGGCCTTGGACCACTACTGGTCTTCGGCCTTTTAGGAGCCCGGCCGCACAGCAGGAGGTGCGCAGTGGGCGGGTGAGCGGGCAAAGCTTCATCGGCTGCTCCCCGTCGCTCCCTGTCGCTCCCCATCGCTTGCGTTTCCGCCTGAACCTTGGCTCGCATTACCGTCTGAACCACCACCGTCCCCGCCCCCCACCCACCTTCCGTGGAAAAATTGTCTTCCATGAAACTGGTCCCTGGTGCCAAAAAGGTTGGGGACTGCTGGCATATAGTTTTTGTCTTTCTCTGTCAGACTTATTTCACTTAGCATAAACGCCCTTAAGGCCCATCCAATGTTGTTGCAGCTGGCAGGAGGTACTTCCTTCTGGTGGCTGAATAATATTTCATTGTGTGTATACCACATCTTTATTCCTCTATTGATGGACACTTAGGTTGTTTCCATATTTTGGCTATTGTGAATAATGCTGCAGTGACCCTGGGATCCTAAGCCTTTAACTTGTTTTTTATGAATCAGTAACAATCATAGAGATATAACTTAACTAATTGAAAGGCAAAAAAAAAATCAGTCATTGCAAGCTCATAAAATATTTACATAAGGACTTCACTAACATGGGCAAACTAATATATATGATAGAAGCTCCTCTGAAGCTTGGGATATGTAGTTATTTGGGGTTATTTTCCAAAGGCTGTTATAAACCAAGTAAACCTCAAAGCATATTTTAGTGCTAAGAGCCTAGATTTAGTAGACTCTGCTCTCATTTGTAGAAAACAGCATAGCAAATAGTAATAGAAGGCCCTTAAAGTAATTATGCAGATATTCACATTTATATGTTTTATAAAATTATTTGCTTTTACATGTAAATGTAAATAAAACAAGTCATCCATCTCTATAATATAAAGTCTTTTGATTTTGAGTTATTTAGTGATATGGATGTCTATTGTTTTCATATCCTCAAAAAGAAGTATAGAGATCCTGCTTTATTAGTCAATCCATACTTGTAACCATTCTCCATTTAAAAATATGTTTAGCAAATTTTGCTATGATGTCGAAGACCTTTGGAGCAATAACTTAAATCTGTTTAATCTGTTTAATCCAAACTTAATCTGTTTAAATTAGTATAATCTGATAATTATTTTTATTAATCCACATTTTAAGCTAGTTGGAAAATAGTCACCTGCATGGCACTCTCAACACCCTTACATATGATTGCGTATAGTCTATTGTGATAAATAATAGAGCAGAGGCGCACACGTGAGAAAAGGCTTTATGGTTTAGTTGGAAAAACCTTAAGGCAGGAGTCTTAATTCAAGTTTTAGCTCTGTTGCTGCTATATAGAAGGCAGAAAGTCCCCATCCGTTACAGCATTTGGATTCAATAGTCTGAGTTAGTTAATTCAGTTACTTAAGCTTGGTATAAATGAAGCCCACGTCCCTGATGTTGACAGCATATGTGATAGCTTCACACAAACAAAAACTCTTTCCAAGTCACAGATGACAGAAGAGGTGTTAGAGCAAAAGGGAAACTTAAATTTGTGGGATGGTTATGTTCAAATCTGTCACTGTTACTAGAAAAACAACACAAAGCACGTATCCTGCTGACAGTGATTTCAGTTGTATCATCTTTCTATTGCTAAAGTGGTGACTCTGGCAGAACTAATCTGCAGTTGGAGTACAGCCAGTCTTCATCAACTTGGCCAATAAAGTTGGTTCTTGGAGTTATTTTGGCTTCCATCCAGGCTGAGCAGGCAGGCTTCAGAGGGAAAACCAAAAAAGCCTGTCTTGTTAATAGCCCATCAATCAGTAGTAGACTAAACTATTATTAATTCTGAGGTATATTCACTTATCATCTCCCCCTTTTTAAAGTTCGTTTGCATAATACTTCTGGTCAGGGCCTTTACCTTTGCATATTATTTACATAGCTCACATATACATTAAATAAATGAAGTTAGTAATGATGATCTGCCTCAACTAAAAAACAATGATAGTTGCAAGTAAAATTTTGTTCATTCTACAACTCAAACTTTTAAGTAATTTGAAGTTATGTCTTTTGACTCTGGCCTTACCTTTAAAAACAAATTTAAACTGAAATGCAAAAGTTCTCTGATTCTGAGTATTAAGTAATGGTCAATTAAATTATTAATTACAATTGGTTTCTAAAAAAAAGTGAAAAGTTTTCATGACAAGAAATTGGAAAACAGATTTTACTGTAAAATTATCCATATATTTCTACTCAATTTTAGCTTTTGCAAAATCTCTGTTAATAGCATCTTTTCCATTCTGCTAGTACTGAGCGAGATTTCTATTTTATTTATTTTGTTTTTCCCCAACAATACTAAATATTGTGCTGAACAACTTTTAGCATGGATTTTCTTTAAGTGACCTACTTTGCAAGGAAACAGAGGCATCTTAGCCTCTAAAACTCAATCAAATTATGGATGGACAGATAAAAATATTAATTTCTGTCTTGAATAAAGTATGATGATTATAATGCTATTACCCTGTAAATAAAAGAACAGCCTCAATATTAATTGATCTCACTCTTTGTACAAGATAGATGTATATTCATAAGAGATAAGAGGAACATAATTCTTAGTATGTAAGATTGTTTCCCTGAAGACATCTCCCCAATAGGATAATCGAACATCATTCTCTGAATAAATTTCCAAAGAAAGTTTTTAGTCACTGACCAGTTTTTATAAGAGGGAAACCAACACAATTATTGACTTTCCTGAAGGCAGTAGATGCACAATTCACAGTATCACCTTGAGTAAACTCTTTTCTTTTCTCATTTATGAACTAGCAGTAGGCCCACTAAATAGCTTTTTCTCCCTTCCCTTACATCCAGCATCCAACCCTCTCAAATTCACTGATGGTAGGGGAAGTATGATTTACATTAAAATATTTTAAACACCTATAAAGTAGTTAGAGCCTTTCACAAATAAATATCTTTGAGCAAGAAGTTGGTATCCACGCCTACTTTACTTTAAAGAGAATAGGGTGCTTTACATTTTCAAAGGGAATCTCTTTAAAGGTTTTAGAGGTCGAAGAGGTAGGGAGTTGCAGTGAGAGAAAAAAGGGAAAATGAAATTGGGACCTCCCTGGTCCCTTCACCTTGTATCTCCATTCCTTGACCATAGGTACTTTAAGGCACATGGCAGAGACCACAGACATTACTGTGCCAGGCAGGCTGTGTGCAGATGTTAGCAGATACTATAGTATGAAGCCATCTCCAGTGAAAGCTACTCTAGCACATAGATATGCTTCCATTGCTGCTAGGAGCACAGTTATGGGTGGTAGGGGATTTCTAAGGGCCTCTTTTTAGTGGGTTTATGGGTCCCTCCATTTTAGTGAATAAAAACAGTCCTAGGGCTAGACTTTCTGTGTCCTCTAAAGTCAAATGGGAAACTCTGCATTGAATTGCATTATGTTTTTATGAGGTAAACATAGCATAGTTCAAATTCAGATTTCACCTTCTCTTCTCACCCCTCACAATCAGAAAGCAACCTTACCACTTCATGAGAATCATTTTTGTTAACTTATTTTCTCACTTCTTCATATTAGCTTGATAAATTTATTCTGAGGTCTACACCAAAGGTTTAAACTTATAAATAATACATCTATTTTACCTAAGGGTGACAGCAGAAATCATGGAGTGCACACCTGATGTGGCTTCACTTGAATTTTATCTGCTTAAGTTATTTATATCACTAATCAAAAATATCTCCCTTAAAATATTTAATGTTAAATCTTTTTAGCTTTATAGCTTACTGAAGATTCTTTCTGGATTCTTTATTGCCTGTACATGTACAAAAGGCACTAACATCTGACAGTTAGGTGCTTTCTTCAAGGGTACTTTTATTTGGGCTGTTTATTCCTCAAAATTAATGAGGAGAGTTAGTATTAATCCTAATTTTACAGATGAGGAAGCTGAGACCCCGTGAGATTAGATAACATGCCCAAAGTCCTATTACTAGCAAATGGCTAGAGCCATGATTTGAACCATGTCAACAACAGAGTCCTGAGCCTGTGCCTTTTTTAAATTGAGATACAATTGACATATAACATTGTATTAGTTTTCAGTGTATCTGAGACTATACTTTTAATCACTGTTTCACAGTTGGTTCTTGCTTAATGTGTACTTTTAACAGAATTCTTCACAACTTAGAAATTTCTATCTATAGACTGATACAGACATGCATTATACATTTGGAAGTAATTTGCTTCAGATTAATTTCATAACTTCCTAGAAAAGTCAGTGGTATTTCAGTTTCTTTACCAGAACTAAGGAAAATTCTGTAGTTTATCTCCAGATGCCTTTGATAAGACACACTATTATTTATATACTACCAAGAAAAAACATTGTCAATTAAACTGACTATAACAGCTCTTTCAGGTATATTTAAACATAGATATTAATATATCTATGTAACACTTTTGTACATACGTAATATATGTAAAATAAATGGTTTAAGATGTTCCTATAATTTCATCATATTCAGAGTCCAACTCTTCAATTCACTTTCTGATTCTATAATTTATGTCCAGTTTTTCAACCCAGTATCATCTTTTGGGGCTGTCAGTAACATTAGTGATACAGTGTTGCTTTAAAAACGACTTTACTCTTATCTCTGAGATTTTCTTCCAAACCACTGTTTATTAAAAGCTTTAATACTTAAATTCCATTTCACTTCTAAAAACTGTTTCCCAATTATAACCATGTGATTTCCAGTTCACAACAAGGCTGTCTTTAAAACTTTATTGGCAAACATATCTTCATCTGTTTACCAGTAGTGATCACTTTCTATATTGTATGTTAATCCAGATACACCAGGCTCTGTGCAAAGATAATGGATTGTGAGGCAGGGAAGGAATCTGAGCTGGAAAGTTAAATTTGGGAGATTAACAAGGCAAACATTGAAAGCAATGGTCAGAGGAGGCAGCTTTTAGAAGCAGGTGCCAAGAGGAGGGTAAGGAACAGAGCAAAGGGAACATCTGATAAGAAGGCTCCAAGGATAAGCATAAAGATAAGGAAGTTGCCAGAATTCCAATCAGCTTTGAGAGGCACCTTGTTAAGCATTTAGGCAAATTGGGACTTTCAGCCATATCTAGTAGAAAAATTCTTAGTATACTAGGTTCTTTAAATACCGTTTATACACAATGCAAAATTACTGTTTTCATTTAAGAGGTATTTCTTTGCTCTAAAAGGATAGCTTACATTGTATTAAGAAAAACAAATTTCGATCCAAACTGTTGAAGAAGGCCTTAGTTTCTCAGTGGCACTAGCTTGGGGCCAATAGGCGGGCATGAGAGCACATAGCCCAGAAGTGGCACACAAACAGGTTGAACGCCATGGTGGCTGCAACTGCATCCACAGGTGTGGAGAGGGAGTGAGGAGAGAAACCAGCAGGCAGGTCCTGAGGCAAGGCAGTATTGTGGGATGCTCACATCAGCCCTCTTACTTTCATAGTTAGGGAGTGACCTCACTACCAAGATTAATGTCAAGAAGTAAGCCTATTGCAACCTAATCTTAAATCCTCTTTTAAAAGCTTATCTGGATATTTTTCACAGTTCTACATAATTAACATGCTTATTAGGAAATATATATCAATACAAGGGGCTACCATTCCAGAGACTCTGATGGTGGATCCTGGGCCCTGGAGGCATGGGAGAGAGGCATCTTTCTTCAATGCTATAACTGACCATTCACATAGAGGATTCACTCCACAGGTTAAATAAGTGCATTGTTTGTGCATAAGATTCTTATTTTGTTAGACAGTCTATTTGTTAGATAGTACTTTTGAAGTACTTTTTCTTCTAGATTTTATGTAACTAATTTAATGAAGTTTACTACTTTCTTGCAGAACTCTGACATTAGATGAAGGAAAACAGTAAAATTCCAGTTTAAGGAACCTTTCAAATGATGTTTTTGGAGTGTTTTGAACTCCTTCATCTGACTTCTAGACCTCAAGCCAACAGGAAATCAGCTGGTCCTTTTTGAAGGGAAACTCTACCAAACAGTCACAAGAATAAAGAATTATTTTGCCCTTTACTCCAGCATTCAGACATGAGATCATAGTTGTATTTCAGTATATCTTCTGACTCACCAGTGTCTCCAGCTAAGCAATTTCTTTGCAAACAGTTAATGTGAAACTATCAAAACTGTACCTGTAAAAAAGGACCAAATTAGTAGCCAGAGAATCCCAATATTTTTTAAAAAAAACAAGTGTTCTGAAATGCAAAATGCTAACTTAAAATGTTGGTATCAGAATTAATCCCAAGGTATTCATTACCGCTAAAAATCAGGAACATGATACCTTAGAGTTGTAGACTAAAGCAAGGAACATTGTTTTTGCAAACTTGCGAAAGTGTGCCAAGTATTTAACATTATATGTAAGGGCTGAACACGTCTGAGATAGCTCACGTGTGGAACTTCCTTCAGGACACTCTAGAATTCATTATAAACTGAAATTGTGAAAGGTATTCTAATATACTGGATGGTGAAAGGAATATCTAAAGAAGCTGTAGAGAGAAAACAGGGCAGATTGACCAAAATCAAAAACATTTTATTTCCAAAGTTGTGCTCTAGAAAGACAGATTATTAGAGGAGCAGCTCATTAAGTACAGGAAGCAAGAATGTTCTGAAAGATTCAGATTTACCAACAAAGATGAAATTTTAGTTGATATGTTACGGCAAAATAGCCGTAACAACACATATTTATTTACCTTGGAACCAAGTATAAAAAAATACAGAAACAAAAACTTAGCATTGAACTGCTCTGCTGTAGTATTCATTTCGGCACTATTAAGTCTCAAATTGTTATAGTTTACTGTACTCTTGTGCAACATGCGTAAAAGTATTTGATATGACAGTTTTTTCAACATTTGTTTTTTAGTGCAATCAGCAGTACTTTGGGCTCTGCAGAGGAAATAAGAAAAAGGTTAATGGGAATCCATTGATCAGCTTATCTGTGGCCAGACATCACTACTTAATACATTAGAGGTTCAAAACATGTTCAGGGATATGAAGTAAACAAGCTATAGTATATCAAAACTTTGTTCATCTTTTTCTTTCCTGTTCCAGAGGCATTGTTTTAATTTTTTCCTGCCCAAATCAATTTTAATTATACCTTGTCTATGTCCCATTCCTTTCCTTTGTGTATATCTCTGCTTCTCTAACCCTATTTCTCCTATCTACTTCTTATCACCATCTCCAGTTGCCCTCATCTCCTTCCTTTTAATTTTCAACTCTCTTATTATGTGTCACAGCTGTTCTGTTTCCTGCCCACCCAGTCTCTTCCTATGCCAACAAATACAGACATGAGTGGAGCAGCTTAGAGACCATTCTACCCATTTTAAGAAGACCTGACTTTCCAGAGCTCCTATTATTTGTAATCCTACAAGTCATAGAAAGAGTATCGAGGAGTGCTTTGATAGACTTTTTTTTCTTTTAGTTGTGTGATATTTTTATTTGAAGTATAATTTATGTATAGTAAAATTCACCTTTTCTACTGTACAGTTTTATGAGGTTTGACAAATTTGTACAGTTGTGTACACATCAACACATTCAAGGTAAAGAAGGGTTCAATCACCCCCCAAAATTCACTCCTGCTCTTTTGTAGTCAGCCTCTCCCCATTACCCCCAGCTCCTAGCAACCAGTGATCTGTTTTCTGTCGCTATAGTTTTGCCTTTTCCCTAATGTCGTATAAATGGAATCATACATTAAAGAAAGAATGGAATCATACAGTATGTAGCCTTTTTTTTCTTTTTAAAAAAACTGGGATAAAATATATATAACATAAAATTTATCATCTTAACCATTTTTAAGTGTACAGTTCAGTATTGTTAAGTATATTCATGTTGTTGTGGAACCAATCTATAGAACTCCTTCATCTTGCAAAACTGACACATTATATACCCTTTAAACAAAAATTATCCATTCTTCTCTTCCCGCTAGCACCTGGAAACTACCCTGCTACTTTTTGTCTCTACGAATCTGACTACTCTAGCTAACTTATATAGGTGGAATCATATAGCGTTTGTCTTTTTGTGACTAATTTATTTCACTTAGCATAATGTCCTCTGGGTTTCTCCATGTCGTAGTATGTATAAGAATTTCCTTCCTTTTTTTTTTTTTTTAAAGTTTTTGTTTGTTTGTTTGATTTGGCTGTGTTGGGTCTTCATTGCTGCGCGCGGGCTTTCTCTAGTTGCGGCAAGTGAGAGCTACTCTTCGTTGCAGTGTGTGGGCTTCTCATTGCAGTGGCTTCTCTTGCTGCAAAGTGCGGGCTCTAGGCACGTGGGCTTCAGTAGTTGCAGCACGCAGGCTCAGTAGCTGTGGTGCCTGAGCCTAGTTGCTCTGCGACATGTGGGATCTTCCTGGACCAGGGCTCGAACCCGTGTCCCCTGCATTGGCAGGTGGATTCTTAACCACTGTGCCCCCAGGGAAGTCCCAATTTCCTTCCATTTTAAGGCTCAGTAATACTCCACTGTATGTATGATGTATTTACTACATTTTGTTTATCCATGCATCAGTGGATTCTTGGGTTGCTTCTACCTTTTAACTATCTTGAATGATACTGCTATGAACATTGTTATGCAAATATATTTTAGATATTTACCAAGAAGTGGAATTACTGGATCATATGGTTATTCTATTCTCAATTTTTTGAGGGACTGCCATACCGTTTTCCACGGCAACTGCCCCATTCCCACCAACAGTGCACAAGGGTTCCAATTTCTTCATATTCTCACCAACACTTGTTATTTTCTGTTTTTTTGACAGTAGCCATCCAAATGGGTGTAAGGTAGTATTTCATTTTGAATTTGATTTGCATTTCCCTAATGATTAGCAATGTTGAGCATCTTTTCAAGTGCTTACTGGCCGTTTGTGTATCTTCTTTGGAGAAATATTTATTCTAGTCCTTTGCCCATGTTTTGATCAGGCTGCTTGTTTTTTGTTGTTGAGTTGTAGGAATTCTTCATATATTCTGGATATATGATTTGCAAATATCTTTTCCAATTTGTGGGTTGCCTTTTAACTCTCTTGATTGTATCCTTTGATGCACAGAAGTTTTAAATTTTGCCATACTCCAGCTGTATCTATTTTTTTCTTTTATTACCTGTGCTTTCTGTGATATATCCAAGAAATCATTGTAAGTCCAATGTCATGAAGCTTTTCACATATGTTTTCTTCTTAAGGGTTTTATAGTTTTTGCTCCTATGCTTGATCCATTTTTAGTTAATTTTTGCATATGGTGTGAGACACAGAACTAAGTTCATTCTTTTGCATGTGGATATCCAGTTTTCCCAGCACCATTTGTTGAAAAAAACTGTCGTTTCCTCATTGAATGGCCATGGCAACCATGTATGTGAAAATCATTTGACCACATATGTGAGGGTTTATTTCTGGACTCTCTGTTCCTTTGGTCTATATGTCTGCCTTTATGTCAATACCACATTATTTTAATTACTGTAGCTTTATAATACATTTGAAATCAGGAAATGTGAGACCTCTAACTTTGTTCTTCTTTTTCAAGATTGTTTTATCTGTTCAGAGTTTCTTGAGGTGCCATATGAACTTTAGGATGGATTTTTCTATTTCTCCAAAAAGCACTGTTGGGATTTTGATAGGGATTACATTGAATTTGTAGATCACTTTGGGTTGTATTGACATCTTCACAATATTAAATCTTCCAGTCCGTCTACATGGTATGTCTTTCTGTTTATTTGTGTCTTCTTTAATTTCATTCAGCAACATTTTATAGTTTTCATTGTACAGGTCTTTCACCTTCTTGGTTAAGTTTATTCCTAAGTAATTTATCCTATTTAATACTATTGTGAACAGAATTGTTTTCTTAATTTCCTTTGCAGATTGTTCCATGTATATAGAATCACAACTAGTTTTTGTGTGCTGATTTTTGTATTCTGCAACTTTGCTGAACTCATCTGTTAGTTCTAACAGCTTTTTTTGTGGAATCTTTAGGGTTATCCACATATAAGATCATGTCATCTGCAACAGAGATAATTTCATTTCTTCCTTTCCAATTTAAATGCCTTTTATTTATTTTTCTTGCCTAATTCCTCTGGCTGGGACTTCCTGTATCATATTGAATTTAAAGTGGTGAAATAGTTATCCTTCTCTTGCTTCTGGTCTTAAAGGAAAAGGCTTCAGTCTTTCACCTTTGAGTCTGATACTAGCTATGTGCTTTTCTTACATGGACTTTATTATGTTAGGTAGTTTCTTTCTATTCCTAGTTTATTGAGGGTTTTGAAAAATCACAAGAGGATGTTGAAATTTGTCAAGTGCCTTTTTTACATCAATTGAGATGATTACATGGTTTTTTTCCCCTTCATTCTGTTAATGTGGTATGCTATATTGATTTTTGCTTTGTTGATCCACTCTTGCATTCCAGAATCTCTTTTCATTTTTAAATAGTGTCTTTCAAAGAGAACGTTTCAATTTTTATAAAATCCCTTTTCTCAGTTTTTTAAAATGGATCATCCTTTTGGTGTTGTATCTAAGAAACCTTTGCCTAACTGAGGGAGACAAACATTTTCTCCTATGGTTTCTTCTAGAAGTTTATAGTTTTATATTTTGAGTTAATTTTTGTATTGAATATGAGATATGAGTCAAGATTCTTTGTTTTTCCTTTTGTATGTGGTTATCCAGTTGTTTCAGCACCATTTGTTTAAAAGACTATTCTTTCTCCTTTGGATTGTCTTAGACCCTTTATAACTATCTTCATTTTAATCATTTTCAGATATTTTCCTGTCTTTCCTCTCTCCCTTGGAGATCCAGATTTTGCTCTTGTATCATAATCTTTCACCTGAAGAACTTTCTTTAATATTTCTTATAGTGTATGTCTGCTGTTAATGAATTCTCTCATCTGTTGTTTGTCTGAAAAACTCTTTATTTCACTTTCATTTAGAGAGGTATTTTTGTTGTGTGTAGAATTCTGAGCTGAGAATTGTTTTCTTTCATGACTGTCACTCCATTGTCTTTTGAATTACTTAGTTTGTGATCAGAAACCTACTGTAATTGTTACTTTTGTTCTTCTATATGTTACATGTTTTTGAGTTTTTTGGATCTGAGGTTTAATGTCTTTTATTATTTTTTGAAAATTCTTAGGCAGATTCTCTTCAAAATATTTCTTCTCTTGGGGCTTCCCTGGTGGCGCAGTGGTTGAGAGTCCGCCTGCCGATGCAGGGGACACGGGTTCGTGCCCCAGTCCAGGAAGATCCCACATGCCGCGGAGCGGCTAGGCCCGTGAGCCATGGCTGCTGAGCCTGCGCGTCCAGAGCCTGTGCTCCACAACGGGAGAGGCCACAACAGTGAGAGGCCCGTGTACAGCAAAAAAAAAATATATATATATATATATATATATATTTCTTCTGCCTTTTTCTCTCTTCTCCTTTTGGGATTCCAGCTACACATTTGTTGAACAGTTTGATATTACCCCACATCTTGAATACCTTGTTTCTTTTTTCATTCTTTTTTCTATTTGTGTTTCAGTTTGGCTAATTTCTGTTTGGTTTCAAGTTCACTGAATTTTATGCAGCCATGTCACGTTTACTGATGAGCTTGTCAGAAGAATTCTTCATCTCTATTATCATGTTCTTTACTTCTAGCATTTCCATTTGACTCTTATAGTTTCCATCTCTGTTGAAATTCAACATCTGATGATACAGGGTGTCCTCCTTTTCCATTAAAACCTTTAGCATAGCTATTTTACATTCCTTGTTTGATAAATACTACATTGTGGTCATCTATGGGTGTGACTCCGTTGACTGCTTTCTCTCTTGGCAGTAGGTTTTTTCCCTTACTTTTTGGTATGTCTTATAATTTTTTATTGAATGCCAAAAGTAAGGCATTCAATAAAGATAAATAGTATTTACTCCTGGAGATGGGCCTGACTCTTCTGCTAGATTGTTAGTGGGAAGGTTAAGCTGGTTTATTCAGGGGTTGACCTGGATTTGGAATTTGTTGTTGCTGTGGTTACCATGAGTACATCACAGGCTTTAAACATGTCTAGCATTACTATGTGCTTAGAGTTGGGTTTGGGTTGCTGGAAGGTTTTCTTACTGTTTCTACTCCACCCTCAGCTTTTGGTCTTTTCTGTGTACCTTTGCCTCAGAGGGGGTCTGTCTCTTGACCTCTCCCCAGTAGAAGGCTGCTATCAGCTTGGTGGTAGGGGATAGGGTAGGTTTCTCTATTGTCCTTGTCCAGCCTCAATCTTGGGCAGGCCCTCTGTCCTGGGGTATCAGGGTGGGGTTCTCTCAGTGATCCTGTACCCCTCCAAGTAGCAGACATTCATCCTTGTAAATCTAACAGTCTTATGCAGGAGTTTCCTGCCCCATCCCCCAGGGTTGGAGACCTCTAAGGGTCTAGGACCTCCAGTAGTCTAGGACTGTTTTTTGTTCTTTTCACAGGGTTATAGAGTTTTATTCCCTGCTTTTCCCGTAGCCATCATGGGTCTTCATCTGTGTCTGGGAGGGTGGGGGGTAACAAGAGTTTCTCCCCTTCTCCCAGTGATTTAAGGCTTTGTTTCCATAGAGGAAAAGAATCCTGACCATGCTTTGTGGCTTTTCCACAGTGGTGGCCTCTTCCCTCACCCAAGGATCCCTGGAACTTCTGTCACTGTGAAGTTTGGGGCCCAGCACAGTGGTATGTGAATGCATTCTGGTTCACTGACATGGAAGCTCTCCAAACCTCATCCTTTTGGGTTTTTATGGAGGCTCCATTATGTAGACATAATTGATTAACTCATTGGCCATTAGTCATTGACTCAGTCTGCAGCCCCTCTTCCCTCCCTGGAAATCAAGGATTGGGACTGAAAGTTCCAACTCTGTTCTCATGGTTGATTCCCTTAGCAGCCAGTCCCCCCATCTTTAGGGGTTTCCCCAAGTCACCTCATTAACATAAACTTACTTGTGGCTGAACAGGGCTTATTATGAATAACAAGACACATTTCACCTTTATGGCTCTGTATCAGTTTCAGGAACCAAGGACAAAAGACCAAATATTATAAAAAAGATGCTCCCATTGCTCTATTACTTAGGAAAGTCTAAGGGTTTGGGGAACTGTTGAACTAGGAACCATGGACAAAGACCAAAATGTATGTTTATTATAAATCGTAATATTACAGATATATAGTGGGTTTTTTTTTAAGTCATATGTAGTATTAATTTGTTTGCTAGGGCTGCCCTAACACACACCACAGTCTGGGTGGCTTAAACAATAGACATTTATTTTCTGTAGGCTGGAAGTCTGAAGATCAAGGTGTTGATAGGGTTGTTTCTCCTGAGACCTCTCCTTGGCTTACAGATGCTTTCTTCCAGTGTCTTCACATGACCTTCCTCAGTGTATGTCTGTGTTCTAATTCATCTTCTTATAAGGACACCAGTCATATTGGATCAGGGATCACTCTAATTACCCCATTTAACTTAATTACTTCTTTTAAGACCCTGTCTTCAAATATACTCATATCTTGAGGTACTGGGGGTTAGTATTTTAACACATTCATTCGTGAGCAGACACAATTCAGCCCATAATGCAAAGAATTGGGAAAAAAACCAGAAATGTAGAGATCATCTAGGACAGTACTGTCCAGTAGAACTTTCTGTGATGATGAAAAGTTCTGTATCTTTGCTGTCCAGTATGGTAGCCACTAGTCATGTGTGGCTGTTGAGCATATGAAATGTGCCCAAAGGGACTGAGAAGCTGAATTTTTTACTTTAATTCTGAGCAATTTAAATGTAAATGGCCACATGCAGCTAGCGGCTAACATTTGGACAATACACAAATAATGACTGAAATAATTGTGATGTAGGCTGAGTTCTCAAATTCTTAATGGACTTTGCTACATACAGATTGTAAGATAAAACCTAGAGAAATAAAAAATAAAGCACTCTCATTTTTGTTCTTTTTCCTTTTATAAAGACAGTAATCTTATTTATAATTGTGAAATTTTCAACAAATGTGTTTTAGAAATATTCAAAATCATTTTTTCTGCTCTTTAATTTTTAAGAGGTTTGATATTTGCATGTATCAAGTGTTTAAATTAGTTCAGTAATATTTTTGTTGTCAGATTATAGAGTCCATTTAAATAAAACTAACATCTGTAGCAGAAAAAATTGGTAGATGGTTTAAAAATCTATAATTCAGTTAGGGCAGGTGAATTGGTGCATGGTTTACTCAGAAAATCTGAACCTGGAAAATCATTCCACAAAAGAAGAAATGGAAAGAGCTTTCCTTTTAAGGATAGAAATGGATTGTTAAATTAATAGCTTAACTTATTGTTTGATTTTGTCCTTTCATGGTTGATGAAGTTTTTTCTGTAAACTTTAGAAAATTTTTTAACTTTTCATTTAAAACTGATTTTAGACTTACAGAAAAATTGCAAAAACTGTACAGAGAATCCTTATATACCCTCATCCAGCTTGTCTTCATGTTAACATCTTACGTAACCATAATATAATTATCAAAATCAGGAAATTAATATTGATATAATGCTACTAACTAAACTACAGATCTCAGTTTTCACCAGTGTCCCTTTTCTGTTCTAGGAACCCATCCAGGATCCCACATTGCATTTAATTATTTCTTCTTAGTCTCCTCCATTCTGTTTCTCAAACTTACCTTTTTCTGACACTTTTGAATTGTGCCAATCAGTTATTTTGTAGAATATATATGATGTTTTTTCAAAATTTTAATGATGGCTATGCATTTTTGGGAAGAATGCCACAGAAATGATCTTGTTATGCTGATATGTCTTCTTACTGGTGATGAGCTCTAGAAATCTTCATGATTGAAATGATGCTTTCTTTTATACAATATATATTAAGATTACTATAAAATATCAATCCACCAAAACATTTGCTCTGTGATGCAAATGACTTTTTAAAACCCAAAATGCTGATTAAAGAAAGCTATTATCATCACTAGTTAATGGGATGAAGTTAGTAGAATTTCACTAATAGGAATAAACTGTTCAATAATGAGAAAGAGAAACCATCTTTTTCTTTCAAATGAGGTAATTCTTTCTTCATTGGAAAGTTAAGAAGGAATTATCAAGAGAGGGGTCTTCTCACCTAATGGAATTGTCTTTGTAATAGAAAATTATCTTGGTTGAGATACTTAACTCTGGGTAACTTATCAAGTAGAACATTAAATGAGGAAAAAGGTGATTGCTTTAGTTTTGTTCTATAAGTGACACTGGAATTCTATCAGAAGTTAAGTTTTTAGAACCAGTTTCTAGGTCTAGCCTATCATATGACCTGAATTCAATTTATTACAGCAAATTTTGTATTTGGGGCATTTAAAAATTCTGAATAAGATGACGTAAATCAACAATTTCAAAAGAAATACTGTATTACATGTTCCAGAACTTATTAACATTGAAGCATCCTCATATGTTTTATATTAAGGAATGAAATTGTACTTCGGGCTTTGACGCTGTTAAAAAATATAGTACGTTGTTAGGTTTTGTTTATAGATATTTTTCAAGATATAATGTTTATTCCTCAAAAGAGGATGGGTAGAATCTCTTCTGTAGATACTTGTATCTGACATAAAGAAGGGAACTCTTCCATATTAAGCCTTCTACTTTGGTAGCTTTTATATTTCTTTACTTGGTAGGTTTTATTCACTAGGAACATTTCAGTGAAATATTTGTGTTTTTATTCTTTTTGGGTTGTTTTTGAAACATTCATGGGTTATAAACCAAATAATAGAAGTGAGTACTGCTGTCTCTTCAATGTAACAATATTCAGCATAATGGACAGAATTTTCTTTTATTTTAGTTCAGCAATCAGCAAACATTGGGAGGCTGAACTGGCTACCCTCAAAGGAAATAATGCCAAACTCACTGCAGCCCTCTTGGAGTCCACTGCCAATGTGAAACAATGGAAACAGCAACTTGCTGCATATCAAGAGGAAGCAGAACGTCTGCACAAACGGGTAAGTTCAGGACTGCTATTGGTAAGGATTTATGGCTAACAGATTTTCTTGATCAGAGGAAATTTACATGTAGATTCAGCACAGGAACATCTTATGGAGATTTTTGTTGGTTATCAAAACATATATATGGTTTGTATTATATGTTTATTGGTTAAGAAAAATATTTTCTGCAGTTTAATGGGAATGAAGAATATGCAGCTTTTGGAGTCCAAATACCTGATTTCAAATTCCTGTTGTGCCACTTATTAGCTGTCTGACCTTTGGTAAGTTGTTCCCCACTTTCTACTCAGTAGTCTCATCTATAAAATAGGAATAATAACATAGACTCTGTAATACCTGTGAAAATTGAGATACTGAATTGACATGTAATTCCAGAGTTAATGATAATGCTTTTATTATTTTATTTTATTGTTGTTTCTTAAAGAAACAACAGTAAATTTGAAAAATACAGGTAGAAAATTCTTTATAAAAGTTGGTAACAATACAAATATGGGGCAGTAAAAGAAAAATCAGACATCGCAATACCATTAATATCAGAAGACTAAACAATTACTTAATAAAGAATTATTTTATTCAAAGCATATGCATTCACCCGGTAGGAAGCAGATGCCACTAGTTTCTGTTTTTCAAACAGCTGCCAAAGAAGTGAACCCCACAGACAAGAGGAAATGGACTTACAGCACAGTTTGAGGAGTGTACTTAGTGGACCAGGATGACCAAGGAAGTAAGATAGAAGTTGAGTAGAGACAGGAGGGAGAGTAAGAACCCTGAGTAAACACCATTCTATCCTAAGTATAAAAGTCAACTCATGAGGGGGAAAGAGGGAAGTTGTTATTTAATGAATATAGTGTTTCCATTTTGCAAGATGAAAAGCTCTAGAGATCTGTTTCACAACAATGTGAATATACTTAACACTACTGAACTGTACATTTAAAAATGGTTAAGATGATAAACTTTTACTGTGTTTTTTATTGTTTTTTACCACAATAAAAAAAATTAACTTAGGACAACTGATTCATAATCCAAAAAACATTCATTGAGGAGCTATCCTTTTTATGTATTCCCTGCCCTTGAGGAATTTTTGCTTTAAGTAGTCAATTGAATTTTAAAGAATTTAAGAAACAAAGTATTTTTATTTACTCACATAATTATAATCTCCAGTACTCTTCTTTCCTTCCTGTAGGTCTGCATTTCCATCAGGTACCATTTCCCTTCAGCCTGAGTAACCTCCTTTAGCATTTTTTATATATATTTATAAATATATATACATATATATTTTGTCTTTACTACAGGTTGTGTTTTCCTATTTCCTCACATGTCTAGTCATTTTTGGTTGTATATTGGATATGTTAAATGAGATGATGTTATAGAGCCCATAGATTCTGTTATCTCTCTCTGAATATTCAGAGTTGAATTTTGTTTCAGCGAGCAGCTAAATGACTTGTTTAGTCATCCCTTGGTATCTGAGGGGGATTGGTTCCAGGACCCCCCCCACCCCCACCAACCACCTCCTGGATACCAATATCCACAAGTACTCAAGTCCCTTATATAAAATGGCATAGTACATTCGTCCCTTTGTATCCACAGGTTTCACAGCCACTGTGGGTATGGAGGGCTGACTGTACTTTGAAGTTTGGGAGGTATAGACTTATGCTTTACTAGTTGGTTTATTTCCGTTTTGTTCTTAATTCTAGGGTGAATCCTTGAGTCCTGGAAAATCTTTATTTCTAAGGCATAACCCTTCTGGGGTTTCAGTGGGAAGCTTAAGGTGCTTGCTAAGACCTACTTTGGTGGGACTCTAACCTCAAAGTGTCTTCTCTGTGGTGAGCACTACCACGGCTTAGCTCTTTCAGCCTTCTAGCTTCTCTCCTATACCGCTGAACTCCTTGGATTCCTACTTTTACATGTTCAGTTCAGAAGTCAGCCAAAGATTTAAGGGCTTTCTATATGCTTTTTAGAGGTCATTTTTTCATACAGTTCCCTGAATTTCTAGTTGCTTAAGCTGTTCTGAGGCATCCCCAACTCCTCAGACTCCTTGAGAAAATAAGATCTCAGGTTTTTGCTTGAGTTCTAGTCAAGCAACTCAGCCAGACTGCACAGTGCCTTCAGGCAAAAAGATGTGTAAATGTGTATCTCACCCAGTATGATGCTTTCTTTCAGTCTTTTGCCCCAATTTGGTCATTCACCAGGGCCTTCTAACAGTTGATGTTTACATTTTGCCCATGATTTGCAATTGTTATCTGAGGGAAAGGTGATCCAGTAAAAGCTACTCCATCATCATCAAAACTAGAACTCCTCATGAGGAATATACTACCTAATTGAGCAAAGAAAACTAATATATATTAAACAATAGAGAAATAATTCCCACGATTTTTGAACAGATGTTCAGTGTTGTGGACCAGAGGTCAGGAGAGCCTTGAGCACTTGAGTAGATAGGAATGGCTTTCTAGAGAAGTGCATTCTGAGCTGAGAGTTGAGGGTTTGGTTAGTTTTGAATGGTTTTCAAAGGTAAGAGAAGACATTCTAGTTAAGTCAACAAGATGGATATAAGCATGGTTTGTTCTTAGGACAGGGAGATTTGCCTGCTTTTAGCTGAAAGTGCATAACTCGGTGTCTTGGGCAATGAGATGTTTAAGTAGTTTGTGACTAGCTTATGGAGGACCTGAGAGTTTAGATTTGATGCTATGAAAAAGATGAGCCATTGAAAGGCTTTTAATGGGACAGTCACACAATGAAAGATGGATATTAGCAGTTTGCAGAAGAGATAAAAATAGACAAAGGATATAATTAGGTCCACTGGCAGGTCATTGTTTTTGTTTACACCTGGATGATAAGGGTCTGCACAAGGCTATTAGAGCATGAATAGAAAGCAAGAAAGTGATATGAGAGGTAGAGTGACAGAATATGGGGGTTAATTCAATACTTGGAAAATGTGAGGGAGAGAGATTTGCTGTTTCCTTAGTAGTCTACAATTTATTATATTCTAGTCAATCAAAATGTATGAGATCCTGAAATGTGTAGAGAGCTTTGATAAGGTGTGTGTGTGTTTACGTTGACTTCTGTCTATTTTGACTGTTTTTGGATGGTATAACTTATAAGGATAATGCCGTTCTCTGCTCTCTCAAAAAATAGCAAGTGCACATTAGAAGTTATGTTGCTCTCTGGACCCTCAGTAAATTTGTATTGAGTAGAGAACTGTTCTCTTTTGCTCTAAGAACAAATTGATATGAAGATATTCTAGTATCAAATGATTTAAGTTGTATTTTAAACATATCTTTTCTTCCAGATTCCTTTACATTTTAGAAATGTCCTTGAAAACTTTTTCACTTCTGCAAGGCCAGTTTTCAGAACCCATATTTAATTTGAAGGCTACAGATGGAGGGCAGATGGCTGATTTTGAATTTGTTTTCAGAAGAAATTTTTAAAGAAGACTTTCGTTACAGGGGTTCTCTACTGTCATTAATCACTTAATTTAAGTTTTCCTAACCTTTTCATGACCAGGTCTAATTATTTCCTTTGTTCTTTTTCCTTGGTCCTAAATTGATTTTTTTTTTAATTTTTCAATTTTATTTATTTTTGGCTGCGTTGGGTCTTCGTTGCTGCATGCAGGCTTCCTCTAGTTGCAGCAGGCGGGGGCTACTCTTTGTTGTGGTGCGCGGGCCTCTCATCGTGGTGGCTTCTCTTGTTGCGGAGCACGGGCTCTAGGCGCATGGGCTTCAGTAGTTGCAGCACACAGGCTCAGTAGTTGTGGCTCTCGGGCTCTAGAGTGCAGGCTCAGTAGTTGTGGCACAGGGGTTAGTTGCTCCATGGCATGTGGGATCTTCCCGGACCAGAGGTGGAACCCGTGTCCCCTGCATTGACAGGAGGATTCTTAACCACTGTGCCACCAGAGAAGTCCCCTAAATTGATATTTTTAAAGAATCAATTCTATTCATTCTACCCTGTCAATATTTCTCAAAATTAATTTTGATATATTGATTCAAAATTCATTAGTCACCTATCAGGGACTTATATGTCTTCAGCAAGAAATCCTTTGAAATTGTGTAATTTAATCTGTGTTCTCATTTAATTTTAGGTTACTGAGCTTGAATGTGTTAGTAGTCAAGCAAATGCAGTACATACCCATAAGACAGAATTAAATCAGACAATACAAGAATTGGAAGAGACGCTGAAAGTGAAGGAAGAGGTATTTGCTACTTCTCACTTGTCTGTAATCTCACTAAAATATGTGTAAAAACATTACAGTCTATGTCAGATTTAAAGGTACTTTATGCAGTAAGGTCGGGTTGTGGGGTGTTTTTAGGATGAAATTTTTCTTGAGTGATATTAAGCTTGTTCATATTTTTCCCATCCCTGTGTCTGTTATGAACTACAGTGAGGCAGTCAGACTGAGATACTGCCTCTTGCCTTCTGTAATGAGAATTGCATTCATACAAACAACAGAAAACCATTAGAAGTTAAATGAATTTTACAAGCTGTTCCTTTGTCTAGTTTCCAGTCAAAAGGTTTAATATCCCAGGAAAGAATTATATCCACAAAGCTTGAAGCAACCTTAAAATGTTCAGACTGCTGTTTCTAAGCAGTGCTGTACCAAAGCAACCAAGCTGATTTGTTGCTTAAGATTATGCTGTACTAGACAACATACCCATAAAGATGAATTTACCCCTTGAAATCAGTATAAAGGAATGTTTTTTAAGTCATCTTTTTTCTAAGGACTGGGACAATAATTTCAGGGAAAAATAAGGCCTTCTCTTTCCTTGATATAGTTAAAATATTGTTAAAGACATTGCTCTACTTTTTCTAGGAAATAGAAAGATTAAAACAAGAAATTGATAATGCCAGAGAACTACAAGAACAGAGGGACTCTTTGACTCAGAAACTACAGGTGAGCTATAATAAAATTTTTTATTCATTTCTGCATAAATGAGAGTCATCAATCATTCTTTCACTTAGTAATGACTTTTTTTCTGCAACTCCATTTTATAGGTTATTGGTCACTTTTCTTTTCCAGGACTTCTGATTCATGCCTGATCATTGATTTTTCAAAAATTACTTGATAACTTCATCTACATAGCTTATCATCATAGACGGTCATTTTATAAATTGTCTTTAGTAAATTATTTTAGAAATGTCTACTTTTTAACATAAAAAGTACTCTGAACTTAAAGAAAATTTCTCAGATGGATTATATTCAGTTTTGGAATTCTGCTCATGTTTTTTCACTCTGAACTAATGTATGAATTACAGCAGTAGTTGTGCCCTAATGGAAATCAAGGTAGTGTTCTTTTTCTTTCTTTGCCCTAACTAATTTTACTCACTTTTCTCTGCATAAATAGTATGCT
The DNA here is from genome assembly GCF_949752795.1 of Hyperoodon ampullatus. Lineage (NCBI taxonomy): Eukaryota > Metazoa > Chordata > Mammalia > Artiodactyla > Ziphiidae > Hyperoodon > Hyperoodon ampullatus. The sequence goes on from NC_136917.1 coordinate 112,930,623, forward strand.
TCCTGACTCTAATTCACATATACATATCCTTTGTCAGTGGTAATCAGCCTTGGTTGGGGAAGATTTCTCAAAATTACAACCAAAATCTCCTGCTGCCAGCTCAGGCATTTTTCTTATACCCCATGACCTCAAGAAGGGTTAGGACCACTTCAGGGCTTGGAGTAGTTATAAATGTATGTATAAAGTGATGAATTTGGGACAAAGGATGATAAGTAGGACCTGAAAGCCTAGGATTGGAAAGAGTACCTAGATTATTATAAGAATGAACAACATTTATTGAGTGCTTATTATGTACCAGATACTGTGCTTTACTTATATTATGCATTTAATCCATAGAACAGTCATATGAGGAAACCAAGGCTTGGATAAGTTAACTTGTCCAACCTACATTTAAATGAGCACATTCTGTAACAGAGACCCTTCATAAAACAAACAGTTTCTTTATATGAAATGAGATATTTCCTTCTTTCTCTCCCATCACTGACTTTCAGCAGTCTGGGAAAAATGAAGTTGCTTGTTTTGGTCTGCCCTATTAAACAGTGTTCCTATAATTAACCATTTGTGTAGATTAGTGGTTCTCAACTGGGGGTAGTTTTGTGCCCCAGGGGACATTCAGCAGTGTGTGGAGATATATATTTTTTTTTTATTTATTTTTTTTTTTTTTGTTTTGTTTTGTTTTTTTGCGGTATGTGGGCCTCTCACTGTTGTGGCCTCTCCCGTTGCGGAGCACAGGCTCCGGACGCACAGGCTCAGCGGCCATGGCTTACGGGCCCAGCCGCTCCACGGCATGTGGGATCTTCCTGGACCGGGGCACGAACCTGCGTCCCCTGCATCGGCAGGCGGACTCTCAACCACCGCGCCACCAGGGAAGCCCTGTGGAGATATTTTTGATTTTCGCAGCTAGGGTAGTGGAATTGATATTTAGTAAATTGAAGCCAAGGTTGCTACTGAACATTGAATTATCCAGCCAAAATTTCAAGAGTGCCAAAGTTGAGAAAACCTTGGTGTAGAATTAAAATATGAAGCATGTAATCAGGGCTGGAAGAAATGGGGGAAATGCAGGCTAGTTTTGTCTTTTGTTTTGGTTTGGCTCCCATTGTTTAATTACTTGCTTTGATACAGGCAGTTACTAAGCACTTATATATATTAGCTCTAACTCTCACAGTAATAGGCGTGGTATCCCCATTTTCAAAGAGAAGGCCGCAGTTTAGAGGTGTTAACAAGTTTAGTTAAAGCACTTAGAAAGTAGTGAAGCCTAGATTTGTTTTGAATCTAAAATCTCTGTTCTTTCTGCATTACCACACTGTTTCAGCAGCCAAGCATCCAAGCCATCCCTAACAATTCTTGGGAAATTTTTTTTCAGTTATGTATACATTTACATTGTCCCAGAGAAACTGAGAAATGATTTATTCATATCAAGCTTCTAAATGTATTTCATCATTGATTGAGCAGTAATTGAATCTTACAGTTGGCACCTAGAATTGTGACTGTTAATTCTTACCTGTTCTTGCACTGAATATCAGAAATACTTATCAAGACAGCCTACCTGGAATAGGACAGGGAAACTTTCAGAAAACCTAAGGGTGAATTCTAAAAGGCCAAGCCACAGAAATAACTTGTATTTTTTCCAATTTGAAGAAAGTTCCTCCTTTATAGCCTGGCCCCTCCCACCTAAACATCTGCTTGTCAAAAGTTCCAACACTCTTGAACCTCCATTCATAAATTCAGTCCAAAAAATTGGGATCATTAAATATTTGGAATGGTAGAGGAACTTTGAAATTGCAGTGCATGGATTTGGATTGTAGGTATGGATATGGATAAAAAATTTGTAGTTATGGGTAAATTAAAAATAGTATGATATGATTTTTCCAATTTGCAAGTGTTTTTTTCCTCAAATGTCAATGTAACATATGCTCATTGTAAAAAATTTAGAAAAATGTAATTTAGCAGGGGAAAAAACCCCATAATCCCATCATCCTAAGGCAAAGTGTTTAGAGTTTTCTTCCCCTAGTGTTTCTTTGGATAACTTTTTCTTTATGTGAGACATATAGGTACCAATTTGTTGTCTTACTTTCCTAACTTAACATTATGTCATAAGCTGCATATGTTATATGGCTGTATAGTGTTCTCCTATATAGATATACCATAATTTTCTTCCAACATTCTTACAGGGATGGTTATTTGTTTTCCATGTTAGCTATAATAAATAATGTCATAATGAATCTTTTTACATAATCCTTGCCTTTCTCATTATTTCTTTAAGATGAGCTTTTTAAGAAGAATTACTAGTTGTCAATGTTTTTAAATTACTTATGCTGAGGGCTTCCCTGGTGGCGCAGTGGTTGAGAGTCCGCCTGCCGATGCAGGGGACACAGGTTCGTGCCCCGGTCCGGGAAGATCCCACATGCTGCCGAGCGGCTGGGCCCGTGAGCCATGGCCGCTGAGCCTGCGCGTCCGGAGCCTGTGCTCCGCAGCGGGAGAGGCCGCAGCAGTGAGAGGCCCGCGTACCGCAAAAAAAAAAAAAAAAAAATTACTTATGCTGAGAAATTGATGTCAGGAACAGCAGGATACCCTCTGGATATTGGTCTCCTCCCATCTTTGCTTTCTGATAAGGAACAAAGGGGTAGCTTACTATTTTTTTAGTATTATCATTTTTTTGACTACGAGTCTTCCATATGCTTATTGTCATCTTTCTGTATCTTGAAGGCACCAAGTACATTTTCACCTTAGAGTACCTGGCGTATCCTTGCCTGGAGGTCTGAGCCCCCATATCTTCAAATGCACTGGTTTCCAACGTAATTTACATCTTGGCTCACATGTTAATTTCTCTGATTTCCCAATTTAAGCACTACTTTGCAGGCCGCCACGCCCCCTCCCCCAGTACTCTTTATAATATTACCGTGTCTTATTTTCCTTGTAGCAGTTATTACCATATGAAAAGATCTTGTTTTTTTTTAATTTTTAAAATATCTATTTATTTATTTATTTATGGCTGCATCGGGTCGTAGTTGTGGCATGCAGGATCTTTCATTGTAACATGTGGGCTTCTCTGTAGTTGTGGTGCGCAGGCTCCAGAGTGCGCGGGCTCCAGAGCGCGTGGGCTCTGTAGTTGTGGCACGTGGCTCTCTAGTTGTGGTGCACAGGCTCAGTAGTTGCGGCCTGTGGGATCTTAGTTTCCTAACCAGGGATCAAACCCGCATCCCCTGCATTGGAAGGAGGATTCTCAACCACCAGGGAAGTCCCAATGATCTTGATTTTTAAATTTATTTTTAAACTTTTTATTTTGAAGAAATTTCACACTTACAGAAAAGTTGCATGAATAAGACAAAGATTTTTCATGTACCTTTCACCCACATCCCCCAGATGTTAACATCTTTGCCATATTTGTTTTATCATTATGGAACTCTCTCTGTATATATTCATATTTTTTTTCTAAATGTTTGAGAATAAGTTCCAAATATGCTATCCCTTTGCCGCTAAACACGTTAATGTATATTTTCTTTTTTTTCATATTTAATTTTTAAATTAATTTTATTGGAGTATAGTTGATTTACAATGTGTTAGTTTCTGCTGTACAGCAAAGTGAGTCAGTTATAATATACATATCCACTCTTTTTTAGATTATTTTCCATATAGGTCATGACAGAGTACTGAGTAGAGCTCCATGTGCTATACAGTGGGCTCTTACTATCTATTTTGTAGAGAGTAGTGTGTATACGTCACTCCCAGCCTCCCAGTTTATTGACCCCCTTTCCCCTTTGGTAACCATACGTTTGTTTTCCACGTCTGTGACTCTATTTCTGTTTTGTAAATAAGTTCATTTGTACCATTTTTTTAGATTCCACATATAAGCAATATCATATGATATTTGTCTTTCTCTGTCTGACTTCACTCAGTAGGACAATCTCTTCAATGTGTTTTTTCTAAGAGTAGGACAGTCTCTTTGATAACCATCAAAATCAAGAAATTATCTAAAGACTTTATTCAAATTCCCATAATTGTCCTAATAGTCCTCTTTATAACAAAATTTTAAAAATTGTTTTTCTGGTCCAGGATTCATTCCAGGATCACAAGTTGTATTCAGTTGTCATGTCTATTTATTTTGTTGTTTAAATGGTCCCAGATTTGGCAAGTGGGAACCTTTTTAATCCTGCTTCTCTGTCCTTTGGATGTGACCCTATCATTTTTTAAAGAACTTCATGTTTTAACTCAACTAGATATTCCTAGTTGTATTTATCAGCTTCAGCCTTGAAATTAGCTATTTCTTCAAAGAAAAATTTCTTTTAGCAAAGTTTGGCATTTAGAAACCAAGTTCTGGGCACAAGATACACCTTTTACTATTGAGATGTCATTGTTTCTAGGCCCTATTAATGATCAGGGCTAGAAGTACACACATAGCACATTATGTCCATTACAACAGCTATATTGAAAAAAACAAACCTGAAATCATACTCATACCTTCCACTGCAGTCCAGTACTATGGAGTTCATTTTAGCCTTCCCCATTTTCCTGTTAGTAACTCCTTTCCCCAATATTGTTATAAAGCAGAAACTAACACACCATTGTGAAGCAATTATACTCCAATAAAGATGTTAAATAAATAAAACACAAAAAAAGAAACCACAATATGTTTATTTGCTTGCTTAGTCCTTGAAAGCACAGAAAGTAGTTTCTAATTCATACCACTGCCAAAACAACAACAACAACAAAACCCTACTAACTAGAGATCAGTATTCTTTTTGTCCTTAGCCTGTGTTCAAAAGTTAGGTTAGTTCTTCCACTCCCCCTTTTCAATTGGCTAGTTATTCATTTGAAACACATTTATATTCATTTGTATCTTATTATAATTCCATTTTAGTTTTTTCTTCCCCATTCTTCTTTATTTTGTATTTGTATGCATTTACAGAGCATATGAAACATTAACATGGTTCTAAAAATCAGAACTATTCAGGAAGATATCTTCAGGGACACGTCATCCTGTCCAATCCAGTCTACCCCCATACTTGCCCCCCATTCCCAGCTGCCCCCTGTGGTAACCAATCTCATTAGTTTCTGGTTTATCCTTTCTGTGTTTCTTTTTACACAAATGAACACATATGTCTCTTTCTTAATTTCCTCCCCTTTTTTTTCCTATACAAATGATAACATATCTAGACTACTCTTCTGCACTTTGCTTTTTTTTAATCTAACGTATGTTCTGGAAATCACTCTATGTCCTGTCAGTTCATAGAGACCTTGTTCATTCTTTTTTTTTAGCTGTATAGTACTTCCTTTGCATGTGTGATAGTTTTTTCAACCACACTCCTTTATATGGGTATTTAGGTTGTTTCCAGTATTTTGCAACAGTACTATAATGAGTAATCTTGTGCATAGGTGTTTTGTTATTGTTGGAGGTATATCTTCAGGGTGGACTCTTAGAAGTGAGATTTCTAAGTGAGAAGATCATGTAGTCAAATTCCTGTCCATGATGAGTTGTGCCAGTTTTCCCTTGTATCATCAGTGTGAGAGAATGCATGTTTCTCCACAGCCTCACCAACAAAATGTGTTCTCTTACTTTTTTAACTTGTGGCAATGTATAATAGGTGTGAAATGATAGTTTTAATTTGTGTATCCCATATTATGAGTGAGATTAAACATCCTTCATAAGCTTAAAGGCCATTTCGGTATCTTTTTGTACCTATGTAGATTGTGTATTCTTGTCTTTGCCCTTTTTTGATCCTTCTTCCACAAATTTCAAGAGTTCTTTATATATCTGCAATTATATGTTACAAGTATTTTCTCCCAGTTTGTCAATGTTTTTGACTTTGCGTAAGATAGTGGTGTTGTTTTATGTAGTAGTCAAATATATCATTCTTTTCTTTCATTGCTCTAGTTGTCAATCATAGTTAGATAGCTCTTTTCCAAACTCAAATCATATGGGAATCCATCAATATTTCCCTTTAGTACTTCTGTGGTTTCATTTTTTACATTCATATCTCTGAGTCATTTGCGGTTCTTCCTTCTCTGTGTGGTGTGAGATATGGATCTAATTTTATCTTTTTCCAAATGTCTATCTACTTATCACTACCATTTATTTAAAACTTTATCCTTTTTTCCAGAGATTTGAGATATTCAATTTCCATGTGTGTTTTGGTGTATATCTGGACTTCCTATTCTATTCTACTAGTCACTCTTATCTATTCCTAGTACCACACTGCTTTAATTGTAGAGGCTTTACAGTATGTTTTAATATCTGATAAGGCCAATCAGTCCTCATAGCATTCCTTTTTCATTGTTTTTTTAGTATATTCTTATATGTTTATTTTTCCATACAAATTTTAGTATTAACATTAGTACCAATTTTAGTGTCAATGAAAAGTTTAGCTCTATAAAAAATTTCATTGGGATTGCTTAAAATTTATAATGCTAGTTTAGCAGAAGTGTGGTTTCCATCCTATCCAAGAACAAGGGATGTCTTCTTATTTGTTCACATCTACTTTTGTGTTTTTCAGGAGCATTTTAGGGTTTTCATGTTGTGAATTTGGCATGTTTCTTGTTTATTTGTAAATATTTAATCTTCTTTTTTCCTATTGAAAATGGGGTTTTCTCTACTATCGTATCTTTTAATTGAATATTGTTTATATATTGGGTTGGCCAAAAAGTTCATTCGGGTTTTTCCGTAAGATGTTACAGAAAACCGGAATGAGCTTTTTGGACATCCCAATATATGAAAGCTGTTGAATTCTGTTGGCTAATTTTATATCCCTCTACGTTACTAAATTATTTCATTGTTTGAACTAGTTTTGTCATTTATTCCATTTATTCTCTAAGATTTCCTAGGTATACTAACATATAATCTGCAAATAGAAATAATTTTACTTCTTTTCTTCCAGTTCTTATGCCTCTGTTGATTTTTCCTGTTGAATTACACCTGTTAAAAATACAGGTACAGGGCCTCCCTGGTGGCGCAGTGGTTGAGAGTCCGCCTGCCGATGCAGGGGATACGGGTTCGTGCCCCGGTCTGGGAGGATCCCATATGCCGCGGAGCGGCTGGGCCCGTGAGCCATGGCTGCTGAGCCTGCGCGTCCGGAGCCTGTGCTCTGCAACGGGAGAGGCCACGACAGTGAGAGGCCCGCGTACCACAAAAAAAAAAAAAAAAAAAAAAAAAATACAGGTACAGAGGTGGAGTCAAGATGGCCTACTAGAAGGACGCGGAATTCGCGTCTCCTCACAACTAGGTCACCTACCAGGCACCAGTGGGGGACCACGGACACCTAAAGGGACGGGAGGAACCCCCAGTGACTGGCTTGCAGGATCTTGGTTCCCAGGCTGGAGATCGGGCCCAAGCTCCTGTGGTGGGAGCTCCAAGTCCAAACTGCTGGACCAACAGAGAACCTCAGACCCCAAGGAATATCAGTTGGAGTGAGGCCTCCCGGAGGTCCACACCTCAGCACCAAGATCTGGCTCTTTCCAACTGATTGCAAACTCCAATGCTGGACATCTCAGACCAAACAACCAGTAAGACAGGAATACAGGCTCACCCATCAAAAAAAAAACAAAAATGAAACGACAAAAGAAAATGTTACAGATGAAGGAGCAAGGTAAAAAACTACAAGACCAAATAAATAAGACAAAATAGACAACCTTCCTGAAAAAGAATTCAGAGTAATGATAGTAAAGATGATCCAAAATCTCGGAAACAGTATGGAAAAAATACAAGAAACATTTAACAAGGATCTAGAAGAACTAAAGAGCAAACAAACAGTGATGAACAACACAAATACTGACATTAAAAATACTCTGGAAGGAATCAATAACAGAATAACTAGGCAGAAGAATGGATAAGTGAGCTAGAAGATAAAATGGTAGAAATAACTGCCAGGGAGCAGAATAAAGAAAAAAGAATGAAAAGAATTGAGGACAGTCTCAGAGACTTCTGAAACAACATTAAACACACCAACGTTTGAATTATAGGGGTCCCAGAAGAAGAAGAGAAAAAGAAAGGGTCTGGGAAAATATTTGAAGAGATTATAGTAGAAAACTTTCCTAACATGGGAAAGGAAATAGTCAATCAGGTCCAGGAAGCACAGAGAGTACCATGCAGGATAAACCCAAAGAGAAACACACCGAGACACATATTAATCAAACTATAAAAAATTAAATACAAAGAAAAAATATTAAAAGCAGCAAGGGAAAAACAACAAATAACATACAAGGGAATCCCCATAAGGTTAACAGCTGATCTTTCAGCAGAAACTCTGCAAGCCAGAAGGGACTGGCAGGACATATTTAAAGTGATGAAGGGGAAAAACCTACAACCAAGATTACTCTACCCAGCAAGGATCTCATTCAGAGTCGAAGGAGAAATTAAAACCTTTACAGATAAGCAAAAGCTAAGAGAATTCAGCACCACCAAACCAGCCTTACAACAAATGCTAAAGGAACTTCTCTAGGCAGGAAACACAACAGAAGGAAAAGACCTACAATAACAAACCCCCAAAATTAAGAAACTGGTAATAGGAACATACATATTGATAATTACCTTAAATGTAAATGGATTGGGCTTCCCTGGTGGTGCAGTGGTTGGGAGTCCGCCTGCCGATGTGGGGGACACGGGTTCGTGCCCCGGTCCGGGAAGATCCCACATGCCGCGGAGCGGCTGGGCCTGTGAGCCATGGCCACTGAGCCTGCGCGTCCGGAGCCTGTGCTCCGCAACAGGAGAGGCCACAGCAGTGAGAGGCCTGCGTACTGCAAAAAAAAAAAAAAAAAAAAAATGTAAATGGATTAAATGCTCCAACCAAAAGACATAGACTGGCTGAATGTATACAAAAACAGGACCCATACATATGCTGTCTACAAGAGACCCACTTCAGACCTAGGGACACATACAGACTGAAAGTGAGGGGATGGAAAAAGATATTCCATGCAAATGGAAATCAGAAGAAAGCTGGAGTAGCAATTCTCATATCAGAGAAAATAGACTTTAAAATAAAGACTATTACAGGAGACAACGAAGGACACTACATAATGATCAAGGGATCAATCCAAGAAGAAGATATAACAACTGTAAATATTTATGCACCCAACATAGGAACACCTCAATACATAAGGCAAATGCTAACAGCCATAAAAGGGGAATTCGACAGTAACACAATCATAGTAGGGGACTTTAACACCCCACTTTCACCAATGGACAGATCATCCAAAATGAAAGTAAATAAGGAAACACAAGCTTTAAATGACACATGAAACAAGATGGGCTTAACTGATATTTATAGGACATTCCATCCCAAAACAACAGAATACACTTTCTTCTCAAGGGCTCATGGAACATTCTCCAGGATAGATCATATCTTGGGTCACAAATCAAGCCTTGGTAAATTTAAGAAAATTGAAATCGTGTCAAGTGTCTTTTCCAACCAAAACACTATGAGACTAGATATCAATTACAGGAAAAAACCTGTAAAAAATACAAACACATAGAGGCTAAACAATACACTGCTTAATAACCAAGAGATGACTAAGGAAATCAAAAAATTCCTAGAAAGAAATGACAATGAAAACATGACGACCCAAAACCTATGGGATGCAGCAAAAGCAGTTCTAAGAGGGAAGTTTATAGCAATACAATCCTACCTCAATAAACAAGAAACATCTCAAACAACCTAACCTTACACCTAAAGCAATTAGAGAAAGAACAAAAATACCCAAAGTTAGCAGAAGGAAAGGAATCATAAAGATCAGATCAGAAATAAATGAAAAAGAAATGAAGGAAACGATAGCAAGATCAATAAAACTAAAAGCTGGTTCTTTGAGAAGATAAACAAAATGATAATCCATTATCCAGACTCATCAAGAAAGAAAGGGAGAAGACTCATCAATAGAATTAGAAATGAAAAAGGAGAAGCAACAACTGACATTGCAGAAAAAGAAAGGATCGTGAGAGATTATTTCAAGCAACTCTATGCCAATAAAATGGACAACCTGGAAGAAATGGACACATTCTTAGAAAAGCACAACTTCGGAGACTGAACCAGGAAGAAATAGAAAATATAAACAGACCAATCACAAGCACTGAAATTGAGACTGTGATTAAAAATCTTCCAACAAACAAAAGCACAAGACCAGATGGCTTCACAGGCGAATTCTATCAAACATTTTGAGAAGAGCTAACACTTATCCTTCTCAAACTCTTCCAAAATATATCAGAGGGAGGAACACTCCCAAACTCATTCTCTACGAGGCCACCATCACCCTGATACCAAAACCAGACAAAGATGTCACAAAGAAAAAAAACTACAGGCCTATATCACTGTTGAACATAGATGAAGAAATCCTCAACAAAATACTAGCAAACAGAATCCAACAGTACATTAAAAGGATCATATGCCACGTCAAGTGGGGTTTATCCCAGGAATGCAAGGATTCTTCAATATATGCAAATCAATCAATGTGATACACCATATTAACAAATTGAAGGAGAAAAACCATATGATCATCTCAAGAGATGCAGAAAAAGCTTTTGACAAAATTCAACACCCATTTATGATAAAAACTCTCCAGAAAGTAGGCACAGAGGGAACCTACCTCAACATAATAAAGGCTACATATGATAAACCCATAGCCAACATCATTCTCAGTGGTGAAAAACTGAAACCATTTCCACTAAGTTCAGGAACAAGACAAGGTTGCCCACACTCACCACTATTATTCAACGTAATTTTGGAAGTTTTAGCCACAGCAATCAGTGAAGAAAAAGAAATAAAAGGAATCCAAATCGGGAAAGAAGTAAAACTGTCACTGTTTGCAGATGACATGATGTTATACATAGAGAATCCTAAAGATGCTACCAGAAAACTACTAGAGCTAATCAATGAATTTGATAAAGTAGCAGGATACAAAATTAATGCACAGATATCTCTTGCATTCCTATACACTAATGATAAAAAATCTGAAAGAGAAATTAAGGAAACACTCCCATTTACCATTGCAACAAAGAGAATAAAATACCTAGGAATAAAGCTACCTAAGGAGACAAAAGACCTGTATGCAGAAAACTTATTATAAGACAGTGATGAAAGAAATTAAAGATGATACAAACAGGTGGAGAGATATAGTGTGTTCTTGGATTGGAAGAATCAACATTGTGAAAATGACTGTACTACCCAAAGCAATCTACAGATTCAACGCAACCCTGTCAAGCTACCACTGGCATTTTTCACAAAACTAGAACAAAAAATTTCACAATTTGTATGGAAACACAAAAGACCCCGAATAGCCAAAGCAATCTTGAGAACAAAAAACGGAGCTGGAGGAATCAGGCTCCCTGACTTCAGACTATACTACGAAGCTGCAGTAACCAAGGCAGTGTGGTACTGACACAGAAACAGAAATATAGATCAATGGAACAGGTTAGAAATCCCAGAGATAAACACACTTACCTATGGTCACCTTATCTTTGATAAAGGAGGCAAGAATATACAGTGGAGAAAAGACAGCCTCTTCAATAAGTGGTGCTGGGAAAACTGGACAGCTACATGTAAAAGAATGAAATTAGAACACTCTCTGACAACATACACAAAAATAAACTCAAAATGGATTAAAGACCTAAATGTAAGGCCAGACACCCTCAAACTCTTAGAGGAAAACATAGGCAGAACACTGTTTGACATAAATCACAGCAAGATCCTTTTTGACCCACCTCCTAGAGAAATGGAAATAAAAACAAAAATAAACAAATGGGACCTAATGAAACTTAAAAGCTTTTGCACAGCAAAGGAAACCATAAACCATAACCATAAACCATAAAGATGAAAAGACAACCCTCAGAATGGGAGAAAATATTTGCAAATGAAGCAGCTGACAAAGGATTAATCTCCAAAATTTACAAGCAGCTCATGCAGCTCAATATTAAAAAAACAAAAAACCCAATCCAAAAATGGGCAGAAGATCTACATAGGCATTTCTCCAAAAAAGACAGATTGCCAACAGACACGTGAAAGAATGCTCCAGATCATTAATCATTACAGAAATGTAAATCAAAACTACAATGAGATATCATCTCACACTGGTCAGAATGGCCATCATCAAAAAATCTAGAAACAATAAATGCTGGAGAGGGTGTGTAGAAAAGGGAACCCTCTTGCACTGTTGGTGGGAATGTAAATTGATACAGCCACTATGGAGAACAGAATGGTGGTTCCTTAAAAAACTAAAAATAGAACTACAGTACGATCCAGCAATCCCACTCCTGGGCAGGTACCCTGAGGAAACCATAATTCAAAAAGAGTCATGTACCACAATGTTCACTGCAGCACTATTTACAATAGCCAGGACATGGAAACAGCCTAAGTATCCACCGACAGATGAATGGATAAAGAAGCTGTGGCACATATATAGAATGGAATATTACTCAGCCATAAAAAGAATCGAAATTCAGTTATTTGTAGTGAGGTGGATGAACCTAGAGTCTGTCATACAGAGTGAAGTACGTCAGAAAGAGAAAAACAAATAATGTATGCTAACATATATATATGGAATCTAAAAAGAAATGGTTCTGATGAACCTAGGGGCAGGACAGGAATAAAGACACAGAGAGAATTGACTTGAGGACACCGAGAGGGGGAAGGGTAAGGTAGGATGCAGTGAGAGAGTGGAATGGACATATATACACTACCAAATGTAAAATAGATAGCTAGTGGCAAGCAGCTGCACAGCACAGGGAAATCAGCTCTGTGCTTTGTGACCACCTAGAGTGGTGGGATAGGGAGGGTGGGAGGGAGGGAGATGCAAGAGGGAGGGGATATGGGGATATATGTATGCATATAGCTGATTCACTTTGTTTTACAGCAGAAACTAACACAACACTGTGAAGCAATTATACTCCAATAAAGATGTTAAAAAAAAAAAAAAGATCTCATGCACTGAGGAGTAAACAAACAAACCAAAAATACAGGTACAGTGTTAAACAATAGTGGAGGTGACAGACTTATCTTGTTCCTGATCTTTGTGGAAATGCCTCTAATATTTTTCCATTAATTGAAATGCTGGCTTTACCACTAAAATATACATATCTTACCATATTATGAGAATGGCTTATTCCTATTTTCTTGAGTGTTTTTACCATGAATGAGTGAATTTTGTTAATAGCTTTTTTAGTATCTATCTAGATAATCATAGTTTTTCTCCCCAGATCAATTAATATGGTTTATTTTATTAATGGATTTTCTAAAACTGAACCACATTTGCATTCCTAGAATAAATACCACCTAGCTGTAGTGTATCATTTTGTTAATGTGGTACCAGATTTTTGTTCCCTATTATTTACAGTTTTTACATGATATTCATTTGTAATATTGGTCTGTAACTTTCTTCCTTTTTCAGGTGGGGGCTGAATTTATAAGATTTAGGTATCAAGGCTATACTAGCTTCATAAGATAATTTGGAAGATTTTGTTTATTTTCTATGCTCTGGAATAATTTATGTCATATTGGAACTGTCTGGTCTTTGAAAGTTTAATAGAACTTCCCCTTGAAACCATCTGGGCCTGGTGCTTTTTATGGAGTAATTCCATGATTACTCTCTATTTCTTCTGCAGATATTGGGCTGTTTAAGCTTTACATCTGGGTTTTCAAATATTCAGTGGGAACTTTTATAATTTCTTATTTTATATAGTTTTTTTTTCTTTTCTTTCTTAAGTAATGATATGTCTATTTTAAGCTTTTTGCGAAAGGAGATTTTGACTTATTAATTAGTGTTACTCTTTTTCTGTCGTCTACCTAATGAATTTTTACTTTTACCTTTATTTCTGCCTTTTGTTTTGGTTTACTTTTTTATTCTTTTTCTAGCAGTTTGAGAAGGGAATTTAATTCCTTTATTTTCATTTTTATTTATTTGTGTTTAAGGCTATAGGTTTTTCTCTGGTCATTGCTTTAATGTGTCCAGTAGATTCTGACAGTGTTTCCATTATCATTATTTCTTGAAATTCTGTAATTTTGGTTTTATTTCTCTTTCACGCTAGAAGTCTTTAAAAGAACGTGTTTTAATTTGCTTGTGGAAGGGCCTTTTAGTTTTATGATTTAGTTACTTATTTCTAGTTTTACTGCATTGTGATCACAAGGGTTTGTTTATGTAATTTCTGCTTTGCATAATTTACCGATTTTTTTGTGTAATCTAGCATATGATCAATTTTATGAATGCTCTTTATTGATTTTGTAGTTTAAGCCTTCTATATCCTTACCTTTTTTGTTATTGTTCCTCTTGATCTGTCCTATATTGAGAGTGGAACATTAAAAGCTCTTATCAGTGTATTTTTTTCTATGTCTCCTTAGACCTACTGTAGTTTCTACTTTATAAAGGTGGCTACTGTGTTTCTTGGTACATAAACATAATTGTTATATCTTCATGGTGTGTTGTCACTTTTAGCATTAAAGGTGTCTTTCTTCGCCACTTTTTCTACCACTATTACAACCCCTGCCTGGTATACCTTTGCCCATATCATAATTTTTGGACTTTCTAAATGAATTTCCCAGTGGAAGGACCATTTATTTTATGATTAGCTATCCCCAAAGTCCCTTTCTCTTCTTTTTACTCTCAGAAGTATGTCTTTCCAAGGTTGCCTTCTCGAGTGTCCTGTACACTGTGAATTTGCCTCTTGTAGGCTGCTCTGGTCTACCAGGACGTTTTGTTTTCCACCAGTATTTTGGCACTTTCAGTGGTCTTTCTCTTTCTTTGGATTATTAGAGTTCATTCTTAGGCCTTTCATTCTCCTCTTCCTTCTTCTGTGCATTTCCCCACAACCCTGCCTTGCCCTCTGCGAAGAGAGTAAGAACTTGAGAAATATCTTTGCTAGAAACTGGTGCTTATATCTCCTAATTATAGGTAACTTGAAGTTTGTATTGTTCTCTTTCTTCTAGTTGAAGTTGTGGAATTCGTGTCATTTTATTTGTTGTTATTATTGGTTTACACAGTTTGGAAAGATGGTTGAAAGATTTCAGTGCGCACAGTGATTTCCTCGGTTACACAGATGTCTGTTCTGTTGACTTCTTTGTTACCAGTATCTTCCTTCTAGAATGCATGCTCCATCAAAACAGGGCCTGTCTTTATTTTCTACTTTATCTTCAGTGCCTAGTATGTAGAAGACACTCAGTAAATAATTGTTGAATAACTTCTTCTTTTACCCATTTTTCTGTTGAACTATTAATACTTGTTTTGATGATTTATGTCATGTTATATATGAAGGTTAATAATCTAATAGAACAATAATTTATTTTACTTTTAAGAGTTTAAGGTGTGAATCAGATATCAATAAAGACAATTTTTTGTAGCTTTTATTTAGATTAAATGATGCAAGATTTAAATTTATAACCTGACTTGGTCCCATTGATGGCGGTAATAATTGTTTACATTTTTTCAATCACTGTAGTGTTGTAGACTCTATATCTAACAAATACAGAGCATTTGTATTTATATACTTTCAGTTACTGCCTTTTAAAGCACTCAAAAGGGATTTAGCAAATTCTGGCCTAGTGCTTTATCTTGGTGCCCCTGGCATATGCTCACATATCGGTAAAGGAGAAGGGGAAATAGTAGCACAAAAATGATAATAAGCAGAAGAATGAGTTGGGAGGGAGAATAAAAGTCAAGAAGAAGGGATGGAAAATATAGACAGAAGGTAGAAAACTGGGACATGCCACCATCAGGTTGCTTCATACTGATCCTGGGTTGTCTGTTCTTCCTCTGGGATCTTATTCTCTGCCTCAGAATAGACCAGCACCAACAGCATTGTATTGGATCCCTTTTGTTAGGGGCCTAGTGAAATTCCTCCATCAGAGAAATGGCTTAGAGCACAAGACTCCTGGAGAGAACAGCTCAATTTTAATAGCTGAGGGAATTTGGTGTTTTGCTTGCTTCCACTGAAAATGGTTGGATGTTTCATTGATTGGCAAGGAGAACAAGGAAGCCTTTCATTTTTAAGGACAGCTTTAGAGGGCAAACTGGGCGGTGCCTGGTGAAGTGGGTGTTTTCTAGTGAATGACGTTTGGTCTATTTTTACAGTTGGAAACATTCTACAGTACTCTTAAGCTTATTGTTTAAGCAGGCAAGAGAGCATGCTGTGCAATCATGAGTGGAATTTTTACATTTGATCCCAGGGTCTGTTTTCTCCCCCATAGTTTAGAGCCTCCATGAACTTGGCTTCTGAATTTATAAATATTTTATTGGTTTCAGAATCTGCTCTCAGTTTACTTATCTTCACCTTGTAGATTATTCAAAGGAAAAAGATTAGAAACATACCTGGTTAACATCTAACAGTAAATACTTTAAGATTAGATTGGAATTCCGTAAATTCTTTCTTTATAAGTCATTATAACTGCTTTCTTCCTTTTTTTGTATTTTCCCAGGCTCTTCGACTCATCTGTGGTGTCCTTTTGCTTGAGCTTTGCTCTTAGTTAAACATGTGAATATTTCTTTGTGTTGAAAATGCTAAATCAATGGTTACATTCTTATATGTATTCAAGTCAATTTTCCAATTATTTTTCTCAAAAGTTTAATTTTGCTGGTATTATAGGACAAATACATTTTGGAAAGAAGTGCTCATAATCCCAACAACCAGAACTGTTTCCTATTTTCTGTGTGTACTTTAATTCCCATTGTTTGTCCTCATGCATACAAATTTTTGCCTCGTTGCAGTGTGCTGCTTCGTGTTCTGTTATTTCCATTTAACGTTTACCAGATTGCCTTTCAATAATTTTTTAAAAACAATCTACTGTCCTTCAGATATAATATAGTAACTTCTAAATAATTTTTAAGTATGCCAGATTTTATTCTGTTTAAAAAGTTAAAAATTTTTTTGTTGTCACGAACTTTTACTTCCCTTTTGTCATTTTTTTCTTTCCTTAATCTGCAGTATATTGGAATTGTTAGTTGTATAATTCTCTTATGTGTACAATTATTATATATCTTCACTACAGTTTTTAGCAGGTGAGCTATATTCTCTACCATATGCATTCATTTGATATTGAGGCGAAACAAAGAATAATTAACACATTCAGAGGATCCTAAAACCTTATTTGAGTCATTTTTCGTCTCTAAATTTTTCTCCAAAATTTCCAATAAGGAGAAAAAATTAATTTCTCTCTTTTTCTCTGCCTGCTTTCATCTGAGATTGCTAACAATTGTGCCAGAGGAAAAGAACATGGGCAGAAATAGAAAAGAGACGGAGATAATCCACAAAATGGGTTTTCATCCGATCTCAGTATTTGAAGTGCCTAGACTAGTGTTGCTTGGCACAAAGCAAGCAGTCAGGAAATTTATGTTGGGGGGACAGATGTATTCATGAACAAACCAATCAATAAAACCACATGGATTTCTCAGATGGCAAAATCTAAAAACCTCCTTAAATTTTATTGAGACTCAGAAGGTCATCCTAATTATCAAACTGCATTAACTACCACAATATTAGTCATAACAAAAGTTATATTGTTTCTTAAGTCTTAAACTGACACACATATATATATCACACTTTTGTTTCTAAAGGAAGTAGAAATTCGGAACAAAGACCTGGAGGGACAACTGTCTGACTTGGAGCAACGTCTGGAGAAAAGTCAGAATGAACAAGAAGCTTTTCGCAATAACCTGAAGACACTGTTAGAAATTCTTGATGGAAAAATCTTTGAACTAACAGAATTACGAGATAACTTGGCCAAGCTACTAGAACGCAGCTAAGGAAAGTTAAATTTCAGTGCCAATTGATTAAAAAATATACTGTCTCTCTTCATAGGACTGTTTGGGCTCTGCATCAAGATTGCACAAAAAAATTGAATATCCCTTGTCCAGGAGGAGGATCTTTTGAAAATTGGAATTGTATATTTCAGTGTAAATTTTAGAGTTGAGCTTGTAGCTAGTTGGGGAAAAAGAGATGAAAAACTTGAACTACAGATTACCTCCATGTATATTATTGGCCATAGTTAACTAGAAAGTTATAAACAGACACTTAATGCAATCTTTCTTTCTGATATTAGCCAATGGGAGAATTAACAAATGTCTGGGTCATATCCCCTTTTTGTGTTCAACACAGTGAAGGTTATCTGCTTTTTAAATTAATTTATTTATGATATCTAAAGCTGTGTTTTGTGCAAAAACTTAGTGATGAAAGCCCTGTCTTTTGTTGTAATCTGAATAATTTCTCAGGATATTTTTGCACTGCTGGCAGCAGTGCCATTACCAATTAATTCTTGCCAGGAGTGAGAGTGAGCTGCATCTTTAATTGAAACATACTTACTATAACTGGGTGTATAGAGTTCTTCCCTTTTTTTATACTGGAAGATATTTCACTCTGGTGACCACTCTGGTACACTCTGGTGTTCTCTAATCTTGTCTGCTGTATAGTTTACTTTTCCATATTGATTCCATGTATTTATGAGAAGATATTGTCTCCCATTTTATTACACATTTTAAAGCCAACTAAATGAAGGCAGCTGAGTCCCTCCAAAATTTTTCTTTTTAAATTTCTAATAAATTTGACACACAGTACTGAAATACAGCAGCCCGTCACTGGCGGTCTGGTCTAGCAATGTTAAGTATATTTACAGAATATGCAGTTACATTTATTTATATATTTTGCAAGAAATCTTTTCTGAATGATTAATGCATTTCAATTTACAAATAATAATGGTTGTTGGGAAACTGTTTATTATAGATCATTTTAAGGTGTATAGCTATTTTAAAGGCGATCCATTTCCATCAAGCAACCAATCAGAGGACTATTGGGATTGGAGCCGTGTACTCTGTCTGGGTCTTCACACCAACCACGTCTCTAGTCAATCCTCACAAGGCAATATTCTAAACTGTTAACTAGGCATTTCAAAACAGGAATTCAATTCAGCAGGCTCTTCTCAGTGAACAGGATTTAATGTTGTTTTGAGGTAATTTTAAAGGACTTTTAGCAAACATGCATTTCTTTATATATTTCTTTTAAGAAACTGTTTTAAAAGTAAGTCAAGTGCTGTCTAGTCTGCTTATGGAGTAGGAACTGCATCAAGAGTCCATATATTCTTGCTGTCCAATGCTTGTGATGTTGAGGAGGGTTCTTATTTAAAGTGTATGCTTGAGTATCTGACTCCATGGAGTTTACAAATGCACTGACTTTTTGTTTGTACCCCAAAACAGTTGAATTGTTAAGTACAGAATTAAGCTGGTTAATCAATTTGTAACCATTTTTTCACTCACAAACAGCTAATCAACACTAGACAATTTTGTTTTATATATATGTATGTGTATGTATGTATTTACATACATATTAATTTATATTAGAGTGAAAAATAAATGGTTTGTTTCTAAAGTTAGTTTCTAAAGTGAGTTTTCAGGTGTCTCTGAAAAGTTTATATCAGACACTTAATCATCTTGTATTATATGTGCTATAATATCATGTAAGTTACCTCCATCTATTTTAGGGTATTTGCCTCACCTGTTTATAATAGGGAGGATAATTTAGGTACACAAGCTCAGAGCTATTTCTCTGATAAATCAGGTAATAAAATTTATTTGATTGATGGAATTTTGAAGTATATGTGATTTTATCCATCAGTTTCTGAGTAACAGAGCACCAGATTTTAATTTAAATAGGGGATTTAACACTAGGGATCAGGAAATTTGGTTATGAAGACTTAAAAATTCAAAAAAAAATAGGGTAAGCTGTTGAAATGGTAAGTGAATTATTTTAATGATGTAATAAGATATTTTTAAATTTTGACATAGTTGTCATTTAATGGGAAAATAACTCACCAAAATGTCTCCACTTGAATTGTATTGATATATGAGACATCTGTAATTCAATATATACATATACTCATATGTATATACAGAAAATTATTTTTAATATTTTCCTATGGACATGAAATCTAAAATTGGAAATTTTGTGAGTTTTTTCCTTTCCGATAGAGTCTAATTTTTTCTTTTTTTAGTGATTCAACAATTTCTTGAGGGCTGCACCTTTAAATTCCCAGATTGTCATTAGACGTGTACAGTATATGGGATAAGGTGGACACAAGTGCACATATAAATAAAATTTTCTTATTAAGACTATTTTAAACATTCATTTACAGTAGGAGAGTATCTAGAAATCATCATCTACAAGTCATAATTAGGTTGTGTGCCTACTGTAGTTTTCTTCATTTCTGTATTATATAAGTAAAAGTTTGCATATTAAAATTTGATTTTTCCCAGAGACAAGTATTATATAATGTATATTTAGATCAAACTGTGGTAATATATTTATCAGAAAATAATGTTGGGGACTATAGCCTGAACATGTGGACTTGAAGTGACACAGAAAAGGAGAGCAGAGATTGATCCCATTGTGTGTAAGTTATTATATGATAACTATGAATTCTTGTACAAAAAAACAATTGAAAAAAAGAAAAACAAAAATACAGTTTTTATTTTGAAATACATTTGTTGTTCTCTGGAGAATGTATCTTTTTTTCCTTCAGTCTTTTACAGATACTTTTTAAAAAGCATTTAAGTGATGGCAGCATTTACTTAAATCTTACAGGTGCTACTGGATTTTGCATTAGTGTTATGTTGTGAAATCCTAACTTTGACATAAAAGGTTTTATAAGTATTTCCCTGCCTGGAAAATTAGTTTTTGTTTCTCCTCTCTCTCTCTCTCTCTCTCTTTCTCTCTGTCTTTTTTTTCCTCCCCCTTTCCTTCTGCAGATTAAAAAAAGTTCATGAAGTTGCATCCTTCCTGTCCCTAATAGAAGAACTCCAGCACCACCATAGATTTAAAGTTTTGCTGTCATTGAACTGTTGGGAAGCAGTTAGAGGAAAAACTTACACCTTTTTTTCAAGTGGAACTAAAAGAGACACTCAGTTAAACCACCACCACCTTTTAAAACTCATTTCTTTGCCTTGTTAAAATTAAATGTATTCTTTCACATGTGTGCTCCGGCCTCCCATGTTTTTACTTAACTCTGGAGTATGCAGCTCAGCTGCTGTCTCCTCGCAGACCTGATTTTCTGTCAGCTCTGGAATGCGAGGCAGGCTGTTTGGGAAAATGTGTTTGGTGGCAGTGGTTTCTTGTTTTTTAAAGAAATCCTTTTGTTTATTTGATATCAAATGATTTTAACATCCTGATATTCAGTGCTTGAAGCCATGAAATAGTCTTCATTGAACTTTTTTCTTCTGGATATTTAACATTGTTCCTTTATCATTCATGAAGTCAATTAATTTATATAAATCTTAAAGAGGAAAACTTTCAGGTAAGAAGTAGTTGAGAATGACACATTTAAAAAAATTTTCTCAAGTAGGATACTATGCTATAAGTATTGGTTGAGAAGATAATTCTCATGTGAGAAAATATTGTAAAAATTACTAGAAAAGGATCATTTTAGAATGGAAACAGATGTATCATTCACCTTACTCTAAATTGTGAAAGTGTATTTTTAACTAATATTCATGTTAAATTGGACCTTAAATTTTTATGGCAGTTTTTCTCTATGGGAAACCAATATATAGGTGTCACACAAGTAAGCATAGTTAATGAATTAAAAGAAATGAATGTTTTTCTCTTTTTGTTTATATATTGATATTACCTAGTAAAGTAGCTACAAGTTGCTAACAATTTTATCCAAGGAAAAACTCAGTCAGCACTACACTGCCAAGTGATTTCTGCTTAGTATATTAGATAAAAAAGAATTGAGTTATTTTTACCAAAAACAGGTGACCCAGGGAGAGAAATTGTATCTAGAATAGGGGAAAGGCCATAAGCTCCCAACAGATTTCTAGTCAATTCGTTGATCTCTTTAAGTACGCTTTTCATCTTTTAGATTAAAGGACACATTCCAAAGGCTACCAGAAGTGTATGTGGGTAAGGAGAGGATATTTTTTTGTGAAAACAAAGCCAGCAAAAAGAGTAGGAGCATGATGACTTCAGTTTTTATCTAAGACACATCAGGGTAGCCAGAGTCACATGAAGTTCTATTTCCTACCTTGCTGCTGCTTTTAACTAAACAAGTTGGGACTGCCCTAGTGAATTTCAAAGGCTTTCAGAAGATCTTGTCATTATTGCCTGTCAGGATTTATAACCTAATATAAGACACCTAACATTCAGACCTCACCAGTCCATGGGATTCTGACCTACTTTTGTCAATTATTTTCACGTCAGATCTGCCCAGGGACAGAAATGTTACTCTGTTTTCTCCTAATAAAACCAAATTAAGATGACAATGGGTGCCCCCCAAAATTAAGCCCATTTCTGTAATATAGAAAAATTTCTTTTGTGGGTATTTTTTCTAACTACATTCATGATTTTATCTTGTTATCCGTGTTTTATAACTATGTTACTATATAGGCATATATATGTGTGTATATATATATATATATATATAGTAAGTCATATCTATATGACTTGTGTATATGACTTATTTGATTGTTATACCTTAAGTGGAACGACTGTTTCAGAAAACAGGGCTAGAAAGCAGACATACTTGAAGTAAATGCTTTCTCAACAACTTCAGTATAAAATGGAATAGAAATGGGTATTTGTTGAATATCTGCTATGTGACAGGCACTGTACTGTTTGACATTTCATTTCTATGTATAGGGTCCCTGCCAGGGGTTTTCCTTTGGAGGGGGGATGAGGGGAAAAGGCTCAAATGATTATACCTGCTATGTTCCCACAGCAGTCAGTCTGGTCATCCAGTCCACTGTCAGAAGGTGGAGATCTTACTCATGTTGCTGGTACCGTTTTTCCCTTGAGCTTGCCTGTCTGGAATATCTCTGTTAGGACACTTCTTAACTATATATTTTATATTTGCTCTTCTTGAACTTTTTCCTTCAGGCTCCTTTGGTGTTTACAATGCTTGTCATCATTCAGTTGCAAGTCATACTTTGTTTGCAGGTGTTATATTTATGCAATATGTTTTACTCCCCAGTTTTTTTAAACTTACAGGCTTCAGATAATCCAAGGAAAGTAAGTTTCATATGCAGAATTTCAGTCTATAAAATTTAAGTAGCAAACTGTTTATAAAGGCCTTGGGAAGACAATTTATCTCTTAAGTTTCCTAATGAAATAAGTGGTAAACCTGTATAACTCATCCTCCAACACTTAATAATAGTTCAGCAGGATGTGGGTTTTGCAGTCACTACTAGGTAACTTTGTGGTCAATTCTGTTTCCACAGAAGTTAAGGCCTCTGTGACTGATCAGGCCATTAGATCATTCATAGAAGTGACTCATGGCCCTAGGTTCTTTAGGTGGGTGGTAGCCCTCAATTAAATGGAATCATATAATATTTGTCTTTTTGTATTTGGTGTATTTCACTTAGCATAATGTTTTCAAGGTTTATCCATGTTGTGGCTTATGTCAGAATTTCATTCCCTTTCAATGTTGAATATTCCATTGTATGGATATACCACATTTTGTTTATCCATTTATCTATTGATGGACATTTGGGTCATTTCCACGTTTTGGCTATTGTGAATAATTCTGCAGTGAACATTCATATACAAATATTTGAGTCCTGCTTTCATTTCTTTGAATATATACCTAGGAGTGGAATTGCTGGATCATATGGTAATTCTATGTTTAACTTTTTAAGGAAGGGTTGGGTTTGAATTGAATTAATTAAAAAGACTCATAGAGCAAGGTGCCTTCTCATTGGGAAATCACAGTTGTGGGGTTAGTATTTTGTTAATAGGCCCGTAAGTGATCCATTGGCCTCTTAAGTCATGGCTTCTGTTGTCTTACCTAAAATATTTGTTGAGCACATGGTATATCCCAGGAATAGAGACACAAAAGAGAAGCTCATACTTCAATGCAGGACACAGACAGTTTACAGTGCATAAGTACTCTGATCAAGAGGACTAGCATGAGGGAGCCCAGAGGGAAGAAGAGTCAAGAAATCTTTTCCAGAAGAGATGATACCTAGCTGAGTTTGGGTGGGGGAATAAGAGCTAGCTAGTTGAAGGGGTGTGAGAGAATTGTAGAGAATGTGTCGTGTGCAAAGGCTTAGAGGGATGAAAGCATTGAGACATTTAGAAGGTTAGAATGGGTTAGTGCACTGACATACAGGGTGTTAGGGAAAGGTATATGGCAAAAGATGGTGATGGAGGAGTAGGCGAAGGGTAGATCAGGGAAGACTTTGTAAGTCATATGAAAGATTTGGGATTTATTCTGAAGAAAATCTAGAGATATTGAAGGATTTTTGTTGTTGTTAAGAAGTGATATAGTGTTAAAATATATGGTTTAAATGTCTAGTTAGTTCTGCAAATCATAGTAGTCTCTGTTGAGAAGCTGCTTTATGGTGGTTGTACTGGGATGGAAAAGGTGAAATGGATTCAGAGAGTATTGCGAGGTAGAATGAGTAGGGCTTCTTGGTGGAATCAGTAGATGGCAAAGAAAAGAGAAGAACGTAGGATGATTCCTAGATCTCTTGAGTTGGACAGCCAGGTGTTACCATCCCATTTACTCAGATAGTGAATTCAACATGGGGAAAGGGTTAGTTTTGGTGGCGGCAAGACAAAGCAAGATGAATGATGGGTTAGATCTGTTTTGAGTTTAAGATGCCTATGGAATATCCAAGTAGAAATGTAGTTCTAGTTGGAGCTTAGGAGAAAAATATGAGCTGGAGATAGATATTTGGGAATTGTCGGCATATGTATTGATAATTGTAATTGAGAGCATGAGAAATGGGGAGATTACAAAATGAAAATGTCACTTTGAGCCAGGTACAGGACAAGAGCTTCTGAAAGAGACAGAAGGAATGACCGACAGCAGTGAGTAGACAGAGTGAGGGACTCGTGGAAGCACAGAGTAGAGTAGCCAGATTTCACACGCAAATAAATAAATCAACAAATCAACTCATGTCTTGAGGCAATGATATTCCAGCTGTGTTCTGTTGAGACCATTAATATTTGATAAATACATTTGAACGTAAAAATTAAAAGCCAACAAACTCAGATACGCAGTTTATAACATTTTAAAATACTGAAATCCAGCAAACATCAGTACCAGATTAACTCTTTTTGTGCAGATGCCAGAATAAAGCCATCTCTGGTAAACTGAAGAGCGCCTTGGTATTTCAAGGTGAGCTGTTAAAGAACTGCTACCATTTCTTAATGTGAATCAGGACTTTTTCAATACTGTGCAACTGAAACAAAATACGGAAATAGGGTCTACGTAAGATAATGTCTGTCTTCTGTAAACCCAGTCTCAAATGCTGTTTATGAAAATAACTTCACTTTTCTTATTGACTTATTAAATTAAATGTTACATACCATTTTTTCTGTTAATATATTGGTTTTCCAGGTGGCTGTCATTTCTAAAAGGTTACAGGGGTGGGGGTCACTGTTTCCTAGTAGAACTTGGCTTATTATCTTTCTGTGGCTCAGCTGCCTCACCTCAAAGTCAAGTTCTAGACGCTTAAGTGTATTACATGTACCTTTTTAAATGTGTTATTTTGATACTAAATTCACCACTAGGACCAGATGGCGTTTGTGTTTGCATTGCTATAGAAAGTTTTGAGAGTTAATATTTCTGTTATCTTAAATGATCCTTACTCTTTTTTTCATACTGATTCATAAACAGATAACTGTATGCAAATTATCTCTGGTAGAAATTATCTCAAACAAGGACAACAACCACAAAATACTCTCTGTATTTGGTTTTAGAATGCTGTGTGGTATATTTGATTTTTATTTCTAGTTTAAGTTAAAATTAGCTTGAATTCCTTGAGTAGACACGGCTTGCACTACTTGGGCAACAAATTAGAGCATGTTAGACATTCCAGGAAGAAAAGAGGAGCTACTGGTTTTCAAATTTGGCTCCAACTAATCCATAAAACTTGCAAATCACTTGTGAATTGTCAAATAAACTCTAACTTTTCAACCACCTTTGTTCATATTTTTCTTATGTAGTGATTAATCTTGGTCTCCTTTGGCAGAGCCCTTATTTTAGAATATATTCTGTGCATTAAAATCCCATGTTCAATATAATAGTCTAAAATGGAATGTCACCGTCTATGGCACGTGGCCATCTCACAACAGCTCACAACAAATTTTCACAGCAATGTCATGACCTAAGTGTTATTGTTATCCCCATTTTATAGATTTTGTAGAGTCTGAGATTCAGCACGATTAAGTGATGGGCCAAGTAAGAGGCAGAAGGAAGAGTAGAACACAGGTGCTCTGCCCGCTAATCGTGTTCCCTTCCCACTCCGTCGTGTCTGAACTATGAACGGCAGACCTTTTGTAAGAAGGCAGGTAC
Organism: Hyperoodon ampullatus; assembly: GCF_949752795.1. Classification (NCBI taxonomy): domain Eukaryota; kingdom Metazoa; phylum Chordata; class Mammalia; order Artiodactyla; family Ziphiidae; genus Hyperoodon; species Hyperoodon ampullatus. Next base: position 112,956,866 of record NC_136917.1, read on the forward strand.
AAAACTTTATCAACTCACGATATTTAACAATCTGTCACTTAATGAGAAAAATCGTTCGTTTTCCATTTCACCAAGGTATTATGTCTTTGAATGCTTATCTCCCTGCTTCTCTCCTTTTTTAGAAAAAAGACCCCTTTATTTTCATTTTAATTATGCAAGTGGTTCATGTATGCTTTCCTTTTTCAAATGTCTTTAAAAGTACAGATAAAGCAATTGTCACCCTTGATCTTTCAGTTCCAGCCCTAGAAATTACTAGTGTAATCTATTCCATGTATGTCCCTCCAGCATTTTTATATGCATTTATGTACAACATATATGTGCTTATAGAAATAACTAGTTGTTTGGAGGGGAGGGAGTACATAACTTTCATCAAATGGTATGTCTTGTTATAAATTTGCTATTTTTTTTTACCTAATCTCTTGGGAAGATCTGTCCAAGTTGGTACACATAGACCTACCTCATGCTTTTTAGCTTCTTCAGAGTATTACATTTTATGGGTGGATGATGGTTTATTTAAGCATTTCCATATTTTTTTCTTACTTTTTGTTCTACCCCCTTCTTTCTGACCTTGATGCTACTTTTTCAAGTGTTAGGGATATTCAAGTTGATTAATACTCAGTTAATCAAATCAAACGTTCCATAGTCCCTCTCGTGTCTCCGGGGAGTCAGAATGAACTCTGGATAAATAACTTTTCCTAAAAACTAAAACTCCAAAAAATTTTTAACCGGTCTTGATGAAAATCTTTCTAAATGACACTACACGCAGCAACCAGCAACATGCTTTGGATGTAGTCATCAGTAAATGTGCTGCATGACTGAACACGCTTACTGTCTTAGAGAAGATGCTTAGTGTAAATGTTTACCTTTGCTTAGTGACTTGGTCCACCAACCACTGTACAGGGCCACCATCTGGGGATGCCTGGAGGACCCCCAAGGCTGTGTAGGACAGTTTAAAACCCAAAATGCTGTGCTTTATAGCCTTCAAAGTGGGGAAGAAGGACATAAGTTTCAAAAGGAAAGGAGAAATAAGGAGATGCTTAAACTGTGGTGTATCCAGCTACTGTCTCCCTCTTATGCCAGGAGCCTTTTTTCACCTTATTGGTGGCTTTGCTTCTGGTCCATCCCCTGCCATTTGGCTATTCATTCAGTGAAAGATTTTTTGAGCATCTGCAGTGTCACAAGGGACTGTGCTGGGCCCTGGAAATACAAAGATGATAAGACAGAGTCCCTACCCTCAAGAAGCTTATACTGTAGTGAAGGAAGAAGCATGTATGTTAGCCAGTAAGTGCAATAAGACATTAACCTTATCATGAAAGGAGGCATAGCTTCTGGGGAATATACAGAGAGGGGAGATAGTCAGTGTCATTGAGGAGGTGGCATTTGAATGTAAAAGATGAATAGCAGTCCACTTTGAAGATCAGGTGAACGGATGGAGAGCCGAGGAGAAAGGCTCATTACAAGAACAGAGAGACGTGCTCAAATTCAGTTTAATGCCCAGTGGCTTAGCTTGGAGCATCAGAGCAGACAACGGTGGACAGATTCCAGATGGGACCTTGTTTTGTGTTCTCTGCAGTTCTGACACTTCCTAAAGGGAGTGGAAAGCCACTGAAACCTCAGGGGAAGGAAGTAATGGGACTGGATTTACATTTTAGAAAAAGTAAGTCACTCTGGCCACAGTATCAAGAATGAATTCAAGACTATGTGAGGTGATGGAGGTGTTAACTAACCCTATCCGGGTGATCATTTCACAACATATACATGTATCCAATCATCACGTTGTACACCTTAAACTCACACAATGTTACATGTCAATTATATCTCAGTAAAGCTGGGGAAAAGAATGGGTTAAAGAAACGTTCTGCAAGACCAGATTCAGGGTTCAGGGTGGCTTTTTTTTTTTTTTCCCCCCCAATTGTAGCAATCCAGGTAAGAGACAAAAAAAAAAAAAAAGGAAGTGATGCAAAAACAGCTGAACTAAATATGAGATGTTCAAGAGATACGTGTTGGGGTGATATTTTGACATTTTTAGTTTCTCTTCCTCTCCTGACATTTATTGTTCCTTTCCCTCCCCTGCACTCTCAGCAGTTCAGGCAACAGCAAAAACATCCTCTTCCCTGGCCCTCAGGATTGGGTTGTTACTGTAGTAATGAGAGAGTCAACTCCCTCCTTTTGAATTTCTCCCCTCAAATGAGGTTTTTTTAAAAAGACCCTCCCTCCTCATGTCAAGGAAGAGGAATGGAAGGAAAACAAGACAATGAGAGGGCGGCAAGTATCACCAAGAAGGAGCCCCGAGCACTGGCCCTCCCACCAACACTGCCTGAGGTGAGAGTTCGGGGGACAAATAAGTGAGTCCCCAGAGAGGATGGAGGATCCAAGTGCAGAAGACAGCTCTGCCTCAGTTTCCAAGTTTTGCCTGGAAGTTACCTGGGGGTCCAGGGTGGCATAGGAAGCAGCTGAGAAGTTCCCCTGCCTCACCCTCTAGCAGGCACAGAAGCCACTGGCAAAGGAGCCAGTGAATCGGGACAGAGGGTCACCTGCGTGGATCCGGCACCAACGACCAGATGGACATCTCAGTGGATGCTGGTACAGAAACATGCCAGTGACGAGGGCCAGAGGGAACCCAGCCATGTAAGCAAATGCAGCATCAACAGAAGTGGATAAAGAGCAAGGACCCATACTCTCCAAGCCCCCCCCAAGCGCTTGATACGAGGTGAAACTTAATTGTAACTGCAGGGAGGAGGTGGTAGAAGGGAAACTCTGATTGGCTGCATTTATGTTGAATTGACAAAAACAATGTTTCTGCTGCTATGCAGAATGTATTTTAGAACAAAATTATATTCTTTGCACACTCTAGTTGTGGCCTGGGAAAATGTATCCACTAGCAGTAGACATTGCAGGACTTGGTAACGGTCGAGGACTTCTAGGTTTCCAGATTGGGTTTGAAGAAAGATAAATTCCGTTTGGATCTGGTGAGTTTGAGGTACTTCTCCAGAAGCCTCATGGATCTGAAGCTTGGGAGAGAAGTGTAGGCTGAAGAAATGAATTTGAAAGTTACCAGAAAACAGGCTATTGGTGAAGCCATGAGTAGATGAAATCAAACAGAGGGTGAGGATTACAGGACCAGAGCCCTGGAAAGCCCTGACATGTAAAAGGGTGTGCAGAGAAAATGGAATTAGAAAAGAGCCCATGAGGAAAGGTCCAAAGTAAACTAGAGAAGAACTAGCAGGTGACACCAGATAATCCAATTGATAGCCTCATTTAATTTTATACTAAATAGGATCCAGCTCCAGGATAGTTCATGGATACAAACTAAAATTCTTTGTGACATCTCTTCTCCTTATTATCCAGGAAATGATCTTCCTCATGTCCAAACTCAAGGCCACATTCTGGTTGCCTGAGGATGCCGGGATTCTGACTACGAGGGCCTAATTTGTGTTAAAATGGTGAAGGCTTACTTTTTTCCATAGTGTTCTTGCAAGGTAGATGATAGTTCATGTACACAGAGAGCATTTTTGCATGTTATGCCAAGGAGCTGTCAGGACTTTTTTTTTCACTATCTTACCCAATTCCCCTTTTAAGAAAAGAGCTCTCACAAATTATTTTCAGAGATTAAGACTAAAAAAATTTGTTCTTTTGACCTGTGCTTCTTATTTCTAGGCAATGACAACTACACATCCATTATTCCCTTATCACCCTGGCTGCTAGGAAGCTCAAGACCAGATTTTGGGCTTAATTGCTGTAGGGTTCCTCAGATAGGTGTTCTTAGAATTCTAGGGTTTTTTCTTCCTTTTGGCCCTTATTTATTTGTTCCTGTTCCTGTTTTTTTGATCAGTAGTTTGGTTTTGTTATACTGGCCTGATGGTACTCATATATATATATATATATATTGGGGGGGTGCTGCATTGGGTCTTCATTGCTGCACAGGCTTTTCTCTAGCTGTGGCGAACAGGGGCTACTCTTCATTGTGGTGCGCAGCCTTCTCATTGCGGTGGCTTCTCTTGTTGCAGAGCATGGGCTCTAGGCTTGTGGGCTTCAGTAGTTGCAGGGCATGGGCTCAGTAGTTGTGGCTCATGAGCTCTAGAGCGCAGGCTCAGTAGTTGTGGTGCACAGGGTTAGTTGCTCCACAGCATGTGGGGTCTTCCCGGACCAGGGGTGGAACCTGTGTCCCCTGAATTGGCAGGCTGATTCTTAACCACTGCACCACCAGGGAAGTCCCGGTACTTATATTTTTATAGTAAGCTACTTCAAATCTTTTTTTTTTTTGAGTTTGGCAAGAATTAGAATAGCTACAAAAAAATAAAGGATATGTCATCATAATTTTGCAGGTTTTTTTTAACCTGTGCGTCTAAGGCTAACCATTGGTCTATGTTAGTAACTGTCTTCATTTATTAGTTGCAAAGTTCCTTCTGTTGAATAATTCAGCGAATCTTTTTTTTCTCTGTAGTCAACCCATATATTAGCAATAGCAAAACTTAAACATGTGATTGCTTGATGTTATAGAGCATTTAAGAAAACAAGGTAACCCCAGTGAAGTGATAAAATTAGCTTTCCTCTTTTGTCTGTTAGCTCTGCTTATCTGTCATGGCACGTTGGTTAGAATAGTGGCCAGTAATCTTATGTCATTGATATAAATTTTTTTTCTCCATATCTCATGTCAGAGCTGATAACAAGCTTCTTGTTCTGACTGTTGAACTATCATGAGGAAAAACTCAACAAAAATAAATAATAACATATGTACTGTGCTAGGTTCATAACTGTGGGCATGCTTTCATTTGTCACATCTTTTGGACTATCACATCTTTTTTAGGTGTCAGGATCTACTTTTACCATCACCAGTGAGGAAGATACAAGGCTTTCCTCCAAGGTGAAGACTGAATGATTGAAAGAGACTTTGTCAAGGCAAAAATTTTCCCCAAGAGTCCTGCCAAAGATTGGCCCCTGGGGAGGGTGCAACCTCCTTCAGAGAGTGAAGAACACACCATGTAATTCTCCTTTTCCTCCACTGGCTACTAAGTTAACCTTTAAGCCACATATGCCAGGTTAGAACGCAGTCACCAATCACCATTGCTTTAATTCTCCCAACTTAGATGGTGCTTAGCCACCTGAACTGAAAGTTGGATGAAACTCTCCTTTGAATAAGGCTCATCACAGGACTTGATGTAGCCTGCTTCCTCAGCCAATGCCTGCTAAATACCAAGCTTGGACCCCAACAAAGAGAAAAACAGGTCCAAACTCTCCTTTTGGCTAATGATTTGATTGTCAAACCAAGATGTCTCAAACCTATAATTCTAGTTTTAATTGACTGCATTCTGTTTGAAATAGCAATAGCTTCAGGGGAGGAGAGTAAGAACTTTTATTAACCACAGAGTGTGTATTGGGCCCTGGACATGTCAGGTCATTTGGTCCTTAAAACAGCCCTGGGAAGGACAGTAGTGGCTCTGCTTCACAGAGTAGCACCCAGGGACCCCAGGAAACCAGTGGTCACCCAACACCATATAACTAGCAAAGAGTGGAATCTAATTTGAACTCAGATGGGCTTAACTCCTTTTTTTCTCTAAGACACATGTTTTTCTTTGCCAACCTCAACCATGAGAGAAAAAGAGGCAGAAAGATCATCTAAAAAATGGAGTGACTGCTCACTTAAGAGGCTGTAACAAGATTGGAGCTTGGTGGCTATTGCTAGAGTCTCCAGGGCAGCGTCCTTAGGAAGATTCCTAAATTGCTGACCGTGACTCATTCAGTCCTTTCTGTTGCCTGATTTTATCATCTGATCCCAAGACTGTGCTGTAACTTTGGGGTGAAAAAACAAAGCTAAGAATCCATACAGTATTCTCAACTCCCACCTAATGCCTTGATTCCTGAGATGCCTACTTTATACGTAATGGGGGAAATGCATAAAAGAAAGTTACATGCAGTGACTGAACAACACTCCAAATACAGCTTCCCACTTGTGCCAGGATAGACTAATTCATATGGACTTAGAGGAGCCTCAGGGACAGGTTTTTGGAAAATCAGCCCTTGGGGTGCTGGAAGCTTAGTACTCTTACTACAGAGCACCGCTGTTCCTGTCTCCTCGTCCCCCTGGAAAGAGTCCCGGGGTTGCTGGAGTCGGGGTCAAATGAGGGGTCAGTAGTAACAAAGGTGATGACACCCCCTCATTCCTCCACCTAAAGAACCTTCTTAGCCTTTCCCCAGACATGTTCTCTAGTAAAGAACTCCTTCCACTTCAGCCTTGCTGGGATCCACAGATTTCAAAATGAAGATTTTGGTTCTGCCTTGTCTAAACACTGAGACAGTTTTTGTTGCAGACTGGGAGCTGGCAGCAGCTCTTCAGAGCCAGGATATGTAGAATTCCTTAAAAACATGCAGCATGGAGCAGCATGAAAACCTGAGAAATACTTTTGAGAATCAACTTAATCTTCCAGCTCTGAAACCAACTACGTGATGATGGGGGCTTTTGTTTTCTTTGCAGAGCCTAGGCTCCCTTTGAAAAAACTGACAAATTTGTAAATGTGGTAAAGATAACACTTTTCAATAAGCTGTTATTTCTCCCTCTTTATTATTTGGGTCAAAGAATTTTTTGAATTTCATTCCAATTCTTTTCACTTTGTGTATCAAGAAAAACAGTCATAGCAAGAAAGACTTGACCAATATATTCTTTTCATATCACAAGTTCTCTTCTCAAAGTTTTTTTTTCTGGGGGGAATGAAAGTAATTTTATTTGTTGTTGGGTTATGGTCAAGTACTTGCAAATGACATGTTTTTTTCCATGAAATAGGCACTTTCTGATCTACCTGATTACGATACTTAAAATGTTATGCATCCAGTGGCGTCCCATCTAAAATGATTTGTTGTTACTGCTAAAGATGATTTTACAAATATCCTTCCAAGTGACAACAGAAAGCAGACATGAACTGATTTTTTAAATTAGAATTTTGTTCGCCTTATGTTTTGGATTAAGAAAGAGATGTGGTCAGTTAATGGTTTTATTCCATTTTTATTGCAAACAAGAATGAAAAAGAGAAAAGAATATTTCCACACTGGATTCCCCTTGAATGAATTCAAGCAAAGTTCATTACTAGTGGTTTTGCATCTGGCAAAGGTGTAAAACTGTGCCCATAGAGGTGTTGATTTGCTCCAATTCAGCAGGGCCCAGCCCTTTGGTGGGCAGTGCTGGCCTGGGAGAAGTGGCCTTCTCTGCACATCTGTTAAGTCCCAGGGGCTTCTAGGGTTTGGTCAGAAGCTCATGCTAAAAACGATCTTTTTCCCCACCAGATTCTAGGTAGAAAAGGTATGTCATCCATTCATCTGTTGATGGACACTTAGGTTGCTTCCATGTCCTGGCTATTGTAAATAGAGCTGCAATGAACATTTTGGTACATGACTCTTTTTTGAATTATGGTTTTCTCAGGGTATATGCCCAGTAGTGGGATTGCTGGGTCGTATGGTAGTTCTATTTTTAGTTTTTTAAGGAGCCTTGGGAATAAAGATACAGACCTACTAGAGAATGGACTTGAGGATATAGGGAGGGGGAAGGGTAAGCTGGGACAAAGTGAGAGAGTGGCATGGACATATATACACTACCAAACGTAAAACAGATAGCTAGTGGGAAGCAGCCACATAGCACAGGGAGATCAGCTCGGTGCTTTGTGATCACCTAGAGGGGTGGGATAGGGAGGGTGGGAGGATGACGCAAGAGGGAAGAGATATGAGAACATATGTATATGTATAACTGATTCACTTTGTTATACCGCAGAAACTAACACACTATTTTAAAGCAATTATATTCGAATAAAGATGTTAAGCACTTCTTCCTGACATTTCCTTCCATGAACAATTGCACACAATTCCACACACTTGTGTTTGCCATTCAGTGTTCTTCACACACGTGGGACCTGCAACTCTGCTTTTGACAGGCTCCTCATCTCCCCAGGCCCCCGTTTCCTCCTCTGCAAATGAGGGAAATGGCCTATAACTCCTTCCAACCTCTTCCATCTCTAGAATATTCAATACATTAAGAGGACAGGGTTAAGAATCATTGCTTTGAAAGAAACTCTTAAGATTTCTATCATCTGAGGGCAAAGGTGAGCCTGCAAGTCATTTATTGTCTCAAAAAATTAAGACCTTTCTTTAAACATAGACCTACCCTATGATCCAGCCATTCTACTCCTAGCTACTTACTCAAGAGAAATAAAAACATGTCTGCACAAAGACTTGTACAGGAAGCTTTATTCCCCAAAACCACAAACTGGAAACAACCCAAATGCCCATTAATAGATGAAAGAATAAACAAAATGTTGTACATCCATACAATGGATTACTGTTGAGCAATAAAAAGGAAAAAAATGATATATGCAATAACATAAATGAATCCCATTATGCTGAATGAAGGAAGCCAGACACAAGACTACATACTGTATATTCTGGTTATGTAAAACTCTGGAGAATGCAAACTAATTTGTTACAGTTACACAAGGCAGGTCAGTGCTTGCTTGTGGACTGCAAAAGGGCACAAGGGATCTTTTTGTGGAGGGAAATGTTCTGTATTTTTATTGTGACGGTAGTTTCACAGGTGGATGCAACTGTCAAAGCTCATCAAAATGTGTACTTTAAATGAATACAACTTATGTAAATTGTTTCTCAAAGTTATCAGGGAAAATTTTTTTTTAAGCTCTTGACTGTTCAATCTGAGACATCAAGAAAATACATAATAGGCAGCGGATAAAGTTTTGAGGGGCCATGATATCAAAAAAGGATTGATAAACCCAAAATATTCTTAAACATTCTGGAAAGCCCTTTAGTTTCTGGGCAGCATGTATGAATTTGTAGGAAAATAATTTATCTTCTGATTTCAGGTAAAGCCCAGAACAAAGAACTGCCTTGGGAGCTAAGCAAGGTATGTTGCTCCACAAACAAAGGCAAGTACATGGTGGTGGGCAGCTTCCTGTCTTTGCAGCAAGTCAGGCTCCTTCATACCGATTTCTTCCTTCACTCTGCCGGAGGTGGTATTTACGGGCCTACTCAGGGGTGGATTCCATTCTACTTTATGAATGTCTATTCAGAAAAACTAGAAAGCTGTCGGGCATATTCTTCCTTTATAGGCCACATGGGGCGACCGATTTTAGTTGGCACCACTTGTAGAATCACAGGATGTGAGATTTGGAAGGAACCTCAGAGATTCTCCTGCCCAACTTCCCAAAGGAGGAAGCTGAGGCCCAGAGAGGGTAAGTGACTGGCCTAAGAACACAAAGCACAAGCAGGACTAAAAATCACTGCTCTCCGGGAGTCTCTCCACTTTAATACACTGGCTCATCACTTACTGAAAAAGTACAACTCTAGCCAGATCCTAAATCCAAGCTTAATTAGCCTGCTGCACCTTTATTTTTTTTTAATTTTTAAAATTTTTTTATTTTTTTAATGAAAGCTGTAAAATGGTTGGATTCTAGCTGAGAGAAAAGCAGCAAATTCCCAGTTCTGGCCTACTGTGAGGAAATATAAGGATCAAACCTCAGCACGGGAATGAATGTGAGGCATTTATGATTCTTGTAGAACTTGGCAGCAATTACAAAAGCCTGTTCCATGGTGGAAATGACCATGTTAAATTTCCATTCTTATTTGCATTTGCAAAAATAGAATAAAATTATTTCTTGGGTAGAAGCATTCTCTGTGACTGGGAAGTGTTCTTGTTCGTTGCTGCTCCTTTTACTCTTCATATATTTCCCCTTGATGGCTGTTGAAATAGCAGATATTTCATACAGAGAGAACATTCATCACAGCAGATTCTTGATTGAAGTTGAGTCGGATTCTGCCGTGAAGCAGCCACTGCCAGGGAGTAAATTAGTCCTCTCTGGAAGTTCCACCACCACCCAGTCTAATATGGCTTTAATTTCCAAACTACAGTTTGGCAGGGCCAGGTCTCAGCACTGTCCCCAACCTCCTCCTCTTGCATCTGACCCCTCGGCGCCTGGGTTTCATGGGGCCGAGACATCCCCTCGGGGGTCGTGATGTTGCTTCCCAGTGGTATCTGGATGGCACCTGCCAGCTGGTGCTGGTGCAGGGCAGACAAAGATGATAGCTGTGTAATTTAGCAGTGGCCTTGGCCCTTTGGTTGGCCGGTGTGCTGGTAACATGTTTTGCTCTTCCCGCAGACTCCCCAGAAGGTCTGTTGTGGAGTTTGGTAGAATGACTGGGACAGTAACTTCTGGAAGAAGACTTCGGATTGTTGGAATCACCCCAAGCTTAGGAAGCAACATCGGCGGCCCCTGCTTCTGTGAGGGGGCTCCTGGATCACCAAGTGACGGCACGTCCTGGAGGTGTCGGCAGTGCTGGGGCCCACCCTTCCCCATGGTGGTGTTTTCTGGGTCACTCTGTCTTGTGCTGAGGGCCATGCTGTGCCGTGGCTGCGGGACACACCTTTCGTGTGTGGGCACCTTGGATGGGCGGGTCTAACCCTGTACCCAGTGCATCCCTCCACTGAGCATCGTGAGGGACGGACTCCCTCACATTGCCGACACCTGTGCATCCACAAGGGCATTTGTCAGCGCTGAATTCCCTGTTGAGCAAGTGGATAATAAAGGTACTGACCTTAATGGTCTAATCAAACCAGTGTAGTAGTGACACAAGAAATCATTGAAAAACTGTGGGCAAAGAGCTGAAACTTTCTCTAGAAAGTTCATTAATGACCAGAATAGATTATGTAATCTACATACAATCATGGAGAATTGAGATGGGTACTTGAAAAAAAAACACCAACAAAAAAAACCATATTCTTCCCACCTCCTCTAATCCTTTGAATTTAAATCATTCCCATCATTGAGGTCAAAGGTGTTTGGGCCACCTGAAGTACAGAATTAGTTTTCTTCTCCATTTTCTTTTGATTTATTAATTATAAATGTAGTCTTTTGTTTACCTAAGAGACAGGAATACAATTGCTATTTCAAGTCATTTTTACTTTCTATTTACTTTTTTTTTATCAGCACACAAGCATGTTCTAGTGTCTCTTACCTTTAAAAAAATAATCTGCCCTTAATCCTTAGAGCTATCAGTTGATTTCTCCCCTCTTCACTGAAAAACTTCTGAAAGAATTGTGGGCTCATGAATTATCTCCATTTCTTATCTTTCCATTTGTTCTTCAGACTTCTCCACTCTGGCTTCTGCCCACACTGCTCTGCCAAAAGTGCTCTCTCCAAGGTAACCAGTATCCTCTATGTTGTCCATTCCGGGGAGCATTTCTGAGTCCGAATCTTCCTGGAATGCACCTTGGAGGACCATCTGAGAATCCTTCTACTGCACATGGAAGAAAAACCAACTCACATTGTGGCAAACAAAGCAGTAAGTTTATAGTATGGTTTCTTTAATAATTTTCTCCCCTCTACTTCTCCCTTCTTTCTGGCATTAATCAGATATTATATTAGTTGAATTGATCCTCTATCTTTTCTATCTCCTTAGCTGTTTATTCAGCTCTAAGAGTTCCTTGCCTATTTTTTAACCTTGTATTGCATGTGTAATGTCAGCTGTCAGAGTTTTTCTCAGTGTCATCCCTTGTTCTCAGATGATTCCTTTTTATTGCAACACATTCTTGTTTCATGGATGTAGTATTTTGCCTTACTTTTCTGGCAAAATTCATTTTAATTTTTCCTACTACTTCCTGAATTGTCTGTTTTCTGAGTTACCTTGTTTGTTTTGGTCTCTGTCTATTGTGTGGGGACTTTCCGAAAATGTCTGTGACTCAAAGCAGTCTGTTCATATTCTACAGGGAGACCCTGGGAGCTCTAGGGGACCAAGAGGGTGGAGCTGGTGGACTGGTGGCTTTGGGGGTAGGTTGATTGGGTGGGAGGCCAGCTTTGTCATTTGGTAAATCTCTCCTCACACCCAAATATTACCATGTGCTGGTCTTTTGTCTGGGGTGATTTAGTTTCTCCGGAAAGGGATCTTCCAGACTCCTCGGGGCGAGTGGGGGCGGGTACAGATGCCTGGCTGAGAGCCATGTCAGAACCAGGCAGGAGGAGGCCAGGGGCCTTGTGATTCTGAAGGTAGATTGTAACTCGATCCTACAGTGTTCAGCATTACCTCTGCCCTCCTCTTGGACTGCTATTTGAGTCTAGATCTTCTCTGGCTCACTTTTTCCAGGGAATGAACTTCTAGACTTTTGCTGTGGGAAAGGAGGGTCTGGAAGGTGGGGGGAGGGAAGGTCTCTTGCTCCTGTTTGAGACTCCCACCACTCTCCCTCTTTTCACCTGATACCTCCTCCCCACCTTTCACAGAACACAGTGCCCCCCAGCGGCACCAGACCCCTCAGGACTCGGCTGGCTCCTCAAGTGTCTCACTGCACGCTCTCAGGTCAGCTCCCTCCACTTGCTTAAGCCGTTTACCTCCCATACATCTTTCAAAGGCTGCACATTTTTTGTCCAGAATTTTCTCCTCTTTTGTTCTTTATTCCTTTACTGTCATGTTAGGGCTTTAGGAGGGAGTATCAATTAAGGCATATTTCAAGCCACCATATTTAACTGGAAGAATGTTGGCATTCTTTATAACTTCGGATTATATTTTGATTCTTTAGGTCTGCCTTTCCACAGAAAGTCAGAGAATAGAAATTCTGACCTTTTCAGCTACAGCCAGTTCTTTCTACAAAGAGTAAACATGAAGGTAAGGATTTTTGTTGCTAATTTAAAATGTTGCCTGTTACGTAATATTCATTTTGTGTCATGTAAGTGAAATTATGTTCTACTGAAGAAGGAAATGTATATGGTTATTGCTGCTTTTTCAAATTATCCAGGAGCATCTATTCTACTCTCAGATGTCCTTGCTTCTAAGTTACTCAAAACTTTGTAGTTCTTTGTGAAGGATTTTTGTATCAGATCTTCCGAGTAATAATAGCTAACATTCATATATGTGCCAGGCACCCTTCTGTGCACTCATTTAACCCATACAACCACCATATGAAGTTGATACCATTATTTGTCTCTCTCTTTGGAACACAAAACTGAAGCACAGAGAGTAATATGTCCAAATTCACATGGCTAGTGTCTCAAGAGTCCTTGCTCTTCACCACTATGCCATGCTCTGTTGCAAAATCTTTTTCTTCTATCTGATGAAATTTCTAAAGATTTTCCCACCTACTTCCCCAGAGGAAACTTACAATATGAAAACACCTAGAGATAGAGTTTGAAACACACACACATGCACACACACACAGAGCCAATTAAAAGAAGCTGTGTAGACCGGAAGTCTGAGATGAGTTGGTTTTTCCGTTGGAGCACTAAATTTGTCTCTGATTTACTGTCAACTAATTTTAAAAAGTGAAATGTTAGATTATATGGTTCTCATTGTTTTGTAGAGCAAACATGCACATTATTTTGCAGAGAAAAAAGGTTTTGGCAACTGAATTCTAGAAGCAATTTCTACAATGCTAATAAAAGAACTCTAGCGTTTTTAAAAAGCTTTTTATTGGAAATGTAATACATAGTCAGAAAAATACAAAAACATAAACACACAGCTTACTGAATTATTATAAAGCGAATCCCCGTCTCACCACTACCCTGGTCAGGAAAGAAAAGCTTAGCCCCACAGAAGCCCTCTGTATGCTCCTTTCTGGTCATGAAGCTGCTCTCCCCAAACGTACCATTATCATGACTTTCGTGCCAATCATCTTTTTTTTTTCTTTCTTTTAGTTTTACCACCTAAATAATATCCTAAATACTATAGTTTAGTTTTGCATATTTTTTAAAAACTTTGACTGGAATCATGTATTAGATATTTTTGCTTTTTGCTCGACTTTATGTCAGTGAAATTCATCCAAATTATTTTGTGTAGCTGTATTCATTTTTATTCTATAGTACTCCATTGTCTGACTATACCACATTTTAGGGATATACCACAATTGTCCATTCATCGGCTGATGGACCCTTGGGTTGTTTGGTTGTTGGCCATTAGGAAGAATGCTGCTATAAGCATTCTTGCATATGTCTTCTGATTCAAGAATACACACATTTCAACTGGGTCACTGGGTGACTATATTTTATGTCTCTTCCCATCATGTTCCATCTATACATGTCTATATCCAAATTTCCCCACTTCATAAACATACCAGTCATAGTGGAATACGGCCCACCCTAATGACCTTATTTTAACTTGATTACCTCTGTAAAGACCCTGTCTCCCAAAAAGGACACATACTGAGGGTCAGGACTTCAACATATGAATTTTGAGGGACACAACGAAGTTGGTCATACTAAAACAAGGAACAATTCTAGAAAGAGGACAGTTTGTGCATAGGCCCTAAGGTAAGAGAGAGATGATACACAATGCTAGAGCTCAGTAAGCCATGACGCTGATAGGAAGGGCCAAATCACATTCAGCCTTATAGTCCGTAGGAAGGAGATTTGGGATTTTATTCTAAGTGCGATGGAAAGTAACCAGAGGATCTTATGCAGTGGAGATACATGATCTCACCACTTTTGAGTAGAGGATTAGTTGTCAGGAGACAAGAGTGGCAGTGAAAGATCAGTCAGGAGGCTACTGCAGTACCCTCCTTGAGAGATGAGTGTGGTCTGGACCAGTGTAGGGGTTAGGGACAGAAAAGGCAGTGGATGTATGCCAGATGTAAAATGGAGTTAGGGTTGATAGGACTCGTTGGATATGGAGGATGAGGGTGAGAAGGGCAGCAAGGATAACTTCCAGGTTCTGAATTCCAGAACTGGATTAATTAAAAAAAAAAAGAAGAAGAAGAATAAATAAAGAAAGAAAAGATAAAACTGAGAAGGATTGGGTCCAGGTTTTAATAGAGTAGGAGTCAAGGGAACCATTTTGGACATGTTACACTTGAAATTGCATGAAGTATCCAAATGAAGAGATCACGGGGCAGTTGAATACATACAGATCCAGTGTTCTGAGAAGAGGTATAGGCCAGATAAAATTGGGAATCATTATGACACAAATGTCATTTAGAACCATGGGGAAAGGTGAGACTAAGATGATTGAGAAAAGGGTTATGAAGAAAGTCTAGAAATATTGCTTACATATAGTGCAGTGAAAGAATTGCTGGAGTTGGGGAGATAATATTCTATGTGTTACCTTCTGATGATTCACCTTAATGCAATACCAAGGCTTAGATAACGTTAGAGAAACTCATAACTGAAATGTAAAAACCTTTCAGCAAGTTCTGGGTCACAGTGAATTTATTGTTGCATCTTCTGATGGTTGTTGGAAGAGTTAACCTTCTGTTTCAAAAACTTCGCCCTGACCCACACACTTGCCAGGGTAGGCCATCCTATTTCTGACAAGAGGTGGGTCACAAAGTGGCCTGTAGGTAAGACGAGGAATTTTTAAATTGAGATTTGAGCCACTGGAACACTTGAACTTTAACTTAAAGATTCCAGAGGTTTGGGTCTTTAAGCATGAAAAAGATCATTTTGGCCTAAAACATTTATGGGATGTTTTTGCCAACTGGACTACTTCCACCATAGACCCATAGTGTGGCTTTTGCATAATGTAATTTTGAATAAGATTATATTGCAAAATGCCCATGTTGGCTACTTTCCCCCATCTCACTCCTCTCCCAAGTCAATAATGTGAATTTACTGTTCTAGCTTAAATAGATATTTACACACTGTAGAATACCTGCAAAATAAAATAATTCAGAGTAGTGCTTTTTTTTTTTTTTGCGGTACGCGGGCCTCTCACTGTTGTGGCCTCTCCCGTTGCGGAGCACAGGCTCTGGACGTGCAGGCTCAGCGGCCATGGCTCACGGGCCCAGCCGCTCCGCGGCATGTGGGATCTTCCCGGACCGGGGCATGAACCCGTGTCCCCTGCATCGGCAGGTGGACTCTCAACCACTGCGCCACCAGGGAAGCCCGAGTAGTGCTTCTTATTCTAAATCTTTCATTAAGTAGTTTTAGGAATAACTGTGATTGATTCCTGCTAGATTTCATTTTCTTTCCATTGGAAAATGGTTACAAAGGTTTCTTTGAAGTTTGCCAATCTACCATCTTCAATTACACAAAACATCTGTTGGTGGAGGAAGTTCAATGCCCTTGAGGATGAGTAACTTTTTAATTGTTCTTGGTGGTAAACTATTCTGACAGAAATTGGCCAGTGGCTTTAGTTGCTTAAGGCTTTTCCTCAAAAACCATTATCATCATACTCATAGACTTGCTATAACTTGATAAAAGGACTTTTAAATATTATTTCAATATAAAAGGCTTCCAGATAACCACAGAGATAGACTAAGACATTTATTCAGGGTTGAAACAATTCAAACTGGCTGCAGTCACCGGGAATTTTCTAGCTCTAGAAGCACACGAATACAGGTAAGTTGCTGAGGCCAAGAGAACACCCCAGCATCTGCAACTCTGAGACATCACTGGAAGTGAGACAAATAATGGTCTAGGAGTTTTTATGTGGGGATATGTATGTCCCCATGACTCTCCTTGCAGGAACTATGCTCTGGGGAACAAAGTTCCTAAATCCACAGAGCATAATAGCACTACGTTACACCTAAAGCACTTCAAAGGAATCTGCTATATAACTCATTCATGTCTTAAAATAAGTTGCCTCTGAAGAGATTTGAACTTAATAGCATCTTTTGGACTGACTTTATTTGAATATTATTGAAGTCACATCTTGATGTCTTTGAAACTTTTTCTTCTTCTTGACGATGTTTCGTGATCGAGCGTTTCTCTAGCACATCTCGACACAGGAGACTCGGGCCTAGTTTTAGCCTAGAACGAGGTGCTCTTCTCCAGACCATCTGAAGTGGACGCTGAGCGCCACGTGCATCTTACAGCGTTAGGGTTAAGAGGAAGTGGAAGACAAGGTGGGAGATAACTGGGCGGGGCAGTGTTTAAAGCAAAGCCTGCCAAGCCAGTAGTTGTCACCCCAGACACGTTTAATACCTAACCCTCTTCTTGTGCCTCGTATGAATTGTGAAGATTAAATCAGATTCTATGACTCTTCATGTCTTGTTTTCCTTTCAATGTTCTGATTAAGAATGTTGACACACAAGGAAGGCCAGACACCTACTGCCTTTGTGCTTTCCCAGTGAACGTACTTGATGGAATTTAGATGATGATAAGAACAGCATTTTAGAAACATGTGCAGGTGCATGAGCTGAGCATGAAAATGTAGATACTAGAGGTAGACTTAGGAGACCAAAGTTGGCCCACAGAAAGCCTTGTGGCATTGGTGCACGATTTCCTTAACCAGCATGGAGCCAGGAAGCCCAGGACTCTACAGCAAGGCCTGCCCATTGGAATTGGTGACAGGGAAGAAAGATGCTTAATGGCCTGAGTATATGAAGTCCTCCACAGCAACAGGAACAGCAGGTGGAAGAGGCAGGAATGAGGGAAAGCAGGAAGTGACTGACATTAGAGGATGGGCCCGCTTGAACTCTGCAGAATTAATGGGTCAGCAGTCTGTTAGAGGTTAAGGTGACAAATAGTTGAGTTCAGAGAATGACGAGAGCACAAAACTGGTGAGCTCTTGTGAACAAGCAAGATTATTAGTAGAGAGATCTGGAGAAAATGTTAGCAGTGAGGAAGAACTAAGTTTCTGGTGAGCAACAAAGTTGTGGGTCGCTGTGGGAAAGGTATCCACTTGGCACTGGGACAGAGCGCTTGGGAAATGTGCTTAAACTTCTGTAACTGTCAGAATGCGATGGTATGTTGGTGGGTTTGCACCAAAGAATTTTAAACCTCTTCCACACAGTTTCCTGTAGCAAAGAAATGAAGTTTCAACCAGTTTACAGAACTCAGCAAGGTCAGGATGAACGACGGAATCACAAAGGACTAAGGAATTCCACAGGGCCTAGATTTCCAGGAGAGGTTTTCGCCTGTCTTGGTAAGTCACCCAGGAAGCCC
This sequence comes from Hyperoodon ampullatus, assembly GCF_949752795.1. Taxonomy (NCBI): domain Eukaryota; kingdom Metazoa; phylum Chordata; class Mammalia; order Artiodactyla; family Ziphiidae; genus Hyperoodon; species Hyperoodon ampullatus. The sequence goes on from NC_136917.1 coordinate 112,974,721, forward strand.
ATTCCAAACCAGCCACAGCATGATTTTCACAAGGGTGGACTAGGATGTACTGTGTTGAGAGTTGAAATTAATGTATTAACTAACTCATTTTGAGGCAGAAGGTGATTCTATCAGTTTGGCTAAAGCACTTCTATTAAGTCCATTCTCTAAACTCTCACAGAAAAACTATCTAGTAATCAAAGCCCTCTGTTTAGTTTCAGATATATTTATGGAGGGAATACATGGAAGTAAGGCCCTTCCTTGGGAGAAATGTCTCCCTTAATCTCCCCCAATTTAGATGATCACAAATTGACTGCTAAAATGAAAGGCATTTAAGGACCTTCCAACGTTGGAGGTCAACATTTCTAAACCATATTTTGTTACAAACAGTGGTCAGGAAGAGGCACAAGTACAGGGGTGGAGAGTCTGAATCCTGTTCATCATGTTGTAACAAATGCACAACTTGCTATGCTCCTTCTTATTAGAAATGAAGTGACATTATACACCACCATTGCTATTTTAAACAAACAAAATGAGCTTAACTCAATAAATATCTTTTATTAAAGAAAAAAAGGAATATTGTTAAGCACCAAAACTGTATGTTGTTATATTGCATGTACAAGAAGAGAAAGGTGATTGCAATACTTAGTGTACAAGTACTTTGAAGTCGTGGGTGTAAAAAACATGAAATACAAAGCGATACAATAATTACAATGCAGAAAGTTGCACTAAAGAGCAAAAGGCAACAGTCAAAACCATTATTGGAGATTTCATAGTATTGCTCTAAATGCTTGCTTAGTTTTTTTTCTTTGTACTTTTAATACTTTAGAATGTTAACTGAGCATATTTAAGTATTGTAAAATTTGCAGGAGCTGTCACTTACATTTTGCACACTGTCCATTTAGTGTAACGGTGTTAAAGCCATCCTGAAAAGCCAAGCACAGTGTGCTAGTGTTTTGCTTAATATTGCACAAAGCTAGTAAGTGGTGAATTGGTTTGCCATTAAAATTTTCATTTAACCAGAAAGGCTAAAAGAACATATCAGTTTCATTCGCCCTAATGGGCTTTTATTCATGCAAAAGGATCTGTAGCCTTCGATTTTTCATAAATTATACATTATGGTTTCATACTTTGCAAGACATATAGTACAAGAAATTCAATGGAACAGTGGGGATTCTGTCCAAGTCAAAGAAGTCAAAAGTCACTTGCATGGGTTGTATTGTCTACCCTTCTTTGGTCACAAATGAAGGGAAAACGTCATCTTGTGATTATGAAGAATTCTTAAAACCAATATAATTAGTACTGGGAAAAGCTGGAATAACCTGTTGCACTCTTTGATAGTTAACCATAGAACATGCAAATTAAAAAAAAAATTCCCTTGTTAAAATTGAACTCTTTAACCAACACCCACACCTTTAGTATACATCTCAAATCACTTACCACAGACTTTCCTTAACTCACCAGTTGGAGCCTCTCTTAGTCATACCTGACCAAAAAACCCAAAACTTTCTCTTAACCCTCAAAACAAATGACTGCTTTGAGATTCAGTATAAGATAACATTGATAAAATATTTAATATATCAGCCTCAGAAGTATTTTCTGTACATGCACCTTACAGTGGCATAATAAATGTGTTTGGAGAAGGGGAGAGACATATGAATTTGGATTTCCATCAATTAAGTCCCTCAAATATCAAGCTGTACATTTACTGTGGGTAAAACAGAAAATTTTAGAATGAACATATCTTTGAAATAATTCAATGGGAAAACATTTATAACAGACAGACACACACACACACACACGGAATCCAGACTCCCTCTTGCCTTTAAAAATCCTTTACATAGATGATAGTTTAGGCAGCAATATAAACTCATTTTGTAGGAAAAACTTTTAAATTAGACTATATTTATAGGATAAAAAATACCATTGCTTCATTTTACAAAGCAATTAAGCAGAGACTTTAATGTGCTTTAAATAAAGAGCACTTTGCAGCAAAGTTCAGAAATAACTACTGAATTGTTCAGTAGCACTAAATGAACGCAACATGCTCCAATAGTAAGGTGCTTCTACTTTCTTACCTCTCTTCCATCTAAAAATCAATCTTGTGGTCAATCCTCTAAGCATAGTTGTTCTTCTATGCTAAGCAATAAATGGGAAATAAAATCTATTTAAAATGCACATTTTATATTATTTAAATTCAGTGCAAGAATTAGGTAAAACTTGTTCAGGTTTCTGCTTTCACTATCAAATGGATGCATGTTAACAATGCATCTGCCACAGTTTTTAAATGTTTTACAGCTGTTCAAAAAGATTTTTTACAAATAACCTGGTATAAGTATATGAAATTTCAACTCCCTGATAAGGCCTTTAGGGACCCATTAGCACTTTACAGGGTGGTATCTGATGTTAAGTACATAATAATTAAATTATAAAGGTTAAAAAAACAAGCTTGTATTTAGTGAAAGAAAAGCTTTCCTTATGCACACACGCAATGAACGCAATTTAAAAATGGAGTCTTAGGGAATGTATAAATTTAAACTGTATTAATTGTATACTGGTCCCATTCCAAACAGAGAGGGTACTGCCCGTTGATTTTTGTCCCACTGATACCAGAGTTTTAATTCTTAGTGTCTGCTATGGCCAAAGTATGCTTTACAATCTAACACATCACATTTTATGACATAGAGACCTCATGCCACATGTTAACAAATATTGCTACATAGTTCAGCTTTGTAGAAACAAGGCTCCCCCCAACCCCATTATATAGAGTAGAAAATTTTCTGTGGGTTTGCATAATGAGAAAAGCCCCCATATTCTCACTGTGGAAATACTACACCTGATCAACTGTTACAGCTGTGCATTTTACAGAAATGTTTCAGTTCCACAATGAAGAACTAAAGAATGATTGTTTTTATACTGCTCACAAACTCAATAAGCCTATAAAATATACATGAAGTGAGCAATTCTCATCTTTTAAAATTCCTCTTTAGCCAGGTATTTCTTCCTCATACTGCTACCCTACAGTACCACCAGGATTTTAAATCATTAGGAATACCTTTTCTATACAGGCCACATTGATTATATATACATAATTTTAGTTGTATTAGTAGAAGAAATATTCAAAATTGACATTCAAGTGAGCAGTAACATTAACCACCAAACATCCAAGTCATCATCTACTTGTTTCCCTATTTTAAGTATACTGCAGTTGAGACTAGATTGGTAAATTAACTGCTAAATTGATTCAGCATAAGCAAGCAGCTGTTTGTAGATTCTTGATACAGAAATGATACATTAACAGAAATATAACTGTCAAGTATTTTAAACCATATAAGTAGTACAGGCAAATTTGGAACTGGAAACATGATCATATGTAAGTACCATCATAACAATATATACAAATTTTATACTAAGGACAAAGATGCTCATTTTATTAGGGGCAAGGATAAGAAGGAAACCATGCTTATATAATTTTTGTTGGGCTCTGAAACTGCTTTTTAATTAACATGTGGATTCAACTGGACACATGGACTGTAGTTATCTGAAATTCTAATATTTGTGAGAACTCCAAAAGTTGATGACCTATAGTAACATGTAATTTTGTGGAAGGAGGAACCTGAATCCAGAGGAAGGGAAGTGGATGTGTTGGAGAGAAAGTTGCTACCAGAGAATGAGCATAGGGGTTGCTAATGAGGCTCTACAAGTGTGAGGACAACCATCAAGGAGTGCTATGGTGGGGTATGCTTCTAGCTGTGGATGCACTCCTGAAGGACTCACGCAGATCTGAACACCCTGCATTCTTTGCTAGAGACTTATTACAACATGGCTCAGGAAAACAGATTATAGAACCCTTTTAAAAGTGAGCATTGTCTCTTAATGGAATCCCAGCTATAACACTAAGTGGGTAGCAATTTCCTCTAGACATATTAAGGTTCCAGTGCTTCTGCTGTCAATAATGACATTAAGATCCTCCTGTATTTTTCTAAATAAATGAAACAAAACTGTTATGAACAAGCATCCAAAGGCATAAAATCGATACATGATTTAAGATTTGCAAATTTGCTTTAAAATTTTTTTTCAAATATATCAATCAAATCAATCATTCTTTAGGTTAAAAGGCATGTTTCAATGCGTTGCTGAAGGTGTGTTACAAAAATCTACAACCCATCCCCACTGTAATCAGGGGATTGAGATTAACTTTATATTAGATCTGTATTTCTAATATTCTCAGACAAGGTGTAAGAATGATGCTAGAATAGATCCAATATATTGTGAAAATGCTCATATTCTCATCAATAAACATAGTCAATATTTAAGCAGATTTTGTTTTATAAAACCTGTTGCCAGAAAATTTTCTCCATAATTATTTTAAAGGAAATAACATTTTCAAGTAACAAAGGTGTGAGCATTTTTTTCCTTCAGGATCACTAATTCAGATACATTTGAGGGCTTTTACTTCAGGACTGCTTTCTGGGTCTAGGCCAGAGAATTGCCTCATAAGAAATAAAGTTCATTTTGGTATGTCAGCCATTCATATAATGGCCAAGACCTGTCTTGCACAGAATTACACTCTACAGAGTACTGTAAACTGGGTCCAACGTATCTACCTTCATTCAAGCCCACAACAGGCTTGCTGAGAATTCGTATCGGCTCCATGCATTCTTCAGGACTCCATTACAGCAAAATCAGCACCTAGAGCTACATACATATGTTTAAGAATTTAGTGACGATAACAAAGGCTCTCTCCCAAAATTCAACTCCAAGCATGTGAAGATAGTGAAATGCCAGCCAAAGAGGCTTTTCTGCCTGTCTACTTTCTGTACATTTGTAGAGCACGTTTTTTTTTTCCATTGTGGAGCATAAAAATAAAAACAAATGGTGCATGTTAAAAAAGACTTAAGATCTGCATCCCTACTATTGAATCCTGATTTTTGATTCTCAATAGGAAAGTCATGTTGAGTTATAGTAATCAAGCAATAGTTCAAACAAAAAGACTAAAAATAATTTGAAATATCAAATTACAAAGTATTGCTTCTCATAAACAATGCTGCACATAAAATTCAAACTATTGTAAGTTCACAGTTATGAAGGGCTATTTAAAAGCATGGAAATTTTTACTCTGAAACCTTACAAATTGTAAGTGTGTGGGCTTCTAAAAACAGGCCATGTTAAATGCCTCACGTTGTGGTAAACACATTTATAGGTGTATCTCCATGGTTATGTATCTTTTCAGATATTGTGGAACATCTTTATGAAAATTCCTTTGGAGAGGAGTAATGTGGGAATTATCAGTGCATTTCCATCTGATTTCTTCCAATTCCTGCCCTATAGCTATCATGATTAACTTCTTTTTCAGAATGTCACACTATTTAAGCTGATATGGAAGAAGCTCTGTATTTGGGGCAGATGACTATTCAGTGCACTGAACGATGGATTTCAAAGCAATCTCAACGCAGCTCACAGTAGATCTGTCAACCCAGTGTTCTTCCAACTCATAGCGACTCCTAGCTTTACTGGCCACTACAAGGATGTAAATGGGTAGACAGGTGGGGAAGGTGCTTAAAACACAGGAATCTTCACAAGGCCTTTTCTCCGTTGCAGTCAGGAACATTGCACATCTAAAACTCATGTTAACCACCATCTGTTGGAATGACTGGAAAAGTGATAACTTGCCAGTTGTGCTTCCTTTTTCACACCACTGAGCCAATATACTTTGGATCTAATGGAATCCAATTGTGGAACCACATGTTTACAATTTTGTAAGAGCCGATGTTCAACTGTAGGTATTTTTTTCGTTCTGTTGAGTCACCTGTTTACAAACAAAGTAATACTGTATGTTAAAAAGGACAGCCTATTAAAGACAGTATGTATATATATTCCCTCACACCCTTCACAAAATCCAGTATGAACACTGATGGTTTTTTCTTTCAAATGACCTTTTTATATAGATGATGTATAAAAAACATCTTACAAAAGGATATGTTTGTGTATTCTTAAAAAAAAAGTAAAACAAAATTTGAACATGGATTTTGATCACTGTTAAAAGGTCATATGTCAAGATGACTATAGTTAACACTGCTGTGTGATATACAGGAAAGTAGCTAAGAGAGTAAATCCTAAAGAGTTCTCATCACAGGAGAATATTTTTTCTTTTCTCTTCTTTTTCTTTCTTTTCTTTAAGATGGATGTTTGCTGAACCTACTGTGGTAATCATTTTCACAATATATATAAATCAAACCATCATGCTGTACACTTTAAACTTATACAGTGATATAACGCCAATTATTCTCAATAAAGCTGGGAAAAAGAGTTTTTTAAAAAGGTTGTATGTTAGATTCACTTTCACTTTTCTTCCTTTTTACTCTTAACATTTTATGTCAAAACTATACACTAAAAAGATAAATACAATCTAAAATCTTTGCCTCAAAAACTGTCAGTATAATAAGAACTATCAAATGGCAAGTTTAAAATACACCAGAGAGAGTTGTCATTATAATCGAGATTTAGAGGACAGAGCTAGTACTGTCTTTAAATGGATGACTTTACCAGGACTTTGTAAAATTCAAAATAGTTGTGTTTGAGATCCATGCACTGACCCACAGCACAGGAGAAACATATATATGGCCTACTTGTCAGATAAAAGCTGACATGTGGCTTTTGAGCACTTGAAATATGTCTAGCGTGACTGAGAAAGTGATTTGAATTTGACTTAAATTAAAATCTAAAACTCTGTAAAAAAATACTTTTCCATTAAGCACAACTTGGTTGTTTTGGTATGACTATTCAATTTAACCAATGAATACTTGGCATCCAAATTGAGATGGGGCTACTAGTAAGTATAAAATACTCACTGGATTTTGAAGACTCAGTACCCAAAAAAAAAAAAAAAAAGTAAACTACATTGTGGAATTTGATATTAACAAGATGGTCTTTTGGATATATCATTTAGTAAAATATTACTAGAATCAATTTCACCCAATCACTTTTAACTTTTTTAATGTGGCTCACATTATATTTCTATTGGACACCATCATTATAGTTACTCATGAGTTTAAGAAGGACCCCACAGGAAACAAGTTAGAAATAATAAAAAGTCTATACAATTATATATTCCCTTATGTTTAGAAATCCCCTTCAAAGACACTATTACCTATGGCTAGGTCTGAGATGAGTTTTTAGAGGAGGACGAGGCTGAACATGTCCAGGACCTTCAGTTTTTATTTCATGAAGTTTTAAGAAATTAGTTCTTCAAAAATAAGTATGTAATTACATTAATTATTTTGAATCTATAAGAAAGAAACCAATTAATAGGAAATACAAATTACAGCCTTTATAGTCATCTGTAGAAAAGTGTCTAAAAGTTCAGAGCCTTTAAAAATGACTTCCTAGGGACTTCCCTGGTGGTTCAGTGGATAAGACTCCACGCTTCCAGTGCAGGGGGCCCGGGCTCAACCCCTGGTCAGGGAACTAGAGCCTGCATGCCACAACTAAGACCCAGCACAGCCAAATAAATAAATAAATAAATAAAATATTTAAAAAAAAAAAAAAGACTCCCTAAGACCACACACAGGCAGTGATATATAGCTCTTCATCAATGGCTGCTCAACTGGTGAGGATCACAACTAGTCTGTGGTTTGCTTCTGGTGTAGGATACATTTAGTCTTTAGTGACTTTGCCACTACCCCAGTTCATGCATTTTCTGGCAGTATTTCATTGTTCCTCTCAACATTATACTACATACACCAGCCATGGACAATCAGCCAAAAAAAGGGAAGGTTTTAGGCGATTTTCAGAGTGGTATTCATTATGGATATATTCTTAACACCTGACATAAGGTTAAATTAGCAGCCAAAAGCTATAAGTAACATCCCAGGTACTTGAATATACAGAATGCATGCTTATGTGAAGGTCCAGCACTGGGATTACCTAATCAATGCCAACATGGTAGCTTCTGGCATAGGTTTAGGGGTTTACTGAGAAGCTACATGCTGAAGGGAACAAGGCAAGAGGTAGCAAGCTCTGTGAAGTGGGACACAATCTACAGTCATCCAGTGTGGGAAAGATTCCCAGTCAGGCACACCTGAGTCTCTAGACACATTCACACACTTGAGTGGACACATTTACATTCCTCTACAAAGCATGGTGTACATATGTACACGCACAAATAGTTTGAAATTATTTGGGGATCCAAAAACAATAAGTGACCGATAATTAAGGCCTCTACAACTAACAGGAAAAAAGGGTGCCAGCAGTCCCAAGACCCATGGCCATGGCAGACAGTGTTACTATCAAATGTTGGTTAGAGCATATTAAAGTTAACACCCAACCACTTATCAAGATTTTTCATGCTTTTTGTTAAGCTACAGTGCAGATGCTGGTGGGGAGGGGTGGAGTCGGGGAGTGTGGAATCGGCACATTTTCCTGATGGACCCATGCCCAAAAGGGTAAAAACTGCTTTTAGTAATATTTTGATATATCCAAAATAGTATCTTCCAACATTTAATCAATATTTTAAAAACTAATGACACAGTTTCTGGGTTTTGTTTTATCTTTTTGTAATACGTCTTTAAAATCCAGATGTATGCCTACATATATATCAGTTCTACTCTTTCAGAATCTTTGGGAGTGAAGGCCATGAATATGCATTTTTAATAAGCTCCCCCTGGTAGTTCTTAAGATCAGGCACAGTGATTCTTCCTTTACCTACTCCCACCTACTTCCCCCTTTTGTAAAGCCTATAGAAACATATTCCATCAAGAGAGCATAATGATTTATAGAATATATTTGCATACTTTATATTTTTCACAAATAATATTTCAGTTATGGTCATCAGCAATTTGATATACTATTTGATTTATAGCATGGGTTATCTTTACCAATTCTATGTATTTAGCATAATTTGTGTCACATAACTATATAAATTAGCTTATTAAAGTATAGTGGGGGACAACTCTGTATTACCTTGGGAGAATGCCAAAGGTGTACCAATTCCCACAGGGTACTCAATAAGATATGCATATTATGTCAGCTGCCATTTTATCTAGACAATGCGGTAATTACAGTAAGCCCTAAATGATAAACTTTAAAGGCTTAGAAAGCTAAATAATCCGACAATGCAATGACTTTTCTAGATTCCCTTGTGGGCAGCTAACAAAACATCAAAATTCAATATGCATAACATTTTGCAACTGAAATACCTAAGTCAGAAAAAGCCTTTTCTGTTTTTCTAAAGCTAGAATAAGACTGTCACTTTACTAGAATAAGATATCCTTTTTACTTGGGATATAGCTTGTACTGAAGAAATTTTTAATGAGCAGGATATAAAAAAACACAGCATTTACAAAAGAACATCTCTGTACTTTTTTTCTTATGTTTCCAGAAACTACAGAAGTAAAACCTGAAGTTATGATCCAGGCTATAACTGAGCTGTATAATAAATAATGAACCTCAGATTCAATGAAATATAACAGACCTCATCATCCAATACAAAAGCTGTATTACTGAACACTACTGAAGAAAAGTAAGACCATTTACTTGTTAGTTTTCCCAGTCTGTGCAAGGCAAAGCCTCCTCTTCATCCTCTGACTCAGGGGATGCTTCTTTGATTCTTCTGAGAGCTTCATGGATGCTCCGTGTTAGAGGGTCCGTGTCGGGCAGAAGTGTGAAGGATTCTCTCAAGACTTCCTTCTGTACCTTCTTCAATTTTACCCCCTTCCTTATTTGTGCCAAGATATTATTATCATCTTCATCAGGAAAAGGAGGCAGAGTTCGCTGTTCAACCTTTCTCAGATGAAAACTACCACGCTTCAAGGAAGCTAGCACCTCATCCATGGGTGAGCTCACTTTAGAAAATGAAAGAGAACAATTATGATTGCACTTAGAGTCAGGAAGTGTATAACCTCCAGACTTTAGGACTGTGACAGCCCAGGATGCTAAAAACACATCTGCAGAAGGGACCATGAAGCATGGACACAACATTGCCAGAACACAGGGGATACTAATTATGCTTGTTTAAAAAAAGAAAAATCCCAAGACCCAAATTCCATGTCAGGCATTACTGGTATTCCTATCATTTCCCATGTGAGAGAAGCGAGCAGCCTGGGGGCTGGGGGGTGATCTTTAGTATTATTACGGGTGAGACTCCTAAAGAGTTTCCATAATGCAAAAGTCCAATCTAAATTTGGACAGTGACTGGACTGCACATTTAATTTTAAAAAATTAAATTCTGGTTCATTATGGTGACACTGTGTGTGTGTGTTTTTTTTTTTTAATAACTGCTTTACAAATGAAATTCTACTTGGGCTATGGTAAGAAATATTTTACAGGATGGTCTCTCAGATTAAAATGTAATACACAAATAAAATGTTCTCTCCGTGAATGCTAAAGCTCCTAAGGGCCAAAATTATTTGCTGTTTCAAAAACATCTTTATTAAGGCATATCTGACATGCAATAAATTATACATATTACTCCCTATTCTTCTTTGCTTCTTTATAAAAGATATGCCAGGGTCCTCAATAAATATGTAGCCAAATGTTACATGGTTTTGCCAATGTTCTCCTGACCAGATAGCTTCCCTTTGTATTTCTGAGATTTAAAATCATATTGTAACACAAAAGGAGCCACATAATACATGTTACCAAACAGATCAAGTCAAAAGATATAATTTAAAAAGCATCCCTAAGAGCTCAAGCAGGTCCATATTTGTGTCTGTACACATTTGCAAACATGGGTTGGTAAGAATTCTGCCATGCTGAGACCCTGAAAACCTGTTTGCTATCAAATAATGTCCAAAAATAAAATGTTTAAAGCTTTGTAACGTCCTAGGAAATAAACAGTCCTTTAACTACATGCCTCAGTCAACAGATGAACTCAAAAATCTTTTTTTAACTCACCTCTCTTCCTCTGCAAACCTTCAGCAGTCTTTTTGAGCTTCTTCCTGGCACTGACGAGCTGGCTGCTGTCGAAGAGGTGTGCTGAGGGGGCACTAGCTGACTCTGGGATCCTCTTCTCGTTCCCCTCCACTCTAGGCAGACCTTCCTCCAGTGTCTCTGGGGCGCCGTCCTTACCGACAGGCAGAGGCGGTGGCGGTGGGGGAGGAGGAGGTGGCGGGGGAGGTGCCGGAGGAAGAGGTGGGGGGAGTGGATCTGCTGTGGCAGAACCTGGTTTAGGGTCAGTCTTATTCAGAAGTGGAGCAGATGCGGCGGGAGGCAGTTCAGAGGTAACACCACCGGGAGGTAACGAAGTAGCTTCAAGTTGTGCTGATGAATTGTCTTCAAGCTGTGTGAGGCTTTGGGCTTCTGTTGTCTGTGATGACCCGAGCTTGCCCCTTCCTTCCTCCACTCCCTCACTTTTCTCTTCTACCTGTAGCACTCCTGGCAGAGGGTCGCACTGGTCTTCACAGGACACGGGACTGGCTGCACTTCTTCTTCTTGCGTGAGCCAGTCGCAATCTGGTTGACTTAAGTATGACTTGGCCTGGGTATCTCTAAGAAATCAGAAGTTATTATAACTGGTTACATTACAATTTATGAACAAATGGCTGTTTATTTTCTCCCTCCAATGCAAGATTTTATTTTAGAGCTTTTGTGATTTTTCAGGGAAAATATACTGAAAACCAAAATACCAAAATGTAATACCTTACAAATAATTATCACCAAATTCTTTATTATTTGCTTATCATCAAATCCTTCTCCCCTCTTATCCACTTAAGAGGTCAACCGTTCAGAATTACCACATGATTAAAGAAAGATCCTTAGTGAATAAAAGTACTAATTTAAATGGAAAAATAGTAGCAGTGTAAAATACAAAACAAATGATGTCAAACATATATATGCTATTGGTATGCAGAAAGCTAAAAAACTATTAGATTCTTACATGTATTTTCAAACGCTTACAGATAAAAAATTAAAACATTAATGTTCTTCAAAGGGTAACATGGCATTTTTTTAAAGCTCTGAAAACAAAATATGCATTTTATGATAGAATAGAAGGAGAATTAATAAAATTTTTTGGAGTACTGATACACAGAACTCTCATTCTTTTACTATGGTAAAACCTAGCATTAATGCATTTGGCAGACAACATTTTCTTAACACAAAGCTTATCCATGTGTTAAGGACCCCATTCCCACCCACCCCCACTCTTTCACCTGATCAAAAGCTCCCTTCACCTATAAGGAGACCCTTCAGAATAAAGAGTAGAAGTAAGGCTCTTGAGTGCTGCTAAGAAGCAGAACTACCTAGTTTAAGCACATTCCAAGGAAATGCTTAGCTGCTGTGATATCAGTGTCCAGAGTCATGGATAAGCCTGGCAAGAGAACTGCTGAAGCATTTCTCACGTATGTTGATCCACCCTCTAATTCTGCCATTGGTCAGATTATTACCACAGGGTTGATGTACACAGAATTAATAACAAGTTGATGCTTAAAATGGATAGTCAGTTGTGAACTAACTTTATTAAATTCAAGAGGAATCCAGGCTTCCCAGAGGCCCTGACCATTCCTCTTTTATCACTGAAGTGGTAAGCCAAGGACTGCCATAACTAAAATTGTTTTCTAGATAATAGAGGGAAAATCAAGTTTTTCTCATAAAAGAAATCTTACAATAGGAGTATATATGTAGCTCTGTTTAAAAAGTAATGAAAAATAATAAACTGACCATACTTTTACTACCTGTTTAAAGGTTCGAAGTCTATCCAGTGTTCTTTGTCTTTCTTGGCTAACCCAGGCACTTTTTCTTTCTTCTTCATCATGTAATTTTTCTCTTTTCTGGTACAAAAAAAAAAAAAAGTAATTCCATTACGATGTGTCCCATTATATTTTATCATTAATAGAAAAAAAGAGAGTTCTCCCAATATGTAAGCTAGATTACTCCAAAGAACGATGTATTAAACAATGTTTTGTGGCATGAAACACTATCAGTTTTAATTGAAATTATACTGTTGTTTCACTTTCTGCATGACCTACCAATTAAAAGATGTTTACTCTGTAAAGTAAATATTTTCTCTGAACTGAAAAATGTTTCATCTTTGGGGTTCTGGCTTGAACAATTTAATTATGCAATACTTGTAACTGCTATATTCTGCTAACTCAAATAGTTGACCTTAAAAACAAAAAACAACCACTTGGTTGGTAATTTAGATATTATATATGGGTTAAGCCTGATGTTCTGCAGATAATGTCTACTATTACTGAACCTGTTCCTCTTGCCACAAATCTAAGTGTGTGTTTTAATACCTCATTCAATTTTTTTCCTTCCCATTCCCCAATCCCAAACCTCTTTGATTTTTTATTCCCAAACTGGATTAACAGTATCACCACCCACCCAATGTTGGCCAAGTTAAACACGAATTGCTCTTTCTAAAGGAAAGAAAGTGGAATTCTTGGCAGGAGGATAAAGAGTGGGAGTAGTGCTTTTGACAACCTCACTACTGAGGGTCACGTGACAGACAGGTGGTTACCAATTAGGGAATGCATTGAAGAGTGCCACAATGGCCAACCACGTCCCCAGAGAGATGTAACTATCACATACAATGCAGATTGGTTCCACTTTCTATCTCTTGGTGAGGTGGGTTGAATCCTTTGTATATAAATCAGCCCATGGAACTCATGGTCAGGGTGCAGGGGGGTGCCAAGGGTAAGTAAAGATTAACATTCTTCCATCTCTTCTTATGGCAGGTCAAGAAGACCTTTTCCCTTTAGAGAGCTCTCACTTAGGGAGTCTTAAGAGAATCACAAAGGCCATTTATTAGTAGATAAAAAGTCACGTATCTCTCAGTAACAGTCCCAGATTGCTATATATAATCCTAAAGGTTTCCAGATGGGAAATTAAAGAAGATATGACCTGAGCTCTTCATTAAAAGAAATAAAGGTCCCATGTAGATTCTGTCCTTTATAGAGGAAAGCCCAGAATGGCTCAAGGACACAGTGAGGCAAGAACTTATCCCAACTCCTCACCCCTACTGCATACTCAGTTCCATTCACGTAGCTGAGCCAACAAAAGGAAGGAACTGAAAAACTCTCATATTTACATCTGGTAACCACCTGGAATTGGGAGTGAGCTTGTACTTTATCACACCGGGATACATGCCAAGGGATACTCAGGGACAAAGGGTCTTCTAAGGCCTATCAAGTAGCACTGGCTCAGAGATGAAGAGATTTTTCTATACCTTTCTATACATTATCTAATGAATATAGTGCTTAGTACTTGAGGAAGAAATTAGCTGTCTAAGAGATATTCAGCATTTTCAAACTGCGAATCTGCATTTCTAAACATAATATACAAATAGCTGAATGTGAAGTTCAGAAATAAAACTGATCAATCATTTTGCTGGTCTGTCAGCTGGTATAACCAGAGTCAGACCATACTATTATCTAAATGGAAAGAGAAAGTTTCAGACATGTTCAGGCATGAACTGATGGGTTTGTATGGACTTTTCATAGAGCACAGTATTGTATTTAAGAGCCTAGTGAGTAACAGGCCTGTGAATATCACCTCTCCCCCTCTGGCTAGCTAGGGGAAAGTTATTTAATGAAGATAATTTACCCTTCTGTGCCGGCCAGTGCGGGGGGTGGGGGAGAGGTGGAGGGTGGGTAGGGAATACTTACTAGATGGTGCTAGATGGTGACACAAGGGGCTTTGAGTTTCTGCTAACATTGTTTAACAAGCTGGTGCTAGCTGTATGCATATGTTCATCTAGTGAAAATTAAAACTTATGAGCTGTACACTTGTGTGTGTGATAAAGGTGGTTTAAAACCAGATTTGATCTAAGCCAACTTTCATTTTCCTCTAGCTTTGCATGTTAAGAAAAATTGATGATTAATGGATTCATTCTCCTACAGTGAGATATTCCACCCAAAGTCGGTAGTAGGCAAAATTATAAGGCAGATGACATTCATCTTTGAGATTCCCCCAAATATCAATTTCCTCTTTTTACTCATCTTTGCCACATAAAACTCTTTGAGAAAGGATTTGATACTCATTCATTCTAAAAGGCTAATTCGTTCCTCCATCCATAAAAATATTGGCATTTTATCAGAATCCAAACCTTCATGCAATAAGGAACGCATTCTAAGTGTTGGAGTTTAATCACAAGCTGACAGAGCAGGTGCAGATGATGAGAGTAGGAGGCATTCTTATTCATCGAACTCTTAAGCTGGCCCACAGTCTGACTTTCCTTACAAAGCAGTTCCTGGCCCATGAAAACAGTACTGAACAATAAAAATACAATAAATTTGCTGTTGATTTAAGATGAATCTTACAGTTTACGGGTAGTTTGGCTACTCTTGTGTGTTTAAATTCAAGACTTTTAGCTAATATGTGCCGAAATGAGCTTGAAGGATAACATCAAAACCCCTATAGCAGCTAACATCATTCTTTTTTTTTTTTTTTTTTTTTGCGGTACGCAGGCCTCTCACTGTTGTGGCCTCTCCCGTTGCAGAGCACAGGCTCTGGACGCGCAGGCTCAGCAGCCATGGCTCACGGGCCCAGCTGCTCCACGGCATATGGGATCCTCCCGGACCGGGGCACAAACCCGTATCCCCTGCATCGGCAGGTGGACTCTCAACCACTGCGCCACCAGGGAGGCCCTAACATCATTCTTAATCACAACAAATTAGAAGCTTTCTTAAGACCAAGAAAAGACAAAGAAGTCTCCTCCCACCACTCTTTTTCAACACCCTACTGAAAATCCTAGCTAACACAATAAGAAGAGCAAATAAAAGGTATACAGACTGCTACAAAAGAACTAAACTGCCTTTATTTGCATAAGACCTGACTGTCTATGTAGAAAATCTCAAAGAACCACCAAAAAAGCTAGTACAACTAATACACAATTATAACAAGGTTGCAAGGTACAGGGTTGACATATAAAAGCCAACTGCTTTCTAATGTAACAGCAATGAAACACTGGAATTATGAACTTTTTATATTACCCCTACAAAACTATTTACATTACCACACCCCAAAAAGAAGACAGATAAATTTAGGTATAAGTCTAATAAAATGTGAACAAGATCAATGAGGCAAGCTGTAACTCTTAGAAAAGAAATCAAAGAAAAACTAAATAAAGAGATATTCCTTGTTCGTGTATAGGAAGACTCAATACTATTAACATATCAATTATTGAGAGGGCAGACAGCAGAAGCAAGAAGAACTATAATCCTGCAGCCTGTGGAACGAAAACCACACGCACAGAAGATACACAAAATGAAAAGGCAGAGGGCTATGTACCACATGAAGGAACAAGAAAACCCCGGAAAATCAACTAAATGAAGTGGAGATAGGCAACCTCCCAGAAAAAGAATTCAGAATAATGATAGTGAAGATGATCCAGGACCTCGGAAAAAGAATGGAGGCAAAGATCGAGAAGATGCCACAAATGTTTAACGAAGACCTAGAAGAATTAAAGAACAAACAGAGAATAAAAAAACTGAAATGAAAAATACACTAGAAGGAATCAATAGCAGAGTAACTGAGGGAGAACGGATAAGTGACCTGGGAGACAGAATGGTGGAATTCACTGCTGAGGAACAGAATAAAGAAAAAAGAATGAAAAGAAATGAAGACAGCTTAACAGACCTCTGGGACAACATTTAAATGCACCAACATTCTCATTATAGGGGTCCCAGAAGGAGGAGAGAGAGAGAAAGAACCCGAGAAAATATCTGGAGAGATCATAGTCGAAAACTTCCCTAACATGGGAAAGGAAACAGCCACCCAAGTCCAGGAAGCACAGAGAGTCCAATACAGGATAAACCCAAGGAGAAACATGCCAAGACACACAGTAATCAAACTGACAAAAATTAAAGACAAAGAAAAATTATTAGAAGAAACAAGGGGAAAACAACAAATAACATACAAGGGAATCCCATAAGCTTAACAGCTGATTTCTCAGAACTCTACAGGCCAGAGGGAGTGGCATGATATATTTAAAGTGATGAAAGGGAAGAACCTACAACCAAGATTACTCTACCCAGAAAAGATCTCATTCAGATTTGATGGAGAAATCAAAAGCTTTATAGACAAGCAAAAGCTAAGAGAATCTAGCACCACCAAACCAGCTCTACAAAAAATGCTAAAGGAACTTCTCTAAGTGGAAAACACAAGAAAAGGACCTATAAAATGAACCCAAAACAATTAAGAAAATGGTAATATGAACATACGTATCGATAATTACCTTAAATGTGAATGGATTAAATGCTCCAACCAAAAGACATAGGCTGGCTGAATGGATACAAAGACAAGACCCATATATATGCTGTCCACAAGAGACCCATTTCAGACCTAGGGACACATACAGACTGAAAGTGAGGGGATGGAAAAAGATATTCCATGCAAATGGAAATTAAAAGAAAGCTGGAGCAGCAATACTCATATCAGAAAAAATAGACTTTAAAATAAAGACTATTACAAGAGACAAGGAAGGACACTACATAATGATCAAGGGATCAATCCAAGAAGAAGATATAACAATTATAAATATATATGCACCCAACATAGGAACACCTCAATACATAAGGAAAATGCTAACAGCTATAAAAGAGGAAATCAGCAGTAACACAATAATAGTGGGGGACTTTAACACCTCACTTACACCAATGGACAGATCATCCAGACAGAAACTTAATAAGGAAACACAAGCTTTAAATGACACAATAGACCAGATAGATTTAATTGATATTTATAGTACATTCCATCTGATAACAGATTACACTTTCTTCTCAAGTGTACACAGAACACTCTCCAGGACAGATCACATCTTGGGTCACAAATGAAGCCTCAGTAAATTTAAGAAAATTGAAATCATATCAAGCATCGTTTCCGACCACAATGCAATGAGATTAGAAATAAATTACAGGGAAAAAACCGTAAAAAATACAAACACATGGAGGCTAAACAATACGTTACTAAATAACCAAGAGATCACTGAAGAAATCAAACAGGAAATCAAAAAATACCTAGGGACAAATGACAATGAAAACACAATGATCCAAAACCTATGGGATGCAGCAAAAGCAGTTCTAAGAGGAAAGTTTATAGCAATACAATCCTACCTTAAGAAACAAGAAAAATCTCAAACAATCTAACCTTACACCTAAAGGAACTAGAGAAAGAAGAACAAGCAAACCCAAAGTTAGTAAAAGGAAAGAAATCATAAAGATCAGAGCAGAAATAAATGAAATAGAAACACAGAAAACAATAGCAAAGATCAATAAAACTACAAGCTGGTTCTTTGAGAAGATAAATAAAATTGATAAGCCTTTAGCCAGACTCATCAAGAAAAAGAGAGGACTCAAATCAATAAAATTAGAAATGAAAAGGAGAAGTTACGACAGACACCACAGAAATACAAAGCATCCTCAGAGACTACTACAAGCAACTCTATGCCAACAAAATGGACAACCGGGAAGAAATGGACAAATTCTTAGAAAGGTATAACCTTCCAAGACTGAACAAGGAAGAAATAGAAAATATGAACAGACCAATCAAAACCAATGAAATTGAAACTGTGATTTTAAATCTTCCAAAAAACAAAAGTCCAGGACCAGATGGCTTCACAGGTGAATTCTATCAAATATTTAGAGAAGAGCTAACACCCATCCTTCTCAAACTCTTCCAAAAAATTGCAGAGGAAGGAATACTCCCAAACTCATTTTACAAGGCCACCATCACCCTAATACCAAAACCAGACAAAGATACTACAAAAAAAGAAAATTACAGACCAATATCACTGATGAATATAGATACAAAAGTGCTCTCAACAAAATACTAGCAAACAGAATCCAACAACAAATTAAAAGGATCATACACCATGATCAAGTGGGATTTATCCCTGGGATGCAAGGATTCTCCAATATATACAAGTCAATCAATGTGATACACCATATTAATAAACGGAAGAATAAAAAGCATATGATCATCTCAACAGACGCAGAAAAAGCTTTTGACAAAACTCAACACCCTTTTATGATAAAAACTCTCCAAAAAGTGGGCATAGAGGGAACCTACCTCAACATAATAAAGGCCATATATGACAAACCCACAGCAAACATCATTCTCAATGGTGAAAAACAAAGCATTTCCTCCAAGATCAGCAATGAGACAAGGATGTCCACTCTCACCACTATTATTCAACATAGTTTTGGAAGTCCTAGCCACGGCAATCAGAGAAGAAAAAGAAATAAAAGGAATACAAATTGGAAAAGAAGAAGTAAAACTGTCACTGTTTGCAGATGACATGATAGTATACATAGAGAATCCTAAAGATGCCACCAGAAGACTACTAGAGCTAATCAATGAATTTGGTATAAATTCGCAGGATACAAAATTAATGCACAGAAATCTCTTGCATTTCTATATGCTAACAAAAAAAGATCAGAAAGAGAAATTAAGGAAACAATCCCATTCACCACTGCAACAAAAAGAATAAAATACCTAGGAATAAACCAACCTAAGAAGGTAAAAGACCTGTACTCAGGAAACTATAAGACACTAATGAAAGAAATCAAAGATGACACAAACAGATGGAGAGACATATCATGTTCGTGGATTGGAAGAATCAATATTGTGAAAATGACTATACTACCCAAAGCGATCTACAGATTCAGTGCAATCCCTATCAAATTACCAATGGCACTTTTTACAGAAATAGGACAAAAAAATCTTAAAATCTATGGAGACACAAAAGACCCCGATAGCCAAAGCAATCTTGAGGGGAGAAAATGGAGCTAGAGAAATCAGACTCCCTGACTTCAGACTATACTACAAAGCTACAGTAATCAAGACAATATGGTACTGGCACAAAAACAGATATATAGATCAATGGAACAGGACAGAAAGCCCAACAATAAACCCATGCACCTATGGTCAACTAATCTATGACAAAGGAGGCAAGGATATACAATGGAGAAAAGACAGCCTCTTCAATAAGTGGTGCTGGGAAAACTGGACAGCTACATGTAAAAGAATGAAATTAGAACACTCTCTGACAACATACACAAAAATAAACTCAAAATGGATTAAAGACCTAAATGTAAGGCCAGACACCCTCAAACTCTTAGAGGAAAACATAGGCAGAACACTCTATGACATCAATCACAGCAAGATCCTTTTTGACCCACCTCCTAGAGAAATGGAAATAAAAACAAAAATAAACAAATGGGACCTAATGAAACTTCAAAGCTTTTGCATAGCAAAGGAAACCATAAACAAGACCAAAAGACAACCCTCAGAATGGGAGAAAATATTTGCAAATGAAGCAAACTGACAAAGGATTAATCTCCAAAATTTACAAGCAGCTCATGCAGCTCAATATTAAAAAAACGAAAAACCCAATCCAAACATGCGCAGAAGACCTAAATAGACATTTCTCCAAAGAAGATATACAGATTGTCAACAGACACATGAAAGAATGCTCAACATCGCTAATCATTAGAGAAATGCAAATCAAAACTACAATGAGATATCATCTCACACCAGTCAGAATGGCCATCATCAAAAAATCTACAAACAATAAATGCTGGAGAGGGTGTGCAGAAAAGGGAACCCTCTTGCACTGTTGCTGGGAATGTAAATTGATACAGCCACTATGGAGAACAGTATGGATATTCCTTAAAAAACTAAAAACAGAACTACCATACGACCCAGCAATCCCACTACTGGGCATATACCCTGAGAAAACCATAATTCAAAGAGTCATGTACCAAAATGTTCATTGCAGCTCTATTTACAACAGCCAGGACATGGAAGCAACCTAAGTGTCCATCGACAGATGAATGGATAAAGAAGATGTGGCACATATCTACAATGCAATATTACTCAGCCATAAAAAGGAACAAAACTGAGTTATTTGTAGTGAGGTGGATGGACCTAGAGACTGTCATACAGAGTGAAGTAAGTCAGAAAGAGAAAAACAAATACTGTATGCTAACACATATATATGGAATCTAAAAAAAAAAAAAAAAAAAAAGGTCATGAAGAACCTAGGGGCAAGATGGGAATAAAGATGCAGATCTGCTAGAGAATGGAGTTGAGGATATGGTGAGGGGGAAGGGTAAGCTGGGACAAAGTGAGAGAGCGGCATGGACATATATACACTACCAAACGTAAAACAGATAGCTAGTGGGAAGCAGCTGCATAGCACAGGGAGATCAGGTAGGTGGTTTGTGACCACCTAGAGGGGTGGGATAGGGAGGGTGGGAGGGAGGGAGACGCAAGAGGGAAGAGATATGGGAACATATGTATATGTATAACTGATTCACTTTGTTATAAAGCAGAAACTAACACACCATTGTAAAGCAATTATACTCCAATAAAGATGTTAAAAAAAAAAAAGTTGTGGTACATATATACAAGGGACTATTACTCAGCCATAAAAAGGAACAAAATTGGGTCATATGTAGAGATATGGATGTACCTAGAGACTGTCATACAGAGTGCGGTAAGTCAGAAAGAGAAAAACAAATATCGTATATTAACACATGTATGCGGAATCTAGAAAAATGGTACAGATGAACCAGTTTGCAAGGCAAAAATAGAGACACAGGTGTAGAGAACAAACGTATGGACACCAAGGGGGGAAAGCGGCACAGGGGGGGATGAATTGGGAGATTGGGATTGACATATATACACGAATATGTATAAAATAGATGACTTATAAGAACCTGCTGTATAAAAAAATAATAATAATAATATTAAAACAAACAAAAAATACACTCTGCTCTTCGAGATAATGTCAAAGAATGAAAAGGCAAGCCACAGATTAGGAGCAAGTATTTGCAACAGACATATCTGAAAGGGGCTATTATCCACAGTAAGAAAACAAATAATCTAATTAAAAATGAAAAAAATATCTAACACTTACTAAGAAGAGGTACAGATGGTAGATAAGCCTTGTGAGAACATGCCCAACATCCTACACCATTAGGGAACTGCAAACTAAAACAACTGTGAGGTACCACTACACACTTATTAGAATGGCTATATTCCAAAACACTTACAACATTAAATGGAGGATGTGGAGCAAAAGGAACTCTAAATTCATTGCTAGTGAGAATGTAAAATGGTACAGCCACTTTGGAAGACAGTTTGGCAGTTTCCTACAAGGTAAGCATACTCTTCCCATAAGATCCAGCAATCATGCTCTTTGCTATTTACCCAAAAGAGCTGAAAACTTAATGTGCACACAAAAACCTTCCCACATTATCAGCTTTATTCTTAAGTGTCAAAACTTGGAAGCAAGATGTCTTCACCAGGTGAATGGACAAACTGTGGTATATCCAGACAAAGGAATATTGTTCAGTGCTAAGAAATAATCTACCATGCCATGCAAATACAAAGAGGAACCTTAAGTGCAAATTACAAGTTACATAAGCCAGTATGAAATAGCTACATATATGGTTCCAATTAAACGTTAGGGGGAAAGGCAAAACAAAAGATCAGTGGTTGCCATGAGTTTGTGGAGAAAGGGGTATGAAAAGGTGGAGAACAGGGAATCTTTAGGGCAGTGAAAATATTCTGTATGATACTATAATGGTGAATTCATGTCATTATATATTTGGCAAAACCAATAGAATGTACAGAACTAAGGATGAACTGTGGACTTTGGGTGGTAATGATGTGCCAATGTTGGTTCAGACTGTAACAAATATACCACTCTTGTGTGGTACTGCACTGGTAGAGGCAGCTGTGCTATAAGGAAGTATATACACAATTGGGCCTCTGAACCTGTGGGTTCCACATCCTTGGATTCAAACAACCTCGGATTGAAAATGCTCAGGGGGCAAAAAAACCACAGAAGGTTCCAAAAAGCAAAACTCGAAGAATTTGCCTACTGGCAACTACTTACATAGCATTTACATTATATAAGGTATTATATGTAATCTAGAGATGAAGAATATAGGAGGACGTGCACAAGTTACATGCAAGTACTATGCTGTTTTATATAAGGGACTGGAGCATCCACAGATTTTGGTAGGGAGGTTGGGGGAGTTGGAAGGGCAGGTGTCCTGGAACCAATTTCCCCATGGACACTGAGGAATGGCTGTACAGTGACTTAATGCTAACATCTAGCTATAACATTTTCTTATTCTCTACAGATTTTATTCACTTTGAGATACATAAAATTCAAAGTTTTATTCTAAGTCTTCCAGAGTGCAAACTTACTAGTTGTACTGTGTGGTGGGTTCTATATTCATCTTCACTCCGAAGGCGCTGTTGGAATTTTTCGTTGTGTTTTGCAATACAAATTTCCTATAAATACATGAAATATGTTTTAATATAAGTGAAACTTGAAAGACTCAAAATCTAATTCAATTTGATAAATTAAATTTTAATCTTAACATATACCTACACAGCAAAATATCAAGTAACCCACCTCTGGTTTCTCACCCAGAATATCAAAGCAGCATAAGCCAAATAATTAGGATCTTAAAAGACTTTTATTAAACTACTTAACATCTGTAGAATTCCTGATTTCTCCCTTTTTTTGGAAGGGAAGGAATGGGGCATGGTGGAGTGGAAGGGGGGTGTACCTAGATAATCTCAAAAGTCTCTTTCAAATCTGAAGACTGTGGCCAGAAGATTCTAAGTATTATTGTACTCTTTAAACTAGTCTGAGCAAAAAAGGACACATAACTCTTGACTTAAACTCTGTTTCTTAAGTGCTTTCTGATGAATTAAAGAACATGATTTTGCCCGGATTGGTTTAAACAATATCATGAAATCTGAATCTTCTGATCATAGACTTCAGAGCTAAAAAGAGACCTTAAAGACTAGAAAGTACAATAATAGTATGCTACAGATTTACATGAAAATAATATTAAGAGATATGTGCTCTTTACACATACCCTATCATCTGGCAACTTCCTAGTGGCACCATGCTAAGTCTTCATTTTCTCTGGGTCCTTCTGGAGAAGTCCTCCAGATAAACATTAATTTCTAACACACTCAAAGCTATACCGAAAGATTACTCTTATAACCTCATTAAGTCATACATGAATAACCTTTCAGGCCAGGAAGCTGTATTTTATTTTATTTATTTATTTATTTATTTATTTATTTGCGGTACGCGGGCCTCTCACTGTTGTGGCCTCTCCCATTGCGGAGCACAGGCTCAGCAGCCATGGCTCACGGGCCCAGCCGCTCTGCTGCATGTGGGATCTTCCCGGGGCCGGGGCACGAACCCGTGTCCTCTGCATCGGCAGGTGGACTCTCAACCACTGCGCCGCCAGGGAAGCCCAGGAAGCTGTATTTTAAAGCAGCTCTTTTATCTCCTTCCTATCTTTACCCACACTGCTTTGACTCTACTGCCTAACAAGTATTGATCACAGATTGAACCTGTCTAAGGCAGTCTCCAAGGGGGAAAAGTGGCATGATATAGTGACATAATGGCTCAGGCTTCCAAGTCACATAGACCTAAGATAGTATCCTACTTTGACCTATACTAGCTGCTTTTCCTTAGGTAATTTATTTAACAACTGGAAGCCTTAGTTCCCTTGGTTATAAAATGAGGATACAAGTCTACAATTCCTTATCAAGAACAGAACTCAGATGTGTTTCAAAATTAATTTTTTTTTAATTTTAGAAAGGCGATATGTTGCATATACCATCTATTGCCCAGTAACTCCAGCAGGATCTTGACACAACACCTCATAATGAGTATTACTGATGTTTTTGCAGTGAAACAGATGAACAGTCAAAGTAAGTTCGACAAAGAAATGTTCAGGTCTGGGTTTGCCACCAAATCAAGTATCAGAATGCTTTTTGGCTACTGGGAGAATAAAAGAAGATAACATACATAAAGAACAATGTTATTTCTAGTATTCTTGAGAAGTTTAATCACAAAGCATATACCTCAAGTCCTCATGGCACAGCCAGAGACCGTCTTTGTTCTTTCAAGAGGAGAAGCAGGGCATGATTTACTTATAGCCAGAGAACTACCCCTGGGTATGAAATTCTATTGTGGGTGCCAGATTAACCGCGGAGCCTGTGACCCTGGGGATGCTGACATGCAGACCACAAGGAAGGTAGGGTGCTGTTACAAAGAGAGTCATTCTGATCTTTGGTAAAGTATGATTGATCTTTCTTCTCAGAACAGTGTTTCTTAGTTCCTCTCTTTCCAGCCTTCTTTTGTCATTCCTCCTTCCCCCTGCCATTCTGTCACCTAAGCCGTTGGATTTGGGGGTCTGGGGGCAGGGAAAGGGGAGGACAGGGGGTAAGACCATTCAGAGACCCTTGGCTGTGTGCTGTAATAGGTCACAGCAGATCAGAGGCTGTGGTGTAAATGGGCAGAATCTACAGGGCTGAGTTTCCCTACCTCAGATTTAGTTTAATATAAGAATGAAGAGTGAAAAATATAGATTAAATTGGTATACACTTTTACATATAACTTAACAATTTCCTTGAAGACTGAGGTAAGAACAAGTCAACTTAATTGTAGAGCATCCCTGGCCTCCTTAAAATAAAAAGGAGCTGGGAATTGCATTACATGGAATCCTGTAGTCATGATCAGAGTCACCTTTGGGTGGCTGAGGCAAACAGCATATCACCACTGGCTGTTCTAATGTGTTTAAGAGGGTAATGCTCAGACAACCATATAATGTCAATATAATGGCCCAAGTATTGAGAAGATATAACTCTTACTCAGTTTTAAAAGGTATGTGTATTAGTGACAAATTGGGTTAGAATTATTGGATATGGGTCAAAGATTAAGTAATGGAATAAAAGCAAGATGTAAAATTAAGGTTATACTCAATAAATATGTAACCTATTATACCTTTTTATTTCTGAGGTATGCTTTCTTGGCTGAAACCCGTCCACGTCTTGCCTCCAGCTGGCGTGCTTTCTGCTGAAGTTTCTGTAGCTCTTCTCTCTGTAAATGCACAGACACTGCCATCTCTTCCTTCTCCAGCATGGCCTCCATGCTTTCGTAAGTGTCATAGTATACCACCTCATCTCTCTTTTCTGTTACAAAACAGCAACAAGGGGTAGTGGTTAAGAGCATGGGCTATGGAGCCAGACAGAACAGGGCTCTGATCCACCCACTGATTCTATAACCTCAGGCAAAGCCATTACCCCTTTGTAAAATAGTGATTAGGAAATATAGCTCTTAGGGGGAATGTGTGTGCCAGTGTCTGGCACATAGTTAAGCGCTCAATGTAAAATGCCAAGAACCTTGTCTCCCAAATAAAAAATTTGAGAATACAGATTCTGGCTGAAGCAACAAAGCAAGTTACTTACAAAATAAGTAGGAAGGAATAACATAGTTGCACTGCTACATCTACTAAATCACTTGTTTGACTTTACATTAAGTTTTCTTAGCCTCAACAGAAGAAATAAAACTGGTGTCTACGTACATTTTCCCTATATATGCAAACAAATACATGGGGAAATTCCATCATTCATTCAAATGTATTTTTGTGGACTTATGTACTAGACACACATCATACCCGATATAAGTCTTTTGATGCTTTCCAGTTGTGCTGTCAACAGTAACTCTTCACACTTTAAGATTTCAAACTGCACTTCATACAACTGAAGTTGCAGATCATAATAATCAGCTTCTAATTGATCCAACTGAGCGATGGCTTCTGTACCGCCCTGCAAACTCTGCATCTGCATTGAAAACAAAAATAAGAACATACCTAGTTTGAGAGAACAAGAAATTAAGCTATGATTAGAAATGAATACTAACTAATCAGACAGGATAAACCCATGAAGCAACTGAACACCAGCAGACAGCGTGGGATCAGAGGCTCGTGTACAGATAATTTAAGAACCTACTAAAATTTGTGTATAAAGCTGTGTGTACATGTATATTTTTCTCTGAGTACAGTGTTCCTAGCTTTCAAATTCATAAAGGGACAAGAGTCTGTGACTTAAAAGAGGTGAGAATGACGATAATCAAGACTCAGTTAAAAAGGAGTAGTACTTACTCCTAAGTGTGGTTAAAAAATTTTTAAGTCAAATGGAGTTTTGCTTGCCTGGGTGATATTTAATGTTTCAGCGTTACTTTAGAAATTGTTTAGTGTTTAGCATTATACCATGGCAAATACCACTATCACATCAGGAAGACGTTTTTGTTTTTAAAATAACCTAAGGAGATGTGACATATCAACATCTTTTTTAAAGAACACAAGTCTCCCCATAATTTAAACCACAGAGTAGTACTATAAGGCAAGGGATTTGTTTGGGATGGGCTTAATAAATCACATTTGGTCTGTTTCTCATGAGTCATGTGGTCATGTTAAATTAATGCTAATAAAACTAGTGCAGTCATCACCACAGATATATATAAAAAGCACAATGCATATATTGTATCACTCAACAGGCATAAACCTGGCAAGAATGACTAACTGACAGCTTTACCAAATCCTTTGAAGAATTCAAACACAATCGAGAACATTCAAAAACAGACTATTAAGGTACTATTAAGGATAACCCCAGGGAAAATGACCCCACAGATAAACATGCCAGACTCCCTGGCCCATTTCAGCCTCACCCTTCCTCTACCATAGGAGACCAATTCCAGTAAGAAATGTTCTTGCAATAGCACATAGTTATAAATCTTACCTCAGCAGCTCTTAGGTACCCTATGTTGTCATTACAATTCATCCTGGTTAGAATAAAGCTAGTCAATCTGATGAAGACAGTGGCACTCTATTTCAGTCAATAAAGTGCTAGCATTTCAAGTTTTAAAGTTCAAGACCTTAAGAAAATTCCAGATACCTAGTAACATAAAGGAGAAAGCTAACTAGAAAAGAAGATTAGAGTGGAAATGCTTCAGGTGAAGGAGAGATGGAGCTGAAATCTGTGAAGAGATTCTGAATAGTCTGGAAAAGTTCAGAACAAGTTCTAATTTTTCCTTTAACAATAGTAGCAAATCAGAAAATGTAAGGGAAAAATAAATCCATTAACAGATCTAAATCCATAATTTAAATTCCATTAACAAAAAGATCTTTCTAGATCATACCCTTAAAATATCATAGATTACCTCATACACTATTTTTTAAACAAGAGTTAGACATGCATATGCACATTCATAGAATATATTTTACATAAAGCTGTATTAATAAAAGCAGTGATGACATTTTGTTCTTCTCTAGAGAATATACAACTTTCACAAATACATACTCAATGTATTTAGAAGCCAATGTGGTCAAGCCACAGAATGGGAGCAAATATTTGCAAATCATATATTTGATAAGACTTGTATCTGGAATACGTAAAGAACTCTTTCAATTCAGTGATTTAAAAAACCCAATTTTAGGGAGCTTCCTGGCAGTCCAGTGGATCCCGCAAGCCTAGCAGCACAGCTCCCCCACACACACAAAAAATTTTTAATGGGCAAATGACCTGAATAGACACTTCTCCAAAGAAGATATATAAGTGGCCAATAAGCACATGGAAAGATACTGGACATAAATGCCATCAGAGAAAGGCAAATCAAAGCCACGAGATACCACTTCACACCCACCAGGATGGCTATAATAAAAAAGACAGTGTTTAGTGATAACGTAAAGAAAGATGTGGAGAAATTCTATCCTTTGTACACTACTGGTGGGAATGTAAATGGTACAGCTGCTTCGGAAAACAGTCTGACAGTTCCTCAATAGGTTAAATAGCATTTCACGCCAAGATAAATGAAAACCTTGCACATGGATGTTCATGGCAGCTTTATTCGTAAAGCTCCAAAAGTAGAAAGAACCCAAAAGTTCATCAACTGATGAATGCACAAAATGTGGTGTATTATTTGGCCAAAAAAAGTAAATTAAGTAATGATGCATGCTACAATATGGATGCACCTTGAAAACATTACACTACGTGGGGGAAAAAAGCATTAAAAAAAATCACATCTTTTATGATTCCATTTATATGAAATGTCCAGAATAGCAAATCTATAGAGACAGAAAATAGTTGCCTAGGTGTGGGGAGGACCGAAGGGGAGATAGGAAATGAGTGCTCCTTTTTCTTTTAACAGTTGCTGCCTACAGTCATGCTGGCATGCTGTGAAAATGCCATAACTCTAACTCTTCTATCAGAGGCCCCATTGTGAAAGTTATCATCATCTCATGGAGGTAGTGCAAAATTAACAACTGCCTGTAGAGTCAGAAAAATTTAAGTCTTATACCAAAAAAAAAGTCAAATAGCACATCTTACTTAAAAAATTTTTTAAATATATTTTTCTCATGGCTTTTGTTACCTCTTCTTTTAGTGCATGTTTCCTCTGTTCCAAACAGATCTCTTTAGCTCTCATCATCTGCAGAGTCTCCTTAGAAACTGCATACTGGAGTTTTTCCATACGTTCAGCGGCTGCTGCCCATGATGCTTTACCAAATTTCTTCTGATCTGCTCGCATTCGATCATACACAGCTATTGATAATTTTTAAAAAGACATTGAGACATTAAGACATGAAACAACTTGATACTAAAGAATTGAAAGTCTTAGATTCCACTGATCACACACTCAAAGATAAACACACAAATTCTACCCTCATGATAAACTACCTATAACAGCTCTAAAATATAATTCAACAGTATCTTAGATTCTCTCTAATGTCTCCAATAAGAATTTTAAATAATCATTCTCAGAAATGACTTTCTGAATATGAAACTGAGTTTTCAGGTTAATTTTTAAACTTACTTAAAAAAATACTCCTTTCACATTGTCCAGTGTTATTAAATTTCTAAGTTTCTATAAAACTTTATTCTGTGATGGTTTATACTTTTTCCTAGGTATGTTAGTTGAAATCAGAACCATAACTATTAAAGGGTATTTAAAAATTATTTAAATTCATGTACTTTTGAGTTCTCCAAACGTATTTTAACGATATGACGTAGGATGAAATAAATCCTAGACATTAGCATGGAGCTGATTCTGCTAAGGTTAGTGCTGGAGCAGAATCAGTTAGTGCTGGGCTTAACTAACTAAGCCCCAAAGAAGACACCCAACTTCTCCTTGCCACCACACAAAAAAAGGAAGAACTTTTTAGTTTGCCACAATAGAGGCCTCATTCAAGAAACATTTCTTGACAATCAAACACCTAGTATCTTCCAGTTAAAGGAGTTTATCACTGATAATAGCATGGTGCTGGCTCATCTTGGGTCCTTATACAAATGAACCCAACCATCCTTATGACCCTTATGCCTAATAGGTCAGACATGCTTTAACTACCATAAAAGAGTCAGGCAATCTGATTATGCAGTACCTAATGTAGTCTTTAGATCAGTGTACATTCTCTAGTAGTTTCTTTAATACATTCAGAGGTGAGTGATTAATACTTTTGTAATGCTACTATATCATAACCCTCTTTGCAAGAAGTATCTCAGTAACATTTGCCTCAATTTTAATTTTTTTACAATAATATGAGTACATACTTGAAAATTAAAACTGTACAGAGAGGCTGATAATGGAAAAGAGCAGTTTCTCATGCTCAGCTCTCCCCCCACCCTTAGTCCCAATGCCTAAATGCAACCAACTTGGAACCTGCTCCTAGGTAGTTACCTCCATTCAAGAACGTTACCATTTCTTGATTTAGTCTTAAAAATCTGTTGAGTTCTTATGACAAATGAGCAATCTACTTACTCAGAATCTCCTCTCAATATAGTTCTTTTGGTTTCTCTGGTTTTTCTTTGGCCTTTAAATGCTAACGTATTTGAATATTGATCTGATCCTTTATTTTAGGGTTTCTAACAAATAATAACTACTTCTGTTGCTTACATATCAAATGAGTCTGCCATTTTAAATCTCTATCTTTTAAAAATGTATGATAATATTTATGCAACCATAAGATCAATACAGTAGTGCACTGTAGGGGAAAAAATAACAGCAGGGGGTTTGGAGTTAGACAGCTTGGAGTTAAATTCCCACTTCTACCCATCAACATGTAACTTTCAGAAGAAATTTAACTGTTCTTGGGCTAAATTCCCTTGAATGATAAACATAAAGAAATACAGTACCTCCTCGGAAGACTTGTGGAAATTAAATGAGAGAATAATAGATATTTAAATGTTTCTCTCACTTCACATGGCAATGTTCATCAAATACATGGTCTGTTTTGTTTCTTCTCTCCCTCATGCACATGCGACCACAATCACTCATATTTATACAATGTTGTGTTAATTTCAAAGTGCTTTTTCCAAGTGTTCTATTTATCTGCCCAGCAATCCTATTAGAATAGGCATGGTATGCATTATCAACACCTTCAACATAGATATGTGAAACTTGGTGACTTAAGACCAAGGTTACACACCTATAAAAGGAGAATTATATTAGTACCCAAGTTGCTTAAATACCTAGTCTGCTGCTTCTATCATTTTTACCTGAACTTGTAATCACAGCATATAGTCAAACATTCTGCATAATCAAAAACAGTCTGGAGGGGCTTCCCTGGTGGCGCAGTGGTTGAGAGTCCGCCTGCCGATGCAGGGGACATGGGTTCGTGCCCCGGTCCGGAAAGACCCCACATGACACGGAGCGGCTGGGCCCATGAGCCATGGCCATTGAGCCTGCGCGTCCGGAGCCTGTGCTCCGCAACGGGAGAGGCCACAACAGTGAGAGGCCCACATACCGCAAAAAAAAAAAAAAAAAAAGTCTGGAGCCTTATCTCTTGCTTCCCACTTAAGGACTGTGTCTGTGGAACAGTTCCCTGTCCTAATTCAGTCTCAGGTTGTTACCTACCACAAGAGCTAGTCAATACTTTGTCTTCCAACATCTTTAGATAGAATGTATTCTTCTGCCTAATTGCTGCTCACTTCACCTGGAGTTATTTTCCAACAGCTCAGGAATATGAAGATAATGTAGAAAATTATGAATACAGAATGCTCGGAATACCCCTAGAACAATACTGGAACATCTCTAGAACAGATTCTTGAGCTTCCCTGGTGGCGCAGTGGTTGAGAGTCCGCCTGCCGATGCAGGGGACACAGGTTCGTGCCCCAGTCCGGGAATATCCCACGTGCTGCAGAGCGGCTGGGCCCGTGAGCCATGGCCGCTGAGCCTGCGCGTCCGGAGCCTGTGCTCCGCAACGGGAGAGGCCACAACAGTGAGAGGCCCGCGTACCGCAAACGAAACAAAACAAAACCAAAAAAAAACCAGATTTTTCTCTCCTTCTGCTGGCAAGAATAAAGATTCTTGCTAAGATGACTGATAACATTAACAGGATAACAACCATGTAATAACACCCTATGGTGATCATTA
This sequence comes from Hyperoodon ampullatus, assembly GCF_949752795.1. NCBI lineage: Eukaryota > Metazoa > Chordata > Mammalia > Artiodactyla > Ziphiidae > Hyperoodon > Hyperoodon ampullatus. The sequence continues at coordinate 113,006,896 of NC_136917.1, forward strand.
TATGTAAAAAGCTCTGAAGGTAACAGTCCTGGTGTTTACAAGGAATTATGTTAAATTTGTTTAAAAAACTTTAATGTTCTAACATACATATACCTGTCAGAAAAGGGCCCATTTAAGATGTTTTTAAAAGCTAAGCAGTAAAATTGGGCTACACCTGGCTTTGCATAAGTAAGGAAATAAAGGCCTATTTTACTCCTCTTCTAATATATAGAGAATACAAGGAGATGTTATCTAGATCAATAGGGGGAAAACAGCCCAATAGAAAAATAGGCACAAGACAGTAACTGGGACAAAAGGAAGGATATGCAAATACCAATTATTACATGAAAACAAGAAAGATGAACACTCAGTAATAACCAAAGAAATGCAAATTTTAAAAACATGGTACTACTTTTCATCTATTAAACTGTTTTTTTTTAATGACAATGCCAAATTATGGTGAGGAATCAAGGAAAGTATTCTCATTCAGCACAATTGCTTCAAGTGAAACTTTTAAGGAAACATGGATTTGCTGAAAGAATAACCTGAATAACTACTTTAATGCCAGGTATACAAATAGAGAGATTATTAAAATAATGAATAATTTAAACTGCTTCTCAGGGAGTGGTGGAACGATTTCTGTGGCCTCCTATGGAAGGGAGTTGGAAGGAACGGACCTTGCCAGACAGACCTTGCCAGATGTATGTCTTCATTTGGCTTGATTTGTATCCTTTATAAATTGTAATGGTAAGTATGTGTTTTCCTGAGTTCTGCGAGTCACTGTAGTGACTAAATTTGTAGTGACAAATTTAGGAACCCCAAATTTGTAGCCAGTTGGTAAGACGTACAGATGGCCTAAGGACACCCCAAATTTGCAAGTAGTGTCTGAAGGGCAGGGAGTCTTGCTGGTGACTGGGCCTTTAAGCTATGACGTCTGTAACTGTGAACGATTATTGACAGAATTGAATTATGCTATACTAATACCCATCACTTTTAATTTTTTAAAAGGTGGGCTATATGTAAACACATATGCCTAGAAAAGACTGAAAGGATATACCTTAAAGGATATACCTTAACTTGTTAATAGTGGTCTTCTTCTTTTTTTTTTTTTTTTTTTTTTGCGGTACGCAGGCCTCTCACCACTGTGGCCTCTCCCGTTGCGGAGCACAGGCTCTGGATGCGCAGGCTCAGCAGCCATGGCTCACGGGCCCAGCCGCTCCGCAGCATGTGGGATCCTCCCGGACCGGAGCACGAACCCGTGTTCCCTGCATCAGCAGGCGGACTCTCAACCACTGCGCCACCAGGGAAGCCCAATAGTGGTCTTCTTTAACTGCTAGGATTATGAGTGGTCTTTAATTCTTTTCTATATAACTATTTCGAACATAAAATACTTAAACCACTCATTTTTGAAAATACCTCCATCCATTTTGAAAATACCTAACAAAAATAATTCTACTGGGAAACTCACCTTTTTGAGCTTTAGCTGTTATTTCAAAATATTTGACAGTAAGATCTTGAATGGACAGCACAGCCATATGAGCTTTCCGCTGCCAATCAGCATCTTCTTTTTGTAGACTTTCAATTCTTCGGGGACCCAGGTAATCATTCTCTATAGAAATCTGTAGAGAGAAAAAAGAAAAATGGAAAAGATCATTTCTTTCTCTATTTTAACATTTACTGAACGTTTATATATCAGGCATTGTGCTTGGTACTAAAAGAAAGAATACTTGTTTTTCCCTGCTCTGCAGTAGAAGCTATCAATTTACAAAACAATAAAATTAACAATAATGTTAAAGACAGCTGATGCAGAAATTGTTCCCCCTTCCTCCTCTATCTTCTTCATCCTTCCCTCTTCTATATATAAATAAAGGACATTTAACAAAATGTTTAAGACTGATTATTTTCAAGTGCTGGGATGAGAAATTTATTTCCTCCTTTACGATAATTATATTTTCAGGTTAAGAATTATTTGTGCCAATAAAATGCTTATTTAATCATTGGCGTAAATAAAATAAGATTGACAATATATAAAAATCAGCCTATCTGCCTACTGAAGGACTCTGGATATAAGTAACAGAAAAACTGGCTATGTATTATTTATAAGAGTCACAACTAAAACAAAAGGACAAAGGAAAGTTGAAAATCAAATGATGGACAGAGGTATGCCAAGTGAATGTCACAGAAGTAACAATATCAATATTAAAGTATAGAAAAGTGCTAAACCAGTATGTTAATACGGAAGAAAGGTACAGTCCAGGAAGAACAGCAATAGACCCTCTGTACTGCTTTACCACATACTGAGAAAGAGACTTAAAACTTAAACAATAACACCATATTAGGATGATGGGGAAAAAATATTATAGAGAAAAATGTTAACCCACCCCTGGAACACTTAAAAAAAATTGATCAAGTTATCATACACCACTAAAAAATTATAATGAATTTCAAAAGTAGAAATAATGCAGGTCATAGTCTCTAAACAGTACAATAAATAGAAATCACAGGAACAGTCTAAAACAGTTGATTTAGTCTTGAAGCAACAATATACTGCTCCTTAAGCAAATGAAGTCTTCCAGAAAGAGGGAAAAACATATGAGCACTCACTGTAGTGCTCAGCACACACAGAACAATTAATTAGCAATGTTAAGGGGACAGTGGCAAGGTAGAGGAAGAGGTCAAGAATGATCCTAGGGTTACTGGGAAAAAATATGTACATGGAATTGCCAAGGATTTCATTTTGCATACTAATTTTAACTTTGCAAGTCATGTCCAGAGATATAAGCTTGGGTACCCTTGACACACTAGAAGACATTTAAAGCAACGAGAGTGAGTGAGTTCATGTAAGGAATTGTAATAATATAAGTAGCAAGATTCAATGGAGGAGAAATCAAACACTATCAAACACTGCTTAGGGGTCAAGTAGATACACAACCAGTACCCATGGACCTAACAGCATGAACTTGGCAACAACAGCTCTGGAGTACAGGCAAATTCCTTTTGCCTATTAATTCCCACCATATCTTCAGACCTCAGTTCAATTACTGGTTCATGGATGTCGTCCCTGACTCACCATTATAGGCAGTATAAGCTCTTCAATCTAAAAAATAGCCTTCAATCTTAAGTCTTATCACAATCATACTTTATATTATTTTATATCACCTGCTTTCTGCTCTGAATGTTCCATGAGGGCAGAGAATGCACAAGTGGTTTTTATCTCTGCTTGCTTGCTTTTCACTAGCACACTGCCGGGCATGAATTAGGTAATCTACAATATTTCCTGAATGAGTGAATAAAAATTCACTTCCATACATGTTTTTAATGAGGAGAGAAATGTAGACACATGTATAATACTCTTTTGAGAAATTTGTGTGAGTGAATAGAGGGGAAAAGGGTGGAGAAGAGGATAAGGCTTAAGGGTAGGCACTCTTGCTTTATTTTAATGGGAGATCACAGAGCAGGTTGAGAGGGAGAACCTATGTCTTCCCCTGTGAAGAAAGAACCCAGTTATGAAAAGAATCTGAAAAAGAATTATGTATATGTATAACTGAATCACTTTGTTGTACACATGAAAGTAACAGAACATTGTAAATCAACTATACTCCAAAATAATATAAAAATTAAAAAAAGAAAGAATCCAGTTAAAAATAAATTGGTAGAGAAGACGGGAGAAGACACAAGATAGCTCTTTTTAGATGGTAGGGTGACAAACCATTTATCGTAGGAAGACTCATTAAGCAAATATTAAAAACAATACTAACCAGGGTTAGTGAAGTCACGGTGAAACAGGCACACATAATATACTGCTGGTGGAACTATAAATTGATTAAAACCTTTTCTGGAAAGTATTTTATGATACCATAATCTTTGAACACATTTAGCTGTTTAGATCAGGACAAACTTTATTGAGGCCCATAAATTGCAGAGGGCTTTGAAGGAGGGGTAGGATTTTGAGTTACATGGGGAGCATATGGGAAAAGAGAACCACCCAAAAGGGATGCTGTAGGTAAGAATTAACCTGTACAAAAGCCTTGAGGCAAGTAAGTTCAATGCATGGTAAAGGACAGAGAGCAGTCCAGCCTAGCTGGAGTTTAGGTAAAACAGATGAAGGTAGTGGGAGATAACGCTAGAGAAGTAGGTTAGATCACTATGAAGAGGCTGAGGAGTTTGTACTGCATATGACAGGCAACTGGAAACCACTGAGGGATTCTCAGCAATAGTTAAGTGGCGTATTTAGACTTCAGTTTACATTTAAGGTTTTAGAAAACTTGTTTTCTGTAATAAAACCATCAAGGTTTTGTGCTTTCATTTGTTGTGATTACCTTTGATTTTTAAAACAAGTTAAAAAGCAAAAGATTAGTGTTCACAAGTATGAAAAAGAAATTTAATAACTTGATATTATGATAAATTTAATAAATTGTAGCAAAAATTTAAATTCTTACTCGGCACGTTATGATGGAAGTCCTTTTCAATGACACGATTAAACTTCATATGTTTATTACACCTAAGACCATAAGCTAGGTTAGCTAAGTTTTTTCCCTGACTTTGAAAGTTAAAATGTATTTAGATTCTATCAACTCCCAAGTTCAACCTTCTGCCTTGTGATGCTAGGGTTCAGGCTCTGAAAACCACATTTAGCCTTTGCCAACAGAAAGGGTTGGAGATTTCAGAGTTGAAGGAAAGAGAAGATTTGTTTCTTCCTATCTGTATCATTTGACTTTCCTGTTTGCTGTTCCTGTGATCATCAGCCCAGACTCGCTTCTTCATCCCAGCATCTGCAGTACCTTCTTGAAGGAGTTAACAGAATCGAGTTTGCAGTTTTTTAACCTTCGCAGAACTGACCTCATTTGTGTGTCCAAGACAAACCAGCACCTGTCCACCAATGCCCTATCCCCAGAGATCTGGTTCTCTCCATTGAGATCAGACACACCAGCACTAGAAGAGCAATGTCTTCTTTCTCAGAGGTCAGCTCCACAGGACCTATCCTTTAATAATTACCACCTCTTCCCTTTGTAACCCCCGATCCTAGGAGTGGTGGCTGCTTTTGCAATTAACTCTGATATCTTAAGAGTTGCCTTCTTATCTACCTTGTTAACAACTTTATACCTGGTTCTTAAAATTCCCTCTGTTGAAATAACTGATTTGATCTTCTGGTCAGACCAACAGACACAACTGTGGAATAGAAATGTAATAACCAGAACAGGCAGTGCTCAAAATTCAAAAATCTTAACTCAGATCATGAAGATAGAAACCCTTTTCACTTGCATAGTTAAACACTGTACAGAAATGAGAAACCTTGCATTATGGATTTTTGAAGAGAAAAAATAATATAAAAAATCTGGTGGTAATTATTTGGCGATAACTTGTTCTTTGTTGTTAGATTATTTTTACCTTAATTGTACATGTATATTCAAATATACAGAAAACAAACATGCTATGCTTTTTAAATGCTGGTTTTTTAACTGACTTCTGAAACTCAGTAGCTAATGCTGTAGCCAACTGTTTAAAAACATGATTACAGTTTACTGTACCTAAGACATTAAGCTAGGATACTGAGTTCTCTTCCTAACTTGGCAAATTTGAAGATGTACAGCATTGGTCAGCTGGATCATGTGCTAATAACAATGACACCTCTGTTTTCAATTTTAGGGCTAGAAAGAAAACAGTGTCTGTTTTTAAGATGGAAAAAAATGTGTTAGTTTAAGTAGCTAGGATAGTGAGACTAGTTTATAAACACAAATTTCTTGCCAAGGAATTACTTATTATAAAGTACATCACTAGCTTGGATACTGGGTTTTATATGAGAAGCTGTGGTGTTACTTCTGTCTATTGCTGAGATTGTAAGTTAAAAAAAAATTCCAATTCTTAGGTAAAACAAATGCCAAGATAAACTTGTGAATATACTGATGTAGTAGAGACCTTAATGTGAATTTTCCAGGCCCAGGAGTCATCTGAAGGTGACTCTTGATTAAGAGAATGACGTGATTAGATTTGGCATCATCTATTACATGCATTTTTACATTCAAAGCAAATATTAAGTGTACTATTCCCAGGAAAGAGTGTGAAATGAGACATTTTTTGAAGGTAAGAGACATCTAAAGACAAGGAAACCAAAGGAAAAAATAGTTCAGGTAAGAGATAAGTACCTTAATGTATAGTGGTAGCACTATATATTTCATAGTGTACGTGGTAGAGTATATAGTGGTCCAATGGTGTAAAAATTGCACCCTGCACAAAACCAGGGGGTTTGCCAAGCCATGCATACTGCTGCATATGTCCATTTGTCTGCTGGAATAAGGGTGGAGGTGGGTGACTTTTTCTATTTCACACAAAGACACCTATAGATTTGCCTGGTCCTGGGGAAGGGTGGAGGAAGAAGAGCACATTCAAGTTTCAACTAGAAGACAGCTGAATTGCAAAATGACATGACTGGCTACAAAGGGGAGGGAAAAGCTGAGGGTGTCTTCTAGTTTCTAGCTTATGTACTTTCAGCAAATCATTAGAAATAAGTTGGACAATGTGTCTGAAGTGCTTATAGTTAATCCAGGAAGATTATCAGTAGGTCAACTCGCTAACCCTGACTCATTAAGACACTGGGCCTAAAAATCTAGAGGATCATCTAGTTTATTTATTTTTATTTATTTATTTAAGCTTTTTTTTTTTTTTTTTGATCATGCCATGCAGCTTGCAGGATCTTAGTTCCCCAACTAGGGATTGAACCTGGGCCCCGGCAGTGAAGTCCTAACCACTGGACCACCAGGGAATTTCCCAAGGATCACATAGTTTAAATCTCATTTTATGGATGAAAAAACTGGGGCCCAGAGAGAATGTAACTGAATTTAGTGTGCTCCATCCCTTAGCTGTTTCAAATTTTATTAGACACGTGGTTCTCAAACTTCGTATCAGAATTACCAGGAAGACTTGTTAAAACAAAGATTGCTGAGCTTCTCCCTAGAGTTTCAGCAAAGGAGATCTGAGGTGAGGCCTAAGGATCTGTATTTCTAACAAGGCTCTAGGTGACACTGAATTTCCTCATCTGGGGGTCACATTTTAAGAACCAGCGTATTAGAGTCTGGGAGCTTCCGAAAGGGGTGTGTATTTTATTTTATTATTTTATGTTATTTTATTTTATTTTTTTTATTTTTGCAGTATGCGGGCCTCTCACTGTTGTGGCCTCTCCCGCTGCGGAGCACAGGCTCCGGACACGCAGGCTCAGCGGCCATGGCTCACGGGCCCAGCCACTCCGCGGCATGTGGGATCTTCCCAGACCGGGGCACGAACCCGTGTCCCCTGCATCGGCAGGCGGACTCTCAACCACTGCGCCACCAGGGAAGCCCAGGGGTGTGTATTTTAAAGAGGCTAAAGAATAAAGGTCAAATTCCCCAGGATGAGATAACATTCTAGCCCCTGACCATCATTCCTCTCCTACAAATCCTTAGACTGAGGCATATCAAACAATTCACACCCTATGGTATAACTAAAAGAGCAGGCTTTGCAGTCAAACATGTATTTCAGTCCCAGCCATGCCACTTATTGGCCTCCACTCATGGTGCTGGGTTGGTGATTCAGTAATGTTTGAGTAACTTATTGTGACTAAAAGCCCTAGTATTATGCCTGCTCACTATACCATTCCTGTTTTTATATATCTATCTGGAATATTCTCAATTCCAATCTCCAATACAGACATACGTACTCACTTCCTACTGAATTCTTATTCTTCAGTGGTGAAGCTTGATCATCCCCCTTTTTCCATATATCTTCAGGCAATGGTGATCACCTCATTTTGCGTCTCTACATAAACTTGTACATACTGCTCATTTTTCTTTTAAAAAATCATCTGAGTTATAATTTACATACAACAAAATGTACCTGTTTTAAGTGTAAATTTTGACAAATATATATACCTGTGATAACAGGCACCATAATCAAGATTTAAAGCACATCAATCTCCCCAAAGGATTCTGTTACATCTGCTTCCTCTCAGTGGATCTCCCCGGCCCCACCCCAGGCAACAGCTGTTTAGGACAATCTTCTAGAATTCCATGTAAATGGAGGCACAGTTTGTCTGGCATCTTTTGCTCAGCACAATATTTTATAAGCTATTTAATCAGGATTTAATTTACATACACTGTGTTCAAGTAAATCCATCTAAAGTGTTCAATTTGATGAGTTTTGATTGCTGTATACACCCAAGAAACAACCATTACAATCATGATACAAAACATTTCCGTCACCTCCAAAATATTCTCGTACTACTTTGCCATCCATACCTTCTCGCACTGCTTTGCCATCCATACCTTCACACATATACAGGAGGGTATATACATACCCTCCTGTATATGGCTTCAACTTAGCATGACTTTGACATGTGTCTGTCAATGGTTAATTCCTTTGCTTTGCTGAATATTATTCTACTATGTGGAAATATCACATTTTGTTTATCCATTCACCTGTCGATGGTTATTTGGGTTGTCCCAGTTTGGGGCTACCAGGAATACAGTTGACACGAACACTGGTATGTAAGTCTTTTTTGTGAACAGATGTTTTCGTTTCTCTTGTATAAGTAACTAAGAGACAAACAGCTGAGTTGTAAGGTATTGTACAGTTGACCCTTGAACAACATGGATTTGAACTGCATGAGTCCACTTACATGCAGATTTTTTTCCCCATAAATATTACAGTGCTACAAGATCTGCTGTTGGTTGAATCCACGGATGGGGAACCACGATCTGGAAAGCCACTTTGAGACTTAAGCATCTGAAAATTTTGGTATCATTGGCGGGTCCTGGAACCACACCCAAGGGTTGTTCAAAGATCAACCATATATGTTTAACTTTTGAAGAAAGTGCCGAACTGTTTTCCAAAGTGGTTGTACCACTTTACAGTTCTGTTAGCAATGCATGAAAAGTCCAGTTACTCTACACCCTCACTAGCCCTTGAGAGGGCCAGAATTTTTTCATTATACTCACTTCAATGGGTGTGTAACAGTATCTCACTGTGGTACCAATTTGGATCTCCTAGATGAGTATGTTGAGCATCTTCACATGTGATTATTAGCCATTTCTTTGTGTCTTTTAAAATATTTAGCTCATACTGAAAATTTTGGGGTTTTGTCTTACTGAGTTGTACAGTTCCTTTTTCAGATGTATTACAAGTTATTTTCTCTCAGTGTGTGGCCTCCTCATTTTCTTAATCTTTAAAATAGCAAAAGTATTTAATTTTAATTTTAGTGAAGTCCAATTTTATCTTTTTTTTTTTTTAGCTGAAGTTTTCTGCATCCTATCTAAAAAACCTTTGCCTTTCCTTCTGAAAGACTGTAAAAACTTCCTAGTTTTGTTATAAACGTTTTATACTATGAGCTTTATGTTTGGGTCTAAGATGTATTTCAAATTAATTTTTGTGTATGGTATAAGATAAGGAAGGCTGGACTTCATTATTTCTATACGGGTATCCACTTCTAGCACCATTTGTTGATAAGACTATTCTTTCCCCCCACTGAATTGCCTTGTCACCTTTGTAGAAAACTAACTGACTATATAACCACAGGTTTATTTCTGGATTCTGTTTAGTTCCATTCATTTACATGTCTATCCTATACTATCACCACAATGTCTGGATTTCTCTAGCTATTTTATAATTGGCTGGTTAGTATTAAAAAAAAAAACCACCCTACTGGAATATTAATTTGAATCTATAGATCAGTTGAGAACTGACATCTAAACATTATTGATTATTGTTAATAGATTATCTTCCAATCTATTAACATGGTCTATCTCCCATTTATTTAGGTATGCTTTAATTTTTCTCAGCAAAGTCTTATAATTTTTCAGTATATAGTCTTTTCATATATTTTATAAAATTTATCCCTAAACATTTCATGTTCAGAGATACTAATATAAAAGGCATTTAAAAATTTTTGATTTTAACTTCATTTCTGGAAGATAGAAAATGCAATTGAATCTTTAATACTGACCTTGTAACTAAACTTACAGATTATTTCCAGTAGCTTTTTTAGATTCTTAATTTTTTTTTACATGTGTGATCACATGATCTACAAATAAAGAAAGCTTTACTTTTTTTCTAATTTATATACGCCTTTTATTTTTTTTTGCTTCATTGAACTGGCGACAAACTCCAGAGAAATACTGAATAAAAGTTGGGGGAGCAGACAATCTTACCTAGTTACCAATCTTAGTGGGGGAAGAATTCAGTCATTCACCATCATGTATGATATTAGATAGGCTTTCCATACATACCCTTTATCAGCTCAAAGAAGTTCCCTTCTCTTCCTAGGTTGCTGAGATTTTACCATGGATGGACAATGAACTTTTTATCAAGTGCATTTCTGCACCCAGACATGTTGGTTTTTTTTCCTTTATCAATAATATGGTGAGTTACATTGATTAGTTTTTGTAATGTTAAACCAATCTTGCCTTTCTAAGATAAACCCTAATCACAGTACATTATTGAATCCTAGTTTTCAATATTATGTTAAGGATTATTGCATCTACATTCATGAGGGATGTTTATCTGTAGTTTTCTTTTTTTCTATAATGTCGTTTGATTTGGATAATGCTGGCCTCAAAAATGAGTTGGGAAGTGTTCCCTCTTTTAAATCCTCCAATGATCCTTTACCTGGCCCTGGAGTTTTCTTTGTGAGAAGGTTTTAAATTATGAATTCAACTTTGTTAATATAGAGCTACCAAATGTTTTCTATTTTTTCTTGACTCTATTTTGACAATTTGTATTTCTCTAAGAAGTGTATCCATTTCATCTAAGTTGTAGAATTTTTTGGCACAAATTTGTTCACATTCTCTTACTAGCTCATCATCATAGTTGATGGGGCATTTGAGGGGCAATGCAGTAAAATACGATTATTACCTTTGAAAATGTTAACAGTTTAAGAAATATGTTGTCTGTTCCTCCTCACCTATACTCTGCTTCCCAGGGGAAAAAAATGGAGTAATAAGTGACGCTAGTGGGCAATACAGCCTGACAAGAAGGTTCAATCCATTTGCTAATGTTAATACTCAATACAAACCATGATATAATACAAAAGCAAAAATTCACATAGATTCTGATAATCAGCGTTAAGCTGTATATAGATTATCTCAGCTAAACACTGCAGCTTAGTTTAGAAGTAGATGGGGCCTCCATGTATATCATCCAGTTCATCCCTAGCCTTCCAATCAAGTTTTCAATCCAATCAAGTTTTCAATGGACAAATATCTATAGTTCATTTTTTAAAATTGGAGGAAACTGTAGTGTCTAAAAATTATTAGTTACTAGTTACCATTTTACCCAAAATGCCAAGTTTATGATAAAACTGACTTAACAACCCAGTATTTTTCAGAAGTATTAATAAAGGAGAGTGTGTCAATTATGTGACAGTCTGTGTTGCTCCATATCTTGACTCATTAGTAAAGGGAAAAAGACAGACATGCTTTACCTTGTAATAATTTTTCAAATATTATACTACTCATTCTTGCCCCCAAGCACAAAGTTTTCAGAATAAGTGGCAATTTCCCAGATATAAATTTCATAAATAATGTTCGAAATTCACGCATTAATGCACAAAAAGTTTAATATCCTAGTTCAGCAATATTTCCATGTGAATTAAACACAGCAACACTGATTTGAGGTCAGCTATAAAACCAAACCCTTAACACTTGCCTCAAAAAAAGTAATATATATTTTACACACAAAAGTCAAATGTCATGAATTTTAAAGCTGTATCATTAATGCCTTGTAACTTTCAAAACAAGGTCTTCCCAAAACAAATGTTCTCAAAACTCCTATTAAAGAAGTCTAAGACTAGATAATACCCAAAACATTAAAAGGGAGACAGGAGTAGATGGAGAGGGGGAAAAAAGCACAGGAAAGGGGGAAAGATGGAAATCTCAATGTATTTACAAATTTTCTAGGCTTTTCTCAGCCCTGGCTACTCAGCAAAGTCACCTTTTCAGATGCTTTTAAAATGAGGTGTTCAGGCTCTATGTATCACAAAACTACCAAACTAGACTCTCTGGGGACAATGGATCAGATATCTACATTTATAAAAACTCCTCTAATAATTAAAATGTATAGCCAGCCACGCTGAGAACTATGAAACAGGCAGGTTACTATTTAGATTAAAAAAAAAAAAATACCTTGATCTGCTGTCTTCGTAGCATGGCAAGTTCTCGCATGTCTCGGAATGGCTGTAGTAAATACTGATAGAGTTCAGTTGTGGCTTCTGCAAGGCTGCTGTAGGCTTCATCCTCCATCTGATACAAGTCCAGAAGCTCTACCATGCTCTCTGTATTCTTGTGCTTATCCAAGAGCTGTGGAACAAGAAAATTTCACTACAAAGAAATCCAACTGTAATAGCCTATAAAACTTGCAAACTCCCTATCATCTCAGGACCTTGGAACTCTGAAATGCAGAATTAAAGAGAATGAGGAGCACTAATTGCTTTCATCACTTATCTCTATGCCTTAGGTGTCTTACTACAAGACCATATCCTAAAACAACCTTTTCTAACTACTGTCACCATATTATTCCTGTTCTCTGCATTTTCTGGAATTCCATACTACCTGCCTACCCTTAACTCTTAAAATTTTCCTATAAACCTGAAAGTGATAAAACAGTCTACTAACTTTTAAATGATAGCAAACCTATTTAAAGACAGTTTTACATTTCACTGTATGCATGCTTTTTATTTTTTTAATAAAACCAAGAATCATTAAAAATAAATCCGTAATATCCAATTAACACTGATTTTCCTCCCTGTTAAGCCCTACTGTTTTAAGGTGATCAGACCAATCAAACAATATCTTTCTGCTTTGTTAACAAGTAGTTTTCGGTAGGTTGGTTTTGCTTGTTGTTTGTTTGTTTTACAACTTTATTGGAGTATAATTGCTTCACAATGGTGCGTTAGTTTCTGCTTTATAACAAAGTGAATCAGTTATACATATACATATGTTCCCATATCCCTTCCCTCTTGCGTCTCCCTCCCTCCCACCCACCCCTCCAGGCGGTCACAAAGCAACCATCTGATCTCCCTGTGCTATGCGGCTGCTTCCCACTAGCTATCTACCTTACGTTTGGTAGTGTATATATGTCCATGCCTCTCTCTCGCTTTGTCACAGCTTACCCTTCCCCCTCCCCATATCCTCAAGTCCATTCGCAAGTAGGTCTGTGTCTTTATTCCTGTTTTACCCCTAGGTTCTTCATGACATTTTTTTTTCTTAAATTCCATATACATGTGTTAGCATATGGTATTTGTCTTTCTCTTTCTGACTTACTTCACTCTGTATGACAGACTCTAGGTCTATCCACATCACTACAAATAGCTCAATTTCGTTTCTTTTTATGGGTGAGTAATATTCCATTGTATATACGTGCCACATCTTCTTTATCCATTCATCCGATGATGGACACCTAGGCTGTTTCCATCTCCGGGCTATTGTAAATAGAGCTGCAATGAACATTTTGGTACATGACTCTTTTTGAATTATGTTGTTTGTAATAGAGGTCCACTAGAAGACAGAGAATCAATTCAAACATCAGAGATTTTTTTTTTTTTTTTTTTTTTTTTGCAGTACGCGGGCCTCTCACTGTTGTGGCCTCTCCCGTTGTGGAGCACAGGCTCCGGACGTGCAGGCTCAGCGGCCATGGCTCACGGGCCCAGCCGCTCTGCGGCATGTGGGATCTTCCCAGACCGGGGCACGAACCTGTGTCCCCTGCATTGGCAGGCGGACTCTCAACCACTGCGCCACCAGGGAAGCCCAAACATCAGGGATTTTAACAACAGATAACACATAAATAATTTACAGATGCAGACAGAAGGCCAGACCAAGTGGGATCTTGCTTTATGCCGAAAGTAAAGAGATGCCATAAAAGGACTGTTGTTTTGTTTTTCCTTCAAAAACCTCTCTGGTTCCAGGGAAGCATTAGGGAATAAATACTTTCCTAAGTAAGGGAATCTTGACTTTTATTCTGAAGGATAAAAAGGGGTAAACTAGGCAAAGTGTAAAGGGAAGACTGGGTCAGAAAGACAGAAGGGCATATCCCTGGATACCATAAAAAATAAGGTTTACAAACTGGAGTAAACAGAGAAAGGGAACATAATGAAAGACAATTCTGGAGACACTAACATACATGATAAACCTGAGTTATACTACATTGGTGAGAAGGGGCACCAGAGTGGATGCAGATAGATCAGTTCATAATCTCCTGTGTCAGTCCATGTAAGCCTAGATGGGAGGAAGAGAAAAGCAAAGATTTAAGAAATGCTTTGGAGATAAAATTAACAGGACTTGATGAAAGACTGGATTTTCTCTTTACCCTAAGGTCTTTGTTATTCATTGATACAAAGAACACAGGAATAGAAACAGGTTTTTAGAGGCAAAAATTACGGATTCAGAGACACTGTCCAAAGTGTTTTTTAGATATCCATGAGGAGAGGTCATGAAGGGAATGCAAAATGTCCAAGATAAACCTTGTCTTTAAGAAGTCTACAGTCTAACTAGGGAAACGAACAAACAGACATGTAAGTAAAATACTGATTGTAGAAGACAATCACGGTTCATAGTGGGCTAAAGCAGCTGAAAAAGATGTTCTAAAGCTAGGATTTGAACTGGGTCTCGAAGGATGGGAAGTGCTAGACAGGTGAAGAAGAGCAACCCAGTCTGGAGAAATCACATGAATAAAAAGTGTCACACATTTGAATCCGGGATGGGAGAACGGGGGTGGCAGACTGCCGTGCTCCCTGGGGTAGAGGGTACACATTAGTGAGCAGGACATCACATTAAGACTGTAAATGCAGCACATTCTAATAAGCAGTGAAACCAATGATGAAGTAGAAAAAAAGAATGATGCATTTGATCAATGGGACCTGTCTGATTTTTAGTTTACAAAGTTAAACTTAACTAAATAACCATATTAAAGTCATGGTCATTTAGTACCTGGTTACTTGAAGTATGGTCTGGGATCAGCATCATCTGATTACTTGTTAGAAATATAGAACCTCAGAGCCCACTCCAGACCCCCAGAATCAGAATGAGTGATGAGTATGCACAGCAAAGTTTCAGAAGCATTGCTTCAGTAAACGCCATATATGGCCACATTAACTACAACATGAGGCAAAAGTCTCTGTAAATTTACAAATTATGTAGTCCATTTTCAAACTGAATTTTCAAACTGAAAACTGTAGAATTACGGTATGTAACATTTTTTTCCTGGATCTAAAATCATTTTCCCCCTCTCACTCTTCCTCTTACTATTTAAGTATTATTTTATTTTAGCTCAATTACCACTATTCAGACTAAAATTAAGCCAAAACTCCCATTTCTCATAGTTCAGTTCCCTATTAAAGCATTTTTAGCTAATCTAAAAAACAAAGTTACTACTGAAGCCAACCTCAGAACGAAAAAAAGTTACTACTGAAGCCAACCCCAGAACGATCTTCATCTTTAGAAGACAGGTACAGGGACTTTCCCTGGTGGTGCAGTGGTTAAGATTCCGCCTGCCAATGCAGGGGACACGGGTTCAATCCCCGGTCCAGGAAGATCCCACATGCCGCGGAGCAACTAAGCCCGTATGCTACAACTACTGAGCCTACGCTCTAGAGCCCGTGAGCCACAACTACTGAAGCCCATGTGCTGCAACTACTGAAGCCCGCATGCTGCAACTACTGAAGCCCCAGCACCTAGAGCCCATGCTCCGCAACAAGCCACCGCAATGAGAAGCCCGTGCACTGCAACCAAGAGTAGCCTCTGCTCACCGCAACTAGAGAGAAAGCCCACATGCAGCAACAAAGACCCAAAGTGGCCAAAAAAAACAAAAAAACAAAAAGAAAAAGAAAATCCTGTTAAAAAAAAAAAAAAAAAAAGAAGACGTACAAAGAGACAAAGTCAGCCTGGCCTTACCTCCAGGCATGGCCAGGATCTCACCTCTAATACATGGGCCATTCAATGAAACTGGATGTTTAAAAGCAATAACCCACCCCCCACCCCTGGCAAATACATTAAATAAATAAATAAATGAGAATAAACAAAAAATTAAAAAACAAACAAAAAATAAAAGCGATGGCCATTAAAATCATCAAATTAACTCCCTTCATTCTGATGTGTTTACTTTTTTTAAAATTATAATTTAGCCTTTTACTACTACAAAGAAACAGTGAAATGATCATGAAGATATTCCAGTTCTTTTGACAGAATTCTATCTACTAATTTAAAAACTAGCAATTGAGAATCCCAATTTAGAATAAACTGAAAAATCACAAGAGAAATAGAATTCAGCAAGATGTTATAATTTACACACAGAAACCAACAGCCCCTTTCATATTAAATACAAAACAACCAGCCAGGATTCCATCTGCAACAAAACAGAAAAATACCTAGGAATAAACTTAAACCTTTTAAGAGCCATGTAAATAAAATGTTAAGGTACAAAAAAAGTAAGTAAATAAATGGAAGAGTAAAAATAAAAATATCAATTCTCACTAATCTATAAATTTCACATGGTAATAAAACAACTTCTTCACACTTTCATGGCATAAGAAAAGGCCAATTTTAAAGTTCACATGGAGGGGGTGCCTTCAAGATGGCGGAGTGTAAGACGTGGAGATCACCTTCCTCCCCACGAACACATCAAAACTACATCTACATGTGGAACAACTCCTACAGAACACCAACTGAATGCTGCCAGAAGACCTGACTTCCCAAAAGATACCCTCAGGTGACCTACCCACAGAGGCGGGACCAAATCCAAAGCTAAACCGCAGGAGCTAAGTGAACAAAGAAGAGAAAGGGAAATTTCTCCAAGCAGCCTCAGGAGCAGCGAATTAAATCTCCACAATCAACCTGATGTACCCTGCATCTGTGGAATACCTGAACAGACAAATCATCCCAAAATTTAGGCAGTGGACTTTGGGAGCAACTGTAGACTTGGGGTTTGCTTTCTGCATCTAATTTGTTTCTGGTTATATGTTTATCTTAGTTTAGTATTTACAGCTTATTATCATTGGTAGATTTGTTTACTGATTTGGTTGCTCTCTTCCTTTTTTAATTTTTTTATATATATATATAAAATTTTCTTTTTTCTCTTTTTGTGAGTGTGTATGTGTATGCTTCTTTGTGTGATTTTCTCTGTATAGCTTTGCTTTTGCCATTTGTCCTAGGGTTATGACCGTCCATTGTTTCTATTTAGTATAGTTTTTAGCGCTTGTTATCATCGGTGGATTTGTTTTTTGGTTTAGTTGCTCTCTTCCGTTCTTTTCTTTTTTCTATTACTTTTTTTTAAAATAATTTTTTCTGTTTTAATGACTTTATTTTATTTAATTAATTAATGAAATTTCTTTCTTTTTTTGTCTCCCTTTTCTTCTGAGCCGTGTGGCTGACAGGGTCTTGGTGCTCTGGCCAGGAGGCAGGCCTGAGCCTCTGAGGTGGGAGAGCCAAGTTCAGGATTATGGTCCACCAGAGACCTCCCGGCCGCACATAATATCAAACAGTGAAAGCTCTCCCAGAGATCTCCATCTCAACGCTAAGACCCAGCTCCACTCAACAACCAGCAAGCTACAGTGCTGGACAACCTATGCCAAACAACTAGCAAGACAGGAACACAACCCCATCCATTAGCATAGAGGCTGCCTAAAATCATAACAAGTTCACAGACACCCCAAGACACACCACCGGATGTGGTCTTGCCCACCAGAAAGACAACATCCAGCCTCATCCACCAGAACACAGGTACCAGTCCCCTACACCAGGAAGACTATACAACCCACTGAACCAACCTTACCCTCTGGGAGCAGACACCAAAATCAATGGGAACTACAAACCTGCAGCCTGGGAAACAGAGACCCCAACACAGTAAGTTAAGCAAAATGAGAAAACAGAGAAATACACAGATGAAGGAGCAAGGTAAAAACCCACCAGAACAAACAAATGAAGAGGAAATAGGCAGTCTACCTGAAAAACAACTCAGAGTAATGACAGTAATGACCCAAAATCTTGGAAATAGAATGGAGAAAACATAAGAAATGTTTAACAAGGGCCTAGAAGAACTAAAGAGCAAACAATGATGAACAACACAATAAATGAAATTAAAAATTTTCTCTAAAAGGAATCAACAGCAGAATAACTGAGGCAGGAGAACGGATAAGTGACCTGGAAGATAAAATAGTAAAATAACTACCGCAGAACAACATAAAGAGAAAAGAATGAAAAGAATTGAGGCCAATCTCAGAGACCTGTGGGAAAACATTAAACGCACCAACATTCGAGTTACTGGGGTCCCAAAAAGAAGAAGAGAAAAAGAAAGGGACTGAAAAAATATTTGAAGAGGTTTTAGTTAAAAACTTCCCTAATATGGGTAAGGAAATAATCAAGTCCAAGAAGCGCAGAGTCCCATACAGGATAAACCCAAGGAGAAACATGCCAAGACACATATTAATCAAACTATCAAAAATTAAATACAAAGAAAAATATTAAAAGCAGCAAGGGAAAAGCAATAATTAACACACAAGGGAATCCCCAAAAGGTTAACAGCTGATCTTTCAGCAGAAACTCTGCAAGCCAGAAGGCAGTGGCAGGACATGTTTAAAGTGATGAAAGGGAAAAACCTACCGCCAAGAATACTCTACCCAGCAAGGATCTCATTCAGATTCGATGGACAAATTAAAACCTTTACAGATAAACAAAAGCTAAGAGAATTCAGCACCACCAACCCAGCTCCACAACAAATGCTAAAGGAACTTCTCTAGGCAGGAAACACAACAGAAGGGAAAGACTTACAATAACAAACCCAAAACAATTAAGAAAACGGTAATAGAAACATACATATCTATAATTACCTTAAATGTAAATGGCTTAAATGCTCCAACCAAAAGACACAGACTGGCTGACTGGAAACAAAAACAAGACCCAAACATATGCTGTCTACAAGAGACCCACTTCAGACCTAAGGACCCATACAGATTGAAAGTGAGGGGATGGAAAAAGATATTCCATGCAAATGAAAATCAAAAGAAAGCTGGAGTAGCAATTCTCTTATCAGACAAAATAGACTTTAAAGACTATTACAAGAGACAAAGGAGGACACTACATAATGATCAAGGGATCAATCCAAGAAATACAAGAATTGTAAATATTTATGCAGCCAACATAGGAGCACCTCGATATATAAGACAAATGCTAACAGCCAAAAAAGGAGAAATGGACAGTAACACAATAGTAGGGGACTTTAACACACCACTTTCACCAATGGACAGATCATCCAAAATGAAAATAAATAAGGAAACACAAGCTTTAAATGATACATGAAACAAGATGGACTTAACTGATATTTATAGGACATTCTGTCCAAAAACAGCATATCACACTTTCCTCTCAAGTGCTCATGGAACATTCTCGAGGATAGATCATATCTTGGATCACAAATCAAGCCTTGGTAAATTTAAGAAAATTGAAATCGTGTCAAGTATTTTTTCCGACCAAAACGCTATGAGACTAGTTATCAATTACAGGAAAAAATCTGTAAAAAATACAAACACATGGAGGCTAAACAATACACTACTTAATAACCAAGAGATGACTGAGGAAATCAAAAAATTCCTAGAAAGAACTGACAATGAAAACAAGACAACCCAAAACCTATGGGATGCAGCAAAAGCAGTTCTAAGAGGGAAGTTTATAGCAATACAATCCTACCTCAACAAACAAGAAACATCTCAAATAAACAACCTAACCTTACACCTAAAGCAAGTAGAGGAAAGAAGAACCAAAAAGAACCCCCAAAATTAGCAGAAGAAAAGAAATCATAAAGATGAGATCAGAAATAAATGAAAAAGAAACGAAGGAAACGATAGCAAAGATCAATAAAAGTAAAAGCTGGTTCTTTGAGAAGATAAACAAAATTGATAAAACATTAGCCAGACTGATCAAGAAAAAAAGGGAGAAGACTCAAATCAATAGAATTAAAAAAGGAGAAATAACAACTGACACTTCAGAAATACAAAGGATCATGAGAGATTACTACAAGTAACTCTATGCCAATAAAATGGACAACCTGGAAGAAATGGACAGATTCTTAGAAATGCACCTTCTGAGACTGAACCAGGAAGAAATAGAAAATATAAACAGACCAATCACAAGCACTGAAATTGAAACTGTCATTAAAAATCTTCCAACAAACATAAGCCCAGGACCAGATGGCTTCACAGGCAAATTCTAGCATTTAGAGAAGAGCTAATGGCTATCCTTCTCAAAACTCTTCCAAAGTAAAGCAGAGGGAAGAACACTCCCAAACTCATTCTACAAGGCCACCATCCCCTGATACCAAAACCAGACAAAGATGTCACAAAGAAAGAAAACTACAGGCCAATATCATTGATGAACATAGATGCAAAAATGCTCAACAAAACAGTAGCAAACAGAATCCAACATCACATTAAAAGGATCATACACCATGATCAAGTGGGGTTTATTCCAGGAATGCAAGGATTCTTCAATATATGCAAATCAATCAATGTGATACACCATATTAACAAATTGAAGGAGAAAAACCATATGATCATCTCAATAGATGCAGAAAAAGCTTTCGACAAAATTCAACACCCATTTATGATAAAAACCCTCCGGAAAGGAGACATAGAGGGAACTTACCGCAACATAAAAAAGGCCATATATGACAAACCCAGAGCCAACACCATTCTCAGTGGTGAAAAACTGAAACCATCAGGAACAAGAGAAGGTTGCCCATTCTCACCACCCTTATTCAACATAGTTCTGGAAGTTTTAGCCACAGCAATCAGAGAAGAAAAAGAAATAAAAGGAATCCAAATCAGAAAAGAAGAAGTAAAACTGTCACTGTTTGCAGATGACATGATACCAAACGTAGAGAATCCTAAAGATGCTACCAGAAAACTACTAGAGCTAATCAATGCATTTGGTAAAATAGCAGGATACAAAATTAATACACAGAAATCTCTTGCATTCTTATACATTAATGATGAAAAATCTGAAAGAGAAATTAAGGAAACACTCCCATTTACCACTGCAACAAAAGAATTTAAAAATCTAGGAATTAACCTACCTAAGGAGACAAAAGACCTGTATGCAGAAAACTATAAGACACTGATGAAAGAAATTAAAGATGATACCAACAGATGGAGAGATATACTGTGTTCTTGGGTTGGAAAATCACTTCGGTTGTGAAAATGACTATACTACCCAAAGCAATCTACAGATTCAATGCAATCCCTATCAAACGACCAATGGCATTTTTCACAGAACTAGAACAAAAAAATTCACAATTTGTATGGAAACACAAAAGACCCCGAATAGCCAAAGCAATCTTGAGAAAGAATAATGGAGCTGCAGCAATCAGGCTCCCTGACTTCAGACTATACTACAAAGCGACAGTAATCAAGACAGCATGGTACTGGAACAAACCAGAAATATAGACCTGTGGAACAGGATAGAAAGCCCAGAGATAAACCCACACACATATGGTCACCTTATCTTTGATAAAGGAGGCAAGAATATACAATGGAGAAAAGACAGCCTCTTCCAATAGGTGGTGCTGGGAAAACTGGACAGCTACATGTAAAAGAATGAAATTAGAACACTTCCTAACACCATACACAAAAATAAACTCAAAATGGATTAAAGACCTAAATGTAAGGCCAGAAACTATAAAACTCTTAGAGGAAAATATAAGCAGAACACTCTATGACATAAATCACAGCAAGGCCCTTTTTGACCCACCTCCTAGAGAAACGGAAATAAAAACAAAAATGAACAAATGGGACCTAAAGAAACTTAAAAGCTTTTGCACAGTTAACCATAAACAAGACAAAAAGACAACCCTCAGAATGGGAGAAAGTATGTGCAAATGAAGCAACTGACAAAGGATTAATCTCCAAAATATACAAGCAGCTCATGCAGCTCAATATCAAAAAAACAAACAACCCAATCCAAATGGGCAGAAGACCTAAATAGACATTTCTCCAAAGAAGTTATACAGATTGCTAACAAACACATGAAAGGATGCTCAACATCACTAATCATTAGAGAAATGCAAATCAAAACTACAATGAAGTATCACCTCACACCAGTCAGAATGGTCATCATCAAAAAATCTACAAATAATAAATGCTGGAGAGGTTGTGGAGAAAAGGGAACCCTCTTGCACTGTTGCTGGGAATGTAAATTGATACAGCCACTATGGAGAACAGTATGGAGTTTCCTCAAAAAACTATAAATACAACTACCATACAACCTAGCAATCCCACTACTGGGCATATACCCTGAGAAAACCGTAATTCAAAAAGAGTCATGTACCACAATGTTCATTGCAGTTCTATTTACAATAGCCAGGACATGGAAGCAACCTAAGTGTCCATCATCAGATGAATGGATAAAGAAGATGTGGCACATATATACAATGGAATGTTACTCAGCCATAAAAAGAAACGAAATTGGGTCATCTGTAGCAAGGTGGATGGACCTAGAGACTGTCATACAGAGTGAAGTAAGGCAGAAAGAGAAGAACAAATACCGTATACTAACACATATATGTATTCTAAAATAAAAAGTTCTGAAGAACCTAGGGGCAGACAGGAATAAAGACGCAGACATAGAGAATGGACATGAGGACACGGGGAGGGGGAAGGGTAAGCTGGGACAAAGTGAGAGAGTGGCATGGACATATATACACTACCAAACGTAAGGTAGATAGCTAGTGGGAAGCAGCCGCATAGTACAGGGTGATCAGCTCGGTGCTTTGTGTCCACCTGGAGGTGTGGGATAGGGAGGGTGGGAGCGAAATGTAAGAGGGAGGGGATATGGGGATGTATGTATATGTATAGCTGATTCACTTTGTTATAGCAGTGAATAGCAGAAACTAATACACCATTGTAAAGCAATTATTCTCCAATAAAAATGTTAAAAAATAAATAAATAAAGTTTACATGGAAAAATAAGAGAATAAAATAGCAAAAAATATAATTTTTTTTTTTTTGGCTGTGCTGTTAGGCACGTGGGATCTCAGTTCTCCAACCAGGGATCGAACCCGTGCCCCCTGCATTGGAAGCATGGAGTCTTAACCACTGAACCATCAGGGAACCCCCCCCCAATTTTTTTATAAAGAGTAATTGTGGAGAAAGGCAATGGCCTACCAGGTAGTATAAATATCTGATATAAGCACCAAGTACAATGAAGTAGTAAAGAGTTCAGATATATGAAAGTTTACTGCACAATAAGCATGAATCATTCAAGAAATGTTTGCGATAATTGTCATTTAGTCAGGAATAAAAAAAAGTTGGATTCCCACCTTATTCCTTACACCAAAATAAACTACATCAGTGTCAACAATTTAAATGCAAAGAACAAAATCATCTGGCTACAGACAAAAAAACTAAATCAAGAAACAAATAACAATGGGAAAAATATTTGCAATATAGACAATTTCCAAGATCAAAACAAACCAAACGAGGCGGAAGAGGAAGATGGCGGAAGAGTAAGACGCGGAGATCACCTTCCTCCCCACAGATACATCAGAAATTCATCTACACGTGGAACAACTCCAACAGAACACCTACTGAACGCTGACAGAAGACCTCAGACCCCCCAAAAGGCAAGAAACTCCCCACATACCTGGCCGGGTGGATGAAAGGCTCGTGGTGCTGCAGCCAGGAGTCAGTGCTGTGCCTCTGAAGTGGGAGAGCCAACCTCAGGACACGGGTCCACAAGAGACCTCCCAGCTCCACATAATATCAAGCAGCGAAAATCTCCCAGGGATCTCCATCTCAACACCAGCACCCAGCTTCAGTCAACGACCAGCAAACTACAGTGCTGGTCACCCTATGCCAAGCAACTAGCAAGGCAGGAACACAACCCCACCCATTAGCAGAGAGGCTACCTAAAAACATAATAAGGCCACAGGCACCCCAAAACACACCACCAGACGTGGACCTGTCCACCAGAAAGACAAGATCGAGCCTCAACCACCAGAACACAGGCATTAGTCCCCCCCACCAGGAAGCCTACACAACCTACTGAAACAACCTTAGCCACGGGGGACAGATACCAAAAACAACGGGAACTACGAATCTGCAGCCTGCAAAAAGGAGACCCCAAACACAGTAACATAAGCAAAATGAGAAAGCAGAAAAACACACAGCAGGTGAAGGAGCAAGATAAAAACCTACCAGACCTAACAAATGAAGAGGTAATAGGCAGTCTACCTGAAAAAGAATTCAGAATAATGATAGTAAAGATGATCCAAAATCTTGGAAATAGGATAGACAAAATGCAAGAAACAGTTAACAAGGACCTAGAAGAACTAAAGATGAATCAAGCATCGATTAAAAACACAATAAATGAAATGAAAAATACTCTAGATGGGATCAATAGCAGAATAACTGAGGCAGAAGAACGGATAAGTGAGGTGGAAGATAAAATAGTGGAAATAACTGATGCAGAGCAAAATAAAGAAAAAAGAATGAAAAGAATAGAGGACAGTCTCAGAGACCTCTGGGACAACATTAAACGCACCAACATTCGAATTATAGGGGTTCCAGGAGAAAAAGAAAGGGACTGAGAAAATATTTGAAGAGATTATAGTTGAAAACTTCCCTAATATGGGAAAGGAAATAGTTAATCAAGTCCAGGAGGCACAGAGAGTCCCATACAGAATAAATCCAAGGAGAAATACGCCAAGACACATATTAATCAAACTGTCAAAAATTAAACACAAAGAAATCATATTAAAAGCAGCAAGGGAAAAACAACAAATAACACACAAGGGAATCCCCATCAGGTTAACAGCTGATCTCTCAGCAGAAACTCTACAAGCCAGAAGGGAGTGGCAGGACATAATTAAAGTGATGAAGGAGAGAAACCTGCAACCAAGATTACTCTACCCAGCAAGGATCTCATTCAGATTTGATGGAGAAATTAAAACGTTTACAGACAAGCAAAAGCTGAGAGAGTTCAGCACCACCAAACCAGCTTTACAACAAATGCTAAAGGAACTTCTCTAGGCAAGAAACACAACAGAAGGAATATACCTACAATAACGAACCCAAAGCAATTAAGGAAATGGGAATAGAAACATACATATCAATAATTACCTTAAATGTAAATGGACTAAATGCTCCCACCAAAAGACACAGAGTGGCTGAATGGATACAAAAACAAGACCCATATATATGCTGTCTACAAGAGACCCACTTCAGACCTAGAGACACATACAGATTGAAAGTAAGGGGATGCCAGTGTTCATTGCAACACTATAGCAAGGTCATGGAAGCAACCTAAATGCCCATCGACAGACAAATGGATAAAGAAGTTGTGGTACATATATACAATGGAATATTACTCAGCCATAAAAAGGAATGAAATTGGGTCATTTGTTGAGACGTGGATGGATCTAGAGACTGTCATATAGAGTGAAGTAAGTCAGAAAGAGAAAAACAAATATTGTATATTAATGCATATATGTGGGACCTAGAAAAATGGTACAGATGAACCGGTTTGCAGGGCAGAAATTGAGACACAGACGTAGAGAACAAACATATGGACACCAAGGGGGGGAAAGTGGCGGGGGGTTGGGGGTGGGATGAATTGGGAGATTAGGATTCACATGTATACATTGATGTGTATAAAATGCATAACTAATAAGAACTTGTTGTATAAAAAAATAAATAAAATTAAATTTAAAAATTAAAAAAAAAAAAAAAAAAAAGAAAGTAAGGGGATGGAAAAAGATATTCCATGCAAATGGAAATCAAAAGAAAGCTGGAGTAGCAATTCTTATATCAGACAAAATAGACTTTAAAATAAAGACTATTAGAAGAGACAAAGAAGGACACTACATAACGATAAAGGGATCGATCCAAGAAGAAGATATAACAATTGTAAATATTTATGCACCCAACATAGGAGCACCTCAATACATAAGGCAAATACTAACAGCCATAAAAGGGGAAATCGACAGTAACACAATCATAGTAGGGGACTTTAACACCCCACTTTCACCAATGGACAGATCATCCAAAATGAAAATAAATAAGGAAACACAAGCTTTAAATGATACATTAAACAAGATGGACTTAGTTGATATTTATAGGACATTCCATCCAAAAACAACCGAATACACATTTTTCTCAAGTGCTCATGGAACATTCTCCAGGACAGATCATATCTTGGGTCACAAATCAAGCCTTGGTAAATTTAAGAAAATTGAAATTGTATCAAGTATCTTTTCCGACCACAATGCTATGAGACTAGACATCAATTACAGGAAAAGATCTGTAAAAAATACAAACACATGGAGGCTAAACAATACACTACTCAATAATGAAGTGATCACTGAAGAAATCAAAGAGGAAATTAAAAAATACCTAGAAACAAATGACAATGGAGACACGACGACCCAAAACCTATGGGACGCAGCAAAAGCAGTTCTAAGGGGGAAGTTTATAGCAATACAATCCCACCTTAAGAAACAGGAAACATTTCGAGTAAACAACCTGACCCTGCACCTAAAGCAATTAGAGAAAGAAGAACAAAAAACCCCCAAAGTTAGCAGAAGGAAAGAAATCATAAAGATCAGATCAGAAATAAATGAAAAAGAAATGAAGGAAACGATAGCAAAGATCAACCAAACTAAAAGCTGGTTCTTTGAGAAGATAAACAAAATTGACAAACCATTAGCCAGACTCATCAAGAAAAGAAGGGAGAAGACTCAAATCAATAGAATTAGAAATGAAAAAGGAGAAGTAACAACTGACACTGCAGAAATACAAAAGACCATGAGAGATTACTATAAGCAACTCTATGCCAATAAAATGGACAACCTGGAAGAAATGGACAAATTCTTAGAAATGCACAACCTACCAAGACTGACTCAGGAAGAAATAGAAAATATGAATAGACCAATCACAAGCACTGAAATTGAAACTGAGATTAAAAATCTTCCATCAAACAACAGCCCAGGACCAGATGGCTTCACAGGCGAATTCTATCAAACATTTAGAGAAGAGCTAATGCCCATCCTTCTCAAACTCTTCCAAACAATATCAGAGGAAGGAACACTCCCAAACTCATTCTACGAGGCCACCATCACCTTGATACCAAAACCAGGCAAGGATGTCACAAAGAAAGAAAACTACAGGCCAATATCACTGATGAACATAGATGCAAAAATCCTCAACAAAATACTAGCAAACAGAATCCAACAGCACATTAAAAGGATCATACACCATGATCAAGTGGGGTTTATTCCAGGAATGCAAGGATTCTTCAATATACGCAAATCAATCAATGTGATACACCATATTAACAAGTTGAAGGAGAAAAACCATATGATCATCTCAATAGATGCAGAGAAAGCTTTCGACAAAATTCAACACCCATTTATGATAAAAACCCTGCAGAAAGTAGGCATAGAGGGAACTTTCCTCAACATAATAAAGGCCATATATGACAAACCCACAGCCAACATTGTTCTCAATGGTGAAAAACTGAAACCATTTCCACTAAGATCAGGAACAAGACAAGGCTGCCCACTCTCACCACTCTTATTCAACATAGTTTTGGAAGTTTTAGCCACAGCAATCAGAGAAGAAAAGGAAATAAAAGGAATCCAAATTGGAAAAGAAGAAGTAAAGCTGTCACTGTTTGCAGATGACATGATACTATACATAGAGAATCCTAAAGATGCTACCGAAAAACTACTAGAGCTAATCAATGAATTTGGTAAAGTAGCAGGATACAAAATTAATGCACAGAAATCTCTGGCATTCCTGTACACTAATGATGAAAAATCTGAAAATGAAATCAAGAAAACACTCCCATTTACCATTGCAACAAAAAGAATAAAATATCTAGGAATAAGCCTACCTAAGGAGACAAAAGACCTGTATGCAGAAAATTATAAGACACTGATGAAAGAAATTAAAGATGATACAAATAGATGGAGAGATATACCATGCTCCTGGATTGGAAGAATCAATATTGTGAAAATGACTCTACTACCCAAAGCAATCTACAGATTCAATGCAATCCCTATCAAACTACCACTGGCATTTTTCACAGAACTAGAACAAAAAATTTCAAAATTTGTTTGGAAAAACAAAAGACCCCGAATAGCCAAAGCAATCTTGAGAACGAAAAACGGAGCTGGAGGAATCAGGCTCCCTGACTTCAGACTATACTACAAAGCTACAGTAATTAAGACAGTGTGGTACTGGCATAAAAACAGAAAGATAGATCAGTGGATCAGGATAGAAAGCCCAGAGATAAACCCACGCACATATGGCCAACTTATCTTTGATAAAGGAGGCAGGAATGTACAGTGGAGAAAGGACAGCCTCTTCAATAAGTGGTGCTGGGAAAACTGGACAGGGACATGTAAAAGTATGAGATTAGATCATTCCCTAACACCATACACAAAAATAAGCTCAAAATGGATTAAAGACCTAAATGTAAGGCCAGAAACTATCAAACTCTTAGAGGAAAACATAGGTAGAACACTCTATGACATAAATCACAGCAAGATCCTTTTGGACCCACCTCCTAGAGAAATGGAATTAAAAACAAAGATAAACAAATGGGACCTAATGAAACTTCAAAGCTTTTGCACAGCAAAGGAAACCATAAACAAGACCAAAAGACAACCCTCAGAATGGGAGAAAATATTTGCAAATGAAGCAACTGACAAAGGATTAATCTCCAAAATTTATAAACAGCTCATGCAGCTCAATAGCAAAAAAACAAACAACCCAATCCAAAAATGGGCAGAAGACTTAAATAGGCATTTCTCCAAAGAAGATATACAGACTGCCAACAAACACATGAAAGAATGCTCAACATCATTAATCATTAGAGAAATGCAAATCAAAACTACAATGAGATATCATCTCACACCAGTCAGAATGGCCATCATCAAGAAATCTAGAAACAATAAATGCTGGAGAGGGTGTGGAGAAAAGGGAACACTCTTGTACTGCTGGTGGGAATGTGAATTGGTACAGCCACTATGGAGAACAGTATGGAGGTTCCTTAAAAAACTAAAAAATAGAACTACCATATGACCCAGCAATCCCACTACTAGGCATATACCCTGAGAAAACCATAATTCAAAAAGAGACATGTACCAAAATGTTCATTGCAGCTCTATTCACAATAGCCCGGAGCTGGAAACAACCTAAGTGTCCATCATCGGATGAATGGATAAAGAAGATGTGGCACATATATACAATGGAATATTACTCAGCCATAAAAAGGAACGAAACTGAGCTATTTGTAATGAGGTGGATAGACCTAGAGTCTGTCATACAGAGTGAAGTAAGTCAGAAAGAGAAAGACAAATACCGTATGCTAACACATATATATGGAATTAAAAAAAAAAAAATGTCATGAAGAACCTAGGGGTAAAACGGGAATAAAGACACAGACCTACTTGAGAATGGACTTGAGGATATGGGGAGGGTGAAGGGTAAGCTGTGACAAAGCGAAAGAGAGGCATGGACATATATACACTACCAAACGTAAGGTAGATAGATAGTGGGAAGCAGCCACAGAGCACAGGGAGATCAGCTCGGTGCTTTGTGACCGCCTGGAGGGGTGGGATGGGGAGGGTGGGAGGGAGGGAGACGCAATAGGGAAGGGATGTGGGAACAGATGTGTATGTATGACTGATTCACTTTGTTATAAAGCAGAAACTAATAAAAAAAAAAAAAAAGAAAGAAAATAAAGGCATAAATTAAAAAAAAAAACAAAAAAAAAACCAAACAACAAATAGGTAAAAAATGGAATGAATGAGTTCACAGAAATTACTCCTGAACAAATGAAGACTCATTCATACCTCAAAATAAATCACAAACTGAAACTTTTCATGGATAAGAAAAGGTTTTGAAAATACAGTCTTGTGTTTAAAAGGATAGAGAAAAAAATAGCAACCTCCTCCTTCTGTTTGCAAAAGTGTAAATTGATACATCCTCTACAGAAAGCAATTTCAACAAAATGCATATTTCTCTTTGATCCAACAATTCCTCTTACAGAATTTTATCCTGTAGATATACATGCACATGTGGGAAAAGATATGCTATTTCAACAGCCAAAGATCAGGAAAAACCTATATATCAAACCAAATCGATTCAATGGAGCATTAGCTAGCAACTGGAAGAAATACTGTTTATTAAGAGAAAAAAAAAACCAAGATATATATAACATGCTACCATCTGAGTTGTTTAAAGGCGGAAAATAGGACATATATATACTCTATGTCTTTGTACCTGTAACTGAACCTGCAAGACACACAAGAAACTTAAGGGTGACTGCCTCTGAGGTGCCTCTGAAGAGATGAGGAGATGGGGGAAGGAGTTGGGTTTACATTCCACTTTTCAATCGTGATCTATCAAGTAAATACACTCTTTTTTTAAAAGGAAAGTCTTATACTCTATTTCTTCTTCACCTTCCCACCCCAAAAGTATCCTGGCTTACACATCAAAAAAGGAAAATTAAATTATCCTCTTTGCCACAATATCCAAAACTACACATATAACTTTTACTAAAGTATGAGAAATATGAAAATGATACACGCTTCTCTTCCTTTGCTCACCTACTTATTATTCATAAGTACTAAGTCAAGTGTTCAGTCATCTATTTTAAGCTACAATTGAAAAGGAGGATTATGAAAGTAATAGCAGCTGTGTGAATAATCAATTTCTAATCATGACACTCTTCTCAAGTCCCAGAAATCAGTTCTAACTCGTGGCAAAGGTGCTCACCTCCACCATGGCTTAACACCAAGGCTGCAGCACATCAGAAATAAAATAACCAGATTAAGGAAGAACAGGACAAGAAAATGGGGGGTGGGGGTGAGGTGACTGTATAATAGCAGCAAAACAATGGTAATCTTGTTTTTTTGTTTTTTGGGGGGGTTTTTTGCGGTACGCGGGCCTCTCACTGCTGTGGCCTCTCCTGTTGCAGAGCACAGGCTCCGGATGTGCAGGCTCAGCGGCCATGGCTCACGGGCCCAGCCGCTCCGTGGCATGTGGGATCTTCCCGGACCGGGGCACAAACCCGTGTCCCCTGCATCGGCAGGCGGACTCTCAACCACTGCGCCACCAGGGAGGCCCCCAAAACAATGGTAATCTTTACAATGAATTATAAACTTTTTTTTTTTGGCCACGCCTTGCAGCTTGTGGGATCTTAGTCCCCCAGAGATCGAACCCGAACCCTCAGCAGTGAAAGCACAGAGTCCTAGCCACTGGACCTCCAGGGAATTCCCTAAACTATCTTTTTATAGTTTTAAGAAAGGCAATAATTCTCTCCTTGCAAGAAAATGTTTTCACAGAAGCCCTTTATTTTTTATTCCACTTGAAAATGGAACATTTACGTTGATTTTCTACCGAGTCCTAGGAATAGCAAAACTGTTAAAAGAATGAGAAAAAACCCAACATGGTAGCAACGTCTCTCAATAATAAATTTCCCCGAGCCATTTACAAGCACTCAAATGACAGGATTCATCAGTAAGACAATCCTTAAATACTAAGCTTCTTTGAGCTCTCCTTACAGAGACACTAAAGTAAATAAAACGCACCAAACAGTTTAGATACTATTTTGTACCAACACAAAAACATCAAGTCACTATATGCTTGTTAATTAAATCATAATAGGACTCTACACAGACATGCAACCACAAGAAAGAAAATCAGTTATTCTATTCAAATATTAACATTTATTTATTTCCCAAATGCCTTTGATCAACAGAGCAGTACTTCTGCAAAGCTATTATGAACCAACTAAACTTAATACTCCTGCAGAGAAGCTCAAGGCATCTCACCTAACACTGCTAATTTATTAATTTGTCTTCTTTGCTATAAAGTTTCATGTTTTTCTAACATTCGATTACCTAAAAACCAATTATAGCTTCAATTGGCAATCTATTTTAATCTAAGGATCTGAAAATAATCTTAAAGGAAATGTATTTTAAAATGTCAAAAGATGCAATTTACTAAGCATTAGACTGTTTAGTCTAAACCATTTCCTATCATCTCTGATAAAAGAATTCAACTGTAAAATATAATCACAACCTGTTATAGTAACGTATTTAATTTTCTATTTTGCTAACCAAAGCTGACTAAATCCAGGGACTAAATAAACTGAACTGTGGCTATTTGCAGGTTATGAACTGTGAAATATAAAAGGTGCTATTAATACACACAAAAAAAGAGTACAAAGAAATTGGAAAGCGAGTCAGCTTGCTTAGGATTAAGGATGTTTGGGATGTACAGGGAAGGCCTGAATTTAAAATGGAGAAAATGCTGTTTGCTAATTTGAGAAGATTCACTGATGGACACAAACGGAGTCAGAATGCAGATGGATCTGAGAATACAACATGCCTGCAAAGGATGATTTCAGAAGGGCTCAACTGCACCCGATACAATATAGAGATGCTCACTACAGGATGCAGAGGAAAGGAGGACAGGCGGGAACAGGGGCTGAAAGTAAAGAGCTGATTTGTTTCCAAATCTGACACATCTCTAACGCAATTTTAGAAAGTTATTTTGCTCTACTGATTCATTTAAAAGAAATGAAGCAGAATTATATAAAGCATTAATTAAATATATTAGCCTAATAAGTAGAACACTTCTCCCTTATCCTTCTTTCCAGCTTTCCTAATGGACACCTTTTTTGCCTCCCCTGATCTAACCTGATAAAAACTAAGCTTTTAACCTACACTGATTTTTGAAACAAAGCTCTGCTTATTGCAAAATTTCTCTAGGGCAAGGACCCACAACTTTCATCAGGTTGTTAAAGGAGATAGTGACAATAGCTTTTAAATAATTTCTTTCAAGACTCCCCATAACCACTGCAACGGAGAAAGAACAAAACTACCTTGTGCCATTTACTCCCTTCCCTAGTCCTATTCAACCTGGCTTCTAACCCAGTGAAAAGTTACAAATACAGGAGAGAAAAAGAATGCACCTCCTGTGCTTAACTGTGGAGTCCCCATCCTGTACTGTGCCAATCAGAGTTAGTTCTAGAGTCCTCTTTCTGACTTCAGGATTATAGGACTGCCACTATCCTTGAAGATCCTAGAATAATTTCCGAAGTCCTAGGTATAAAATTTAGAAGCTAAACTCTCTCCTAAGCAGAGTTTCATAACTTTCTTCCTACTTTAATCTGTCACACCCCATAGAGTGCCTCATTTTTTTCCCTTAAGTAAGATGTTTAGGGACTTCCCCGGTGGTCCAGTAATTAAAGACTCTGTGCTTCCACTGCACAGGGTGTGGGTTCGATCCCTAGTCTGGGAACTAAGATCCCACATGCCTCGCAGTACAGCCAGGAAAAAAAAAAAAAAGATGTTTAGGACTTCCCTGGTGGTGCAGTGGTTAAGAATCTGCCTGCCAATGCAGGGGACATGGGTTCGATCCCTGGTCCAGGAAGATCCCACATGCCACGGAGCAACTAAGCCCACGAGCCACAACTACTGAAGCCCTCACACCTAGAACCCGTGCTCCACAGCAAGAGAAGCCAACGCAATGAGAAGCCCGCGCACCACAACGAAGAGTAGCCCCCGCTCGCAGTAACTAGAGAAAGCCCGCACCCAGCAACAAAGACCCAACACAGCCAAAAAAAAACAAACAAAAAAGATGTTTAAGAAGCAACATAAAAATCTGCAAATAATATCATCATTAATTATTAAGACATGCAAACAATCATCTGTTTCTGGAAAAGGGTGACTCAAGACTAGCAATGAGGTGCTCAGATGGGAGAGGCCTATACCAGCAATGAAATTGGATCTGTGGCCCTAGGAACTGCCCTTAGGTCTAGGTGACTTGTTTCCCCAACTGTCAAGTAAGGACCAATGCCACACACATTTTCCACATTCACAAAGCACTGCTCAACTCTGTTCTTGTTTGAATCATTTTTGTTATTTCTATGTTAATCACTGATTGTCAACAACTATTAATGCTGAAATCCAATTTTACAAAGTGTAAGGGCTACTGACAGTAATGACCCATTCTGATATTTTAAAAATTGGTTTTCAGATTCTTCACTTCATAGGTGAGTGGCAAATTTGATTTCATTTTACTCCTGGGGAGGAGACACCTTTAATTAAAATGTTAGGTACATGTATACATGTCATACACAGAAACCAGCTTTATAACATATCAAAAAACATCTACCGAGCACCTGCTGTGTACAGAAACACGGGGGAATTCAGGCATTAGAAAAAAGTAACAACAAAACCCATCTCTGTCTCCTGGTTAAATGCATTTTAAAGGGTAGAAGGGGTCCATAAGGAGAAAAACCAGGGCAGCAGTTATGGATGATATGAACCGTATGTAACACAAGGCCTCTCTGATCTCTGAATTTCTGACAGCAAGTCCTCTGGTTTCTGATAGTGGTCAGAAATGACTTTCTTCAGGAAGGGCACCTGACCTGGCCCTGGAAAGAAGGGTGGAACTTAGACAAAAGAATGACAACATGGGTGGGGTGGGTGTCCTATACAATGGAGCATGGTGTACAAGTGAGTTCAGTGAATAACGGGTAAAAGAGCTTGACTAGAATAATGAAAGGTTCATGTAGAGCAGAGAAAGAGATAAGAGACTGGCAAGCTAACCAAAATATGCATGACTCTGAAATGTCAGGAATTTGGAATCTGTTCACAGGACAATGGTAAGCAATGGAAGAGTTTGGTTTGGTGTGTGTATGTTACAGCTAAAGAGTTGGGTATGAAGATGTGCAAAGTAACGCTTTAAAATAGTTTCGGGGACTTCCCTGGTGGTCCAGTGGTTAAAACTTTGCCTTCCAATGCAGGGGGTGCAGGTTCAATCCCTGGTCTGGGAGCTAGGATCCCACATGCCGCGGGGCCAAAAAACCAAAACGTAAAACAGAAGCAACATTGTAACAAATTCAATAAAGACTTTAAAAATGGTCCACACCATAAAATAGTTTGGGAGCAAGGTATACAAAGGCTACAATGCAAGGAAAACACTGAAGGAGAGCTAAGGATGAAATAGTGAGATGAAATAGTCCATCCATCCAAACTATTCAAAATATTGAATAGTTTCAATATTTTCATCCTTGAAATAGTCCAAGGATGAAATAGTGAGATTAAACTAAAGTGGGTGTAGGAGCAACATGAGAAAGCAGTAACCAATGCATGAATGACTCCATAGCTCTTCAGTTCTAAAATTCATATTTAACATTTCTGAATCAGTATGCATTTACAAATCAGTATGTACATATAACACAGTGATGTAGGTATAACTATTATGCCATTTTACAAAGAACCAGAGGCAAAGAAACAGAACTTGCCTAAAGTTAGGTAGCTGGTGAAAGACAGAAGTGAATCCTCCACAGCTTAACTCAAGCTCTTAACCACTACCTTATTTGTCCCTACTCATAACCAGTCTATCACCTTTCCCTTACGTGAATGATACCAATCTTCTGGGTCTAAGAAGACTGAAAATATGATGAAATATGTATACAATGGAATAATACTCAGCCATTTAAAAAAATGAAATTTTGCCATTTGCAACGACATGGATGGACCTGGAGGGTATTATGCTTAGTAAAACAACTCAGAAAAGACAAATACAAGTATGATAGCACATATATATGGAGTCTAAAAAATAAAACAAAGGAATGAACATAAAAAAAAAAGAAACAGACTCAGAGATATAGAGAACAAACTAGTGGTTACCAGTGGGGAGAGGGAAGGGGGTTGGGAAATAGAGGTAAGGGGATTAAAAGGGACAAAGTATTATGTATAAAGTAAATAAGCTACAAGGATATACTGTACAGCAAAGGGAACATAGCTAATATTTGACAGTAAATTTTTGTTTTATATATAAATTTATTTATTTATTTTTGGCTGCATTGGGTCTTCGTTGCTGTGCGTGGGCTTTCTCTAGTTGTAGTGAGCGGGGGCTTCTGTTGTTGCGGAGCACAGGTTCTAGGTGCGTGGGCTTCAATAGTTGTGGCACACAGGCTCAGTAGCTGTGGCTTGCAGGCTCTAGAGCACAGGCTCAGTAGTTGTGGCACAGGGGCTTAGCTGCTCCATGGCCTGTGGGATCTTCTCGGACCAGGGATCGAACCTATGTCCCCTGCACTGGCAGGCAGATTCTTAACCACTGTGCCACCAGGGAAGTCCTACAGTAACTTTAGATGGAGTATAATCTACAAAAATTTTGAATCACTATGTTGTACACCTGAAACTAATATAATGTTGAAAATCAATTATACCTCAATAAAAACAAATAAATAAGTTTTTTTTCTTTCAAGTTTTAGGTCACATAAGACTCAACATATAGAGTAAAACCTGCTCAAGAGCCAACTCCAAGACCCTCCAGGGAGCCAGAGACCTTTTAACACACTACAAAAATCAAGCACCTCAAAAGGCTTCACTGTGAGCTGGCACATAATTTCCTTTTACCAAAATAATGCATGTTCAGCTATTGCTGAAGTTAATTCTTATCCCTTTCTCTCTTAATCCTCCATTTCTTTTTTTTTATTTTTATTTTATATTGGAGTATGGTTGATTAACAATGTTGTGTTAGTTTTGGGTGTACAGCAAAGTGATCCAGTTATACATATAATACATGTATCTATTCTTTAAATTCTTTTTCCATTTAGGTTATTGCAGAGTATTGAGCAGAGTTCCCTGTGCTATACAGTAGATCTTTGTTGGTTATCTATGTTAAATATAGCAGTGTGTACATGTCAATCCCAAACTCCCTTTCTCTAACCCTACTTGTCATAACCTTTCATTTTCATTTGGCAACCCCAATACCCAAGTTCACATCACCTAATATAAAAGGGAAAAAAAAGGAGGCAGGATTTCCAACTGAAAATAAATCAAGAGAGTTAACATCCTAACTGCCTTCCTCCTCTGCCTAGCCAGAAAAATAAGATAATTATTTAGTATAGTTATGAGGGGAAGGGGAGTACAATATTAACTATTCAAAGTTATGTACCAATTGTTTGAAATGGGAATAAATAGCATGAGAAACGAGGTAGATTTCAGGTCTTACCTTAAAATACACCAAATTCCCTATTTCTACTGTGGGGGGAAAAAGTATCAGGAAATGTTTAGAGGAGAAAATAAATTTTCTTGAAAGTCAGCTATTATCACACCATCTAAACCAACTCACCCTTAGCTAGCTTAATATTGAACAGAACTTACAACAGATATTTAAACATCAGTGTAACATTTATTCTTCCTGTGGTTACAGGAAAATTATTTTTATGAGTCTGTATAAGAAAGACATATGCATTCTGTCTCACATTAGCGTTTTATGTATCATACATGCACAAATTTAAATTCACCTCCTCTGGGATTACAATGTTCTCCAATGACAGACAACATTGTTGATTACAGTATATGTACATAACCAAGGTTTTCCAAAAACAGTCATCAGCCAAACACTGTTAATGTTTCTGTCCAATGATGAGACATTAACCATGTATTTCAATTTGACAAAGGCCCAAAAAAAGTCATCAGCCAGACACTGTTAATGTTTCTGTCCAGTGATGAGACATTAACCATGTATTTCAATTTGACAAAGGCTAAGTTTATCAGTTAGCCTTATTCCCTTTCTACGGGGGGAAGATAGTCTATTGGTTAAGAAAACCAGCTGGAATCAGGCATGGATTTGAATCTGGTTCTCTTACACAGATATGTTATCTTAAGCAAGTTTATCTAATCTCTTTGAACCTGTTTCCTCTATTGTAAAATCCCTACCTGTTAGGTTGATATGAAGATTAATATTAATAAGAGTTAACATTTATCAAGTGTTTATTGAGTAAATGGCACTGTTCTAAGTACCTTACATAAAAGCTACTTTTAAATCACTCTATGAGGCAGCAGTATTATTCTCCTCACTTTACAAATGAGGAAGCTAATGCACTGAGAGAATTAGGTGGGCCCAAATACATAAAGCTATTAAGTGGAGGAGCCAGGACTCAAACTCACTTGAACCCAAACTCTTAACTCCTATCAACATGCTAACTTAATGTATCAATATTCAAATACCTCTGTACAGTGCTTGACCCACAGGTAGCATTCAATAAAAATTAGTTATTGTGATCATTAAAAACTAAAGCCTCAGGACTCTCCTGGTCGCACTGTGGTTGAGAATCTGCCTGCCAACGCAGGGGACATGGGTTCGAGCCCTGGTCCGGGAAGATCCCACATACCGCGGAGCAACCAAGACCGTGTGCCACAATTACTGACCCTGCGTGCTCAACTACTGAGCACATGTGCTGCAACTACTGAAGCCCACCCACCTAGAGCCCGTGCTCCACAACGAGAAGCCACCAGAATGAGAAGCCCATAGAGCGCAACGAAGAGTAGCCCCTGCTCGCCGCAACTAGAGAAAGTCCGTGCACAGCAACGAAAACCCAATGCAGCCAAACAAATAAATTAACTAATGAATCAATTAAAAAAAAAACAAAACTAGAGCCTCACATACGTCTCTACATATTGGTTGCCCCAGTTATTACCCTGTTAAGAGTCAGTAAAGACGGGACAGACTCAGATAGCAAGGTGAAGAGGAAGAATGGCTTTCAGAAATAATTTTAGTAATTAAACGTTGGTTTTGTAAGTGTAACTTTAGCAAGTTATCAAAAAAGTGATGGGAAAGCAGTTTTAACAATAAAGTCCATAGGGAAAAGCACACACACACAAAAACCCCTCAAGTAATGGTAATGAACAAAGTGAGGACCAGAAAATGAATACAAAAAACAGGCAGAAACATCACTCCTGCCTGCTTCAGTGCCCTCGTGTACTCAAAAATGAATCAGAGCTTTTTCAAAGCCTGAAGAAACTCTAGCAACATTAGAAGTGCTATGTCTTAGACAGTCACCTTACTGCAGAGGGACCCAAATCTGGATACAAGCACATAAAACAAGTGGCTCAGGTCCCAACAGTTGCCACACTGTGCTTGTAAACTGCCCTGTATCCTTATGGAAAAGAAGACTGTAATTTCATTCTGCAAACATGAAATTAACGCCCACAGAGGGTAAGTGACAGCATAAGGTCAAGCAACTAGTATCACAATTAGGACAAAAACACAGATTTTCCTGAGCCATGTTCAATAAATTTTCTTTCCACTAAGCACTAATTAAGATAGTGTAGTGAGACATTTCTTAAAAAGTACCCTACCTCAGCTAAATGTTAGCAGCAGGATGACTTGGTAACCAATTTTAATTAAAATTTTTTTCCTGAAGAAAATGACCATTCTTGTTTATCACTGTATTCTCCCTGTACCTATATTACTTCATTGCACTAATAATATTTGTTGAATAAACTAAGCCCCAAGCCATCACCCTCACTGTAACCTTACAAGTTACAATAAAGCCCCAAATCATTAAATGAACTTCATTTATCCTTAAGACCACTCTCTATAAAATATCTAGCTCACAAGGCCTATTTTTATTTCATAGCCTATTATACAAAATCTTCACTATAATCTGAAAAGTCTATTATATGCAATTATAACTATATAAAATTTAAAATTCAAGGACAAGCATAAGGGCAATTCCCCACACTTAAGAAAACAACTCAAAAATTTCTAGTTTTTTGCTGAATGAATCCTTCTCTGCTCCTATGCAGTTTTAGTAACTTAGATACTCTGTGTTAAGGCTACTTGGTATTAACAGTCCCCTACAAGAAGCTTGAAAAGCCAAATGAACTTCACCACCTCTATCAAAAAACAAACAGCACCAAGAACTATTGTTCAGTCTTCACTGCCTATGTCTCTTACCCATACAACCAACTTAATTTTTCTCCTATGACAACTAAGGAAACTGGGTAGATTCAGAGGGAGCAGACCCTGGCCTATTAATAAGTAGTAAAAAGAGCCACAGGGAAATTTCCCATTACAAAAATATAAGCACACATACATCTAACCACCCATGGAAAGCCACCCTGTGCTTTCAAGTACCACTTCCAACAATATTCTACAATCAATAAGAGGCCAAATAAAGCAATAATGGAGAACAGTGAGACTAAAGTTACATGTTAAGATTTTGGGAATGAAGATTGCTAATTCAACCACCACAACTGTTATGTCTGACAAACCAAACCTCCCACTCACCTTCTCCCTTCAACACATACATACACACACACACACACACACACACACACACACGATAGTACTCACATTACGAAACTATCTGTCCAAGTTGGTCTTGTTTTAGCAAGGAGGAAACATGTCTGTGAAATATCTGGTGGGCCAGGAATCATGTGAGGTTAAATGGTAAGCAGAGAAACCACCACATAAATTATTTATCAGGAAAGCTGCCATCCTGCCACCAGCCTCCATGTTTCTGTTTTACAGAAACACTAACTGAGAAACATATTCAACTTTTATTCTACACCTACCTTTTTTTTTTCAGTAATATGACAAATGGCCGAAAGTTTATTGGGACATAGGATTGAAAAAAGAAATAAATATCTAAGTCATTATTTTAACAGTTTCCAGCTGTTAAAATAACGTTGTTGTCTTTCATCACAACTGTTGTCTTTCATCACAACTTT
Organism: Hyperoodon ampullatus; assembly: GCF_949752795.1. NCBI lineage: Eukaryota > Metazoa > Chordata > Mammalia > Artiodactyla > Ziphiidae > Hyperoodon > Hyperoodon ampullatus. The sequence goes on from NC_136917.1 coordinate 113,047,429, forward strand.
CAAGAATCCCACAAAATTCATTTAGCTTCATTATTTCTTAACTGTTTTACAGTAAAAGAGCAGTTTGCACCATGTTTATGGAAATATCCAGGCAGAACAGCTCTCTCCTCTGCAGCTAAGTACATTATGTCCTTCCCGAGACTGCTTCTACTATTTATACCTAATCATAGGTTGTGGCTCACTGGCCCAAAGACCAGCATCCTAGGACTCCTAAACGACTGTCATTTCCCTAATGTATACACAGATCTTCCTTGACTTACACTGGGCTTACTGCCCGATAAACCCATCGTAAGTTGAAAGTATTGTAAGTCAGAACTGCATTTAATACACCTAACCCACTGAACATTATAGCTTAGGCTAGCCTACCTTAAATATGCTCAGAACACTCACATTAGCCTACACTTGGGTAAAAATCATCTAACAAAAGCTTATTTTATAATAAAGTGTTAAATATCTCATGTAATTGATTGAATACTGTACTGAAAGTGAAAACAGAAAGGTTGTATGGGCACAGAACGGTTCTTTACCTTAGTGATCCTGTGGCTGACTGGGAGCTGCAGCGTGCTGCCCAGTATTACAAGAGTAAGGTACCCAGGAAAAGATCAAAATTTGAAATACGGTTCCTACTGAATGCGTATCACTTTCACATCATCTTAAAGCTGAACCACCTTAAGTCGGGGACTGTCTGTAGTTGGGGCTTCAGTAGTGCTCTGGAGTTTTATAGCTAATCTTAATTTTCCAGGAAATTAGTAAAGTCATAATTGGGAAGAGGGGTGATAAGTAAACAATCTTCATAGAGCTCCTTGCTCCTTCTCTTAACTCAAGTCAGGAGTTGTTTATAGTCATTTTAAAATACAAAGGAAAACAGTGATTGGGCACTCTTGTCTAACATAAACCCATCCTTGCACCCTAGGCAACCTACTTCTAAAACACAACGGGTAGACTATGCCCTACACTATGCCTATCATGATTAATTTGAAGTAAAACAAACAAGTTACCTTAATTTATAAGTTCATTATTGACCTGACTAGATTTTAAATTACTGATGCCACCCTCCCATTCTCAGGAGCGGAGACTGACATCCTTTCTAATGTCATCAGGGAAACAAGGCATGTGTAGAAAAGGCCTATGTCTGGATTAGGACAAATCAAGTTTGAATCTCTGAGTTTAGTCACTTCTCAGCAGTTTAAAATTGGCCAAATCTCAACTTCTGCTTCAGTAAAATATGTATAAAACGCCACTTGTCTCAAAAGACAGAGTGGAGGATGAAAGGGGATAGGTAATGTGAAGCGCCCCAATACCTAAGTAGTGCCAATATTTACACTGCCTTGAAGCAACACTTTCTGGAAGCCTCCTTTATAAGTGCCAAATACATTGTTAGGTACTTTTTCATGTCTTAAGTCTTCGGAAATCCTTTAAGCATTTTCCCCATTTCTCTGTTTTAAAGAGGTTAAATAACTAAACAGGTCACAGAAGTGATGAGTACTAATTCAAGCCCAGGTTTTTCTGACTGCAAACAGAGTATGATCTGTCTACTGTGTACCTTACATGGCTACTTTTGAAAACACATGCTTCTCTCAGTGGTTTCAACTGGAAAAGTTAGAATTGAGCAGTTTTATAAACATCATAAATTCCAAAGTGAACAATGATTTTTAGATTTTAATCAAGCCTACCATCATAGTTAAGGTTTACTATCTAAAGGACCACAATCATTTCAATAGTTGTCCTTATACTGAAACCATTATTTACAAAATCCACGTCATCAAAGGTAAACCACGGTATGGCTTGTAATATGATACTTAGCTTTAACCAGCAACCAAGGCTACTGTTGAAACCATTCCAAGAGGTCTTGGTGGCACTTGATTCATTCAGGGATTTAGTGCTTGCTATATAAATAGCACTACTTACAGTAAATCCTTGTAAAAGTCCAAGACAAGGCTACCATGCAATAAATTTCACATTTCATTTGTACTCAAGATTAAAGCCCTAAGTAGTATACAATCTACAATTCTTATGTCATATAAAAATAATTTCATTAATATTGTATAAATTGTACCACCTCACAAACTAGTCAATTGACCAAATTTGTAAACCATTAACAAAAACTTCTGGCAGAAAACTTACGGTTTAATTCTTCAATACTCCACAAGACAGATAGATATAGGACTACTTCTTATAACCCCATATTAATTCATAAATATATTCCAAAAATTAAATTCCAATAGAGGTTATGTCCTAAGCTTACAAAGCAGATAATTTATAATTGTGGTTTTAAGGCTCTTTTTGAAGAACACCTTTAAGCCTTTCCCTCCAAAACTGTGACTATGCCTATGCATATACAGGTGCCCATGCATTCTACTTAAGGTACTCCATTAAAGTCCATCTATAGCTCCCCTCAATTTATAGGAAAGTCACCAACCCCAGATAACAACTCCTTATTTAGGAAGTTATGTACAGTATTTACAGTTTTAAGAGATTTTTCTCCTAGTTTTTAAACAGTATGGTCCCTTGAAGAATTTACATTTAACAGCTCAAAATTTTTATTTACTCACAACTTTACATTAAAATGACACTTCTAAATTTTTAAAATTCCTGCAACACTAAAAAACAACAACAACAAAAAACTGGTGTCCTTTGTCCACTATTATTAAGAGTGCTCACAAGATGTGTGGCCCTGAACTAGGGGTGGCAAAGAAGAGAATTCCATGATACTGTCAAGGCTGGTGACCTTGAGAGGTTTACAGTCTCGTTGTACAGTCTATTAAAAAAAAAACCCTCCTTCCACAATTTACTGACCATTTTGCACAAATAGGTGTGGTCTCTAAACTGAAACCTTTAAATGGATAGGAAAAGGAAGACTGTAGAAAAAAGAACCGGAAAACAGATTCAGAGAAATTAAAGGAAAAACATGACCAAAGGATCAAATTTTCCAGCAACACATACCTAAGAATATGTTTAATTTACCACATATACCTAGTTTTTAAAAACCTAAAACCAATTCCACAAGAATTGTGGAACTAGGAATTTTAAAAAAAAAGATTTAGACCTAATTACTAACTCAATAGAATTGATAAAACAAAAATGACACAACTTATACAACGATTTTACCGAAAAAAATGGTACTGCAAACTATTCAGACAGCAAAAAATTTAAGCAGATGGGGAAGAAAAAAATATATGGCAGTTATGCTATACACTCCCACTGTCACGCCCATGGCAGACATCACTAATTAATCATGCAATCCTTTCCCCCTACTGAGCTTAATTTCTTCCAAAAAAACCTTCCAGTAGAAATCAGGGTGGGCATTATAACTGAACCTATTTGTTGTCCTTGATAGCTATTTTTCAAATACTGTTCAACTAAGCGAAGAACCAAAAATTTATGTATTTAAAGTTCAATGAATTTATAATAGACTTCATTTAGAGTTTTTCCCAAAACAAAATACTCTTTAAAAGTTTAAATTTTCTCTGTTGAAGAGAATAAAACATTATGGTCAACATAACCTTAATCAGGAAAAATACTCTTTTTCAAAAAAAGTACATGAGTTCTAGAAAACTGTAATAAACTATATTTTTCAGCAGCCTTCGTTTTTGACCCAGTTTGAATGAAATAACCAGAAAGCATTATTTTTTCTGAGTATCAGTAAAGTTAAAAGCAGACATACCTACATCATTCAGGGATTAAAAAATAGAAAGGTTTTAAAAAAAGGTAATATATACCTGTAAAATGAATAAGCAAAAGAAGCACTAACTTTGTTCTTGCAGTTTAAAAGAAATACCGGTCACTATTAAAACTCTAAAGAGAATGTGACCATTTTAAGTTTTGTCACTTCCTTCCAAAAAGGATTTAAGGTAGAACACAGACTCCAGAAGTGAGACGATAAAAAGGGAGATAAAAATAGATTCCTGGAACTACAGGATCATACTATGATGGGTGATGTTTAGCATAAAGTAAACTAACAGAAGTCAAAACCTGGATTCACTCTAAGTTTTAAGAGAGCACTGTGGGATAAGTGATAAAGTATTATTTCCTAAATCCTTAAGTCTAGCAAAGACTTCATAATATTCTATGAAGAAACCAGAAGGCTCCAGCTTCCTAGCACTAATAGGATTCAAGTAGTACATAAACATAGGCAAGGCTGACAGATGACAACACAATGTCAGCAATATAAACACGATAAAAGGGGGCATTTCCCCACCGCAACTCCAACCTCAATTGATACTAATACTAAAAATAATAAATTGCTTTGAGAACGAGAGTACTTCTTTAGTTTTTTCAGCAGAAGCTGATAAGTACACATGACCTCAAATTATACGTATCTTTTCCACATTATAGAGCTCCCTGTGTATAACCAGACCTTTTCCCATTGTTTCCTGTTATTTTAAAGATTCGTTTGAAAAAGTGTTTGCACTACTTTTACTTCTCAAGTCCAAAAGCAAAATGAACATTCCTGCCCAAGGCCTTTTTTCTCCCTAAAACAAGAGTGAAACATGAGCTCTCTTTAAAGACTTGCTATATTCCTAGAGTGTGTATAAAACCTTTCAAAGTCCATTTGCATCCAGCTGTCAGTTGGGGCTTTTTCATTTGGACAGGCCACTCACCTGGAGGAAAATGATTTTTAAATTTGCCTAAGTTGCCAAATCACATATGGAGACAAAAAACTGACTGTTTTTGCTCCATAAGACAAACCATTTTGAATAAATGAACATGACGCCAGGAAAGTAAGGTTAATAATCTGGGTAATTATTGCTGGAAACAACTTCAGGGACAAAGAGAAACGCTCATTTAGCTTATACTTATGGGATAGCTTTCTGCTAAATGGCTTTAATCTTATTACCAGTACTTAGTAGCAAAAAGAGGACTTTATAGAACCTATGTGATAAGTGGGAGGCGGAAATCTAAAGACTTATCAAAGTTCCTTCAGAGAGCAAATTAAGGAAAGCCACGGTTTTCCCCACTACCGAAAGGAATAAAGGGGGAGATAGGTCAGGAACCATTCCTTTTCCCTTGTCTAGCTAGAAACACAAGCGCCCCAGAAGCGCACAGCCTAGACCGAGGCTCCAGCCTCCGGCAGTGAGGAGGAACCAACAGCGATGAGTGGAGCCCAGACTACGTTCTTACCTCCTGGATGCGCTTCCTGGCCCGCTGAAGCACTTCTTCGTAGCCCTTCTGCCGCAGCTCGCTAAGGCTTTCGTAATACTCCTCCGGGTCATCGGTCTCGGTGAAGAGTACCTGGGACAGGATCTTCCAGCCACAGGTGTCCAGGCCGTGACCCAGGTAAACCTGCAGCTGGTAACACAACGTGTCGATCTCCTGCTCGGTCATCTCCGGGGCGCCCCCGAACAGCACCGTCCACATGCCCGAGGGCTCCTCGGGGAACACAGGCAGGCACGGCTCCAGCTGCGAGTTCACGGAGCACAGCTGCTGGTGCACCGCGCGCAGATCCTGAAAGGAGAAGAGCCCGGCCCAGCTGCACTCCTCGGCCGGGGACTCCAGCTCGGCGGCGGGCTGCGGCTGCTCAGCGTCCGAGAGCGCCAGCGCCGCCGGGTCCGCCTCGTCCTCCCTCACCATTTCCAGCACCTCGATCTCCTCGGTGACCGTCCCGCAGGCGCTCACTACACGCACCGACGACACCGGCGCCTCCTTGGGCGCCGGCTGGGCTGCCGCAGCGGCGGCCCCCCCCACATCCCTGCCTCCAGATGTCCTCCGGACCGGGCTGGAGTTGGCCCGCACTAGGCTCCGGAGAGGGCTCTCCGCCCCTTTGCCGGCCGAACTCCGCAGCAGTGAGTCCCCCCGAACGCTGCACGCGCTCCGCGGAGAGCCTCCCTCCGCCCAGGTCGGGCGCCTCCGGGACCCGGGGCTCCTGCCCAGAGTCGCGTTGGCAGTGGTCTCGGGGCGACCCTTGCCCGCCGGGCTGCCCGGCCCTCGGGTCCCGTCGGACGCGGGTGCGCCAGGCTCAGCGCCCCCTCGCGCCCCCGCCTGCTCCCGGGTGCCGCTCCTCTGCCTCTGGGCCGTCCGGTTGTGGCAGGTTATGGCAAACTTGCCCTCAATCTCGTTCCAGGCTACGATGAAGACGAACTTGTGCTTCTCGCGCTCGTCGAACACATGGGGCCGCACAGCCACCCAGTCCGACTCGAGCGTCTCCTCGAGCGCGAACGACATGGTGGCTCCGGCGCCAGGCCGCGGGGAAGGCGCCGCCGGCCCTGCCCGCCCGAGGACTCACCGGCTGACTGCACCGCGCCCCCAGCTCACCCTCGCCGGGAGCCTTCAGCCATCTTAGCGCGCCGGCCGGCTCTCCCCGCTCGCTCGCCCGTCTCTTCGCACTCGCACCCGCCGCGCTCCTTTGTGGTGCGGCTCGCGGGAAAGACAATACGCGTCGCAAGAGCAGGTAGTTCACATGGTCACGTGCGGCCGGATCTGTTTACAAGCCCTGCGCTGCGGCAGCGCCTCGCGCCCGCCCGGGCCCCAGAGCGAGGCCGCGGTGCTGCGTCTGCGGCGCTCCGGAGGTGAGGCGCGGGTTGCCTGGCGCCGGGCAGGCGGGTAGGTGGTCGGGACCGGGGGCTTGTGAGCCTCCGCCGCTCGCCTGGGCCGATCTCCCCGCCCCTCCTCCTTTTCTTCCCGACCCACTAGAGCCGGCGTGACGGAGGGACGCGTCTCCTAAACTCTGCGCCTCAGTATCGCCACAATGTTGCCATTCGGCTGCTGACGTCGCGGCTCCACGAGGGACGTAAACACGGGCACGTGCCGCACGCTGGTGACGCGGCGGCGGAGGCGCGCACACCCTGCTCGCGCGCGTCGGCCCCGCCCCTCTGCGTCTCCCGCCCCCGCCCGCTCGCGGCCGCGCGCCTGAGTCTTCTCTTCCTCCGACTCAGCCTCCTTCTCCGGCGGTCTGGAGCCGGTGACCCGCATGCAGAGAGAGAGGCAGGTGTACCCTGCGGGACAGGTGGCCTCCGAACCCAGGAAAAGAGGAACGAAGGTGGAGGAGCTGAGAATTTTTGAACTCCAGTCATTCAAAGGGACCCTCAGGTGTAAATTTTCCTCCATTCGCCCGGAGGGGTAACTCCTATATTGAGAAAGAAGTAGTCCGTAACGTTATGTGAACTATGTGCTAAACTTCATTGGGATCCCCTAGACTATTGGGTTCTCTCCTAGCACCCTTGCGATACAATTTAAGAGATGAAAGGAAGGTGTCTGAAGACAACCCAGTAGAACTCCAAAACAAAATAAAATTAAATGAAAATTCAGTCATGTCCCAATAGTGTGAATGTTTACATCTCAGTTCATCACTGTTTTATTGCTTCAGGATTCATCATTGTGTGCTGTTCTGTGAACCTCGTTGTGAGATCACTGACTTGAGCCTTTTGAAATAGTATTCAATTATGAGTTACCAGAATGCACATACCAAAAAAAAAATCATGTAAATCTGAAGAATTCTGTTCGTACTGAACTATGATGAAACACATTCTTAAAATTGCCTAGTGGATCTTATAATCTAGTTTATATTATTGGCATTTTTTTTCCTGATAGTATCCAATTCATATTGCGGGTATTCTGCATTCACAGTAAAGTACAATGGGAATTGTTCCTTTTATCCATATTTCTAAAATATATGCAAGACCGTTTGGATTAACCTGGCATTGTTAGCCATACTTACTTCAGTATTGTCCTGACATCTGAATAAACAGCCAAAAGCTTTAGTCCTGTCATTCAGCTGGACATTTTAGACCTGTAGATCTGCTCTGACCAAAAAAAAATAATAATAAAAAAAAATAAAATGGCACTTTGGGCGGGGCAGGATGAGCAAAAGGGAAAAGGACTGGTTTTTAAACCTTTTTACAGTTCTTTATGTGAACTATAAATTTTCAAAGCTTGTAACTGAACTTGTGGCAACTCTCAAATGCAAATCAGAAATAACACCTTTTGAAAGGCAGGAAGATAGAAAAGCCATTGCAAATCTTTATCACCAGCTAAGCAAACAATAGCACATTATAGAAAATTTTCCTTTTTTCTGTGGAAAAGTTACTACTAACAGTTTTTCTGTTAAAAAGTGATGAGATAATTATAGCTCTCTTCTTATAATACATTATAGATAAGTATAAATACTAAGAATGAATGCCAAAAAAATATGTTTATGGGAAGTATTTTTATTTACATGTATATTAAAATTGCAATATTTATCCACAACATTATGTCTTATCACAATAGTGCTAGAGAAAAATTGTTTGTGGTCACACAGGTGTTAAGTATTTTCCCCCAATACTCTGGCAACTGTGTTTTGTAAAAAAAGTTGTTTCAATGTTTCTGGTCTCCTCTATTCTCCTCTATCTTAGTAACTGTTATCCTAGAAAAAAAAAAACGAAACTGAAATTCCCATGGCAGGTGACTGTAGTACTTTACAATTCTTTATGTAAGGCTATATCTGATTGTCAAGCAAGATCTCTGAGTGTATAAATACTCCCTGGGAATAAGTAAAGCTACAGAAATCTACATTTTGACCTTGTTCCATAACCCCAGGAGGCTGGGTTGTGATTCTCCCACTGGGACTTGCTGAAAACTTCATACCATATCTTTTACTACTACTGCCATCTCGAATACCATAGGGTGTGCTGGGATTTTTGTTCTAAGTGGCAGAGTTGCTTGTTCTGCAGTGAGGACCTGCTGCAGAGCCATTCTCTACTTTGAGCCCTACTCAAAGCTGGCACCTTCCACATTGCCTGATCTATGAGCTTGAGCAATTTTCCTAGGTGTGGAATGTGTTGCATCCAAAGCCCAAGGAGGCTTAACAGTCATTGTGCTTCCTTCATTGTGGTAGTGGCTGCATCATGCACCAATCCGTCCCTTACTTTGAAGGGAATGTCCTGACATACACCTGACCATAGGATGTGCAGAAACTTTACAGAGTTGGCAAGTGCCTGAATTTTTATAGAGTTTGTCTCCCTCCCTCTGGAGTGCATATGTCTCCAGCATGCCAGCACCCTCTTACTCATCCTGCCAGATCACCATGATGTCATCAGTGTAATGTATCAATATGATATTCTGTGATATGTCCAGGTGGTCCAGATGTCTTCAGGCTAAATTATGGCAGATGGTGGGAGAGTTAACATGGCCCTGGAGCAAAGTGTTTCTGATCTTCTTTCCTGACTGGGATAGAAAAGTACACATTCGCCAAATCAATGGCTGCATATTGAGTACCAGAGACCATATTATCTGCTGTAGCAAAGAAACTACATCTGGCTGGGCAGCTGTGATCAGGACTATTTCTTGGTTGAGCTAGTCTTTAGAATCCATCTAGATTCTGCAAGGACCAGACCAGCATATTGGACAGAGCTATTCTAGGGTCAACCATGCCTACATCTTTAAGAGTGGCATTAATCTCTGCTATCCCTCTCCAGGGTTATAGTGCTTTTGATTCACTCTCTTGGCAGGAGGTAGGCAGTTTCAGATGCTTCCACTTGAACTTCCCTGCTATGATAGCTCTCATCAACAGACTCAATGTATGGGTTACTCCAACTGCCACATATGTCAATCCCAATTTATATTTGGGGACCAGGGAAATGAGTACCAGGTGACTTCACAGACCTGGTGGACCCAGACTTTGGTCAAGACGCCATTTATTACCTGGTCCACAGAGCCCACGATGAAGTCTCTGGTTGTCAACTTAGACCCTGTCCTCAGTAGTCCTTGAAATGTCTGAGAATTTCCCTTTCCCCAGTGAACAGTCACTCAGGTACACAGCCTAGATCCCTTTGGGGAAGCACTGGGGAAATCATTATGTATTGCAGAGTTCTTTGCACTAGGACTCAGTCATCTCTTCAGTCAATGGTACCAGGTCCGAAAACTGAAAACTGGGCAAAAGACTACTTTGAGTACTTCCCTCAACCTCCTGCTCATACATTATGGCTCTATTTTGACTATGTACATTAAGCAGGGTCTATTGGCTGCTCGGCTATTTTGCCCCTTGGGATGCTGTGGTTTATTAACCATCCCACATCCCAACTGTGGACATTGTGACCCTCTGACTTCGGATGGTGAAAGCTATCAATGGCCTCTATTGCTCCAGGGCCTTCTCATCCCCATTGCTATCAATGAGCCAAATTCTGTGACCACTTCTCCTGCCTTTTACCCTGGCCTACAAAGGAGAGCCACAGTGAACTTCATGGGGGTGCTGGGGCCCCTCTCACCAACACATTTCTATCAAACACCCTTGGTGAATGGCATATTCTTGGGACCTTCCTGGAAAACATATTTGTTCTGGCCTCACGTAACATACCCATTCCAGCATTCCCACTTCCCTGAGTCTTTTATTCTCTTCCTCTTTAGTATATCATGGCAATTCAAGCATTTCAGTTCAGGCTCTGGGAGGCTCATTGCTTTTTCCAGGTTTCTAGGAGTCACCCTCATGGCAAGTTTTCAACATCCACTAGGGTCTTAGCTTGGATGTTAAATTCTCTTGTCCTGAGAGAGTGACCTTCAGGTCTATAAACAATGTTAGTTACCCACAGATTTTGCATTATCAGTCTTAGGATGACAGCCCAATCTCATAACAACCCTCCACTTCCATTATCCTTGTATATTATCATTACCCTTACATTTCAAACGCCTAAATCTTCACACCAGCCACTGGTACGTGTCCACTGGTACGTTGTCCCAACTCACCCCCAGTGAAAATTTTAGAAAGAGGACTCTCCCCTTTTGCCAGGGCCTCTCAGTGGCAAAAAGAAAGAAAAGCAACTGAGGGGAGCTGAGAAGGTGAACAAAATTTACATCTGATACAAATCTGCTTTCAATGAGAGTACCTAAGAGTAGCATGCTTCATTAAGGACTTCAATATTTCTTTCAAGCTTAAAAAAACTTCCTTAGGTATTATTACAAAAAGCAACGCATGTTCATTGTAGACAAGTTTAAAACTGCAGATAAACCAAAACAAGAAACTTCAAATACTACCTAGAGATACGACTTTTAAAACCCTGGTATGGATATTTTTATACTTTTTTTCTATACTTATTTACAAAAGCGAGATCCCACTATAAATACTACTTTGTAAACTATCTTTTTCACGTAATAATGTCTCCTGAAAATTTAAGTAAGTATACATCTTTGCTACTGTTTTTGAAAGAATTCCATTGTGCAAGAATCTCCTCACTCAGTCCTGAACAGATTTTTCCTCCAATTGCAGCCTGAAGTCTCATATTTCTCTTCCTGCCCCTATGGAGTTGCACCACCAAATGTGTCAAAGTATAGAGACACCCTTATTCTGCAATTGTTTTATATACTCTACAATGTCTAATATCCTTTAAGACATCCATCCATTTATCTGTAATTTCAAAAATCTGGACATAAGATGAGCATATACTTATGCTTAGTATTTAATGGTAATTTAAATGTAAGTACAATAAAAAGTGAAAACCAGAAAAAAAAAGAATTCCACTGTGTATATTTACATAATAATGTATGTTATCAATCCCTTCAGAACCAGATTTAAGTTGTCATCACTCACATCCTTGAGCTAAATCCTAATCCTATATCTTTATATCCTAAATCTTTGAGCACTTACTGAATTGTTTCTCTTTTGTTCTCAATGTCCCATCTAGGGAATCCTTTGAAATCCACACCCTTAACCACAGTATTAAGATCCTCCAATAAGCAGATAGAATGATGGGATTAGATGTGTAAGAGAATTTGTAGGGAAACACCTCTAAGGGAAAAATGGGGAGGGAGCCAGAGCAAAGGGGAGAACTGGTGGTGGTGAAGGAATGAGGAAGAAAGGAAGTTTCAATAGAAAGCATCTTGGAGTGCAGTGCAGTTTAGAGTGTTTTCTGTAGGTCAATGGGGAATCCTCAAGCCAAAGTTACCTGTCAGAGGAGTTTCGTGTCTCACAGCAACAGTCCTGCCATATGCCCCATCTCCTCAGTCAGTGGCTGGGAGCAGCCTGGAGGAAATGTGGTGGATTCATAATGCAGCAACCCGGGCTGTCAGGATTATGCTTGGAGATCTGAGAGGAACGTTCTCATGGCTGCCACAAACACCATCTGTGCTTTACAAAAACTTGGTACTATTCATTCATTGATTCATGACACATCGAGTGCACAAATAGAGTACAATGTGGTGCTCACATTCTAGTAATTGGCTTCAGTTTGAGTGGATCATCACAAATAATTTTTTAGAAATTAGAAACAGAAATAGATTTCCAGACTCTCTTGAGGAAGATCTTCAAGGTATGGCTTCATTATCTTGTTTGAAATGATTTTTGAGGATCTAAGGTAAATTCAAAGCTAAATACTAAATGGGGTTTGAGTTCTCCCTCATTGCGTAGACCCAGTCCTGTATTCATATCACTTGATGCAGATAACCTGGGTGAGTTTTACGTAATAAAGTCTAGAACCTGAAACAATAACTGCCATTTCCAAAAAGTGTTTGAGAGAGAGAACATACCTCTCCCAAATACATACTTACTTTCCTATCCTTATATCCTTTCTTTTATATATATATGGTTTGTATTAGTTTTCTATGGCTGCTTCAACAAATTACCACCAACTTAATGACTTAAAACAACTCAAATTTATTATCTTAAGATTCTAGAGGTCAGAGGTCTGAAATGAGTCTCACTGGACTAAAGTCAAGTTGTCTGTGGGGCTGCGTTTCTTCTAGAGGCTGCAGGGCAGAATCCATTTCCTAACCCTTTCCAGCTTCTAGGGCTGCCCTCATTCACAGGTGTCTAGCCTCTCCCTCCATCTTGTAAGCCAGCAATAGTGGGCCAAATTCTTCCCACAGCACATGACATTTCTTCTCAGAGACAGATCCTGCTTCTCTTGTCACATCTCCTTTGACTCTTGACTTCTATCTACCTCCCTCTTCCATTTTTAAGGACCTTTGTGATTATATCAGACCACAAGGATAATCCAGGATAATTTTTATGTCTGCTTATTAGCAACCTTAATTCCATCTGCAACCTTAATTCCCCTTGGCCAGGTAAACTCACATAGTCACAGTTTTGAAGATTATCATGTGGATATCTTTGAGGGGTGGGGCATTATTCTACCCACCATATGTCTTATAGCTAAGGCCTCTGAAACAATATCTATTGGAAACAGTTCTGGTGTTTATTAATCTTTTGGATGTTCATGGGAATGAAACTAAAGATTTATCATTCTTAGGATATTTTTTCTAGCTTTCAGTAGCTATACATTATCATATTAAGGAAGTTGTCTTCTATTGCTATGATCTCCTTATGTATTACTCTGTAATAAACCACCCCCAAACTTAACGATTTAAAACAATTGATTATTATCGCTCATGTTACTGCAGGTTGATTGGTCTTAACTGGATGGTTCTCTCTTGAGGCTTGAGCAGGCTGGTGTCCAATATGGCTGCTTCCCTCACATGTCTGGGCTTCTGTGCTCCTCCATGGGGACTCTCTCCCACAGAGTAGCTTGTGGCGTGCATTGAGATAATCATATTTTTCTTCTTTAATCTGTTAACATTGGCAGTGTTTAACATGCAGGTTGTTTACTAGGACATGCCCTTGGGATCAAGGCCTGCGGAAAGAAAGAGGAGGGAGCAGGAGTAAGGAGAAGGAGGTCTCAAGCTGTGGTGGGGGCCTGATGCCCCTGAGTCCATGGAGATCATTGTAGCTGAGGTGCTCCTGCAGTGGGCCAGATGTTTATGCATTCACCCAGTTGTTGGATGTGGGTTGTCCCTGGAAGGGTATATAACCCTGGATGAAGCTGAAGTGATTCCCTAAAGGCGAAGACTGAATGAAGACTGTACACTGGCAACTCTCTCAGCAGGTGAGGCAATGAGCCATTCCTTGGAACAGGATCTGGGCTGTGCCTCTCCATGTCTCTTCCACAAGGTTCCTAGTAGTAGTATTTATGAGAGTAAAAAAACAGAAAAACAAAAAAACAGAAAACAAAACAAAAAAAACCCTGGAAACAACCCAAATCTTCATCATACAATAATCAATAAAGATATGTGGAATAGCTACATGATGAAAAAACATACGGCAATGACAATGAATAACTAACACCACATCTGTCAAGAGCTAGAGTCTCCGTCTGTCAGCATGGTTAAAGCTCAGAAACATGTTACATGAAAAAAGCATGTGCAGAAAAAAGCATGCCTGTCCTTTCTATAAAATTTAAAAACATTCAAAACCCAACTATATTTTATTTATGGATCATGAATATATAGGAAAAGTAATAAAATATTCATCAGGATCATAACCGCTAAATTCATCATAGTGTCTGGGAACTAGGATCAGGGAAAGGGGCTCAGAGGCTACAACTGTATCTGGAAGTTTGGTTTCTTTAAAAAAGATCTGAACTAACATGGCATTATAGCACAATGCTATTATATGATGAAATGTCTTAAGTACATGAAAGTTTATTATATTTATTTTTTCTGTGTTAAAACAACTTCATTATAAAATTAATAATTTTAAAAACTACCATGCAGTCATTAAAGCAAAATTAATTACCCTTACACACATTAACATATTGCAAAAGCAATGCTAAATGAAGAAAAGAATTTGCAGCTGGGCATATACATGATGATGCCATTTCAATTTTTTTTATTTTTTAATTTTTTTTTGCTTTTGTTTTTCTCTTTTTTTAGTTGTTTTTTTTTTCTTTTTTATATATTTTTGCCATTTCAATTTATTTTTTATTTCTTTAAATATTTTTTTTGATGTGCTGGACAGGTACATGTAAAAGTATGAGATTAGATCACTCCCTAACACCATACACAAAAATAAGCTCAAAATGGATGTGTACCATTTTTAAAGTCTTTATTGAATTTGTTACAATATTGCTTCTGTTTTATGTTTTGGTTTTTTGGCCATGAGGCATGTGGGATCTCACCTCCCCGACCAGGGATGGAACCTGTACCCCCTGCATTGGAAGGCAAAGTTTTAACCACTGGACCACCAGGGAAGTCCCCCATTTCAATTTTTAAATAAGCAAAATGACATTCTATATTATTTATAGATCTATACTCATGTGGTAAAAGTATTTTTAAATGCAAGGGCAGGGCACACACCAATAATATCCAAATAGTTTTACCTTTGAGAAGACAAGGAGATGAATAGTACTGGGGAAGGATACAAAGAAGATTTCCAGATATTCACACTGGCTCAATCTCAGTGTTGACTACATGGCTATTTATTGTATGACTCTCTGTGCTTCTTGGTATGCTTGAGATAGTTCATATTTTTTAAAAACTTAAACATTCCATTTTGATTGGTCTTTCCCTCTGGTTATAATGAAAATAACCACATCAGTATATGCCATCACTTGGTTGGCATTGAAAAGGAAAGGAAAAGAGTGTCTTCTATAAATCTCCAATTGCCATTTTTTTCTGGTATATCCTTTGCTGCACCCATTTTTTCAAAACACTGACTTAAGTGTCCCTGATTAACAACAAGTGCCCCAGTACTTTTGTGTCCAGTTATTTTTGTGGGTGTTAAAACTCCATTGCTGCAGTGGGACAAAATCACTGGTGTACTCAGGCACTGGAAGTTAAGAGAAGAAGCAAGGTAGGCAAGTCTTAGGTTATGCCTCTCTCTCATTAAAAAAATCCAGATTTTAAACAATTTTATGGAGAAAGTATATTAAGTTATAACTCTTTGCACCCTCCATATTATTTTCTGATCCCTACAAAGGGATTTTGGTGTTGTCTTTTTATTTAACATCAGTTAACATTTCTGTGTATCCACTTGGCCCACACACTAGTCAGTGTTCCATAGTTTCCATCTTGATAATGCACTGCGGTTTACTTAGCCTTACCACTATTGTTGAAGTTTTGAGATTTTTCCAACTTTCCAGTATTATAAATAGCATTTCTATGACCATCTTTGTGCAAGCTACTTCTTTTCTTTCTGGTCATTTCCTTGAGGTATAATCCTAAAGTGGAATTAGGCCAAAAGGTACGAATAGTTTTGTGATTCTAAGTTCATATTCTAGTATTATATCAATTTATCTTACATCTAAAAATGTTGGATTTACACATTTGAACATACTTTAAAAAATTTAATAGGTACAGAATGATTGTTAAAAGGTGCTTAATGAAAAGTTCTCTCAGCTGCTTTTTTAATCTTTTTTTTTTTGTGCGTGTGTGTGTCTAATTATTAAAAGTAATACTCTCACTGTGGAAAAATAAAATCAAGTAAGTGAAAGTACCCTCTAAACCCGCTCTCTTAAAAGATTCCATGTTCCGATTTGACTTAACACTCTTTCACATGATTCTATATGCATGCAATGTTTCATTTTTGAGACTTCAGGCAACATTTGGAAGTTCTTTAGAAACCCATCCAATCAAGACATCCTGTGTGCTTGAGCCTTTTCTCTCTTTGCAATTCCTCTAATTATTCCCTTTCTCTTCAAATCTACAGCTCTACTCTCTTCACCAGCTATTTTTCCTGAAGCTTCCAACATAATCCAATCTCCCAAAAATCTTTATTTGCCATGTTGGATCTTTCAACTACAAGTTTATTTTTATTCTTCACAATCTGTTCCAAACCTCAGCACCATCTCAGAACAATATCCTTGACCCCACCCCGAATTATTGAAATCAGGATCTTAGAGCATGGGACCCAGGAATCTTCACTTTCAAAAGTTCCCCAGGTGGGGCTTCCCTGGTGCCGCAGTGGTTAAGAATCTGCCTGCTAATGCAGGGGATACGAGCTCGAGCCCTAGTCTGGAAAGATCCCACGGAGATGCCACAGAGCAACTAAGCCTGTGCGCCACAGCTACTGAGCCTGCGCTCTAGAGCCCGCGAGCCACAACTACTGAAGCCTGCATGCCTAGAGCCCGTGCTCTGCAACAAAAGAAGCCACCACAATGAGAAGCCCGCGCACTGCAACGAAGGCCCAATGCAGCCAAAGGAAAAAAAAAAAAGTTCCCCAGGTGATTTTAAAATACAGGCAGGGTGAAAACCACTGTGTTGCTCTAATTTCTGGAATGATTTCTCCATACCTGCATGTTTTTACTTTTTCACTAATTGTTTTCTCCTTAATTCCCTATAAACTGGACTCTGAGTCTTCTGCTTTACTGAAACCATGAACTTAAAAAAAAAAAAAAATCAAATGCAATACCATTCAGTCCTGAGAGTAGGTGATAAGTCCAGAAGTTGCCTTTTCTGCCCCTGGTATACTTTTCGTGTTAGTTTACTTTTCGTATTTGTTTATTTCGAAGTTTCATGTTTGTTAATGTATGTTATCTACTGCTGCATTGCAAACTACCCCAAAACCTAGTGGCTTAAAACAATAAAACCATTCCTTTGCTCCGATTCTGCAGTGTGGGCAGGCCTGGGTGGAGACTGCTGATATCTGCTGCAAGTGGTGTTGGCTGGGAAGGTGTAACTGGGGCTTGAGGATCTATGATGCTTGACTCACATGTCTGGTGCCTTGGCTGCCTCATTCTTTCTCCAATGGGGAGGTTGAAATTTTTTACATAGTGGCTTGGGGCCCTCAAGAGAGCAAAAGCTGAGGTTGTCAGATTTCTTAAGGCCCAGGCCTTTGGCCAGCAGGGTGCACTTTTGCCACATTCTATTCGTGAGAGCAAGTGACAGGCCAGCCAGATTCAAGGAGAGAGGAAATAGTAGACTCCACTCTGGATGGCGAGGAATGGCATGTGTGAACAGGGATGGGAGGTTTCAAGCAGGGGAAAATGTGCATGTGGTAGACAAAGAATATCAGTTGGAATCACTGAGTGATTGAATGAAAGAACAAACGAACAAGTGAATGAATAGAGTAATAAAAAAACATACAGCAGGACTTCCCTGGTGGCGCAGTGGTTGAGAGTCCGCCTGCTCATGCAGGGGACACGGGTTCATGCCCCGGTCCGGGAGGATCCCACATGCTGCGGAGCGGCTGGGCCCGTGAGCCATGGCTGCTGTGCTTGCACGTCCGGAGCCTGTGCTCCGCAACGGGAGGGGCCACAGCAGTGAGAGGCCCGCGTACCGCAAAAAAAAAAAAAAAAAAAGTAGGACAGAAAATATTTTAAAATATACAGACAGTACATAGACAACAAAATACCCTTTTATATAAATGGAATGTATTTAATGGTAGAGACTGACTGCATTCAATTTTGCACCAAAAGGGAAGCTGAGGGAAGCAGTAGATATATTCTACATCAAGACAGATTGTGTCAGGCCAGGCCAGATGGTGTGAGGTGAAAGATGCTTCAGCTAGACCAGGAGGAAGTCTCCATGCAGGTGCCTAAGGGAGGCAGGACAGAGGTCAGATCCAGAGAGATCAGTGCTGGGTGCAGAGTGAGAGCAGGAGTGAGAAGTAAGAGAGGTTCTGCAGGTCAAGGCAGCAAGTCCAGATCAGCAATGTCAGACTCCATGACCAGAAACTCAGGACAGGAAAATGGGAGACAAAAAAGGGACCAGGCCAACAGGAGACAAGATACCAGGCATTAGCATCAAGTGTGACTGTTGACACTGGGCATACTGCTCAGCTGCCTGATCGGTGTGTCCTGGAGTCTAGGTTCACAGGGGCTGACCCAGCACTGGGTTGGTCAGCATCTGTTTTTTATTTTCTTACTGGATCATCTGTTCTATCTAAATCTGCAGAAAGAAGCAGCTTGTAGATGATATTAGTCACTTTTGCCAGAATTACCCAAAATGTAGTATGGTAGCCAGCCTCCAAGACAGCTCGCATCGATCCTCACTTCCTGGTGTTCACACCCTAGCCTAGTCCCCTCTGACATTCTCTGTGGACTGGTCTGTGGGGCCCATAGAATATGGCAAAAGTAATGATATGTCTCTTCCAAAATTAAGTTATTAAAGACTGAGGGTTCCATCCTGGGCTGTCTCCATCTCTGGTCACCCACTGTGAGGGAAGTATGTGGTCAGCTTGTGAGCAGCCCTATGGAGAGGCCCACATGGCAGGGAAATGAAGGCTCTGGCCAACAACCATGTAAGTGAACTTGAAAGTCAGATTCTCCAATCTCGTTGAGCCTTGAGATGACTGTAGCCTCTGCTAACGGTTTAACTACACCCTCATGAGAGACCCCTAGGCAATGACATGCAGCTAGGTCCCTCCAGAATTTCTGGCCCTCAGAAACCGTGTGAGATAATAAACGTGTGTAGTTTCAAGTTGCTAAATTTGGGTAATCTCTTATACAGCAATAGATACCTAATACATGTGGTCTGTATCAGAATTTTCTGGAGAGCTTATTGAACATGCAACTCTCAGGTCACATCTGAATGAAGAAAAACTATCTTTGATAGGGGCCAGCCATCTATATTTTTAACAATCTTCTGAGGTAATTCTATGTACTCTTAAACTTGAGAAACATTACCTTATGCATTTAATCCCTTAGTGTTACTTCTTCCAAATGAATTTACATTTTAATCCTAATTTCTAAGAAGACCTTATGCAATAAGTATTACCCAAGGCTTAAACACTAAACCCAGAGATTCTTGATATTTTTGAGTTCAAGACACTATTTCAAATATTACACGTTTTCGTGATATGTTTGAAACAATTAAAAGACTAAATGAATGCTAAGCAAGCCAGCGATGATTACAATCAATTACTGCTACAGCATAGCCTTGTCCATAAAAGTGTCCGTACTAAATATGCTTTCCCCTGGTTACCCTTCAGCCTTGAGGATGAATTTATTGCTCTGTATGTGCTCACTCATAAACTCAAGAGGCCAAGTTTTTCCACATTCCAGCAGGAGTATGTCAAGCTTTGTGCTAAATATGTATTAGGCCTCACCCTTATTTTTGCACTCTCTTCTATGCCTTATCATATATCCAACTGAGCACAATGTCTCACTGGTAAAAGGTTCAAACTGTGTGAGTACCATATTGATGATACTCAGCAATAGAGATGGTTGTTATATTAGTTAGGGTTCTGATATGAAGAAGATTGCATATTCAAATTGGGGTCATTCAAGAAGAGTTTAAGGAAGGGAGGATGAACAAAGGGGTAAGACAGGTGTAGGGAAACACAAGACGTAGACACTAGTAGCAGAGCCATCCCTAATGGCAAGAGGTGGGATTGGTTCCTAGAACTGGAGATGGAGAGAGGGCTGTGTGGAGAGGACCACTTGACAGGAGTTGAGATCTTTGGTGGAAGGAGGCACCCAGCCTCTAGTGACCCCCACATGGGGGGAGCAGGAGATTAATACCCAGGCCATGCTTTCTCCCCTTCCTTTATCTCTTGCCAGTGCTCTGCATTGGTCAAACCCAACAGGAAGCCAGAGGGTAGGAGAGTTCATGGTGGCAGTTCATAGAGGCCAGCCTCCTAGAGAAGGGGGGCCAGTGGTCTGGGGTTACAAGAAGGGGAGAGATAGAGAAGATGTCTACATCACAGTCATCCATCCGTCTTTGCATAAAGCCATCCTGAGAAGTTTTTAGACCTAAAATGAACTACTTCAGGCTCAATGAGACATAACGTATTTCATAATGTGAAATTTGATGAATACTTGTTTGTTTCCAAAACTTCATGACCACAAACATGGCAGTCATGTCCTCTTTAAGTCTTCATATTTCTCAACTGATTCTTAACATTTTTATTCTATCTTAATATGTGAAACTACCTTCTTGGTGATTTTAACCAGAAGTTGTAGAGGAAAATGGGCTGTCAGAAGTCGTATCTGTGATCAGGTGGCAAAGTTAGGGGAAGATGAACGTGTCCTGACATACAGTAGAATGTTGGAGAAGGTTCAGAGGTAGAAGGGGACACCTGGCCTGCGGTGAGCGGAAGGAAAGAATGGACCAGGAGGAGAGAGAAAGTTAAATACAATAGTTCGAGGCACGCTTCTGAATGTTTTTGAGCATAAGAAATAAATGGTTAGATTAACTCCACCAACTCTTCCTAGTTGATAGGCATGGTCTGTAAATGGTCCTCTTCTCCCCAGTTTGGGAGGTAAGCAGGGGCTTTATGGGTAAAAGTTCAGTACCCAGTAATTCTTCACTTTTATGGGCTTTGAACCTCTGAAATGTGGTATAGGTGGAGAGGAGGTACCTCTGTGATACCAGATCACAAAACCCAGGATTTGGAAGGGATCTTCTACCACTATGAATCTAATTTACAACATCCTTACTAGGTGAGTTCTCAGTCATCAAAGGTGGCCAGCAACAAGGAGCTCAATATTTTATCAAGCAACTTTTCCACTCTTTGCCTACTCAATCACAAAACAAACACTTTCTCCTAAGGGCGGAGATATGCTTTCTTACAACTTCTGCCCGCCATCTAGACAGGCTTAGAATAGTCTATTTCCTCTGCTATATGAAAAACTCTCCAAACACTATCCTTCCTCTTTTTTCCAGCCTTCTTTTATCCTGCTGAAATAATTAAAAATAAACAGATATACATAATTTTTTTTTTTTGCCACACCATGCAGCTTGCAGGATCTTAGTTCCCCAACCAGGGATCGAACCTGGGGTCCCGGCAGTGAGAGCACTGAGTCCTAACCACCGGCTGTCAGGGAATTCCCAGGTAAGCATAATATTTTATTGCCCACTATGAACCAGACACTGGCCTAGAGGTTTTTGTTTGTTTTGGCCACACCACAGATCATGTGGGATCTTAGTTCCCTGACCAGGGATCGAACCCATGCCCCTGTTGTGGAAGTTCAGAGTCTTAACCACTGGACTACCAGGGAATTCCCTGGCCTAGAGGTTTTGTGCACTGTATTGCTAATCTTTATAAAAACATGAGGTCAGTATTTTCATGCTCATTTTACAGGTGAGAAAGCCATACAAATTCTATGTGGCTGAGTTGGGAGTAGAAAGCAAGATGTGTGAGTCCTGCACTTCCCTGGTGGCACAGTGGTTAAGAATTCCCCTGCCAATGCAGGGGACACGGGTTCGAGACCTGGTCCAGGAAGATACCACGTGCCGCGGAGCAACTAAGCTCGTGTGCCACAACTACTGAGCCCACATGCCACAGCTACTGAAGCCCGTGCACCTAGAGCCCACGATCCGCAACAAGAGAAGCCATTGTAATGAGAAGCCTGCGCACCGCAGGGAAGAGTAGCCCCCACTCGCCACAGCTAGAGAAAGCCCACGCGCAGCAATGAAGACCCAATGCGGCCAAAAATAAATAAATAAAAAAAATTTTTTTTTAAATGTTGAATCAAGTTTTTGTGGCATGATGCCAGGAAATTCTCTCTTCCTTTGTTTTAACTCTGAAAAAAGTTGCAAAATTTTATCACTCAGCTTTCCACTGATTTAAACTCAATTTGTTGAGGTTTCATATAGCCCTGTCTTTGTGGTTAGATTTAACATAAACACAGAACCAAGACTCCCTAATAATAGACTACAGCTCTCAACCTCCTGAAAACTATGCTCCTTTATTTATATGTTATTTTTTTTTCTTACTCATTCCTTGCCTTGTATTTAAATCCTAAAATGTTGGTCAAAAACCCCATTTCGAGACATTTTAAAAATTAATAGCACAGGGCTTCCCTGGTGATGCAGTGGTTGAGAATCTCCCTGCCAATGCAGGGGACACAGGTTCAAGCCCTGGTCTGGGAAGATCCCACATGCCGTGGAGCAACTAAGCCTGTGCGCCACAACTACTCAGCCTGCGTGCCACAACTACTGAAGCCTGCGCGCCTAGAGCCTGTGCTCTGCAACAAAAGAAGCCACCACAATGAGAAGCCCATGCACCGCAACAAAGAGAAGCCCCCACTCGCCACAACTAGAGAAAGCCCACATGCAGCAAAGAAGACCCAACGGAGCCAAAAATAAAATAAATTAATTAAAAACAAAACAAAACAAAAAACCGAGCATGCACTGGCAATTCTAAACAATGTCAGTGATAAAATACTTCTCCCTAAAATAATTTTTTTGTTTAGTTGTAAAAACTTGCTTTATAGTGTTGAATAATACATATAAACTTCAAATTAGCACATTTTATTGCTTATATTTAAATAAACATTGTATTCTAATGGCAGTTAGAGAATTGTTAGTTACACAGTTGGCCCTGAACTACAAGCATTCATTTTGTAAATTCCTAAAGGTTTTGAATTATTGAGCTACATCGGGTGGGTTGTGGATGAGGGAGACACAGCTCGTGTCTGAGATCCCAGTGGTACTAATATTTCTGCATCTAGACAGTAGATGAACAGTGATGGCCTAATGACTGTGAAGATAAAGAGAACCTGAATTACTAGAATTCCGTCATTCTATGTGACTGCTTGGAGTTGCTATTAGGGTTTAAAACTTAAAACAGTGAAACAGTTTGAACTGGGAGGTGAAATTTTTTTGTCCGGTAATTTTACATTTTCTAATACCTAAACAACTTTTAGTTTTGTGGACAGAATTCAGATATGGATTAGGCCTAATTTCATAAAGACCTGATCTCATAAAGGGTTTGGGACAGACACTAAAACTCGTGACTTGGAGCAGGTTGGAACTCCTGAGCAGAAAGCTAACAAGTTTTAGTTCATACATGAAACTATTTTATTTTAGTTGGAATTCTTCTTATTTAATTGCAGTTAATCTCGAATTGTAAGTAGATAAAGTAGGGGGTTCCTGGAGAAAGAAAACCAGGCACAGCTTTCTTGACATAAGAGAAACCTTTTTAGCCTAAGTCATTGTGTTATCTAAGCCTGGTCACAATGCATGCCCCTGAACAGGTCTCAGTAATTAATGATCTTAAGGGGATAAAAGAATGCAGAAACAAACTACTGTTATTAGGCAAGAGAAGTAACAACAGCAAAGACAATATTATTAATTGTAAAGACTCCTAGTTCTGTTTCAAAGGTAAAGATTAGCTTGAAGCGCTCAATCACCAGGTCAGCTGGAACCTAAGGGATGATGATGTTTGACCTTTTCTCTGACCCTGGGAACTTCAATCCACTAAAGCTTGGACTCTATAGACCGCCCAAGGCCCTTCATGAATATGTGTATAACCTTAGCTTAAAATTTACCCAGTTTTGCTATTCTGGGAGACACTGCTTTGGGAAAGATCCCCAGTGTTCTCCTTACCTGCTATGTCCTTCCTTCCTTCTCTCAATCTTTGGCTTGGTTGAGTCTTTTGGCTCCACACCCACCAAAAGGCTAATCCAGTTTTTGGGTAATGTAATGTTATCATTCATTACTGTGAAAGACCAATATGTTGGTATAATTTTTTCCCTTAAAATTAATGTAATTAGGGGCTTCCCTGGTGGCGCAGTGGTTGAGAGTCCGCCTGCCGATGCAGGGGACACGGGTTCGTGCCCCAGTCCAGGAAGATCCCACATGCTGCAGAGCGGATGGGCCGGTGAGCCATGGCCGCTGAGCCTGCGCGTCCGGAGCCTGTGCTCCGCAACGGGAGAGGCCACAACAGTGAGAGGCCTGCGTACGGAAAAAAAAAAAAATTAATGTAATTAAATAGGATTAATTTGTTACATTTTTGGGTATATAATCTTTGTTTTGTTATTTCTTTATTTTACTGACATGTTTTGTACATACGAAGTTCAATAAATTAAAAATACACTGTTGCTTTTTCTGGCCATTATGATCAATTTGATTTCATGATGATTACTGAAAATTTTTTGTTGTATAGAGAGTTAGGAGTTTTAAAATGATCAGCTCCAGATATCAAGTAAAATAGGTATGCCAGTGATCATGCCTAAGAAGTTAGCAATAATCCCCTATCCTTATCAAAATCCAACCAACATTTTAGGCTCTAGATTTTCCAGAACTTGGTCAGATCCAGGAGGAAGGAGAAGGATAATTGATATTCCTACTTATTCCCCCTAGAAAATAAGGTAGAGCAAGAGAGAAGAAACAAAATTATTAAAGGTTACTGATATTATAACAACAGAACAACCACCAAAATGATAAAGTATGTAGAGAGCTTTTGCTAATTGGTCAAGCAGAAAATAAATCACAACAGTTTTGCAGAATTTTACAGCCTTCTTGCATCTAGAAATAAAGGACAGCCCCAGTTAGAATGGGGATACTCTGGAGGGCTTGATAACTTGGGAGGGAGGGAGGGGCTCTTGGCTGCAACCTCAGTACCAGCCTGGGGTGATCACAGACTCTGCTAGCAGCATGATTACAATTCTAAGAGGTAAGAGTGTTTTCTTTCTGCTACTGCCTCAAAATCCCTCAGGTTAGAGAAAAGTAAAAAAAGTGCTTCTGTTCCTTCTTCTCGAATTGTAGGCAGTAACTGGAAAATCTATGCCAACTTTGTCTAACATTTCTCCCACCTTATCTTTTTCTTTTCCCCACATGGGGAGTGAAGTAGAGAGGATAAAAGTGTGTAATTTGTGGGGGGCAGCGGTTAATCTCTACTTAGTTGGATAAATTACCTATCCTTTCTTCATTTGAAAAATGGGGATAATTATAGTAATAACAGTTAATGTGGTATAGTGAACACTCACTCTGCCCCAGAAGCATCTATGTGTGTATTACTTTATTTAACCCTCACAACAACCCTATGAGGTCAGAACTGTTATTAACCCCCTTTGACAAAGATAAAGCTGAAGCAACTTGTCTAAGTTTGTGTTATTGGCACCCTCTTAGCCGTACTACTATACTTAACAAGTAGAGATGTGGAGAGCATTAAATGAGAGAATGCATGTAAAACTCTTAGATTAGTGCTGACAGTGTTGAATTTTACCTTGAGCCCTGTGATCCTGGAAAATAGCTATGGTTAAAGAAACCCCCACCCTTTGTGTTCTGGAAAATGGTTTACTGCAAAGAGCCATCCTTCCCCATATGACTTACATAAGACTCATGGGTGCTCCCTTGTTTACCCCTGATAAAGGCCAGACAGGGACCCTCCAAACTCCTATTCTTTGCCTCATAAATGATGAGCTGAACTGTTTTGTCCCCACTGATGAATCGGAACAAAATATTTGTTAAACAAACTTTGGTTAGGGTTCTCTCCTTCCCTCAAGCCCCTGTACTTTGACTCGTCCTCAGCTTAAGGTGGCATGCAGCCCCTCCTTAACAGCTTCTCCTGAAAGTAGGTTGACCTCGGGGTAAAACATTCTCTGAACTACTATCAGATCAGCCACCCCAACACTTTCTTCCCACTATCCCGCTTTACATTCTTTCTAGCCTTGTGTAGTCCTCCCTATAAAAGAATAACCCATTTTACCTAACATCTGAGGCCCTTGCAGGTCTCATTATCAGAGTATTCTCCCCATTACATGAGACACCTATCCTTTCAATGAAGTCTCTCCTTAACTGAATCTGGATTTGTTTTTTGACAGTGCCTGGCACATAGTAAGCACTCAGTAAATATTAGCTAGTCTTATTATTATTATTTCATTGCATCCTCTTCCTCTGTCCTGTGCTAAAACTTTAGTATAGGCAGGAAGCAACGGGAATCCAGCTTTCTCCTTACACCTGATGGGTCTGTATTAATCTTAGTCCCCAAAGGAAATTGATTAATCAAACCTGGATAATTTGAGGAGCATTTATTTATAAGGAAGGCTACTTAAACACGTGTGGTTGGGGAGGAGAACCACACGTGATAGTAGCAATAGCTTTTACCTTCCCTGAGTCTGAGAGAACAAAAGAGGCAGATGCTGCCAGAACATGGAAGGACAGAGTCATGTAGACCAAGCCAATTGGAGAGCAGCATTGACTTTCAATCAATCAAATAACCCAGCCAACCTCTATCAGGGAATAAATATCCCACCTTACTGTCCTCTCTCCCTTGGATCTTCTGCGGTGGCACTCCGCTGATTAAATCCAACAGGAAGACAGGGGCACAGGAGTCTTGCTAATGTAATTCACACAAGTGAGCTGCAAGGGGCAGAAAGCCAGGTGGAAGAGAGCGGAGATCTGTAGGGACACATGGAAAATGTCTATAACAAAAGGGTTCACAGGTTTCTGTGTATCTTCGACTGGGTCCCTGGAAACAGATTCTGAGACAAAGAGTCACATGCAGAACGTTTATTAAGGATTTCACTCAGGAAATACAGCTTTAAGGAAGCGAGGGAGGCAGGACTCCGACAGAGGGAGAAGCTGACTCACGATGCAGGTGCAACCCAAGGCATCAGACTATTCTATCAAGAGTTCTGGACCTGGGATGGTTTTTCAGAGTCACCCCCAAACTGAGGCCAAGGGGTAGCCCTTTGCACCCATGTATCAGCCAGATAGATTACAACCTTTGTCCAAGGTGGAGCCGTGCCTGTTACCTAGGGAAATTCCCAGGGAGGGATGCAGGTGTGAGCCTTTAGCACCTGCAGGGATGGTGAAGGGATCTGGGTGGAAGACCACAGTATCCGCTACAGTGTGTATGAGGGTGAGGCAATTGCTAATTGGATGGCCAAGGACAAGTAAAGTACTGAATAATGGAATGATAGAATACACTGCTGAGTTGGTGAGAAGGATTGAAAAAGTGAAATTAGATGTTGAAAGGCATTTGAAAAACTTCAAGCTTCATCCTTGGTAAAATACATAAATAAAAATAAACCTCTTAATAACGTAGAAATAAATGGATAACTCCTTAACATGGCAAAGTACCTATATCTCAACCCAAGAGCTAGAATCACGCTTAATGGGAAACATCAACCTCCTTCCCATGAAAGTTAAGGACAAGTCAAGGACATCCATACTCACCATGATTATTTAATGTTGTTCTGGAATTAGTAACCAATGAGAAAAAAGAAAAGATATAAGAGGTATAAAAGTGGGAAAGGAGGAGTAAATTTTTCATTAGAATTATAAAGATAAAATATTTGTCACCTATCAAATTAGAAAAGATAAAGAAGTTTGATAATATAGTTGGTTAGTCCCTAACTACAGTCCTCTCTGGACCTTGAGATGAAATGCTACATCACTGTTAAAATGAATGAAGCAGATTTGTTTGTATTAATATAAAGTGATTGTCAAGATATACTGTTGAGCAAAAAGAATCAGGATGCAGAAAAATGTGCTATTAATTAGTATGCTGTTTTTGTTGTTTTTAAAAAACAACGTATATTCATAGAAAAATCTTTAAGACAGATACATAAGAAAACTGATAACAACAGCTATTACTGGAGATCAAAACTAGATATTTGGGAGAGCTGAATAAGAAGAAAACATTTTTATTACATTGTTTTGTACCTTTGACTTTTGTGCCTATTCAAAAATTAATGTAAATTAATCAATGGACAAAAGAGATGGACCCAAATTAGGCAAGTATTTAAAATAACACAACTAACAACAAATTTTTATACATAGCAACTATAGGAACAACAAAACAATTAACTTCCTTTCCCCAAAAGGAGCTGGGGAGAAATATGGAAAACTGGATTAAAATTAATAATAATGAGTCAGAGGTGGATTACAGAGATTTATCCCCCTCCACCCTGTAGCTCTGGGGAAGAGCAGGGGACTCTTTTTGTGTTTTGGCTAAGAAAATGACTGTTACAACATTCTCTGAAATCTATTCAATTTTTGATTTTATGGACAAAATTCAGATAGGAGCCAGGCTTGTAAAGCCTTGTCTCACAATAGGCTTGGGGTAAACACCAGGGGGCACCTTTCTTTTTTTTTTTTTTTTTTTAGCTAATTGGGCCTCTCACTGTTGTGGCCTCTCCCGTTGCGGAGCACAGGCTCCGGACGCGCAGGCTCAGCGGCCATGGCTCACGGGCCCAGCCGCTCCGCGGCATGTGGGATCCTCCCGCATCGGGGCACGAACCCGCGTCCCCTGCATCGGCAGGCGGACTCTCAACCACTGCGCCACCAGGGAAGCCCGGGGCACCTTTCTTGAGCATGTTTATCAGGTGTAAGTGTCTCCCAGTCTCTCAGCATTTGCGGTGAGGCACGCTTGGACTGGGATGTGGCTGAGCCCACCAGGGGACTGTACACCAGCTGAAGGACAATGACCTCTGTTACCCTCCTGTCTTATGCAGCAAGCATGAGAGTTTCTCTTATGGCTCAAGAAGGCACCTTGAGACAAAGTGGTTGAACACAGGTGATAGCTGCCCAGAACCTGGAGATCTTGTGAATTACCACTGAAAAAAGGGGAAATCTCATTGCCCTGCAAGCCAGTTTGAACCTGTTCACTCACTGGACAATCCTTACTGTTGGCCTTCACAGGGCTTAACATGGATCCCAAGACTTTAAATAACCTTCTTTTGATGGCCTTTCAAAATGTAAGGGACCCAAGAAAAGATGATGAGAGCAAACAGCACTCTCAAGGAAGCCACTTTTTCTTACTGGAATGCAAGCCCTTTTGCCATAGCAAATCATATAGATTAAGCCTCTGTATACTTATGATATAATTTTTTAAATTGAAGTATAGTTGATTTACAATGTTGTGTTAATTTCTGCTGTACAGCAAAGTGATTCAGTTTTATATATATACACATTCTTTTTTTTAAATATTCTTTTCCATTATGGCTTATCACAGGATATTGAATATAGTTCTCTATGCTATACCTTGTTGTTTATCCATTCTATATATAATAGTTTACATCTGCTAATCCCAACCTCCCACTCCATCCCTCCCCCAAACCCCTCCCCCTTGGCAACCACAAGTCTGTTCTCTATTTTTTTTTCCCCTGGCCATGCTGCGCGGCTTGCAGGATCTTAGTTCACCAACTAGGGATCGAACCCAGGCCCACATTAGTGAAAGCTTGGAGTCCTAACCACTGGACTGTCAGGGAATTCCCCACAGGTCTGTTCTCTATGTCCGTGAGTCTGTTTCTGTTTCTTAGGTAGGTTCATTTGTGTCATATTTTAGATTCTACATGTAACTGGTATATGATATAGTTTTAATAGCATGTTATTATGGGAGGAGTCTTTATAAGCAGTCATTTCTATTATCCAACTTCTATCAGAAAGAATGGCTCAAGTTCCAGTTGCTGCCTTCCATGGCCATCACCAGAATTCAAACAGGTCCGTGCAGAGGGTCAAGTTATGCAGGTGCCTGGCTGTACATTTTGTAGCTAATTCATTCTGGCAGGCATGTCAGGAAATTACGCTGTTCAGAATCAAATGTTCCACAGGAACATTACTGGACTTTTTCTATGGCTGAGTGGCAAAACTGATGATACCTACTCTGAAAATTTTCCAGGTCAAGCTTATGTGTACCAGTCTGTGCCCAAGAATGCTTGCTAGGAAGATGAGTCCCATGCAATTCTGCAGATTTGTATGTTTCTCCAAGGACCTCACCCAGGTGCTAGAATAGAGGCAAAGTTTTCGTCAGGGAAAATTTGGGCTTTGGCTCAGGTTTTCTACAGTCCATCTTCCCTCAGAACAGAGAGTTTGGGGCAGGATTTTCTTTTTTTTTTTTGGCCGTGTGCATTACGGGATCTTGGTTCCCTAACCAGGTATTGAACCTGGGCCATGGCCGTGAAAGCCCAGAATCCTAACCTCTAGGCCCCCAGGGGACTACCTAAGGCAGCATTTTCAACTTGCTTAATAGAATGTCAGCCTTGCTACCTGCTTCCTTGATGTACAAGATTTATGTATCTTATATCAGTCAACAACATAAAATCCTAACACTACATTCTGGTTGGAGAATGACCTTGAACTGTCAATTACTTTCCTTTTTTCAAAAGCTAAGCAGAGAAAAGTGACATTTAGTAAAGATTAAGGGACATGTTATCCATCTATTTTTTGGTGACTTTTAAGATCTGTCCTGGTATCACATTAGATCGTGGTAGAGCTGTATATTTATGTGACATTAACTTAGTCTTCCCCAGAATCACCATTACTGTTTATCTTTTAGAGAGTGCAAAGACCAGATTTGCTATAAAGCTTTTGAAGTTGTTGACTAAAATATCTAGCAGTGTCTCTGACATAAGACATTGCATGATGGGTTTATTTTATTTTAGAGTTTAGTACTAGGGGAAAAATCCCTTCTAAAAAAACTGCCTTCCAAATTTGCCTTTCTAAGAGCAATACATTGCATAGCTCTTCTTTCTCTGGTTGGCAAAAATAGAATTAATAATCATGCACAGTTAACATGTTAGCCTTTGGGGCTAGAGTATATGCTTCCTCCTCCTTTTTATGACTTTGGTATTATATATCCATCCCAATAAATGTGTTCTATATGCATCTCTTACTGGAAGTTACTGTAAGGCCTAAATTTATTTTTAGAAAAAGTAGGGCTATGAATTTATATTACCATGAAATACTTCCATAAAAGCAACACTATGTTCATTTGAAAAAATAAAGTAACAGCAAAACCCCAACAAGAGCAAGAGACTATACCCAGGCAAGGAACAAGATTTTAAAAATATAAAATCTGAGAAAGAAAGAGTAGAAGGATTCATTTATTTTTTCATTTACTCATTCTTAAATTCATTCCTAGGAGTTGAAGTTTTGATAAATTCATTGATTCTCTAAACGCAGTAGTAAACATTAGGTATGCCAAACTCCGTGTTGGAGGCTGCCACTTATACCCTCTTGGGAGATCCCAGGAAAGGATCAGAGTGAGGAAAAGAATGATAGTGGGGAGAGCGGCAGGTGTCCTAGATCCACTCAAAATGTGTGCCCACCAATTTAAGCTGCCTTGGTTGGTCAGTCCTGACTCTTCCTGGCACAGTTCAGAAATGTCATAAACTCTGTGAGGGCAAGGATTTTTACCAGGCCCAATGAGCTCAGGTTTTCTATTAAATATTTAGGGAATGAATGAGTAAATGAAAAAGTGAGTCAGTGTTATAGGTCACTATGATGATGGCAATCCAAGTCTCCCACGGCCTGAGCTCCTGCCTTCACGCTCAAGTTTCTTTTGTTGCCAGGAGATGGTAGCCCTATCTCGGGGGACTCTGGGAAGCAGTTTCCTTGACAGACTTCGCCTCAGTGGGTTGTAGGTGTTGGAAAGGGGATTCACGCCCTTTCTCCACCCAAACTCCACCCCTATAAAGTTGGTTGTGTTTTAAAATATTGTGTTCTTTAGACTACCTGTAAATCTCCAATTTTCATTTCTCCTAATTTTTCATAGCTGGATACAAGACAATGTAATGTGAACAATATCTTGGGCCTTCTGAAGCTTTGTGATAAAATCATATACATTTAAAAAAAATCATGACATTGGGGAATCACTCTAATCCAATGGTTCTCAAACTTTTTTTTGTCCACTCGGCTTGTGAGATCTTAGTTCCCCGACCAGGGATCAAACCCGTGCCCCCTGCAGTGGAAGTGCGGAGTCTTAACCACTGGACTGCCAGGGAATTCCCCAATGGTTCAAAAACTTTAGTGTGTATCAAAATCACCTAGAGGGATTGTTACAATTCACGTTGCTGGGTCCCACTTTCAGAATTTCTGATTCACTAGACCTGGGGTGGGGCTCAAGAATTTGCATTTCTAACAAAGTAATGTTGAAACTGCTAGTCCAGGGATCACGCTTTGAGAAACGCAGCTCTAAACCAACTTTCTTCACCCAGCCATCTGCCTGTTGTGACCTTGTTGTGGCTTCTGCTCTGAATGCGGTTGGCAAATGTGCACAATGGCTTCAGGAGTGTGAGACTGACTAATCTGGTGGCTGTGAACTGCGTTATCTACAGCTGGTGGCTGGTTGCAAAATGGAGCAATTAAGGATTAAAACATAAATCACAGGAAATTAATATGAAGCACCACTGAGAATAAAACCCATAAAATTCCTGGCATTCCTCTGTTTTGGTCATACACACGTGCATCCTGCTTTGTGTTGCTATTCTACCCAACATGGATGAGACTACACCCAGAACAAACAAAGGACTGTCTCTGCCATCAGAGAATGATAAGGTCACAGGCAGGCAAGAGGATGAAAGTAAATTCGATGAAATAAGATTCTGGTCCTGATCATAAAGAAAAAGGCCATTATATTATTTTAATTTAATAAATATCCATTTTCAGTCTGTAGCTTGTGACACAGTGGAAATCTGAATTTCTGTTGCCTCCAAAGAATTATTTCTTTATGCCAAAATAATTCCTCTCTGAATATTTTCTACGAGTCAGAACTTCATATGACTATTTCATAAGAACTCATTATTGATTTTGATGATGTGGCATCTTAGAATAAAAACCTGAAGCGTACTGTAAGATAAACATGAACTTGAAATATAGGTTGACGAAGTGGAAACAAGCTGAAATTTTATAATGCTGATTAATAATTCATTTGACATCCTAGAAATTTATATTTGGATTTCCTCTTATATACCCTCATTTTAAAAAGTTTAAGTTGATTAGCACCAAGTAAAATGAATCGATATAAAGTCTGGAAAATCTGGTTGCATTGATTGGACAAAAATTAGTTTGCAAAACCTTCTTTTTATTATGTCCCTTCCATGAGGTCACAAAGTCACTTTTCATATCACAGACATCCCCAAATGATTACTTATTCCTTAATGTTTTCTTTGACTAATCGGAGCAAGATGACAGTTTCTTTTTTATTCATCCTACTAATCTCTGAGTGTTATTTATCTAAATCTGCTCCATCTACTATTCATAATGATTGCATCGATGCACGTAAGTTAAGGTGGAATTGATTTAAATAAAATGCATTTAAATTTAAATTACTACCCAAGAAGATGGAATGTAATAACTTCGACTGCAGCTTCCTATCTCTTATTTAATTTAACCATAATATGGTTCTCAACTGGTAAATAGATAGTTTCATTTTTAGAAGACCTATGCTATACATTTCAAGTGTTGACTGAGTTTGATAATTTCTCAAATTATTTTTACTGTCTAATCAGGAAAATGAAGCATTTGAAACAAATAGATGTAAATTCATTGAGAGGGTTAAACACCTCTGAGTCAATGGGTTTAATCATGATTTTGCTTGACATATTTTACATGTCAGTATATCAAACAATACACAAAACAATGTACATGTCCATAAATGTTTTATTTGATTAAAACAAAACATGCTGAAAAACTTCTAAAGACACACAAAAATGTTCAAATTCCCAAAACTTGAAGAAAAAAATCTTTCACCCCAGCTCCCTGTCTCCTTGGGGCCAGGGTACAGCACAGGAAATAATGCAGACTCATGTTTGCAATCATTCCTTTGAAGGAATTAACACAGGGCATGAGGGATATCTTGCTGCAGAATCTAATCTTGCTTGAAGAAAAAAAAAGGCTACAATTTTAGAGTCTTGGCCTGGCTTGTGTACAGGGTAATGAGCTAGGTGAGTTTAGAAGCTTAAAACAAGCACAAAGAGCATGTTAACATGGCTAAGCAGTAATGTGGTGTGCCATATCCACTGTGGATTTGAGTCTCTGAGCTGATCACTTTATGTAGAAAAGGCTATTTAGTTCTCTTAATGTACTTTAAGTATACTACTTTTGAAAATTATTATTTTTTCCTTAGAAGGTATCGTGTGTGTGTGTGTATGTGTGTGTGTGTGTGTGTGTGTGTGTGTGTGATTTAATACTCACCTCCAGGATGCTCTAGAATAATGAAGGATATATCTTCAGGTTACATTGGGAGTCCAGATCTTGGAATACTGAAGCTCACACCAGGCTGTCCTGGACTAACTCAAACATATAACTGCCACACATTGATTGGACTTAAGAGATTTTTAAAGTTTCCTTATACATTTATAAATAATCTTTCAGGGTGGGTTAATTGTGCAGAACTAATGTTACCTAAACAGCTAACAAATGCTTAAGTAGTACCTCACAACAGGTCCTCACAATGATGCTGTGAGGCTTATTAGCTTCATTTTTCAGAAGTAGAAGCTGAGGCACAGAAAGACTAAGTAACTTTGCTTAGTTCCTCCAATGGTAAGTAAGTGATAGAGCTGGGATTAGGCCCTTGTCATTCTGGGTCAGGGGTCATGAGCCTTTACTCTGTGTGTGTGTGTGCGCGTGTGTGTGTGCGCGCGCGCACGTGTGCGTGTGTGTGTGATACTTTGAAAAAAGAAAACCTCATCAAAGTTGGGGCACGTTCTGCTCATGGTAGCAGTTGTTGTCCTTGAGGGTGAATGTTCTTTTGGTTCTTTTTTAAAAAAAGTGTGTAAACTTGAAACTGAGGGCAGTCATTAGTTAGATCCTTTAAACCATAACTTGCTGAATAAATAATCCTGTAACTTGCCTTCACTGATCAAACTCGCCTGAAGCGTTCTTGCAGGTTGCATACTCTCCAAGCTTCACGTAGCTTAGACAATGTACCACAAATCTCCTTTAACTGCCCTCTATAGATAATGCCTCTAGAGTGTGGGTTGCTATAGTAATAGTTACTTAAGTTGTTTTTCAGGAACATGGAGCTACTCTTGCCCAGATCAAACAGCTTAAGACTGCCAACCATTCATCTGGGTCTGCCCAAGTGTCCAATGGATGATCTTTTGATGTCAGAGATCCAAAAACCCCACCCTCAGATCATGCTAACGCTGCCATTTTCTGAACAGGCATCCCATGACGAAGCATGTAACTCAGATAGGCCTGCACAGCACACCAATCACTTCACCTTTTCTTGACTCCAGTCATCTTTCCCCACACCTCAGATCATGCCGCTTCCTTATCCTGTAAATATCCTGAGCCCCTCGCCTTCAGGAAGGCAGATTTGAGACTTGCTCTCCCGTCTCCTTGCTTGGTTACCTTGTGAATAAACCTTTTCTCTGCTGCAAACCTCAGCATCTCAGCATTTGGCTTGCTGTGCTTTGGGCAAACCTGGTTCGGTAATAAACTGTCTTCTGAAGGACAGTGGGCCTTTGTTAATGGAGATTTTCAGCCAGAGTATGTTTTTGGGTACTGCATCTCAGAAAAGGCAGAACCTCTCGGAAAAGAGCAACAGAACTAGCAAGGGCATGGAACAGCTTCTATATGAAGCAAGAATAAGACACTCAAGACACTTCCTTCTGATATCCCCAACTCCCAGCCCCGTCAGAGTCAGCAATAGATGGGAGAAGAGTTACTGTTCTAGAAGCTGGGAGTTTTAGGATTTTCTTGGCTATTCCTTTAACTAGGTGTGTGGATGTGAGTAAGCCTCATAACATCGCTGATCTTGGTTTCCTTATCTGTAAGATGGATTCTGGATTTCCAGGGAAAATTTTCTACACCAAGGCAGCATAGGGTGTCAGTTAGCAGTATTTTTTCTGGAACCAGATCACCTGAGTTTGTAACACAGTTCTCATCTAACTTCTCAGTGCCTATATTCATCATCTATAAAACAGCGATATTAATTTCTTTTTCACAGCTTTGGGGTTATGATGGGTTGATACATATAAGCCCTTTAAAATGGTACTTGGGGGACTTCCCTGGCGGTCCAGCGGTTAAGACTGCATTTTCACTGCAGGGGGTTTGGGTTTGATCTCTGGTCAGGGAACTAAGATTCTTCGTGCCACATGGCCTAAAATAAAATAAAATAGTGCTTGGCACTTAGTAAGTTCTCAGTAAATATTAGCTCTTACTGCTATGGGTTTCTAGTACAGTTTCAGGGTCCAACTTTTTGGGGTTTTTTAAATTTAATTTTATTTATTTCTTTATACAGCAGGTTCTTATTATTTATGTATTTTATGCATATTAGTGTAGTCCAACTTTATACAACTGAGATTATTTAGACAAGTCATCATCTTGGATCCTTTTTCTTGGTCTTTCCTAGCTTAAGAGGCTCAAGGAATAAGAATTCTTTTTGTGATCCCATTCTGTTCTCACTCTTACCCAAGCTGCCCTCCCCGCAACTCTCAGCTGTTGTCAAGGCAGGGATTCAGGCAGGTGGAGGCAAGAGTTGGCGCAAGAAGGAAGAATGGGTTATTAAGGTGAGATGAAGGGCTGAGTGTGTTAGTACAAGTTGTGTATAACTTGGCAACCACTTATGTACTAATACATATGAAGCTTGTTTCCCTTATGCAAAGTCAACACTGAGGATGAGCTTAGACAGCTGGAGGTATCACCCTGCCAGGAGGGTCCCACCATCTCCTCTGCCACCACCTGTCTCACTCCTTGCATTCCGTTAGTCTCCTATCCCATCAACACTGGCTGTCACCACTACTGACATGTCATAATGTCAAGTGAGGTGTCCAGATGCCAGTGCAGAAATTGCCTATTTCTACTCCATCTCCAGAGAGGAGCTTCATGAGTCAAGGCACTGCCAGAGCTGGATTTATCCTGGAAAAGGGTAAGTGAAACAAAATCATTTTAAAGTTGAGATTTTATCAAAATACAATGTTATAAAGCTCTCCACAAAACAAACAAAAATCCTATGGGATTTTCCTTAAGGTATACTCAAGTTCAAACATGTCATTATAGACTGATAATTTAAATTATGAGCTACATCTTAATTTAAAATATATACTCTTAATTTTAAATATATTTTTCTTAAAACTTTGCATTTTAGGAATGAAAACGTCTTTTGAGACCATTCATTCCGTGTCAGCATTTTTTCGATGAGGGAACTGAGAGGTAGTGAGGTGAAAGATACTCGCCCTTGTTCATGGGGCTCATTAGCAGAGCTGGGGCAAGAACAGAATTCTCAGTCAAGAATATTTACTTTAAACCACAGACGACTCCTCCTCCAAATAAATTACTGTCATTACATTGCAAAGGGTTCCAGCACGGGAGGACAAGTGAAACTAGTTGCATCAACAGCTCATCCAGAATGGTGGTTAAGGGTACGGGCCCGGGGCTAGACCAGCAGGGTCGGAATACTGTCCTCCCCACTTCCTAGCAGTGTGATCATAGGCAGGTTATCCCATCTCTCCGTGAAGTCACAGCTAACCTGATTGCAGATGTTTCAGTGTGTCTGGAGAGTGTTCCTCTTTATATTAGGGGCAGAATCAGTATTGGATGCATGTAAATCAGGAGCCATTTATGTATCGGGGTGTTCAGTTCTTAATTAAATTTATTTCTGAAAGGCACACTATGAGTATCTAGTGGAGTGATAGTTTTTAGCTTTGCTAAATTAGAATATTTAGGGATGTCTACATCCTGGATCCTTTTCTAGGTCTCTCCCAGATTAAGAGCCTTGCGAAATCAGAATTCTCTAACTCCATCCTGTTCCTACCTTTGTCCAAGCAGATACTCGCCCGACTCTATAATTCTGAGGATGGAGACCTGAGCCGGCTATGATGTCAGCCGTATCTCCAGTGCCAGCCCAATGCCTGAAACAGAAATGTCTGTGAAGGTTAATACTGTGAGATCCCTAGGATTTGGATATAGAAATGGTTTGGGGTTGATCATCTAGTTGAGATTGGAGATTAGGGAGCTTGAATTGAAACTGTGTTTGCTGTATGAAATGATTAAAGGTGTGTGGTTAATGTCCCCTCACGCCAGTGCTTAAAATCAAGAATCAGGGCTTCCCTGGTGGCGCAGTGGTTGAGAGTCCGCCTGCCGATGCAAGGGACACGGGTTCGTGCCCCGGTCCAGGAAGATCCCACATGCCGCGGAGTGGCTAGGCCCGTGAGCCATGGCCACTGAGCCTGCACGTCCGGAGCCTGTGCTACGCAACGGGAGAGGCCACAACAGTGAGAGGCCCGTGTACCACAAAAAAAAAAAAAAAAAAAAAAGAATCGATGAATATGTGAATGAATGAAGGGCTGAGTGAATGAATGAAGATGGTAGAGCTACAGCTTTGTTGTAGTAGACACCACCACTGGGATACATCCTCCAAGCAATACGGGGAGGAAAGAATCTCAGAATGGGACCTGAGATGGACTAATCCAATATAAAATGGGTATTAATGTATCATCTTTACCTGTCGACATCCCTAGGCTGGAGAAGTCAGCATTATAATGATTACTCAAGAGATGCTTTCAATGTCCTTGCAGGAAGACAAACAACTTGAACCTGGTCTTTGACCAAAGACCTGTGACCCAGTTTAGAAAATAATATTCTAGTGTGTTTATACTTACTGATGAGGCTGTCATCACTTTTTCAATTTACCTCCCAGTGGTATAAGATTAATGAGCTAACCATTTTACATCCTGATGTGAAAGAAACTCATATGTATAAACTATTACTGTCATGTTTATAATCCAGAATGATTTGATGAAGTAGTACATTTAGATACCTAAATGATAATGAAGTTTTTAATTTATTTGCTTGATTTGTTGAATTTTAAATTAACTTGAGTTTTTAATTGGACTGTGGGTTTTTAATTCACAAGGGACCAAGAAGTATATGTCTCCTCTTTGTTGACAAGCCCTACCTTCTCCATGGATTCCTGGTGTCTACTTTTTTTGCATTTATTTTTATTTCTATCTGGAAACTTGTCTGACTGGTCTTTGCCACTGAAGACATGACATTGTGCGAAAGTCTTGGCATTCCTTGCTTGATAACTGCACAAATGACTAATTAAGTGCGAGCAAATTCTTCTTGGATAACTTCATCACATAGTTCCAGAGAATCACTAGTACATGATGGTCATTAAAGGTTTTTTTTTCCTTTTAAAATGACTACAATACTTTTAAAAATAGCAAATTGCTTTATTTTCTTTCCTTTCCAGAGGTTTTAATTTTTCTTATTTAGTCTTCATGGCTAGATTTTTTTTTTTTTTTTTCGCGGTACGCAGGCCCCTCACTGCTGTGGCCTCTCCCATTGCGGAGCACAGGCTCCGGACGCGCAGGCCCAGCAGCCATGGCTCACGGGCCCAGCCGCTCCACGGCATGTGGAACCCTCCCGAACCGGGGCACGAACCCGTGTCCCCTGCATCGGCAGGCAGACTCCCAACCACTGCGCCACCAGGGAAGCCCCTAGACTTCTTTTAGAAGCTTGAAAATCATTTCTCCCTTGTTATTAGGGCCTTTTTGGCAGGCACTGCTTTTTCACTGGAACTGAACTATGGCTTGATTTATTTTTATTATTTCTGTATTTGTTTCACAATGTAATTAATATTATCAAAACTGTTCTTGGAACAGAGCTTAATCCCTCCGCTTTTGTTTCTGATACTAGGATGATTAGGTCTGGAGATATAAATTTAAAAAAAATTGTATGCCAGGCATAATAGCAGTGGTAGCATTCCTTAATCTTCCTGCTTCTGCTCACGTTTGTTTACACGCACATCCATCTGTAACGTCTCAGAATTAATCACTGTTCCTCCATGCTAGAGAAAATTGAGAAGCCTCACTTCTGAGCCTTTATAAATGAACTTCTTCCTACAAACGGACCATAAGATCCACAGTCACTGACACAAATTCCCTTTTCTAAGGAAGTCACTGCTTTTAACATGCCACTCCTTAGCCTCCCTTAGCCAGAATACTTAATTGAAATATCCTCATTTTAAAATCTTGGGTTCTTTAATAAAAATAAATTTCAGCAATGCTGTTTTCATTCCTTCTGTCTCTTCTTTCTTTTTAATCCCACGCTTAACCCTTTGTGACCCAGAGGGATTTTCAGGTCCCTTAGTAAAAATATTCTTGCAGTCTGGGATGCTGGACCACAAGGACCTCAAGTGACAAATGTCCTGTTAGAATTTAGGTTCCACTGATGACAGATTGTGCAATAAATAGTTCGATAGTGAGTTACTGTTTTTATTTATTTATTTATTTAACCAAAAGAGGGTATTTCTTTTCTCTTTAAGAGCATTGACTTTTAAGTTGCTAAGGAACCACAGTTCAGTCTATAGGCGTTATTCTATGAATTTGGCTCTTACCTTAATATGCCTACATTTCATTTATTTCATTATTCTTTTCTGCCACAAAATTACTGCTGTACTCTGTCTAAGATCCTCTTCTTCACACACCCTTCTCTGGTCTCTAAAGGAAACCTGGAAAAAGATGGAGGTCCAAGCCCAGGGACTTCTGGAAAAGGACAAAGAAGATGGGGAGGCTGGGGAGTGGGTGGGGTAGAGCTGCCCTCAACACTTCAGGGCACCTTCTTCCCCAGCTAGCTAACCTGAGGCCAAAACTTGGCCTCTTCAGCTTCCTTTGGCTTCTGCGCTTGACTTGAAGACCCTCCTCCAGGCTGACTGCCTTAGAAGGCAATTGGTTATCTTCCTTCTTGGCCCACAGGGTGATTCTGCCACTGTACCCGCTGGCCTGGCCTCATGGAAATCTGACAAGCCTGCCTTGCAGAGACATAACAGATTGGCTTCTTTCTCTTCTTTCCTTTATTACAGTCAGAGAGAGGCCCAGAGGAGGAGGAGGCTGCGGGCATAGAAGTCACCCTCTACAAGGGAGCTCTTGTGAAATTCGCTCTGCAGGGAAAACAATACTGTGGGGTGTCGTATTCAGTTGTGTTGTCTGTCTCTGGCATGACAATTTGAACAGTACTGTTTCCCTGATCTGTTTGGGCTTGGTTTCCATTCTTGCATAATGCACATGCTGGGTTCTTTGTACTGTGGATAACAGAGTGCCCACAGTTACCTGGGCTGGGAGAGCTGCAGGGTTCTTTAATTTTATGAATCAAGCGGAGTCCAAGATGCATATTTTTAAAATCTCATATTTTTATTGCTAGAACAACATATCA
The DNA here is from genome assembly GCF_949752795.1 of Hyperoodon ampullatus. Lineage (NCBI taxonomy): Eukaryota > Metazoa > Chordata > Mammalia > Artiodactyla > Ziphiidae > Hyperoodon > Hyperoodon ampullatus. The sequence goes on from NC_136917.1 coordinate 113,088,664, forward strand.
ACATTGAAGATCAGTTTTAATCATTATTAACTATTTTAGCTATACAAAAAATACATTAGTTCTCATCTCTCGTTGAGTGGGAGAGAACTGGGTGCTCATTAGAATCACCTGGGAGCTTTTCAAATTACTGAGGCCCAGGCCTTACTCTAAACCAGCTGAATGTGAATCTGTAAGGTGGTGCCCTGGCAACCCTTTTTTTTTTTTTTTAAATAAATTTATTTATTTATTCATTTTTGGCTGCGTTGGGTCTTTGTTGCTGCATGCGGGCTTTCTCTAGTTGCGGCGAGCGGGGGCTACTCTTCATTGCGGTGCATGGGCTTCTCATTGCTGTGGCTTCTCCTGTTGTGGAGCACGGGCTCTAGGCGTGTGGGCTTCAGTAGTTGTGGCACGTGGGCTCACTAGCTGTGGCTCGTGGGCTCTAGAGCGCAGGCTCAGTTGTTGTGACCACGGGCTTAATTGCTCCCTGGTATGTGGGATCTTCCCAGGCCAGGGCTTGAACCTGTGTCTCCTGCATTGGCAGGTGGATTCTTAACCACTGTGCCACCCCGGAAGTCCGGCAACTGTATTTTTAATGAACTCCTCAGGTGAGTCAAGAACCACTGGTAGAAGATAATATTGTTAAATAACCAGTTTACTCTCCAACCAGCTTAAGAAGTAATCTCTCCCTGTGAATCCCTCCCAAGGGAAGGGAAATCACATTTCCCTCCCAAGCCTCAGAGGTAATCACTAGCCTAAATGTGGTGTTTATTGTTCCCATCCAAATATTTAAACTTTTACCACATGTGTATGTATGTTTGTAAACTTAAATAATATATGGTATGGCATTTATAAGTTTTTAAAACTTTGTACAAATGGAATTATGTCATATGTATCTTTCTGAAACTTTTTTCTCAAGATTTATTCATATTGGTACATGTAGTTTAATTTTCACGACTGTATACTATTCTATTGTATAAATATTTTTAAAATTTTCTTTTTGGAGAGAGCCAGTGGTTGTACCATTTTAACAGAATTATTTTCATTTGTGGGCTATTTTCTCCCAGTTTTGTATTCAAGTGTACATATTTTAATAGTGATAATTCAATTATAACTCAATTTTGGGTTCTTCTTTTCCCATTTAATACTTTTTTCTTCCCATTTAATATTATGCCATAAACTTCTTTCCAAGCTTTAATTTGTTATAATGATTAATCAACTACATAATTTTCCTTCATGTTTATTTATCATAATTTATCTAACTATACCCCTAATGTTTACTCCTAATATCTTTTCAGGGGATGGAGCTGGTAATGCTATAAGAAAGATTCAGAAGTAAGCAGCTTACTTGTTTTGTTGAATTATTTCCCTGGAATAACTTTCCAGGAGTAGGATTATTGAATCAAATTCTTTCTGAACAATTTTTATGATTCTCAATACATTTTGTAATATTCTTTTCCAAAAGCACTTTTACCATCTCTCAGTTAACACTGGATGATTTTGTTTCATGGGAGAATATAGTATTAGAAGTGCCTCTTGGGACCTCCCTGGTGGCACAGTGGTTAAGAACCTGCCTGCCAATGCAGGGGACACGGGTTCGAGCCCTGGTCTGGGAAGATCCCACATGCCTCAGAGCAACTAAGCCCGTGCACCACAACTACTGAGCCTGTGCTCTAGAGCCTGCAAGCCACAACTACTGAGCCCACAAGCCACAATTACTGAAGCCCACGTGCCTAGAGCCCGTGCTCCACAACAAGAGAAGCCACAGCAATGAGAAGCCCGCGCACCGCAATGAAGAGTAGCCCCTGATTGCCGCAACTAGAGAAAGCCCGTGTGCAGCAACAAAGACCCAACACAGCCAAAAATAAATAAATTTTTTAAAAAATTGCCTCTTTTGGAGAAGCCGTACTATTGGTTCCAAACTCTTAGAACAGAAAAGAGTTCCCAGAATTGAATCTATTTAAAACTATGCAAAGCTAAATGGAATAACAAACACAAGCAATAGCAAAAACAGTGGATAATGAATTGATTCCAGATGTGATTTAACAATGATAATTGTTACTTAAGTTGCCTAACCTCTTTACTAAACCTGTCTGCTCATCTATAAAATGGGATTATAATAGAAATTATAATAACAATGAGTAGCACAATATTTTTATAGTCTTTATCATGTACTAGGCACTGTTCTAAACACTATGTATACTAACATTTAGTTTTCATAACAACCCTATCATGTAGGCATTATTATTATTATTATTCCTATTTTATAGTTGAGGAGCCAAAGTACAGAGAGAGGTTAAGTGACTTTTCTAATGTCATACAGCTAGTAAATGGCAGAGCCAGAATTCTAACTCAGACAGTCTGGCTCCAGAGTTTACACTCATAATCTCTAAATAAATAATTTAGTTCATATAAAATACCGGTACAATGCCTGGCACATAGTTAGTACTCAATAAATGTTTGCTTTTATTTTTATTATTATGGATTTTAAAAAGCCAACTAACTGGTATAGGGAGTGGCAGAATTGATTTAAAAGCTCTAGAAAACAGAATCAGTGAGCAGAAGTTTCAGCAAGGCAAATTCTGACTCAGTAGCAATAGTGCACTCTTGGGCTCTGGAAGTGAAAAAGGAGAGGCTGAATGGCCCGTTGTTAAGAATGTTGTAGAAGAAATCTCTGCATCAGGTGGGTGGCTGAGCTAGATGACCTCTAAGCCACTTTCCAACTATAGGATTGTACGATTCTAAGCCAGGATCTTATGTTCTTTTTCCATGCAGTAAAACTTCACTTGTTTTCTTTAATATTAGTTTCAGTTTATGAACCTTGTTGATGTTATTTTCATTGTAATTATCTGAATCATTCACCAACAAGAACGTGGCTTTGTAGTTTGGTTAAGCCTCTGGCAGTCTCTTGTGTTGTAAAGTTTGATGTGTTACAACACCTGAACATTATAATGACGGGTGCTGGGGAAACCAACATATAAACATGTAAGTCATTGTGCTGTGGTGGTCAGCCTTCTAGGTAGGCAGCTACAGGGTTGCTGTCACTTGGTTAAATATCATATGGAGTCTGTCATCTTTAACTATCAAAAGACTGTGCAGGTCCATGAGATCATCATGGCTTTAAATGTTTACATTGAAAAATTATGGGACTGTGACTGTGGATGTGAGTTGATGTCAATCTATAACAACACAGTTTGCAGGTGACTCAGGGGAGTTGCAGTGAGTTTCTTGCTGGGAAGGGGAATTACTTTCTTGATGGAAGAAATAGTTTTGCTCAAGTCGTGGGGAAGCCACACCTGACCTCATAATTTGCCTTCCCTTTGGAGTATAGCCTAGGCAATTACTTTGCCTTTACCATTACATCTTAAGCAATCCTTCAGGAGAATGTACAATTTTGTATATCAGCTTCATATAATTTCTCCAAAATTGGTGATTTAAAAAGCACAGTTAATTCCATTATAAAGATGTTGATGATGGAATCCATAGCAAACATACTAGACTGGCTTAGAGAGTCAGTACTTTGAAAACAATTTCTTCTTGGCTATATATTTTTATCTTTGGTCTAATGTTTTACATTGTGCTGAATGTGTAGTTACTATGGAGACAGATGAAAATAGCCATAGACTTTGGGGTGTCAAATTGTCAACAAATTTGCTATATAAAAATAGGATGTGGAGTCAGAAGGAAGGTGGACAAAAGCTTTCAAAACAATATTATGAGATTTAACCTGTAATGTAAGGGAGATGAGAAAGCCAGAGAGCAGACAGAACTTTAGATGTTAGATTCTCCAAAATCTTAAGATAAGCAATCTGAAATGATCATTTTTGAATCATCAGCACTGAAACACACAATGTATTTGCCTTATAAGGAAAATAATCTATTTTTATTTAGTGGGATTTGACTATTTTAACATTAGTAATAATTCTACTAAAACAGAATTTGTTACAGGTTGACTATTTATGAGGGCACCTTCAGGCAAACAGCTCATGTATTTATGTGTATGAGTATTTATACTCTGTGTTTAAGTTAGAAACGTTGTAACTCAAGTTAAATAATGAAAAAAAATGTCATTTTGTTTTGAGTAAGCCAAGGTTTGCTTTGCAATCTGACCAACTAACAAACAAGTATGAGCATACATTTGGGGCATCTTGCTTTGGGGAACTTCAAAGGGGGTGGCAAGCTGTCTGTCAGTAATTACAAGTGTCATTATCCTTGTGTTATTCATAATGAATCCAATAGGATGAGGGTGGTGTCTCCAGTCACCCAGGAACTTGAATTAGAACCCTTAAGACTTGAATGACAGCAGCGGGCAATCAGAATCACTGCTTTTTTGGAATGTAAGTAGCATTTCTAAAAGGAACATGTGTTATTTACATACATAAAGTAAATAGTGAAAGATTGGCTTAGGCTAAAAATACTCAAGGTAAGTTTTCAGGACTGGGTAGTAAAAGAATGAGCTTGTATTGTAGACTTTTCAGAACAGAAAAATTCCTTTTGTCATATCTGCTTAAGATGAAAGTCGTTTTGATTCAAATAAAACAGAAGGGAGTTGAGAAACATAATTCAAAAGAGGGTTAAAAAAAATTTAGCCAAGGGCTTCCCTGGTGGCGCAGTGGTTGAGAGTCCGCCTGCCGATGCAGGGGACACGGGTTCGTGCCCCGGTCTGGGAGGATCCCACATGCCGCGGAGCGGTTGGGCCCGTGAGCCATGGCCGTTGAGCCTGCGCGTCCGGAGCCTGTGCTCCGCAATGGGAGAGGCCACAACAGTGAGAGGCCCACGTACAGCAAAAAAAAAAAAAAAAAAAAAATTTAGCCAAGAAGTGACAAATGTATAGTACAGCTAAGAACAAATCTCAATTTATAATATTATTCTTAAGCAAATTATACTTTGACAACATCTTGCTACATTTCAGATTGTACAGTTATAAGAATGAAATTTGAAAATTATTTTGACATATACTATTTTAGGTAACATTTCGAAAAATGTATCCTAAGCAACGCAGTATATTTATCATCTATAAAACAAAGCAAAGAAATTGAACTTAGAATTTTCTTCTGGTAGGTTAGTTGAAAAAACAAAACTTTCCTATAGACCTAGAAGTTGACAGTGGTCTTCCTGCCCCTGGTAAAGCTTTGAATGGGACAAGACTCAATCTGGGGGTTGGGGGCAAGGAATGTCCCTCTTCTCTCCTCGGGACAGGAACACAAAGTGATTGAGGTAGCTTGAATTTATGCCTCCGCTTTGAAAAAGTCCTTCTTGTATAGCTATTTCTCTTTGCCTCAGATACCTTCTGTTGTGGCATAACCCTGCCAGAGGGCTACTGGAGAGAATACATTTTTTTTTTTTTTAATGCAGGGAGGGCTGCTCAATAAACATGACAATATCACAAGTCTTTTTTTTTTTTTTTTGGTTCCAATTTTTTTCCTTTTTATTGAAGTATAGTCGATCCACAATATTGTGCTAGCTCCAGGCAGCAAAGTGACTCCGATACACACACACACACACACATATATATATGCATATATACATATATATTCTTTTTTGGATAGAAATATTCCTTTAAACATTTTTTCCATTATAATTTATCACAAAATATTGAATACAGTACCCTGTGCTACACAGCAGGTCCCTGCCGGCCATCTTTTTTTTTTTTTTTGCTGCAGAAAGCTTTATTGTTTCCCTTTGGCCCAGGGCTCGGAGAGGGCTCCACGGCGGTTAACAAGCTGCCCAGTGGCTGCAGGCAGAAACCCTGACCCCAGAGGGGCTCCTCACAGGCCGCTGGGCTCCAGGGGCTCCTAGTGGTTTCCTGAGGCTGAGCCTTTGTAAGAGATACTCGCCCAGCCCAGCCTGAGGGCCGAGCAGCCTGCGGAGGTTGGTCAGGCGGTCGCCCATCTTCTTGATGAGTTTCACCTGCTCATCCCGGAAGTGGCTCCAGGAAGTCCAGAGGTGGAGTCTGCGCGGGCAGAACCCAGGGCCTGCGGACCCACAGGGCGTGGTGCAGGTTCTTCTCCGTCAGCCGGGCGGCTTCCATGGCGTCCTGGGCTTTACCCACGGCTCCTGGGACGGCTTCGGCACGTCCTGGAAGAGGGCGCGACCACAGCGCTGCTTTTGCCTTTTCCACTGAGCTCGGGCCCTCCGGCTTCTCGGTCAGTTCGCGAAAACATGTCTCACGCCCTCGCGAGCTGCTGCGTCGGGTCGAAAGAGAAGCGCGGAGACAGGTATGACAAGTCTTGATAGTCTTCGGTTGAGTCCTGTGAGGCACAGCTGCAGAAGGGGAGGGCTGTGAGGCCAGTGGCTGGCGTCTGAGATCAGAGTAGTGATTAAGGGACATCTGATCTGGCCAGTGCCATCTGGGGGCAAAACTGCCTCTTCACCATCATGGCGGCTTTGCCCTGCCTGCTCCTTTCTCCCACCTGAGCCCTTCAGTCAGCCCAACTTGGAAGGTTGCTTACGTCCCTGTGATGAAAGAACAGATTTCTCGTCTTTTCACTTTGCCCCGGTGGTATAAATTCCTCCTATGAACCAACCCTTCCAAAGAGCAGGGAGCCTCTGCAATGCTCCCGCTACTCCGAAGACCAGGTCGGTGACTTTATACGCCTATCCACTGGCAGAGATTCAGGCACAAATCAAAGAATTTAGAACTGGAAGGGACTTTAAAAACTTAAAAAATACAACCTTCTAATTTTATACGTGAAGAACTGAGACTGTGTGAGAGCCACAGAGCTAATTAATGCCAGAGAAATGGGACAAGAACCCAAGTGTCTTGCGCAGGATTCTTGTAAATGGAAGAGTGTGTCATTATCTCAGGAGATCTGTGGGTGCTGCCTCCAGGCCAGTGATCATTCCTCTGTGTAGTTACTAAGCAATGTTAGTAGGAAACATAATTTTAGATGGGGTGATTTGGGGCTTCATATTTAAAGAAATGAATTATTGTGAGTCTGTCATGTGCAAACAAGTGCCAAACAATTCTCTTCACGCTGTTTTATAAAACAATCATAAACCCCACAGCTTTTCCTTATTGGGATGTGTCCTTAACTGACCTCACAGAGGCACTTCATCTTCTGTCCCTTTGAGTGTCTCACTCACAGATCGAGGAAGCTAAACTTGAAATCTTGAATTCTCTGGCCCATATTTAGAGATGATTCTCTTTCTAGTAGATATTCTTTATCTGAGTCTTAAGACTAGGCAGCTGGGTATCCATTTAACAGGAAGACCTAAATTTCATCCCTTCCAGGCATTCTGCCCAACTTGCAAAGCAGAAATCCTTGCAACTCTTTCTTGCATTTGGCCTGATATGTCTTGTGTAGTCACAGTAAATTTACACAAAGCAGAGCGTGTTCAGGAAGCAGAAACAGACAGATAAAAACACTTCATTATTACCATCCTGGAAGCAAATTGCATTGCTTTGGTCCTGCTCGCCATAAATACATAAAGGAACAGAATGTAGGTATTGGCTCTATGAGAGTTTTAGAGTAGGTGAATTTTTACAAAATTGTGTACCTATTATGTGCCACTCATTTTTTTTTCATTTGTTCTTTCATTCAGGGAAATGCTTTATTCTACTTTTGGTTGGTATCTGTCATAAAAACATATTTTTTGGGAAGGGATTTGATGTTGGTTATTTATATTTTAGTTTACGCATTTATTTACCCAGTGAATATTCATGAGAAACTACTATGTACCTGACACTATGCTAGGTGTTTGAATATAATAGGGCGAGAAAATTAGACAAATTCATGTCTTTATGGCTTAGACTGGTGAGGGACACAGTATAGTAAGCAAGTAAATGTGAGATAACAACTTGAGGAGTGCTGTGAAGGAGATGTATAAAGCGCTAGGAGACAGGGGATTGGATTTGGTCGTAAAAGCCAAGAGAAGCTTCCATGTAAAATGATGCTTGAACAGAAATGTGAAGGAGTTGGAGTTATCAAGCAGGAAAGAGTGATTCAAGTCAAGAAAATAGTATATACAAAGGCTCTGTAATAGTGAAGGGTCAAGGGATACAGTCTATATCACATTTTTGCTTTTGTTGTAATGTGAATAAGTTTGACTGGGGTTAGAAGGGCTACAAGTAGACTAGTTAGTAGGTTATTAAAATAGACAAAGCTTGACTAAAGAAGGTGAAGAAGATATAGGGAACAGACAATTTTGACAGAATTGGGGGATGGTTTGGGCATGGAGGTGAGGCAGTGGAGGTGTCGTGGATGACTTCCGGCTTTCAGGTTGGTTCCACTGGATGACAAGTTCATTGAGGTAAGAATCAAGGAAGGAAACCAGGTTAGGAGTATTGGTGGGTATGGGGAATGGTGAGAGCATGAATTCATTAAGCTTGGGCACCTTTGAGAATCCCAAGAGGGCAAACTTGCCAGTTGTATAAGCAGGTTTGAAGCCTGAGGAGACAGAGGCTTGGGCTGGAGATATAAATTTGTGTTATTTTTGTATGGATAGTAATGAAGAAATTGAGTACAGATGAGAGCACCTGGGAAGAGAATATTTTCGAGTGGACTTAAGTAAATGCTTTGCTTTTCTCTGGGGATGTGTCTTTTAAGCCTTGTCTAAGTACAGAATAAATTACTTTGATTCCTGAGCAAAGTCTTTGTGGTTTTAGAGCAGGTGGGCAAACTTATGAATTGGGCAGAAATGTCCCTAAAATGTGCCACATAGGTGGATCCTGCTGGGTTTGTTGAAAATTTAACCAAAAAGACGTGAAAGATAGTTTAAAAATCTCTATGAAAAAAGCAACTTTTAGCTATCTTCTTGGGAGGCAGTTAGCGCATATGGAGAGAAGGACAGGTAAAATGCAGACGTCTACAGAGCAGATTAAACACTGTGTTGGCAAACAAACTGATTAAAATGATCAAAGATGTCCTTTCAATCTAAGGTAGTTTGAAGATGTTTTTTGTGTGAAGACTGAATTAATATAAAACGTCCCTACTGGCTGTTAGTGAGTTGAAAGTGTTTATTTTCATTCTATGTCTACATGTTCACATTCCTTCAAAACATAAGCTTTATTTATATGTTTATTTATTTTAATTAATTTATTTTTTTGGCGGTGCTGAGCAGCTTGTGAGTTCTTAGTTCCCCAACCAGGGATTGAACCCAGACCCCAGCAGTGAAAGCAGAGAGTCCTCACCACTGGACCACCAGGGAATTCGCAAAATGTATGCTTTGATAGCCATCATAGGTGGGAGGGCTGTGGCTCTTCCTTAGGGTTCTTGCTCTTGCCTTATCTGCCACTGAGTGGTTGAATATTCCTTCCTTGATTTGTTAATTTTGAGTTGAGAAATTATCCTTTCAGGTACAACAAACATTTTTCAGTTATCTACAATGTGGTAGGCATTGAGCTGGGTGTTTTCACTTTTATTATCTTATTTAAGAACAAACAGATATTTATTATGTCTACTACATGTCCAATCCAATACTAGGCACTGTGAAGGGTACAAATAGGTAGGATCAAGAGTCTCATCCTTGGGGCTTCCCTGGTGGCGCAATGGTTGAGAGTCCGCCTGCCGATGCAGGGGACACGGGTTCGTGCCCCGGTCTGGGAAGGTCCGACATGCCGTGCTAGGCCCGTGAGCCATGGCCGCTGAGCCTGCGCATCCGGAGCCTGTGCTCCGCAATGTGAGAGGCCTGTGTACCGCAAAAAAAAAAAAAAAAAGTTTCATCCTCGGTGTGCTTATGGTAGGTTGGAATGAAGAGAAAAGAAACCAGGAAACAGGACACACATAAGGCTAGAATAATCCCAACAGGCTGCCTGGAGGAAGTAGGAGGTGAGTTGGGCTTTGAAGGAGGGACGGGGTTTAGAGAAGCAGAATGGGGGGTGAGGAGGGGACATCCCGAGTGGAAGAACAGTCCGGAGGATGCCAGGCTTAGCAAAGCCCAGGAAAGGGATGAGTCTGCCAAGTGGAGCTGCCCCAACAGAGCACCTTACTAATGATCTTGATGCTAAAGCTGATATTTAATGCCTGCAATTTTTTTAGTCGACTAGGCAGAGAAACCTCATTAAAATTTTTCCTTATATATATTTTTGTAGAATAGCTGGGGAAATACAACTGAGTATAAGGAAAAACTTTAAGTTCTCCCTAATCCCACTATTATTGTTAACATTTTGGCATATATGCTTCTAAAAAATCTTGCATGCATACAGATGGACAGACTGACATACACAAAATCAACCAGCAGCTCCCTGAAAAGTGTTTTCTATGGTACTATTTTACTGCTACATCCATTCAATGGAATACTGTGAATAAAAAGTGATTTACGAAGCTTGAAGTACTTCCACACAATGAAATACTATGAAACTATTTTGAAACGGTGAAAGGTAGATGTAGATAATCTATATGCATGCATCCTTTCATGGAAGGAATCCCATCATATATATTATTAGATGAAAAAGGCATGTTACAAAACTTTATTGATCCACTTATTAAAACTTATGAAAGCTTTATTGCTCCACTTATTGGCATTAGTTTAACTTTTAAACAACATAGAAAAATCAGTGAGGAATTCCCATTTAGAAGTATTGGGTTGGACATTTTTCCATTATTAAATATTCTTCAAAATCACAATTTTATTGGCTGTGCAATAAAATATGATGACTCATGTCATATGAGTGTCCAGCAATTTATTTAATCATTTCTTTGTTGTCCTGATTTTTCATTATTATAAAATTACACACACATACTTTTAGATTCCTAGGGTAGAACTGTTGAGTCAAGGAAAATAAACATGCTTGAGATTCTTGCCAAATTGATTTCCAGAAAGGCTGTCATGAATTTTCATTTCTACCAACTATGTACAAAAGTACAGCTCTCATTGTACTTAAGATACTTTTGTAAAGTTAATAGGAGAAATGGTTTTTCACAGTCATTTGTATTTGCATCTTTTTTTTTGGCCATGCCACGTAGCTTGAGAGATCTCAGTTCTCCAACTAGGGTCGAACCCGGGCCTCTGCAGTGAAAGCACCGAGTCCTAACCACTAGGCCACCAGGGAGCTCTCCCGCCCCCCCTTTTTGTGTGTGTGTGTATTTGCATCATTTGTAATACTAATAGCATTCAAGATTTTTATGTTTATCAGCCACTTATATTGATACTTTTATTTGAATAATCTAATTCTTAACCTATTTTTCTAATTTTATAGGACTTTAAAAATTAATAGACAATTTTTAAGATCAGTTTTACATTTACAGAAAATTTGAGCAAAAAGTACAGAGATTTCCCATACGCCACCTCTATCTACTGTCCCCTCAGTTTCCTCTATTATTAATATCTTGCATTCCTATGGTACATTTGTTACAATTGATGAGCCAATATTGACACATTATTATTGGCTAAAGTCTATAGTGGGTTCACTCTTTGCTTTGTACACTCCATGGATTTTGACAAAGGTACTACATGTATCCACCATTACAGTATCATACAGAATAGTTTCACTGCCCTAAAAAATCCTCTGTGTACATTTATTCATCTCTCCCTCCCCCATAACCTCTGGCAACCACTCATCTTTTTATTTTCTCTGTAGTTTTGCCTTTTCCATGATGACACATAGTTGGAATCATCTAGCAGATTGTCTTTTCCGACTGGTTTCTTTGACTTAGCAATATGCATTTAAGGTTCCTCTGTCTTTTCATAGCTTGAGAGCTCATTTCTTTTTATGGTTGAACAACATTCAATCATATGGATGTGCCATGCTTTGTTTACTTATTCACCTACTGAAGAACATCTTGGCTCTTTCCAAATTTTGGCAATTATGAATAAACCTGCAAATGTTCATGTACAGGTTTTTGTGTGGACATAATTTTCAACTAATTTGGGAAATACCATGGTGCGTGACTGTTGGATCACATGGTTAAGAGTAGATTTAGTTTTTTTTCCCTTCTTTTTAAAAAAATTTTTTATTGAAATATAGTTGAGTTACAATGTTGTGTTAGTTTCAGGTGTACAGCAAAGTGATTCAGATATATATATATATATATATATATATATACACACACACACACACACACACATATATATATATTCTTTTCCAGATTTTTTTCCCTTATAGGTTATTATAAGACATTGAGTATAGTTCCCTGTGCTATATAGTAGGTCTTTGTTGGTTATCTATTTTATATATAGTAGTATGTATATTTTAATCCCAAACTCTTGTTTATCCCTCCCCACCTCAAGAGCAGGCTTAGTTTTGTAAGAAACTGTTAAACTGTCCTCCAAAGTGGCTGTGCCATTTTGCAATCCCATCAGCAATAAATGAGAATTATTACTTATAGTACTTAAAAACATCTATTAACAGCAATGACAATTTTAAAAATCTATGCATAAGCTATTTATCTATAAAGGAGAGCCATTTGTTTGTCATATATGGAGCAGAACCCCCCCCATTATTAATTGTATTTTAATACTTTTTCCTTCAGTGGATAGAGTTTCTCTTCACTGTGAAGGATCTGCCTATAGATATATTCCTCCAGAATTCTTTTTTGATGTTGGATGCTTTGAATTCTTGATTATAATGGTGATTAGGAATTATTTTCTAAGTTTTAATAAATTCATATGCTGCCCTCAACAATACCACATAGAACACAAGGCCACATTTTCCTATATATGTTACACAACAGTAAAATCTTTCACCAGTCAATTTTGCATGTAGGCATAATTAATTTCAGTGTGCAAAACAACCACAAAGACTTTGAGTGTGCTCAGTTGAGTTATTTTTAAGTTCATGCAAAACATTTTGTTAATGTAATTTCGGATTACTTATTTAAACATTCAAAAGAAAGACAATGAGACCTTTAGTACTGTCAGTGAAGGGCTTACCCGTCTCCTCCTTGCACCTGTACCGGGGAACTCCCAGGATTGTACCATAGAAATGCATTCCTTTAATCATAGACTCATGAGCTAGAGGTTCTCTCAAAGACATAAGCCTAACGCAGTTTAGGTCAGATCCAACATAGGATGCTTGCCCTAATTTTCCAATATTCTGGATATTCTATTCTACTGAAGCACAAAGTTTCACAAGTTTTTCCTTTTTCAATACGTTCTTTCTTAGGCCAAACCAAACTTCTTTACCCACAGCTAGAAAATCACTCCCTTGTGTTCTTTTGTTTCAAAATTATCCAGAAGCGTTTCTCTTGAAAGTTCTAAAACAGTAGATTTTAAATGTTCTCACCATAACAACAACAAAATTGTAGTTATGTAAGATGAAAGGTGTGTTAACTAACCCTATTGTGGTAAACATTTTGCAATATATACATGTATCAAATTATCACATGGTACACCTTAAACTGACACAATCTTATACGTCAATAACATCTCAATAAAGCTGGGAAAAATGTAAGTCCTTTATGTACATGAAGATAGGTTCCCTTTTCCCCTTGGCTTTTGTGTCATTATTCTTAAATAAGGTTTTCTTTTTGTTTCTGGCTTTTTCTCTTATTCTTTTTTAAAAATTATTTTCCATTATGTCATATTACAGGACACTGAATATAGTTCCCTGTGATATATATTAGGACCTTGTTGTTTATCCATTCTCTATATAATAGTTTGCAACTGCTAATCCCAAACTCCCAGTCCATCCCTCCACCACCTTCCTCCCCCTTGGCAACCACAAGCCTGCTCTCTATGTCTGTGAGTCTGTTTCTGTTTCATAGATAGGTTCATTTGTGTCGTATTTTAGATTCCACATATAAGTGATATATGGTGTTTGTCTTTCTCTTTCTGACTTACTTCACTTAGTATGGTCATCTCTAGGTCCATCCATGTTGCTGCACATGTCATTATTTCATTCTTTTTTATGGCTCAGTAGTATTCTCTTATCCTTGAGCTTACGTATTTGTTATCTTTCTAGACAATTCGATTAACACTTACAGAGCACCTACTATGTGCCAAGTATTGGGTTAAGGTCTAGGAATCCCTTTAAGGAAACATCAAGGACAGGAGTTGGCAAACTTTTTCTGTAAAGGATCAGACAGTAAGTATCTTAGGTTTGGGGCCTATCCAGTCTCTGTCACACTACTCAACTCCAGTGATGTAGTGCCAAGGCAGCCACAGACAATAAGTCAAAGTATGCCAAGTACAATAGAAACATGGCTGTGTGCCAATACAACTTTTTTACAAAAAGAGGGGGTGGATCCCTGATCAAGGAGATCACTGATACTGCTAAAATAAATTAGAATGCAATGTGAAGCGTTTTCTTCATCAGCAGTATAAACATGATAAGTGAACTCTATAAGCAGTACGAACAACTTGCTATTGAAATACAACACAGGGAACTGACTCATTTTATCTGGTATTGCTGAACAAGTTTTCATTTAGGAGGTGACTTTTAGGATTTAAAGGATTCCAGGAGGAAGAAAGGATTTCAAAAAGAGAATTCGAACTAGTGTAAGCAAGGAATATGAGCATGAAAGAACATGTCATGTTTGGGAAGTCTCAAGTTCTCCTTTTGTAGCTAAAACACAGTGTGTTTGTAGGAAGACGTGGGGGGAAGGTATGCTGGACTCAGACTGTCAAAGGCTCTGAGGCTGCCCTCTGGGAACTGGATTTCAGCTGTGGGTGAAGACTGGGACAACATCAGCTCTGTTTACAAATGAGATCTGTAGATCTATACCACATGGAGGGCATTTTGGAGTGGGAGAGAGTGGACCCAGGGAAACACGTTATAAAGCCATTTCTGTCGTCCAAGTGAGAGGCGGTAAGGCCTTGAACTGGGTCAGTGGCTTTGGGATACAGAAGAGAGGCTTTGGGAGATGAATTGACAGGTCATAATGACTGACTGTTTCCAGAATTCCGGGACTATCAGCTCCTTGGCTGTGGGCCGGCCTGTAGTGCTCAGACTTGCTCCTAGACCACTTCCCTGCCTTTCCTTGCTTGGCATCCCAGGGAGCTGACCCCCATCAAACTACAATTCCTGGCTCCCTTGCCTCCTGGCTTCTGGTTGGACACAGTCAAATGCGAGGTGGGAGAAGGAGAGAAGCCAAGCTATTTCTCCCCTCTCTCCCTGTCCCCATGGCATCGGCAACAGTGGCTGAGTCTCCTCTGTAGATTTAGCTCCTGCCACGGTCCAAGGTTCCAACTCCCATTTGGAGGCCTTGGTTGGCTCTTGGGCTCCCTAATATCTCCTCTTCTGTATTGTTTGAGCCCTAGGGATGATGGAGGTTTCCCGCAGCTCTAATCTCTCTCAAGTTTGCCTCACTTTCCTCCGTTTTCTCTTTCAGCTTTTTTGACCTCTTTGTAACCAGTTCCCCTCGGTTGAACTACCTAGTATATAAGTTCTATTTTTCTGGCCAGATCCTGACTGATAGAGATGTAATGATTAAACTAGTTGGGCAGTGCAGGAAATTAAGGTAGGAAAGGAAGACAATTCAGTTTTCAATCTGCTTCATGATTTCATAGAAGGTCCCTACTGTACCTATAATGGCCCTCACTGCTGCTCCCTCTAGAGCATTCATTGCAAAGCTAGTCAGAATAATTTTTTTAAAACCTGGCTTCCCTGGTGGCACAGTGGTTGAGAATCCGCCTGCCGATGCAGGGGACACGGGTTCATGCCCTGGTCCGGGAAGATCCCACATGCTGCGGAGCGGCTGGGCCCGTGAGCCATGGCCACTGAGCCTGCGTGTCCGAAGCCTGTGCTCCTCAACGGGAGAGGCCACAACAGTGAGAGGCCCGCGTACCGCAAAAAAACAAAAACAAAAACAGAAAAACACCTAAGTGTGTCATATCCTTCCCTGCTTAAAACCTTCCAGTGACTTTTCGTTGTACCTAGAATAAAAGCTAAGCTCCTTATAGCTGATTCACTTTGTTATAAAGCAGAAACTAACAGACCATTTGTAAAGCAATTACACTCCAATAAAGATATTCAAAAAAAAAACAAAACTAAACTAAGCTCCTTATATAAGCTTCTACCTACACCTACTTATCTTTCCCTCCTCATTTACCCTGTCCAGCCACACTGGCCCCCTTGCTGGTCCTCAAACTCACCAAGTTAATTTCTGCCTCAGGGCCTTTGCACTTCTGTTCCTACTGCTGGAAATGCTCTTTCCTCAGCTCTCCACGTGTTGTCTTCATGCAGGTCTCTGTTTCTGTGTCACCTCTTCAGACATACCACTACCACTTACCTCCTTATTCTGGTTTGTGTTCTTCATCACATGTATCACTCTATGAAATTCTATCCTTTATATCTTTCTACTTCTTTAAAGCTTGAAGGCAAAAATTTTGCCTTGTTCACCTTTCTATTCTCAGTGCCTAGTATACGGTCTGGCATATATTAAGGCCAGCATAAATATTTGCTAATGAATAAATGAATAATGATTTTACCTTTATAAAGTGTTATATAGCAGAGGTGCTTTATGTATCCTTTTATTACTTTACTTACTTTTTTTTTTTGCTGTGCCACAGGGCATGTGGGATCTTAGCTCCCCACCAGGGATCGAAGCCATGTCCCCTGCAGTGGAAATGCGGAGTCTTAACCACTGGACCACCGGGGAAGTCTTGATTGTTTTACTTACTTTTATTATTTTACTTCCATTCTGTCTCTTCCTGAAATGCCCTCTCCCATTCCATCATCACTATTCTTTCAAAACAGTTGGAATCCTTTCCTCTACAAAACTTTCCCTCCCTACTCCACACAGGGAACTGACTTCTCCTTTCTTTGGGGTCCATTGTACCCCAGCAAGACTGACATTTTATTGCAGTTACTTAATATTTATCTCCATTTCCTAGGTATTAACCTCTTAAAGGGAAGTAGAGATCATGAATTTTTACCTCTATAGTTTCAGTCTGTAGAACAGTCCCTGACACGTTGCATTTGGTAAATATTTGTTAAATGAATGAATGAAGTGGGAGATACAGGAGATTTTCCAGCTCCACGTTTCTACTTGTTTTCATACACTATGGATTGCTGGGAAGGAAAAATGATTCCATATCTGTAATATGGGGATGATAGTACCAAGCACACACTGTTGCTAGAGAAGATTGAAGTAATGGAATGAAAGCTCTTAGGAAATTATAAGAATAATATGAGTAAAACCTGTCATTCGTATATTATGGGAAAAGGGCTTCTTCCATTGACAAGGATGCATCCTGATATGAGTATCAGTTTTACCCAAGACTTGTCTATAAGAAACAAACTTTCTAGAATTTTCGTGATGATTTGGGAAGAAGGTACAGATGGAGATATGGTTAAGGTAGATTTCACAGGAAAAGAAGGTGTACTTAGGAGTATATGCTTGGCTTTTTCAAAGGTTTGGTTAGTCCTGGGAGGGAGGCCTTATAGTATTGTACATTTTCTGGGGACGAGTGTACAAAGCCCATAGGTAAGAGAAGTACACACTCAGGGAGGCCTTGACCTCACAGCTAGACTTAGGTGCAGGTCCAAGATGGGCAGAGTCAGGTACGGCGTCCACCTGCACCTGCCCTTTCCCCTGTGAACCAAGTGCCCAGCCCAGCACTGGGAAGGACTGATTGTCCCCAAGCACTGTATTGTTTTGTCCCAACAGGTGCCCTCTTGCTCCGGCGCCTTTAACTCCTCAGCGCCTTCTCTCTGTAACTTAGAGAAGCCAAGGGTGGGGCGAAAGCGTATTAACCACTCTTTCTGCCAGCATCTTTATCCTCTGCTACTCTGCTGTGCCATTTGGAAGCTGAGAGAGAGCCTGTTTTGTCCCCAGCCCTATTTTGTCCTGAGTATCACTAAGTACCTAATTTACTATTAAGTAAAGACCAGAAGGAAGAAACAGATTTCGAAGTACTTTTAATAAGGATAAAACTAATGACAGAATATTGGTTTTCATCCAAAAAGTTCCTTGAAGACAAAAGTGATCCGTTAGAACACATCTATATTGAACCTGGGTGGGCGCATGGTGGGTGGGGACATTGGGTTGAACAGGGGGCCTCTATGTAAAATTGATTGTGGACTTGGAATTTAAAATGAAGTCATAGTGTGCTGAGACACCTTTTTCCCCCTTTGTGTCACTCACACTACATTTCCATGGAGGGGATTTTTTTTTTTTTTTTTTTTTTTTCATTTTCCAGCGCTCTGGGCTGTGTCCCTCTCTGCTCTCCCTCCCCTGGCTCCTCCCTCTCGTTGCTTTTTCCCCTTTCATTTTGCCTCTCCTTGGGCAGAGAGGGGGAGGGTCTATAGTTTTCTTTTATTCCTTTACTAAAATTTAAATGGAATTTAGAGTGGGAATAGAGGAAAGCTCGTAGACTCAGTCCGCCCTGTTTAACTGGAAACCCATCATTCCTTCTGCTCTGATTGCCTTTTATTCCATCTTAAGGTTATACCATACATTTTCAACCTGTCCTCATTGCTGGACATCTAGGTTCATTCCAGTTTTGCCATCAGAA
This sequence comes from Hyperoodon ampullatus, assembly GCF_949752795.1. Lineage (NCBI taxonomy): Eukaryota > Metazoa > Chordata > Mammalia > Artiodactyla > Ziphiidae > Hyperoodon > Hyperoodon ampullatus. The sequence goes on from NC_136917.1 coordinate 113,106,979, forward strand.
ACCATACCACAGTGAAGTATCCTTTCCACGTATTCCTGCGCATGTTTGGAAGTACATATATCTGTAGGGCAAATTCATGGAGGGGATCTTAACCATAATCTCAGACATATTTTTAGTTTAAACACTAAAAAAAAATCCCAATTCTATGAAAACAATTATAGATATTTTTGCTAAAGCACAGGGCCGAGTTTTAAAAGAAATCCAAGGCGTTAAAAAAATGAAAAAGAATTAATTACCTGCTCCTCACCCCCAACTCTCTGCCTTTTAAAACTTAAGCATTCACGGGTTTCCCTGGTGGCGCAGTGGTTGAGAGTCCACCTGCCGATGTAGGGGACATGGGTTCGTGCCCGGGTCCGGGAAGATCCCACATGCCGCGGAGCGGCTGGGCCCGTGAGCCATGGCCGCTGAGCCTGCGCGTCCGGAGCCTGTGCTCCGCAACGGGAGAGGCTGCAACAGTGAGAGCCCCGCGTACCGCAAAAAAAAAAACAAAAAAAAAAAACTTAAGTATTCTAAGAAAATACATATGAGTGGTTGGCATATAAGCATTAGCTGCTCTTCTGTGTGATCCCATGTTTTTGTGTTCCTTCCTCTTTTTTAAAAATAGCATATTATATTTAATTGTATGTTTCCACATCCCTCATTAGACTTGGGTTCATCTGGGTCAGGACCAAGTCTCACCCATCTTAGATTTATCAGTGCCTATGGTATGAGTGTGCCTAGTGCAGAATTGTTTTTCAAAAACTGTTTGTTGAATGAATGAAACATCATTTTTAGCTCTAGGCCTTGTTTGGCTCTCTGCCTAATAAGACAATTTTTAATTCATCACAAGCACTAGCTCTTAATCAGATCAAAAGATGCCCAAGCTCACTCTTAATAAAAGAAGTACAAATTAAAACTCTATGGAGATACCACTTTTTCACCTGCCCTATCTTTGTATATGTTGTGTACGTAGGATCAACACTTTGTTAGTTGTGTATACTAATACTGCTTTTTGGGAAGGCATTTTGGCGATACCTATCAAAATTCCAAATGAACATACTCTTTGATCTAGGAATTCTACTTCTAGGAATTTATCTGACAGATATTCTCCCACAGGTGGCAATGATACAGGTAGGAACATTCACTGTGGTCTTGTTTGCAGTAGCAAAAGCCTTGAAAGGACCTAAATGTCCACCAGTAGGAAACTAGTTAAATAAATAAGGGTACATGCATGCAACAGATAATCTAGTCCAGAGGAAAAAAAGAATGAGGCAGCTCTGTATCTACTGATAGGGGATGATTGCTAAGATATATTGTTAAGTTAGAAACACAAGATTCAAGGTGGTGTATGCAGTATGCAACCATAAATTATTTAAGTGATGATAATATAAACAGACATATTTGCATGTATATGCATAGCTATTCCTGAATGGAATATTGGCTGCCTCTGGTTCAGGGAACTGGGTGGATAGGTAACAGGGAACTATGGTTTCTGTCCCTCACAACACAAAAAGTCCCCTTTGACTCACTTATTTAACCCTTCACCATTTTCCCATTGCTGTTGGGATTAAGTCCAAATCCTTCTCATGGCCTGCAAGGTGCTTCGTCACAGGACCCCGATCTCCTTCCCCTGCGTCATCTGCAGCCCCTCTCCCTCGTGGCTTGGTCTTCTTTCAGTTCCTCAAACAAAATTCTCCTTCCCATCTCATGGCCTTTGCAGATGCTCTGCCTGGAACACTCCTCCCCTCCACCTTTACCTCCCTAATTCCTGGTGGTTCTTGAGCCATCAACTTCAAGGTCACTTCATCAAGGTGACCTTTGCTACCTCCCCAGCCTAATGGAGTACCCTGGTAGAAGCTCTCATGGCGTCAGAAACTTCTCTTTCAGTAGTAAACACTGCAATTGCAATTAATACATTATTTGTTTGATGTCTGTTTTCCTTTCTAAGCCTCAAGTTAACATCCGTCTTGGTTACCTCTGTACACATGCATAGTATGAAGCAGGTGCTCATACACACTTGTGGAAGGAAGAAAAGAAGTATGGAAGGAATGAAGGTGGGGGAGGGAGGAAGTGGGGAAGGTAACATGTAGAGATGAAGGAGGGAAGGAAGGAAGTAACAATCAAGAAGACATTACATGAAATTTCTAAAAATCTTATATGTTCTGGTATAATGTTATAAGTCATAATTCTAGTTGTTACTTTAAAATGTATATCTCAGAAATAACTAAATTTCCTTGTCAATTGCATTATTATGAACTTTCATCAAATCTTTAACCGTGGTCATTTTTAAGTCTTTTGTCATTTACAGACAGTTCTGGGTGTACTCTGATACTTTCGCAAAAATGTTTCTATAAAAGGGTTTCATCTTCAAGGATTTCATGGAAAAGACTCTGACAAGTACAGCTTTCTGGTAACTGACTATACTGCTGAACTGAATGAATAAGCATTTTCAGAACTCTAACGGAAAACTGATGAATTCATAAAAGTGCTAACAAAAGATCAAAATGAAAAAAAATTATTAATTACATGGGACTGAGTGAACTGATGAGGATGATTATAATTTTTGTGACTTTCTGTTTCAATAATAATAAAAAAAAGACACTAAAGCCCATTGTAAAGAGCTCTCCCTATGTGTGTTCCTCATTAGTAATTAGTTTGTGAGCTTAGTATTCTCAGGTTTGCTTGAAAATTACATGTTAACTCTGTGGCCTTAGAATTCGTATTTTATAAAAATTGGGTATTTTGGTTTATTGTTTAGTGAAAAAAAATGTATCACCACCGATGAATTTTTGTTTTACTTTAGCCTAGAAATCGTGTTATTCTGAATATTTCTTCTTTTACCACTAAGGGGCAGTAGCTTTTCACACAGAAGGTAATGATTTCTATCTTTTATGGATGGGAAGATGTTTTAATATATATATTGGGTTGGCCAAAAAGTTCATCCGTGTTTTTCTGTAAGATTTGGAAAAACCCAAATGAACTTTTTGGCCAACCCAATACGTTAGGGCTTTAGACTATTTTAAATAGTCTACATATTTTTACATTGATGCTGCTGGGTTTAAATATGAATCAGATGGTCATTTGGTTGCATTTAGAATGAATCAGTATTCTTCCTGAGCCTCCAAGGCCCTGAAGGAGCTGGTTGCTGCCCACCTTTCTGCTCAGCCATGTCGGGCTTCTCAAGAAGGCAAGATCGTCTCCCTCCAAAGCCTTGTCACTTGTTATTTCTTCCTGGAATGCCATCCTCATTCAGGTTTCTGCTCCACTGCCAGCAACTCAAACAGGACTTTCCAGACCCTTCCATCTAAAGTAGCTCCACCCAGGGACCGGACAGGTTCTGTTAGCCCTGAATTTGAGAAAGAGAATACAAAATTCTGAATATAAAAATTCATACAAAAATAAACACTTACTTAGAAAAAAAATCACAACAAAGGACAAAACAAAAAAAGCTGACACATACCCCAGTCATCAGAAAAGCCTGAAAAAGAGCACATACTTTTATTAATTAACTGCCTGACATGTGTTTTTACCCTGCCATTTTGTATATATACTCTTTGGTCACCTCTTTATAAGACAGCGATGGTGTGATATTTTCTAGACAGTGGATAAAAAGATAATTCAGTCTTCGGTAGAATACATTGATTGAAATGTGTTTTTATGATTGATAGTACAGAAAAGTTGTTCTTTGCTTTCACTACTCATTATTGGTAGTGCCATGTAAAGTTTTAGGATTGCTGTCAAAATTGAAGAAATCTCTATTAGGTTTTTTTTTTCATATATGGGCCCTAAGACTTTAGGGCATTTCAAGCGTTTTTGTTTCGGGGTGTGTGGTATGTGCATGTGTGTGGTGTGTGTGTGCGTGCGTCTCTTCACACTAGTCTGGTATCACAGTCCCTCTGGGGGGCTTGAACTGGGCCTGAGCAGATGAAGAGCTCTGAAACTTAAGCTGCATTAGATCAGAGTCAATGCCCCTCAACTCCACTCCTCAATTACTTGTTATCACTTCCCTTGGTTCTCATTTTCCTCAGCACTAGCCACAACCCGAACTTACCTTAGTTCTGTGTCTGCCTGTGTCCAGATGGCCTTCCCCCACTGCCAGGTGAGCTGGCACTACCCCCTGACTGTTTTGCTGAGGCTGTGCTCCCAGAGCCTCCCACAGGTTTGGCCTAGGAGAGGGGCTCAACAATTTGTTGAATGAATGAGTGAATGAATGTTACATTTAATAGCAATTTAAATGTAACATGGGATTTAATATCAATCTCTCGAATTTGTTCTTGGAATTTATGAATGTTGATTTTTCATAAGACCCATTTTAATTAAGCGTGATGGCATAGAAAGTGTTAGGAGGGCCTCCCTGGTGGCGCAGTGGTTGGGAGTCCGCCTGCCGATGCAGGGGATACGGGTTCGTGCCCCGGTCTGGGAGGATCCCATATGCCGCGGAGCGGCTGGGCCCGTGAGCCATGGCTGCTGAGCCTGCGCGTCCGGAGCCTGTGCTCCGCAACGGGAGAGGCCACAACAGTGAGAGGCCCGCGTACCACAAAAAAAAAAAAAAAAAAAAAAAAAAGAAAGTGTTAGGAGCACTAATTTTGCTAATAGGATAATTTTCTGAAATGGTACATTTCAGAAAGTACACATTTCTGTGTACTTTCTTTGACTAGAAAGTGTACATTTCTTTGACTAGAAGTTTCAAAATAGTAGAGCCAGATTCTTTAGAGTTTGTGTGGGACTCAGATCCGCAATACAGCAGCTTTCAAACTTTCTTGCTGTATTAGCTCCCCAAATAATTTAAAAACAAAACGAGAGTTGACACCCTCATACATTTTCAAGTTATTATTTTTTTAAATCATAAGTTTAAATATTTGCAAATGATGTCATTACTGACGTAGTGTAAACTGAGATTTTAAAAAGCCAACTGTATTAATTGGAAGCAAAATACCAAATCAATTAGATTCCTGTTTTTATCCCTTTTAGAAGTACATTAATAAACCCTTCTTTAATAGTAGAAAATATTATAATGTTCATTTTTCTTCCTTAAATCTGTATTCTCATTCTACTCCTTCTCCCCCTCTCAATGTCCTATATTTTCATGTCTGGAAGTCTTCTGTGGATAGACCCATCAAACTTTTATATAACAAAAAATATATATATATACATTTAAATGTAAATTTGTAAAGTTTTTGTTGTGATAACAAGCTCAAAATATTTAACATTTCTTCTAGATTGAATTATTATTATTATACATATGATCAAAAAATAAATATATGACAAATTATGATTACAAAAAGTAATTATGAAAAGTAAAATGTTATTAGAAACACATTTCTTAATTAGATGAGTTGAACTGCTCTTTCAATTATTTATGTATGCATGTTTGAATATTATTTATTGCTAGGATGAGGCAGAGTTTAGCATCAATTCTATGCCTACTTACTTTTTTATAAATGTAAGTTCTGAGAAACCTTATTCAAATAAATAAGCAGATGGGAAAGAAGAATATTTTGTTATAGCACTATTAATCTCCTGGACTCCTTCCAAGTTTTACATCAGAAATTATATAATGATATATTACCAGGAGCTATTATTAATGCCCTATTAGCTAACATGTCCTACTTCGTTTACATCGATGGCAAAGAATTAGGAGCCAGCTGACTTGCAAAAAGAGTAATCAACCATTAGGACTTCCCTGGCAGTCCAGTGGTTAAGAATCCACGCTTCCACTTCAGGGGGCACGGGTTTGATTCCTGGTCGGGGAACTAAGATCCTGCACGCCACACGGTGCGGCAAAAAAAAAGTCAACCATTAAAGTCATTTGCTTTCCCAACACCAGTATTTAGGAATCTCCTTGTGTTTGGGGCTTCAGATGTTTTGACTTCTCAGGACAATTTCGGGTTTTACAATGCAATGCAGGAAGATTTGGGATGAGTGAAAGGTGTGCTTTTTAAAAAATTTTTGATGTGGGCAGTGATTATTAGAGGAAAGGTAGGAGGAGAACCCATAAACACCTGGACAACAGGTGTGTTTTCAGGCAGAGTAATTGTATAAAACAGTCCTTTCAGGCGCAAGGTGAGGATCTGAAACTGATTTCCTTGAAACGACCTCTGTCTGTGTACGGAAGAGAAAAGTCTTGGAGTCACATCACAGTTGGAAGGCCATTCATTCTGAACCTATTTCAGAATTAGGTTCCGAGGTGTACTTTACAATGGTCATACCACTAGCCCATAGCACCCCTGGGATGAGACCCAGGTGTCCTTATACCACACCCTCTACCTAGTCCTTCTGTCTTACAGCAAGTAGTGTTTTTTGTTTTTTAAAAAATGCTCTAGTAGGTCTGTGTCTTTATTCCTGTCTTACCCCTATGTTCTTCATGACCTTTGAGGATATGGGGAGGGGGAAGGGTAAGCTGTGACAAAGTGAAAGAGCGGCATGGACATATATACACTACCAAACGTAAGGTAGATAGCTAGTGGGAAGCAGCCGCATAGCACAGGGAGATCAGCTCGGTGCTTTGTGACCGCCTGGAGGGGTGGGATAGGGAGGGTGGGAGGGAGACGCAAAAGGGAGGGGATATGGGAACATATGTATACATATAACTGATTAAATTTGTGATAAAGCAAAAAAAAAAAAAAAAAAAAAAAAATGCTCAATTTTTAAAAAGTTTATTATTTTTTAAATTTATTTTATCAAAGTATAGTTGATTTACAGTGCTGTGTTACTTTCTGACATACAGCAACGTGATTCAGTTATACATCTATATATATTCTTTTTCATATTCTTTTCCATTATGGTTTATCACAGGATATTGAATAGAGCCCCCTGTGCTATACAGTAGGGCCTTGTTTATCCATTCTATATATACTAGTTTGCATCTGCTAACCTCAAACTCCCAATTCATCCCTCCCCCACTCCCCCTCCACCTTGGCAACCACAAGTCTGTTCTCTCTGTCTGTGTGTCTGTTTCTGTTTCATAGATAAGTTCATTTTGTATCATTTTTTTAGATTCCACATATAAGTGATCTCATATGATATTTGTCTTTCTCTCTCTGACTTACTTCACTTAGTATGATAATCTCTAGGTCCATCCATGTTGCTACAAATGGCATTAAAAAAAATGCTCAATTTAAATCAGCTTGTAAAGCTCCGGCAACTTCAGTGAAGACCAAAATATGAATAATCTGTAGAGGGAAAGGGATATTAGTCTCTGGAATTACACCGTATAAACTTCTAAAATATGCAATTTATTCTCGGAATCTATTTGTCCAGGAGCCTTACAATCGACAACTGTAGTAAGAGTCTTAAGGGCGACCAACACAATATTTACAAGCAATTGGTAAGATTATGATTATTTATAATCACATCTTCCAAACAGAGTGAGTAGGTAACACACTTATAAAAACAAACTGAAAGTAAAACACAAATTTGGGGATTCACTTACAATTTATTTAGAAAGTATTTATTAAGAGTCTACCGTGTGCCAAGAATGTACTGGCTGCTAGAGATTTTGAAATTAATTTTAAACTAATTAGCTTACTGCAGGAAGGCGTGCACATGGTGATTAAGAGCAGCAGATGCCAGGGCCACCTCTGGCTTAACTCTTGCTCCATCTTTTTGGTTTAGGTGGCTTTAGGCAAGCTTCAGTGTCCTCTTCTGGAAAATGTAAATGATAATATGTAATTCCTAGTGTTATTGTGGGGCTCGAGGAATAGTGGTATAATAAACACTCAGGAAATGGCAGTTATTTTTATCACTCTTTTTATTTACCCCTCCACTCCAGCACCTGGCATGGTGTCTGCACTTAAGGGTAGACACTCAATAAGTGCTACTGAGTCAACGAATGAATGCACAAATAACAAATATTTTAATACACCACTCTATCTGTAAAAAAATGAATCACATTGTGAGCAGAACAGGTTATTCTCAAAGGTACAATTTTCGTTACAATATTTAGTACATTCTTATGCTAAATACCTTTAAAAATATTTCTTTCTCCATTCTACTATTCAGTGAAGTCATAGATCTCACTTTTAGAGAGCTTCCCGAGTATTCGAACATTTTCCCATCAATTTTTTTTTTCAGCAGAATCTTCAGGGTGAGAATTATGGTAGGCTCCTTTTAAATTATACAAAATAGTTCCAGGAAATCCACAAATTCCTTAGAAATATGTGGATCTAGTGGGAAAAGTATTTCACATTTTTGAGAATTCCCAGGTGGGAATGGGCAACCAGTGTCACCGTATCTTGTTGAGATGAGAGTTTAAAGGACCATGGAGGATATATTATTGTTAGAGAATTTTTCTTCTGCCAATTTGGGGGCTGGTATGGCGGTACGAAGGGGGCAATTCTTCCCCTTTCTAAGGTGAATAGTCCGAGTTCCAGATGCAGGTCTCTCCTAGGATCCCTTTCTGTTTGCTCCCCTCTCCCTGCCTCTACTTTCACTGCTCTGATGATTCTCTCCAGGGACAACATCTACAGTGTATTGGTGGGAGTGTTGGAAGTTGAGAAGAAGTGATGTCTGGGATTGTGCGCCTTATTGCAAAACAGCATTGCTGGGATCCCACATCCTTTATTGCTTAAGCTTTGGTTATTTTAACATACTCATTACATTGACCTGGATCCTATTCCTTGCTCTTAATCATTCAAAAGGATATTGGGTTATTAAAATTTGGAAACGTAAATAAAGCCTAGGTACTGGAGAGCAGACTTGTTAATTAATCACCCTACCTGGTTCCATTAATCCAGTCCTGAGTGTGCTTAAGGAAATAATACTTTAAAATTTCCTTTAAAATAAATGTCATCAGTTCTAATTATACTTTCCTTCACTTGCAAAATTCTTTTTTTTTTTTGCGGTAGGTGGGCCTCTCACTGTTGTGGCCTCTCCCGTTGCGGAGCACAGGCTCGGACGCGCAGGCTCAGCAGCCATGGCTCACGGGCCCAGCCGCTCTGTGGCATGTGGGATCCTCCTGGACCGGGGCACAGAACCCACGTCCCCTGCGTCGGCAGGTGGACTCTCAACCACTGCGCCACCAGGGAAGCCCGCAAAATTCTTTTAAACCATTCTTTAGGTTGAGTTAGTACTTTGGGTGATGTTGGTACTTCCCATCTCTTGTCCTGTTGGAAAACTTAAGCCCAGCTACTGAATTGTACAAGAGAAGAATTAGGCATTTGTTTTGTTCTCTTTCCTAGCTCTGTTTTTCATTCTCAGCACACCTACTCCTACCCACAAATCCAAGGCTACAGTCTTTCTCTCTAAAACATATTTCTGCCCACAAAGTACCCAGTGGTTAATTTCCACAACTCTGATTCATCTTGACAGTCACATGCTTCCAACAGGTGGGCAGTCACCTGGAGACACTTTTCTGTAATAATACATATGTTTCACGATGGTGCTATGTATCACCCTCATTTTCCAGGTATACGATGCGACAGACAGAATTCCAGTTTTTTGTCCTATCCCCTTAAGGTATTTATACCTTTTCCCCCCCATGTTTCTTATCATGTGTCTTAACAATCATTTTTTAGTTTTTCTAACCTTCTCAATGTTCTTCCAGACATTTGATTGCCTCTGTGGGGTTTTTTCTCTCTTCTGTTTGTAATATAGTAATATTTGTTCTGGTAATATATTAGTCAAAGATGATTTCTATGGGGGCATATCAGTAAAGTAAATAATGGACCATGAAACCCACAGTGAAAAATGTGGAAGTTACGGGAAGAAAACTAATCAAGCAGAAGTAAGCTGGCTCAAGGCTGGGTTTAGGGCTGACTGGGTTTAGATAGGGGGGTGTCTTTGAGTTCCCTTTCTCTGTTGCATCTTTTCGTTCCTCGCTACCTGCAGCATCCTGCAGCCTCTCGGAGGCTCAGTATTTTCATGTCTCCCAGTTTCCAGTCGGGAAGAAAAGCAACCGTGGAGGACAACCTTTGAGGTGTCAGCCACGCTCACCATCTCTGCCTGTCTTAGATCTGACCCCCTCTTCCACAGGGTGGCTACCCGGGAGCCATTATTAGCTTAGATGACCCACCCCTAGCCACGGCTGATTGGATCAGGAGAGACCATCAAATCCAAACTGCCAGTCAGATTCCTTCTCCACAGATCCTGATTCATTTGAAAACTTCAAGCAGGGTCCAAAACTCTCCCCCTCCTCTCAGCACACATGAGGCTCACGGCCTGGTGACTTGTGTGTGGATTTGTGTGTTTGTGCATGTGAGTGATGGAGGGGCATGCACTGTTCTCTAACAGAAGCCCACCTTCATCCCTGGTGGACCCTTCCAGTGCGTGGAGCGGGAGGAGAGAAAGGGAAACGTTGTTTCCCGAGGTGAAGGCGTCATCTGCACTCCAGGTGGAGCTTGTTGTCTCTGAGAGACATAGGTGGAGGCTCTTAAGGAATTCAAGCCCAAACCCAGGAAGAAGGCTTTGAGAGATCTGGTGACTCCAGGTCTGAAGCCTCCCCCCACCACATTCCTCTGCACCCAGAGCCCCTCTGCTTCGTGCCTTGGTGGTCCTTGACAAGCCTGCCACCTCCAGTCTTCCATGGTCCCAACTCTGGGGCCTTAGGAGGAGGTGAGTGGGCTCATGCTGTACCCGTGAGGAACTGGGAACTTGAGGGGTTGTCCATTGGCCCCCTCCTTCTGATCGTGCCATCACACCGTGGGCCTCAGTGCTCATTCCCTGCTGGTGCTTGAGATAGATCAGAAAGACCAGTGCTCACCAGTCATGCAACCAGGACCCGAGATGGCAGGCTTCTCTTTCTCCCAGACACACACGAACTTGGAGTGGTTCTGTTGAGTTCCCTTCCCTCAGCTTTGTAGAGGAGGCCAATCCTGAGACCAAAGTCTCTTATCAAACCTTGTCTTTTCCTCCAAAAGGAGAAGTCCTCCTCTTTGATCTCCTCATGATAGGACCTGGCAAACCAGCCTAGTCTCTCCAGCCCCTGCGAGTACAGTTGTACCAGGAATACAACTGGTCCCTCTTTATTTCAGCTCCAAGCATTTCATGATTTTTCTTAATACAGCACTGACTCTGCTGTGCTCCCCAAATTATTCTGCTAACATGAGTGCCAGGGCGACCTCTCAGTCCGAAACTCACACCCTCCTGCTACTATAACTCGAGGTTTCTGTTACTCGCAAGCAGAATCTTATTCATATATTTGTAACTTTTCCCAACGACATACATTTGGTAAGATTATTGGCTAAAGAAGTCAATGTGGGTCCCAAAGGAATGACTTCCTGGGATGCTTCAAATCCCACCAGGTTAGTGCCTTATGTGAGACTTGTCCTCCAGAGAAAGTGGATAGTTTTGTGATTTTTCCTCCAGCAGAGCTTAGCAGCTTCCATGTAAGAATAGGCAAAGTGTGCAGTGGGGTTGCTCCCAGGCTGAGCTTTTTAGAGAGCACGTGGCAGAGAAGAAGAGAATGAGGCAAGGAAAGTGCTGGTGGGAAAGTGGTTAAAGCGACGAGCCATGAGGCCCAGGTTGTGGAGCCCGGAGTGGTCCTACACCTTGGCTGCTCATTGGAATCAGCTGGGGAAACTTTCAAACTAATAATGGTTGAGTCCCTCCCCCAGAGCATCTGATGTCATTGATTAAGGCAGACTAGTCATCCTGAGCCGCACAAGCTGCCCAGCTGATTCTAATATTTAGCCGAGGTTGCAAAACACAGCTGTATGTAAGGAAAAGAAGTGAAGTTAAATGAAAGCTGGTAGAAAGTTCAAGATACTGGAGATCCTGGATGTAGTCGGCTCGACTTGAGACCTGGATTCAAGAGGGAGGCTGCTCGGAGGTCGGGAAGTCAGGACGGAAGGTAACACCAGGTGCCAGGCGTGGCTGAGAGTGGTTCTGCCGAAGTGACCTGTGAGGGTGGCGAAGTGGCTGGTCAGATGGGGCTGCTGGCTGGGTCACCTTCGTGCATGGCTGTCATTTTCTGGGATACTGATTGGAGGCTGAGGTTGCAGAGAAAGAGCCCGTAAGGAGGTGCTGAAGCCCTTGCTGACTATGGTGGAGGAACCTGGGGTCGGAGCTTGAAGGAACAGGGATGGGAAGAGGGTGGGGGGTTGGAGGACATGAACCTCAGAAGAGAAGAGGCTTTTCAGGGGGTGGGGGAGTGACAGTTGGAAGTTGCAGTGGATCATTTAGAGGAGCTGTAAGTACTCCCTTCCCCTGCAGGGAGTCTGGGAGAAGGTAGGTGTATAGGAAAACTCAGTTTCGCACCTGTGAGTCTGTCTTTCCTCTGTGTCTCCTTTACTCCCCACACAAAACCCTTCACTTCTGGTCGCCAAATGTGTGGAGGCTTTTCTCCACACCATCCAATTCTCTGTGCACCGGGTGGGGATGGGGTGAGTCCTACGATTTAACTCAGTCCTGACACTGCCTACTTAGAGATAGTGTCAGATCCCACAGGGTATGGGTTCTGTCCTACAAGACTGTCCCCATCCCCACCTTCAGACGCCAATCGCAAGTCCAGGTTGTCACCTGTGCTTTTGATGGCTCGGCTGTAGATCAGAGGTTGCCATGACTCCCCCTCCTTGGGTTTGATTAATTTGCAAGTGTGGCTCACAAAGCTCAGGGAAACATGTTTACCGGTGTATTAAAGGATACAATAAAGGATACAGATGAACAGCCAGATGAAGAGATACATAGGGTGAGGTCTGGGAGGGTCCTGAGTGCAGGAGCTTCTGTCCCTGTGGAGTTGGGGCACGTCACCCTCCTGGTGTGGATGTGTTTACCAACCTGGAACCTCTCCGAACCCCCTTCTATTGGGATTTTACGGAGGCTTCCTCATGTAGGCATGGTTAGTTATTATTGTTTTTCTTTAATAAATTTATTTATTTATTTATGGCTGCATTGGGTCTTCGTTACTGTGCGTGGGCTTTCTCTAGTTGTGGCGAGTGGGGGCTACTCTTCGTTGCGGTGCGCAGGCTTCTCATTGCAGTGGCTTCTCTTGTTGTAGAGCACGGGCTCCAGGCGCGCCGACTTCAGTAGTTGTGGCACGTGGGCTCAGTAGTTGTGCTCGCGGGCTCTAGAGCACAGGCTCTGTAGTTGTGGCGCACAGGCTTAGTTGCTCCATGGCATGTGGGATCTTCCCGGACCAGGGCTTGAACCCGTGTACCCCACATTGGCAGGCGGATTCTTAACCACTGTGCCACCAGGGAAGCCCGGCGTGGTTAGTTATTAACTCCATTTCCAGCCCCTCCCCCGTCCCTGGAGAATGGGGAATGGGGCTGAAAATTCCAAGCTTCTAATCATGGCTTGGTCTTTCTGGTGACCATCCCCCATCCAGTGTTGTCTCAATAGAATAAAAGGTGCTCCCAGTACTCTTTTCACTTAGAAAATGACAGGGTTTCAGGAGCTCTGTTCCAGGAACCAGGGGCAAAGACCAATACATATTTTCTATTATCTCCCCATAGGGAAATGAGCAGAGTGCCCTAGACAGAGCTGTAGCACAAGTGGGGTCTTGGAAAAGAGCCTGATTCCTCAGTATTACTGAGGTTTGGTCTCCAGATGGTTGGGCATTTCTTGTAAAATTTTTCAGAATTGAATGAATAGATTGTTTAGGATCCATGACTTAGCTTGTGCTGTTCAGGGGTCACAAATTGGTGAATTCCAGCTCATTTTGTTCAGACCACACCAGAGTTTGGGGGAAAAAAGGAACCTGAATGTCTTTGTGTGGAGCCTGCTCTCTTCAGTTTACCCCAGGTCCCACCTTTGGCCCCCAAATGGAGCTGCTTCCTACATTTACACTACCTACTCGGCCCCAAGACTTTTGTTTCCTTAATTTCTTTTATTATGAAAAATTCCAGAATATAAAAGTAAAGAGAATGGTATAATGAATCCCCATATACTATCACCCAGACCTGAAGATTTTTTTTTTTTTTTTGCGTTACACGGGCTTCTCACTGCTGTGGCCTCTCCCATTGCGGAGCACAGGCTCCTGGATGCGCAGGCTCAGCGGCCATGGCGCACGGACCCAGCCGCTCCGCGGCATGTGGGATCCTCCCAGACCGGGGCACGAACCCGCATCCCCTGCATCGGCAGGCGGACTCTCAACCACTGCGCCACCAGGGAAGCCCCAACCTGAAGATTTTTGATGTTGGGACCCCTGGCGAGATAAGAAGAGCAGGACAATCCACTTCTTTGCAAAAGCTTTCCCTCTGGTGCTGCTTCACTTTCACCCCATCCTGACTTACTACTTGTTATCTGTATTTCTACTGAAGCATTTCCACATAATTATTCATACATACTTGTTGAGCCACTTATGTGTGCCAGGCCCCTTTGTAGGCACTGGAGCTAGAGCAGAGAGCAAAACAAACAAGGTCCCTGTCCTCAGAGGACTTACAGCACAGTGTGGAGGAGAAAGACAGTACAGTCAGTCAATCAATCAACGGGTCATGTGAAGTGCTATGAAGGACAAAAGCAAGGCCATTTGACAGAGCATCTAGTCAAGGTGTAGGGGATGGCAGGACTGGGGTGGGTGGAGCGCTTAAGGTATTCAGGAGGGCATCCCTGAAAGGGTAGCATTTGATCCAAGACATGAATGACAAGAAGGTACCAACATGTGAGAATCTGAAAGGTACCACACTCCAGGCAAAGGGGACAGCCAGTGCAAAGGTCCTGACGTAGGAACGAGCTTAAGGGCTGTTCGAAGGACAGAAAGAGGTGAGCAGGATGGAGATGTTTCTCAGGGCTTCCTTGGGGCACCTTAGCCCTCCCTAATGCTGGGTTAAGTGGCTTTTCTCTGTGCCTCTACAGTGCCCTCTGTGACATCTATTATAGCACTTAATTCCTTTAGTGAGGATTTGTCTGTCTCCCTCACTGGTCCAGGGGCTGACTGAAGGCAGGGTGGTATCATTTTCATCTTCACATTTCCCAGAGCTTAGCTGTGTCCGGCTCACAGATGGTGCTCAATAAATATATGAAGCAGCATAAATGTGTGCTTTTTGGAGGAAAGAAGAAGATGGGAATCTGGGCCCCTGAGTTCAAGACTCAAATTTGGAAGTAACAAGCAAATCACAAAAATTTTCAGCTCCTAAAATTTTCCCTGCATGTCTGAAAGAGTACAATGAAGTATTTTTGCAACTATTCAAGTTTCCTTCTTTCTATCAGGGGTCTCCCAAATGTGTATTTGTTTTCTCATTAATCAGATATTTATTGAGCTCTTACTACATCCAAGGCATTATTCTAGGCATGTGGGTATGAAAGTGAATAAAGCCAAGTCTCTGCCCTTGTGGAGCTTGTATTCTAGTTTATGGGGAGGAAGTGAAAAACAAATATTTTTTGACAAAAAAATGTATGGCAATGGTGACAATTGCTATCGAGAAAAATAAGCAGAGTAAGGGGGATAGAGAGTGTAGAGGAGGGTGCATTGATATTTTACATGGGGTGGTGAGGGAAAATGAGTCCGTTTTGGGTCCTCTGGGAATCAGATGCCAATAAGGACATAGAATTGCAAGACTAGAGGGTGGGATGCGGTGGAAATGCTCATGAATGTTAAAGGGGAGAGGGACCAGGAATGACAGGTAGAGCCTTCAGGCTGCAATGCAGGTCTGGCACCTGTGAAAGGGGAGGAGGAGATAGGACTGGGTAGAGGTTGAAACTGAGTTGTGATGAAGATCCAGAAATGCCTTGGTCCACCCGGTGGTGAGTTCTGGAGAGAATATTGTCCTCTGTGGTCCTTCATGCACAGTTGTCCTTTGTCAGGTCAACATGTCAGGCTTGTATGCCCTTGCATTGCTCGGGCACCAGGTACAGGCTGGCCTAGGGAAGGTGTGACCTTGAACAAAGAGGTCCTCTGCAGCTTTGACCTTGAAGGAGCTGGGTGCTGGGGTCATATAACCCACAGCTGGGCAGCCTGTCCTTCCATGAAAGGACATCTGAGAGGCGAAACTCAGTGTCTGTGACAGGAAGCAATTGGAAGTTTTTGAATCGAGGAGTGACATGATCTACTTAGTTTTTCAGAGAATCATTCATGATCGTCTATGGAGATTAGATCGGAGGGGGCCTAAGGAGGAAGCAGAGAGACTGCTTAAGAAACTTATTGTGTGATAGTCTAGGTGAGAGATGATGGTGGCTTGGTCCAGGGGGGTGATGGTAGGAAGGTTGTGAAAAGCTGATATATTTTGAAGGTAGGTCTGACAGGCTTTGTTGATGGACTGAAAGTGGACGTGAGAGGAAGAGAGGAGTCAAGGATTTGGGCTTGAGCAAAATCTTAGAATCTGGAGCCGCCATGTTCTAAGATGGCAGATGCTGTGGGAGGAGCATGTTTAGGGGGACAAGAGAAACTCAGGACCTTGTCTTCAGACAATGGCTGCTCCTAGGACATGGAGGGCTCTGGGGAATGTTTTTACGGGATATCTGTCTATATAAGCAATTTTATTTTAAAAAGGTATACAATCTAAAATGTATTTAAAAATTCATGGGCTCATGTGAGGTGTGGTGATCTGCCATGTGGTTTAGAACAGTGCATTGGAAAGTGGTACTTCTGTGAAGATGCTCATCTCTCCCAACTGAGGAATAGGAAGCATCTCTTCTTGTTCTTTCTTGGCAAATGAACTACTTTCATATCTTCCACTGAGAGAAAAAGATAGCGATGCTGTCTATTCTTACTCTCAATGCCATGGTTTTTTGGAAACTGTTTGTACTGAAACGATAAGATCTTGTTTCTGCAGCTCCCTCATCCCACTTATTTAGTGCTGGTTATATCAGTACTCCTGATACCATATCATCCACAGTGTGGCCTGTGAACACTGGCTTCTGCGACTCTCAGAGGTGACTGTTGTGCTTCATGGACGGTGACCACAGTGCACGTCTTATGTGGGAACATTGAATGACTGTTCCTTTTGTGGCAAATTTCCTGTTGGGAATCTTACAGTGTGAATGTAGAGGAGTGCATCTTCCAACACAGTGCCTTCCTAGGACATGATGTCTCAGTGTTGACTCTGCAGCCACTTTCCACACAACTCCACAGGAGGCAGTGCTAGAAGAGAGGGGTCATTCACTCAGGGATGTCCATCCCTCGTCTGGCACTATTTCATACCAACCCGGGAGGCCAGGATGGGGCCATATCCATCAGAGGCCAGGGGACATGGACAGGCATAGCCTGCTGGCCTTGTGGATCAGTGTCTGGAAATTCCTCAGAGTCTGAGGCATGGCTACCCCTGGAGGAGCCTGTGGAGGGGTGAGGTGACCACTGGGTGGCAGTGGTGGCCACCATATACCCTTGCATTGCTCGGGCACCAGGTACAGGCTAGCCTAGGGCAGGTGTGACCTTGAACAAAGAGGTCCTCTTCAGCTTTGACCTTGAAGGAGCTGGGCGCTGGGGTATATGTGGGGGGGAGGGAGTAGCCATGTTTGAGGAAGAATGCTCAGGGTAAAGAGCACCTGTCGCTACCCCTGCTGTCCCCCTGGGCTGTGTCCCCTCACCACCACCACCACCACGCCCCTGCCCTGTGCTAAGGCCGGAACCCGCATAAGTGAGAACTAACATGGGCCTCCATAGGCTGCTCAAAGCAAGGGCTGACGGTGGACCTTTGGCGGCCCAGAGCCTGGAACTTGTCCTGTGTCTGAGAAGAGTCACACACAGTCTGCACTGTACTGGGCAGCCCAATCTCACCTGATTCCAGGACAGAGATACTGTACCCAGCAGCAGGAGCATTCCTGTCACCATTTGCCCCTTCTGGAACCGGGGCCAGCAAGAGGCCCAGGGCTCCTTGGGGCCCTTGGTCAATGCCAGACTGGGGTGGAAGTGGGAGACATGGGAAAGAGGTATACATTGTCACTGAGCACCTAGAAGGGAAGAAACCGGGACTGGGTCCCATGCTGACCTGTCCAGGCTGGGGGCACCCCTCCCGGATGGCATAGCTGGCTCTGAGCAGTCCTAGTCACTACAGAGGGACTTAGACAGTTTTGAGGAAGGCGTCTCTGGTGACCAGAACCCACGCAGACCGGGTCCAGATTTGGGGAACCCTGCCTGGACAACCACGGGAAGGGGCACAGGGCCTGAACCCCAGGGTCCAGGGCAGCGACTGGCTTGTGTCTAAAGGTCAGGCTGATGTCAAGTGCATGTTCCTGGGGGTGGTCCAGGCTGGAGATACAAATCTGGGGATCATCAAGCCTCTGGGAATGGCTTTATGGAAGGAAAAAGTTCTGAGGCCTCTAACTCCCAAACTCCATCATCTTCTCATAAAATGTAAGAAGACAGTCCTCTCCTTCCTAGGGAGATGAAGAACTCTAAACAAGAATTACCCACATAGTGGTTTCTAGAACTTCCATAGCTTACGCTTATGCAAACCTACAAAGACCTCTGAGTCCTGAAAACAGAAACAGTTCATAATATGAAAAACCACAGGCCCGAACCTCCCTAGGAAGCAGTACCTGTGGGGAAGAATGACATTTTCATTCCCAGTGCAAGGCTGAGCGCAGGCTAATAAAACTTTCCCTGCTCTCTGAACGGTGTTATTTGTTTTAGTCTGCCGTCTGTTTAGTCAGGGGAATAATTAATTAACAACGAAGCCTGCTGTAAACACACCACAAGTGGCACTCAGTAAATATTTGTTGACAGTGATAAGGCTGTTGCATCAAATTAGAAACATAAAATTGTGGAGCTCTTTAGGCACGGTATTAGAGATTTGTCACCTTACAGATGAGAAAATTGAAGCTCAGAGAAGCAGGGTAATATATCCAATGTTGCATAGTGAGGCAGAGGCAAAGCTAGGACTCGCACCCCAAATACCTGATTCTAAATTTATTAATTGCTTTTTCTACTACATCACATGAGTGTTTTGCAATGTAGTGTTCTGCACAATTCATGTGTTGAGACATTAACCTTTCCAGAGAACAGTAAAATCTCATTAAGTCAAAATAATTGGAAGGATGGCCAGGCTGAATTGGGGGAAAAGTTTGAACTATTTTCAAAGCTATTCAGCCTTTTCCTTTCAAGGCCATGTAGTAAACTGGAACAAATAACCGCAAAATGGGGCCAAATAGAGGTCTCACTGAACCTGCTTGAAGGAACAAACAGGAATCATTTTCAAGTGGTACATGAGCAGCTTGCAAATAAGTGATGACTGCTAAAAATATGTTAGGCATTTGGGGAAATAAATTTTTGTTAAAAGTACTCTAAATATTTCCCTTGAAAATGTACTTCATGTAAAAATTTACATAGGGAACGTTCACAAATCGGTCGCTCAAACCATGTGATAAAATGATGGTGCGTTTGATATAGTGGCATATAAATTAACCTCTTCTGTTTGGCTGTACTCGAATGGTTTGGCATTATTTCTGTAGCTCACAGCAGCACAAATGATGGTATCTGTCTCTCTCACTTTCCGTCTCCTTAATTTTTCATCTATCCAAGGCCAACAGAGCCTCCAGCTGCTTGAAAACTGGAAGCATTTTCTGGCTCTTCCTTTCCGTCACCACACTCCCACCAATTTTGGCCGAATGGCCCTGCCCTTTCTGTCACCATCTGTGAGAAGTCTTTGTATTTGGCTGCCTTTCTGTCGTTTTCTGTTCAAACACTAAACATTCATTTGTTCCTGAAGATGTTTAGAAACACTGGGCCTGGTTATCCTCAACTCTGCGGTTTAACACACCCTCAGACTCTTCCTGAAGCACTTCCCAGGGCTCCTGCATTTTTCTCTCTTCAAATGGACTCCTTCCTCCTCGATTGTGTAAGAATCAGAATTGTCTACCTGCCACGTAACACACGGAAGGTTCCAGACTGGCTGAGTGTGATGTTACTGACTAACAGGGAGGCTGTTTGGGAAAACAGTCTGTATAATGTTCTCCGCCAGCCATTGTGCTCAGAACTGGGGAAAATGATCTCTGGGGGAAGAAAAAAAGAGGATCCGGTTGGAGAGAGATAAGGCTTTCCTTGCTGGGTGGGTTGTCCAGGATGTGATTCAAAGATCCATGTATCTTAGGGAAAAACTGATCAAAACAAATAAAGGGAGCTGCAGCTGTTTCTGCCGTTTAATGTTACAGTTTGTTCTGATGAAATAGCTTGAGTTCAAAGAAAAATAGAGCTCCTCCGGCATTCCCAGCTGGTGCTTTGCTGCCCCCCTCTGGAGAAATTGGGAACTGAAGCTTTTGATCCCTTCCTGTCCAGTTCTATCTCTGTTATAGGTCTGCGTTGGCTTGGCTCCCTTACTCAAAGGCGCTTTGCTACAGTGTGAATAAGTATCAGGTCATAAACTGCAAGCAGTTTACTCAGTGAGTTTACATCGACTCTGAGGAACGCAGGGATCTCTCTTTCCTGGCAGGAGGATGAACTCCTTAGTTTTGTGAACCATCTGTCCTGGTTCCATTCTCCTTCTCCCAAGAATCCAAGCTAAAGCCATCTTTCCTGGCACCCTTGGACTAATAAGAAATCCTTCCTGACTTGACATCCTGCCTTTGAAATCTTACCCTTAAGAGGGAGAGTTTATAGACTCTGGATCTCTAAGGTCTCTCTGGCTCTGATTCCATAAAAATATCTTTACCAGTGAGAAATGTCTGTTTAACACAAGGAAGCCTATAGGTATTGAATGAAATTTCCCTTTTAATGAACAAGATTTCTGGAAGTAAAATGAATGCACTTGGTGGAGGGATGAATTTCAAAAAATTTTTTTCAAAATATGAAATATGCCACTAGGAGTCACTGTTGACATACAGTTTCATTCCAGTGTACCTTCAGTATGTATATTTCCCCTTGAGGGAAACATTTTTTAAATCAAAAGATATAAGAAAAATTAGGGGGTACAGTGTTTTGTATGTCAATACAAGTTCTGAAAAGAATATTAAATGGGCATCCATCTTACACAGTAGTAGGATGAATAAAGGTATCTATTACCTATGAATGAAAGTATTAAATATTGAACCTGATTTGAGAGTGAAAAATGGTAGATAGCAATTGGTAAAAAAAAAAAAAAAAAAAAGTGACTTTCAGGGGCTTCCCTGGTGGTGCAGTGATTGAGAGTCCGCCTGCCGATGCAGGGGACGCGGGTTCATGCCCCGGTCCGGGAAGATCCCACATGCCGCTGAGCGGCTGGGCCCGTGAGCCATGGCCACTGAGCCTGCGCGTCCGGAGCCTGTGCTCCGCAACGGGAGAGGCCACAACAGTGAGAGGCCTGCGTACCGCCAAAAAAAAAAGTGACTTTCACTCTTTTCTTATTTCACCTCAGCCATATGCAACCTCTGAGAGTTGTGCTGCTTTGAAAAGAAATTCTGGAAATTTCTTTTCCCTTTAAATACTGCTGCCTTCTCCTTTAAAACTCTAGCATGCTTGTGTCTTTTTAAATAGAAACTGAGTTTATACAAGACTTAGCAAATTATAGAACAGAAATAAGATTCAAATACATCCAAGAGAAGTCTCATTGCTCCTTTTATTTTAATAGCTGAAGAGATTAGAATTTCCAAGCAGCTATACCAATCCATGAATGTTTAGAAAGAAGCATGAACTCGTTCCTAATACACTGAGTAGCCATGTTTATTCTAATGCTCTTACATCTTCAGGCTTGAGCTTTCAGAGTAGATACTACCAGGTAAAAATATAGTTCTCAATCTAGGAACCCCAGATAGAGTTTGGAGAATCTCTTTTTCTTTATTATATATTTTTTAAAGCTACCAAAGTAACACAAGACCATTGCTCCCCAGCCTTACTGACGGGAGGTATTTAGGTGGATCCAGCCTAGAAAAAGATGGAGAGAGCCTGGGTACAATCCCTTCTCAGCCTCCCCATTGGTCTGAATGCTTCTTAGTGGTAGAAATGGGTCAGAAAAGAGAGGGAACAGCTCTGGAACTCTGAGCTTTGAATATTTACTGATCAGGTCCCATAGGACTGATTTTCTAAGAAAAAACTTAAAGGAATAGCAAAGTTCCCATAGCTGGTGTCCCATAGCAGTGTTTTTCAATCTGTGGGTCAAAACTCATTAATGGGTCATAAAATCAATTTGAGGGGTCTTAAACAGCATAGTATTTTATTAATGAAATAGGACAGAAAGGAGTGGAATAAAAAATACCAGAATGGATCACATTTTATTTCAGTGGTTGTACATGTACTTTACTGGGTCATTATATCAATATAAATTGTGTTTCTTATGAAGGGTCATCTTCAGAAGAGCTTGGAAGTCACTTTCTTATAGCACTTTGTCTGTCCCCGTCTGGTTGCTGAGCCACTTATGACAGCTCATATCTCATCCTCCTTACTAGCCTGCAAACTTCTTGAAGTGGGACTAATGTCCAAATTACTTTTTCTTGGCCACAGTGATTTCCTTAATACCGTGTACATGGTGGGTGTTTAGTAAACCTGTTTAATATTTGCTTCTTATTTATTTTGCTTTCAAGTTATAAATATATACTTTTCAAAATTGTCAAGTACTATTTGTAATTGTTTTGTTCAGCTAATATCAATCTTTACATGTAGGCTGGGGTTCATACAAGCATTGCCTTTTTACCATCTTTTCCTTATTTTTGGAACTGTGGCCCAAACATAGAGGAACTGAGGCCCAAACATAGACTTCCAAACACAGAGGAAGTCACTGAAAATGGGTTCCACTGAGGCTATTATGCAGATCTGAACTTCTGTTTTTCAAAGAGCTCTCTCAGCTGCTGCTCCGTAGTGGCTTCTTTCTGCTGCATAAGCTCGGCTGTTCCTTTGGTCACTCCCCAGGCATCCGGCTTTGACATAGAAGGGTTGTACGGCCTGCCTGAGGCTATCCGAAGATTCTCCCAGTATTCCTTCCTGGCCCTGGGGGAACAAAACACACAGCAGGAGACTTCTCCCTGAGCTTCCGTCTCTAGGTTGCAGAGCTAAGACACCTCTGTAGAGCTGTCTTTGGGCTCTTGAGGGTGTGTCCATTGAAACACATTTATCGTTTTTTTCAGAATCTGTAGGTCTAAAGTTACTTTGAATTTCTTCTTTTTACATACACATAGGTTCAAAAGCTAAGAGTTTAGAATAGGGACATTTTCTATCCAAATTACCCTACCTCTCCATCCTCACTTTCTGGCACTCTACTTCCTGAGCCAGCTGAGCCCACATTTGCTGTTCTCCCCAAAGCCAGTGTTGCTTCTGCACCTCTCACCCTGAGGATCCCGCCCCAGCCTCCTTTCTATTTCCCTTGTCTCCTAGTTCAGGCCTCGCCATGTTTGGTATCTTCCAGCAGAGATTTCCTCACAGGTTTCCCTGTCTCGAGGCTACTAAAACTTGCAAATCTAACTTTGTCTCGAACCACTTGAGACCCGCCAGGCTCCTCATTGCCCTGGGATGAGGTCATCTCAACCTCGTGAGCATGAACAGAGGCCACCTCCTGTTCCTGACCTGTGTCTTTACCAAATTCTGAATCCAATATTGTCAAACTTCTAGTTTCTCAGCACCTTGTTCTCCTGCCACCTCTCAGTGCTTCCCTCTAGGCTGTTCTCCTGTCTGGCAACCTAATTGGTCTTCAAAATTCAGCTCTGGTGTTAGCTCTATAAGAAATTCTTCACCAACCTTCCCACCTTTCCCCCTGTGGGCCATTAGTACAGACTCCACAGCACCTGTGCACATCTTCATCCTTAACTTACCATACCAGTTTGAACTTAGCTGTTTATTTCTCTGCCTACTAGACTGTTACCTCCTTGGGGACAGGCCTGTGCCTTGTCCAGCGTGCTCCCTCAACAACCACAATGGTGTCTGACATAGTTGTGCTCAACTAATGTTCACTAAACAGAGGGAAACTGCTCCCTCTGCTTGGGGTGCATCCTCCACCCCCTTCTTTATCCCGTGGAAGCCTACTCAGCTCTTCAAAATCCAGCCCCAAAGTCCCTTCTTCTAAATTATCTATTAGGTAGAGATAGTTATTCTATTCTCTTCATTGTTACTTTTTTATCCATGCCTCTACTCAGGCTGTTAACTACAGTATAATACATCAGCTTTCTTCTCCATTTTCCCCAGTAGACCGTGAGATTCTCTTAGCCAGGGACCACAGCCTTTCATTTCTATATTCCTAGTGCCCTGCACATAGCCTGATGTGAACTCTGTTTGTTTATTGTTCCTCTTCCCCACTGGAATGTAAACTCTGTGGGTAAAGACATTTTTTTTATCTCATTCACCACTGTCTTCCCAGCTCTAAGGTTCGTGCTTGGCACAGAACAGGCAATTAATATTTGCTGTACTTAAATCCTAACAACTGATTCACTGTTAGTGTCCACCACATGGACGATGCTTTCCTAGAGTGTGAAATCACATTTCGTTGCAACTTACACTATTTATATTCTATATTCTTAAAGCTTTCCCCAAAAATCACTCCATAAAGCTATGTTATAAACATCTCTATGAGAGAATTTAAAGAGGATAACTGATTCTTTACCATTACACAGCAAATAGGCTGCACTTTTTGTAATGACCTCATTTGGGCATATTCATAATCTAAATGAGTTTGGTTTGGCAAATACAGTTTAAGGTTCTTACCTTGCTCTAATCCAGGGTTTGGTGTGCATGTCCAAACCACTTCCCCAGCTGCCATGTTTTTCTGAAGCTGGTGGCAAAAATCCCCTTTCCGGGGCCAGCTCTTCTGCAATCGCCCTGATGTGGTAGGGCTCAAATCCACAGCACCCACCTATGTACCTGACCCCAAGGTTGTAGGCCTCTCTGGCGTATTTTTGAATATCCCATCTGGTTGCAACTCTGGGCTCCAGTCCTGTAATAAATGACACTCTGCTTAAATTTAAAAAAAAATATTCAAAACAAGCAGCTATAATAAATGTGTAATTTTCAATAAATGAGTTAGATAAGTTGTCAATATTTAGTTCCTAACTCTTAAAAACTATTAACTATTTTGCATTGACGTATCCAATTTTAAATACTGTGACAGCCGGACTTCAAGATGATTCCCAATGATCTCTGCCCTCTGATGTTCTCACCCTTGTGTGGACCCTCCTGTATTATATCAGGTTGGTCTGTGAGACCAATAGAATATGGCAGAAGGGATGGTTTGTGACTTCTGAGGCTAGGTCCTAAAAGACATTATGTTTTCTGCCTTGTTCTCTCCTGGAACGTTCAGCCCAGCTGCTGTGTTGTGAGAACACTCAGATACCACAGTGGAAAGGCCCATGAGCCAAGGAGCTGAGGCCTCCAGTCAACAGACAGAAAAAAACTGACCCTGACTCCCAACAGCCAACTGAGAGAGCCTGCAAGTAGATCCCCCAGCTCCCATCAGGCCTTCAGATGACTATAACCCTTGCTAGAGTCTGGACTGCAACGTATTAAGAGACTCTGAGCTAAGCTGCTCCCAAATTCATGACCCACAGCAACCTGAGATATAATAAATATTTGTTGTTTAAAGCCACTAAATTTTGTAATAATTTGTTCTACAGCAATAAATACCACAAATGCTTTGCCGTTCTTCTTCCATGGTTCTTCTAGACTGATTATTTTCCAGGGTCCCTCTAGAATATGGGATAAGGACCTTAGAATGAAATAGGAGGCTGGCCAGGCTCTGGCCCTGCTCACCCGTGACTTGATTCTCCAGGTAGACTCACCCCCACTTCCCACACATGCTTTATCCCTCTTCCCAGACTGCAAGTATTCCCTCCACTTCATCTGCTTGGTCTCTTCATTCAAATCTGTTACACAGTAACCCAGTGATGGTAACTTCCCTCTGCCCCCCAAACTCAGATATTGCTAGAATGTCTGAGCAACATTCAGAATAGGAGAAAAGTACCTCGGCGATAACTTGGTCTAAACTACTTATTTTTTCTGATGAGAAAATTAAGATCTGGGAGAACTAAGAAATTTTGCTAAGGTTCTGCAACTTAGCAACAGAGCTGGAACCAGAAATGGCATCTTTGCTGATCCTACCCAGGAGGGTGTCCTTTTTGCCAACTTCAGGTATGACGAATTGGTTGTCTACCTAGGTGTTGACTCACCTGTGATTTTACATTTAAGTTCAGAGGTCTTTTTTGCTTGCCGGTCCTGTCTTTTCCTAATGTCTAATTTAAAAGTTGTTGGGTTGCAAGGAGAGAAGCTGGGGGCAAGATATGAGGAGATATGCAGCCATTACTTTACATGATAAAGCTCTATGGCTAGAGATTTCTTTGGAATTTGTCAAACATAAAGACCCTGAGATGATTTATAAAACGTCTGTCTTACCGAAGGGGAATTCTGGCAGGTCGATAAATCCCTGTTTGCCGCAGTCGGGAGTGTGGAAGGCTAAGGGCTGACTCATCAGGTGGGCTTTCAGTCCCGAGGCCTCCAAGCCTTCTTTCATGAGCTTCACTGTTTGTAAGCTAGTTGTGAAGTCAAAATGGCAGTTCACGCCAACGATGGAAGCTCCTGCAAGTGGGAAGAACATTTGAGCTTTAGGGATTCACCAGGTACCAGTGGGCCCAACTCTCCTCTCACTCGGGGAGCTTTTACTTGGAATGGTGAATTGGAAATAAGGCACTGGGTCCCTGCAAACTTATCCTACCCTTGGGCAAGAATGATTGGTAACAGGCAGCAAGCTCTTTCTGCGAACAGTGCTTTGAAGAGTCAGATATAATTGAAGTGTCATTTATGCACACTTGGCTGTCCATCATTTTTTGAAAAATATAATCATTATTAGAGGTTTTTTTAACTACAAATTTTAGTAGTCATTTAAAAAAATCATTATTGGAGTGTTCTTTAACTTCAAATTTTAGTAGCCATTTTTTCAATCTTTGACATTATATTTGCAAAGCATGATACTTTTTCACGACTCCCAGCTGCCCCATGGCACCTGTGGTTACGACTCATCTGAGGAATAAATCAGTGTTTCCTTTTATCAGGCCAATTTAATAATATTATTAAGTTTCTTGGGCATAACAGCAGGGTGTAATTTAGGAAACGGTTTTTCCGAAACTTTCAAACAAGTGAAATCATATAATATGTGTCCTTTCCTGACTGGCTTATTTCACTTAGTACAATGTTTTCAAGGCTCATCCTTGTTGAAGCATGTGTCAGAATTTCATTCCTTTTTATGGTTGAATGATATTCCATTGCATGTACGTACCACATTTTGCTTATCCATTCATTAGTTGGACACTTGGGTTGTCCTCCAAAAAGGACTTTTTTGATGAACTCATGGCCTAGGATTTTGTAGCTGGGATATAGAGATGCCAAGAACAAGGAAAGGAAAGATTCACTCTGGCCGCAATGAGAGCAGCACCAACATCCAGATTCCAGGAGCAGCAGAGCTGACACTACGCTCTGTGACCCCCAGTGTTCAGTGGCAGGCATCTTAGCGGTCCTCACTGGCCTGGGCCTGCAGTTCACTCTTCATTTTTGTTCCAGTCCGGCCTCACTCCCCGTCATTCCTCTGAATCAGTTTTTGTTAAGGGCACCGATGACCTCAATCTTGCCAAATCTAGTAGTCGCTTCTCTCTTCTCATCTTACTCAACGTCTCGGCCACATTCAACCTTGTGGCACTCTCTCCTTCATCAATACTCCCCTTCTCTTGGCTTCTGAGAACTTCCCCCTCTCTCTGAGTGTTGCCCCTACCTCCCTGGCTGCTTTTTTTTTTTGAGTGTTATGTGCTGACCCCTCCTCAAGGCTAAACCTTTGAGTCCTGCAGTGTCCCAGGATCCCACTGAGTCATCTTCTCTTCTGCATCTACACTTCCTTTTCAGCCCCAGGCTCTCAATACCATCTATATCCAGACCTCTCCCAAGCTTCTCTCTCTAACCCTCACCTTTCCACTGGGTTCCAGACTGGTATATTCAACAGCTTACTGAACAGGGTCACTTGGATCTTGACTACCTTTTTCTCTTTCTTTCTTTCCCTTTCTTTTCCTCCCTTCCTCCCTCTCTCCCTCCCTCCCTCCCTCCCTTCCTCCCTCCCTCCCTCCCTTCCTTCCTTCCTTCCTTCCTTCCTTGTTTCCATCCTTCCTGGTGTTCTGGAGCCACACTTTCTCTTTCCTTGCTAGATATCATTACATTAATGAAGTAATCATATTTTGGCTATTTATTGGAGGTCTATTAGGTATAAAGGTCCTTGTAAGGGGTTTTAGAGAAATATAAATAAAGGACACCAAAGATTTTATAATTTAGCACAGGGCTTCCCAAGGTTTGCTCTATGAAAACAAGGTTTTATGATCCATTAAACTGGGCAGTCGTTATTTACTGTAGTCCCTTCTTGGAGACTGCCAGTATACACGAACACGTCAAGGCCTCTGAGAAGTTCTGCAGCCAAGAGGCTGCTTAACTTGGCTTAACACAGCATTTTCTATCTGTGTGTAACTCCAGAACCCTATTAACAGTCTCACAGATTAGAAGATGTCATCTGAGGATACTCTAAATGTGTGACACAGCTGCTGAGAGGAGGAAGTGATTATTTGGGGTAGGGATGACTATGTAAGGGCACATGGAAGTTGAACTAACATTGGAAGATGGACTAGATTTGTGAGATGGATATTGACTAAGGACCTATCATGTGCTGGGTGCTGTGCTGGGCACACGGTACTCAGTGCTGAGCCAAGCAGACGTAGTCTCTGCCCTCTGGGATTTTACAATCAAGTGAGAGAGCCAGACATTCAAGACATAACTAATGAGATAACTGGGGAGTTCTGTGAAGGATATAAACAGGGTACAGTGAGGTCAAGCACTGTGGCCACTCACTCTGAACAGACTGGCAGGGGAAGGAGTATATGCAGGCGAAGAATCCCTGCCAAGTAACAGTTGGGATGATGAGGGCCTCCTCTGATCTTTTTGAAACATATTAATTTGGTTTCTCCCCCCAGTTTTAATATGTATAATAAAAAATTAGGATTCTACAATGTCATTCCTAAACCTAAATAATTATTATTAGTGACAAGTATGAAGTGACTTTCATGAAATATTAAGAGTTGGGTAAAGATGAGAAATTAGGGCTTCCCTGGTGGTGCAGTGGTTGAGAGTCCGCCTGCTGATGCAGGGGACACGGGTTCGTGCCCCGGTCCGGGAAGATCCCACATGCCGCGGAGCGGCTGGGCCCATGAGCCATGGCCACTGGGCCTGCGTCTCCGGAGCCTGTGCTCCGCAACGGGAGAGGCCACAACAGTGAGAGGCCCACGTACCACACAAAAAAAAAAAAAGATAAGAAATTAAACAATTAGCCAATCAAAATTTCTGTTCCACAGAGTGAGTCAGACTCTTCCACAGACACTGCGTTATATCTCAGGTTGAAAATGAGGCAGCCTTGAAAACAGTCTGTGAATTTTCCCTAATTGAAATGAGACCCAATATTAGGAATGGAAATTATATAAAAAGATAAATTAGGTGCTCAGTGTCTCATATCAAAGGATTTTTAAATTTATTATACCAATTACAAAAAGTAAAGCATACCAGTAATTTATGAGAATGGAAAAACTTTGGCAAAGAGGGCAACTGACTTAAAACTTATTAATGTCTAAAGACCTCAACTTTAGATAATTTAAAATAAAACATAATTTTTCCTAATGTTCCTTTCGATTTACTAAAATTCTTCTCATTTCCAGGTGTTAAACCTTCAGCGTAGGTCTAATTGCCCATTTCAAAAGGCTGGTATGTGTGTGTACGTATTTTTTTAACATTTTTTTCTCTTTGGGACTCAATAATGATATTATAGATATTCCTAAGAAAGTAAATTAATGGTTTTCCTGTAACAAAAGTAGTATATAGTGATTCATAGATGGACCTGCATTTGTATGTCATTTAAAAGACACACTAGGGGCTTCCCTGGTGACGCGGTGGTTGAGGATCTGCCTGCCAATGCAGGGGACACGGGTTCGAGCCCTGGTCCGGGAAGATCCCACATGCCGCGGAGCAACTAGGCCCGTGGGCCGCAACTACTGAGCCTGTGTGTCTGGAGCCTGTGCTCCACAACAAGAGAGGCCACAATAGTGAGAGACCCACGCACTGTGATGAAGAGTGGCCCCTGCTCGCCGCAACTAGAGAAAGCCCTCGCACAGAAACAAAGACCCAACACAGCCAAAAGTAAATATAAAAATAAATAAATAAATTTAAAAAAAAAGACACACTAATTGCAAACTGGTCAGAACGCATCATCACCTGCTTTAACCAGGCGCACTGCACACTCGCCAGGGGCCACGCCGTGCAAATCTCCCTCTGGGCCGATGCACATGGTTGCTGCCACTGGTTTCCCAGATGCTTTCAAGGCTTCAACTGCCCATACAGCCTCTTCAACGTGTTCAAAATACTGAAATAAGTTAAAGTCAAGATACTTTTAATCTTGTTTCTTCCCAAATAATTTGAAAACTTATCCTACTGTGTATTAACTTAATTATCCTCAGATGGGTGTTTTTCAGACTCTGAGTTGTGACCCATTAACATTTTTAAAACAGAATAGAATGGTGATTTCAGCGACTTACAGTCCACAGGTTTGAAGGACACTATGTTACATTAACTGAATCACATTTAGTTGAAGCCCTACATTGGAAAAACATTTCAAAACTAAATATTACAGCTACTAGTCATGACTGGTACCTAACCCCACATGGTCCTCATGAGAGTAAAAGGCAGAGAGAATGTCCTAAGTGTACTTGTCTCATCTTAGATCGTATATGTTTACCTCTGCGATCAAAAAGTCCACGTTCTTCTTCATGAAGACCTCTAACTGTTGCTGGAAGACTTTTTTGACTTCAGTTTCCCTCTTGCAGCTAAGGTACGAAGGTGTCTGGCTTACGCCTCCTGCCACCAAGGCGTCTCCCTCATCAGCCACTTGCCGGGCAATATCACAAGCAGCTTCATTGACTTTCTGCCCCTGAAATGGATGAATTTATGATACATCTACATTTTCATGTGAAATTGAAGCAAAATTGTTATTCAAATGTCCAAATCTCAGTTGTATGTTACAATAGTGATTTTATTCCAGAAAACGACAGTGATGGAGTAGTTCAATGCTTTATGGAGTTGAGCAATTTGCAGTAACAACACTGCCAATAACAGTGATTTAAAAAAAAAATCTAATGATAGTATTTAGGATATTACATTATACCAAAGATCTGTGAGAGGGTAAAAGTCTTTACATAAAAGGATCTGGTATCTTCCAGTGCTTAAGCTGCACTTAGAAGAATACCTAGCAAATAGTGGTGATGATGATAATGATTTGCTTTTATGATTAATAAGAATAAAATTCAATTTAAATTACTACAGAATTCATAACTTTTTGTCATTATATATTTTCTCAACAGATACATGTATCACAAGTAAGGTCTTTTCTAATTATTTAGACAATATAAATTGATGCTTGTCCTCAAAAAACCCCAGTACTATAGATCACACAGACTCATATAATTTTAGACTTCCTTTTTCATTTTAGAGATGAAGAAATTGCTGATTTGATGGGATAAGTAAATGGTTTGCCCAACATCACATAGTTGATTGTAGCTGAGCCTGGAAGATTCTAGGGTCACTGACTCCTGGCACATATGACCTTTCTCCTATACTGTGTCACATTAAAAAATTGTAAAGATGTAAGAGTTTCGGACTTCCCTGGTGGTCAGTGGTTAAGAATCTGCCTGCCAATGCAGGGGACACGGGTTCGAGCCCTGGTCCGGGAAGATCCCACATGCCGTGGAGCAACTAAGCCCACGACCCACAACTACTGAGCCTGCGTGTCACAACTACTGAAGTCCGCACGCCTAGAGCCCGTGCTCCTCAACAAAGAGAAGCCACCGCAATGAGAAGCCCGCGCACTGCAACAAAGAGTAGCCCGCGCACTGCAACAAAGAGTAGCCCAGGCTCGCCGCCACTAGAGAAAGCCCGTGGACAGCAACGAAAACCCAACATGGCCAAAAATAAAATAAATAAATAAATAAATAAAATTTATTTTTTAAAAAGATGTAAGAGTTTGTAAGGATACTCATTCAGCAACTTAATCAAGAGACTGAGAGAACCATTAATAGTTAAATACTTCTTTGATCTGCTTCATTAAATGCCTTTCTGTTAATTTGAGGGATGCTAGCTAAAACCCTAAGAATATTATTTATACATATCTTGTTTCTGTATTGTTTAAAACAAAACAGAACTCTAAAGAGGCTCAACACTTTTCTCTATGAGAGCTTTGGTAATGACACGCGTGTCTACTGTGTCCTTCTAACAGTGCCACGTATGGTGTTACTCACGGATATTTTCTCTGCAACATAGTTTCCCCTGTTCTCCAGCTTGTCTTCACTGGCGTAGAAGGTGAAGGTCTGCATGACATTTGATCCAGCTCTGAGGAATTCTCGATGAAGCTGGCGAACTGGGAGATTGAATGAGGGAAATGTATTCATTGTTAACAGTTTATTAGTCTGTGATGCTTTCAAAAGGCTCTCAGATAAACAACTATGAAAATATCTATTTAAATTCCTGGTTGCCTGGCATTTGCTCATCCTGGGGGCAAAAGAGAGGTGGATCTGGAGTCTCTTGCCAGGAGGAAGAGATTATCTCTGCCATGGATGTGGGGTGAAGGGAAGAGGGAGGTCCCACAGAGGAGGAATCATCTCAGTGCTTTTGCCAGGCAGAGAAGATGGGGAAGGGCATTCCCTATAGAGGGGACAGCCCGAGCAAAGACAAGGAGGCAAGAAAAGTCTTGGCATTTGGGGGAGTGACAAGCAGTCTGAGTGGCCGGAGTTGAGGATATGCTGGAGAAGTGGTGGGAGATGCACTTGGAAAGGTGGGCTGTCAGAGTGTAAAACAGCTTAGCACATCATCCCAAGGAGTCTAGGCGCCAGACCACAGGTATCAGTGTTTTTGTTTTTTTAATTTATTTTATTTATGTATTTTTGGCTGCGTTGGGTCTTTGTTGCTGCGCGCACGGGCTTTCTCTAGTTGCGGCAATCGGGCAACTCTTCGCCGTGGTGCACAGGCTTCTCACTGCAGTGGCTTCTCTTGTTGCAGAGCAGGGGCTCTAGGCGCGCAGGCTTCAGTAGTTGCGGCATGTGGGCTCAGTAGTTATGGCTCACAGGCTCTAGAGCACAGGCTCAGTAGTTGTGGCGCACGGGCTTAGTTGCTCCACGGCATGTGGAATCCTCCCGGATCAGGGATCAAACCCGTGTCCCCTGCATTGGCAGGTGGATTCTCAACCACTGCGTCACCAGGGAAGCCCAACTCAGTGTTTTTGAAAGATAATTCTGGTAGTAGAGTGGAATAAGTGTTGGAGAAATGTTCGCAATCTAGGTTCGTGGGTGAATACCATGTGGCGAAGCTTTCATTGGCTGGAGGAAATATGGTGGGAGGTTTCTTTTTTTTTTTTTTTCCATATAATCAAATGTATACAATTTAAAGAGTTATCCTTTGCTCTAAAATAGTGGTCCTAAACCTTGGTTGCCCATTAGGTATCCTGCAAGCTTTTCAAAAATTATAAATGTTAGTGTCAAATCCACATATATTCTAATTTAATTGGTTTGGGGTAAGGCACAAGCAATTTTTTAAAAAGTTTTCCCAGCTGATTCTTATTTTCAGTTTTGTTGAGAATCACCATTCTAAGAGAGCAGGAGAATGTTTCTTTTATAAAATGATATTGAGACTTGGATGGTGTTTTGTTTTTGTCAGGAGAAATGACTGGACAGAGTAAGAAATCAACAGTCGTATATCGAACCCTAAAATTTATTTTGAAATTTCAGAGACCTATAAAATCTGCAGGTCTGGGAACAACTACATTAGACACTAGGAAATTATTAGGACACTGGTGTTCTTAGCCCTTCAGAGGCTAAGACTGGAGATTAGTCTGGCATCTTTGCAACCCAGATGCCTAGTAGAGTGCCAAGAACATAAGAAGCTCAGTTTTTGTTTATAAATGGACAAAAAGGTGAGGCCAAAAAAGCTTTTGAATTTCAGAGAATGGATTTCTAAGCTTGAAGCCAAATCTCTGCTTTTAAAATCATGGAACCTTTCGTTCTCAGTGGGAACTTAAAAGCATGCCTAAATTAGGGGGTTTCGAAGTTGTTTTAATTAGCAGCAGAATCAACTGAAAAACCTTATATACAGTCAATCAGATAAACACAGAGTGCTGAGGTTGGAGCAAGGGAGAAGGGACTACAGACTTGGTATCTGGGACAGAATGGTTTATGAATAAGAAGTCCACCCAGCTGGCCCTTTGATGGATTTCCAGAGACTGTAAAAAAAAAAAAAAAAAAAAAGCAAAAACCCTGGCATGGTGTGCAAATTGTTTACATGTATGTACATTGTATAGTGCTCAGAGGGTCTATAATCTTTTATCAGATTTTTTCAGAGGGCAGTGAATCAGAAAGGTGAAGACAACTTTTCACTCTTAATAGATTTGATTATTCCATCATGCTTCTTAAAAATGCCATGCTTCTCAAAGTGTGACCCTACTAGACTCGCTTGGGGACAATTAAAAATTCAGATTCCTCAAACCCCTCCAGACCCAGGGAAACTGAATTCATCGCCAGATTCAAAGCTGATTCCACTGAGTGCAAGAACCACAACTTTTGGCATAAATTTTAGTAGGAGAGTTAGTCTGGTAATTTCTGAATATCCTTTCAATTTCTATTTTCTGTTTCCTCTCATCATAAAACTATGAGTCTTCATCCTCTAACCAACAACAGGGTATGACTAGTTCCCATGACAACGATACAACTTATGCTAATTAATTATATTCATTTTATGGCTTTACACTCTGCATTATACTAGTTTTATTTTAGCATCATAGAAACTAAATATTACCAACTTATGTGTGTGTGTGTGTGTATATGTATAAAACATATCACCCAGACATATATGTACAGAATATAGATATTACCTTGTACACTTACTTGAGAAATGCAAGTCTTTGAAATTCCACAGCAAACTCTAAAAGGTCAACTAAAAATTTGCAGTATTTCTTCAGTGGGATAATAAATTTGCAGTAAAATCATTTGGCAGCAAAATGTCACCTGAACTAATGTGAGGATATTTATAATTGTATCCTATTTAGTGTGGGTAGTCATATATTTTGATGCAAAAAGAGTATTAATGTGTTTGTGGGGCGTAGGGGAGCACTTCAGACCCTAATAAGAGCGTTATGCAATATGTAGCGTATGTAATGTATTAACTTTCTAAAATTCCCACAAATTCTGGATTCTAAGACGCATTTGGCCCCAAAAGGGCTTGGATAAGGAATTGCAGACTTGTAGCATAACCTTCCCTTTCTTACTGCTTCCAGCACTAAAAAGTCAAGTCCAGGCACCAGTCCTACAAAAGTGTTTTGGGTTCCGTCCAGTCTACAGGGAAACTTTTCAGGGTCTATATGAATTCTAGTTATTACCCAGTCAAAATTAGAAAAGCACCTGCAAAAACAAATTCATTTGCATAAAGTAGCATGACAATGACCACCGCTCTCATTTAGAGCATGAATGTTTTAAACACATTTCACCGCCCCCCACCCCAGAAAAGGTTAAATACATCCAAGGTCGTATGAAATGGTTCTTTGAAGATAAGTTACAAGCAGAGTTGTCTTTTCTGATGCATCCTGTAGTCCACTGTGGTTGACAGAGTTTGAACTAGGCACTGGCAGAGTTGAATATAGGGGATATCAGTCTGTAGCAGAAAGGATTAAATCTAATGACTCAGTATCATGGAGTTTTCATTAATTCTTGAAAAGCAAGGAGCTCCCAGAAGAAAAAGTAGAGCAAGTGCTCAATACATTTAAATAAGCTCAAATTATTCAAGACACAAATGGCCAAGAGATCAAATGTACTGTTTCTGCATTAATAAAATCAAAGAAAATTGGTATCAGAGCAGTTTCTCTTGAGCTCCTCTAATGTGTGACTTTAAAAAAGTAAACGTGACTAACAAAATTGAAATTTGCAGTTTAAACAACAGTCTTATTTTGTTTCCATGGCAGAGTTTGGGCAAAGGTAGTTTATCGTTAATGTCAGTTTGGCCCAAGAAATATTTCATTCTGAGTTTAACCCAGCAAGCAGACCTTAAGAAACAAACCATAGATATATTAGAAATCCTCACTCTCAGGTCTTAATTATGCCATTGTGTTCGTTACATCCCTTCAACACAATGCTTCTGAAAGTGGGGTTTACCTTGCCATCATTTGGAGACAAGTATTATAAATATGCAGGTTCCTGGACCCATCACAAACCTAATGAAACCAAATCTATAAGTGGGGCCTGGGAATTTATTATTTTTAACAAACTCCGCTGGTGAAACTAAAATTTGAGAACTCTTGTTGGTTTAGCTTCCAAAGCTTACTAATTGCATTTTTTTTTAAGGGTAGAACACAGTATTATTTCTACGTTTATTTGGAAATATAAAAGTTGCGTACATTTGCTAGGTTTCATAGTGTGACTATGGCTCTTTTACTTTGGATACTTTTTAGGGACAGTGTGATTTGAACACATTTCTGTACTTCTCTAGCAGTAATAGATTAATACAACCAAGAACATTACCAAGAGAGGAAGCAACTCACTCGAGTTAATAACAATAGCGAATAGTTGTAGTATTTAACATGAGCCAGGCACTCTTTTGAACACTGCACATATAATTTATTTAATCCTCATAACAACTTTATGAGGTAGATGTCAATATTATCTCGGTGTTCTTAGCTAAGTAATTTCCCCAAGGCCACACAGCCTAGTGGCTGTGTCAGGATCGGATCCAGTTTGTCTGGATCCAGAGTCTGTACTGGATCTCAAAGCTGTACTGTCTCTCAGTTTATGTTCTTGGTCAATTTCCATCCTTCATCACTGAGTTTATTGGAATACGCTCTTCTTTAACATAAAAAACATCTGTTTATTATCTTATACAATATTCACAAGAACTCTGGTTTCCTCTGAAAGATTTAAATTCTTTCAAAGTGTTGGTTGCTGACGGCTCCTGGCTGAGACCCTTCCTAGGAAGTGCCCTAGGCCAAAGGGCACTCCTTTGCCAAGGATTAAGCCCTCTCCTGGAGGAGGGGAGGGCTGACAGCTTGTGTGCCGGGCTTGGTCTGTTAGTAGGGGGAAAACACAAAGACCTAGCCGCCTTGCCTCAATTTGGGACAACTCTAAGGGGCCTGTGCAATTCCAGAGCTCCCTGAGAGATTGGCTGGGGTCTCTGTTACAACTCTTCACAGCGTAGTTCCAGTTCCTCCCTTTCCCCAGTCCTGCTTTCCTCACTCCCTTAGTTCACTCCCAAGAGTAGAACTCTTGAGCACAACTCTCTACTTCATAATGTGTTTTCTGAGTGGTCTGACCTGCAAGAGTTGAAGCCAGAACTAGTCATGGGAAAGAACTCTGAAGGCATCATTTTAGAGTCAGATCTCCTTCTGATTAGCTAGTAATGAGCACCCACACATCACAGGTGATGGAGCTCCCAGCATGCTCTAGGGGTACAACTATTAAAACTTCAACCTGTGGTGAATTAGGATGAGATACCCTTGGAGGGGAATGCACTAGCCGGTACACTATCTCAGATGTTTGAGAGGTTCAGGGGAAGTAGTAACTATAAGGACCCCGGAACTAGATGGCTATTGTTGGGTACCACCAAAGTACTGGAGAAAGACAATGAAAGGCTACAGGTGAGTCATCGCCGATTTCAGGCAATGTGTGAAAGTCTGAGGATCTTCTGGGTGGTATGTAAAGAGACTCAGTTCCTGTTACTAGAGAACAGAAAAACTGAGGCTCTGGCCCAGGACTAAATTACATAGGCAGCAGAGTTCTCAACTGGGAAAGCATTTTATTGCCAAAAGTTAGGGTCTGATTAGGAAGAAATAGGACCCTCAGATCTGGAATAAAGACATATGGGTGGATTAACCCATCAGCCTTGAAAACCTACATCCCTCAGAAGTCCATGGGCCTGCAAAAGTGGCCCATTCCTCCCTTTTAAAGCTTAAATCTTCGCTATTGCTTAAGGATGATACAGAGGCCTTAAGAGACAGCATTTATCCCCTTCAGATTGCACCCTACTTCCCCTCCTGTCCATAAAAGATTTGTGGTAAAAAAGTAAAATGAGAATAAGGTTTGTGGGCGCAGGTGCAGGTTAGGTAGGTAGTTGAACAGGGTGGCGCTAATATACAATGAATTTGACTAGTTGGCAGATACATAATGGAAGAGGGCTTATCTGCAAGATGGTGATTGATGCTGTATCATTGCAACTTACAGTGGGTTAAGGAGGGAAGGTGGACTTGTGGGGGAGAATGGCTAAAACACACTAAAATGGTAGAGCCAGAGTCATGATGAGATTGAAGAATAGGAGTATTAGAGAAAGTGAGCAGAAACGATAGGAGGGGGTGGTCAGAGAATGTGGTATTTGTCCTTGAGATTTCAGAGGTGGACAGCTATTGGCGATGGTGAGGTCTAGGAGAGGGTTGCTAAGGTGGGAATGGAGGGAAAGTTTGCTGGAGCTGAGGAGGAGGTCAAGGCACTAACAGGAAGAGTGCTGGATGGATCACATGTATGGATGTTGAAGTCAACTAGAGTGTTGAAGAAGGGAGGGGCAGAGAAAGGCAGTGAGCCAGGTTCTAGACTCATCTAGAGTGAGGATCAGCGAACAAGAAGTAGATATAGATGACAGCAACAGGCCATTGGTACTTACCCAACAGGCAAACCTGTACTTATGTACCTAGCACAGTGCCCAGTAGGCAATAATAAATATTTGGATACCATGGCATGAATGTATCTGTTTGATGGTATGCTTCTAGACTTGGGTCAACATAGTGGTCTTTTATGAGAGCTTAGAATATAGCTGTGCACCAACCTGCTTCTGGGTGTTCCACAGCAGCTTCTGGGGTCCAGGGCCCTGCCTTCACATAGCCCCTCTTCTCCAGTGCAAAGACAAAACCTCCATCTCCAATCATGACCTCTCCAGAGTTTAACCGTTCTAGGATGCCCTAAAATTACAGAAGAGGAGGAAGAAAAGTTGTTACTTGAATTTTTAAGAAAATTTTCTACCTTTACAACTTTTGCTATCATATTCTTGAGAAGTATGATTTCTTTAGAATTCTCGGAAAATATCTATTTTATACAGAAATTTGTGACTATAATGAGAATCACCAGAATGCTAATATATTGAAAGTTTGTGTATCCATGTGTATGTGACAAGGATGGGGTCTTTCCGAACACATTAAAGAGTATTTGAAGAATATTGTGGGAGGACGTTATGTTTGAATAAATATCTTCAGGGGGATTAAATGGAAAGGTTTTGTTGTAAAGCCTCAAATAAATACTTAAGCACACCTTCTTAAAATGGTGATTGTTAGTCTTTCTTCTTATTCTATCAATAAACTAAAGAGAGGATTATATTTTATAAAGAAGTTGAAGTGGCATACAATGCTATTAAGGCATTTTGAGACTGAAAAGTCAAAAGATGTTTGGTGAAGACAGAAGGAAGGAGATACTACCACAAAGATGGCCAAATCAATTAAAGACTTCTGTCTCTGGCGTTAAAATTCAGTTTCCACAATAGGGGCTGCATTATGCTGTCCAGGAAGTTATGAGTATGCACAGCCCACTCTCTACAAGTGAGAGAACAGGAAAGAGACAGGTAAATAAAATATTTATAAACTAATTTCTAATCCAACCTCCATACCTATTCCATTTACAGTACTATGCAATAATTACCCTGGTGTTAATAGAGAAATTTTGAACTTAATATTTTTAAAGGGCTTTGTGACTTAGAAAGTAATTTTCTAGTGTAACTATTTTTTTTTTAATTTCAAAAACTCATAGCCTTTAAAAATAAAAGGTACCCTAATTCAAGTTAGGTCACTCTGATTTTACAAATGAAGAATTAAGGTCCAGAGTCTCTGAGTAATTTATACACGGTCTTCCAGGTGCGGTGTATAGGGCCTCCTGATTCTTTTATCCTTAAATGGTATCTAGATTTGATTTTAAATGGGGGTGGGGAGGGTGGGATAGCCCTGAAAAGGCCATGTAAAGTAATAACTTGGAATGTACTTACCTGTTGTGTTCCATTTATTACTAATAATGGTTGACAAAACAAATGCTGATATAACAAGGGTTACAAATTCTGTGAGAGACATTCGTAGGCTTTTCTATCTTAGGTCCTCACCAACTTCTGCCTCTCTCCCACACCATTTTGACAACTGGTGCTTGGAGAAAAGAAACATCTGACATTTCTACCTTAAAGCAGTAAAATAGGAGGACTATGCTATATACTCTTGAATAGCCCTTCCATATAGAAAAAATGTCAAGTGTACAAGTCCATGAGATAACAAATACAAAAATATAGAATTGATCACATGTAATTTTGAAGTCCAAATACCTGTCATGATTACAATGTGTCTAAATGTCACATTTTAGATTGACACATATACACGAATATGTATAAAACAGATAACTAATAAGAACCTGCTGTATAAAAAAATAAAATTCCAAAAAAAAGTCACATTTTAAAACTACAACTTTGATCGTTATGACCCAATTAACAAGAAAAATAGATATATTGCTAGTCGGTGCTGTTGTATAAAAACATGAACAACAGTCAAATAAATGAGATATGACTGGCTACTAATTTTCATATGGGTGAAATAGTTCATGATATTTTGTTCAGTCACCTAGCAACTCTCATTGGACTCTTGGGTGTGTTTTCAAACTTTAGTAGCACAGCACTTAAATGCACAGCATAGCTAAGAATCTGATATTTGGTGGCGGAGTGGCTAGTGGTGATTCAATTACCATGCTGTACATTAGTTTATTGAACAATTACATCAGGAAGAACACTCTCTTAGATTCTACTGCATTTTTAAATTACCTGAACTTCAGACTTTCTTGTTCCTAAGCTAAGTGGCTTTTTTTTTTAATGGAATGTGCTATGAGAAAATGCTCAAGATATTGTTTGTGAAAAAGTGTTGCAAAGCAATATGTGTAATATCAGACTTTTTGTTTAAAAAGTACATATTTGCCTAGACAATAAACTAGCAGAATATACATCAAAATGTAGTAGACACTGTTCTTAGTGTTTTTCCTAGTTGTTTACAATGAACATGTGTTAGTTTTGTAACATATGTTTTAATTTTAATCAGAAGTATAGAAGTATTATTGTCCATATTTTAACAGTGGCATAGGCATGGAAACAAGGTTACCAAAGAAACTTTTTTTTTTCTTCACATCTTATGTCCATCTGTTGCTAAAATAATTCTTTAAAATGTTTCATTTTGTGAGTTTGAGTCTGGGGGAGTGGATTAGGATTTATGGCAACGTAAATCGGGCCAAACCAAAAAAAAATTTTTAATCTCTATGGGAATCATCCTTTCCAGCCTACATCAGCTATTCCTTTAGTAGATATATGGATTGGCAAAATTCTCCACCTAACTGAACAGGTGACAGCCTATAATCGATTGCCATCTCAGCATCTTAAATCCTGGGACTGCATGGCATTTAAAAAATTTAATTGAATTAATGTTTTTCCTTGTGTGGAGGTCTTTTTAATTTGAGGCGGGGTCATCCCTTTAGAAACTAGGTACAGCCCATTTCTAAAGGGATGGCTGGCAATGAATTTGGGAGGTGGACCTGCCCCCACAGTCCTTACAGCTTCAGGAGTACAGTTGGCCTGGCCCTGTCTCCTTCGCTGCCTTTCCCTGGACCTTTCCTCTGCCAGGCATGGAGTTGGGTGCTTTGACACCCAAGGGGCAAGCATATTCCCTACGCCCTCCGTGCTTCTCTTCCCACTCCTAACCATAGTCTACTCTCAGTGCATCCATCCATCCATCCATCCATCCATCTCTGCCCCCCGCCCCCAGTAACGAGACGAAGGCCCACATTCTGGACTGAAACAGTCGTCCCCAGGGAAGGGCGGGCTTGTTACTGGGTTTTTATTTTTAAAACTTATTAACAGTCCTTCCTCAATATCTTACAGCCATTGTGCTTAATTTTTCTGAAACTGTCTTTTCGAGGCCCGCACGGTGCCCTGTTCTGTGATCGCTGAAACCAAACTGCGGGATGAAAACTTACATCATCCAAACAACGCCAGAGCCTTAGGGCTGCGGCAGGAACCCTGCAAGGTAGGGGCGCTGAGACCCTAGGCGCCTGTGAGGGCGCGGGCGGGAAACGGTGGGAGCCCGGGCGCGCGCCTCCCTGCCCTGCAAGCGCGGGGCGTCAAGGGGCGAGCGCGGTGGCACGGGCACAGACCCCAGAGGAGCCCGGGGCACGCAGCAGGGCGACCCCGAGCCCCACCGCCATGGCAGAGGGAAGTCGCACCTGTGGGTCTAGGAGCCGCATCTTGGGGGAGTGCTCTGGTCTTGGGGTGCGCGACTCAGAAGACGTTGGGAGTCTCAGCGCTTTGGGGGCGCTCTGGAGTTGGGGGTCACATAGTTCTAGAGGGCGCTCTGGTCAGGGGGTAGGAGTGGGGACTCAGAGGCGCCTTGGGGTCCTGCAGCAGAAGTCCTGGGGGGCCTTCTGATCACAGTCAGGCTCTAAGGGCTCCTCTGCGCTCCCCGCGGCTGAGATGCGATGCGGGGCTGGTTTGTGGATCGAAACTCAGAGCTTTGGCCGGGATGGACAGCGCCCTTGGGTCCCCTGCAGACTCACCTTTTTGGCCTTTTTGCCCCCAACTGGTGTCATCTTCGTGGTGTCCCGGACAGACTGTACTTAACACGGATGAGGACCGGCGAGGCGAGCGTTTCCCCCTGCGAAGCCCGGAGCTGCAGGGCGGCAGCAGCCGGGCTCTTTATACCCGCTGCTCCAGCGGGGCGGGTTTCTCCACCCCCGGTGCGATCCAACGCGGGCCTCGGGCTGGGAACACGCCCACCAGCCCTTGATCCCGGCCTGTCGCTGCTTGGGAACCTGCGTGCGGAGGAGGTGATCAAGATTGTTCTGCCCAAATGGGTGAAACCATCCAGAAGTAATAATAATAATAATAATAATAATAATAATAATAATAATAATAATGCCACTCGCTCAGGTTTCAGACCTACCTGTGCCCGGCCCTTCTTTTCCCCTCGCAGGTCCCCGACCCTGATTTCTCCCTTGCCTGGGATCGTGTATCATTACTGCCTTAAGTCGCTAGGCCAGACCCCTAAGAATTTCATCCAATGCCCAAATATTTGTCAAAGGCCGAGGATACAAGATTATTGAATGAGGAGGCTTGCAGTTCTTGGAAGAACTTCAGCCTAAAGTGTGACCTCCTGTGTGATATACACCCAATGGATATGTATCCGAACAAAATATGACATTTACAGAAGGGTGCGATACTGACCCTGCATTAGTGTGTGTGTGTGTGTTCAAAGTGAACTTTGCCCTTATATCCAAACATGCCTTACAGTTTCTAATAATATCTTTGCAATATTTAACAAGGACGAACACTTAATGTTTATATATGACAGTGGATGTACTTTAGAGACTTCAAAATTCAGCGTGAAAACTGTGTATAAAAACAAATAGGCATTAGAGAAACTGGAGGAAAATAGAAATGTTAATAGTAGTTATCTGTTGATGGTAGAGTTAGGTCTTGCGTTTATTTTATTCATTATGTTTTACTGTATTTTCCAAACTTTCTTTACAGTGAGAACACATTGACTTTTTAAATTTTTTTAATTAAATATATTTATTTTTTATACAGCAGGTTCTTATTAGTTATCCATTTTATACATATTAGTGTACATATGTCAATCCCAGTCTCCCAATTCATCCCACCACCCCCCCAGAACACATTGACTTTAAAATAATGAAAACATTACTTTAGAAAAATGTACAATGTGAGAGTAAGTAGCCTAGAGAACAACTAAAAAGTCTGAAGTAGAGTTCAGAACCTTTTACCCAAATACGTAAAAGCACACAAGGAAATTTTGTATGTAGAACAATAACCTTTATTTCAACAAGTGCAAAGAAGGAAATTACTGTAGCAAGTGATGAATTAATACAAATTTAGTTGCTAAAATTAGGTGCACTTGAGATAAAACTGAGAAATTAGAAAACTCCTTTTGCTTCAGGTAATTGTCAAGTTTAAAATGGAAAAAAGGGAAGGATGATGGATGCATATATTGTAATGCAAATGATCTATTATTTCACCTGTCCGGCAAGAATGAGGCATGAGGTAATGTAGGCATCCTTCACAGTGCCTAGATTTTCGACCATGAAAGCATTGGAGTATATGAGTAGGTAACAGTTCAGTTATTTAATGCGTCAACTACGCATATTATTGATATTAACCAGGTGAGTATGGGTGAGAGGAGCAGATTCAGGCTGAGTCTAGTCAGGGCTGCAGAGAGCAGTTGCGGTGGTGGGTACTAGTCGCTAGGGGGCAGTATCAGGGCTCGACAGTAAAAACTGAAAGCAGCTGTTCTCAATTTCAC
Source organism: Hyperoodon ampullatus (assembly GCF_949752795.1). NCBI lineage: Eukaryota > Metazoa > Chordata > Mammalia > Artiodactyla > Ziphiidae > Hyperoodon > Hyperoodon ampullatus. Next base: position 113,151,120 of record NC_136917.1, read on the forward strand.
AGTTTGTCCACTTTCAGCAAAACTCAGGAGAGATTTTAAACTAGCAACATTTAATTTAAAAATGAATTGCGGGGGCTTCCCTGGTGGCGCAGTGGTTGCGAGTCCGCCTGCCTATGCAGGGGACACGGGTTCGTGCCCCGGTCCGGGAAGATCCCATATGCCGCGGAGCGGCTGGGCCCATGAGCCATGGCCGCTGGGCCTGCGCGTCCGGAGCCTGTGCTCCGCAACGGGAGAGGCCACAACAATGAGAGGCCACCGTACCGCAAAAAAAAAAAAAAAAAAAAAAAATGAATTGCGAATTTTTAGTAGATAATATAGACACATGGCAAAAATGTTAAAGTCCTTCCCCAGCTGCTATTCCCAGGTCAAGTCCTCCCTGGAGATAACCACCGTTAGCTGTTAACTATTCTTCCAGAACTCTGTGCCTGTGTAAGTGTATACATGTATAGATAAGGATTTGTATTTAAATGTAGGGAATTTAATTTGTTTAGTCACTTATCCACCTCCACCTTTTCTGAAATGATTAATAGGCAGCTGTTGAAATAATTTTGTTTTTCTTCAGCTTCTCAGTTTGTTCTACCTCCACTCCCCACGCCAATGGTGTCCATTAAAAAAATTCATGCACCTACTATTTCCATAATAGCTAATAATATCCACAGCTCACTGAGTGCTTACTATGTGCCAGGCACTACATTAAGCCTTTTACATATGCAATATTGTTTACTCCTCACAGTTCCGTGAGGTAGACACCCCCTCTTTGTCCTCAAGAACTGTGAACTCAGGGAGATATAGAAGAGTTATCAGAGTGATCTCTGAAGGCCCTGTGCCCCATTTCCAAAGTACAAAGTACTAAGGTGGCTTGGATGCCACCTGGGGAGTGAGTTCTGTAGTAACTGTTCTTGGGAGGCTGTCCATGTTCTCTGTTCTCTGCTAGAGCAATGAGATGAGGAAGGTCATATAGCACGGAAGTCTTTGACCTCCTATGTAGACATTTGGGGTCAAAAATATATCCTGAAGGGAAAGAGGAGGGTTAGAGCTGGAGGTCCACTCCCTCAGTTTTATAACCTCAAAAAGAGAGGTTATGGTTCCATCTCCAGCTAGTGCTTTGCTCCACTTATAGGCCTATTTATTAATTCAACAGACATTTAAGGCCCATGCATACAATGATTCAAGCACCATGCTTGTTGCTGGAGATAAAGGATATTTCCTCCATTTTCCCAAAAGGGGGAAATAGATTCCATCTCATGTAAGAGTTAAAATGTCCCCTTTGGGCTTCCCTGGTGGCGCAGTGGTTGAGAGTCCGCCTGCCGATGCAGGGGACGCGGGTTCGTGCCCTGGTCCGGGAGGATCCTACATGCCGCAGAGCGGCTGGGCCTGTGAGCCATGGCCGCTGGGCCTGTGCATCCGGAGCCTGTGCTCCGCGACGGGAGAGGCCACAACAGTGAGAGGCCCGCGTGCTGGAAAAAAAAAAAAATGTCCACATTATCAATATGCAGATGAAAAAAAATGTCAGGACTTTTCATTTTCCATTTCAACTGGGATCATCTTTAAAATGAAAGTGGCTTTTCATAGATCTTTTTAGACTAAAAATGTTTTATTTAGCCTCTAAACTGTTGAACATGTTTTATGTTTTAACGTCATGTAGAACAGTGTTTGCAAACTGGTAGCATGGAAATGGGGCCAACTTCTGTGTTTACTTTGGCAAGTCCAGTGTTTTGAAAAGATTGCATGTGAATTCCTTTATGTGGAGCCTTCCCGTTTGCCAGTCTGTCCAACACCCAGTTGTTCCACTCTTTTTTTTTTTTTTTTTTTTGCGGCACGCAGGCCTCTCACTGTTGTGGCCTCTCCCGGACGCGCAGGCCCAGTGGCCATGGCTCACGGGCCTAGCCGCTCCGCGGCATGTGGGATCTTCCCGGACCGGGGCACGAACCCGTGTCCCCTGCATCAGCAGGCGGACTCTCAACCACTGCGCCACCAGGGAAGCCCCCTGTTCCACTCTTGATTGGTTCACATATTTACCTTACCTTGAAGGCATGTGAGTTTTCAACCTCTGCTGTAAATAGAAGGAATATTGGGAGTTATCAAATATATGTGAGATGTCCTTTGGTCCGAGTTCTCCCAAATAGCCCCCAAACTGAAGATTTCACTTTCCTTATATTTTTCTATTGCCACTAATCTCAGTTATTTTTTTGTTGCCACTGCTTGGGATCATTGTAAAGGGATGGTGGGGGTGGGCTTTTCACCTAAAACCCTCTTTCCTGGGTGCAGAGCCTTTCCTCACTTTATCTTTTCTGGTAGTACAGCTGGTCCCAGAACAACTCAGGGGTTAGGGGAGCCAACCCTCTGCACAGTCGAAAATCTGCCTGTAATTTCTTCTCTGCCCTCCTTGTCAGCAGTTCCTCCGTATCCATGATTCAGCATCCTTAGACTCAACCATCTGCAAATCATGTATTACTGTAGTATTTACTATTGGAAAAAAATCCTTGTATGAGTTGACCTGCACTTTTCAAACCCTTGCTGTTCAAGGCTCAACTGAACTTCATTCCCTCTGTCCATTGCAACGGCTACACTCAACATGATCCCAACACACCAGGCACATTAAACCACATCACACAATTACTCCTCTTTCAAGGGCCTTGGTTACTTATGTAAAATTCAAGCTGAAGCTAGGTGACTTCTCAGATTCCTTTTTTGCAATTGGCTTAGCGTATGCTTAGAGCAAGAAACAGCCTTTTCCCATGTTCTTTCTTTGCCTTCCTCTTGTGGTCAGCAAGCACTTCCTTAGACTGGCTGAGAGGATACCTTTGGCTCCTGTTCCTGCCTCCAGTTTCTGCCCATTCCTAGTTCCTGGAGAAATAGTGGGTTTTATTTTTGCTGAACTATTCAGGACTTCTTTCCACCACAGGCAAAAATGCTTCTCTCAGAGCTCACAGATCTGCCGTCTTGTACAGTCTCCTGGATTCTGCAGAAGAGTTCTCTAGCCAATGTTCCTGTGAATTCTGGACACCCCCCATTTCCCAGACTATCCTCCCAGCAAGGTAATTGCTTCCCAGGTTCTCTTTCTAGCTCTGAAATTTTCTCTCCTCTCCTGCCTTTCCTTTAATGCTTTCTAACAGGATAATTAGCCTGTCTTCTTTGGTCATGTGTTCTTTTGCTTCTTTTTCTTGAAACAAAACAAAACCAGAAACTATAACTTTTTCTTTTTTTTTTTTTTTTTTTTTTTTTTTTTGCGGTACGCGGGCCTCTCACTGCTGTGGCCTCTCCCCTTGCGGAGCACAGGCTCCGGGCGCGCAGGCCCAGCGGCCATGGCTCACGGGCCCAGCCGCTCCGCGGCATGTGGGATCCTCCCGGACCGGGGCACGAACCCGCGTCCCCTGCACTGGCAGGCGGACTCTCAACCACTGCGCCACCAGGGAAGCCCCAGAAACTATAACTTTATTGGCACTTACTATGTGGAGTTAGCCATGCTAAGTGCATCATAGGCATTATGTAATCTTCACAGTAAACCCAGGAGGTAGGTACTTTGCCATCCCCATTTTACTGATGACAGTACTGAGGCACACAGTTTAAATGGGAATCTTCCCAAGGTCATGCCAACAGCAAGCACAGAGCTGAGAGGAGGATTTCAACCCAAGCCGAATGTTGTCAGAGATCATACTCTTTAGAGTGACTCTATTCTTCCTTTTCAGTAAACTGTTTTTCTAAAAAAAAACTTTCCAAACTCTTTATAACCTCATCCAACTCATGGCCCCTCCCACTCACCTGGCCCAATACAAAGGTCCCTTCTCCTGGTCAGGAGAAGTCCAGATTCACTAGAAATACAATTAGTTACAACAAGTTACTGACAGAAAACAGTCTGTCCTGCCCAGGTCATCTCCACGTGATGACTTGGATTGTGTGTAACCCCTGGCTTGTCCAGTCATACTGAAACTTTGTTGTTTTAAATGGGTACTGGAAAAGAAAAGCCATAATTTCCTGTGATAGGCAATCAAACCTTGGTTTCCTACATCTTTTTTTTTTTTTTTTTTTTTTTTTTGCGGTACGTGGGCCTCTCACTGTTGCGGCCTCTCCCGTTGCGGAGCACAGGCTCCGGATGTGCAGGCTCACGGGCCCAGCCGCTCCGCGGCATGTGGGATCTTCCCGGACCGGGGCACGAACCCGTGTCCCCTGCATCGGCAGGTGGACTCTCAACCACTGCGCCACCAGGGAAGCCCGTACATCTTTGAAAGATGAATAAGACATCGTTTGCTTCTTTGAATGGGAGAAGGTGGAGCAGGGGCTAAAGATCCCCTTTTCCCGTGGGTCTGGCACATGATGTCTGTGTGGTCCATCAGCTCCCACACGCAGCTCCTGATTTGAGGAGTTAAACCCCAGGGACAACCCCATGTCTTGGTCCAGAACCTGCAGGGGAAGTACACACCAGGTTGGTGAGTGTGCGGTGTGAGAAGGAAGAGGTGGAGAAATAAAGAAATTATCACCAGTGGCTCAGAGAAAATCTGGTCATGGTGGGGTGAGATGTGGTGTCCAGCCCAGGAAGTGTCAGACACGAGGACCCTGCTGAGGAGCTTACGTTTGATGGGAAACTCTCTGCTGGGCTGGAACCAAAGATTCCCCCACCCTTTTCTTCTCACAAAAAATGTGCTGTTTCCTATTGGTCTGCACATCACCGTTTCACTAGTGAGCTGCATCCAAAGAGGATTTGGTGAGGACTTTTAGTTTGGTGATGATAGTAGAAATCTTTGTCCATGTAAAGAAAGCATTTCTTTGGGGTGGGCTGGTACATGATTTTAGTCTACTTTTAAAAATAAATAAATAATTAATTAATTAAATTTAATTTATTTATTTATTTTGGTTGTACCGGGTCTTAGTTGTGGCATGCGAACTCTTAGTTGTGGCACGCACGTGGGATCTAGTTCCCTAACCAGGGATCAAACGCGCATCCCCTTCATTAGAAGGCGGATTCTTAACCACTGCACCACCAAGGAAGACCCATGATTTTAGTCTACTTTAAGATCATTACCAGTGCACAGCCCTCAGTTAACTTAGAAAAGTGATAACACAAGTAATAACTGAGTAGTAAAAGTGTCATCACCCACCAGCTTCTGAAGCTCAGGAATATAGGAACATATATGTTTTTCAAGTTAGTATGTGCATATAATAGGAACCCCAAAGAGTAAAATGAGGGGTACATAAAAAATGAGGTTCTCTCTAACTTCCACTTCCCGAGTTTTGGCTTTTTTGATATTTATAACCTACCCAGGTTATAAATAATTTAGAAAGAATTTCTAAAAGAAGTTGGCACTTTCAGAAACCAGCTTCCAGTGATACCACTACAAATCAGCCAGAATAACTAAAATGAAAAATACAAAATAGGGCTTCCCTGGTGGCGCAGTGGTTGAGGGTCCGCCTGCTGATGCAGGGGACACGGGTTCGTGCCCCGGTCCGGGAAGATCCCACATGCCGCGGAGCGGCTGGGCCCGTGAGCCATGGCCGCTGGGCCTGCGCGTCCGGAGCCTGTGCTCCGCAACGGGAGAGGCCACAAAAGTGAGAGGCCCGCGTACCGCAAAAAAAAAAAAAAATAGGGAAGATGGGGAGCAACTGGAACTCTCGTTGCTGCTGGTAGGAGTATAAATTGGTACAACTCTTTAGGAAAAAAATGTTTGGTGGTACCTTTTAGAGCTGCACATATCTGTATCAAGCAGTTTCACTCCTGGGTGGAAACGTGTATAACTGTTCCTCAAAAGAAATGTACGAGAATGTTCATAGCAGCCTATTCATAAATGGCCCAAACTGGAAACTGCCTATTGACAACAGAATGGGAAAATGAATTGTGACACACTTATACTATATGGAATTCTATATGTAATGTGAATGATTCACTTATAATTACATGCAACAATATTAATGAATCCTACACTGTTGAGTAAAAGAAGCCAGACACAAAAGGGCAATACCTTAAGTTTACATTTATATAATGTACAGAAACAGGCAAAACTAAGTTATGCTCTTAGGAGTCACAGTATTGATTACCCTAGGGGAAGGGGTAGTGACAAGAAAGGCATGGAGTGCTTTTGGGTTGCTGGTAATGTCCTAGTTCTTTGATCTTAGTGCTGTGTACATGGAGTATGTTTGGTTTATGAATACTCACCAAGCTGTGCGTTTACAGCAAATATATTTTTTTTAATAGATCTTATACTCCAATGAAAAAATTAAAAACAAGAATTAAAATGACATAAAACATTTTCTTGGCCTTTTGTGCATTCCACAAAATGCTCAGTAAACTAAATAAACTAAAAAAATGAAAATAAGCCTGTCTAGATTTTGAATACAGTCATTTCACTGCTGGTAGGAAATGATTTAGGCAGACAGTATTAACTCTAATAGTTTCCTTGCTATAAAAATAATCCATTTTGGGCTTCCCTGGTGGCTCAGTGCTTAAGAATCCTGCCAACGCAGGGGACACGGGTTCGAGCCCTGGTCCGGGAAGATCCCACATGCCGCAGAGCAACTAAGCCAGTGAGCCACAACTACTGAACCCACGTGCCACAACTACTGAAGCCCATGCGCCTAGAGCCGTGCTCCACAACAAGAGAAGCCACTGCAATGAGAAGCCTGTGCACCGCAGGGAAGAGTAGCCCCTGCTTGCCACAACTAGAGAAAGCCCATGCGCAGCAATGACCCAAAGCAGCCAAAAATTAATCAATTTTTTAAAAAAAAGTAATCCATTTTGAAAAATAAATTCAGTCCTTAATATATACATAAGGTACCCTAAATTCAAAAGTTCACTAATTGTTAATGAGATTAACTATACACTCATGATCTAGAATAAACTATAAAAAGGAAAAATTAAAACACTATTTCAGGGTGTCAGTTTCGTTTTAGTTTTAAATGACTGTTAGATCAGCATTATATAATGTATAGAAGAAAGTTAATTTAAATTAATCAGTTAAGCCATTCACTTAGTTCAAAATTCAAATAAAAAAGGGTATCCTGTTCCTCAGGCACTCAGTTTCCCCAGTCAACCAATGTTTCAGTCCTTTTGTGTCCATTCAGAAATATTTTATGCATATACAACAAATATGTATAAACATTCTTTGCCCCCCCATTTAACTAAGCAGTAGTGCCCCATAGACACTATCTCCACCTTGCTTTTTTTACTTAACGATATATATTCACAATCATTTCATATTAAGATGAGGAAGTTCCTCTTTTTTTAGTGGCTGAATAATATTTTATTGTATAATATACCAGAATTTATTTAGCATGTCTGTACTTACGGACAGTAATATTATTTCCATGCTTTGCCACTTCACATAAAGCCGAAATGAATAGCATCCCACATCCATTATTTTATACATTTGAATAAATACAGGCATACCTTGTTTTATTGTGCTTCACTTTATTGCGATTCACAGATATTGCATTTTTTACAAATTGAAGGTTTGTGGCAACCCTGCGTCAAACAAGTCTATCAGCACCATTTTTCCAATAGCATTTGTTCACTTCATGTCTCTGTGTCACATTTTGGTAATTCTTGCAATATTTCAAAATTTTCTTTATTTGTTGTGGTGATCTGTGATTAGTGATCTTTGATGTTATTGTAATTGTTTTGGGGCACCATGAACTTCACCCACATAAGATGACAAACTTGATAACTGTTGTGTGTTCTGACTGGCCATTCCCCCATCTCTCCCCCTCTCCTTGGGCCTCCCTATTCCCCAAGACACAGCAGTATTGAAATTAGGCCAGTTAATCCTACAATGGCCTCTAAGTGTTCAAGTGAAAGGAAGAGCCACACGTCTCTCGGTTTAAATGAGGTATCAGTTTAAGCAGAGAGAGGCTGAAAACTAGACCTCTTGCGTTAAACAGTTAGCCAAGTTGTGAACGCAAAGGAAAAGTTCTTGAAGGAAATTAAAATTGTTACTCCAGTGAACACATTATAAGAAAGCAAAACAGCCTTATTTATGATATGGAGAAAGTTTTGGTGGTCTGGTTAGAAGATCAAACCAGTCACAACATTTCCTTACGCCAAGGTCTGATCCAGAGCAAGGCCTTAACTCTTTTGAATTCTATGAAGGCTGAGAGAGGTGAAGTAGCTGCAGAAGAAAAGTCTGCAATAACAGTTGTTTGTTCATGAAATTGAAAGAAATAAACTGTCTCCATAACATCAAAATGCAAGATGAAGCAGCAAGCACAGATGTAGAAGCTGCGGCAAGTTATCCAGAAGATCTAGCTAAGGTTATTAATGAAGGTGGCTACACTAAACAACAAATTTTCAGTGTAGGCAAAACAGCCTTCTATTGGAAGAAGATGCCATCTAGGACTTTCATAGCTGGAGAGGAAGAGGTCAATGACTTAGCTTCAAAGCTTCAAAGGACAGGCTGCCTCTTTTGTTAGGGACTAATGCAGCTGGTGACTTTAAGTTGAAGCCAATGCTTATTTACCATTCTGAAAATCCTAGGGTGCTTAAGAATTATGCTAAACCTGCTCTGCCTGTGCTCTATAAATGGAACAACAAAGTCTGGATAACAGCACATTTGATGACAACAGGTTTATTGAATATTTTAAGCCCACTGATGAGATCTAGTGCTCAGAAAAAAAGATTCTTTCAAAATATGAGTGCTCATTGATAATGCACCTGGTCACCGAAGAGCTCTGATGGAGATGTACAATGAGATTCATGGTTTTTTTTTTTTCCTGCCTACTAATACAGCATCCATTCTGCAGCCCATGGATCAAGGAATCACTTTGACTTTCAAGTCTTGTTATTTAAGAAATACATTTTGTAAGGCTATAGCTGTCATAGATAGTGATTCCTCTGATGGATCTGGGCAAAGTCAATTGAAAACCTTCTACAAAGGACTCACCATTCTATTTTTTTTTTTTTTTTTTTTTTGGCGGTATGCGGGCCTCTCACTGTTGTGGCCTCTCCCGTTGCGGAGCACAGGCTCTGGACGTACAGGCTCAGTGGCCATGGCTCACGGGCCCAGCCGCTGCGTGGTATGTGGGATCTTCCCGGACCGGGGCACAAACCTGTGTCCCCTGCATCGACAGGCGGACTCTCAACCACTGCGCCACCAGGGAAGCCCAGGACTCACCATTCTAGATGCCATTAAGAATATTTGTGATTCATGGGAAGAGGTCAAAATGTCAACATAACAGGAGTTTGGAAGAAGTTGATTCCACCCCTCAGGGATGACTTAGAGGGGTTCAAGACTTCAGTGAAGAAAGTCACTGCAGATGTGGTGGGAATAGCAAGAGACTGGAATTAGATGTGGAGCCTGAAGATGTGACTGAATTGCTGCAATCTCAAGATAAAACTTTAATTGATAAGGAGTTGCTTCTTATGGATGGGCAAAGAAAGTGGTTTCTTGAGATGGAATCTACTCCTGGTGAAGATGATGTGGAGATTGTTGAAATGATGACAAAGGATTTAGGGTTTAGGATTTAGGATTTACCAACTTGGTTGATAAAGCAACCCCAGGGTTTGAGATGATCGACTCCAGTTCTGAAAAAAGTTCTACTGTGGTTAAAATGCTATCAAACAGTGTTGCGTGCTTCAGAGAAATCATTTGTAGACGGAAGAGTCAATCAATGTGGCAGACTTCACTGTTGCCTTATTTTAAGAAATGGCCACTGCCACCCCACCTTCAGCAGCCACCAGCCTGATCAGTCAGCAGCCATCAACACTGAGGCAAGACCCTCCACCAGCAAAAAGATTGAAGGCTCAGATGATGGTTAGCATTTTTTTAGTAATAAAATATTTTTTAATTAAAGTATGTTCATTGTTTTTTTAGACATAATACTATTACACATTTAAGAAGCTACAGTATAGTGTGAACATAACTTTCATATGCCCTGAGAAACCAGAAAACTCATATGACTTGCTTTATAGTGATATTTGCTTATTGTAGTGGTCTGGAACCAAATCCACAGTATCTCCAAGGTATCCATGTTTGTGGCAAGTCTGGAAGATAGTTAACTTTGTATTATCAGACATTTACTTGCTTTCTCCACTTGATCATTTTAGTTTTGAAGCTAGAACTATTGAAGGTGAGTTTTAGAGTTACAGTCGTAAGGGTTTTCAGGTAGAATGGATTCACTGATCCATGCTTTCATTTATTCCTTCAATAAGTATTGAGCCCTATTTTATTCTCCCCAGTGAACAAAAGAGACAAAATTTCCTGATGTCTTGGTGTTTACATTCTGGTATGTTGTGGGTAAGGTGGGGAGAGAAGACAGACAATATGCAAATAAATAAGTAAATGATGTATATGTTAGGAAACGTTAAATGCTCTGCAGAAAAATAAAACAGGGATGGGGGATAGGTCATTCCAGGAAGGGTGTTGCAACTTTAAACAGGGGTGGCAGGCCCCTGTAAGGACTTGGCATCAGTAAGAGCTAGGGACCCTTGGAGGGTTTTCCCTCCATTATGTTTCTTTCCTTCTTTTTAAGTAACTTTTTTTTTTTTTTTTTTTTTTTTTTTTTGCGGTACGCGGGCCTCTCACTGCTGTGGCCTCTCCCGTTGCGGAACACAGGCTCCGGACGCGCAGGCTCAGTGGCCATGGCTCAAGGGCCCAGCCGCTCCACGGCATGTGGGATCTTCCCGGACCGGGGCACGAACCCGTGTCCCCTGCATCGGCAGGCAGACTCTCAACCACTGTGCCACCAGGGAAGCCCTAAGTAACATTTTTATTTTAAACTAGTTTTAGGTTTAAAAAAAGTTGCAAAGATAGCACAGGTAGTTCAGCTTCTTACCCCAATATAGGCTCCAGTATCAGCCCACAGCTTTTTATAACCCAGTTCTGAGGATTTCTACAAGTAGGCTGGCTCACCCACTTTGTTCCCTTGATGTTATCATCTTACACGACTGTGGTATATTTCTCAAAACTAAGAAACCAACATTGGTTTCCTCCTATTACGTTAACTCCAGACTTTAAAAAGTTTTTACCAGATTTTCCGTTAATGTCCTTTTTCTGTTCCAGAATCCAGTCGGGGCTACTACATGGCATTTAGTTGTCATGTCTCCTGGTCTCCTCTAGTCTGGACAGTTTCTCATGATTTCCTTGTTTTTCATGACCTTGACCGTCTTGAGGATTACTGATCAGGTATTTTGTAGAATATCTATCAGTCCAGATTTGTTTGATGTTTTCCTTATGATTAGAATGGAGTGATGGATTTTGGAAAGAATACTATAGGAGTGATGTTCCCTTTTCATTCCATCATATCTGGGCCACATGATATCTACCTGATAAGGTGATACTAACCTGATCACTTGTTTCAAGTGGATCTGCCAGTTTTCTCCACTATAAAGTTAATATTTTCCCCTTTCCAGTTTCTATTCTTTGGAAGCCAGTCAACTAAGGCCAGCCCACACTCAACTGACTTACATTTTAGAAACCCTGTTCTGGATGCTAGGGTGAGAAGTTGTAGAAGCACAAGGGCAAAAGCTGTATTCCAGGTAGAGTTGATGGAGGCTGAAACCACTGTAGCCACATAGGTGGCGAAAAGAAATGCCTGGCTTCCACTTCAAAACTTCAGAACTGAGGAGCCCAGAGCCAATTCTGTGAGGATAAATATGAATGTAGCAATAGACCACCCTGAAATCACTTCATTCTTGCCCCTCAGGGCTGGGCTTGGGGTTTTATTTCCTTCTCTTTGTAAGTTACCTGAGGACAGTTTTTGCTGTAGGTGGAAGAAGTTTGGTTTACTCACCAAATTAGATATTCTGTATAAAGTGTAGAGATATAGAAGTTCTAAATACATGTTACTTTTTGTATTATGATTTTTCATTGCTGTTCAACAAATTAAGAGTCTATTATCTATTACCTAATAATAGGTAAGAGTCTATTTTCTATTATTAAGTAAATAATAACTGTTAGATGAAAACATAGCACAGTGCCTGGCTCTCATAAATACTTATTGAATTAGCCAGAAGAAATTAGGTAGCAAGTGATTGACAAAGGAATGGGTCCCACCCAGTGACCACAGCCAGCTCACAAGAGCTCCTCTTTGATCTCTCTCATGACCATCACTTGGAATTTCCCCTCTTCCTTCTCTTTCTCCTTCAGATAGTTGCTTTCCAGGACCATCCCTTCCCTTTACCTTCATCTCACACTGGGTCAGCTTGCTCTGGAGTTAGTCTGTCAGACCACGGAAAGCAAAAGGCCCTAGAGAAGTTCCATCTCCAAGAGCTTCACCCATCCAGTCTTATTTTCTTCTGAAATAAAATGAATACTACCTCTCTTGCTTTTCTGCTTTGAGTGTCCAACAATCTGCCTTTAGCACCCCTGGGGGTGACAGAAGAGTTGGTCTTTTGATCCCAGCCAGCCTGCTTTTAGAAATCCCCATAAAGTCATAAGGAACCATGTGCCTATACAGTTGGGTGAGAAGCTGAGACTGTATTCTCTTCTTCAGCTCTTCCATGTACAGTGCTTGTCCTTGTGTTCTTGGTTATTCTGTAAGATTCAGGTCAAAGTTTTGCCTGGAAAATCCTTCCCTGACCACCCCTTCCTATTTAACTTTAGAGTAGGAACTTCGTGCTGGCTTGGGAACCCAATCACCTTCCAAAGTAGGAAGACGTGTTTCAAGTCTCAAAACATTTATAAATTTAACATACTCTAGAACAAAGAACTGCTAAAAAAGTTAAGCTATAAAATGTTAAAGAAATTAATATAAAATTAAGGATCATAAAAAAATATTAAGGATCATAAAAAATTATTAAGGATCATAAGGTTTTTGTTTTTGTTTTTTTTGTGGTACGCGGGCCTCTCACTGTTGTGGCCTCTCCCGTTGCAGAGCACAGACTCTGGACGCGCAGGCTCAGCAGCCATGGCTCACAGGCCCAGCCGCTCCGCGGCATATGGGATCTTCCCGGACCGGGGCATGAACCCATGTCCCCTGCATTGGCAGGCGGACTCTCAACCACTGCGCCACCAGGGAAGCCCTCATAAGGTTTTTAACTGGGTTTCCTGAGATCTGGATTTGGCTTCAGGTAGTTTATCTGGGATGTGACTCTGGGAAGTCAGAGTGAAGAGGAGGGGAGTAAGACAGGGATGGGGTAAAGCCCAGGTGTGGTGCCCTAAGGAGGTTGCTGGCTATAGGCAATGGGGTTGCATTGCCTCTGCTGTGGAACCTCCTGAGAATTAACCAGAATGTCTATGTGCATTGTCTACTTGGAGGGACAGGATGCTGGAGCATTAACCCACAGGATTTTTTTCCCCTTGATTGAGGGCTGCCCTGAGGCTGTTAACACCCTCACCCTTTTGGTTATTTGCCTGTGGGAAGAGAGGTCTGCAGCCTGCATGGGAGAGGGCTTTGGGCCAGCAAGCAGGATGACTCGAGCGGTGCTAAAGGAGGACGCTGTCCTGGCCAGGTGAGCCTGAGCCACAGGTAACTGGCCTCGGCAGCCACAGGTGAATTTCAGTCAGAGGTGTGGAGGGAATGGGAGCCGGGGCATCAGAGCCGTCTGCTAGAGTTACCTGATGGTTTGAGGATACGAAATGGTAGACACTGCAGTGGCTTGAAATTCTGGTCTGGAGCTCTCCACAGTGTCAAATTAGGAGAACTAGTTCTGAGTGCTTATTGCTTATTTGTACAAGGCCCCAAATTTGATTGCATGACACTCTGTGAGTTACTCCAGGCAGATATTATTCTCTTGACTCTTTTTTTAAAAAAATTGTGGTAAGACATAGATACCACAAAATTTGCCATTTTAACTATTGCCATGTGTACAGTTCAGTGGCATTAAACACATTCCCAGTATTGTGTAACCACCATCTCCATCCATTTCTTGAACTTTTAAAAAATCTTCCCAAACTGAAACTCAGTACCCATTAAACAACGACTCCCCATTTTGACCTTCCCTCATTTCCTGGCAACCACCATTCTATTTTCTGCCTCTATGAATCTGGCTACTCTGGGAACCCCATATAAGTGGGATCATATAACATTTTTCCTTTTATGACTGGCTTATTTCACTTAGCATAATGTCTTCAAGGTTCATTCACATTGTAGCATATGTCTGATTTTTTTTCCTTTTTAAGGCTAAATAATATTCCATTGTATGTATATACTACATTTTGTTCATCCATCCATCTGTTGATTTACACCTGGGTTACTTCTACTTTTTGGCTATTGTGTATAATGCTGCTATGAACATAAGTATACAAAAATCTGTTTGGGTTCTGCTTTCAATTTTGGGGCATACACCCAGAAGTGGAATCATATGATAATTCTGTTAACAAAAAAATTAATAGTCAATCTAAAGGCGAATTAGAGAATTTTATTTAAGCCATTCTGAGGATTGTAACCCAGGAGACAGTCTTAAGAAAACTCTGAGGACTGTTCCTTTTGTTAGAAGTTGAAGGCACAGTCTTACACATTTTGGAGAAAAAGGATTATACATCAAAATGGCACACTGACATTTTTACATAAAGTTTACCAAAGATGCATAATCCAGATAAGCTTGTACTAAGCAAGCAACAGGCCACTATAACCCCTTACAGGATTAGGAAAGGAAAAATTAAGCTTCTAAGGAGTTACATTGCTGTCATCAGAAGAAGAAAAAAAAAAGCCATTGATCTTTATGGTCAACAGGCATTCCTGCCTTTGAGGAGGTCTGGTTAATGTATAATGCAGGTGCACATCGCACGTAAGGGAGGACCCAGTACAGGCAGGGAGTGTGTTATGCTAAATTTTCTTGTCCTGCCTTAAAACATAAATTTTATTCCATCAATTCTATTTTTAATTTTGTAAGGAGCCACCATACTCTTTTCCATAGTGGCTATACCATTTTACATTCCTGCCAAGAGTGCACAAGGGTTCCATTTTCACCACATCCTCACTGACACTTGCTATTTCTAATGAGTTGATACCTCATCGTAGCTTTGATTTGCTTTTCCTTAAAGGTTAGTGATGTTGAGCATCTTTTCATATGCTTTTTGGCCATTTTTCTATCTTCTTTGGAGAAATGTCTGTTCAAGTGTTTGCCCATTTTTTAATTAGGTTTTTAAAAACTGTTGAGTTGTAGGAGTTCTTTATATATTCTGGATGTTAACCCTACTGAGGTATATGATTTGCAGAATGTTTTTTTCTCATTCCTTAGTTTGTCTTTTTTCCTGACTCTTTTTGTTTGTTTGTTTTTAAGATATTGGGGCTGAGAGGGATTTAGTGACCTGTGAAGATCACACATATCTTTACTGGAGCCTTTATTGGACTTGAACATGTGTCTCTACTCTTTACCTAATCTCCTTGTTTCACTATCTCACCCCATTCTCTAACATTTGGTCACATCAACGTAAACAGTAGTTTGTCCTATGGCAATTGATACTGTGTAGGCAAAGAACCAAGCAACAAAATGTTAACTGGTTCTTTGGATGACCCAGCCTCTTGCTGCCATCCCCTGTCAGTCCTCCTCTCCCACTATCCAGCGGGGATGCTTATAGAGATACAGAACATACCTGGGTGCCTTTAGTTACATTCATTAGCTAATTAATTAATTAAATTTATTTTCACCATCATATTCTGCTTAAAATGTTCTTTTCTGTTCCTTAAAATGTTTTTAAGAATCAGAACGTTTTCCAAAGGCTATTTACTTACTTTAACAACTGACAACTGGTGGGTTTTTCTAGCACATTTTAAAGAAGAGACTAATTATATGGAGCAGGCTTCCATGCTCTCCAAATTAATCCCAAAGCACTGATGCTAATAGATTCAGGCCACCGTCTAGTATGGTGCTTGATACAAAGTAGGCCTCCAATAAATATTTGTCAAATAAATGTTGCAGTGCTACAGCGAAAGGAGAGGATTTGTGGGGAAAGCCGGTTCAATTGTTTGATTTAGCAGGGAAAGAGGAGCAGTATTTTCCACATTATAGCCTCTGTGGAAATTGATTTTATTGGTCTCATTCTTCATGTCTGAGGCTTTGGGACACAGCATCCTTGGGAGGAAGCAGGAATAAATCTCTTCAGAAGAACACAGCAAGCGCAAGCAGCCTTTCTCTCTGGATGTTGAAGAGAGCCAAGATTTGGGCCCTTTTGATCAAAGCAACTTGCTTCCTCACTGTATTATGGGAGGCTATGAAAAAGGGTCCTTCAAGAAACAATAAAACTATTTGGCTTTTCAACCTAATATCATTTCAACAATGACGCTTGGGTAAATCACTGAACTTTCCTGGGCCTCAGCTTCCTCTCATCAAACAACAATAGAGTCGAACCAGAAGAGCTATTCTCCTTGGGCTCTAAAATGCTATATTTCTATTTTAGTATTCCATGTGAAAGAAAATCTGGAAAAATAAACTGAGCAGGTCCAAGAGTTATATGTAAATACTCTATTTTAAATCAGGTCCTCACAGTCGTTAAAGTTTATGGAAAACTTAAACAGAATTTCCCCCTCTTTCTGGTTTTTATTTCAGTCATTATCTCTAACTTGTAATTTCAGTTTATAACCTCAATTACATATTCAATATGATATATATCTCATACATATGATTAGATTCTAATGTGAGAGTATCATAAGAATATTTCTAGTCAACCGAATACTTGAGTTCTCTTGGTTAATGTGGTCCTGTTGTCTGGCTGCCTACCAATCTTTGAATATCCTTCCTATGTTTAGGGGGATTTTCCCATTTTAGGAGTCTTGCCTTCCCAAGGTAGAATTCCCAAAATTCACTTTCCCAGCTTTCCTGACAGCTAGGATGCAGCAGGCCTGTGACTGAGGCCCTCCTAATCACATACAGCAACTTGAGAGTCTGAGTGAGAGACAGTGGGTATGATGAAGCAGGCATCAAGTGGACCCCTATTCTGGAATGGGTGTGGCCACGGCAGCAGTGATGGAAGGGGTGGTCTTTGTATCTGGTGTCAGCAGTGGCGTCACCATGGACTACTTTGAATGTTGTTTAATCAGATCAGGCTGACTCTGGCCCTCCTGGAGTTTCTTTGAACTTCTTCATAATCTTTAGTAAACCCTTTCCTGCTTAAACTTGGTAGAGTGGTTTCTGTTGCTGGCAAACAAGAACATTGACTGATAGAATTTATTTTCAAAGTGATCTCTTATGTGTCCAGGACCTAAGTATTTACTTTCCAAGACAAAAAATAATCTTCAAGTTATCTGTTCTTAAACTCAATTTTTGTTAGTCCATAAAATAATATGACAGATGCTTTAGTAACAGTTATTTATTTTTTCAGCAAATCTTGTGCTCAGGGCTGAAAAGGATACAGTGATTAGTAAGTCACCAGCCCTGTCTCTGAAAGCTCACATCTGTTTCAAAGCTGAGCATCTATTGCTGGATGACTTAATAATTATAATAACGTTTAACATGAATGAGTACTTACCCTGCTCCAGGCACATGTGTTAACTCATTGAATTGTCCCAACAACTCTAAGAGTAGGTATAGTCCTTATTCCTACAGATGAGGAAAGCAAGGAGCTTCCCCATGCTAAGCCACTTGTTCAAGGCCACATAGCTAGTAAGCAGCAGAGCTGAGATTCAGACTCAGGTGGTCTGGCCCCAGACCACACATTCTTAACACCACTCCATGGCAGTAAGTTTGCACTGCACTATCTTTGTTATAAGATAACATCATGTTTGAAACTGTTTCCCTCTCATTATGAAATTGAGAATCAGCAGTCACAATTGGATAAGGAAAGAGTAAAGACTCCTCCCTCTGGCCTTTTTTTTTTTTTTTTAAGATAAAACTGAGCCCCCAAATGGACCATAACATTTCCCTCAGTTTCCCTGGGCACAGCTGAGAGAGACCAGAACTTTCAAAAAGACAATTTAAATCCTACACCTCTCTTTCCTTGCTCTGACCTCTTTGTGGCTTATTCTCAACACAACAGCCAAAGTAATCCTGTCCTCTCTTGGTTCAAAACCCTCCAGTGTCCTCTCATATGAGTCAAAGCCAAAATCCTTGTTAAGGTTGCCAAGTCCTGACATAATGTGACTTCCCTACTTTCCAGATCTCAGCTCCTGTCACTCTCTCCTCTCTCACTGTGTCCCCAGCAACCCTGACTCCTTGGCTGTTCCTCGAAAACGTGGGGCAAGCTGGCTACCTCAGGCTTTGACCTTTCTGGACTTCTCTTCTCCAAGATGTCCATGTGTTACTGTCCTTACCTCCTCCAAGTTTTTTCTTGAAAATAACCTTTTTAGTAGGGGCCCTCTCTATCTAATATTTCAACTTCACCTCACTGAAGTAGGTTCTAGGATGACCAACTTTGGCCTAGGAGAGAGGGATTTCCCAGGACACAGGACTTTCAGTGCTAAAACTGGGTTTGTCCCGGACCAATCAGTCCACTTGATCACCCTGTGTAGTCCCAGAACAGTGCCTGGCTCATAACAGCCTTAATAAATATTTCTGGAAGAGAACGCATGAATGAACGAACAAATAGGTAAGAGAAATAAGCAGTCTTAGAGGGGAGTGTAGGCGGGTGTTTATTGCCCCTGCAATCAGAACATATAGGTATATCTGTTCATCATAGCAACTTGTAAGGCTTCTTCAGCATGGAATAAAGCCCAACTTTCATGAATAGGGAACCAATATTTCTTAATCTCCTAATCAGAAAAGTATGATTTATCATTTTGCTGTTGCTAAAAGTAGTTTGGAATAGTGTGTCCCACACTCATCTTCTCAAGAAACAGTTAGAATGGCCATGTTGGCTTTACATTTTCTTAGACTTCAAAGTGGTTTCCATATTTTAAACGGCAATGATGCATTTTTAAAGGTGTGGTTTTTTCCATTGCTAATGATTCTGAGTGCCAGCTCCCTCCTCTACCTTAACGCTTCCTCCATCTACTCCAGCCAGGACCTTCCTGGGGTTGCCCCGAGCCATTCTGCTTGCATAGCATGCCCTTCCAATTCCTGATGCCCCCTATTTTCTCACACCAGTCTCCCCAACTTCAGCTTTTTCAAACGAACACAATCTGATGCCGGTCTGTCATATGTCAGGTACTTGTTCTTGAAAATATCTTTGGCAAGAGAATTCAACAAAGCAGCATAAGTCAGTGGCTTATTCGTCTTTGCATCCCTTGACCCTAGCTTGGTTGGTACATTCATTCACTCAACCAACACATCTTTTTTGAGTTCTGTAATGTGCCAGGTAATGGGAATACATCAATTAACCAGATATTTTCTCTGACCCCTCTAGTAGGGGACAGGCAAATAAACAGGAATGATAAAGGGAGTATTAAAACTGCATTGTACTTATTCATGATAAATGTAGGGTATTTTGGAAGCACGTGGGAGGGGTGCAGTAACTACCAGAGGTCAAGCACTAGGAAAATGTTATTTGAATAACAAATGGACGAGTGAGTGGCTGAGTGAATAAATGAATGAATGAGTGAATATAATTGGTATGAGAGCACAGAATCTTCATGGTATGTAGTCACCATCACATGGAAGGATGTTTCTCCAGCTTCACTATTTTGAAGAGCCCAGCTCATATGAATCCCTATGATGAAAAATATAACTTCTACTTCCCCCTTTCTCCTCTTCTCCTTTCTCTTCTGACCAAATAGCAGGAATGAAATGAAATGTGAGGGCCAGCAGTGCCATAGTCAGCATGCCCCATCTACTTTGCTCAACACTCTAATAAAATAACTCTGATGTCAGGCAAAATTGCACCCTTCTGAAACTCTTCAGCATTTTCATTATTGATTAGACAAAATATCTGCTCGACTTCAAGGCAGCTGGTTGTACAGCCAAAACGGGTTGCTTAACTTTGCTTACAATTTTGCTTAAGGGTATCAAATCGTGGCTGTGTCCATTGTGAAGCAGGAATTGTTTTTCCAACTGAACTTCACCTCTTAGTTTCAGCACATCTCTTCGATCCCTTGTGATGGTTTCCATGCCAGCAATTTGCCGGTCTGCATTGCTGTTTCTACACACAGCACTACAGGGTTTATCAGAGGGCCATCTGCTGTTCCCGGTAACTCCCTGGTACAGTAAACATCTGCTATGGAACTGGAAAGAGCTAGTTCAAACCAGCTTTTCTTAGTTTCACTGATCATTTTTGACTTTTTACAATGACCTTTTTCTTAACTTCTCTATACCAAATCAGAACCTATAGGAATTTTGCTTTTTAAGAAAACCCTCATTTTTATATGTTAAAATAGTTAAAGTGAATTATAAATAGTAATTTAACATTTTAGTATGCATTAAAAATTCTTATCTCTAAAAAGTAAGGAAAAAATTAATTCTGATTCATTAATACCAAGTCCATATTAAATTTTTCATAATTTGTACCCAAGAGGCCTTTTATAGTAGGTTTGTCAAAACTAGGATCCAATACGAGACCATGAGTTGCATTGGTTTGTTTTATACACGTGAGCACTCCCAATACACGGATCTGTGGAATGGACCAGGCCAGCTATCCTATAGCATATATGATTCACCTGATTGTTTCCTTGTGGAATTATTTACCTTGTTCCTAGATCACCTGTATTTCCTCTAAATTGGAAGTGAAATCCAAAGGCTTGATCAGATTCCACTCAGGCACCTTTGGCTGGTACATCATTGCTGATATAGTGTTTCTCATTCTGTATCACAACAGGAAACTCATGAAATCTGATTTTCCCTCTTGCAATCAGAAATCTTGATATAAATTTTAAAATTATAAAAGTTAAAAAATTTTTATTTCATTGAAAAAGTAGTAACTACCCATATTAACACATTTGGACACTAAGAAAGGTATCAGAGAAAACGAAGTCTTCCTTCTACACCATACTTTCAATCACTTGTCTTCCTTTCATAAGAGGAAAGCATTCCTCCCAGAAATATTCTACACACGCATGATGGGAGCATACTTTCATTTAGAACTTATCTGGGAGGTCCTTCCTCTTCAGTACATGTTGAGCTCAGGTATTCTGCTTCTTTTTTAATTAAAAAATTTTTTTAAAAAATTTTTATTGAAATATAGTTGATTTACAATGTTGTATTAGTTTCAGGTGTACAGCAAAGTGATTCAGTTATACATATATATATATATATATTCAGATTCTTTTCCGTTATAGGTTATTACAAGATATTGAATATAGTTCCCTGTGCCAAACAGTAAGTCCTTGTTCTTTATTTTATATTGTAGTGTGTTAATATCTACTGTTAATCCCAAACTCCTAATTTATCCCTCCCCCACTTCCCCTTTGGTACCATGTTTGTTTTCTATATCTGTGAGTCTATTTCTGCTTTGTAAATAAGTTCATTTGTATCATTTTTTTTTAGATTCCACATATAAGCAATAGCATACGATATCATAGCATGTATTCCTTTTAATGGCTCCATGGTTTATCATCCTGTACACGTTCCATAAATCACTTAACTAGTATTTCACTGATGGATATTTTGGCAGTGTCCAGACTTGTGCTTTTGCACAAATATGAAAATAAGTGTAGTCTACATTCCTAGAAATGACATTGCTCATCCAAGGGTGTGTGAATTCTAAATTTGGATAGGAATGGCCAAATTGCTTTCCAAATAGCTTGTACAAGTTTACACTTCTACAAATAGCATATGTACGATAGTGACTTTTCCTTTACACTCTCAACAACACAAGATATTATCATTTTTTTTGTTTTTGTTAATGATAGGTGAAAAAAGGTATCTTCTTGTTTTCACATGCATTTACCTAATTTTGAATGTGTTGCATATCTTTTCCTATATTTAATAGGTTAAGGAAATCTATTTTCTGATTTATAGGTTAGGGAAAATCTCCCTTGGTATATCAAATGTATGTAAATATTTGTGGCAGGATACTAGGATTCAGATTGCTTTAATCTGTAAACTATTATTATGCATAATAATAATTTACAGATTAAAAAGAAAGAATAAATTATTATTCTTTTTGCCCCTTTTTCCTGCACTGGAAAGATAAAGAGCAAATATTTTCCCTACCTCCAATAAGGGTGCCTTTAGGAAAGTGGACCTCATTTCTCCATTACTTTTGGTCTAATATCGTGTTATATCAACAGAGCAAGAGGGAAAGAAGTTTTTCAGAAAACTTAAAAGGTTTTGGGCATTGGGGGAAGTGGGGAAGAGACAGTATGAGCTGCACGTGGGCCACAGGAGCTGAGAATTGATCCCCAGAAGTTTCTGAAGAAGGGAGAGGACCTGCTGCCTGGGAAGGAGAGAGTCAAGTTGGGCCTGTGGTTCCTTAAGTACCACACTAAGGAATAATGTATCAGTGCTCAGAAGCTGCCTGAACTCCCTGTCAGTGCCTGCAGACTCACTACCCAGCACCTCACATCATCTCTACTAGGTGCCCTGTGCTTCCTGTGGCACGTGACTCACAGCATCATATCCCACAGTGAAAGAGTGATGGTCAAGCAAGGGTGATGATGCTAGTACTGACCCCAAGGCTTTGCTTGGTCCCTAGCTGGGTACATCTCCCTCTCAAAACACCTGTAAGCCCAAGAAAACGGCGTGGAGTTCTGAAGGCCAATCACATAGGAGAGCCTGCCTCACAACATCTACATAGGTGGGAGGATGGTTGAACTAAGGCAACTTAAGTCCCCTTTACTGGAATAGTGGTTACTAACCCTCGTTACACATTATTCCCATTTGACTTCACCTTTGTTTAGAGTATTTTGGGTTTTGTGCACACATTTAATTTTATATGGTGAAATTTATGTTTTCTTTTTCTTTTATGGCTTTTCTCTTACGGACTTATGTTTAAAACTTTGATCAACCTTGAACTTGTTCTAAGAGATCCAACTTTTTCTTCCTAGGTTACTGACCAAATATCCAACATTATTAAACAATCAAGCTTTCCTCACTAACCTGAAATACCTCCTTTATCAATCCAGCTTTCGCTTACTGACCTGAAATAATACCCTCTTTATCATACATTAACATTTATATATATACATATATGTTCCACTGAACTTTTTTTTAATACAAGTATCCAGTGGCTTTAACTACTATGTTATATATAGTGGTTATCTGGCAAGGCCACACCTTCCTCACTATCTCTCTTTATCTAATTTTCTCATAACCCCTAGAATATACCCCCGCCCTCATGTGCACTTGAGGGTTTGCATGTCTATTTCCCCTCAATACTCATGATTTTTTCCCCTTGGGATTATATTACATTTAGTAATCAATTTAGAACAACTTTGTATCTTAAAATATTGTCTTTCTCTTTATGGGCATGTGTGTAGATTTATTCGTCTTATTTTGCATCCTCAACTTTCCTTCAACAGCTCTTACACAGTTTTTGTAATATTATTCCTAGATATTTCATCATTTTGCTGAAAAAATAAAATAGATCTTTATTTCCACTATACTTTCAAAATCATTGTCAAGTGTATATAGAGAAGCAATGACTTTTGTATACAAAATTTTTAACCAGTCATTTTACTGAATTCTCCTGTTGTTTGTAAGAGCTTTCCAGATGATCTTCTTGAGATTTCTAGCTATATAACCATTTCATCTACATAAAATATAATTTTCACTTTTCCATTATTTTTAATTATCTAAATGTATTTTCTAGTCTTGTCAGACCAAGGCAATAACAGTGGAGGACTGAGCATACTTTTTTACTTTATTTGGGGGCATAATTATTAAATTGGAGTTAGAACCACATGGTTTGAAATACTTTTCCCCAATATGTTTTATTTATTATTATCTATAATAAAATGTGATCCAATTACTATATAAATTTTGAATCTTTCAATCCAGGAAATCTATTTTTTAAGGACTTTATTTGTTACCTGTTTGTCTCTTGGAAGTTTTATCAACTTCCATCTCATCAACATTCTATTCTGAGCATTGCACTTACTAACCCAAAATGAAACCTGTGTGTTTCATAAAGGTAGGTTGGCTTTTGTCATATATATATATATATATATATATATATATATATATATATATGATAGAGAGGAGAGAGAGAGAGAGAGAAGCAAGAGCCTGGAACATAATAAGTAATAAATGCTTGTTGTTATTACTATTCCAAAGAATGTCCGTAAAATTTAAAGTATTCAAACACTTTTATAAAAGGTAAATTATTTTTAATTTTATTGTTACAAATTGATACATTGTTTTGAAAAATAGAGAGAAATTGGCATGTAGCAAATAGCTCAAACATAAGTCAAGAAAATATTAGACCAAGATAGATTTGAACTCTAACTTTTAAAAAGGTCTTCCAAAACTGTTTATCTATTTTTATTTATTTTAAACAATTAACATAAGTATCTCATTGAGCATCTGGCACAATGATTAATACTTTAAGGAAAAATATAAGAAGCATATCACATTGTCCTTGTCCTTAGTAGTTTATAATCTAGCTATTTGTGATTATATAGACACATTTTAAAAATTCTGGGACCTAACACCTTTAAGTAAAATCATCTCTGAAAGTAATCACTTTGGAAGGTTATATGATTATTTCAAAAAATCCTAAAACATTTTTTGCATCTTTTCCTTTGGGATTGCCTTTGGAGTCATTATACAAATCATTTAAGAAAGGCGGACTCATTACTTTCATTTTAGTTTAGAATGCTGCTCTATCCTCCTTCTGTACCTAGTTTAGTCTCCGTAATTAATCACTGGGTTTGTTGCTCACAGACTTCGTTATTTTAAAATCTCAAATTCACCCTAAAAGACAAGTTTCACTATTCTTGATTCCCTTCAAAAGCATGTCCTGCAGCATTACTGGACAGTAAGTACCTGGAGGACAAGAAGCCTTTCGCATCAGCTTTGCATCTCCCCCAGCATCCTGCTCGGAGCTTAAGCACAGCAGGAATGCAGTATGCATCCTATGTTGAATTGACAGCACATTAGCTGTTCAGCAGCTGGAGACATCAGGGTGGCCTGAGGATAGAGGCGAGGAAGGGTTCCAGATGGGGCTTGAGGGGGATTTCTTTCCATTCTGCTATTTCAGTGTTTTCTTTCATTACTCCTTAGGCATCTGGCTTTGACAATGAAGGACAGAAAGGTCTGCCTGAAGCCGGCAGCAGATTCTCCCAACACTCCCTTCTAGCCCTGTGTTTAAAAAATATATAGTTAATCAATTAAAAGATTCATGTCTATTTTATAAGTCCAATACTTTATATATATATATTGGCTAAATACTCATAAGTTTGGTGGATGACCAGGCTAAAGTAGAATTTCAGTTTCAACATACAGACAGAAAAACTATGCCCATATCCATTAATTCCAGGAGTCTTTCTACATTTCTATCCTCAATAACAATCACTGGGTTTCATACCACCTTTCAGAAAAAGACAACATGTTTGAATTTTACATGTTTTTGTGAATTATATTCATTCAGAAATTTCTAGCAGGGTCCTTCTAGCTCTACTCAATATTTTAACATAATGACAAGTATATGAAACCAGTTTTTTTTTTATAAACATAATAAACTCTAAGGAATGCAATGAACAGTACATCTGATTTATAAAAAAATGAATGAGCATAAACTTTACAGAGACAAAAACTTCAGATTTAATAATCCTTAGACATTAATGTACCATGAATACAACACAAATATATCAGGACCGTCAAGTAAAGAGATTCAGTAAGTCTGAAATAGGTCCTAAACTTTCTGTATATTAATGAAACTCCATAGTAGGTGATGGGAATCCCCAACTGAAAACCATTGGCCAAAAGATGCTAGATTCAAATATTAAAAGTAAAGTAGTGACCACGTTAACATTTAAAAAAAATAAAAGAAATCATGTCTGATAACAACTGCAGAGTACAGAGCAGCATCAGGACTCTGATAAATAGAAATGTATCATGACAGCGCAGTACTGACAGATCTCTTCTCATTTCATAACTCTTCCCACGCAGTTCATCAATAGTTACAAATCAAGAAAACCTAGTTAGTCTCAGTACCTTTCCTTTTATAGGATGAAAAGATAAACCTTTGTGTTTTTTTCAGGGCCTCCCTGGGAAATCTCAAAGACAGGTTTAGGAGCAAAAGATATCATGAAATTTTGATTTCATTTTATTTTACATTTAGGATTTGATTTTGTGACGACAAGAAACCAAAAGTTTTCAGGAGATTTGAACATTTAAAAGAGAAATTGGATCATGGGTACCTGAGAAACAATGACTACTCATTTTAATATTTACTCTAGCTTTTTTTTAATATAAATTTATTTTTGGCTGCGTTGGGTCTTCGTTGCTGCGTGTGGGCTTTCTATTTTTTTTTTTTTGGTTGCGGTGAGCATGGACTACTTTTCCTTGTGGTGTGCAGGCCTCTCATTAAGGTGGCTTCTCTTGTTGCTGAGCATGGGCTCTAGGCATGCAGGCTTCAGTAGTTGTGGCTCGCAGGCTCAGTAGGTGTGGCTCGAGGGCTCTAGAGCACAGGCTCAGTAGTTGTGGCCAGTTTTAAACATAATGAGATAAAGTATAATTCTTCAAAAAGTAACCAAAAACAGAATACAAATTAATTTGTCAGTATTTGTGCCTTGTTTTTAGACAAAGAAAGAACACAAAGGTTCCTGGTCACAGATCTTTGTGTTAAATGAATTTTATAGTTTTTTCCATTTTACCTATGAAACAATGAATAAACCAATATTTTTGGATGATGAAAATGTCAGAAATCTGGGGTGTCTACAGGTTTCTGGGTAATCACAAATTTTTGTGAACATCAGTATGTTTGGGAGTTTAGGGTACAAGGAATGTCTGGCTTTATTCTATAGAATAATGGTTTTTTGTGTTTTTTTGTGTTTTTTTTTTGTGGTACGCGGGCCTCTCACTGTTGTGGCCTCGCCCGTTGCGGAGCACAGGCTCCGGACGCGCAGGCTCAGTGGCCATGGCTCACGGGCTTAGCCGCTCCGCGGCATGTGGGATCTTCCCAGACCGGGGCACGAACCCGTGTACCCTGCATCGGCAGGCAGACCCTCAACCACTGCGCCACCAGGGAAGCCCCTAGAATAATGTTTTATTTGAAATTACTAATGAATTTTAAGGATCCCTAGACAGTGTTTATTAAAAAAAGCCATTTCTCATTCTTATCTGAACTATTTTAATCATCATCAAAGTATACTTTCCTCACCTTTTAATTATATTTCCTTTTTTTAAGTAATTTTATTTAATTAGTTAACTTATTTTTTGGCTGCGTTGGGGCTTCGTTGCTTTGTGAGGGCTTTCTCTAGTTGCGGTGAGCGGGGGCTACACTTTGTTGCGGTGCGCAGGCTTCTCATTGCGGTGGCTTCTCTTGTTGTGCAGCACAGGCTCTAGGCGCGCAGGCTCAGTAGTTGCAGCACACGGGCCCTAGAGTGCGTGGGCTCAGTAGTTGTGGTGCACGGGCTTAGTTGCTCTGCGGCATGTGGGATCTTCCCAGACCAGGGATCGAACCTGTGTCCCCTGCATTGGCAGGCGGATTCTTTTTTTTTTTTTTTTTTTTTTTTGCGGTACGCGGGCCTCTCACTGTTGTGGCCTCTCCCGTTGCGGAGCACAGACTCCGGACGCGCAGGCTCAGCGGCCACGGCTCACGGGCCCAGCCGCTCCGCGGCATGCGGGATCTTCCCGGACCGGGGCACGAACCCGCGTCCCCTGCCTCGGCAGGCGGACTCTCAACCACTGCGCCACCAGGGAAGCCCTGGCAGGCGGATTCTTAGCCACCATGCCAGCAGGGAAGTCCCTATATTTCTATTTAGCACTTTTTTTTCTAAGCATGAGACCTATAAAAAAAATCTTCCTGGATAAATATCCATACCTCCCCGAAGAAATGTTTGCCTAAATGATTTCTTGCCTGCTTCTACAATCTAAATTAATTTACGTTAGGAACGTTGTCCTAAATGTTCAAAAATGAAGACTGTTCTAAATTCTACTGAAATGGATAAAGAAGTACAAAATGGATTAAAGACATAACAGCTCTGATTAGAGAAGAGCAGAAATTGTGGTTAGTTTCTAAAAGATGGAAAAGATTGACGGGTGAGAGAGAGAGACAGAGAGAGAGAGAGAATGATTCAAAACAGAACAGTAATTCAAGGAGCCCCCAGAAAAATATCTTCAATAATAAAGTGATTAATTGTAACAAACAGTATAATTTAGATATTGGAAGACCTTAGAGAAGGTGAAGGTCTATTATTCTTCTTTCAACAATGAAAAAGAAAGTTAATTAGAAATTCCTATAAAACCAAACATTGTACAAAGACAGTCCAACTATGAAGCAAATTAAAGTATGGCCTGAGTTTGGACTATGGATGAAATCTAAGAGGAGAGAATCAATTTGACCTTGATGCTTGGAACGTTCTCTCACAAGGGGCTCAGGTTTTGTAAAATAGGTTTATTTCTCTTTCTCTTGGTTCTGCACTGAATAATGTTTAGAAAATAGTGATCAGGGTACCAGGATATTAGATTGGAAATTTTACTGGTGGCACAAGATATGATAGATGTCAGGTATTAAAGCAAGACAGACACTCTGCAGAAGTTTCAAAGTAGTTGCCTAAGAGCCAGTCAGATGACTCACTTGACTCTACACTGGAAAATCTAGATCACAGAGACCAATGGGTCAGCTACTTTGTGAGTGAAGATAGTGTGGTTAAATTGGGATCAGACCACACTCTCAGTTTGTCTCCTTAAAGGAAAGATGAAAAGTCTTCTAGCCAGTTTTGAGCCTAATAGGAGAGAGGGAGCCAGCCTGGGCTGGCTAAAATCAGGCTCAAGAGGAACACCAGGAAGGAAAATGAGACTTCCCAAAATAGTGTATATCTATAGTGACCTGCTGAGAAAGTTGGGATCTGAGGGCGAAGCAGAGAAAATTGTTCAGAGAAAAATGCAATGCCTGTGGCATGAGAAATACAGACAAAAGTTTCCAGTGGCAGCCTCTGAAGAGCTGTAAATACACTCATGAGGATCTGCCAGGCCCAGAGAATGTGGTCTTCCTAATAGGGTGTCAATTAAGCAATACAAGTTTACTCCCTTTTCCATCTGCTCTCCTCTCTCTTTGAATCTGAAGAGGTCAGAAACCATGATTAGCAATATGGGAAGGGAGGGTTGGAAGCATAAGACAGAGAAAGAGAAAGATCAGACTGGCCTTCCCTGGTTTCCTGCATATTGAAATCTCCTGCTGGAAAAAAATGAGGTTTTCAGTTTGAAACATGTTCCAAGTCTTGATTTCACATGGAATTGAACACTTAATTACTGAATTGCCACTGTGTT
This sequence comes from Hyperoodon ampullatus, assembly GCF_949752795.1. NCBI lineage: Eukaryota > Metazoa > Chordata > Mammalia > Artiodactyla > Ziphiidae > Hyperoodon > Hyperoodon ampullatus. The sequence goes on from NC_136917.1 coordinate 113,180,227, forward strand.
TGCTTATACTGTGTTTGGTTATAAACCTTGACGATGTAAAAGTAGTTGTATACGTTAAAGAAACCAAGAGGTAGATGAGGGAGGAAAAGTAGAGGGAAATGGAGGAAGGCAATTCTTATTTTACAGAGAGTGGAATCAAGAGATACTGCCTCATATTGATGGATTAAAAAACAAGTAGTTAGGGCTTCCCTGGTGGCACAGTGGTTGGGAGTCCACCTGCCGATGCAGGGGACGCGGGTTCGTGCCCCGGTCTGGGAGGATCCCACATGCCGCGGACTGGCTGGGCCCATGGGCCGTGGCCGCTGGGCCTGCGCATCCGGAGCCTGTGCTCCGCAACGGGAGAGGCCGCAATAGTGAGAGGCCCCCCTACCGTAAAAAAGAAAACAAAAAAAAAACAAGTCGTTAAATATGAAATTCAAACTTGTAAAGATAGCCAACAGAACAAGCAAAAATGTAATAAGTCAAATTTGTGAAAAGGAGATCAGGGCAAGGGGGAAGATTATGTGATTTAAATCCCTCAGCTTTCATAAAGGGTAATTACCACTTAAAATTGATAAAACAAGAAATAGAGAAATAAGACTTCAAAACATAAATGGCAAACAGGTTACCCCTGGAATGGGATGGGTGTCAGAAATGGGCGGCATTTACCTTTCATTTTGTATACTTCTATACTTCTGAATTTGTATTACCATGTGCATGCATAATGCTAACAATAAATAAAATGAGATTAGGGGAAAACAGTAAGTTAATTAAAAAATTCCTACCTGGCTCTAATCCAGGGTTTGGTGTGCGTGTTGAGACCACTTCCCCAGCTGCCATGTTTGTCAGAAGACGGAGGCAAAAATCCCCTTTCCGGGGCCAGCTCCTCTGCAATTGCCCTGATGTGATAGGGCTCAAATCCACAGCACCCACCTATGTACCTGACCCCCAGGTTGTAGGCCTCTCTGGCATATTTTTGAATATCCCATCTGGTTGCAACTCTGGGCTCCAGTGCTGTAATACAATAGTTATGGCACTTCTGTTACCATCTCTATTTTCAAACAGTCGATGCTCAAGGGGTATTTTCTTTTTTCAATGAAGAAACTATAAATTTTAGAGTATGAATTCCTCAGATAGCTAATTTTTGGTTAACACTGAATGTCTTTGTCTTATACAGTCTCGTATCGTAAGTCTGTACCGTAGTTGTTCATTATAGCCATTTCCGTTTTGTCACAACAAGAAACCACAAGGTCTCTAATATGTGCCTGAGCTTACCGAAGGGATATTCAGGGAGATCCACAAACCCTCCTTTGCCACAGTCGGGCATGTGGAACCCCAGGGGCTGCACCATCAAGTGTGCTTTCAGCCCTGCAGCCCATAGGCCTTCCTGCATGAGTCTCATTGTCTTCAGGCTGGTCCAGGGCCCAAATTGGCAGTTCACACCAACAATTGAAGCCCCTATGCAAAGAAATACATTTATTTACTTGTTTCACAATTTATTTACTTGTTTATTTTTTAAAATTGAAGTATAGTTGATTTACAATGTTGTGTTAGTTTCAGGTGTACAGTCAAGTGATTCAGTTATACATATATACTTTTTCAGATTCTTCTTCATTATAGGTTATTACAAGATATTGAATATAGTTCCCTGTGCTATACAGTAGGTCCTTGTTGTTTATCTATTTTATATATAGGAGTGTGTATCTGTTAATCCCAAACTCCTAATTTTCCCCTCCCCCCTCCCTATTTCCCTTTGGGAACCATAAGTTTGTTTTCTGTGTTTGTGAGCCTATTTCTGTTTGGTAATTAAGTTCATTTGTATCATTTTATTAGATTCCACATATAAGTGATATGATATTTGTCTTTCTCTGTCTGGCTTCGTTTCTATACACTAACAACAAAACATCAGGAAAAGAAATTAAGGAAACAGTCACATTTACCGTTGCATCAAAAAGAATAAAATACCTAGGAATAAACCCACCTAAGGAGGCAAAAGACCTGTACTCCAAAAACTATAAGACACTGATGAAAGAAACTGAAGACAACACAAACAGATGGAAAGATATACAGTGTTCTTGGATTGGAAGAATCAATATTTTTAAATGACCGTACTACCCAAGGCAATCTATAGATTCAGTGCAATCCCTACCAAATTACCAATGGCATTTTTCAGAGATCTAGAACAAATAATTTTAAAATTTGTATGAAGACACAAAAGACCCTGAATAGCCAAAACAATCTTGAGAAAGAGGAACAGAGCTGGAGGAATCATGCTCCCTGACTTCAGACTATACCACAAAGCTACAGTCTTCAAAACGGTATGGTACTGGCACAGAAACAGACACAAAGATCTTTATTTTCTTTTTTAATAGTTGGAAGATGTCTTAGAAATTAGCTGTCCCCCTCCACCTCCTAAGTTTTACAGATAAAGAGATCGATTCCAATTAATGTTTTTATTTCCAAACTGCTCTCCCAATGTTAAGAAACATCTCATAAACAATAACTGAACTGCTTATCACATCATGGGTCCACATTACCTGCCTTCACCAGCTTCACAGCACAGTCTCCAGGTGTTACACCATGCATGTCTCCCTCTGGGCCTATGCACATGGTGGCTGCCACGGGTTTTCTGGCTTCTTTTAAGACTTCCACAGCCCACACAGCTTCTTCAGCATGTTCAAAATACTAAGAGAAAGTTCATGTTCTTCTATTGGTCCAAATATAAAGCAGATTTTGAGTGGTAGACCGCAAATGTTAGAAAAACAGCTATAAAAATTACCAAATATATGTGATAAAATGTGCTAAGAAATGTGTCTCTATCAGACTGACTACAGAATACTTTTCTGAGTAAATATTTTAATTCCTTTAACAATAACATATAGGTTTTCATTCAGATATCATACTAAAAAAAGGTTTTAAAGTAACTGAGTATTTAAAATCATACTTTTGAAGGAACAAAAGTTTGCTAATAAATTTTGGACTCATTTTTTATGGAACTTGGGTGATCTCTGCAGAATAATTGTTTATCATGCTTTACAATTCAAAATACTTTTATATTCACTTCTAGTTCGATATTCTAAACTGCTCCATAAAGTAAGAAGGGAAATATGATTATTTCCCCAGATGAGAACATCGAGGCACAGAGAAGGGAGGGGTAGCTACTGAGTGTCTTTGCCAATGGTAGACAGGACACCTTGTCTGGTAAACCCAGGCCATTTGCAGGGGTGCTTCCCAGGAAACCCCATAAGTGCCACAACTGAAAAGCTGAACTTAATTTAAGTAAGTGGAGAAAAGCTAGCAGAAATCTCCCTGTTTCTTCCTTTTTGACTTAGATTCTGCAGAAGCAGTGTGTGAGGAATGGCAGAGAAAGTCAACAGAGAGATTCTTAAAAAACAAACTTGTGTTCTCATCCATCTGGAGAACATATAGGGCAGAGTTTGTGTTCATTTCTGTAGATGATTTTTTCCTGGTGGGTTAGCCAGGCTTGGGTAGCCCTAAGCCTTGGGAAGGTTGACGTAGCAAGGTTTTCAGTAAGTTCAGTAGGGCGATTGGGGAACTAGCAGTTGGGAGGCTATTGTCCTTGTTGGGGGTGAAGAGCTGGGTTGAGGCCTTGACTCTAGATGGTAGCAATCATGATGAGAAATAGGGAGATGGGAGAAAGAGGATATTCCAGGCCTTCATATCCAGTCAGTGACAATGCTTATTGATTCTAACTTCAAAATATCGCTCAGATGTTATAGCTTTAGTGAAAGCAGAGAGATGGGAGTGAGCAAGGCAGGGATGGAGGAGGGCAAGGAAACTACTACTTGGCACTGAGTGTTAATGGTGAGGCCTGAGCAGCCGCCTACCCTCTAGGCTTTACTCCCCAACAGCCTCTATCCTCCCCACCACAGCTCCTTCCAGCCCTGCCCCTTTAATGCTAGGCTTACCTCTGCAATCAGGAAGTCCACATTTTTCCTGGCAAAAACCTCTAGCTGTAGTCGAAAAAGTTTTTTAATTCTAGCTTCATCCTTGTGGTGTTTGTACAACGATGTCTGGCAGATCCCCCCTGCTACCAAAGCATCACCTTTGTTGGCTACTTCTCTGGCAAGGTCACAGGCAGCGGTGTTTACAGCTTCCCACTGAGGTTAGACAGCGAGAGTACACATGGTGAGCCTGGCATTTTAAAGGTGAGATATAATAGATATCAAAGGGGGCAATGAGCAAGTAGCATGAGCACAAGTCACGGGTTTAAACTGCAATTCGAGAAGACCAGCAGAATTGGGTATCATCTCCTCTACTCCCAGTGAGCTTGTATGTCCATATTGTACTTACCACACTGGATTTTAGTAAATGCTCATTTGTTTGTCTCCCATACTTGACTGTGAGCCACTTCAGAATAGCGTCTATGCCTTTGTATCATCTTTGTATCTAGCATAGAGAATGGACTGTAACAGGTACTCAATAAATGTTGGTTGGTTGAATGAATAAATGGGCATTAACGTTTACAAGTATTAATACTTTATATTTGCAGAATATCTCACAATACTTCCACATCACATCCTTACCCACTTTTCTCAACAACCCTATGCATGTAAGCATCAGTTATCTCCATTTGGCAGAGTAAACCAGTGCTCCATGCCTTTAAGTGTCTAACACAAAGTCACACAACCAATAGGTGGCAAAGTTGGGTATAAAACCCAATTCTCCTCATTCCTAGGCCAGTGCTGTGTTCCCTAGGACCGCCCTGTCTCCACATGGACAAGTCAGAAAAGAAGAATGTGAAATGAGATGATAACAAGAGCATCTATAAAGTGTTCTTTCCCTACAAAAACATATCACAGAAGGATGCTCATGCCCTTCTAATGGCATATTTTCTCCCAGTCCTACCCCCTCCCCTAGATAAAGAGACAGAAAATGCTTATTTATTTAGTACATATATGTTTACATCGTGATTAATTACTGGATAGATATTTTATGTGGAGGAGTTTGTAATAAAGTGTAGTAACACATCAGGTCAATTCCATGGATTCCCATCAAGAGGTTATTTTTATTATAGAGGATCCCTCTCCCCGCCCCTCCCCACTCCCACCTGCCCCTTTATCGTTTACCTGACTTTCCATTTTGTCCTCACTGGCAGAAAAGGTGAAAGTCTGCATGACATTTGACCCCGCTCTCAAGAATTCCATGTGAAGCTGACGAACTACAAAGGAGTTGTTTTTTCCATTGAAATTAAAAAAGTAAAAATCACAGAAGCTATCATTTTCAGCAGCAGCTCATCCACTCACATCTCTTTCAATCATACACAATTTCAAACCTGGTACTTATAAAGAAATTCAGATTCAGGTCAGCAGAATTTAGGGGCAAGGCAGAGTCCATACCAAATGGGGGCTGTTTAGAGTAGCCTCATGTTGACCTGCCAGTGGGCCCCATGGCCTGGTGCAGTCACATGCAGACATTAAGGCCCAGTTGGCCAACTGTCCCTTGGTCTCTTGGTCTAGAGAGGGTTTATTCATTTGCCGGTGTCATGAAGGATGTAGCTCATCTACTTACAGTCAGCACTGGGGAGCCCTCAAAGTAGGATGAGGGAATTCTCACAGTGGGCAGAATGCATATGGGTGGCGCCCCCATCAAGTGTATTCAGTAGCAAGCAGCTGGGGAGACGCAGTCAGGGAGCTTTCCTTGACCCATCGGAAACTCCTTCCTCTCTCTCTCTTCATCTCCTCCCCACCTCAGTCTTTATCCTTGCTATTTCAGCACTTTCCTCCTGGTTGAGCAAAGAAGATTTCCTAAAATTAAGAATGAGTTCTTCTTGGGTCAGATGAAATCTTCCTGCTAACACCAGAAAGACAAAACTCTGTCCTACCATATAACTCTGGGTGTCTGATGAAACAGTAATCATGGCCATTGGGTACTTATATGGGCATTTCATGCTGGTTAATTCACAAGTCCTCACAACCAGCCCATGTCATGCCCCCATGTGACAGATGAAGAAACTGATCCTCAGAGGTCAAATGACTTGTTCAAGGTCACTCAGCTGGTCAGTAGAAGGACCTAGACATGACCCCATGTTTGTCTGATACACTGTGTATATATGAATAAAATCAGAGTGGATCAAAAGTTCCATTCCCAGCTTGTATCCCGTTTCACCCATATCTTCTTTGGCTTTATTTCCCACTTTCAGTTAGAATAGCAAATATAAAAAAGAGCAAACATAGAAATAAAGTTCCAATTTGATGTTACTAACCAATCCTATCACAGTTTCTACCTCCAACTCTTTTTTTTTTCAGCCAGGAGGTTGAGGTATAACTGTGTTTATTTCTTTGTCCCTCCCCTCCACTCAACAGAACCTGGCTGTCTACTGTCTATATTCTGTTAAGCTGGTGGTTACCATTAATCGTCCCTACCAAATGTACTGTTTTAATATCGTATGCAAATTAGCCAGAAGGATGAATCTGAAGCAATAACAGTTTTACTATGTTAAGGAAACTCTTGAATATAGAAGATAAATATTCATGGAACAAATATTGCTATGTATATTTTAGCACTCCCTGAATACGAAGATGCGTGTCTGTGTGTGTGTGTGTGTGTGTGTGTGTGTCTGTGTAGAGGAGAGAGGGAAGGAGAGAGAAGCCCTTTCTTCAGCTCGTGTACTGCCACTGTCTCCACATCTTGGCAGTTTTGGCAAGTGAAACAGTCCCTAGAAAATGCTCGCGGAACTTCCCTGGTGGCGCAGTGGTTAAGAATCTATCTGCTGATGGGGCTTCCCTGGTGGCACAGTGGTTGAGAGTCCGCCTGCCGATGCAGGGGACACACGGGTTCGTGCCCCGGTCCGGGAAGATCCCGCATGCCGCGGAGCGGCTGGGCCCGTGAGCCATGGCCACTGAGCCTGCGCGTCTGGAGCCTGTGCTCTGCAACGGGAGAGGCCACAACAGTGAGAGGCCCGCGTACCGCAAAAAAAAAACAAAAACAAGAATCCATCTGCCAATGCAGGCGTCATGGGTTCAATCCTTGGTCTGGGAAGATCCCACATGCCGAGGAGCAACGAAGCCCATGAGCCACAACTACTGAGCCCATGAGCCACAACCACTGAGCCCGTGTGCCACAACTACTGAAGCCTGCGCGCCTAGAGCCCATGCTCTTCAACAAGAGAAGCCACCACAATGAGAAGCCCGCGCACCACAACAAAGAGTAGCCCCCCCTCGCCGCAACTAGAGAAAGCCTGCACGCAGCAACGAAGACCCAGTGCAGACAAAAATAAATAAATAAATAAAACAAATTTATTTTTTAAAAAAAGAAAATGCTTGCTTTTATTTATCTTCTCTCAGTCAGATTTAAGTAAAATGTCACCCAGATAAACACTCAGGGGTGATGCTGGCACCGACCTGCATTTGGATGTTCTACTACGGCTTCTGAAGTCCAGAGCCCAGCCTTCACGTAGCCCCTCTTCTCCAGAGTTATGAGAAAGCTGCCGTCTCCAACCACAACCTCCCCACTATCCAGACGTTCCAAAATGCCCTGAAGAAGAGAAAGAAAAATCACCCAACATCCCTCTTTTTTTTTTTTTCCTAAAAGCAGTTTCTAATTTTAGGAAAGGTGGTACAATGCTCTCACAGCTCCAGTTCTGTTGAAATCATCCGTGCCTAATAGTATTTCAGAAAGGTTGAGAATACTCTATTATTGGACAATCCAGGTACTTGTTTTGTGCAAAGTTCTGTGACTATTTTTTCTCAAATACAATTTAATCTGAGTCAGATTGTAGTTAAAGTGCTGATTCCGTAATGGTTATTTTGGTTTTTCAAGATGTTTGTGGCAGACACTGCTAGTCACCTAATGTGCATTTTTTTCTCCTCTTCTTTGCTAATATATTTTGTTTGGGGAGACAATGTCCCCAGCTTAAAAAAAAAAAATCCTCAGGCTCCTTTGCTGAGTGGGGTGGCCATGTGACACAGTGGTGGCCAATGGGAAATAAGTGAAAGTCTGCTGAAGATTTCTAGAAAAGTTTTGCTTTCCTGATAGAGATGCCCACTCCCTTCCCTCTTGTCCCTTTTTCTCCGTCCTGTCTGGAATGTCAACTTAAGCCCTGGAGGTATAGCCATCATCTTGCAGCCATGCCACTGAAAGCCACACTCAGGCTGATAACCGCAGCCTGGTGTCTTAATGACATCTTGGAGTAGCTGCAGAGGCCGTGGACGGTGACCGTCTGCTAGACCTCTCGTTAGGTGAGAAAAATAAACCTCTTTTGTGTGTGAACCACTGGACATAATCCTATTGGACACAACATTTTATAATTATACCCTACATTTTCCAGCATGTTCACGGACACGTTATCATTTGGTACTCTTAACAACTTTGGGAGCTAGGCAAGGCGGATAGTTTTTATTCCCACTTTATAAATGAGGAAACTGAGGTTCAGAGAGGCTAAGTGACTTGCTCAAGATCACAGAGCTCAGTAAGTGAAAAAGCAGACATCAGACCTTCTAAATTCCTAACCTAGTCTCTATTTACCACCTTTCTAGTCAGCCCACCCATAATCTGAATATAAGGTTGCATCCAGAGCAGTTATCCAAAGCTATGGTTTCCATTGTCTACAAAGTGTTTCCCCAGATACCTGAATGGCTCGCCCTCTGATTTTCTTCAGGTCTTTGGTCAAGTGTCATTTTTTCAGAGAGAACTTCCCTGCGATTTATAAAAACTATAAACACCCTCATGGGGATCCCTATCCTTCTTGTATAGACTGCATTAGTTGAAGATACAGCCTTTTGTTGAAAATACCAGCCAGTTCCTCTCAGCCCTGCCTACAGCTGGACACAGAGCAGTGCATGAATGGGGGAGGAAAGGCTCCCGCTGCCCCTTCTAACCAGTCATATCTGCAGCCCAGGAAGGTACATTAGAAGCGGTTGCCCTGAGGCTAAGTACCAGGCCACTATCTCCACCACATCTCCATTTTCCTGTGGAGGGAAGTGGAATGGAGCCCAGCTCCGTTAACCATAAACACTATTTTGACAGAGAGAGCTCCTGACTCTGGTTATTTCCCCAGGCCTTATATCTAAAGATGAATTTTAGCTGAATGTAGAAGAAATGTCAATGTATTCTATGGTTCTCACCTCTCTCCCTACTCCCTCCATGAAATGAAATTTGCTCTTTTCATTTTGGACTTTCAAAATAGGAAAATGACTTAAACTTTCAGCTTTCATTGAGACCTTCCCACATGCCAGGTCCAGTTCTAGGCAGGAGGGGTAAATGCTGGAATAAGACATGGTCCTTGCCCTCAAGAAGCTCCAAGTCTGGCTACCTTGGGGAAGGCCATTAGGTCAACAGATTATCACAGCACAGTGTAATAAATAAATGTTGCAGAGGGACATAGAAGAGAGAGTCAGAGGTATCGGCATCTTTCTAAAATTGCATCTTGAAAATCTAACACATTTCAATGAAGTTAACCAGATTAACCTCATCAGATTTAATACTACACGTCAAACAATGCCTCTAGAGGGGAAAAACATTAGCACACAATTTGGTTGGTATAGGTTAGTCTCTTACCTCCCACCTCCAATCTGTCATAGGGTTACACCAGGCATATCTATTCAACACATCTCACATATGTCCCCCCATCCTCACTGCCGCTGGGCTACTGAAATGGTCTCCAATTCACTGCAGCCCACTCTAAACTATCTTCCATTGCTGCCAGAGCAAAGCTTTGCCTGACCTACTCTTATTCGTGATAACATTCTCCTTTGTCTCCTGCCTAAGTTCATACATCCTCTATTCCTGCATCTATCACCTGTGCTGCAGTATCTGGTTACTTTCCTGTCACCTCTGTTTGGCTGTAAGATGCTTGAGGCTCTATCTCTATCACCTCATACAGCACCTAACAAAGAGTAGGCCCTTAATAAAATATGCCAAGAGTTAGCAGATGGACAGGACTGTTTTGAAAATGGCACATACCTCACATATGCTATAAGCTTGGTCCTGACAAGGAGGAAAAAGATGATACTCTTTAATAGAAAATTAGCTAGGGGGCTTCCCTGGAGGCGCAGTGGTTGAGAATCTGCCTGCCAATGCAGGGGACATGGGTTCGAGCCCTGGTCTGGGAAGATCCCACATGCCGCGGAGCAACTAGGCCCGTGAGCCACAACTACTGAGCCTGCGCGTCTGGAGCCCGTGCTCCGCAACAAGAGAGGCCGCGATAGTGAGAGGCCCGCGCACCGCGATGAAGAGTGGCCCCCGCTCGCCACAACTAGAGAAAGCCCTCGCACAGAAATGAAGACCCAATGCAGCCAAAACTAAATAAATAAAATTTAAAAAAAGAAAATTAGCTAGGATTTTAAGAAAATGACAGTGCAAATTTTTTTTTTTTTTTTGGTACGCGGGCCTCTCACTGTTGTGGCCTCTCCCGTTGCGGAGCATAGGCTCCGGACGTGCAGGCTCAGTGGCCATGGCTCACAGGCCTAGCCGCTCCACGGCATGTGGGATCTTCCCAGACCGGGGCACAAACCCAACCCGTGTCCCCTGCATCGGCAGGCGGACTCTCAACCACTGCGCCACCAGGGAAGCCCGACAGTGCAAATTTTGACTGTTGCCTTCATGATACCAAGTAAATGTAAGGCATTTTGATCTGTTATCTGGATGTTTGTCCAACATTTTAAATTTTGCCAGTTTTCTAAACAGCCATTAGCAAAATAAGTAAATTATCGATATTTGAATTCAGAGCATCTTTTAGCCCCTCCTTCACCACTAGACTTACCACCTCAGTTAACTGCTACACCTATATGATCTAAAGCCAGCTCTAGAATGACAGAATTGTGTAAAATAAAGAGCACTGTAAATTATTTGCAGTATATTTATGTTTTCATTCCATCTTCCCTTTCAGTGTGGCAGTGACTCTGCCTTGGATCTGATGGTGATCTCTGAGAGGCATTTATGCCCTCTTTTTGCAGATAACAGTATCTAGACCTGTTGGATTTAAGATCTGGTTTCACGGCACCTCTATTCATACACAGAGGAGTAGACCAACTTCACCCTATGGCAGGAAGCTGCCAGAGGTCCATCTGCCTGAAATTGCCACCAGGACTGCTCTTTTGGATTAAAGAAGCAATTGGAGGTGTCCTCTGTAGCAGTTAAATGAATTCTTAAAATGCACCTGTTAGCTGAGCAGAGAGGTGAGGTTAGCTCTGCCCCACTAACATTTTAACTCCCAGGTACACATTAACATGGATGCTCATATGATAATCTTGGTGTTGCAAAGAGCAGAGGCCAGGAAAAATAGAACAGGGACAGCATATTTTTAAAAAACCTTTTAAAAAAATGAACTGTAAAAGTGAACATAGTATTAGAGAAAGTTCAGAGAAAGAAGTCAGCACAATGTTCTTTGCTTCTTTTTCTTTTTATCATGCTCATTTGCTTCAATGCCCATATTTTACCTTTATAATCAGAAAAGCATAACCAGAATATGTTTTTTTGTTGTTTTTTAAACCTAGATTCCACATCTTATGTAACCACTACCATTATTGTGTCCTTCCTTACAGTGTGTGTATAAATATTTTATGTAGTTGGGATCAGTCTGTGATATATCTCCTTCTGTAACTTAACATTGCAAAGCACTTTGCCTGTTCCCATACTTAGCTTTTTAATTGGCTGCCTAATAACTTATTACGTGGATGCACTTTATTTACGGAGCCCACTACTGCAGGGCATCTTGGTTGTTCCTATCTTTTTAGTATTACTAAATAAAACGGTGGTGCACACCCCCTCTTCCTTGCCCACCCTCTCTTCTGAATTAGGGAGCACAGGTGGGTTGCCTTGAGGAGTTTGGAGATGTCCCGCATCCAAGTTCATGCCCTTTTCCTAATTTTGTTTTGTCACCCCTTCTCCCCACCACACACACATCCAGCGTAAAAATGGGGGAACAGGGCGACAGCTGGCGAGCAGATCGGGAAAAGGGAGCCGGGAGACCCAGACTGCGGCGTGAGATGAGGCGGAGGCCCCACCCCCGGCTCCGCGCACCCCACCCTCCATCCCCGCCGCGGGTCTAGGGGTGTGCATGCCCGGGACCGGTTTCAGGCCAGTCCGAGGCTTGGGAGACCAGGCAACGGCCCTTCCCAAACACACGAGGGGCACGAGCACTGGGGCCATTGAGTCGAAGAGCTGTAGGTGCGGGCGGGCGGAGGGCAGGAAATGTGAGCGCGGCCTGAGTCCGAAGGCTAGACTTCAAACCCCTGCTCCACCTGGACTAGATCGGTGACCCTGAGCTAGCTGACGGACTCTGAGCCTCAGTTTCCTCACCTATAAAATGGGAATAAACGTGAAGAGGAGATAATTTGCATGAAGCACTCGCGCAGTGCAGGGCAGCGAGTCAAGGCTCCATAAATGCTACCCAATATTGTTATCTCGTCCTGACACCTAGGCAGTACCGTCGTCCAGGCGATTCGCGAGCGGGTAAACCGAGGCTCAGAGCCGTCCAGGTGCCTCGCCCAGGCCGCAGAGCTTGATTAGGGGCTGAGGTGAAGCCCCGCGGCCAGGAGGGCTGAGTACCTCCCGGGTTCCCCGAAACTCACCTTCTTGGCTCTGGGGCTTCCGGCCAGTGCCATCGCGCAGCGGCTGTGGCGGGCGCTGAGTGGCGGGCAGCGCAAGGAGCCAGAAGCCCGCCCCTCGCCGGGGGGAGGGTCTCACCGCCTCCCGCCGGCCCCGCCGGCCCCGTCGCCCCTGCTGCCTGCTGGCTTGGGAATAGGTGCCCGCGCCCTCGCCTTATGGCCTCGACCTCGCCATGTTCCGCCCGGGCGCGCTGCGGCTGCGGGGCTTCCCGCTGAGGGGCTCCCCCGGCCTCCTACGCTCCGTCTGCGGCCGCGAAGGGTGAGTGGGCCCGGGTCTGCGCGGCGGCCCGCGGCTGGGCAGCTGCGGGGTACGAGCGCAAGGCTGAGGCGGTCTCCGGGTTAGGGGTGCTTCCGACCCCGAGAAGTGGGCATTCGGCTTTCTTCTCGAATTATGTGTGTTCTTTTCCATGCACAACCGTTCGAAGTGAGAATATCAAAGGGTTCCTGGTGCAAAGACTCTCCTACCCCCATTCCCTTCCCCAGTCAACTGTTAGCAGTGTCTTCTGTATGGGGAGGCAAACGCAGGTGTATATATGGTCTTCTTTGACTTACCTATACCTTGCTTTTTACAATGCGTCTTGGAGAAGCTCATGATCTAGCTAGGAAGACAGACATGCAAATCAATATATCAAGCCACTGAGCAATATTTATCATTGGAGAAGCAGGAGCACGGTGAGAGGACGTTGAGCAAGGAAGAGCATTGTACTCCATCTGGCTCTCTTCAGCCTGGAAAACACTGGAGGGAGGAGGTGATCCAAGATTTATAGATAATGGACTTCATGATGATTATGGGTTTTTTTATGGAATAAAATGTTTATCAGTGTGTTTTTAAAGTAGACTGAGAAAAATTATTCTCTAGATTTCTTTGAGAAAAAGAAGTCATCTGTTCAATTCTTTAGCTCTATTAAGTATCTACAATGGGTCAGAATTAGGGGAATGGCATTCAAATGCCTCCTCTTCCCTCCCCCAACCAGGTTGCCTAAGTCAGGTTGAGGCTCCCAAATGATTGTCAGCACATGTAACTCTCCCAGGCACTAGATGTTAAGTACTATAAGAATAAGTAAGGAGAATCACACTAGTCAGAAAAAAACCCCAAAAAACTATAACTATCATAGCCTAGTAAAGCTACTATTAAAAAAAAAACTGTCTTCCAGAGAAGAAAACCCACCCTTACCTGCAGAAACAAGATGGAAAGACAGGGCAGAAACAGTGATAATTGGAGGTGGCTGCGTTGGTGTGAGTCTGGCTTATCATTTGGCCAAAGCAGGCATGAAAGATGTGGTCCTCCTGGAGAAATCGGAGCTCACTGCTGGATCTACCTGGCACGCAGTAAGAAAACTATCTCAACACCGTCATATGCACTGAATTGTCACTTGTGCAAATGATTTTTTTTCCTATTCACAGATCCCCACTGAGAGCTCTTTAGAGCAAGTTCCCTTTCCATAGCGCTGGAAGGTGCAATTGCAGTTTAGTTGGTATACTTTAAGTGGGTGATCAACATTTATGATGTTGATAATCATAAGAAGATAATCTTGAACATATGACTCTGGATTCAAATCCTGACTCTGTCACTTTCTACTTATGTGACTTCTGGCAACTTACTTAAGTTTCTAGTTCCTGATGTGTAAAATGGGAATATTAATAGTACCTACCTAATAGGGTTGTAATGAAGATTGAATTAATATGTGTAAAGTTATTATGGTAAGTGGTTAGTAAATGTTAGCTTTTGTACTGAAGGATAGTGGCTGGGTGATCCTGAATACAGGCCTGTGAGACCTTTACCTACGTCCCCTCACCTGGCTTTAGTGATCCTTTTATGTTTATTGATTTATGATTTTAAGTTAGTGCTATGAGACAACAGCTTGGCTTCATGAGGACTTAACTATGAGGGCTGAGAACATGCAACACAGCTTTCATGTTGTGTTAAATGAAACACACGACCAAGTCAATCTCGCCTATTTAATGGTATGTATAATTGTTCCAGTGCTGTATAATAATTGGGCTTACATCGAAAGCTGCTCAGGTAAATGAGGTGATTGACACTGCTTTCCTACTGCCAAATCAGTTATTTCTGAAATCAGCTAAGATGGGAGGGGAAGATTTTATGACTGCAGGTGCCGTTTTTGTTTGGAGGAAGAGTTGGGATGAACAACAAGGTCCTACAGTATAGCACAGGGAACTATATTCAGTATCCTGTAATAAACCATAATGGAAAAGAATATGAAAAAGAATATATATATACGTATAACAATCATTTTGCTGTATACCGGAAACTAACATAACATTGTAACTCAACTATACTTCAATTTAAAAACAAGTTGGGCATTGTTAGCTTCTGCTCATCATCCCTTTCCATCATTAGCTTTCCCCTACTGAGACAAGAGGGAACCCTGCTTTTAGGGGCCTTTTGACACCCAGAACCTGCTCACGGTAAGGGATAGAGTTGGATCTCCTGCCTCCAGCTGAGTTTCGGGGAGATTGATGCCCAGACTTAAGCCCACTTCACCCCAGAGTCCCTGTGGTCACATAGTCAGACCACACCCACCAATTGGATGGAGACTTCTAGAAAAATGGCATCAAGCCCTGCTCCTCTTCCTTCTTTCTTCCCCTGCCAGCCCTCTCACTCCTCAGTCTGGGAGGGAGGCCCAGCTACCTGGTCCTCCCTGAGTGTCTTTTCTGAGTCTCCATAGGCACATTTGTCTCTTGTGTCAGCAGTTCTCCCTCAGCTTGCTTCCTGCTACCTGGAGAGAGGGGCCCAGGAAGCCACTGACCCTCTGGCTCTTCTCCCCTCTCTGAACTAGACTTTCTATGCAGATTTCCTTTTATCATAGAATAGGAAGCCTGCATTTCTCCCACAGCTCTCCTATGACTTCTTTTTAGTGGACATTCGGTCAGTCTTTCAACAAATATTTATGAAGAGCCTATATTGTGTCAGGCCAGCACTGTTCTAGGAGGTGAGGACACAGCAGTGCGCAAAACAAAGCCCCTGCCCTCAAGGAGCCACATTCTGGTGGGGCGGATGGAAAAAACAGAAATGATGCTCTAGAGTAATCGGTGCCACAGAGTAGAGCGGGGTAAAGGGATGAAGAATGATGGGGGTGGAGGAGCCTGGAGGCTACTTCGAAAAGGTGACACTTGAGCAGAGACTGGGCAGGAGTGAGGGAGCAAGGGGGCCATGAGGCTCTCCAGGTAAGAGCATGTAAGCAGAGGGAAATTTTGGCAAATGGGAATATCCTGAGAGGGAGGGCTTACACCCTTTTAACACTTCCGGATTGTTAAGGAGGGTGTACACTCTAATATTTTAATTACTTTTTTGTTCATTTATAGTGGATTGACTTGATGTAACCTGCAATTTAGTTACTAGAATAATTAGAATCCCTGAATATTACTTCTTAAACATCCCATGAATAATAATAATAACAATAAAGCAACATATCCTTAGCCTAAGATCTTTTAAGAAAAGTGGGCAAAGTTTTTAAGATGATGGCTTCTTCTTAAAAGTTAACTGTGCAAAATAATTTCCCCTTAAGCAGAGAGATACCAGAATGAGTGGAAAAGGCATTTTTCTGCTTTGTGAACAAAGTAGTAGGCTCTGGTTCACAAAATAAGATTCATGCAGGGTGAGCTCAAGATGGACTCAGGCATCAGAAGCCAGGTTATTTGGGCCCCTACAAATAAAGGAAAAGAAAACTGGATTGCCCTAGGAAGCTGAATAGAGGATTTCTTGCACACAAGGGGGTCTCCCACCAGAGAGCATCCTGAAGAAATGCCACAGATTAGAATTTTTTTTAGATATAATTGACATAATAGTTTCAGGTGTAGAACATAATGATTTGATATTTGTATATATTGCAAAATGATCACAGTAAGTCTGGTTAACATCCATTACCACACATAGTTACAAAATTTTTTTCTTGTGATGAGAACTTTTAAGAGGTACTCTCTTAGCGACTTTCAAATATACACTACAGTATTGTTAACTGTAGTCAGCATGCTGTACGTTCCATCCCCAGGACTTCTTTATCTTATAACTGGAAGTTCGTGCCTTTCGACCCCCGCCACACAGCTCACCCCCTCACCACCCCTGCCTCTAGCAACCATCAATCTGTTCTCTGTATCTCTGAGTTCCATTGTTTTGTTTGTTTGTTTTTAGATTCCTCATGTAAATGAGATCATATGATATTTGGTATTTATAGTTCTTTGTCTTGTTTTATTTAGCATAATGCTGTCAAGTTCCATCCATGTTGTTGCAAATGACAGAATTTCTTTTTTATGGCTGAGTAATATTCCATTATATATATACACCACATTTTCTTTATCCATTCATTTTTTAACACAGAGAAATTTTGGAGCAGATATGAGAATGTGGACGTTTTGGGGGGCCAGCTGAAGGGGCAGACTACAAAAATAAAGGCAGTCTCACTGAAGAATAACATGTGCTCAAGGCTAAACATTTCTGGGACATGCAGGAATCAGATGCGCCGGGGAGGAGGGCACAGCTTGCAATGTGAATATTCAAAATGGAATCACAAATCCAATAGCCTTGAGGTTTTGCTGGACTTTAACGAGACTGTTCTGTCAGCACCCAATACTACTGCTAATATAGAACATTTCTTGTAGGATGGAAGGAAAGGGGAGAGAATGGAGAAAGAAGCAGTTTTGGCATATGGGGTCCCCAGGAGAGGCTGCCCCTGGGAATGGTGTCAAAGTGGATGTTTTGGAGGGCTGAGGACTAAAGATGCAAGATTATCCATTTGGGGTGTAGGAAGACAATGTTAGACCTTTCTGTTTATTTTATTTTATTTATTATTATTTATTTTTTTTTTGCGGTACACAGGCCTCTCACTGCTGTGGCCTCTCCCGTTGCAGAGCACAGGCTCCGGACGCGCAGGCTCAGTGGCCATGGCTCACGGGCCCAGCCGCTCCGCGGCATGTGGGATCTTCCCGGACCGGGGCACGAACCCGTGTCCCCTGCATTGGCAGGCAGACTCTCAACCACTGCGCCACCAGGGAAGCCCTCTGTTTATTTTTATCTAAAAATATAAGAAAGACATTAAGCTTTACTAATCTTTATAAATAGCCCTCACCTTTGATGTGGGTGACATATTGTGTATGATACCAATGTTGCCTAAGGGAGAGGGTGGTGCTCCACAGTGGGAGCGTCCCCATTCTTTATTTTGTCTTCAGTCTGTCATGACATATTGCAGATCACATGCTATAGGATACCAATGTTATGATCGATTTTATAGAAACAAAGCTTTAAATAATATTATTTGTGATGAAAGGGAGAGGGAATGTGTTGTACTACACCGAGGTTTGTTGGTTATCCCATAACAATAATCAAAAGAGTTGTAAAACTTAAAGTTTTTCTTTTACAAAAAGACAAGTGTCCCCAATTTGGTGATCTTTGTAGTGATGGAAGTGGCTGCCAGTAATTCTATGTAGTAGATACATACAAAACAAAAGATGCAGTTTATTCCTTCAAAGTCAAGGTGATGCTCACAATAAGTGAAAAATAATTTTTGGAAAATAGTCCTGTTGGAAAGAAAGCATTTTGAGAAGGGGTGTTTGGAAATGTTGGTATCATTATTAGATTTTTCTGGCCAAAATGATATGTATCACCTAGAAAAAACTCTCATACATGCAAGAGATAAATTTAAAGTTAAGTTTAAACCCATTTAACATTTTCCCAAATGAGGAGTCTCAGTGGGTTTGTACCCATTTTTTAAAATGTAAAATGCAGTACCTCCCAATTAACTTACAAAAGCTGATGGACAAGAGAACGTGAAACATTAATAGTCAAATTTCAGTACAAACCTTTTGGTAGGTGGTGATGGGAATGGAAGAAGTGGCGTCAAGATACAGAGAGTACAGCCAAGAGGGGGCACTTCTCCCACTTACATCTTTGTATCATTGACAGATAGCTTCTTCAGCTATCACAGCCATTCAAACCAACACAAAAGAAAACACACCAAGAAATTAGACCTTCAAATCGCTGTTTTACCAACGTTAATCCAACATATATATTTTAGTAATATAAAATATTACATAGCCCTTGCTAAAATATTAATAAGCTTAATATTCAAAAGCTTTTCTACACAATAAATTTTTAAAATTCAAAAACCTTTCTGCACAATCAATAAAGTAAGAATTATTTACAATATTTAATTCATTTCCAGTTGTTTTTGTGTGTTTTATGATCTCTGCTAATATAGTAATACATATTTATATGTCATGTGGGAATAAAGAAATACACATATTTTAGTGGGTATGCTCAAATATTTTTATTGGACGCAAGTGCATGGAAGCACTGGGATATGGGAAGGCTTGAGGTCAGTCACTGGGCTTTTTGAGACTGTAGAGGCTCATGACAGAGCGGGAAGGATTATTAAAGAGAGAGAGAACATCACTAGCTTTAGCATCCATGGATGATTTTTCTAACTGCATCATTCTTTCATACTTATTGTTAGTCTGCTAGAAGGAAGAGCCTTCCACTCTCCCTACTTATTTATTTATTTATATCAACAAGGATTTATAAATTCTTATTTTACTCAAAGGGTTATAATTCTTAATGATTATTCTTTTTTTTAAATTGAAGTATAGTTGATTTACAACGTTGTGGTAATTTCTGCTGTACAGCAAAGTGATTCAGTTATACATATTTATATTCTTTTTAATATTCTTTTCCATTATGGTTTATCACAGGATATTGAATATAGTTCCCTGTGCTATACAATAGGACCTTGTTGTCTTAATGATTATTCTTGTCTGTGTTTCATCTTCCCTCTTTTATCTTCTCCACCAACTATAATCATTTTCTTTCTTCAAATCGAAAGTAAGCCCCTGCCTGTCCTCCATGAAGCCTTCTGTGATCCTTCCAGCATCTTCTCTTCTCTTAGTTCCCTTAGTTCTTGTGTTTTTCTCTCTATGCTCTGGCACTTAATCATATGCTCTTGATTTCATTGTTTCATGTATGAAAGTTTCATGACCCCAGTCAGACTATAAAATCTTGAAGGATAAGAACAGTGTTTTTCTTCTTCTTCAAACTTCCCACTTAAAATATCCTTGCTGGAGCCCAGAAAGGAAAAACATTGTACCCTTCTTCCACCCCATGCCACAGGACTGACACACAAGTTAACAATAAATACCATGCAGGACATTACATTCAAATAACTCACGATAAAAGCACAGATACGGTTGACCCCAAATTTTAAACACAGATCAAAAGACAAAAACTGGTTGATAAAAAATGTAAGGAATACAAAAATTTTATATATATATATATATATATATATATATATATATACACATGTGTGTGTGTGTAATTTTAACCTGACAAAAAATTGAGCTCAGGATTTACTTCTGACTGTCCTGGCAGCAAGGAAACTAGGGTTGTATGGATTGTTCAGTAGAAATAGTTATAGCATTTCAGTAAGAAAGACCAATTTTTCCTTGACCAGAAATTCCTAGAAGACTTTGTTCCCTAAAAAAAGGATATTGATCTAAATGTTTTGAGTAAGAGCTTTACAAAACAAACTGATATGACTCTTTCAGTAGAGAGATAATTAACTCATTCTATGAAAACAGCTTTCCGGGGGGGGAAGAAGATTGATGTAGTGTAGATATATCATTTTCGGGTGGTCTGGCTTAACCTAGGTTAAACTTAGAGGATCTTGAGGAGTGAATGGTGAACAGAACCCTAGGCCCAGGCTTGTGAATATCCATTTTCTCAACTGACACAAGATATATTGAAAACAAAATTGAGTTCTCTAGAAGATGCCTGAAGGCCAGAGATTCTCTATTATTGAACTAGAAAACTTCATATCACACTAGATACCAAGCATGTAAAGAAGGATGTGATATTTGGCTGAAAGTTAGGGAACCTGACTGACAGTTGCCTCATTATGGGGCTGTGCTATGAGAGGACCTATGACGTTGGGCCAACATTTTTCTTGGAAAAGTAGCCAAATGCTTGAACACGTACTTGATAGACACGGAGGATTCTGGTCCATAAAGGATCACTGATGAACTTAAATGGCGGATTTTTTTTTTTTTAATTGAAGTACAGTTGATTTACAAAGTTGTGTTAGTTTCAGGCGTACAATAAAGTGATTCAGTTATACATATATATTCTTTTTCAGATTCTTTTCTATTATAGGTTATTACAAGACATTAAATATAGTTCCCTGTGCTACATAGTAGGTCTTCATTGTTTATCTATCAATATTTTATATATAGTAGTATGTATCTGTTAATCCCAAATTCCCAATTTATCCCTCCCTGGCTCTTTCCCCTTTGGTAACCATTAGTTTGTTTTCTATGTCTTGTGAGTCTATGTCTGTTCTGTAAATAAGTTCATTTGTATCACTTTTTTTAGATTCTGCATATAAGTGATATCAGTAGAACCAAATGCCCAACACGAAGAACTTTATAAATACTCGCAAACAGACTTTATTTTAAACAGATTGTATTCGGATGAGCTTTCCAGGATAAATTAGCTGCTGAATGGGGCCCCAGATACTTAACTGAGAGAACCTGCTTCATATCATTGCTTAGAATTCTTTGTCTGGATACTATATTGCATCCGCCAGAGTTGATAAAAAGGGGTTTGGCAGGTAATATTTAGATATTTTCCTGAGAGTGATTATTCAATATTTATTCAGGAAATGTTTGCAGGGTATAATCTATGTGCTCATTCATCAACTGGTTAAGCTATGACAAAGGTCTGTTCATCACTCAACAGGCTCTAATTCCTAGGAATGTTCTACTTCTTCAATTTTGGAAATTTCAAGAAAGAAAATAGGAGGGCCGCTCGATTCAAGGGAATGGTGGGGATTGGGACAAGGAAAACTTTTTGCTTGCTTGTTCATAGTCCTTCTCCTTAAGGGAACACACGCTTTGTTGGTTTGAGTCCACATTGTATGCCGTCCCCCCATATTTTTCCTAATAGCGTACATTCCTAACCTAAGTGATTCCATCTAAGTCATCCCATTTCTGAATCTGCAAACAATCCTTTCCCTAATAACTTTTACGGACTTACTATATATGTTTGTTGGCTGGCTCTCATTTATGTGGTTCAAGTGGGTTCTTATAACTGTCACGAGCCTTATGCAATGTGCATTCAAACTCTTGCTGATGTGTTCTCATCCCAGAGGACTGGCTGGTGCTTGTCAATTTCTTGCCAGTAGTAAATTACTTCTTAACAGATAAACTGTCAACATTATGAGAATGTTAATTTTTTTCGGTATTTCCTTTCCTCCCCACTTTTAAGGCAGGTTTAACAACTTACTTTCATCCTGGAATAAACTTAAAGAAAATACATTATGATAGCATCAAACTTTATGAGAAACTGGAAGAAGAAACCGGACAGGTAAATGCATTTAGCTTGAAATTGTCTTTTTAGGTCAGTTTCTCAGAGATACATAAGATTACTGAAGGATTTTGATATCATCATGTATCGCTGTGTGTAGTGATAGCCATGGCATGTGAAATGTGGTAGAAGATTCTGATGAGAGTTTAAGATGAGAACCTCTAGAGCTTGCTTTTCAATCAATTTAATTTCTTGAAGTGTATTACCCATGTAATTACCTGCTCCTGATTTTTTAAATGAGGAAAGAATAAAAGCAGCTTTCAAAAATATCTTTAGTCAGCTTCTATATCTAGAAACTAAGATATCACAGCCTTTCTGCACTGGATTGCAAAGGATCTGACATCTGTACATGCCAGATTGTCACATGCCTTTGAAAAGTACTTCACTAAAAGCCCCTCACTTTTTTAAAAAAATATGTTTGTTTGTTTGTTTGTTTATTTTTGGCTGTGTTGGATCTTAGTTTCTGTGCGAGGGCTTTCTCTAGTTGCGGCAAGTGGGGGCCACTCTTCATCGCGGTGCGCGGGCCTCTCACTATCGCAGCCTCTCTTGTTGCGGAGCACAGGCTCCAGACATGCAGGCTCAGTAGTTGTGGCTCACGGGCCCAGTTGCTCGGTGGCATGTGGGATCTTCCCAGACCAGGGCTTAAACCCATGTCCCCTACATTGGCAGGCGGATTCTCAACCACTGCGCCACCAGGGAAGCCCCCCCTCACTTTTATTTTTATCTCTTCTCATTTGTATTAGTACTTTCAAAATAAAGTGTCAGGCAAAGAGTATCCATAGACTAAGACTGAAGTCTGCTTAAAATTTTCATGCTATTTCCCTTGCCTAAAACCATCATATGGCTCCCCACAGTCTACAGGACAAAAGCCAAAGAAGAAGGGCCTTCATTAGCTAAGCCCTGCCTGCCTTTCCAATGTTTTCTCTTGCCACTCTTTGCGATGCTCAGATGCTTCAGCTATTCTTAATTGCATACAGTTCTAGAATGAGCTGGGCTGTCTGCCTGAGACAGCATTCCCTCTGGTCCCCATTTAAGCATTCGCCTTCCACCCTTTCCTGGGGGGCGTCTCCTTTGAGAAGCCATGCTTGACTTTGTTCACCCAGCAGTCAGGCGGAGCTGAGGGCATATCTCTTGGTTCTAAGAACATGTGTACACATACCTCTTATAATACGAATCCCTCTCAATTGTGATTGTTGCTTTACTGATTGGTCTTCCCTACAGATTCCGGGCAACTTGAAGATAATGACTGCATCTTTGATCACTGTCACCCAGGGCCTTGCTGAGTGCTTGGACAACTAAAGGACTTCAATAAATGCCTGATGAATGTTTATTTCAATTCACACTTAGTCTCCTCACTGCAACATTCTGATTCTTCATGTTCCCTCTTCAAATCCTTTGTCTTTCTTTTTTTCACATAATTTTCTTCCACTCTGTACATGAGCACTATCTCATGTTGTAATTATGCGTTTAGCTGTCCATCTTCACCTATAGACTGTAAGCTCCATCCAGGCAGGATCTTCATCTCTCTTGTTCACAACAGCATCTCTGGGGCTTAGCATAGTGCCTGGCACAGAGGAAACAGTAAATATTTGCAAAAGAACATCTTTTCATATGATGTAAATATGGTATATAGCTATCACTTTCACTGCATAGCGAATCTCTTTTCTTACACACCTTCATTTTCATTGTGCTGGAGAAGAACCATGTTTGAGTGCCAAATAATGATTTATTTATGAGTTTTTACTGGCATTGTCATCACAGGTGGTGGGATTCCATCAGCCAGGTAGTATCAGAATTGCTACAACTCCTATAAGGGTAGATGAATTTAAATATCAAATGACTCGGACTGGCTGGCATGCAACGGAACAGTATATTATTGAACCTGAAAAAATACAAGAGATGTTTCCTTTACTCAACATGAATAAGGTATTTATCCTAAGGGCTTTTTTTTTTTTTTTTTTTTTTTACCATTTGTTGATTTTAATTAAGATCAGAAAATGTTATTTTAGAAATTTAATTAGAAAAAACTTTGTGCACACATTTTGAATGTCAAAATCAGATGATTAATGCTGGAATTTGGGTAAATTATAAGATGGGCTATTATGTTTGCTAAATACAGTAAAGGTAATGAAAAATCTTATTAGCTTTCTACCTATTACAACTGAGAAAGCATTTTCAATACCTCTCTATTACTGTGTCCCCCAGATCTGGAGGTTTCTATAATAAACCTTCTGTTTGAGAAATGCAGAGAAGACGATAACCAGGTGTGACAAATGTGTGTATAGAAAGACTGTGTTACTAACATTTTTTTTTTTACAAAATCAAAGGTAGAAGTACATGTTATATTGCTACACAGATATCACCTAACTCATAGCTGTACTACCCTGACAGGTATTAATCTAACCAAATTTAGCTGAGAAAATCCACTTGGGAATTTAGTGTCTTTTTGCTGGGTGATAATCCCATTTGAATAATAATAACAATGACTAATACTGCACTACCTAACACTACAGCCCATACTTAATGTACTAGGTATTATGCAAAGCCATTTACATGTATAATCTATTTACTCTTCACAATAATAATAGAAGGTATAGATTATTACTAAACAGGAAATTGCAGCTTAGATAGTGTACATAGTGGGCCTGAGCCCATCCAGCTAGAAAGAGCTAGAGGAGATTTGAACCCAGGCTCTCTGACTCCTTTGTACATATGCTACCTAAGGGTACAAGGTGGAGCTGTTCAGGGAAACAGAGGCTTGTGTTTCTCCCCAGTGTAGTATCTCTGACACCTAAGGGTTCATAGCGTTGCTCTGGGAGCTGGGTTGTTAGCCCCTGTGAGTCTTGACAGGTTGCTGGCACTCCTTTTCAGTAGTTTTGTGTGATGCCAATGTGGTGGCAGATTGGTGTTGCATTGCATTCTCTGCGTTCAAATTCTGCCACCACTGCCAGGAAGGATATTCTTATATCTGTTTATATGTCAATCTTGGGATGCTCTGCTGGAAGTTCTCACCATCACAGATTTTTCTCAAGGACATTGAGCAATGGAAATATGTGGGAAGAGTAGTCTCTGGCTCTGGGCAAGGTGCCAAATCAAATAGATCTAGGGTCACTGCATAAGGACATATCCATTATAAAACACCAAAGTGACGTTTAGAAGTCTACAGTAATACAAATTCCGTTAAAACCAAAAGTCTCTTGCACTAAACCTATAACAAGAGATTGGATTAGTAATCCAAAACTTCCCACAAAGAAAAGCTGGGGCCCAGATGGTTTCACTGGTGAATTCTACCAGACATTTAAAGAATTACTACAATTCTTCACAAACTCTTCCAAAAATAGAAGAGAATTGAACACTTCCCAACTTATTCTGTGAGGCCAGAATGTATTGCTGTGATACCAAAACTACACAAAGACATCACAAGAAGAGAAAGACCTGTATCTCTTATGAATATTGATGCAAAAGTCCTCAACAAAATACTAGCAAACTGAATTCAGCAACATATAATAAGGATTTTTTTAGCATAACCAAGTGGAATTTATCCTGGCTATGCAGGGTTAGTTTAACATCTAAAAATCAATCAATGCAATATTGCATGAATAGAATAAAGGACCAAAATACATCATCATCTCAATAGATGCAGAAAAAAAATTGACAAAAGCCTCTTGATGATACTTGGTGCTTAATAGATTTTTGTTGAATGGATGAGAACTAACTGTACTATTTCAGTGCTCCTTCCTTGTTTCATCTGAGTTTTATTCTTCTTTGTTTCCCCCACAGTACCTCAAGCCGTAGCACGAAGTAGGTATTTAAGAACTAGTTGTTGATGACTGAATCAAGTATACATTTTCCTGACACCAGATATATATTTAACATGTGAATCTATTAACAGTATTAAACAATTAAATATAAATAACTTATCACTTAGTATTAGATTTAACTGCAAATGTTAGAAACCAAAATAATAATGCTTAAACAAGATAGACGTTTATTTCTCTTTCGTTTTGGCAGTCCAGGGCTGAAGGGTGGCTCTTACCCATGAAGACTTCAGGGATCCAGTCGCCTTCTGGATCATTGCTTTGTCATTCCTAGGATGTGACTCCTTTGTTCTTACTCCAAGATGTCAGCTAGAGCACCAGCCATCATGTCTGCATTCCAGACAGCAGAATGGAGGAAGGGACAAAGAAGGGACAAAGGGCATATGCCAGTTGTCTCCTTAAAATTGTTCATGTGACCATGACACTTTCATTTGACACTTTCATTTGCATTTCATTGACCAGAATTTAGTGATGGTTTTAGCTACCATCTGGAACGAGCAGCTGCCAACTATTGGAAACTCTTTGTTCTTAGTGGTTATGTGTCTAAATAAACATTTGGTTTCCATTGCTTTGTGGGGGAGGGGAGAATGAATGTTGGAAACAATTGCAAGCCTCTGTCAAATAGCCTGTCTGCTTAACTCTCAATGTGAGTCCTGCCTAGCTCTTGGACATAGGAAAAAAAAAAAGTGGAGACTGATCAATCTGATGCCATGATGCATTTTTCAAGTCCAGTTTTGCTAAACATTTGCTGGCAGGATACAGTTACACTGAGTGAGTATATGTATTCATTTGAATATTGACTCTTTTGTGATTGATTTAGATTTTAGCTGGACTGTATAATCCTGGGGATGGTCACATTGATCCTTACTCTCTAACTATGGCCCTGGCTGCTGGGGCTAGGAAATATGGTGCCCTTTTAAAATATCCTGCACCGGTGACTTCTTTGAAACCCAAGTCAGATGGAACATGGGATGTTGAAACACCACAGGGATCTATGAGAGCAAACAGAATTGTGAATGCTGCAGGTAAGCGTCATTTTTTTTTAAAAATACTGTTTTTTTTTCAAGTGGCAAAGAAATAAGATGTTTAGTCATAACGTAATGTTTTATACTATGAACATTGTTATGAAACACCATGGTACTCCCATGGCAAACATTTTGTCTGTTTCTAAGCTACAGAGCTCTCCCTCCATCACTTTGCTCTTGTTGTGTGAGATACAACTCTGTCCTTGGTTATCCATAGCGAGTTGGTTTTCTTCTCCATGCTCCATTTTGTTCTGCTACGGATAATGTTTTGCTAAATTATGCTGCTTTTTCCTTCCTGTGTTCACATTTTCTTTATAATAACCAAATTCTAATGTTCAAATTCACGAGCATCCTCTTTGCTCTCAGTTTGTTTTTTAGAGCAGAGTTGATTATTTGTGTTCTTTCTCATCTATTTTGATTACTTTACTCTGTTCAAAAAACTTTTAACCCTTTTCCTTTCAGCACATTATTAAATATATTTCATAATCTTTTCTTTAGGTTGCTCTGTTACAATTTAGACTCAGAGTAATGAAGACAAAAGGGATATTTGAGATAATCTAACAACTCACTCATTTTCCATTTGTGGAGACCAAGGTCCAAGAAGGTTATACTAATTGGCAAAGTGACAGTTATGTCAGAGCCAGAACTTGAACCTGGGTCTTTTGATTCTTGAATTAACATACTTTCTATCAGATTCTTTGCCTATGAAGTAAATTTCAAATATCACACATAAAAATAAATCCTGGTGCAAATGAAACTGCTTGTGCAATCTAAACTGGGCTAATAATTTATATTTATCTATAGTTCATAATGGTTAATTTAAAATGTAAAATAAACATGAGGCAGCTACTGATTTTCTCATGTTCTGCTCTTTGAGTCATTGCTTAAATTTACAAAATGAAAACAATCTTTATTATTTATCAGATCAGATGATACACCATGAGGACATGCCAGAAACAAACACCCTAAGGATTCTTTCCTCTAAATTGTAACTTCTGATTGATGTTATTTTTTAACAAACCATTTTTAGTGGCCCTGGAAAAAGTCATGTCTTCCGTATTTAAGAGTTTAAGTTAGTATTTCTGAATCTTTCTAACCCATGCCCCCCATTTGAAAAGCATAAACTCTCATTCATTCTTTAACATCATTTGAAATTCCAAATAATGTAAAGGGACTTACCTAATAAATAAGAGCAAAGGCATAAAACTTTGCTTTGTTTTTGAATGTCACTTGCCCCGCCCCCAAGGAAATCCCCATCAGGCACCCCCCATCTCCAACTGTCCTTGGGTACATCTGGTCTAAATTCTGCTAGAAGATCGAAGGCAATGAAATCATTCATCCTTGTTTTTACAAGTAGCAAAAATTCTTTGTAATCTTGAAACTTTCTTTATGGGCTCATGAATTCAGCCTCTAAAAACATTTGACTGTTTTCATAGTGATAGCAAATACTAAATAAACATGCTCTGACTTCATATCCAGCACCCATGTCAGACATTGCTAATTGATCACTGCACTCATTTCAGAGAGACTTGGACAAACCCCACGATGTTTCTTAACACGGTGCTTTAGGCAGCCACACACTCCCAACTGATATTTTGACAAATAACATAGAAGACCTTAATTTAACACATTTATCTACTGTTTTCCTAAAATGGATACATATTTATTTGCACGATTCATCGCCATTGTAATATTTTGTTTTCTAAAGCACAATCTGTGAGGAATAAGGAATCTCTGAAGAGACAGAATAATTTCCAAAGAGATCTGACCTAAGCCCAGGACATTGGTTACCAGATGAAATAGTCTATGCAGCTGTGCAATCTTGTGGGGTGATCCGGGCAGAGGAGGACAATGGCAGGAGGTCCTGGAGAACAGTTTCTCTGGTACTGGCCTCAGAAAACAAATCCCAGACCAGCACCAGAAAAACTGTTCTTCAGGATGTCCTTCTTCATTCTTTGCTCCTGATGCCTTTAACTCAGCCACGTCTGAGTTCCATCCTCAGGTCTTGGTAACTCCAGGCAGCTCTTTGTTCACAGTTGTATGAAGAACTACACGGTCTCAATTCTCAGTTCTTTACATCATTCAGATCACATCTCTGGCCCATATCTTTTTTTTCCTTTTGCTTCTCCATCTCTTCTCTTCCACTGGGCAAAAGTTATTGGAGAAAATCTAACTGATCACATACAAATAGTCCGTGGAAGGTGTGGAGGGGTGTCCCCCCCCGTTTCTAGACTTAAAGCTAACAAAGATTAATTTTATGAATAAAAGCAACCATCTGCAGAAGGCATTGTGCTAACATGATTTCGAATGTGTGTCTGATGGAATGTTTCCCAGAGTTACTCAGTGAGTCCAGGATGTCTCATAAATTCAGGTGAGGCCCTCAGGCAGCTCTGAAACCTAATTAAAGTAACCAGGATATAGACTTGGATATACAACCAAAACGTAAATGATGTAAAGGCCACTCTTATCTACTCAATTGTACCATAACCTGCTAAAAGTTTCTTTACATGGAGTCATAACAGAAGGCTGCTGAATCTTCAGGATATCCATGGAAAGGGAAGTCTAAAAGCAGAAATTTATCAGTTTGCTGATGTGTCTCCAGCACTGTCCAGGGCTGTGGGGCTATCGCGACCAGAGACACATTATTGCCAACTGTGTGACTTGGGCAAATTACTCATTTGTAAAATGGAGATAATAGTTCCCATCTGAACAAGTTATTCTGATCTGTAAATGATGTAAAGTACCCAGAAAAGTCCTACCACATAGAAAGCACTAAACAAATTAAGTATAATAATGATAATTTTTATGATTATTATAATTATTTCCTTGAAAGTCTGTGCCCTGGTCTGGGAAACACTAGCATCAAGTGTCACAGCTTCTTGGTACCAGCCTTAAGATTCCCCAGATCCTTTCACTTGCTCTGTAGTCATCCAGCACCCATTCTGCTGGTAAACTGACTTCCCAAAGAGCTTGGTTCTCAACCTAGGTGCGTAAGAGTCACCGTGGGAAGTTTCCCAGGTGGTCTGGCTGGGAAGCTGTATTTTAAACAAGTACTCCAGGTACTGTACTGTCTGTACCAGATAGTCTGTAAAATATCTTTTGAGAAACACTGCTATATCAGTGTTCCTACAGGAGAGGGAATGTAGGAACCTTATTCTTGAGCAAGCAGAGCTGAGGAACAGTTTCTGACCCTGCTGACCTCTTGGTGTGCAATAGGCTAACTTGCCTTTAGTACTGCTTTAAACACAGCTTCACTCTACCTTCGGTCTAACCTGAGCCCCAGAGGCAGCTCAAGGGCAAGGGCAGGAGCTATTCACTGTGATGCAAGCTTTTTCTTTGCATGGTGAGGAATGTTTCTCTTGATCTTGTTTACAGTTGACTTGTTAAGCCCTGAGATAACTCTGTAAAATTTACTTAAGAATTTTCCTAATATGGTAAATCAGAAATGTGATTGGGTCATGCCAAGATGAGCCCAGTGTTCAGCCAAAAAAGAATTGCTTAATTTTACCAATACTTTGCATCAGAGAATGTCACTGTATAAACATCATTGTCACTGTATAAACCATCTAGTAGAAGTAAACCTGTCCACCAACCTGTACTGTTCATTTTAACTCCATTTCTGTCAGTCACTGCATTTTTAAAAATTGGAAGCCATTTCTAATGATCACTTTTTTATTGACTCTTCTGTTCAGTGTTTTTTCAGGTGATAATGGTAGGTTATAGAGGATTCCTCCACATTTGTTTCTCTTCCCTTTGAACTTGCTGGGTGGGTGATCTAGCAAGGGTTGAAGTGTAATCCTGGCAAGTTTTATGTTAACTTGATTGACATATAGAGGAAGAGAATGCCAACAAACACCACCACGTAGGGAAAAACAGTGTCCAGCTTGCTATGGGGTTTGGAGTAATATAGTTATATGATATTTATGCATACACTTCCACTTTATTTTAATGATGAAGTATATTAATAAACAAGCAATTAGATTCAGAAATTTATAAATATATTTGAATAGGACAGGATTTATTTCCTTCAATTTATGTTTTTAATTGAAGCAAGTATATTAAGCACTGCAGTAGTTTGAATTGCTAGGCTAAATATTTTGGCTTTTTATATTTTGAAACTGCTCCAGCGCATATAACTAGAATATGTGGCTTTACTATATTATCCTACAAAGTCCTGACATTGGTAATTCACATCTTCCTAGGCAAGAATAAATTAAGTCATTAAATTATTCAAAGACCAGCAAACAGCTCTAATGCCCACAGGTAAGATTTTTGGTTTGCAAATGGACACCCATTTCTGGGGCTGTTATCCAAGTGTGACCAACTTAGCCGTTAGGCCAAAACAAAACAACAGAACGCAAGAGTGATGTTTAGATGCCATATAAGAGTACAGTAGTCAGGGTTCCTAGACTCATAATTGATGATTTGTGAGTAGCTCTGAGCTTCATAATAACAGAGACTTCAGAACTCCTTATTAGATTGCCAAAAAAAGGAGAAACAGAAATGGTTAAAAATTTAGAGAATGCAGTCTCTAAAGAAATAACTTAAGGAAGATTCCCTAATCATTTGAATGATTTATTCAAAATTCTTATGAAACAAACAAACAAGCAAATAGAACCCCCTTCTCCCCAATAATTCATTGATGGGTCAGGTGACCCTGCATCCCTGCCAACTAATCATTTTTATCATTTTAGATTCTCAAATACCTTTATACAAGTGAAGGAATCTTGGATTTTAAAAATAGTCTTTCTGTAGCAAGAAAACCAATAAGATGTGACCATTTCAGGGTCTCCCAGTGTGACCTTGGGCATGTCTCTTTATCGTTCTGGACTTTAGCTCCACATCTGTAGCCTTAAGAGTCATCTAGAGGGAGAATCAAGGGTCTTTCAGTCACAAATTATCTGGTTCCATCTTTTGCAAAGGAAAAAAAATAATATTCATCTCCCCCAAGAAGACAGTCCCCTTGCACACTGAAGGGAGAAACGTAGGTTGTGGGAACTCTCACTTATCTATGAGCCCTCTCTTCTTTGCTGTGGCACCTCCTCCCCCCTGCTCTGGACACCAGGTGCCTTCATGCCTTTGCAAGAAAGGATCTTCCAAACATATTCAAACTAAACTTTTAAAAGAACAGAAAACTTAAAAGCCTATCTCTCCCAAAGTGTATACATTTTCAAATTTTAAGTTAACAGAACAATTCTGTGTTTGTGGAATTTTAGGCTTCAACAATTTGGGGAGAGGAGGGTCTGGGGGATAGAGGACTAACTAGTAGGGCTTTATTATGCATGATTATTATGTTGATCACATCGACCCAGGGCCTCTTCCATTGCCTGACCGGCCCTGCTCTACAAGTAAGGTCAGTCCATTACTGTCTTTCTTATCAACATTTGTACATTCTATATATTTGGGTTATTTATTTTTTTCCTTCAAATAATTTTCTTTTTTGCACACCTTTGCTTATGGGCAAAATTGTTTTTCAGGAATGGAGTTCCCTTAGATTCTTCAAAACTCTGGGGTAGTGTGAAATGTTGTCTTCTCTTCTCCTGTTCAATTTTGCAATGGCAAAAAATGTAAAGTTTTTATGGACATTCTTTTTTTTTTAATTTAGTTTAGTGAAGTATAGTTGATTTACAATGTTGTGCTAATTTCTGCTGTACATCAAAGTGATTCAGATATATATTATACATTCTTTTCCATATTATTTTCCATTATGGTTTATCACAGGATATTGAATATAGTTCCCTGTGCTATACAGTAAGACCTTGTTGTTTATCCATTCTCTATATAATAGCTATATTAGCATCTGCTAATCCCAAACTCCCAGTCCATCCCTCCCCCACCTCACCCTTGGCAACCACAAGTCTGTTTTCTATGCCTGTGAGTCTGTTTCTGCTCTGTAGATAAGTTCATTTGCATTGTTAGGACATTCTTTAGACTTTGCCATGAGCACTGAAGTATTCTAAATATTTTATTTTAATTGAAATTGCTGTATCAATGTCATCTGTGGTATGTTTTTATATGTGGTGACATTTTTAAATGATTTTTTTATTTCAGGGTTTTGGGCTCGTGAAGTAGGTAAGATGATTGGACTAGAACATCCTCTCATTCCAGTTCAGCATCAGTATGTTGTCACATCGACCATCCCTGAAGTGAAAGCTTTAAAGCAAGAACTCCCGGTGCTCCGTGACCTGGAAGGATCTTATTACCTCCGACAGGAAAGGGATGGGCTTTTGTTTGGTCCATATGAAAGTCAAGAGAAAATGAAAGTTCAGGACTCATGGGTCACCAGTGGAGTTCCTCCAGGTGGGTTCAGCAAATAGAAGTGTGTGCAGACACATCTATTTTATCTTCCTTGTAACTCTGGGCTGGCTGTAGAATAAGATGACACCATAATAATAGACTATCAGATACCTGGGACATTGGAAGTGAGGGATTCGAGGTAAATTCTGTTCTCATATCCCTTTGAACAATCACAACAGGGGATAAGGAAAGAGAATTGGTGGTGGGAAAGCTGAAAAAGATGCTCCCTGCTGCTTTGGAAGGCCCCAGGTAATTGTTACCTGCCCACACCAACCTCCTGCATCCCCCTTTTCTCCTTATTCCCCTGCTTACTTGGTCTAGTTTCTAGATTTGGATATAGCTGCTCTTGTTCTTTGACAGTTGGAAACACAACAGGTAGCAGAGATAGGACATCCAGCCTGTTAAGAATGAAAGCCTCAAAGTCTATAGCAGAGCAGGATAAGTTGGTACTGCAAACTGAAGCCCTCCTGTGCTGCATAAATGGATGTGGAAAAGTCTTAGGCCTCAGTGCTAACTCAGGAGGTACCATAGTTTCTCTTTCAAGATCTGTAAGGGAGAGAAGGACCTGTTTTTGTTTTTCATGAAACATTTCTGCAGAGCCAGATGAAGGGTTGGTTCACCTAAGGAGGTATCTCAGGTTTTAATCTATAAAAGGAGCTAAGGGCTTCCCTGGTGGCGCAGTGGTTGAGAGTCCGCCTGCCGATGCAGGGGACACGGGTTCGTGCTCCGGTCCGGGAAGATCCCACATGCCGCGGAGCGGCTGGGCCCGTGAGCCATGGCCGCGGAGCCTGCGCGTCCGGAACCTGTGCTCCGCAGTGGGAGAGGCCACAACAGTGAGAGGCCCGCGTACCGCAAAAAAAAAAAAAAAAAGGAGCTAAAATGTCATTGGCAAACAAATATTATAGGGAATATAAAGAAATGGAGGTAATTGTGCTTTCTAGAATTATACTTTGATAAGCTACTTAGGCTAGGGAATGAATCCCTCCCTCCTACTCTTCAAAGAACATCTGTGCCCACATTACTACAAATGATAAACCACCTTCCACAGAAGTTGGGCCAGTCAACTGAGGGCTTTGGTTTTGCTGGGTCGGCTCCGCACATTCGGGCCTGAGGGGAATAGCTCCCGATCCCAGAGGGAGGGCTAATCTGCCACCTGGGAGTCTCCTTCTCTGTTCTTCCCCCATGCTGGCAATCTCTCCTCCACATAAATATTTGAACAAATATTTAATAATATTTATTGAACAAATATTTAAATAATTCCAGTTGGAGGAAGAGCCAGATTGTTGGCTGGCCCTGGGCGTCCACATGCCCTGGTCTAACCCTAGTGATCTGCAGGCCTCCCTGACCTGACATGCAGTCCACAGGAGGGACAAGAAGGAGCTGGCTGGCTGCTGTGCGGGAGCATCCCTGGGATTGGTGGCGATATTCTTTTAGAAGCTCATCCATAGCCCTGCCTTCAATCCCAGTGCCTTTTATGACTGAGAAGATGACTGTGCTCCAAGACCCTGACTCTTTTCACAGAATTCCAGCCCTCAGATGTTTATAGAAGAGGGCTAGAGGAATGAAGCCTCCATGCCATCCTTCCCCGCTAAGAGTTAAAAGGTGTCTGGAATTCATCATCCTAGATGCTAAAGTGGTTTTTCATTTATCCCCACTGTCCTGACATGACTTTGCAAACTCCCATTTGCCCTCACCTGAGAGGATGAAGCAGACTTCTATGGTTAATTGAAGGATAAAAGACCTCTCTTGACAAACCAAATTATTATTGTTTGTTTTTTAAAATTGTGATCGGCCTAAATGCTGGAAAGTGCTAATATGCATAAATTAAAATTTTCTATTAAAAAGGTTAACTTTCATGGTTTATTGTTTCAGGAAATAACATTATTCTTCTCAGTAATATAGTATACCAATATAACAGTACTCATCTGTTGATAGTAAATATCAAGTTTAGACTTTAAAAAGAAAGTACAATACCTTCCTAACGGGCCATCTTTAAATGTAAGCCGATTCAGAGATTTAAATCACTTTGGAGCACACGTCAGGGCAGCTGTGGCATCCTGACCACAATGGCATTTCTCTTCAGGTTTTGGAAGGGAGCTCTTTGAGTCTGACCTAGACCGAATCATGGAACACGTCGAGGCTGCCATGGAAATGGTTCCAGTCTTGAAGAAGGCTGACATCATCAATATCGTCAATGGTCCTATCACCTATTCTCCTGATATTCTGCCTATGGTAGGGCCCCATCAGGGGGTCAGAAACTACTGGGTGGCTATAGGCTTTGGGTGAGTATCTCTATGTAATTCAACATTTATCATAGAGTTATGTAGTTTAGAGAAGTCGTATCCCATTATCTCAGGCCAAGAATGGAAAATGGGAGAGAGGCAGAGAGTCTTCTCCCTTTTATGACCAATGAAATGTGAGGAATAAAAAATTTTAGTCTGGGCTTCCCTGGTGGCGCAGTGGTTGAGAGTCCGCCTGCCGAAGCAGGGGACACGGGTTCGTGCCCTGGTCTGGGAAGATCCCACATGCCGCGGAGCGGCTGGACCCGTGAGCCATGGCCGCTGAGCCTGCGCGTCCAGAGCCTGTGCTCCGCAACAGGAGAGGCCACAACAGTGAGAGGCCCGCGTACCACAAAAAAAAAAAAAAAAAAATTTTGTCTTAAAACTTTGACTTGTATAGGTTTAAAAGATTTGGACACAGAAGGGCAATGATTTCCTGGAATTTTCTCTTTGCATATTTCCTGCCGTTTTCATTATTTATGTTTCCTTTCACGTTGTGAATGTTCAGATAGGTCAATTTGCCCCACTTTTGCAAGGATGTTTTCATAACACAATGTGACAAAGATAAATCAAAATATCAAATGTGTAATATGCCTCGTGCAGTTTTCACCAT
The DNA here is from genome assembly GCF_949752795.1 of Hyperoodon ampullatus. Taxonomy (NCBI): domain Eukaryota; kingdom Metazoa; phylum Chordata; class Mammalia; order Artiodactyla; family Ziphiidae; genus Hyperoodon; species Hyperoodon ampullatus. The sequence goes on from NC_136917.1 coordinate 113,216,177, forward strand.
AATTCATGTTTGTTCAACATGATTTTTGTTTCTTTATGGTTCCTCTGGTTGCTTACTATTTATGGTTCCATTACCCATTTGATGTTTCATCTCTAATATTTCTTCCATTAATTTGGTGAATATTAACGTCAAGCCTACCTTACTATCATATCACAGTTTCTAATATTTTACTTTTCTTCCCCATTTTATTTGGCCATTTATTCAACTGATATTTGATGATTGGCCAGCTTTGTACCAGGTCTAGTTCTGGGCACTGGGCTACAGCTGAGAACAAGGCAGTAAGTCTCATCAGAGTCACAAGGCTGGTTGGGGTGCTGTTCTTCCAATACAGTAGAGAGGCTGGGGTCTGAACTAAGGAAGCAGCAGTGGGCACTGAGAGATAGGAAACAAAATTATTTAGATTTGGTGATTGATTGCATTAGGTCTTAAGGAGAGAGAAAAATAGCAAATGATGGCAACCTTTCTTACTTGACTCCTGGTTGGACGCTGGGGCCAAAGGAAGAAATAATTGGAAAAATAATGAGTTCCATTTTTGACAGTGTTAAGTTTAGGTCTTTGGGACATCCAGAGGGAGAAAACCAGATGAAGATAGGAAGCTGGAAGGTATAATGTAACTGAGGGCCTAGGAAATCCCCTATAGAGTCCATATGTAGCCATGTTCATGTGGGAGTGTTTCTCTTGTACATCACTTATATATCTTCTTTGGAGAAAAGTCTATTTGTATACTTTGCCCATTTAAGAAATTGGATTATTTGTCTTTTTATTGTTAAGTTGTAGGAGTTCTTTATATATTCTAGATACAAAACCCTTATCCCATACATGATTTGCGATTTTTTCCCATTCTGTGGGTTTTTCATTTTCTTGATCATAGCCATTGAAGCACACAAGTTTTTAATTTTGATGAAGTCCAGAATGTGAATTTTTTTCTTCTTTTGAATGTAGTTTTGATATCATATATAAGGAACCATTGTTTAATCCAAGTTAATGAAGATTTATACCTGTGTTTTCTTCTGAGAGTTTTATAGTTTTAACTCTTTTCTTTTAAATATATATTTTTTTGATGTGGATCATTTTTTTAAAAGTCTTTATTGAATTTGTTACAGTATTGCTTCAGTTTTATGTTTTGGTTTTTTGGCCTTGAGGCATGTGGGATCTTAGCTCCCCGACCAGGGATTGAACCCACATCCCCTGCATTGGAAGGCGAAGTCTTAACCACTGGACCACCAGGGAAGTCCCTAATTTTAACTCTTACGTTTAGGTCTTTAATCAATTCTGAGTTAATTTTTGTATGTGCTGTGAGGTAAGCACCCAGCTTGATTCATTTAAGGATAGCCAATTGTCCCAGCACCAATTGTTGAAACACTATTCTTTACTCATTGAAATGTGTTGGCATCTATGATGTCTTTTTTCTGACACCATTTCTGACATTTAATTCTCCAATTCTCTGACACCAACTGACTATCCAACAGTTCAATTCAATTCTGCTGCTAACTCCCAGAGTTAGTGCAGACCCCACTAGTTAAGGAGTCAGTCCCATAAAACTGTCCTCACTTCAGATGCCAATTTCAGATGTCCTCACTTCCAGGGATCACCTGTAATTCTGACTGAATGGCTACACATTTGGAGGTTCCTGCACCCCCCTCCTCAGGTTTGATAATTCAGTAGAATAATCACAGAACTCAGGAAAACCCTACTTACTTTTACCTATTTATTCTATAGAATACAACTCAGGAACGTCCAAATGGAAGAGATGCACAGAGCAAGGTATGGGAGGGAGGGGTTTGGTGCAGAGCTTCCATGCCCTCTCTGGTGCACCATCTTCCTAGTAGATCAATGGGTTCACCAACCCAAAGGCTCTTTGAACACTGTTGTTTAGGAGTTTTCGTGAAAGTTTCATTACACAGGCACAATTGATTAAATCATTGACCATTGGTGATTGAACTTATGGTGACCAGCCCCTAGTCTGAAGCTATCTAGTTCCCCTGCCCCCCTTCCATGGAGCTATCTGTTAGCATACAAAATAATATAAATTCCAAAGGTTTTAGGAGCTCTGTGCCAGGAACTGGGGACAAAGACCGAATATTTATTTTTTTTATTGTACCGCAGCATCCTTGTCAAAATCAATTCATCATATATGTATGGATCTATTCCTAGACTCTCAGCTTTATTCCATTGATCTATACGTCTGTCCTTATGCCAGTACCATGCTGCCTTGATTACTGTAGCTTTGCAGTAAGTTCTGAAACTGGGAAGTGTGAATCCTCCAACTTTGTTCTTTTTCAGTATTGTTTTGGTTATTCTGGGCTTCTTAAATTTTTGTGTAAAATTTAGGACCAGCTTGTCAATTTTTTCAAAGTAGCCACCTAGGATTTTGGTAGGGATTGCATTGAATCTGTAGATCAACTTGGGGAGTATTGTCATCTTAATATTGAGTCTTCCGATTCATGAACAAAGGATGTCTTTCCATTTGTTTAGGACTTTCAATTAAAATTTCTCTCAATAATGATTCGTAGTTATCAGAGTGTAAGTTTTGTACTTCTTTTGCTAAATTTATTCCTAAACATTTTATTCTTTTTGATTCTGCAATTAGCTTAATCACTGAATTATTGATTTAGTCAACACATATTTGCAGATCATTGCTCTTTATCTGTGAACAAGAACAGACAGTGTTCCTGGCCTCATGATATTTATATTTTAATAGAACACCTGTCACTAAGGAAATTAGGAAGTTGCTTTCTTTAGAACACTAGTTACTTATCACCTAGAAATTATCTACTTGTATGGGGCTGATGTTGGACTCCTGCTTTGATTGCTTTGGGTAATTTTCCCAGGTTGTAGACGTCACGAAGTGAATGGGGAAGATAACAGGTCCGGGTAGACAAAGTGCCACACTCTCTCTGACCAATTTGGTCTGACCCCAAAAGGCCTTCTTGTTATTTAAAAGTTGGGATTGCTAAGATATTTCTTATGTAACATGGTGGAATCCTCACATCGGCTACCCCTCCCAATTTATATCAGTGATCCATCCCATGGTTCTGAAGGCCAGTGATTTCCATATCTGGCTGAGCACCAGGGCTTGTTAAAAAGCAGAATCTCAACTTTGTGGTTAGTCACTTACACGTGTTTCATCCTCCTTTGCATCTTATCTGTGAAATTCTTATTAGTTATCACTAGAATCCATGAAAGGTGTGTGGAATTGGAAAACCAACCAACAAACAGATTCCCAGACACCCCTCCTATTGATTCTGATTCAGTAGTCTGGAGAGGGGCCCAAGGATTAGCATTTCAGCATTGTCTGTTATTCTAGTCCAACCAGTCGAGAGAATAGGTATTTGCAAACTGTCTACATATATGCCAGTGCTCATTTACCTTACTCACAGAATACCCTCAGTCAAAGCTGTTTTACTTTTATACCAAATCTAATACGTTCTTCTGCTTCTACGTGACTAACACAATGCTCCCCAAATGTTTAATGAGTTGGATTGAATTGAATCTAGTTATCCTGGCTTACAACAGATTATAAACAGCAAATTTAAAGAGAGGAGAGACAGTTTCACAGTTATCATAAAAAAGCATACACACGGGCTTCCCTGGTGGCACAGTGGTTGAGAGTCCGCCTGCCGAAGCAGGGGACATGGGTTCGTGCCCCGGTCTGGGAAGATCCCACATGCTGCAGAGCGGCTGGGCCCGTGAGCCATGGCCACTGAGCCTGCACGTCCAGAGCCTGTGCTCCCCAACGGGAGAGGCTACAACAGTGAGAGGCCTGTGTACCGCAAAAAAAAAAAAAAAAAAAAAAAAAAAGCATACACAAACACTCAAAAAGCATAGCAGCTGGGCCATGTAGAAGAAGTAGGTTCTACTGATTAATGCTAGACCTAGAAGAAGAGCCTCACTCTTCTTTCCTCTTCAAGTTCCCTTTCACTTCCACTTCACACGTTACTTCCTTATGAAAATCTTATCCATTGGGCAGAGACATACTCTGTTGTTGGTTATACAAGGACCCATAGCCACCATGTACTGCTTGCCTACTATGTGCTTTTAAATGCCATGTCAATTACTTCTCCACCAGCACCATAAAGTGTGCACATGTGGAGACTAAAGCTCAGGGTGGTTACACCACTTGCCCAAGGTCACACAGCTGGTAGTGGCAGAACCAAAATCCTACCCAGATCCCTCTTACTCTATGCTTTTACACTTTCAACCACTACACCAGGGGCTCTCAATAGATGTTTCATAACATTCAGTTGTATGGGATTTTACATATAACTTAATAATGATTATAGAGCTGAAGTTTGTAGAAATCTAGTTTTTAAAAATAGATTTGATTCAGTATTATCCTCAAATAACAGCACTCTGCCCCATTTATTGGAAAGAACATGATGGTGTAGCAGTGAGACCACAGGAAACCGAAGCACAACCCTACTTATGCCCAAGGAGTCTGCCAAGGATGTAAATTCTGTTATGTGTGTCTTGGGTGAAAAAAGATTGAGAACCATTGAAGAAGTAAAGTCCAATAACAGGGAGTGTATACTGGGGGCAGAAGACTGAGTTTGTATCCTGAATCTGCTGTGTGACCTTATTTAACCCCTGAGTGCAGGCTGATTTTCTCATTGGTAAAATAGAGTTGCTAAAGAATAAATCACCTGGTACATGTTAGAAGGCAACAATGCTTGGTAAATCGTGAGTACTCAGTGAATATCAGAAGAACTTTAAATAGTTTCAAGTCTTATAAACAGTATCTCTAGCTCTCAAAAATGGCAAGTGTTGTATATCATACATTGGGACTGTTTAAGTGAATAAACATTTTAAGCATATATTTCACAATTATTTTAAGCATGTATTTAATTTTTTTTTTTTTTTTTTTTTGCTTTCTTGAAACTTAATGAGATTGTTTGTGGGTGATTTGGATGAGCCATGTCTCTTTTTAAAACTATCCAGAGAAGTATAAATTGCTGTCTTTTTATTCTGCTTGAGAAATATCCTTATAACAAATATAAGCATTCATTTTTATAAAGTAGAAAAACTGGTATCTTGTAGAAAAAGTTAGTTAACATTTCCAGTCTTTGCTAAGGTCCTCCCATGCTCTTAGAAGCTGCGATGCTGGCTAAGTAGCTTCATCTGAGGTACTAGAATTTCTTGCATTTTGGGGTCTGCTCATGTAGCTCCTTTTCCTGGTCCTCTACCGGTGACTCCCTGCTCATCCAGTTCCTCAGAAGCTTCTCTTGACTTAAACCACAGACGAACCCACAGTAAAGTCCTTCATCAAAACTTTCCTTTATCCACAAGAATGAATGGGTAGGACTGCCCATGGGCGACGTTAAACTGTGATCCCTTCATCTGGTATGAAATTATTTGCCACAGTCCTGTTCTTGGTTTTAAAGCATCCTCATGTGGAAATAGAAAACAAGCCAACCCTCCCCACCAAGTGACCCAAATTGCAAAATACAGGAGCCATTGTTTCTTCCTCCTCTTTCCCACAAGTCCTTGCGTGAATGCCTCTTTGTCTGAATGCTTCTACAATAATGGCCCAAGATCCTTGTGCAGAGGTCATTGCTATGGGAACCTGAACCAAACTGAGTCTGAGAAGAGATGGGTGTGCCACTCTACAGTGCACATATTTCTCCTGCAAAGTTCCTATTAGTGAGGATAATCATAGCTCAAGAGGGCTGATAAGGCACCAACCACATCTGCCTGTGTACTTCCTCTCCTCCATTTTCCTAAAGCATCCTTACTAGCTAAGAGCCGTAGACTGTTTTGCAGATAGACAGCTCTTGAAACTGTGGAAAGAAACTAGCTATCAAGTCAGGCACATTTAATTTCGATGCCTAAACATTTTTTTTTGAGGAAAAAAAAATGATAGCATAAAGATTATGTTGATTGTGTGTTCTGAATAGCAATAGCACAGAACACCGTAGCTTTGAGGACTTGTTAAATATATGGACATGTTTCATTGTTGGAAAACAATATGTGTTAGTAACAGGGTATTTATTTCTGTATTTGAAAGGTATGGCATAATCCATGCTGGTGGGGTAGGGAAATATCTCAGTGACTGGATCCTGCATGGAGAACCTCCTTTTGATCTGATAGAATTGGATCCCAATCGCTATGGCAAGTGGACAACAACTCAGTACACCGAGGTCAAAGCAAGAGAGTCATATGGATTCAACAATATGGGTAAAGTGCAAATTTACTGTTGTCTATGAAGTGTGTTCAGAAATGACTTACATCACTTCTGCCTTTAGAAGCTTTTTATTCTGTGTATCGTGGGGGAATGGTTAGGGAGTCTAAAAAGCATGTGCTTCTAAGACACAAAAAGGAGCCTATATGAATATATATCTTTAATGTGAGGAATGCATAAGTGATTTTAACTTTTAAATGTATTTTTATTTTACCCTTTGATGATCAATATAAATGACAGCTTTGGGTTTTTTTAAAACATAAATTTAATGCATATATATGTATATATATTATACATACATATATATTATACATATAATATATACATATATATATTATATTTATATATATATATATATATATGCTTCTAGACTTTAAGTGCTGTGTTTTCTATTTTCTGAATCCCTTCAAAATATTTTATAGTTTTGGTTCTATGCTATTCAGAGCACCGATTTTCCTTTTTCAGTTGGTTACCCTAAAGAAGAACGGTTTGCCGGGAGGCCAACTCAGCGAGTCAGTGGGCTTTATAAAACCCTGGAGTCCAAGTGTTCCATGGGGTTCCATGCAGGCTGGGAGCAGCCACACTGGTTCTATCAACCAGGCCAGGACACTGGGTACAGGTAAGTGAGTGACTTAACCTGCCTGTCACTCTCACCGCAGAATGAAATTTGGGGGTGGAATGGAGGGACCCCAGAGAAGTGCCATGTCCCCCTCCCACCCCGTCACTCCACCCCATTCCAAAGAGCATTGAGCCTTTTCCCACAAAAATCACTTTTTGTGCAGTGCAGGCCTTAGTTTATTCCACGTGACATTGGCCCACATCTAGGACCCATGTGGCCTCGCAAGACCTACAACCAGCCCAGATGAAGCCTCTGCTTGGCACTTTCCAGTTGCTCAGAGAACCTTCCCCACCCTCTCCAAATCCCCACATGGCTTCAGTTGGCTCCTAAAGGTTTGTCCTGGTTTAGGATGCCTGGCCAAGTCACATGGTATGGAAACAGTATGGAAATATGGATTTTCTATTTGTCAAGGAATAGCTCAAAGCAACTGCTTTCTAGTGTGTGTGCATTGAATCATGCAAATTATATGCACTGCTAATAAATTAGGGGAAAAGGTAATTTACTATTTTAGTTTGAGCTAAAACGTAAAGCACATCACTAAAACAATTCTCTGAATTCCTCTAAAGCTGTTGCCATTATACTTGGATTGCATACTATTGTTGTACTTGGGATTAATAGTGATTATATATTTTTTTCTCATGAGAATCCATAAACCAAGAGAAAACAAAGTTTCCTTTTCACGTTAAGTTCTACTTTTTCTTTCTCAGCTGTGTTTGGTCTTCATTGCTTCGCATGGGCTTTCTCTGGTTGCGGCGAGTGGGGGCTACTCTTTGTTGCGGTGTGCGGGCTTCTCATTGCGGTGGCTTCTCTTGTTGCGGAGCACGGGCTCTACACACATGGGCTTCAGTAGTTGTGGCATGCGAGCTCTAGAGTGCAGGCTCGGTAGCTGTGGCGCACGGGCTTAGTTCCTCCGCGGCATGTGGGATCTTCCCAGACCAGGGATTGGAACCCGTGTCCCCTGCATTGGCAGATGGGTTCTTAACCACTGCACCACCAGGAAGTCCAATTATCTCTCTCTCTCTTTTTTTTTTGACCTGTCATTTTGCTTATTTAAACAGGTTTTAATGTCTACTTTAAGATCAGATCTAAAAGGTCCAAAGTATAGTAGAGGGCCAGTTGTTGATTAATGAATTTGGACTCTGTAGTCAGCCAGTGGAGATTACCTGGGGGCAAAATACCGGTTTGGTGTTTCCTAAATAACTCAGATAAATGCCAGATCTATTCTTCACCTTATGCTATTTGGACCTGGTCTATTTCTTCTACTATTTTAATAATTAAACCACTGAAGACTCATTTTGCAGACTTAGCATCCTGCTCTGAAGTTAAAATACCACATTAACAGTCCACTCTGTAAACTAGAAACGACCCTGCATAATGAGTTAGGAGACCTTTGTTCCAGGCCCAGCTCTGTCATTAACTAATGCAAAGACCTTGGAAGTCACTTTGTGCCTTTTCTCTAAAAATTGAAGATGTTGGACCAGATCCTTGCTTACTCCAGGTGGATCAGCATGAAGCCTGTTAGAGTGCAGAATCTAGGGCCCCTCCGCAGACCTGCTGCATCAGAATCGGTATCTTAACAAGTACAAGTGATGTATTTGCATAAATGTTTGAGAAACAACAGACAAGATAGCTCTACCCCTCATATATTCTGGTTTAATTATGCCCCCAAATTAGTATTTTTAAAATGCTCCCCCTGGTGATTCTAATATGTAACCAAGGTTGAAAACTACAGGATTGGTTAACTTCTAAGCTCTTTTCCAGATCTGAGAACCCACATGGCCTATCTTATTTTCTACTTAATCAATACTTCATTCACTATGAAATGGGTCAAGGGATAGATGAGTAACTTAAAAAATCAGATTCCAATATATATGTATGATTTGTAGCACAGGTGGCACTTTCCCCCCAAATGAAATTTTCTAGGCAAATAGGGTGTATTAAAATATCTTTATTCTGTAATTTTTTGAAAATGAATAACTCTTGTTTTATGACAAACATTGTGTTTCAGGCCAAGTTTTCGCCGCACAAACTGGTTTGATGCTGTGGGCTCTGAGTATAAACAGGTTATGCAAAGAGTAGGGGTGATTGACCTGTCACCATTTGGCAAGTTTAACATCAAAGGCCAAGACTCCATTAGATTGTTGGACCATCTCTTTGCAAATGTCATTCCCAAGGTAAATAACCTTATAGGGGTACAAGGTCCAGGATTCTGGCCTACTTAATTCTCTACCTCTCGTTTTCAAAAAAACCAATATGTTATTTCAATTCACCTAATGATTTCTGTATGAACACCAGAACCCTTCAACTAACCAAGGGTATTCTAGCTAATTTTCAAATTTAAATTTTTGTTAAATGAATTATCATCTAAGGACCTTATGACTTTGTTTAGTTGTGTAAATGGGAGCCCCCAAATTGGCTGAAGTGTAATTTTTATGACAAGTAATTATAATGGTCATTTAAACTGAAAACTTCAAAATTAATGGGTTTAGGTTTACAGATAGTTCACACAATTGATATAAATGATAGCATTCAGATGTTTTTCATTGTTGACACCCACATTTTTATTTCCATGTGGTGTTAAAAGGACACATAAGATTTTTATTTCATCCTGAGGTAATTTAAAATTCTCTTGTGTAGGTGGGTTTTACAAATATAAGTCACATGTTAACACCAAAAGGTCAAGTATATGCTGAGTTGACAGTTTCTCACCAGTCTCCTGGGGAGTTTCTATTAATAACTGGTTCTGGATCAGAACTTCATGATCTTAGGTAAGTGTACACCTAGTAAGAAAATTTTACATGGATTATATATTGACCCAATCTTGCACCAAGGTATTTTTGTTTGTTTGTTTGTTCACCAGTAATTGAAAGTACAACTTTAATTCTTAAAATCTTATTGTTTTAAATAAACTTCATGTCTCTTAGAGGAAATTATTTGAAGGGCCCCTATGACCATCCCCCTCCCAAAGGTAATCCATCCATGGGGTTTACTGGTTTTAATAATATTAACTCCCATTTGTTAGGCATCACCAATATGTCAAAACCATTATTACACATTATCTCAATAAATTCTTTTAATAGATATATCTGCCAGGTATATATTATTCCCAATTTCAGGTGAGGAAAATGAAGTTTGGGTTAAAGTAACCTGCTCAAGCCAGCCTTGTTGATTCTGATGCCCACGTTTGGTCCACTTTAGTGAACTGCCTCCCTGGTTTTTCTTCTTCCTTTTTCATGCTTTGTGCCACAAAGCTGCATCTAAATCATTGACCTCCCAAGTCAATCCTTCACACGAAGGTTTAGTCTACTATTTAGTCTACTCTAAAATCTCTAATCTTCAGTATTTCAAAAATATTTGGAATATTGTTGTTTAATAAACATCTTACTCTGACAGATTCTCACTCTAGTTGTAAAATGATGCAAATTATATCCTCCAATCCAAGGTGCATTGGGAGCCATCTTAGTAGCTTAGCTTTGTGTCAATCCAGATGATCATTTTCTGATAGACTTGTGTAGCTCCAGGGACTGCTCAATAAATTATAAACAAGCCCTATAACTGTGTTCCAGTAACTCATCAAGACTCAGAAATTGAAACTAGTCTTTAGAGTTTTAATCTTTTCCTTGTCATTGTCAAAGCAAGTATGTGTCTGGTGGCAGGCGCATTATTAACCTTTAGCAGCACAAGCATGCCTCCTGTGTACAGGTATTAGAGAAAATTTTCCCAAGATTGAATCATCAGTTTAAATGCAATAGGGCTGTCACTATTTGAAAGAATCGTGTGGCAGAGCTTGTTTAAACGGAAGGGTCCTTCTGTACTGTGAAAAATTGCCCACACATTTAAGTGGGTAGTTTAAAGAGGATCATTTAACATCTCTGGGACTCAGTTTCCTCAACTTTAAAAATTAGGTGATTATATGAAATGATATTCTAGGGACTTTCTGGCAATTCTAGACACAGAGCATTTCTTCCGAGAAATAATGTTACCAACATGCATTATTCAAGCAAGATTTAACACGATGTTTATGAATCTCAAATGCAGATGGATTGAAGAAGAGGCTGTCAAAGGTGGATATGATGTTGAAATTAAAAACATAACAGATGAGCTTGGAGTCCTTGGCGTCGCAGGGCCACATGCAAGAAAGGTCCTTCAGAAACTGACCTCTGAAGATCTTAGTGATGATGTTTTCAAGTTTCTTCAGACCAAGTCTTTAAAGGTTTCCAACATTCCTGTCACTGCTATCAGGATATCTTATACTGGTAAGAATTGGAAAACAACCTAGAATAAGGCTCTAAAATTTAAAAGCAGTTACCAGAAATGTGTGCATGATGCACATATACACAGCACACACACACACATTCACTTTGGTCATTTTAACTTTGGAGAAAGATTTCTCCTGCCTGACTCTTCTGACAATTCTGTTTATTCACTCCCAGTCTGAGAGTCCTTCCACAGATTTCCAATTGTTCCAGGCTCATAGCTAGCTGCCTACCATTTGGAAAGGTAGGTAAGAAAGTGGGAAGAAGATGGCTGTTGGAATAGTTGGAAGGGTTGACAGAATATTCAGGCCAGCTGATTCTGTTTGGGAACATTCAAAGTGGTCTCCCATTGATAGAGTTTCCCATAGAGAACATTGTGAATGTATCAGGCACCGCTCTTAAAGCATTACCACCGATCTTCTTTCTTTCTGACTCTAAGTGCATTAGGGAAGACTTGCTATGCAGCTAACATTGCACATAGTAGATATTTGGAAACAGGGATGAATGAATGCTCCCCATTGGTGCTCTGGGCTCACTTCTAACTCCCTCTAGATTCCCTGTCCTTTCACAGAAGGCGTACTGGGTGCCCAGGCATTCACTCAATTACATGTTGCTCACGTTCTGATGTTTGTCCTGGAGAAGCACCTCACCATCAGCCCTTGACATGAGGAATGAGGCGAACACACAGTATAAAAGCCATAGCTCTTCCCTGGGCTTCCGCTGTCCCTTTTCACCATCCTTCCTCTGCCCAACCTTGGCAAAATGGTGACCAGAATAAAACATAAGCAGAATAAAAAATAAGCAGACTCTTTGGGTTGGGTGTCATTTTCTTTGTTTTTTGCCCACAGCTCTAATGGTGAATGAAATGACCAAATGGGGAAGAAGGGGGGAGTGGGGAGCATTAGAGACTATGACTATCCCACAGCGAAGACCATTTGAATAATTGTCATCAGTTGCCTTTATCTTTAAGCCTTGTGATTTGGGGCCAAGGAATTGGGGGTTGAGGTGTCTAAACCTTGAACCCCTTTTCTTGATAAACTCTGCCATGCTAATTCCTCACTTAACATTATGAAGCGGAGGTCAAGGGGCAAGAGTAACTCCTGCATCACAGTCTTTCTGTGTCATGAGATGTCCTAGATGCTACCCTCTGTGTGGGGGACAGGATGGGGCACAAAAGCATCTGTGATATGGCAGGCTCCTTTGCAGTGGGGTTTGGTTGCAACCTTTTTCTGAACTGGTCTTTTAAAACTCAACAATGGAATCTCTCCATTTATTGATGTGTTTTAGCTAATGCACATTAGACTCAATGATCATCATTCTTACTCTGGTGGGTACTTGTGCGTGTATTTCAGGTGAGCTGGGTTGGGAGCTGTACCACAGACGAGAAGATTCTGCGGCACTTTATGACGTCATCATGAATGCAGGCCAGAAAGAGGGAATTGACAATTTTGGAACCTATGCCATGAATGCCTTAAGACTGGAGAAAGCTTTCAGAGCCTGGGGATCAGAGGTTTGAAATGCTAGCATCTTTATTAAAATTTTACGTGTATGGTATCTGATTTTTATATAAGGGTTAGTTTTAACTGCGTTAACATTGGCTCTGGCTGTAAGAGAAAGTACGTATTATAAGAAAAAAAATTTTTTTTTTGTTTTGGCCATGCCGTGCAGCATGCGAGATCTTAGTTCCCCAGACCAGGGATCAAACCCATGCCCTCTGCAGTGGAAGCGCAGAGCCCTAACCACTGGACCACCTGGGAATTCCCCGAAGTTTTATTTAATTAGGGAAAGAGGTTTTTCTCCTCAATTTCCCAGTTGCAGATTCAGTGGAATTATGACATAATGTTTATTCTGCCCTAATTCCTCCTGCTTAGCAGAGAGTCCTGGACATCTGTCTCTGACTGTGTGCAGAGCTGTGGCTATCCCAAGGGAGCCTGCCTACCCCACGGGACTTGAGGACTACCTTTCAAATTCTTCATTCTCCTCTGTCACATTGCCCATCCTCAGTTCTTTCTTATCCCGCATCTTTTGGGGAAGTAGCAACCAAAGGGGTCTTTCTGACGGGGGTGGGGGCGGTTGGTGGTCTGGGATGTGTTGGTCCAGCCCACTCCCACCATTAATAATGGGAACTCAGGGTTTCTATTTGTGTAGTTACACACCATTTTCATAGGCATGATCTCATCTACCTTCTCAGCTCTCCCTGAAGGAGGTATTATTGGTGATTCTTGGGCAAAGGGTTGGCAGTTCTACACACAATCCCTGTTCGAAACACAATCACACTAAGAAATAATAAACAAGTTGATCCAGATTACACAAAAGTGGCTCTGTTCTCTGTTTTATCTCCAATATGGCAGGCTATTTTCAGACCCCTTAATTTTTTCAGATTTGCTAGTTGTTTCCTTGGAAGACGTTAAGGTTTTAGGCCTGGGAGGTGAGATAAGGGACAGTGGTAAAAGATGTACTTACTTCAGGGTAGGGTCTCTTGGGTTCATATGTATCCTCCACCACATACTAACTGTGTGGCCGTAACCCTCTAGAGTCTGTTTACTTCTCTATAAGATAGGGCCAGTCTTTCTCCTCCAGAGTTATTGTCGAGATTAGATAGTCTACAAAGTGCCTAGGATATAACAATAAATTTGAGGGCAGAGTGGGTTTGAAAGTGCAGGCAGGGTCCCTTGAACAGCTAGACCAGGGGCAGAAACAAGTGGGCTTTGAGGTGGAGAGGGCAGCCTCCTGGAGCCCCTGAAAGAACAAGGGCCCTGGGGCAATTCACTGTTTTGCAGGAGAGGTGCGGTGTTATAAGGGTTCTCAGCCTACAAGCTGGGTGTGGGTGGGGTTCTTAGCAGAGGCTGCTGCAGGGAGAAAAGTAGAAGAGGACGGCTCTGCCTCCACACTCCACAAGGGATGAAGCAGCTGAAGCAGGCTTTGAGGTCAGGCGTTTCTGCGCCTCCCTGCCTTTTCCCTCGGACCCCTCCTCTGAAATGGTTTTCTCCATCCCCCGTCCCTCCGATTTCCCAGCAGTGCCAGCACGCCCTCTAGTGTTAATACATCAATCAAGCATCTGGGCTTTGTTTCCATTTTTTTCCTGGAATTCTGAAACTTTGAGCAGGTAAAAAATAATTTTAGAGGTGCTCAAATGGTTTAGGAAATATGAGGCCGAAATTTTATGTTATGTAAAACAAGTTTATATTGCTCATGCAGTTCATACGAGGGCTGTATCGTCTTTTTTTTTAAGTTTGGCTACTTTTTATGAGGTTTAGACCAGTTCTCCTGGAGCAAAAGAGACCGACGACAACAAAATAAACAAGCAAACAAAACTCAGTTCTAGTCCCAAATAGTGGCTTTAGTTCCCCTTGAACTATATTGTAATAACTCAACCAATTTTAAAAGATTGAGATTCAATCTCTATTTTTCCTTTTCCCTCTCCTGAACTCTGTAGAAGCCATTTTCCTATCACCTGCTTTATCCTCTACTTATCCCAATTTCTGGATGATTGTAAGATAAGTAAATTACTTAATACCTTTTCAAAACCTATTTATGTAAAATTATTAGATAAAAGCTTCTGAAAGTCTTGTTTCTGGGAAGACATCATTGTTGTGGTATCCCTCAGATGTTTATTATACAAAGAGAGCCTTGGAAACAAACTGTGAATTTTAGTTTCCAATTTGCTATTGAAATAACAGTATTTGCTGAAAGGCTACATTTGAATTTTAGATTTAAAAAAATTACTTTGACGCCAGTCCACAATTTTCCTTTTTCAGAATCTATATTCATAGTGAAAAAGTGTTCTCTTCCCTAAAAAGTATATATGAAAGTGATGTTATTAAAACAATTTGCACTCATCTAAGATTTAAAATGTGTGTTTTCCCTTTTAGATGAACTGTGATACAAATCCCTTGGAAGCTGGACTGGGATATTTTGTAAAGCTAAATAAGGTATGTTTACATTCCAAAGTGTACTTGAAGTAAATCTTAAAATTATGCTGTTTCATGACAAGGCCATGCTTTAAAATTTAGCCAAGTATGATTATAGGACACATGAGATGAACATATATAGTAAGCATTGCTCAAATGCTTCATATTAAATTTGTCAAAATTTGATATTAGTTCAAACAATTGCAATGTGCTTGTAGATGTAAGATAGCAGAATCCAGCAACTTTAAAGACTAGATCTAAATTCTAAGATTAAAAATCAGTAAGGGGGCCTCCCTGGTGGCGCAGTGGTTGAGGGTCCGCCTGCTGATGCAGGGGATACGGGTTCGTGCCCCGGTCTGGGGGGATCCCATGTGCCGCGGAGCGGCTGGGCCC
This sequence comes from Hyperoodon ampullatus, assembly GCF_949752795.1. Classification (NCBI taxonomy): domain Eukaryota; kingdom Metazoa; phylum Chordata; class Mammalia; order Artiodactyla; family Ziphiidae; genus Hyperoodon; species Hyperoodon ampullatus. The sequence goes on from NC_136917.1 coordinate 113,231,534, forward strand.
GTGAGCCATGGCCGCTGGGCCTGCGCGTCCGGAGCCTGTGCTCCGCAACGGGAGAGGCCACAACAGTGAGAGGCCCGCGTACCGCCAAAAAAAAAAAAAAAAAAAAAAAAAAAAAAAATCAGTAAGGATAAGATGTCAGCAGACACTCTTGTAAATCTTGGTGACTTGTGAAGTCACAATTAGCTAATGAGACATACTGCATTCATTGACTCTCCCTGGGTGCTCACAGCACAAAGAAGCAGCCTCGCCCCAGCAGATCTATCCATCTGCTATTGAGCATCTTTGTATGTAACTGCAACATCTGCGTATAAGCAAACTGACACATTTCAAATATGTTCAGCATAAAACAAGTATTACTGAGAAGCCAATACAGGCCCAAAGAATCATAACTGATACGAACATTCCAAAGGGAACCCCTGCATCAGTGGTTCTCAAACAGATAGCGTCAGCATCACCTGGCAGCTTGTTACAAATGCAAATCCTTAGGTCCCCGCACAGACCTACTAAATCAGAATCCCTGGGGGTCGGGCCAAGAGATCTGTGTTTAACAAGCTTCAGGGGATTCTGATGCACCTAAAGTTTGAGAAACACCACCCTACCTAATTATTGTGGAAAAGCATATTATGAGCCTAGCTCATCTATACAAATCCCACAAATATAAATGAGGTTATTCCACTGTTATGGTCTGAATGTTTGTGTCCCTCCAAAATTCATACGCTGAAGCCCTAAGCCCCGTGTGATGCTATTTGGAGGCGGGGCCTTTGGGAGGAAATTAGTTCAGATGAGATCATGAGGTGGGACCTCCATGTTGGGATCAATGTTCTTATGAGAAGAAGAAGAGAGATCAGAGGTTGCTCTCTCTCTACCATCTGAGAACATAGTGAGAAGGCACTGTCTGCCAGCCAGGAAGAGGAGGCTCATGGGGGAACCAAATTGGCTGGCACCTTGATCTTGGACTCACCAGCCTCCAGAACTGTGAGAAGTAAACTCCTGTTGTTTCAGCAACTCCATCTGTGCTCTTTTGTTATAGCAGCCTGAGCTGATTCAGACACCTATTAAGCGGTGTCTCAGTTACTATAAGACAACTTAATGGAGGTACAGTTAGCAGTAATATTGAAGGATAAGGATGGCAGCTGCTTTCACTCAGGATATTTGTTAGAATTCCAAAATTCCTGTTCTGGCCTGCCTTAGGTGCTAATCAGCTAAAGTAAAGCCTGTTTCCCCATTCTATGGAAATATGTGAACACATGAATATGAATCAGACTAAGGAAACTTTTTTTTTTTTTTTTTTTTTTTTTTTTTTTTTTTTTTTTTTTTGCGGTTAGGCGGGCCTCTCACTGTTGTGGCCTCTCCCCTTGCGGAGCACAGGCTCCGGAGCACAGGCTCAGTGGCCATGGCTCACGGGCCCAGCCGCTCCGCGGCATGTGGGATCCTCCCAGACCGGGGCACGAACCCGTGTCCCCTGCATCGGCAGGCGGACTCTCAACCACTGCGCCACCAGGGAAGCCCAAGGAAACTTTTTTAATGCCCCTGAATCAGTTCCCAAATTCTAAGCTAAGATATTAACATAAACATGTATATTTATAGCATTCGATTTTAGGAAAAAAAGAACCTCCTAAAGGGTTTTAAAGGGAATATCTTTCTGTGCATTTTCCCCGTGACTTTTATTTTTATGATGTACCATCTGCCTCCAGACCAGAGAAAGCAGGTGCTTGAAGTTTGGGCAGAGCCTAGCAGCAGATTGCTCCTTCTGATAACAGAAGTCTTGGTTTAGCTTTGTAAAATAAGGGTGAAAATGACCTGACTCCTGAAAGCACTAAAGTTCTGTTGTTGGTCACCAATAGATAAATACATAGCTGACTTTTTTGCTTCAGTGTTTGGGTATTATTGTTTGGGAATAAGGCACAAACAATCTCTTCATGTTGAAAATGGATTTTTAAAGCTCTCTTTATGATTATAAGCAGGTGTAGTGTGGATTGCATATTTATTAGTTCCTTTAAATTACTTCAATAACCAAAGCTCAGCTCAAAACTAAGTAATTTAATAGATAATGATTTTGATTTATGGTATATTTTTATGATTTCTGTATTGTTGGTTCTCATTTTGTTGTCATAAAGTTAATTTCTAATGCTTTCATTGGGTGAAGGTCCATGTAGCACAAGGATCTGGACCTAATCAAGCCAGTCTTTTTTAATTACCATGACTCAGGTCATTAGTGGGCATCAAGCTAACTGTAGCGATGCTTGCTAATTTCCAAGACAGGTGAATAGGTTGGATCAACTTTGTTTCAAGCCTATTTGGTGATCTCACAACAATTTCATCTTAATTTTGTAGCAGTCTCTAATGTAAAACAGGTTCCTGGAAAACTTATTTATATTATAAACTGAACTGTGTCACTTGGTAATTCAAGTCCTGTGCCTCAAAACAAAAATGTTACCCAACCTGGCTTCATACAACATTTTAAAGAATAATATAATGCAAGTCCATATTGCTTTGGAAAATTGATGTTATATGAAAACTGAAGCAGCAAATACAGGGGAATATTTGTATTTAATACCAATCAGAACAAAACAAAACCCTAAATCCTGACATTTCACAATATTTTAAAATCAATTCTTTTCTTATCCTTCAAAGTAAATATGTAGACTTCCCTGCTCGGCCCTTAAGTGTTTCCACAGTGATTGTGTAAGCCATAATATGAAGAGAAATATAGAGATGCAGGCTGTGTCGGAGTTAGGAGGACCACTGGAGATCACGCAGCACCACCTCTTCATTTGAGGATGAGGAAACTGAAGCACAGAGAAGTGACCTAGGTGCTGTCCTGTGTGTTGGCCCAGGTTGAACTCTGACCTCCCTGCAGTGCTGTCTCACCCACCACTTTTTCCAGCCAAGTCCTTTCCCATAATGGGCTTATCGGCCTTGAAAAACTGCCTCCAAATTTTCTGGCAACATGTATCATAGAATCTGCATGGCTACATTTTATCGATGAATACCTCCCACAGTTATGTTTCTGTTATAAGTAGTTTTGTGTTTTGTGGTAGGATCAGAATAGCTGCTTTGGCCATTTTAAGAAGGAAAGTGGGTGGGTGAGGAGATGGACCATCTGACCTTATTAGACTGAACTGTGTTCTTATCAAAACTGGTACAAAAGTAGGGAAAAGAAGACTGGAGTATTGGAGACATCTCAGATCGTAAAGATGGCATTTGCCTTCCTTGACTCTTAGAGTTGTCTGAGCCTTGGTCTCCCTATGGTGTGGGCTTATGTGAAGCAAATACGGACGTGTGTGTACATTCATTCATCTAGTCAACATTAATTAAGTACCATTTATTAAACACCTCGCTAGGTCTAAAAGTTAAAGATACAGCTCCTGATGGCTCTCAGATCTCATGAAGCTTGGAACAAATGGAATTTTGGGAACTAAAGCTGTAGGATGCATTCTTAACCTTAATTCTGAAAATACTGTTCTTCATGAGGAGGGTTGTGTAGTAGTGCGTTATCAGTACTGTCTTGTAAAGAGTGAGCATAGGGTCCTGACAGGAAGTGTTAAGCACAACTGTGAAACAGGTAAAAATAACTGAATATTTCCTGTTAAGTCTTCTCAGCTAAAACCCCTTTACCTGAAACAAGTCATATCATTGTGCTTAATAGTATTATAATTTGTTCCAGAGGAAGTTACTTTTGGGGGAAAAAATTAGTGGCTTTTTTTTTTTTAGTTGGAAATGAAAGAAATGCATTAATTAAAAGCAAAAGGAAAATCAGCTGCCTTAGGTTGCAGTCATAAGTATTCTTGGAATTTTCCTCTTGGAATTACTGAATCTATCCATTTCCAGATAACCCCAGCCAAGAGCCACAGAGAATCAAATACTAAGGGTAATGTGTTAAGAGCAGAAGAATTTTTTTTTTCTGTAAGATCCCCCCAACCTTTCTCTCTCTCCCTCTCTTTTCCTGTCTTGAGTTTCTAACCAGCAGAAACAGAATAAAACATGATATCTATTAACCACAACTTAGAAGACAGTATTGATTCTAGAAATTACAGGGTCTCTTTTTTTTTTTTTTTGGCGGTACGCGGGCCTCTCACTGTTGTGGCCTCTCCTGTTGCGGAGCACAGGCTCTGTGTCCCCTACATCGACAGGCGGTCTCTTAACCACTGTGCCACCGGGGAAGCCCCAGGGTCTCTCTTTAAGGAAAGATGATTTAAAGCATAACCATTCAGTAAGCAAAGCAAAACAAAAGGATGGTAAAGAGGCAAAACCCTCACCACCAGGCCGACCAAGTATTCAATAAATATTAGTATTAGTAAAACATCGAAGTGGAAATAAATCATTGTTCACAGAAAACCAGTTAGAAAGGAATTTCTAGTATGTGATGGTGGTGAAAGTACCCAGCTCTGGGGAAATTTTAGGTAAATGGTAATAAGATTTGAGGAGGCAAAACATTTTCAGCGACTCTCAGTCCTGGCTGCATGTCACAATCATCTGAAGTAGGATTCCTTTATTCATGCAATCCTTTAAAAAATCCCAAGGCTCAGGCTGCATCCCAGATCAATTAAAAAAGAAGAGCTGGGGTAGAGACTCAGGCAGCAGTATTTTTTTTTTAATTCCCCAGGTGATTCCAAAAAAGATTGAGAATGATTGTTTTTAGGCCAGTGATTTTCAACTGGCTGAATGTTACCATCTTGAAGAACTTAAAAGAAGAATTCCCTGATGCCTTACCCCCAGTGGTTCTCAAAGTGTGGTTCACAGACCAGCAGCATCAATGTGACTTCAGAATTTATTAGAAATGCAAGTTATCGGGCACCATTCCAACCCCCAAAATCAAACTCTGGGGGTGGGGCTGGCAATCTGTTTTAACAGGCCCTCCACGTGATTCGGATGAGCGCTGAAGTTTGAGAACAGAGACCTGCCCAAACCAATTGGATCAACCCTGGGGGTAGGGTCTGGTTTCTTGTTTTTATTATGCAATGAAGATTGAGAACCACTGTCTTAGTTATTTTAACCTCATACCTGCTTATGGTCCTATGCATAAACAGGAAAGCAGAAAAACATCCTGGTCAGACAATTGGCTACCACTTAATATATTCTGTCCCAAATCTTTTTCTTTTTTTGAATGGATTTTTTTAAAAATATCACCAAGTTCTAGCTCTGTGACCTTGGAAAAGCTATTTTACTTCATTTTCCATCTGGGATTGCTAGTCTGTAAAATGAGGGCTCCCTTCCATGTCTAAAATTCTATGAAATACCACCTTGCAGAGTGGTCGAAGACACTTGCTATGTTATCTATATGAGCCACACGATTGTATTATTTTAATTAAGCCATCCTTCGTCTCTTACCCATTTCTGTTGCTGAATGATAAAAGGAGAAAAAAAGAAAAGGGGGGAAAAAGGAAGTAAAATCTAGTCTGAGATCTAGTTTAGCATTCTTGAAACATCTGTCAGAGCACATTAAACTAAAAACCATTGAATCATTATCCTCATATATATCCAATTTCTGTTATGAAACAATACTCTGTTTCCAGCCTAAAAGCTTAACTGTGCTATTTAGCTGACTGCTTTCTAATTTGGAAGTCTATGGAAACTCTGGGCTAGGAATGAATTGAAGTAATTCTTTAGATTGCTTTTATTTTATTGTTATTATTTTAACAGCTTAACATGCAATAAATTGACATTTAAAGTATACCAGCTAGACACTCAGATCTGTAGAACAAATAAATTAACGTGTATCCTATCGCTAGTATTGCATATATCTGCATGAACAGAATACCAAATACAAAAGGTAGAACAAGTCCAAAGTCAGGAAATAAAATAAAAAAATATTTCATGTCATTCTAGAGATACGGAAGATCAAAGAATGTCATCTGCATGATAAAATGATGATCCTACTAAGCATCAAAGAACAGACAAGCTGATATCAGGAAATTTAAGAGAAATATTATTAATAACTAAAATTACAGTTGCGTTAGCAGCTCTATAAACAGATGGCACATATAGGAAAGATGAAAAATATAACATGTAAACTCAGTGCACAAATGGGGCAAAGGGAATAAAATTTAAAAATGGAACTTGGAGGGGATATATGTATATATATAGCTGTCTAATAGTGACTTTCAAAGAGCAGAAGTTTTTAATTTTTGAATTTTTAAAGTTCTTCTCAATTTGTTCTTTTGTGGATCATGCTCTTCATGTTGTATCTAAAAAATCTTTGCCTAACCCAAAGTCACAAAGATTTTCTGCTGTTTTCTTCTAGATGTTTTATCATTTTTTTTAGAGCTGTGATTCATTTTTAGTTAGTTTTTCTCTCTGGTAAAAGATATGGATTGAAATTTATTTTTTAGCATATAGATGTCCATTTGTTTACAGCACCATTTGTTGAAAAAGGCTATATGTTCAAATGGCATTGCCTTTGTACCTTTGTCAAAAAACAGTTGTCCATATATGTTTAGGTCTGTTTCCGGACTCTACTGTGTTCTATTGACCTATTTATCTTTCTTGATAATGATACCATACTGTCTTGATTACTGTAGCTTAAATCAGGTTGTGATAGTCCCGCAACTTTGCTGTTCTTTTACAATGTTGTTTTAGTTGTTGTACGTCCTTTGAATTTCCGTGAATCAAAAAGCTTGCTGGGATTTTGACTGGAATTGCATTGTATCTATAGGTCAGTTCAAGTCTTCTAACTCATGAATGAGGTATATCTCTCTGTTTATTTAGGTAATCTTTAATTCCAAAGATGTTTTGTAGTTTATAGTTCTTGCATATCTTCTTACAGATCTATCCTTAAGTTTTTTTTTTTTTTTCGGTACGCGGGCCTCTCACTGTTGTGGCCTCTCCCGTTGCAGAGCACAGGCTCCGGACGCACAGGCTCAGTGGCCATGGCTCACGGGCCTAGCCGCTCCGCGGCATGTGGGATCTTCCCAGACTGGGGCACGAACCTGTGTCCCCTGCATCGGCAGGTGGACTCTCAACCACTGCACCACCAGGGAAGCCCAGTATTTTGTATTTTGATACTACTGTAAATGGCATTTTAAATTTCAAGTTTCAGTTGTTTACTGCTAGTGTATAGAAAACAATGGGTTTTGTATATTGATCTCACATTCTGTAACTTTGTTAAACCCACTTAGTAGTTCTAGTACTTTTTTGTGTAGTTCTCTTTTTTCTTTTTCTTTTTTTTTTTTGTAGATTCCATTGGATTTTCTACATGAACAATTGCGTTGTATGAAAATGAAGCTTTTCTTTGTCTCTTTTCTAATCTGGATGTCTTGCAGTTCTTTTTCTTGCCTTATTGTACTGGTTAGATCCTCTACCTGTTGAAACTGCAACAAAGTTAAGTAGAAGTGGTAAGAGCAGACACGCTTATCTTGTTTCCTGATTTTAGATGGAAAACATTCATCATCACCATCAGTCTTTCATCATTAAGTATGATGTTTGCTGTAAGTTTTTCATCGAGTAAGCTGTAGGTTTTTCATAGATGCTCTTTATCAGGCTGAGGACATTCCTTTCTGTTCTTAGCGCTAAAAGTTTGGGTTTTTTGTTTTTTGAATTAGGAATATTAGATTTTGGCAAGTGCTTTTTCTGCATCCATTGAGATAATCATACGGTTTTTCTTTTTTACTTTGTTATATGATGAATTACATTTATTCTCAAATGTTATCCCAACTTTAATTTTGGCATAAAACCCACTTAGTAATGATGTATTATGTTTTTCTATGTTATTGGATTTTATTTGATAATTTTTAAAAGAAATTTTGTAGCTACATCCTACTTATAGGATATGTTACAGCTTGCAATTATTTTGTTCATTTTTCTTGATCTTTTGACATAAACTTCTTGAGTAGAGTTTCTGGCAATACAAAATACATCTTGTTTACCATTTTATCCCCAACACTTATCAGGGCTGGCACATAGCAGATGCAGATAATGCCAGAGAAGTACTGGGACCTCATCAGGAAGGGTCTTATCTGCCAGGCTAGGAAATTTGGAGTGTATCCTGAAGACACTGAGAAACCTTTGAAGGATTTTGAGTAAGGAGTGACATTCTGGTGATGGAAAACAGATTAAAAGGGAATTATCCCGGTGACTGGAAGATCACTTTACCCAATTATTGAAGAAATCTAGTGGAGAGATGTTGAGGGCTTCAACTAAGGCAGTGGCCATAAGATAGAGAAGAAAGAGGTATGAGTGATAATAAAAAGGTAGGCTGGAGACCACATGAAGGACTATTTGTGAAGGGAGTGGAAAGTAGGATCTAGGATACTGTTAATGATCTAGGAAGCACAGGTGGGATGTGATTCAGAGGTTGGAAGGACTTGCGAGGCTATGGAACAGCCAAATGGAGAGTCTCAGTGGCAGCTGAGCACGTTGGTTTGGAGACCTCTGCTCTGAAAGTATGGATTTGGATCATTGATATATAGGTGGCAATTAAAGCCAGGGGAGTGCTGGGACCCCTCTCCTATAGCACTCTGTACTTATCTCTACCATGATATTTTTACACCCCATAATACTGGCTGCCTCCTTAGCTAGACTCTGAGCTCCTTGGGGACAGAGGTCAAGAATCCTCAGGGCTGGTTCTGTGTCCAATAATTCGTATGGGTTAGTAAGTATTTGAAGGGTCTGAACCATGGCTCTGCCACTAACCTAAAACTAACGTTGCTTAACCTAAAAGCACTTCAGTTTTATCAACTGTAAAATGAAGAAAATATCCACCTTATAAGTTTGTTATAAATATTAGATGAGCTAAAGAACATTTGATACCTCAATAAATGTTAGGTCCCTTCCATCTTATTGAATGGAATCTAAAACAAATCTTTTATGGAAAACAAACTATAGATAAAACTCTTACAGTTTTTTGAAGACTCCAGCTTCATTTCTTTGTGTTTTTCTTATTTCCTTTAAGAAATAAATAATAATTATTTACTTTGCATTTAGGCTTGAGTGCTCTCCTTAAAACACCAAATGGGCAATTGTTCTTCACTGTAGTCTAGAGAGATGAAAGCTATTATGAAAACTCTATGTTCTAATTGTTGCTAATGCAGTTAAGCATAAAAGTACATCTGAATCCCTTTGCTGTACACCTGAAACTAACACAACATTGTTAATCAACTATGCTTCAATTTAAAAAAAAAGTACATCTGACAAAGCCACAAGTCCATTCCACTGTTTTCCTAAAGTACATCTGACAAAGCCACAAGTCAATTCCACTGTTTTCCTGTGAATCATAAGACTCAAAGACTGAAAAGTAAATATTTTCTTAATATTGAATCTAGTAAAAGTCATAAAACACATAATGGGGGCTATTTTCATTTTGAAACATCTAGTTTGGTTTGGATGCTAATTAACGAATTATTGGCCTGGCTTGGGAATCATATTTTAAATATTTTATCCAGGTTTCAATGTATCCACGCCTTTCTTTGGGTTAATAGAGTCCCTTTTCTAGTTATATTAAAGACTTTTTTGAGAAGGAATACTTAATTGATTAGTGGTTTTGGTTAGAAAAATTCTAGATAAATTGTTTTAAATTGCCAAGAGCAGAGAATAAAAACTGTGAATGTGAGAGTATTCATTTCCAGTCAATAATAGACTGGACTTGCTACACTCGTAATTTAATAGTTTGCTAATAAAGAGATAGAGAAATTGTGGTTATTATAAACTTACATGGAATGTTACAAAGTTCTGCATAGAGGAAAAGGAAGCAAGAATTGGGAAGCCTGGATTCGAGGTTTGGTAATAACTCACTTTGTCACTTTGGGCAAGAACGTTAACTCTGGGCCTTAATTTTCTCATATGAAAAATGACCTTGGACTAAGTTTCCTGCCTGCTTAAAAACTATGATTCTAACTGTGTGACTATGAAATGAATGATGGTATAATCTGTCTTGATGGAGTGGTGGGCCGGTCAGATCCATACCCCCAAATAAACGAATCCAGTATATGGCTTCATCAGTTTCACTGCGAGGCAAACACAGATGCACCTGGTATTTGACAAATGACCAGAGAAAGTTAAGGTTCACATGGACCGCAGGTTAGTCAGGGCCACGACGTGCTTTCCAAAGGGAGTCCCATGAGGACTGTTTTTAATGAATGATTCCTGGCCTCATTTTAAATAAGGAGCTTTTCAAGAATGTGTTGAGGGACAGCAGCAGAAATCTATCACCCAGATTTTCATCTCTGCTCTGCCACTGACAATAGCTGGTGACCACCGGGTCTCTCTGCAGCTCTCTTCAGGTCTGCAAACATGGGAGCATGATTCCACAACCAGTGCTGTGCCTGGTTTCTAAGGGGGGCTTTCTTAGGACCCAGGATGTTACATTGATTCTCTTATGCCTTTGGAAACATTTGACATTTAGATTAAAAGGATTTTGGCCAAAAATTCAATCAAACTGATGACTGCTTTGAATTTTCTGATGGATTTTGACTCTAAATATGGAACAGAAAAGGCCCCAAACTAGGTTTTTATCAGTTCTCTCCTGGTCTGTAAGAGCCCACCCCCCTGAGTTCGTATCAGAACCTTCCTTCCACTGCTGCTGTTGAATTCACTTTAGCTACACATCTGAAAACTCTCCATTGCTCTGAGAATCCCAACCCAAAATATTCTGGTTTAATTTATTTCATTTCCATGTGCTTTTCGATAATATGTGTGCTTTTAATAAAGCTAGTGAGAGATGAGGAGTTACATTTCACTTAAAATCGACTTAATGTTTTCATCTATGTGGATGTTATATTTAGGATGCATCACAGGTGGCTGCTTTAATGGCTCTTACTGCTTCTTAAAAATTAATAGATTAGAGGGCTTCCCTGGTGGCACAGTGGTTGAGAGTCCGCCTGCCGATGCAGGGGACACAGGTTCGTGCCCCGGTCCGGGAAGATCCCACATGCCACGGAGCGGCTGGGCCCGTGAGCCATGGCTGCTGAGCCTGCGCGTCCGGAGTCTGTGCTCCGCAACGGGAGAGGCCACAACAGTGAGAGGCCCATGTACTGCAAAAAAAAAAAAAAAATTAAATTAAATTAAAAATTAATAGATTAGAAATATAAGCCAAAATTATTTTAAGGTATAATCTCAGTGCCCCAGAAGTGTTTCTTAAAGACATTAACAGCTATTTATATAGTTAATTTGGTAGTGACTCATTAAGAAATACATTTCTGTTCTCAGGTAATCCTGAAGGCACCAAATTTAATCACAGCACTTAACCTTCAGACACATTTTCCTCTCTCATTTATAAATAATAACTGTATAATAAAGTCTACAATCTTGAGAGTAAAGCCAAGCAAAATGAGAATGAAATGCTATCACCCTACTTTTAAATCTTCCCAAGTCAGGCCCAAGGTTAGCTTGGGAAGGGAGAATTGTCTCAAGGGGCAGGTGTCACCTCTTATCTGTGTTTTAAGTATGTGTTCCTTACTTTTAATTAGGTTTTTTTTGTTGTTGTTGTTTGAGTATTGTTTTCATTCATGTCTAAGGACGATATTGCTGACAAGATCACTTCCTAATTCAGGGATATACAGATATAGAGGTTAAATTTCATTAATATTAACCTTCAGGGTGTTTTCAAATCCTTTCACGTAGTACAAAAATATTATTGTGTAGTGAATGTCATTCAAGATAGGTTAGGCTACCTAGAAATAATTTTTTAATTAATTAATTTTTTTATTGAAGCATAGTTAATTTACAGTGTTGTGTTAGTTTCAGGTGTACAGCAAAGTGATTCAGTTATACATATATATGTATTCTTTTTCAGATTCTTTTCTCATATAGGTTATTACAGAATACTAAGTAGAGTTCCCTGTGCTATACAGTAGGTCCTTGTTTTTATCTATTTTATGTATAGTAGCGTGTATATGTTACTTCCAAATTCCTAATTTATCCCTCCCTCCCTCCTTCCCCTTTGGTAACCATAAATTTGTTTTCTATGTCTGTGAGTCTGTTTCTGTTTTGTAAATAAGTTCATTTGTATCATTTTTTTTTAGATTCCACATATAAGTGATATCATATATTTGTGTTTCAAAATAATTTAAAAGAAACATTCTTTAGAGTATTTACATCAGCTGTTCCTGCCAGTGATAGACTCCAGGCACAGCCATTTAAAAAATGCGTATGGAGGGCTTCCCTGGTGGCGCAGTGGTTGAGAGTCCGCCTGCTGATGCAGGGGACACGGGTTCGTGCCCTGGTCCGGGAAGATCCCACATGCCACGGAGCGGCTGGGCCCGGGAGCCATGGCCGCTGGGCCTGTGCGTCCGGAGCCTGTGCTCCGCAACGGGAGAGGCCACAACAGTGAGAGACCCATGTAAGGCAAAAAAAAAAAAAAAAAAAAAAAAAATGCGTATGGATAAAATCTAAAGGTGCTGACTTACATAACCGAGCCTCAGGAAAGACCCTTAACTTTGTTGGGCCTTCTCTTCATCAGCTGGGGATAAAATGATCTGTCTTATAGGAATCTTAATGAGGATTAAATGAGCTCATGATTGTAAAGCCCTCAGCAGAGTGTCTGGAACATAGCAAGTGCCTAATACATTGTAAATATTATTAATATTACTTATTTACTACTTTAATTTTTGAATTAAATTAGTAACTTAATTAAATTAATAATGAATTAAATTATTTTTAAAATTTTTTACTATAACTTTTCTCTTTTAAAGGAAGTTTTCTGGGGTGCCCATCTTTCCTATTTCTTATGATTAACTGGTACCTTATGTTCCTGCTTAGACTTTGGTAAAATTATGAGTTTGGCAGAGTTAGACTCCCCTTCCAGCACTTCTTATCCCCCCCACCCCCATGGCATCCACACCAGCAGTTCTCATCCAGCACCCCTCAGAATCCCCATTTCTGAAAGCTTTGGATGCGTCCAGCTTTCACCTCAGTCCCTCTGAAGGTGTGGCAGATATTGGCTTAAGAGGCTCAGTGAAGACAGCTCAAAATAGATGAAAAGAATGGGGCTGGGACTTCTGAGATCTTGGTTGAGTGTCTTTGGCTAAATTAACTCACTTCTTTTAGACCCCAAATCCTCCATCTATGGATTGTTGGGAAGATTGACTTAAAAGCGCAAGGACTTTTGGAGAAGGGTATGCAGACAGTAGTTATCATGAAGCCTCATCTTTCAAACTCAGTTCAAGCTGCTTCCTCTATAAAACTGTTGCTGACAGACTGCTGCTCCAGCCCCTCTCTCGCCCTAGATAGAACTGATCATACGCCTTCTTGACCTCCCACGGTACATGCCCCTATCATAGCAACTGTTTGTTTGCATTTCTGCCTTAGACATGCATTAGACATTTTTTGTTTTAAATTTCCAAAATGTTGTGATTTTCACACTCTCATAAAACACACAGAAGCAACAGTGAATCATGTTTCAAATTGGTATAACTGATTTGTATACTATCGCTGTCATATTCTACCATGTTTCCGGTAATCTCAAATCATTCTTTTTTCCTCTGATATGTTAAAACCTTGAGGAGATAAAATAATTTCAGCGCTGGGCATACTGTGATGTGGAAGGAAGGGGTCACATCTCCTCAGGGACCTCCCAGAGGCTACAAGACCCTGTTGTATTTAGCTCTGAATATCCTGTATCTAGTATCTGATACATAGCAGGGGCATAACAACAGCTGAGTAAATAATTGAAAGAAAATTCTTTAATAGGGACTCAGGAGGACCCCAAACCTTCAAGATCTAAATGAATCTCTATCAGCAAAGATTCAGATTTCATAATAGGAGGTGAGGAAGCTATTCAGGATCTCCCAGCACTCCACAAGACACACTATATAGTGCTTGGCCACTCCAGGATTGTGTGCTTTTCCACACGATAAAGTGTTTTTTTTTTCATTGCAATCATTGGCTTCCTATATAGAAAAGAACACTAAAAAGCATCCCTTGTCATCATGTATCCATGATAGCAAGTCTTCTTCTTTTTTTTTTTTTATTGCGGTACGCGGGCCTCTCACTGTTGTGGCCTCTCCCGTTGCGGAGCACAGGCTCCGGACGCGCAGGCTCAGCAGCCATGGCTCATGGGCCCAGCCGCTCCGCAGCATGTGGGATCCTCCCGGACCGGGGCATGAACCCGTATCCCCTGCATCGGCAGGCGGACTCTCAACCACTGCACCACCAGGGAAGCCCGCAAGTTTTCTTTTAAAAATATACCAAGATAGCAAAAAAATTTTGTTGTAACATTCTTTCTGTATTTAGATAAACATATTTTAACTATAATGAACTTTGGTTTGTTATGACTTGTGTTATCATGAATTTATCCTACATAAGAACTCAAATGAATCAAGCTCTTCCTGTGTTTGTTGTTTTGTTTTCCCCCAAAGGAAAAAAAAGGTTGAAAAGCGCAGCATTACAGAATAAGCTCTTTGATCAAAATGTCCTTGTTTGACTAATTTTGTAATCCAGGGCCCAGCATGATGTCTCCCACACAGTAGGGGCTCAATAAATTTCTTGAATGAACTAACGGTTCATTCATGCAACCCAATAGGTTAATGCATCCCGGGGACCATTATTCTGAAGAAGGAAAAAAGGTAGGCATTTTGGAGTTGCTTTGGCATCACATTTCAAAAAAGTGAATTTCCTTCTTAGCAAAGGCTTACTTTAGGTAGAAACTGAGTCGCACCTTGCTCACTGCCCACCATTCCCACTGTCCAGAACCAGTAGATACAAGGGTCCCTTTCATAACCCACCATCTCAATATCATGCCTTACATTTTTCTGCCTAGGTAGTTCTGGTAAAATTGTTATCACAAGTTATTACCCTTAAGTCGAACCTCTTCTGAAAGAATAGGTGTCATTCAGGGACTAAGAAATACTTGTCTAGACGTTTGATCCAATCTGTATTTTTATTTAATGTATAATTGGCAAGAAAACAGCAAAGACAAATTTAAATGCTTGCATCTCTAACCTTGTCACAGTGTCTGAGTATTCATTCATCATCATTATCTTGGATTCCTGCAGCCAGCAGACTTCATAGGAAAGCAAGCACTGAAACAGATTAAAGCCAAGGGGTTGAAACGGAGACTGGTCTGCCTCACCTTGGCAACGGACGATGTTGATCCAGAGGGAAATGAAAGCATCTGGTATGGTGGCAAGGTGAGTGCTGAGGACCCATAGCGAGGGGCCACTGCAGTGTTTCTGCAGCAGAAACTCCTTGTCTCTGTTTCCGTTTACAGTTTTTTGCTAGTTATTTATCTGTTGGTGAGATGACACTCTTTTGAATTCTGAAGTGACATTCAAGAAACAGAAATTACTTAACTGAAAGGAAAATGAAATGCTGCTTATTTTGGAAAACATAATATTCTATATGGTTTAATGAAAGAAAATAAACTGCAGGACTTTAAATACATTGGACAATGAGGAAGGTATGATGTAAAAGGTAAAATGACCTCTTGGCTCACCACATCTATATCTGTGAATGCAAGAGAGAGATTTTATAAAGAATTTAGTATTCTGACTTAGCTTCTCAGGGATCTTTCAGGAGGAAACAAACAATTCATACCTTAGCACATTAGCAGAAAACAATTTCCAAATGAAAACATCTATGACAAAAGAGGGTTAAACCTTAGTAAATAAAGGGAAAAGTGGAAATCCTTTCGTTCTTCAGGAGTAAGACTACCTTCTTCTGCCTTTGGGATGCTACATTTCACTGTCTTTCTTGGTCTTCAGTAAAGCCAGAGTTAGATAACCTATCAATAGAATTTCACTTCCTCCACTTTTTTTTTTTGTGTGTGGTATGCGGGCCTCTCACTGTTGTGGCCTCTCCCGTTGCGGAGCTCAGTCTCCGGATGCGCAGGCTCAGCGGCCATGGCTCATGGGCCCAGCTGCTCCGCGGCATGTGGGATCTTCCCAGACCGGGGCACGAACCCGTGTCCCCTGCATCGGCAGGCGGACTCTCAACCACTGTGCCACCAGGGAAGCCCCCTCCACTTTTTATGACTATTTGTAAAATCCAATGTTTTGCTGTGTTTTGGCTGGTGTTATCAGGCAGGGGTTATCAGGCAGGGACACTCAGCTTAGACCATGTGGCGACCACAGGGCCTTCAAGACTCATCTAAACATCTGCTCTGTGTTGAGCAGGGTCTGCTTGGTCAACACCCAAATACTCAGAGATTCTATTCCCAGGTTGTTGTTTTTTTCCTTACGCACTACAGCCTACTTAATACTTGTTTTCATTTTCCCCATCTCTTCAGTGACAAAACGAGCACTGGAGGAGGGAAGAGCCAGTGGTGTCAATCTCAGCCTTTGGATTACTAAACATATGGCCATTTGGGCTGAGGCAGGGGTCGGTTTGACATGGAAATAACATCTACAGAGTTCCTACTAGTGCTGGATATTTTTATGTACTCTCATTTACTTTTTAAAAAATATTTATTTATTTAATTTATCTTATTTATTTTTTTGTTTGCATTGGGTCTTAGCTGCGACATGCGGGCTCTTCATTGTGGCACGCGGGATCTTTCATTGCAGCGCTCAAGCTTCTTTCTAGTTGTGGTGCGCAGGCTCCAGGGCGCATGTGCTCTGTAGTTGTGGCACGTGGGCGCCAGGGCCTGTGGGCTCTGTAGTTTGTGGCATGTGGGCTCTCTCCTTGAGGCACGTGAGCTCAGTAGTTGTGGCGCACAGGCTTCGTTGCCCCGTGGCATGTGGCATCTTAGTTCCCTGAACAGGGATTGAACCCACGTCCCCTGCACTGGAAGGCGGATTCTTTACCACTGGAACACCAGGGAAGTCCCTCTCTCATTTACTTTTACAACACCCCTCCCAGATATGTATGATCATTCCCATTTAAAGATGAGGCTTTGGGGCTCAGAGAGATTAAGTAATTTGCTTGAGGTTACACAGCTATGGCATGTGATTGACGAAGCTGATTTCTGACCCAGGTACAGTTGGACTTTGAATTCTTATCCTTTCTTCTAAGCCATGCTGAATACCCCCATTTGCTCTCTTCTTTGTCTCTGATGGCCCACTGTATTCTCCTAAGCACTTCATTATATACCCACAGTTCTTGCACATCTGAGTAACAGGTGGATGTTATAGTTTTAGATTCTATGAAGCCAATAGATCTTTTCTCAGATCTGAAGCTCTTTCTCAAATGCCTCACCTTTAATTGTGTTGTTTGCTCTTCTGTTTGAACCATTCCTACTCTTACCTCCCGGTCTCCACTTCCTGTTTCTGTTCTAGATCTCTGGTTCAGCCCTCTTTTCTTAATATGTTCTTTCTCTGATTTAAGATTTGCCCACAATTTCCACTGATAACCATGTCTGCCATTAACTAACTGCTTGAGCCTCTCTGGGTCTCAGTGTTCTCACCTACAAAATGAAGCCACTGAGTGAGATAATGTCTAAGTTTCTTTCCACCTCTAATTAATTTTTCCCTGATCATTACACTTCCCTCACCTCATCTTTTTGTTCTACATTTTTCACTCTATTCTCATCCAACTATCTCAGTCTTCCTAATACGGTGTGCACTCATACTTCTACTGATAATCTGTCTTACTTGGCCATGGAATGAATGAGAAGCTCTGTCATAACATTCTGTATGCAACCCCACATCAACCATGATCAACTGACAGATTTTTAGTCATCTTAAATGTGACCATACCCAAGTTAAAAAACTGGAAACCTGTACCTTAAACTTATACAATGTTATATGTCAATTGTATCTCAACAAAGCTGGAAAAAAAGAAGAACCCTGGAAACCCAAGCTCCATTTTTTTAATTGAAGTATAATTGCTTTACACTGTTGCGTTAGTTTCTGCTATACAATGAAGTGAATCAGCTATATGTATACATATATCCCCTCCAAGTTCCATTTTTAAATTTTATTCCCTTTGCCTCATTTGTGCACTGAGTTTACACATTATATTTTTCATCTTTCCTATACGTGCCATCTGTTTATAGAGCTGCTAATGCAACTGTAATTTTAGTTATTAGTAATATTTCTCTTAAATTTCCTGATATCAGCTTGTCTGTTCTTTGATGCTTAGTAGGATCATCATTTTATCATGCAGATGACACTCTTTGATCTTCCTTATCTTTAGAATGATATGAAATATTTTTTTATTTTTATTTCCTGACTTTGGACTTGTTCTACATCTTGTATTTGGTATTCTATTCAGGCAGATATTTTCAGTGCTAACGATAGGGTACATGTTAATTTATTTGTTCAACAGATCTGAGTTCTAGTATGTGACAGCAATATTCTGGACACTAAGGATGCAGCAGTGAACAAAACAGACAAGAATCTCTGCCCCTGTGGAGCTTATATTCCAGGAGAGGGAGAGATAAACAATGAACATAAAATAAAATAAATAGCATGTCAGAGGGCAATGAATACTTTGGGGAAAAATAAAGTCTAATTGGGAGATGGGCAGTGCTAGAGGGAGGGATTATGATTTTAAGTAAGGCTTTATATAAAAAAATCAAGGCATAAGTGGGCATGAGAGGGGCTTAAATTAGTTATAAAAGCAGCTTTGCTGGGAAGTAAGTTTTGAAGAAAAGGTTTTTGAGGAAGGAAGTTTGAAGAGTTTAGAAAGTCTTCTTTTTCATTATTAATAAAACACACAGGGACAGCCAAATATCATCCAATTTAAATTATGTTCCCTCTTTCAAAGGTTATTTACCATGTTATCTTCTCTAAGTCTGTTACAGGCGTCTTTAAGTCTCATAATTAAGAGAAGAATGAGACAAGGCTAAAAATAAGTGAGGATTGTTTACATTGGTAAAAAGAAGGCTGACATTTGATTTCACAAAGAATATGAGAATCTACTAGGCAAAGGGTGAGGGTTGTTCTTGTGATTCACTGAGCAAAACGAAGCAATGGATTTAATTGAATCTGGAAGACTTTAAGGTAGAATTATATAGAATTTATGCCAGGGAAAACCTTTCCCTGGAGACTTAGTAATAAGATAAAAGGAAAGGACAGTTTTCTAAAATACTTTGGACTACCAACCCCTGGATTAGAGAGAAATTAAAGGAGAAACGAAAGTAATCGAGCAGAAAGCAAAGCATTCAATAAATATTTTAAGACTAGCACTCACAAAATAAACATGCTATTTCTTTAAAGTTACTAATGCAGAAATAACTGCAAGAAGAATCACTGCTGAGATTTTGAGAGATGAGAAGGCCCAAGGAGATGGGGCGTGCAGTCTCTGAAGAGTGATTGTGGGTTTTTTATCCAGTGAGTTAGGGGATTTGACCAAGAGATTTGTTCAGGATTCTTCCTGTTTTCTTAAGATGCCCAAGAAAACCAGGTTAACTGTCCCAGAGCTCCAAACACAAATCTCTGTTTTAGAGACTCAGAAGTGAAACCAAAGTTATCGAGAAGGTCTTTCAAAAAAGCGATGATTAAAACTCCAGCCGCCCTGAGCCAAATCCCAGTTTTATATCACGGAAATATGATCTACAGGAGAAAAGCCATTTTGAAACATGTGTGTTATCTCAGCAATACCTTGGCAGTTAATAATCTGCCAGAGAGAAACTTTTACTAATGAATGCATTCACTTTTTTTTAATCACCATAACAAGTTCAGAAATTATATGGAGAACTTCTGATTCGGAGTTTCAACAAGATAATTAAAAACTGGGGCTACAGTGATAGGAGTCTGTACTTAATGTCATAAATACATAAGAGACTAGAAATGCTATAATATGACTTTTGACTGTCTTGAGCCCTTTGCTGAGGCAGCTGAAATATCACCAGGCTGATTCACGTCCATGGATGTTTTTGAGCAGCAGCTATAAGCAGCCACTGTGCTAGACAGTAAGGCTGTAAGGATTAGTGCGATGTTGCATAGCCAGGAGAAGCCGTTTTAAGTCAGGCTATGTATCATTTTGCTTTTGTTGTCTTCCTTTTACTTTTTAAAAATGTGGTGTTTACATATATACAATGGAATATTACTCAGCCATAAAAAGAAACAAAACTGAGTTATTTGTAGTGAGGTGGGTGGACCTAGAGTCTGCCATACAGAGTGAACTAAGTCAGAAAGAGAAAAGTAAATACTGTATGCTAACACATATATATAGAATCTAAAAAAAAGGTTCTGAAGAACCTAGGGGCAGAATAGGAATAAAGATGCAGATGTAGAGAATGGACTTGAGGACACGGGGAGGGGGATGTGTAAGCTGGGACAAAGTGGGAGAGTGGCATGGACATATATATACTACCAAATGCAAAATAGATAGCTAGTGGGAAGCAGCTGCATAGCACAGGGAAATCAGCTCATTGCTCTGTGACCACCTAGAGGGGTGGGATAGGGAGGGTGGGTGAGAGACGCAAGAGGGAAGAGATATGGGAACATATGTATATGTATAGCTGATTCACTTTGTTATAAAGCAGAAACTAAACACCACTGTAAAGCAATTATACTCCAATAAAGATGTTAGAAAAAAAAACTGGTGTTTAAACCAGTATTGTAATTTTTTTGCATTTTACTCTGTTTTTCCTTTTCTTGCATCTTTTCCTTCAGATAAGAGGAGTTGTGGAAACCAGATCTAATCTTCTAATCAGGATTGTTATATAGATTTCTTTTGGTAGCATAAAATTATTGTTTTCATCTCCTAAATTTTGATTCCTTGTTCAGTATTTTTCTCTGGTTTGCCATCCCAAGTTATCCTATTTCATCCTGTTAATTTTGATCATTCACACCGAACTCCACGTCTCCACTCATGTTGGAAAGTTTTATCCCCCTTCTCTACCCACCTAACTCCACCTACCTTCAAAATGTAGAACAAATCCTGGCTTACTTATGTTGCCTACCTTGGCTTCCTGGTTATTGTTTCTCGTGTCTGTATGTTAATTCCTCAACTAGGCAGGAAGCTCATGAGGGTAGGAACCAGACCTCTACTCATTCTCCAGAATGTCTAGCAAAATGTTTTGTGCATGGTAGAGCTAGAGAGGGTAAAGTTAACATTTATTTAAGTGCCTAGCAATTACCAGGAATTGTTAAATCTGTATATATTCATATAGAAGATTCACTTCACATTGACAATGGATATATTAATAGAGTTTAATTCAGCACTATTCTGGCAGGCCATTTTCTAAATGCCAGCAGGAACAGTTGACTAGATTTGCATTTGGATTTTTAGATTTTTCTCCTTTGTATCTATTATTGCCATGCTAGTTTGATGGAAGAGAATTTTTTTAAGTTCAAAATGAAAATATTTGATTCTTCTTCCTATCAGATCTCTTGGCATGAAACTGAGCAAAATAGTGCTAGGTATTAAGAAACTAGATGTAATTATTTAAAACAGAAATTTCAGAGCAACATGGATGTGTATTTTGAGAATTGTTTTTCATAAGTTTTAAACTTTCATTAAGCTTCTCAAAAAAGTGAAGTTTTCCTCCTAGTGTTATCCTCACAGACAGCATATCATAAAACTCTGTAAGTTGAACGTATCTTTTGAGAATTTTCATCTATAGAGGAGGCACACAAAGCTGTGACCAAGATGCTGAGGATGGTAGGGTCTTGTTTTTCAGGTGGTTGGCAACACAACCTCCGGAAGCTACAGTTACAGCATCCAGAAGAGTCTGGCTTTCGCGTACGTCCCTGTAGAGCTAAGTAAAGTGGGACAACAAGTGGAAGTTGAACTATTAGGCAAAAATTACTCAGCAACCGTCATACGAGAACCCTTGGTGTTGACGGAACCAGTCAGAAACCAGCTTCAGAAAAAAGGTGGAAAGGACAAAATTTGAAAAGACTTTGAGAAGGCAACTGAATTATGGTTGCTATGTGATTGTACTGAAAATGATAACTGATTTGCTGGGGAATAGGGGAAACCAAAAATTTATTTCAAAATCATCAGAATCTTAAAACCATTCTCTTGTTTTCTAAGCAAGATAGAATAATGGATGAGTGATTTACATTGTTGTTTCAGATGAAGAAATTTGAAGCTAATGTTTTTACTATTCTATATTGTTGTTTACGAAACTCAGCAAAACATTTAAGTGTTTGCTAACATACAATCATTATTACAACTGAAGTAGAAAACATTATATAATTTTAGAAACATTTGTATGTGGTTCTTGTTAGCTGAAAACAAATTATGTTTTACATAAAGACAAAAGCAGTATTGTTGATGGATTTACTTCATTGAAAAATACTAGTTGAATAAGGGATCATTTTAATTTTTCATAATATATCTAGGAAGAAAATAGTAAAATTTAATATTGGTATATGTAACATTTTTATTCAATTCCTTGAAATATTTACTTTCTTAATGACTTCCCTGAAAGCAGTTTTATGGGACGTCATTATTGTCCTTTCAAAGGTTGTTTTAGAAGAGAAATTGCAAAAAAGAACAGAGTCTTCCAAAGGAAACGGTACATGTAAACCTTCTGAGATGAAGCTGAAACATAAATTGTGCCAGTACAAACACAGTCTGAATACTGAACACCTCTCTTTGGGAAAGAATTAATGCAAGTTGACATCACATTGTGCCGTTCTGAATATCATTTCACAAGCATTTGACAAAGCAGGTCAAACAAGAGCTTTAAGAGCTGACAGGATTGCCCTTAATATTGTGTACAGCAAGAAAAGAAAGCCATTTAGAAATAATTCTTTGATGTACCTCTTGAAATTATTTGGGTTTAGTTGACAGAATAAATCAAATTTTTCATAAAAGTTAGTTTGTCATTTATCATTTGTTCTACACACACACTTGCTGCCTAGGAGAAGTTCAGTAAATAGGTATTAAAGAAGCTGAATGTGAAGCATAATAAGATTCTATAATTAGAATAGATTTTAAAATAATTTCTTAACTTGTAAGTTTTGAGAACATGCCAAATTTACATTTAAATGTTTTATAGAAGTAATCATGTATCAGAACTCTTCAGCATGCCATTCATTTATCTTTGGTATCTCCTCTTACATGAGAAATGAAGGAAATCTTTTTGGTAACAAACATTTGCTAATTATTAAGAATATTATCCAGACCCTCTCTCCCAGTTCTGGTATAGGGTATAGGTGCTTTTCATTCTCTGCCTCTCTGTAGCCCAACTGTTAATTGTGTTAAAACTAATGAAAGAATTGAGAAAATATAACGCTACATCAGTGGCACAATTTAATAGTTACCTACGTTGTAACTTTTCAGTAACTAGTTACTGGAAAATTATTTGCATAAAATATTATTATAGCAGACTCTGATCAAAGGAACAGTACTCAGAACTTGTGGAGAAGGCAACTGACTATGCAAAAACAAAATCTAAAGAAATGGTCATTTATTTTAAAAAGTCAAATTTTAAAGAATGCCAGGAGAAACCACAAAAGATGCTGATCTTACATTGCTAGAAGAAATCAGTAAAGCAGTATTTGAATGCCTTCATCTTTTTTTTTTTTTTTTTTTTTTTTTTTTTGCGGTACGCGGGCCTCCCACCGCTGCGGCCTCTCCCGCCGCGGAGCACAGGCTCCGGACGCGCAGGCCCAGCGGCCATGGCCCACGGGCCCAGCCGCTCCGCGGCACACGGGATCCCCCCAGACCGGGGCACGAACCCGCATCCCCCGCATCAGCAGGCGGACCCTCAACCACTGCGCCACCAGGGAGGCCCGAATGCCTTCATCTTTTTCACCAATAATTGGGCACTTGTTCTAAAGCAATAGATCAAATAACGTCAAAGTTTGTTACCATTCAGCCACTTTCTCTGATTTTTAGCAGATGAAGAAAAACTTCAGAAGTTTTTACTGTATGTAATAGAAATGTATGATGAATTTTCTGATGAAGATATTTTAGTAGAAGCTTTTTAACTATAGACATGTTTGAAAGCCACTATAATTGTTCCCAAAGAACCAAAGGCAGTATTGCAATTCCTGGAGTTTGTTGTGAAAGATTTTTATGAATTTCTGCCAAACTTGTCATTATGTTAAAGTCCTTTCCTAGTTTTTTTTACATCTGTTGCTCACGTAAAAGAAACTTTTGAAATTAAAAGCTTAAAAAATGTTCTATCAATTTTGTGCAAAGATAACTGGATAAAGATGGCTATACTGTCTGGTAAATATTAATATGCAAAGAAAAAATTCAGTGAAGTCACTGCAAAGCTTAAAAACAGAAAAGGTTTATTATTCACAGGCAACAGACCACTTTATTACAATAGACCAGTTTGTGGGTATAAATATTTTCCTTTTTCAAAACTACTTAATATAATTTAAAAATATTAACCCCTTGCTTTTTTATACTATAACACTTATTTTATTTCTATTTTTCTTATTTATTACTGGCATGACTATATATTCAAAGTTTAATAGAAACTTTTCACTCTTTGCATTTCTTTTCTGGTTGTTATTATTTCATTTTGTGATTATTACTAAAACTAATTGTGTCATGTAAAAGGGGCAGAGAATCGTTAAAAAATGGTCATCCAGGGTGGCTTCTTCGCTCACAAGTCTGGCACCTCACTAAGGTTGTTGGCAACACCTGGGGCTGGCAGGGCACCTCTCTCCATGTGGCCTCACTGTGTGACTAACTTGCCAGGTAGTTCAGAGGAGGGAATTTAACATGGAGAACCAGCGAGGGATGCCAGCTGCCAAGCTGACACTAGGACCATACAGGGAGGGGCTGCTAGTGGGAGCAGGAACCATAGAAGAGATATATCCACACCGGTGAAGATGCTGCCCGAAGCAGACAGAAGGGAAGAAACACCCAGGCTTGTTTCTTCCTTCCACCTTCTAATCTCTCACAAGTGTCTCCCACTGGATGAACCTAGCTGGGAGCCACGTAGGTAAAGGGGCCTGGGATATGTAGTTTGTAGGGTTTGGCCCACCTGTGATACAGAGCAGAGAAAAGAAAGATCATGAAATGGATCGCATCGCAAAAGACAATGACTGGCATACAACACCAACATTCTGTTCTGCCCTAGCCAAAGGGTCAAGAGGTGCAAACATGGCTACTAGGATGGAAGGAGGTCATGGGATGGGCTAACACGTTTAAAAGGGCTAATTACATTACAATTTTTAAAAAGCATGGTGTATGGACTTCCCTGATGGCGCAGTGATTAAGAATCCACCTGCCAGAGGGAGGAACACTCCCAAACTCATTCTATGAGGCCACCATCACCTTGATACCAAAACCAGGCAAGGATGTCACAAAGAAAGAAAACTACAGGCCAATATCACTGATGAACATAGATGCAAAAATCCTCAACAAAATACTAGCAAACAGAATCCAACAGCACATTAAAAGGATCATACACCATGATCAAGTGGGGTTTATTCCAGGAATGCAAGGATTCTTCAATATACGCAAATCAATCAATGTGATACACCATATTAACAAACTGAAGAAGAAAAACCATATGATAATCTCAATAGATGCAGAGAAAGCTTTCGACAAAATTCAACACCCATTTATGATAAAAACCCTGCAGAAAGTAGGCATAGAGGGAACTTTCCTCAACATAATAAAGGCCATATATGACAAACCCACAGCCAACATCGTCCTCAATGGTGAAAAACTGAAACCATTTCCACTAAGATCAGGAACAAGACAAGGTTGCCCACTCTCACCACTCTTATTCAACATAGTTTTGGAAGTTTTAGCCACAGCAATCAGAGAAGAAAAGGAAATAAAAGGAATCCAAATTGGAAAAGAAGAAGTAAAGCTGTCACTGTTTGCAGATGACATGATACTATACATAGAGAATCCTAAAGATGCTACCAGAAAACTACTAGAGCTAATCAATGAATTTGGTAAAGTAGCAGGATACAAAATTAATGCACAGAAATCTTTGGCATTCCTGTACACTAATGATGAAAAATCTGAAAGTGAAGTCAAGGAAACACTCCCATTTACCATTGCAACAAAAAGAATAAAATATCTAGGAATAAACCTACCTAAGGAGACAAAAGACCTGTATGCAGAAAGACACTGATGAAAGAAATTAAAGATGATACAAATAGATGGAGAGATATACCATGCTCCTGGATTGGAAGAATCAATATTGTGAAAATGGCTCTACTACCCAAAGCAATCTACAGATTCAATGCAATCCCTATCAAACTACCACTGGCATTTTTCACAGAACTAGAACAAAAAATTTCAAAATTTGTTTGGAAAAACAAAAGACCCCGAATAGCCAAAGCAATCTTGAGAACGAAAAACAGAGCTGGAGGAATCAGGATCCCTGACTTCAGACTATACTACAAAGCTACAGTAATCAAGACAGTATGGTACTGGCACAAAAACAGAAAGATCAATGGAACAGGATAGAAAGCCCAGAGATAAACCCACACACATATGGTCAACTTATCTTTGATAAAGGAGGCAGGAATGTACAGTGGAGAAAGGACAGCCTCTTCAATAAGTGGTGCTGGGAAAACTGGACAGGGACATGTAAAAGTATGAGATTAGATCATTCCCTGACACCATACACAAAAATAAGCTCAAAATGGATTAAAGACCTAAATGTAAGGCCAGAAACTATCAAACTCTTAGAGGAAAACATAGGCAGAACACTCTATGACATAAATCACAGCAAGTTCCTTTTGGACCCACCTCCTAGAGAAATGGAACTAAAAACAAAGATAAACAAATGGGACCTAATGAAACTTCAAAGCTTTTGCACAGCAAAGGAAACCATAAACAAGACCAAAAGACAACCCTCAGAATGGGAGAAAATATTTGCAAATGAAGCAACTGACAAAGGATTAATCTCCAAAATTTATAAGCAGCTCCTGCAGCTCAATAGCAAAAAAACAACCCAATCCAAAAATGGGCAGAAGACTTAAATAGGCATTTCTCCAAAGAAGGTATACAGACTGCCAACAAACACATGAAAGAATGCTCAACATCATTAATCATTAGAGAAATGCAAATCAAAACTACAATGAGATATCATCTCACACCAGTCAGAATGGCCATCATCAAGAAATCTAGAAACAATAAATGCTGGAGAGGGTGTGGAGAAAAGGGAACACTCTTGCACTGCTGGTGGGAATGTGAATCGGTACAGCCACTATGGAGAACAGTATGGAGGTTCCTTAAAAAACTACAAATAGAACTACCATATGACCCAGCAATCCCACTACTAGGCATATACCCTGAGAAAACCATAATTCAAAAAGACATGTACCAAAATGTTCATAGCAGCTCTATTCACAATAGCCCGGAGATGGAAACAACCTAAGTGTCCATCATCGGATGAATGGATAAAGAAGATGTGGCACATATATACAATGGAATATTACTCAGCCATAAAAAGAAACGAAACTGAGCTATTTGTAATGAGGTGGATAGACCTAGAGTCTGTCATACAGAGTGAAGTAAATCAGAAAGAGAAAGACAAATACCGTATGCTAACACATATATATGGAATTTAAGAAAAAAAATGTCATGAAGAACCTTGAGGTAAAACAGGAATAAAGACACAGACCTACTTGAGAATGAACTTGAGGATATGGGGAGGGTGAAGGGTAAGCTGTGACAAAGCGAAAGAGAGGCATGGACATATATACAGTACCAAACGTAAGGTAGATAGATAGTGGGAAGCAGCCGCATAGCACAGGGAGATCGGCTCGGTGCTTTGTGACCGCCTGGAGGGGTGGGATGGGGAGGGTGGGAGGGAGGGAGACACAGGAGGGAAGGGATGTGGGAACAGATGTATATGTATGACTGATTCACTTTGTTATAAAGCAGAAACTAATTACAAAAAAAAGTTTAGGAAATTTTGTGAGTCCGTTGGGAAGCATATCATTAGTGAATATCAAATTATGTAAATTTACAATTAAATAAATTATATTAAAACCAAAAAAAAAAAAAGAATCCACCTGCCAGTGCAGAGGACACGAGTTCGAGCCCTGGTCCGGGAAGATCCCACATGCCGCGGAGCAACTAAGCCCGTGCACCACAGCTACTGAGCCTGCGCTCTAGAGCCCACAAGCCACAGCTACTGAGCCCACGTGCCACAACTACTGAGCCCACGTGCCACAACTACTGAAGCCTGCAGGCCTAGAGCCCATGCTCCGCAACAAGAGAAGCCACCGCAATGAGAAGCCTGTGCACCGGAATGAAGAGTAGCCCCCGCTCGCCGCAACTAGAGAAAGCCCACACGCAGCAATTAAGACCCAACACAGCCAAAAAAATAAATAAATAATAAATAAATGTTTTTAAAAAGCATGGTGTATTACAATACGCAACATGCTATCATTTAGGTTCAAATTGGAAAAAATGTAAATATTTAAATTGTCTTTATACATTATAGACTATCTCTGGAAGAGTAACACTAGTATTTCTGGGGAGGGGTTGAAATTTACTTTTCACTGTATGCCTTTTTAGATTTATTTAAAGTATGTACATGTTTCACTTTTTAAAAGACCATATGTATATTAATTGTGCTTTTTTATCTAGTAAAAGTAGGTTCTTATTTTTTGGTCATATAATGTGACCCTCTATTTTTTAATACAGTATTTACATTGGTTTGAGATATTTAAGGATGGCTGGAAAGAGCTGGCTTAGAACCACTTAAGAAATTGGTATACAATGTAAAAAAAATCAATACAGGTAAAGTGAATGCAATTCAGTTGTTGTATATAATAAATATTGTGTGAACACTAAGGCTTAGGCTGGGTGAAAGCTGAGGGTAAGCAAAGAAGATACGAGACAAAATGCAATACCAACATCCTGTTTCTTGATCAGGATGGTGGTTACATGAGTCTGTTCACTTTGTGAGAATTCATTGACCTATGTACACTTTTGTGCACTGTCTTAAGCACACAGAAAATGCTATGTCAAAATCTTTTTTATGCAAATGGTACTATTTTCCACTGTCTACTCTCATCTAGTTGGTTTTGAGGAGGTAGCAGGTGATAAGCAACGGGCAAGATGAGGGGGTCAAAGGAGTTTCAATTTGAGTTGGTCACAGCTGTTTTTAGCCAGACTCTCAATTTCAGAAATTGGGAGAATTTTCAGAGCTAAAAGAAATCTTTCTTCTTTTTTTAAACTGATCCTTTTCCTCTCAACACACACACGTACACTAACACACAAAACAAAACAAACAATAAACTGAAGGTGCTTCTTAGAGAAAATAACCTTCCTATGTGCTTGGAGACTTGATGATTCTTAGTGCCTTGGCAGTAGTTAGCACTGATAGCAGTTAATGCATATAACTGATGCATGTAACTACTGCCAACTTATACACTCATCTCTAAGTCCAGTATATGACCTTACAAGCCTTTAAGAAGACTCTCACCCCCTCACTTACATATGGTAGAACCAAACCCATCCCAGATCAATTTTCAAAACTAAATATATTTTGAAAATAATTTAATAGGTGACATCTAAAATAACAAAGTATGGCTGTTCTTTCTGATATTCAAGTCTATCTCCTTCTGGACTATTCAAGGTAGTATGGGGCAATGAGTAACACCAACGACAAGTAACCACATTTAGTTAGTAAACTTCAGTTTTTATCTCTGAAGAAAGACCTCTTGCCATTCTTATCTCTACCCCAACGATTAAACCTTTAGAGATAACATGTTTAAAATTGTTTAGCCTTTGGGCTTCCCTGGTGGCGCAGTGGTTGAGAGTCCGCCTGCCGATGTAGGGGACACGAGTTCGTGCCCCGGTCCGGGAAGATCCCACATGCCGCGGAGCGGCTGGGCCCGTGAGCCATGGCTGCTGAGCCTGCACGTCCGGAGCCTGTGCTCCGCAACGGGAGAGGCCACAACAGTGAGAGGCCCGCGTACCACAAAAAAAAAAAAAAAAAAAAAATTGAGGGAGTACTCAAAGATTAAAGAGGACATGACAAAAGGATACAAGAGCCAGACTGAAGGGGCTCCCACTGGCCAAATCAGAGGAAAGTTGAGCACTGAAATAAAGTATTATAGCATACTGATTAAAATAATAATCTATGAGTTCAGAGTGATACAAATAAATAAACAAATGGGGAAGAATGCAAGGTTCTTCCTTGCAGTAGAAAGACAACTGATAAATTATAGGAAGAATGATAGAATTAGAAAATCACCATTTGGCAATCATCCTAATATTGATTGAAGCAAGAAGCATTAGCTTTAGCAAGTGCTAAAACCAATAAGCAAAAGTTTTAGGAATAACAGAATACATACATATTCTCAGAGTATCTCCCCATAAAATAATGATTAATTACAAGGGGAAAATAGTAACTTTCCAGGGAGAAATGGTGGCCTTAACAAAGTTATCAAATACTAAAGCAAATCAACATGTGCCTCTTAATATGAAGCATTGAGAAGACAACATTTTTGCAGTATTTCTGCTCAAACCCATAATCTGAATCTAATCATTAGGAAACAACAGACTAACTCCATTTCAGAGATTTTACAATAACTAGCAAGTACTGCACATCATGGGTGTTCAATACATAGATAAAAAATGGAATTAATTAGCTTTTTAATTAGCTGATGTGCACATTTCCAGAGCACTATTTGCATAAGCTTTTATTTGAAAATTCAGGACATGGGAAGGCTCAGTGAAAGTTTAGTAGTTTCTGGAGCAGTTGTTCAAAGGAGGAATTGTTCCTGCAGATTAGCAGCCATTGTTCCGGCAATTTGATTTCTATCAGGAAGCCTAGAGAAGAACAGTTACGGAGAGAGGGGCGTGCAAGTGCCACCGTGGAAAATTCTCAGCCCTATAAGATCTCCTACAGGGCCTTTAAATGGAATTTTCAAGCCTTAACGTAATGAGAGTCAAACAGCGCTTCAAATTTTTTCTTTTTACTTTAATGCTAAATTAAAATTTTTTCCTGTTAAATTTCATTGATTCCACCAGTGGTGAAAAGTGGATGTAACATAAACTAATCTACTTCATACAAAGAAAAAAAAATTCTATGTATGTAAGAGGGAAACATTCCACATATTAAAGAATAATTTTCAAAAAAAGATAAAATCGTGACCCGAATACATATATAAAAATGAATACGTTAAAGATTTTATTTAACATTAATGAGAAAACGGGTAAGGTGTTAACACCAGTTCAAAGGACAATCCAAAGACCAGATGAGGAATATTAAATAAATGTGTAAGTGGAGGCAAAACTTTTTTCCGGCGGTGGTGAGGATGCCACTCCACTGGATAGAATTCATTTGCATTTGTATAAACAAGAATTAGTTTCCATCGCTACCGGTTATCTACAGCCTATAAAGTTGTAAAACGATTCCCATGGAATCAGATGCAGATAACTTGAAAGGATGCTGTGCAAAATTTCTTCCCCTACAACTGTTAACAGTTATTGTGTATCTCCAGACACAGAGTAGGCAGAGTCTTGATGACATTGGGAATATACTGGTCATAAGGCTAACTTCAATTCAATGAGCATGTGGCTAAGGGAATTTTTCCTTCCATCCACAGGTTATTTCAGGCAAATTAGATACTATACTTCTTTGGTTCACTACTTGATTCTGGGGGAGCCAGCTCTTAAAGGGCTCATGAACCGGACAAACTAATAAGCTACTCAGTGGCCACACAGCACGCCCATCAAGAGCCAGGGCAGCCTAAGTAAAACTGCACCTTCAAAAGGGCACCGTGCAGTCGGAGTGTGTATTTGACCCCTTTTTGCTAGTGGGGAGGAAATGGCTTCACAGGCGTACGCTATTCTTAAATGAATCGGAAACATCACCCAGACCTCTGCCTCTTCATCGTCCCCCCACCTGCACGAGGCTGGTGGGTTCTTTTGCTAGAAATAATTCTGCTAGAAATGATTCTTTCACGACCTTTAAAACCTCGTAGCTCAAGATCTGGAGTCGGAACTGGGTTTGGGTTAGGCTCCACCAACTACAAGCTTGTTTATTCTGGAAAAAAGAAAAAGAAAAAAGGCAATAATTGTGATTCCTAGCTGCCAGGGTTGCTCCGAGATTTAAAGAGATGAGGGCTGTGAAATATGCTTTGTAAGCTGTGAAGAGTTAGTACAAAGAACAAATCTGCTCCTCTTTTACGATGCCACGAGGCAAAGCTCTTCGGTGGAAAGATAAGAGACCTTAGCTCCTATCAAGCATCAGCGGAGTTTCCACGGAGCACTGCAGCAAGGGCTGCACGAGTTCTTCTCCGCTGGCTCCTCCCCCACCACACCGGCCCCGGTCCGGGTCAGAGGCGGCGGAGGCTCCAGCGCCGGGCCTCTCCTGCCCGCGGCCTGCTGGGGGTGAAATCCCGTGCCGGGGCGGGGCAGGCCCCGGCCGCCCAGTTCCTGATTCTATAAGCAGTGCCCGGGGCCCGGGGGCGCCACAGGCGCGGGCACCGCGGGCGGCGCAGGATGGGCCCGCGCAGCGCGGCGAGCCTGCCCCGAGGCCCCGGGCCACGGAGGCCGCTCCTCCCCGCCGTCCTTCCGCTGCTGCTGCTGCTGCTGCCGCCGGGCTCAAGCGCCGGGGCCGGCCGGCCGCCCCACCTCGTCTTCGTGCTGGCGGACGACCTGGGCTGGAACGACGTGGGCTTCCATGGCTCGGAAATCCGCACGCCGCACCTGGACGCGCTGGCGGCCGCCGGGGTGCTGCTAGACAACTACTACACGCAGCCGCTGTGCACGCCGTCGCGGAGCCAGCTGCTCACCGGCCGCTACCAGGTACGCAGCGCCCCCGGCGGCCCGCGAGCCTCTTAGAAGTGGGCCCCGAGCCCTGGGCGGGATCGGTTCCCCGAACCGGGTCCCAAAGAGACGGCTTCTGGCCCTAGCAGCGCTGTCCTTGCTTCTCTCAGGCCCGCAGCCCGCGGCGGCCTCTGCGCATGCCCGGCTCCAAGGCGCCTCTCTTCCCCCGGCGCCCCACCTCTCCGGGTGGTGTTTCTGTCTTCCGTTTTCAAAAGATCGGGGTGAAGGGGTTTCTGGGCAATGCCAGATGCGGGGCACTGCGAGTCAGTGGGCTGAAGGTCCGAATGGACTTTGCCGAGCGGTCTTGAAGCGGGAGGATGGAGAGCGAGCAGGCGGGGCACCCAGGAGTGAAGCGGAGAGAGATGGGGAGCCAGGAAAGCTGGGTGGTGAGGAGCGTTAAAACGAAGGAGAGCCCGCGGTGGGTGCGCTTTTGGTTTCTGTAAACCCAGCGGTCAGAGGTTAGGACTGCCCGACCAAATATTTATTTTTCCAAGTTCTCAGCAGCCCTGGAGTGAAAACCAACTTGATTTTTCTTGGGCTGCTGACTTTCCCTTCAGATGTAACCTGTATTGAACGCCTCTGAGCATCTTCATTATCTCTTTTAAAACTTCTCTGTAGTTAACAGAGTAAAGTATATTTGTAGAGAGCACCCATACATTAGATAACGAAGAATATCAAGAACATTTGTATAGTGCTTTACTGTTTTTAAAGTTAATTCTTGAAACAGCCTGTGAGGTAGCTGTTATTTTTAATCCCCTTTTACACATTAGGCAGTAAACCTGTAGAGGTTCAATGACATATTAAGAATTATTAATTGAAAAAAGTGCACAATGTAAGAGCTGTGAATTAAATTTTATTTGGAGCAAAATGAGGGCTATAGCCTGGGAGACAGCATTTCAGATAGCTCTGAGAAACTGCTCCAAAGAGGTAGGGGGGAAGGTCAGTGTTATATATGATGTTAGTGAAGGGGGTGCGTGCAGTCAAGCACACGTTTTGGCGGAGGCTTGCTGCTAGTCACGAGGAGCAGATGTCACTGTTAATGATTTTAGTGCTTTTCTAGATATGAGGAGGTGTAAGAATTGGGCTGATAAAACCTTCTCCTGAAAATATCTAACTATCTGAAGGCCTGTCCTGCCAGTTTTTCCCAGAGCACAGAGTGCCTTGCTCCTGATCTCCACCCTGAGCTCCTTTCGGAGGGGGGTTGAAGGTCAGCGGCTGCAGTGGCCAGTGACTTAGTCCTTGTGGAGGCAGATGGCAAGTGCCAGTTTTTAGTTGGCAGTATCACACAGCTAGAAAGTGGTAAACTGGGTTTTGTGCCTTTCCTGCATCCACTAGTCATCTCAGGCCGCTAAAATTGGACTCTTTTTTTTTCTTAATCTGAATAAGATTGACATTTTGTGATTATGACCATGTTAAATATACAATAAACAGGTAGTTTGTATGCACTGTTTATTCAACAGCCATGCTTTGGGCCCTTACTGTGAAAGTCACAGGGATGTGCCTGAACCTTGCCCTCCCAAATCTGTGTTCATGTAGCCTTTCAGATCAACCCTAGCCTCATGTTGTCCTGAGATCAAGGCAAGGGAGGGTTCACTTGCAATAAAGATTTGCACAGTGGTCTGAAGACTTTTAGAAACAGAAATGATAGAGTTTTACTACGGACTGAAAAGTAAGTCAAGGTTTGCAGTGGAGGTAAAGGATGGTTCCCTTCACCATCAGCCCTGAGTACTTTCCGCAATTCTAACTGGCTGCTACTTGGAATCAGGAATCTCTGCTCTGATGCAAATGTCACACTGGACACTTTGTAGGAGTAAAAGAGCATCTGAATAAAGAAGGGAAAGGAGGGAAGACAGGGTCTGCCCAAATGGTTCTGCATTTGATCTGAAGTAAGAGAACTGAACTCAAATTGCAGAAGAATGGGAGGGCCATTCATTTCTCCAACTTCCTCCCTTCCAACAGTCTTGAACAGGAAAGCAAATACCACACTTAAAAAACTTGTTCAGACTGCTTTTGCCTCCGAACATCCTCCCTGATCAGTCATCAACATTCCATCTTGGGAAGAAACAAAACAAAACAAAAAAAACCCCAAGTATTTAGAGTACCCTGAGGTTAAGAAGTGAAGGAAAGGTAGAGGCTGCTTATCCAAAAGTGTTTAGAGGCCAATCAGTGTAGCAAGCTAGCCTCCCCAAACATTTTGCTTGGCTTTTCTCCCCTGTTCTGTTTGAGTTCAAGAGACTCAATTAGGGCCTCCCTGGTGGCGCAGTGGTTGAGAGTCCGCCTGCCGATGCAGGGGATACGGGTTCGTGCCCCGGTCTGGGAGGATCCCATATGCCGTGGAGCGGCTGGGCCCGTGAGCCATGGCTGCTGAGCCTGCGCATCCGGAGCCTGTGCTCCGCAACGGGAGAGGCCACAACAGTGAGAGGCCCGCGTACCACAAAAAAAAAAAAAAAAAAAAAAAAAAAGAGACTCAATTAGAAATTATCTTTGGTTAGCAACCATCCTCTTTTAAAAGAGTCAGTATTTCTGGGAGAGCCAAGGAGCCTCACTGGCCTCAGATACTATATTCTGGTACCATTCTAAGCATTTTACATGTATTAGTTAATTTAACTCTTACAGCAACCCGATGAAGTAGGTACTACTATTATCATCCCTATCTGCTAACAAAGAAACTGAGGAAGGGGTTAAGAAACTTGCCCAGGGTCACAGGGCTGGTAAGTTGTGAATCAGGATTTGAACCAGGCAGTAGCTCTATAACCACTACACTACATTGCCTACTCAGAATTGTTAAAAACATCATCGCAAGACCTGCTTCAGATTTACTAGCTAATCTCTCTTATTTTTTGACATATAGGTCATTCCTAAACATCTTGATGAAAAAAATTAACCCATTAGATTTCAAGTTAGGAATTCCTTATGTTAAATGTACAGTGAAAATGGGGAGAGAGGTTTCATTTCAAAATGAGTCATGTGCATAATTTTAGACAATAAAATGAGGAAATTTGTTGACTATTTCAAAATTAGGTACTTGAAAGAACTGCTTAATAGTCATATCTGTGAACCTAACAATCATGCTTTAATAGAGGTGCCACCTTCCTTAATCATCTAACTTTAGATTAGAAAAGCGCAAAGTGATAAACAGGTTTTGACTGATTGAACTTTGTATTCCCAATATATGCTGAATTTTAGGATTTTAGCTTATAAGAGTATTTAGTGAAGAGGACCAGTTAAGAGTTGTGAGATGTGGGTTTCAGTCTTTGCCATGTCAGCCTTCAGACTCTGACCTCGAAGGACATCATTTTCCACGTCTGTAAAATACGGGAGTTGGGCTGAACTCTAAGGCTCTTTCTAGCTGTAAATTTTTTTGACTCTATGGCTCCTGTGTCCACTAGAGCAAGTTTCTAACTTGGCAAAAGCACATTATCTACCCACTATCTCCATCTACTGGTAGAAAGAGAGATTAATCTTGCCCGACACTGCCTTACAAGTTGCAGGAGCTGCTTGCTGCCCGGCTAGGAACTTGTTTAAAAAGGAACGTGAATTCAACCTTTTATATTGAGACATTTAATTGTTCCAAACCCTCACATTTGAACCTTTTAAAACTTGTATACTTTGGTGAAAAATTCATAGAGTTTAGATGGAGGGGAGAGGGAGATTGATCAGCAGATGACCTAAGTAGTTACTGGTAATCCAGGAACTAAAATTCAGGTTTCTATATACTTAAGTTAGTTTTCTTCCCACAGCCTTATGACTCATTCATTCACTATTTAAAAAATATTTTATAAAATCTATATTTTATTTACATTTTGAATAGGAAATCCATTCACATGGTTTAAAAACTCAAAAGTTTCAAAAATCTCTCCCTATACACAGGTGTGCACACACACACACACACACATTCTGTTCCTTAGGCATACAGTTACCTATCTTTGGAGGCAAACAACACTATGTAAATTGTATATATCCCTCCAAAAGTATTTTATGTATATACAAGCAAATATATATGTAGATATTCCTCCCTCTCCTTTGATTTGAATTGTAGCATATTCTTTTTTGGGGGGGTTCTTTTTTTTTCAATTTCAATGATATGTAATTGACATACAGCACTGTGTAAGTTTAAGGTGTACAGCATAATGACTTGATGAACAGGCACCATGAAATGATTACCACAATAAGTTTAGTGAACATCCATCATCTCATAAAAAAGAAAAGAAAAAATTTTTTCCTATGATGAGAACACTTAGGGTTCACTCTTCTAACAAGTGAACTCTCATATATAACATGCAGCAGTGTTAATTGTATTTATCATGTTGTACATTACTTCCTTAGTATTTATTTATCTTATAACTGGAAGTTTGTACCTTTTGACTGCCTTCATCCAATCTATCCTCCCCCCCACCTCTGCTAACCACAAGTCTGATCTCTATCTCTGTGTATGTTTGTTTGTTGGAGTATAACTGACCTATAACACTATGTTAGTTCCTAGTATACAGCATAGTGATTCCCTATTTCTACAAATTCCAAAATGATCAGAATGGTAGCATACTCTTCACAATGTTTTGTACCTCATTTTTTTAACTTAACATTTGAAATAATTTCATATTGTTACATAAAGAGCATCCTCATTAGTTTTTATGGCTGTATAATATTTTGTTAGATGGATATATCATAATTTATTTAACTAGTCACATAATGATGGACATCCAGGTTGTTTCCAGCCTTTTGATATATCAGAGGATGCTGAAGTCAATACCTTGTACCTATGTCATTTTGCACATGTTTGAATATATATCTGTAGGGTAAATTCTTAGAAAAGGAATTTTCTGGGTTTAAGTGTAGAGGCATTTGTAATTTTGATAAATATTGCAAAATTGTACTTCAGTAGGTTGTATCAGTCTACATTCTTACCAGCAATATATGATATGCTTATTTCCCTATATATGTATTTTTAAGTTATATTTCACATGCCATAAGATTAATCATTTTAAATATATAAGTCATTGGTTTTTCATATATCCACAAGGTGGTGCAACCATCACCACTGTCTAGTTTCAGAACACTTCCGTCACCCCAGATGAAACCCATTAGCAGTTCCTCCCCATTCTCCTCTTGCCCTAGTTCCTGGCAGCCACTGATCTACTTTCTATCTCTATGGATTTGCCTATTTTGGACATTTCATATAAAATGGACTCATACAATAGATGTCCTTTCATCCATGTTGTAATATGTATTATTCCTTTTCATGGCTGAATAATATCCCATTGTGTGAATATACCAACATTTTATTTATCCATTCATCAGTTGATGGACATTGGATTGTTCCATTTTTTGTCTATTATGAATAATGCCACTGTGAACATCCATGTAGAAGTTTTGTATGAACATATATATGTTTTTCTGTTTTCTAGGGTATATACTTAGGAGTAGAATGCTAGATCATATGGCAGCTCTATGTTTAACTTTTTGAGGGACTGCCAAACTGTTTCCATAGCAACTGTACCATTTTGCATTCCCACCAACAATGTATGTGGGTTCTAATTTCCCCACCTCCTTGCCCACACTTTGTATATTCTGGATACTAAATCCTTTTCAGATATAT
The DNA here is from genome assembly GCF_949752795.1 of Hyperoodon ampullatus. NCBI lineage: Eukaryota > Metazoa > Chordata > Mammalia > Artiodactyla > Ziphiidae > Hyperoodon > Hyperoodon ampullatus. Next base: position 113,269,626 of record NC_136917.1, read on the forward strand.
GATTTGTGAGTATTTTTATCCTTATGTTCATCCTATGCCAGTACTACATTGTCTTTGTTAGGACAAAGTTGGGACAGTTGTGTAAGAGTACAAACTTGCAACGCATAGCAAATAAGACTTAGAGATCTAATGCACAGCATAGTGAATACAGACAATAATATTGTATTATAACCATTGAACTTGCTAGGAAACTGGAACTTAATGATTCCAACCTGTAAAAGAAAGGATAATTATATAATATGATAGAAGTGCTAATTATCACTACAATGGCAATCCTATCATAATGTATAAATGTATCAAATTAACATGTGGTACACCTTAAATTTATACAATGTTTTACATCAAATATATTTCAATAAAAAACACACACATCCTAAGCCAGGGATTGTGAGTTCGTGTCCCACCTGGGGTACCAAAAAAATTAAAAATACATATAATAAAGATGTTTATAAGAGTGGGAGAATAAATAAAAATCCTTCAGCTTTTCTAATAGAATTTGTATACCCCTTTTAGTTCAAACAAAAGACTTAAAAATACTGAATTTCCTTATTCTTACAAATTGACTTTATTCAGCACAAAATGTTCATTACACCTCTGCACTCCTAGTTCACATTTTAAGCGTAGTTGTCTGTTCTCAGGTTTGGCTTCTCCATGAGATTGCTTCACTTGTCTCTGACCTGGAGAAGCACCTGGTGTTGAGCAAGTAAATGACTGAATGTGCTAAGCACTTTAACACCTGTGCGTTTCCTGAAAGAGCTCACTGTCTTAACTGCTTAGGGTTGACAGGTCATTTCTAGCACCCTGGCTTCCTTTTTAAGAAATTTAAAAGGTGAAAGGGTAACAAAACTGGTAGGCCTTAGTAGAAACACTTCCTTCTGGGAAAAAAAAAGAGTAAAGTAACTTTGGTCCTCACCTGGGAACATTCTTACCTTGGGACCTGAGGGGGCCACTCCACCAGAACTCTGAAACCTTGGCAGAGGATAGAAGCAATGAAAGATGACGCCAAGGTTTCATTCTTAAGGGACCCACGCCACATTTCTCTTAATCACATTGATAAACGGACAAGACACTTTCACGCCTTTTCACTCACACCTGAAGCAGAACCTTGAACAGGAAATCTAGGAAGGAGGCTGTGCGGGAGCACTGTGGGTAATTTTTGACTTTTGCTTCAAGTTTGCTTGAAGGATGTGAGCAGGGAAAACCCACGGCTGCAGGCAGAATAGGGCATTGCATACTGTGGCGTGAAGGAGGAAGCAGTTCTGCCTGGGGTTGCCCTCACCTCCCTGCTGCTTTTTCTCATTGCCTTCAGTATCCTGCCTGCCCATTCTTTATCAGCCCTCCAAGTGCTTGCCCCTCTGTGTCTCTTGTCCCTGGTTACCTCTCCCTGGACTCTAAGATTAGAAGTGGGGCAAAGAGGAGTCAAGAGTTGGAAGAAAGGGGTGAGTCTTGGGGAAAGATGTAGTCATTAGGAGTGTTCATACGACTTCCTGGCAAAGGCATCCAAGGAGTGAGTGTAAGAGGAGCATGTAGTCCAGAGGCCATAGGTGCCTCCAAAGATAAAGAACTTGCTAGTCTTTATTCCTGTGCTCATTTAAGAGGAGAAGTAAAGGATGCATCAGCTCCATACTGATAAGCAAGATGGCCACCTGCTAAAACACATCCGGGTTTTAACGCAGAGAACCCTGGAGATGACTTGCTCTAATGGGTCTTCTGTTTTGCTGAAGCCAGGTGTCCTTCCTAAGCCTAGCCAGAGCCCAGGAGCATTTTCCCAAAACGGAAGGGGCAGCTGGAGGCCTTAGTCTGCAAGTGTTGAAGATACTAAAAAAAAAAAAAAAAAAAAAAAAATCTGATCTTTACCTTTTTACTTCCCAAGTAACTGGAAAAGAGGAAATAAGTTTGGGGTTGAGTGGAATATGACCCATTGACTTATGGGATTTTTTGGTTGATTGACATGTGAGGTTTATTATTCTAAGAATCACTTTGAGCATAAGCTGTTACTGTCTGGTAACTCTGTTTTTGTTCCCTTAAGCATATCACTTTTCTAAAAAGTCTTTTTCCTCCCTTTTCATTTTGGGCTTTTGGTTGGATTTATAATTTAAACAGAGGAAGGCACTAAAACAGTTTTTGCCTTGTTTATTCCTTTTACAAACAACATCCCTTGGTGGTTTAGTCAGATTTACACTCTTTGCTACTCAACACCAAAATAAATAGACCTTTAAAACTGCTAATGATACCAGCCAGTTCTGCAGCCTGAGTTCTGAAGGACCAGGCCAGATGGCAAAGCCAGGCCCCTAACACACATAATGTATGTTCTGTAGCTCTTGGCTTCAGCAGCATGGGCAGCTGACGGCTTTTTAGAAGGCTTAGGGGGAAGGGAGCAGATTCCCCACTATCCATTTGTTCTGTGGGGCATCTCCAGGAATAAACCCTAAGGTGGCCTGAGTGGTACTTGACCATGTTTAAAACCTGTAGTGTTCTGGCCCAGGCCCAGGCTGGCAGTTCCAAACTCCTGGCCAGCCACCAGCATGTTCTGTGATTGTGTTCCCATCATGAAGCTTCCCTCTAGGCTCTCTGGTGTATAAAGTGGAATAGTAGAGCTGCCTGTTTTTCTGGTTTTTCAAGTATTGCAGCAGGAGGTATTACACAAATACATGGTTGCAATGAGTTCATCTTGCACAGGTCAGACTGACAGGATAGAATCTTCCTCTGTTCACCTGGATGTTACCTCAACACTATTGAGATTTGGAGAGAAATAGCATCCATTGCCACATATGTAGCAGTGGGTCACCTGGCCCCTGGGAGAGTTTATTGTAAGTGTAGCTGAAATAAAGAGGTTCTGATGTGGGAACCATCTTCCTCCTCCCCCATCCAGGAGAGTGGGTTTTTCTTTTATGCTCATGAGACCACTCTGATAGTATATTCCAGGTCTGCAGGGGACAGAATAACTTACAGGATCAAATGAATTTTTACATGCAACAAACCATGTAAACAAAGATTTCTCATCAGTTATCTCATAGAAAGAACTCAGAGACAAGCCAGGTCCTTTACTGAATTTGTAGACCCTTTGCCTTTGTGGAGGGAATCCTTGACAGTCAAGTAAAATCTTAGGAGAAGCTGTTTTTCAAAGATGTGGTTTAGTGAAGAAGAGATAGCTACATGTGGAAGAAAGAGAGTAGCCCCTTTGGACTTTCATATATTATCTATAGGACCTCTCCATTCAACACCTACTCTCCAAACACTGAAGACGGGTGTTAGAATGAAATTGTTTTAGATGCTGTTGGGTTGCCAAAGTGATGCTTATTTTTTCTTTTGATTCTTCTTGGTGCCTTGTTATCATCCTTTCCCATGAAGCATGGTGTGGCTCTCCAGTTCTGTGCTAAACTCAAGTGCTGGGTTGCAATCAGCTCTGCATTCATTCGCCTGTTTACTGCTTCTCTACACACTACAGTTTCCTTACTTCAAACAGTGTTTGAACAGACCAAAAACACATTTTTGGCCATCATCCAGACTTTGGCTTCCCCTCCCCCGGTAAGGCCATAAAAATGTTCTGTCGAATAAATTCTCAGCAACTGAAAAGTATGTTCCCTACTCTGTGTGATTGCAGGTAATAGAGGCAGGCTTCAGCTGACCACCTGGTGTGGTGCCCCTGTGGCCTCGGAAAAGTGAATCACACAGCATCCCTTGGCAGTGCTTTAGAGTGATCGGAGATCATTCTCTGCATGTGATGGATGAGCTTTCCATTTAAAGAAATTTGCACATAACGTTTATTTCCACTGGGTCTTTTGAACTCCATGAAATATTATCCTTCTTTATCCTCTGCTGTTTCCAATTAGTATATATTATGAAGTTTTTTGAACCCAGGATTAATTTTCTATTGAGTAAACTTCTAGCGTTAACCGTGGACAGAATCCTTCTATTATGTGAGGGATGTGGGTGTGTGTGCGTGTGTATGTTTAGAAAGCAATGTTTCCCTTTCCCAGCTTGGGTATTGTAACATCCTTATTATTCAGGGTCCCAGCTGGGAAAAGATGGCACATTCAAATTAGGATAATTTAGGGAGGGTTTATTTGCAAAGGGACTATTTGAAAAGGTATGAATGTGTGGGGGAAACACAAGGCATAGTGTATAACCCACTGGAGCTGTTACTACCCCTAGACCAGGGGGAAGAAAGGAAAGAAGAGTGACCAGAACTTAGAAACAGAGTCCTGTAAAGAAGGCCACCTTTGGGATGGCCTGCAGGATACGGACAGCCTGGCAGCTCAGGGCCACTCACCTCTTCACTCCTTCCAATCCCATTCTGGGCTCCCCATTGGCTGAACCCAGTCAGAACCAGAAGGTGCAAGAGCCCTTTGATTTGGCCCCAGTAGGTCAACTTCCCAGGCTGGAGACAGGACAGAAGGCAGATTGGGGATTTGGAGGGCAAATGAAGGGCATGTGGCATATATCCCAATGAAGGTGTCCAGTTATTTCTAGGCAAGGTATAAAAATCTAAATAGAAAACTTAAACTCACTTTTATTTTTAAACAGCTTTATTGAGGTATAATTGACATGCAATAAACTACACATATTTCAAGTATAAAATTTGATAAGTTTTGATATGTACATGCCTGTGAAGCCGTTACCACATAATCAAGATAGCGAACATATTATCACCTTCAAAATAAACCCACTTTAATTTAACATTTAAGATATTCCACATGGTTCTTTTAGGAGGGCATGGAAAGGTATCATGAAATCAAGCAACAGCAGGGACAATTCCAAAGGTATTGGTTCTGGACAGACACACAAAAAAATGAAATTCAGGACAATGTCAAAGCTTATGAGAAAACTATTTAATAGTAAGTAGCTTATGATAAATTGAAAAGATGGTGAGTTTGAAGGGTTTTTGTTTTGTTTTTGTGTTTACTTTGTATCTGTTTATTGCCATGAATTTAAAACAAAACGAGGCAAAAATCTGTCTGGTTTGAGTAGTCAGTATTTGAATCTGAGAAAATCAGTGCTAAATCAGTATTTAATAGCACCAGCAGAACTACAGATTAGAACCAGCATACATGTCATTTGATGTTCATATGCACCACATCCCACTCCAGGGGGCAGGCCCAGGCTTAGGTGCATGTTCTGTATAATGCCACCCCATCACCTCAAGAAAGTGTATTGAAATGTAGGTGAGAGGGCGTGATGTGTTATTGATGACAATGCTTACAGTATTACCATGACAGTTGCTGAGTGTTTAGTGTACGGTTAGTGAAAGAGCTGGGATGCGATTTAATTCTCTGAGCTTCGGGCTATCATGCTTTCAATTATAAAAGCAAGTAAATCATTTACAAACACATTTTGTTTTTACCATTTATCAATAATTGCTTGCTACCCACCTGACAGCTGATGGAGGCGCCAGAGAGTCATGGCTGGATTGAGAACTGGCACTGTCAACCCTTGGTGTCCCCAGAGCCCCATTTATTCTAGGGAAATCAGGAGTGCCCAGTGAGTGCTAGGGAAAGCTGGTGTCGGTGAAGAATTAAGTGTGAGACTCCACCCCGCTTCCTACAGAGGAGAGCACCTCCCTGGCTAAGCAAGGACGAGGGATTGGGGGGTGGGGGGAGAGGGGTAACATTGTAGGGAAGGGAGGGTCTGGATAGGCAATGAGGGAAGCCACCAGGCACCCCTCTTGTGCACCAGCAGTGGGTGCAGTATCATCCCTCAGCACAGGAGCTGTGACAAGGCCCACACCGGTTTCCATGTGGCCTTCGAACTTACCTAGCAAGTTCAGGGCCTTTGCATTCTTATTCCTTATGCCTAGATTGCTCTGCCCCAAAGTTTTGCAAGGCTCTCTCTTACTCTGTTATTTCATTCAGATTTCTGCTCAAGTATCTCCTCCTCAAAGAAGCTTGCTTTTGCCATCCTCTCTAAAGAGTCACCTGCCACTATCTCTCTCTCTATTTTCCTCATAACAATGATGACTGTCAGACATAACATCCTTCTCAAACTTTTTGGTTTTAGGACCTCTGTACATGCTTAAAAAGTGAAGACCCCATAGAGCATACGTTTGTGTGGTTATACCTTTCAAAATTTACTATGTCCGAAATTAAAATAGAAATTTTAAAATATTTTTATTCATTGAAAAACAGCAGTAATAATTCCATTACATATTAATGTAAATAACTTGGGGAAAATGACTGTATTTTTCAAAACAAGAGAATTACACGAGAAGAATGACATTGTTTTATATTTTTTTACTTTAATTTTTCTTATACAGCAGGTTCTTCTTAGTTATCTATTTTATACACATCAGTGTATACATGTCAATCCCAATCTCCCAATTCATCACACCCACCTCACCCTGCTTTCCCCCCTTGGTGTCCATATGTTTGTTCTCTACATCTGTGTCTCTATTTCTGCCTTGCAAACTGGTTCGTATGTACCATTTTTCTAGGTTCCACATATATGCGGTAATATACAATATTTGTTTTTCTCTTTCTGACTTACTTCACTCTTACTTCACAGTCTCTAGGTCCATCCATGTCTCTATAAATGACCCAATTTCATTCCTTTTTGTGGCTGAGTAATATTCCATTGTATATATGTACCACATTTTCTTTATCCATTCATCTGTCAGTGGGCATTTAAGTTGCTTCCATGTCCTGGCTATTGTAAATAGTGCTGCAATAAACATTGGGGTACATGTGTCTTTTTGAATTATGGTTTTCTCTGGGTATATGTCCAGTAGTGGGATTGCTGGGTCATATGGTAATTCTATTTTTAGTTTTTTAAAGACCCTCCATACTGTTCTCCATAGTGGCTGTATCAATTTATATTCCCAGCAACAGTGCAAGAGGGTTCCCTTTTCTCCACACCGTCCCCAGCGTTTGTTGTTTGTGGATTTTCTGCTGATGCCCATTCTAACCAGTATGAGGTGATACCTCATTGTAGTTTTGATGTGCATTTCGCTAATACTTAGTGATGTTGAGCAGCTTTTCATGTGCCTCGTGGCCATCTGTATGTCTTCTTTGGAGACATGTCTGGTTAGGTCTTCTGCCCTTTCTTTTCTTTTTCTTTTTTTTTTTTTTTTTGCGGTACACGGGCCTCTCACTGTTGTGTCCTCTCCCGTTGCGGAGCACAGGCTCCGGATGCGCAGGCTCAGCTGCCATGGCTCATGGGCCTAGCTGCTCCGCGGTATGTGGGATCTTCCCAGACCGGGGCACGAACCCGTGTCCCCTGCATTGGCAGGCGGACTCTCAACCACTGCGCCACCAGGGAAGCCCTGCCCATTTTTTGATTGAGTTGTTTGTTTTTTTAATTGAGCTGCATGAGCTGTTTATATATTTTGGAGATTAATCCTTTGTCCGTTGATTTGTTTGCAAATATTTTCTCCCATTTTGAGGGCTATCTTTTCGTCTTGTTTACAGTTTCCTTTGCTGTGCAAAAGCTTTGAAATTTCATTAGGTCCCATTTGTTTATTTTTATTTTTATTTCCATTACTCTAGGAGGTGGGTCAAAAAAGATCTTACTCTGATTTATGTCAAAGAGTGTTTTTCCTATGTTTTCCTCTAAGAGTTTTATAGTGTCCAGTCTTACATTTAGGTCTTTAATCCACTTTGAGTTTATTTTTGTGTATGGTGTTAGGGAGTGTTCTAATTTCATTCTTTTACATGTAGCTGTCCAGTTTTCCCAGCACCACTTATTGAAGAGACTGTCTTCTCCATTGTATATCCTTGCCTCCTTTGTCATAGATTAGTTGACCATAGGTGCATGAGTTTATCTCTGGGTTTTCTATCCTGTTCCATTGATCTATATTTCTGTTTTTGTGCCAGTACCATATTCTCTTGATTACTGTAGCTTTGTAATATAGTCTGAAGTCAGGGAGTCTGATTCCTCCAGGTCTGTGTTTTTCCCTTGAGATTGCTTTGTCTATTTGGGGTCTTTTGTATCTCCACACAAATTTTAAGATTTTTTGTTCTAGTTCTGTAAAAAATGCCATTGGTAATTTGATAGGGGTTGCAGTAAATCTGTAGATTGCTTTGGGTAGTATAGTCATTTTCACAATATTGATTGTTCCAATCCAAGAACATGGTATTTCTCTTCATCTGTTTGTGTCATCTTTGACTTCTTTCATCAGTGTCTAATACTTTTCTGAGTACAGGTCTTCTACTTCCTTAGGTAGGTTTATTCCTAGGTGTTTTATACTTTTTGTTGCAGTGGTGAATGGGATTGTTTCCTTAATTTGTCTTTCTGATCTTTTGTTGTTAGTGTATAGTAATGGAAGAGATTTCTGTGCGTTAATTTTGTATCCTGCAACTTTACCAAATTCATTGATTAGCTCTAGTAATTTTCTCATGGCATCTTTAGGATTATCTATGTATACTATCAAGTCATCTGGAAACAGTGACAGTTTTACTTCTTCTTTTCCAGTTTGTATTCCTTTTCTTTCTTTTTCTTCTCTGATTGCTGTGGCTAGGACTTCCAAAACTATGTTGAATAACAGTGGCGAGAGTGGACATCCTTGTCTTCTTGCTGATCTTCAAGGGAATGCTTTCAGTTTTTCACCATTGAGAATGATGCTTGCTGTGGGTTTGTCGTATATGGCCTTTATTATGTTGAGGTAGGTCCCCTCTACGCCCACTTTCTGGAGAGTTTTTATTCTAAATAGGTGTTGAATTTTGTCAAAAGCTTTTACTGCTTCTATTGAGATGATCGTATGGTTTTTAGTCTTTAATTTGTTAATATGGTGTATCACATTGATTGATTTGCATATATTGAAGAACCCTTGCATCCCTGGGATAAATCCCACTTGATCATGGTGTATGATACTTTTGATGCATTATTGGATTCTGTTTGCTAGTACTCTTGAGGATTTTTACGTCTATATTCATCAGTGATATTGGTCTGTAATTTTCTTTTTTTGTAGTATCTTTGTCCGGTTTTGGTATCAGGGTGATGGTGGCCTCATACAATGAGTTTGGGAGTGTTCCTTCCTCTGCAATTTTTGGAAGACTTTGAGAAGGATGGGTGTTATCTCTTCTCTAAATGTTTGATAGAATTCACCTGTGAAGCCATCTGGTCCTGGACTTTTGTTTGTTGGAAGATTTTTTTTTTTTTTCACAGTATGTGGGCCTCTCACTGTTGTGGCCTCTCCCGTTGCGGAGCACAGGCTCCGGACGTGCAGGCTCAGCGGCCATGGCCGACGGGCCCAGCCTCTCCATGGCATGTGGGATCCTCCCGGACCGGGGCACGAACCCGTGTCCCCTGCATCAGCAGGCGGACTCTCAACCACTGCACCACCAGGGAAGCCCTGTTGGAAGATTTTTAATCACAGTTTCAATTTCATTACTTGTGATTGGTGTGTTCATATTTTCTATTTCTTCCTGGTTCAGTCTCAGAAGGTTGTGTTTTTCTAAGAATTTGTCTGTTTCTTCCAGGTTATCCATTTTATTGGCATAGAGTTGCCTGTAGTAGTCTCTTATGATGCTTTGTATTTCTGTGAAGTCCATTGTAACTTCTCTTTTTTTATTTTTAATTTTAGTGATTTGAGTCCTCTCCCTCTTTTTCTTGTTGAGTCTGGCTAAAGGTTTACCAATTTTGTTTATCTTTTCAAAGAACCAGCTTTTAGTTTTATTGATCTTTACTGTTGTTTTCTTTGTTTCTATCTCCTTTATTTCTGCTCTGATCTTTATGATTTCTTTCCTTCTGCTAACTTTCGGTTTTCTTTGGTCTTCTTTCTCTACTTCCTTTATGTGTAAAGTTGGATTGTTTATTGGAGATTTTTCTTGTTTATTGAGGTAGGATTGTATTGCTCTAGATTTCCCTCTTAGAACTGCTTTTGTTGCATCCCGTAAGGTTTGGATCGTCGTGTTTTCGTTGTCATTTGTCTCTAGGTATTTTTTTAATTTCCTCAGCCATCTCTTGGTTATTTAGTAACGCATTGTTTAGCCTCCATGTGTTTGGTTTTTTTACGTTTTTTACCCTGTAATTGATTTCCAATCTCACAGTGTTGTGGTCAGAAAAGATGCTTGATATGATTTCAATTTTCTTAAATTTCCCAAGGCTTGATTTGTGACCCAAGACGTGATCTGTCCTGGGGAATGTTCCATGTGCACTTGAGAAGAAAGTGTAATCAGCTGTTTTTGGATGGATTGTCCAATAAATGTCAATTAAATCTACCTTGTCTATTGTGTCATTTAAAGCTTTTGTTTCCTTATTAATATTCTGTCTGGATGACCTGTCCATTGGTGTAAGTGAGATGTTAAAGTCCCCCACTATTATTGTGTTACTGTCACTTTCCTGTTTTATAGCTGTTAGCAGTTGCCTTATGTATTGAGGTGCTCCTATGTTGGGTGCATATATATTTATAATTGTTATATCTTCTTCTTGGATTGATCCCTTGATCATTGTGTAGTGTCGTTCCTTGTCTCTTGTAACATTCTTTATTTTAAAGTCCTTTTTATCTGATATGAGTATTGCTACTCTAGCTTTCTTTTGATTTCCATTTGCATGGATTATCTTTTTCCATCCCCTCACTTTCAATCTGTATGTGCCCCTAGGTCTGAAGTGGGTCTCTTGTAGACAGCATATATATGGGTCTTGTTTTTGTATCCATTCAGCGAGCCTGTGTCTTTTTGTTGGAACATTTAATCCATTCACATTTAAGGTAATTATCAATTTGTATGTTCCTATTACCACTTTCATAATTGTTTTGTGTTTGTTTTTGTAGGTCCTTTTCTTCTTTTGTGTTTCCCACTTAGAGAAGTTCCTTTAGCATTTGTTGTAGAGCTGGTTTGGTGGTGCTGAATTCTCTTAGCTTTTGCTTGTCTGTAAAGCTTTTGATTTCTCCATCAAATCTGAATGAGATCCTTGCCGGGTAGAGTAATCTTGGTTGTAGGTTCTTCCCTTTCATCACTTTAAATATATCATACCACTCCCTTCTGGCTTATAGAGTTTCTGCTGAGAAATCAGCTGTTAACCTTATGGGAGTTCCCTTGTATGTTATTTGTCATTTTTCCCTTGTTGTTTTCAATAATTTTTCTTTGTCTTTAATCTTGTCAATTTGATTACTATGTGTCTTCGTGTGTTTCTCCTTGGAATTATCCTGCCTGGGACTCTGCGATTCCTGGACTTGGGTGGCTATTTCCTTTCCCGTGTTAAGGAAGTTTTTGACTATCATCTCTTCAAATATTTTCTCGGGTCATTTCTCTCTTCTCCTTGTGGGACCCCTATAATGCAAATGTTGGTGCGTTTAATGTTTTCCCAGAGGTCTCTTAGGCTGTCTTCATTTCTTTTCATTCTTTCTTCTTTATTCTGTCTGAGGCAGTGAATTCCAGCATTCTTTCTTGCAGGTCATTTATCCGTTCTTCTGCATCAGCCATTCTGCTATTGATTCCTTCTAGTTTATTTTTCATTTCAGTTATTGTATTGTTCATCTCTGCTTGTTTGTTCTTTAATTCTTCTAGGTGTTTGTTCTTTAATTCTTCTAGGTCTTTGTTAAACATTTCTTGCATCTTCTCGATCTTTGCCTCCATTCTTTTTCTGAGGTCCTGGATCATCGTCACTATCATTATTCTGAATTCTTTTTCTGGAAGGTTGCCTATCTCCACTTCATTTAGTTGTTTTTCTGGGGTTTTATCTTGTTCCTTCATCTGATACATAGCCCTCTGCCTTTTCATCTTGTCTATCTTTCTGTGAATGTGGTTTTCATTCCACAGGCTGCAGGATGGTAGTTCTTCTTGCTTCTGCTGTCTGCCCTCTGGTGGATGAGGCTATCTAAGAGGCTTGTGTAAGCTTCCTGATGGGAGGGACTGGTGGTAGGCAGAGCTGGCTGTTGCTTTGGTGGGCAGAGCTCAGTAAAACTTTAGTCCGCTTGTCTGCTGATGGGTGGGGCTGAGTTCCCTCCCTGTTGGTTGTTTGGCCTGAGGTGACCCAGCACTGGAGGCTTCAAGCTCTTTGGTGGGGCTAATGGTGGACCCTGGGAGGGCTCACGCCAAGGAGTACTTCCCAGAACTTCTGCTGCCACTGTCTTTGTCCCTGTGGTGACCCACAGCCACCCCCCGCCTCTGCAGGAGACCCTCCAAAACTAGCAGGTAGGTCTGGTTCAGTCTCCTATGGGGGTCACTGCTCCTTCCCTCTGGGATCTGATACACACACTACTTTGTTCGTGCCCTCCACAAGTGGAGTCTCTGTGTTCCCCAGTCCTGTTGAAGTCCTGCAATGAAATCCCACTAGCCTTCAAATTCTGGTTTTCTGGGAATTCCTCCTCCCATTGCTGGACTCCAAGGTTGGGAAGCCTGACATGGGGCTCAGAACCTTCACTCCAGTGGGTCATCTTCTGTGGTATAATTGTTCTCCAGTTTGTGAGTCACCCATCCAGCGGTTATAGGATTTGATTTTATTGTGATTGCACTCCTCCTACCATCTCATTGCAGCTTCTCCTCTGTCTTTGTATGTGGGATATCTCTTTTGGTGAGTTCCAGTGTCTTCCTGTCAATGCTTATTCATCAGTTAGTCGTGATTCCGGTGCTCTCACAACAGGGAGTAAGCGCACGTCCTTCTACTCTGCCATCTTGAACCAATCTCCCTGTTTTATATTTTTGTACGTGTTTCCCATTAATAGAAGATAGCTAGATTGTTACATCTGCTTCTGCATTCAGCCTGTGCAATACTGTTGACCCTTGAACAACATGGATTTGAACTGTGAGGGTCCACTTATACGTGGATTTTGTTCACTAAATACGTACTATGATGTTGCACGATCTGTGGTTGAATCCCTGGATGCGGCCACCTGTAAAGTTATACTTATATTTTCAACTGCACAGGGGTTAGTGCCCCTAACCCCCAGTTGTTGAAAGGTCAACTGTATATTGTTTTGGTAAAAGTTGTTGAAGAACATCCAGCCTCACACAGATATGTAGTTGGAAAAGAGAGGGGGGTTTTTTTGTTTTAGTTTTTTAATAAATTTATTTTATTATTTATTTTTGGCTTCATTGGGTCTTCATTGCTGTGCGTGGCTTTCTCTAGTTGCGGCAAGTGGGGGCTACTCTTCATTGCGGTGTGCAGGCTTCTCGTTGCGGTGGCTTCTCTTGTTGCGGAGCACGGGCTCTAGGCGTGCGGACTTCAGTAGCTGTGGCTCGCGGGCTCTAGAGCACAGGCTCAGTAGTTGTGGTGCACGGGCTTAGTTGCTTCGTGGCATGTGGGATCTTCCTGGACCAGGGCTCGAACCCGGGTCCCCTGCATTGGCAGGCGGATTCTTAACCACTGTGCCACCAGGGAAGTCCCCAAGAGAGGGTTATTTTAATAGCCTTTTCATATAATTGTGGGTATTCTATTTTAATATTACACCAAGACTCAACATGTGATAATTTCTTAAACTTAGTTGTGTGGTGCTTGCACCCTGGTGATACTTGTGGGAGCCACTCCTAACCTATGGATCAGATGGCCACTTTTTTTTTTTTTTTTAAGGAAAAGTTGGTCACTGTCTTTTGAAATTATGCTTTATGTAAGGTAGAATAAGAAATGCAAATCATTATCTTCATTATACCCTTTTAAAAAATCAAGTCTTGAAAGATTATAGAAGCTTCTTCTAATCAAACACCAACATCTCATGTGCATAGAAATTGGAACACTTTTTCCTTGATAGATCCACACTTCATATCATGGCTACTTTTTTGAGTTAGGAAGTGAAAACTTAACAGTTTCTAACATAGTTCCTGGATAAATATTTGTTGAAACTATCTAATGTTTGTTAGACTGCTTTTATTCATTTCTTTCAAATTCTTATTTATGTCTATTACCTTATTTGAATAAGTGAGAAAAATGCCTTTTAGAAATGCCTTTAACTGGTACAGAAATAGAATTAAACATTCATGTTTACATATATGTCCAGTAAATTAGGCAGCCACTTTTATCTGCTTGTTCAGAATGTTTCAACATCATTAATCCATAATTTTATGTTTATCTATTTTAAGATCCACACAGGTTTACAGCACCAAATAATCTGGCCCTGTCAGCCCAGCTGCATTCCTCTGGATGAAAAACTCCTGCCCCAGCTTCTAAAAGAAGCAGGCTACGCTACCCACATGGTCGGAAAATGGCACCTGGGAATGTACAGGAAAGAATGTCTTCCAACCCGCCGAGGATTTGATACCTACTTTGGTAATGGAAATGCACATGTTTGTTTAACAACTCAGGCCAACTGCAGCCCTCTCATAAAACACAGCCAAGTGTAACCAAATGAAATAACTGGAAACTTGAACACAGAGTGAATCAGTCAGCACTGCCGTGGGGCCACTGTCTAATGCTACCACCGTAAACATGGCTGTGCACTCAGCTCGTGATGGGACAGGCAGTTATCTTTGCCAGGGTTCTACATGCCACGTAGGGGCCATTGCAGAGTCTGCTACCTCCAAGTCAGAGACCACTCTACTCTTAGAGAACCTTATTACCAAAGGGGGATACAGATTGATTTTTTTAAAAAATTCCAGGCAAAACGCAATACAAGAATATTTCCTTCACAAAGGTTCAGGATCTTTTTTTCTCCTCGTGAATTGTGTTCAAAGGTTTTATTTTGTATTTCCTGGAGATGATAGGACTCTTTTCCAATTGGCATCCTTCTTTCCTTCTGTGATATCTGTTTTTGAAATTACTAGATTGGGGAAGATAGATCAAATAAAGAAAATGGGAGGGTAAATAACAAATGGTAATAGGAAAGATACAAAATAATAAGTATTTTATGGATTTGATAGCCCTATAAAAATAAATATAAAGCCTACAGTTTTAAAAATATATATATATACTCTATTTAAAATGGTTACAAACCATTTCTTAACAACCTATTTATCTATTTATCTTGCCAGGGGCTACATAGCTTTCTGTCAAGTTCTTTTCATAGTTTGTTTGTTTTTTTTAATTGGGGTGTAGCTGTTTTACAATGTTTGTTAGTTTCTACTGTACAGCGAAGTGAAATAGAGTTCCCTGTGCTATACAGCAGGTTCTTATTAGATACCTATTTTATACATATTAGTGTATATACATCATTCGCAATCTCCCAGTTCATCCCACCTCTCACCCCCAACTTTCCCTCTCATATTTTGCTTTCCATCTAGCTATTCTGTTTTATCTGTCTAGCTGTTTAGCCCCCTACCTACCTCCCATTTGTCTCTTCATTTATTCACAAACTGCCATATACAAAAAGCACACCATGAAGATAAATTTTTAAAATTAAATAGAATTAAAAAATCAGGGTGAGAGGAGGCGGAGTCAAGATGGCAGTATGGGAAGAGGTGGAGTTAGTGTCTCCCCACAGCTAGGGTGCCTGCTGGCCCCTGGTGGGGGACTCTGACACCCAAGGAGACAGGAGGAACCCCAAAGTGAACCGGTAGGATGTAAGGGGACTGAAGCGGGAGGAGAAGTGGAGGCCAGACAGGATGGCATCCCTGAGGCCAGGGAGATTAGGAGAGGCAGGCGGGAGGGGCCTTCTGGGAGAAGCGGGAGAGGAGTGGAGGGTGATTGACCTGTTCACTCGGGCCCAGGGAGCCTGCTGAGCTCCCAGGCCTATCCCCTGCCTTCCAAAGCCCCCTCCAGGCTGCGTAGGTTCTTGCGGGCATAGGAAAGAGGCTGGGGAGATCAGGAGAGGCAGGCGGGAGGGCCCCTCCCAGACCAGAGGAGAGGAGGGTGTTTTCCCTGCCCACTTGAGCCCAGGAAGCCTGCTGGACTCCCAGGTGAGGTCCCCTGCCCTCTGAGACCAGGGCTGGGGGGCATGCCTGGGCCCCTTCTGTTCCTTGAGCCTAACCGCCCCACCCCCA
The DNA here is from genome assembly GCF_949752795.1 of Hyperoodon ampullatus. NCBI lineage: Eukaryota > Metazoa > Chordata > Mammalia > Artiodactyla > Ziphiidae > Hyperoodon > Hyperoodon ampullatus. Next base: position 113,285,411 of record NC_136917.1, read on the forward strand.
CACACACACCCTCCAGGGCCTTTTCCAGCCCTGTGGGTCCTGAGCATCAGCCCTGCCCACCACCCAAACCTCACCCTTGCTTAGCCCCCACCCTCCACAGCCAAGGCCTTCCCCCACCTTTTTTCCCTCCTTCTCTTTTTTTACTATTGTGGTACTGTTGTATATTCCAGTTGTTGATTCATCTATATTTTTATTTTTATATTCTTCCTATCTGTTAGTTTTCTAGCCTAATTTTATTTTTTACTTTGTTATTGTTTTTTTGGTTTTTCTTTTTTTTTTTTTTGCCTCCCCAGGTGGCTTGCAGGATCTTGATTCACAAGCCTGGGGTCAGGCCGAAGCTCCTGCAGTGGGAGCTCTGAGTCTGAACCACTGGACTAACAGGGAACCTCAGACCACGGGGAATATTCATCAGAGTGAGGTCTCATGGAATTCCTCATCTCAGGCAAGACCCAGCTCTACCCAATATCCTAGTAACCCCAGTGTTGGAAGCATCAGGTCAAACAACCAGTAAGACAGGAACACAATCCCACTTATTGAAAAAAAAAATGAGATGGCAAAAAAATATGTCACAGATGAAGGAGCAAGGTAAAAACCCATAAGGCCAAATAAATGAAGAAGAAATAGGCAATCTACCTGAAAAAGAATTCAGAGTAATGATAGTAAAGATGATCCAGAATCTCGGTAATAGAATGGAGGCACAGATTAACAAAATACAAGAAATGTTTAACAAAGGTCTAGGGCTTCCCTGGTGGCGCAGTGGTTGAGAGTCCGCCTGCCAATGCAGGGAACATGGGTTCATGCCCCGGTCCGGGAAGATCCCACCTGCCGCGGAGCGGCTAGGCCCATGAGCCATGGCCGCTGAGCCTGCGCGTCCGGAGCCTGTGCTCCGCAACAGGAGAGGCCACAACAGTGAGAGGCCCGCGTACCGCAAAAAAAACCAAAAACCAAAAAAACCCACAAAGGTCTAGAAGAACTAAAGAACAAACAAACAGAGATGAACAACATAATAACTGAAATGAAAAATACACTAGAAGGAATCAGTAACAGAATAACTGAGGCAGAAAAATGAATAAGTGAGCTGGAAGTAACTGCCAAGGAGCAGAATAAAGAAAAAAGAGTGAAAAGAATTGAAGACAATCTCAGAGACCTCTGGGACAACACTAAACGCACCAATATTTGAATCATAGGGGTCCCAGAAGAAGAGAAAAAGAAAGGGTCTGAGAAAATATTTGAAGAGATTATAGTTGAAAACTTCCCTAATATGGGAGAGGAAATAGTCACCCAAGTCCAGGAAGCACAGAGAATCCCATACAGGATAAACCCTAGGAAAAACACACCAAGACACATATTAATCAAATTAACAAAAATTAAATTCAAAGAAAAAATATTAAAAGCTGCAAGGGAAAAACAAAAAATAACATACAAAGGAATCCCAATAAGGTAATAAGCTGATTTTTCAGTGGAAACTCTGCAGGCCAGAAGGGAGTGGAAGGATATACTTAAAGTGGTGAAAGAGAAAAACCTACAACCAAGATTACCCAGCAAGGATCTCATTCAGATTTGATGGAGAAGTCAAAAGCTTTTCAGACAAGCAAAAGCTAAGAGAATTCAGCACCAGTAAACCAGTTTTACAGCAAATGCTGAAGAAACTTCTCTAAGCAGGAAAAACGAGAAGAAAAAGACCCACAAAAAACAAACCCAGGGCTTCCCTGGTGGCGCAGTGGTTGAGAGTCCGCCTGCCGATGCAGGGGACACGGGTTCGTGCCCCGGTCCGGGAGGATCCCACATGCCGTGGAGCGGCTGGGCCCGTGAGCCATGGCCGCTGAGCCTGCGCGTCCGGAGCCTGTGCTCCGCAACAGGAGAGGCCCGCGTACCACAAAAAAAAAAAAAAAAACACAAAAACCCAAAACAATTAAGAAAATGGTAATAGGAACATACATATCAATAATAAACTTGAATGTAAATGGATTAAATGTCCCAACCAAAAGACATAGACTGGCTGAATGGATACAAAGACAAGACCCATATATATGCTGTCTACAATAGACCCACTTCAGACCTAGGGACATATACAGACTGAAAGTGAAGCGATGGAAAAAAGATATTCCATGCAAATGGAAACCAAAAGAAAGCTGGATTAGCAATACTCGTATCAGATAAAATAAGCTTTAAAATAAAGACTGCTACAAGAGATAAGGAAGGATACTACATAATGATCAAGGGATCAATCCAAGAAGAAATATAACAATTATAAATGTTTATGCACCCAACATAGGAGCACCTCAATATATAAGGCAAATGCTAACAACCATGAAAGGAGAAATCGACAGTAACACAATAATAGTAGGGGACTTTAACATCCCACCTACACCAATGGACAGATCATCCAAACAGAAAACAAATAAGGAAACACAAGCTTTAAATGACACAATAGATCAGATAGATCTAATTGATATTTATAGAACATTCCACCCAAAAGTGGCAGAATACACTTTCTTCTCAAGTGCACATGGAACATTCTCCAGGATAGATCACATCTTGGGTCACAAATCAAGCCTCGGAAAATTTAAGAAAATTGAAATTGTATCAAGCATCTTTTCTGACCACAACACTGTGAGATTGGAAATCAATTACAGGAAAAAAACTGTAAAAAAACAAATACATGGAGGCTAATCAGTGTGCTACTAAATAATCAAGAGATCACTGAAGAAATCAAAGAAGAAATAAAAAAAATACATAGAAACAAATGACAATGAAAACACAACGACCCAAAACCTATGGGATGCAGCAAAAGCAGTTCTAAGAGGGAAGTTTATAGCAATGCAATCTCATCTTAAGAAAAAAGAAAAATCTCAAATAAACAATCTAACCCTACACTTAAAACACCTAAAGAAAGAAGAACAAAGAAAACCCAAAGTCAGTAGAAGGAAAGAAATCATAAAGATCAGAGCAGCAATAAATGAAATAGAAACAAAGAAAACAATAGCAAAGATCAATAAAACTAAAAGCTGGTTCTCTGAGAAGATAAACAAAATTGGTAAACTCTTAGCCAGACTCATCAAGAAAAAAGGAGAAGATGCAAATCAATAAAGTTAGAAATGAAAAAGGAGAAATGACAACTGACACTGCAGAAATGCAAAGGATTTTAAGAGACTACTGCAAACAACTATATGCCAAAAAAATGACAACCACGAAGAAATGGACAAATTCTTGGAAAGGTACAATTTTCCAAGACTGAACCAGGAAAAATTAGAAAATATAAACAGTCCTATCACAAGTAATGAAATTGAAACTGTAATTAAAAATCTTCCAACAAACAAAAGTCCAGGACCAGATGGCTTCACAGGTGAATTCTATCAAACATTTAGAGAAGAGCTAACACCCATCCCTCTCAAACTCTTCCAAAAAATTGCAGAGGAAGGAATACTCCCAAACTCATTCTATGAGGCCACTATCACCCTGATACCAAAACCAGATAAAGATACTACAAAAAAAGAAAATTACAGACCAATATTACTGATGAACAGATTAAAAAATCCTGAACAAATAGTAGCAAACATAATCCAACAACATGTTAAAAGGATCATACACCATGATCAAGTGAGATTTATCCCTGGGATGCAAGGATTCTTCAATATGCGCAGATTAATATGATACACCACATTAACAAATTAAGGAATAAAAACCATATGATCATCTCAATAGATGCAGAAAAAGCTTTTGACAAAGTTCAACACCCATTTATGATAAAAAAAAAAAAACTCTCCGGAAAATGGGCATAGAGGGAACCTACCTCAACATAATAAAGGTCATATATGACAAACCCACAGCAAGCATCATACTCAGTGGTGAAAGCATTTCCACTAAGATCAGGAACAAGACAAGGATGTCCACTCTCACCACTGTTATTAACATAGTTTTGAAAGTCCTAGCCACAGCAATCAGAGAAGATAAAGAAATAAAAGTAATACAAATTGGAAAAGAAGAAGTAAAACTGTCACTGTTTGCAGATGACATGATACTATACATAGAAAATCCTAAAGGTGCCACCAGAAAGCTACTAGAACTAATCAATGAATTTGGTAAGGTTGCAGGATACAAAATTAATGAACAGAAATCTCTGGCATTCCTATACACCAACAATGAAAAATCAGAAAGAGAAATTAAGGAAACACTCCCATTTACTATTGCAACAAAAAGAATAAAATACCTAGGAATAAACCTACCTAAGGAGGCAAAAGAGTTGTACTCAGAAAACTATAAAACACTGATGAAAGAAATCAAAGATGGGGCCTCCCTGGTGGCGCAGTGGTTGAGAGTCTGCCTGCCAATGCAGGGGACATGGGTTCGTGCCCTGGTCCGGGAAGATCCCACATGCCGCGGAGCGGCTAGGCCCGTGAGCCATGGCTGCTGAGCCTGCACGTCTGGAGCCTGCGCTCCGCAACGGGCGAGGCCACAACAGTGAGAGGCCCGCGTACCGCAAAAAAAAAAAAAAAAAACTACAATGAGGTTTCATCTCATGCCAGTCAGAATGGCCATTATCAAAAAATCTAGAAACAATAAATGCTGGAAAGGGTGTGGTGAAAAGGGAACCCTCCTGCACTGTTGGTGGGAGTGTAAATTGATAAAACCACTATGAAAAACAGTATGGAGGCTCCTTAAGAAACTCAAAATAGAATTACCATATGACCCAGCAATCCCACTACTGGGCATATACCCTGCGAAAACCATAAAGAGACACGTACCACAGTGTTCACTGCAGCACTATTTACAATAGCCAGGACATGGAACCAACCTAAATGTCCATCAACAGATGAATGGATAAAGAAGATATGGCACATATATACAATGGAATATTACTCAGCCATAAAAAGAAACGAAATTGAGTTATTTGTAGTGAGGTGGATGGACCTAGAGTCTGTCGTACAGAGTGAAATAATTCAGAAAGAGAAAAACAAATACTGTATGCTAACACATATATATGGAATCTGAAAAAAAAATGGTACTGATGAACCTAGTTGCAGGGCAGGAATAAAGAGATAGACACAGAAAATGGACTTGACGACATGGGGTGGGAGGGCGAAGCTGGGGCGAAGTGAGAGTAGTATCCACATATATACACTACTGAATGTAAAATAGTTGGCTGGTGGGAAGCAGTAGCATAGCACAGGGAGATCAGCTCGGTGCTTTGCGACGACCTAGAGGGGTGGGATAGGGAGGATGGGAAGGAGGCTCAAGAGAGAGGGGATATGGGGACATGTGTATGCATATGGCTGATTCGATTTGTTGTGCAATAGAAACTAACACAGTATTTTGAAGTAATTATAGTCCAATAAAGATCTATTTTTAAAAAATCAGGATGAATAGAAAAAGATGGAATAGTTGCTTGGCACCGAGTTATTAAAAAAACAACAACAACCTGCCTGGCTGTAGCAGACTTCACATTCAACTCTGAGATTTGGGACTTCTTATGTTCAAAGCAAAAAAAAAAAAAAAAAAACAGTCTATAAGAGTCACATTATTTATAAGCTAAATGGAAACCAGATGTTCAGGAAGAGTAAAGCATTTTCTGGCTCTTAGACCTGAGAGAAATTTCTCCTTTGGGAGAAGGTAAGGTGACAGCATCCTCAAAAATATCATTTTAGTAGTAAAATGGTGGTTGTCTTATAGATGTTTCTTGAGACATTCTCTTTTATTTAAGCTAGGACCAGAGCACCAAAGTACATTTCAGTTCAAGTGATTATATGGGGCCCACACAGTAAGTTGAAGCTCACAGCTCTATAGTGCCTAGTTGGAACCACAGTTTAAGTCAAGATGTAAGGACATCCAGACGTGACACCGTGTGCCCCACTCCCGGGAATCTGGGTTCTCTAGCAGATATTGCTTAATCAGTAATGCATTCTTTCTTGATGAATCTGGATATATCCTCAGTATCCTTAAATAGCTGTTAAAAACAGGATTTGGGTGTAAGACCTCTTTGTCATCTTGGAAATTCTGGAGGAAAAAACAGCCTCTATATCCTTTGACAATTTTCCATCAGGTCTTTGCTTAATGATGGGTTGATACCTGTACTCTGGCAACTGGAAGGATATTTTAATTGTTTTTATTAAAAACCAAATTTTATATTTTAAAATTATATATTTAAACCAAATTATATATTTCAAAATTCAGTTGGACAGAGGTGGAAATAATATCCTTTTATGAGAATTAAGAAGCCTAACTGGATTTAGACAGACGGACACCCCACCGCACATTCATGGAAGGGAGACTTGCAGAGAAGGAGGGCATGATGATGATGCAGTTGTTATCACTGTTATGACCTAGATGTTCTGTTAAAAAACAGATGATTGTGGGCCTGGTTGCACAACTCTGAGTACACTAAGAACCATTGAACTGTACAACGTAAATGAGTGATTTGTATGATATGTGAATTATTCTCAATAAAGCTGTTAAATACAGCAGTCAGAGATTTAATTGTTCAAAACGTAGTTTCTCATTTTTCCCCAAAAAGCATTGGCTGCCATCTTCTTTAGACTCAGCATGTAAGTTCAAATTTGTGAATCATTGTTATGAGAAAGTTCTATGTGACTGTCACATGGTTGCTTGGTATTAGTTTGGCCAAGTATGTGAATAGATAGTTCTATTATGTGAATAAAGAGTTCTATTGGAATCCTATTTGTACTAACATTTTAATATTTATGGTTTATACATCTTTTTATCAAGTATATCCTCTGCATGTATTTCCCCAAATGATAGAAAACAGTTTATTCTTACAGATAAAGAACCTGAAGTGATTCTTCAAGGTGTTACCAGCAGTTACTAACCCCAAATAGAACACCAGTGTCCTGACCCCTTTAATTACCCATATAAGGACTGAAATTATTTTCATGGATACATTTGTTTTTCGATTACATATTAATTAGCAAACAGATTGGCTTTCCCTTTCTGTTATACATGTAGGAGAAAAGATTACCATTTAAAGAGTTATCTTAAAACTAAGATATTCATTGTATTTAGGACCTTGAATTTACTGAATCATGGAAAAGGAGGAAATTAATTTAAAATGAATTCATTTACTAGGTAAGGTATGTAGGGCTTTTAATTGTGATTATGAGAAATATTTAGAACTGGGGAGGGCTTCCCTGGTGGCGCAGTGGTTGGGAGTCTGCCTGCTAATGCAGGGGACGCGGGTTCGGGCCCTGGTCTGGGAGGATGCCATATGCCGCGGAGCAATTAAGCCCGTGAGCCACAACTACCGAGCCTACGCGTCTGGAGCCTGTGCTCCTCAACGGGAGGGGCCGCGATGGTGAGAGGCCCGCGCACCACGATGAAGAGTGGCCCCTGCTTGCCACAACTGGAGAAAGCCCTCACGCGGAGGCGAAGACCCGACACAGCCAAAAATAAATAAATAAATAAATTTATTAAAAAAAAAAAAAGAACTGGGGAAAGAGGCCAATTTTATTATTTTCATTTTAATGTTAATAAGCAGTGTTTGTCAGGAGATAGCTCAGAGTCCAGCACAGTTATTTCTTTTGAATAGCTTTATCGAGGTGTAATTCACATACCATATAATTCACCCCATTAAAATGTACAATTCATTGATTTTTTTTCAATTCCTTGATTTTTAAATAAATTCACAGGGTTGTACCACTGTCACTACAATCCAAATGTAGAACATTTCCATCACCCCAAAAAAGAAACCCCATACACATTAGCAGTCACTCCCCATTTTCCCCCGACCCTCATAGCCCTAGGCAACCACTAACCTACTTTCTGTCTCTACAGATTTGCCTATTCTGAACATTTCATATAAATAGAATCATATAGCATGCAACACAGCTTATTTTAATATTTTAGGAAAATACGGAACATTTGCAGGAACCAGAGAAAACATTTCTCCCATGTTTATGTCTAAATTGTGGGATAGGCCATTGATGCCACTTAAATTGGGGGTGAAATTGAGATCACCAGACGTAGAAAAATCTAATTTCAACACCACATGTTTGCTCTTTTGGTTGTTATGTTTAAAGATCCTCTGTTTGGAAATCTTTGTGTCTTTCACCAGTGGGTGTCAGCATCTGACTAAAGATGATGCCTCCAAGAGATACTTCTGTAAATAACTTTGAAGCCAGTCGACCAAGGTCAATATCAACGTTATTTGAATTCTGCGTTCATTTATGTGATCACCTCAGAGTAAAAATTTGTAACAAATCACCTGAACCATATGCTATTTTAACCATTAGATAGCTTTAAAGGATTAAAATGTCATCACCTTTACTGAATTTAAACTCTGATTTTTAAAAACATATTTACTTGGAATCACCCACTTTGAGAGTTATGTGATAGAGCTTATATTCTAAAGACTTGGCTAAGGGATGGATTTGAATTTTTTTTACAATAACATTTTAATGCCTTATGCTAGCAAATATAGAGATGTTAAGAAATGGTGCTCTGATTACCCTTGTCATTTGATTAGCCCTGACATGGATAATCAATTGCATTAGGCAATTAAATGCTGAAACCTTCGTTTGTTTAACATGTTTTATGGTATGCTGACTACTTTCATCTCCCATTCTCCTTGTAGGATATCTTCTAGGTAGTGAAGATTACTATTCCCATGAGCGCTGTACATTAATCAACGCTCTGAATGTTACGCGATGTGCTCTTGATTTTCGAGATGGTGAAGAAGTTGCAACAGGGTATAAAAATATGTATTCAACAAGTGTGTTTACTGAAAGGGCTACAACCCTCATAACTAACCACCCACCAGAGAAGGTAAGTCTTGCTTTTTTATTGATATCAAAATTGTGTGAAGATAGCATCTCTTCAGGTGCATATAGGAAAAGGCCACTGTCCTTTAGGGAAAAACCTAATAAATTCTAGGGGAGTCGCTTTCAAATTCTAGAGTACCTCAGTATCAGCTGAGAAGCTTGTTAAAAATAGAAATTCCTGGAGCCCACCTCTAAAAGTCTGATTTATTAGGTCTGGGAAAAATCCATATGTCAATATTTTAAGGAAACTCAAGGGTGATTCTGCTGCACGTGGTCCCCAGATCACACTTTGAAGAAGCTGTGCATATAGTGTTTCAGTACAAATATAGTTTTATTATTTTAGTATCCTGTGTGGAGGTGTGGTAATTAGTAAATTGACTTTTTCAAAAAATGTTAGGCTTATGTACAAGATGAGGCATTATTATGGCAGACTTTCTGTTAGGTATCCACAAACTTAAGGTGCAGGGCAAGTTCTCTGACTTTGTATTTCCCATCCCTCCTCCAAGGTTATTTGGGCTATTCTAAATATTCTGCATTCCCATGTTTATTTAGAAGCAGCTGACCAATTTCTACCAAAAAAAAAAAAAAAAAAAAGTACCTGCTTGGATTTGAATTTCATTGAATCTGCGGACCAACTTGGGGACAATGACATCTTAACAATATTGAGTCTTCTAATCTATAAACGCGGTACACTGATGAGCCTGTTTATCACATCGACCATACTGAAGCTATTTGTATATGTCATGTGCTGAAATCTTTTGACTTATTTACAGATAAAAGTAGAAAAGAGTCTGAATAGCCTTGACATTTGTCGTTGTCGTTGTTAATCTGGAGTTAACCTCCTGAACCCAAGTTCAAGCTGAATTCTCTGGATTTAGCTTATAAATGCCTTTAAATCAGATATTTGTGTTGTCAGATATTGGGCTCAAAATATGGCTTCATTAAGAACTGTATTAGCATGCCCTTAAAATTAGACCTTCAATAGGACTCTTAACACAGCAAATTACAGAATGTGCAGTGTTATCGTTTTTCCAGTTTCCTGCGCTTTGCCTCTTTGGCAGTTACTGAAGGTCCTCAGTGCAGATCACCATTTGGATTCCTGTTTAGATACCTGTTCAGACTTGGTACCTGGCTCCTGACTCCCTTTTTGACATAGTTTCTTCCTGCCTACCCTAACATAGCATTGAGTGTCTTTCCTGGTGTCTGTCCTCAGCTTTGCCCCACTTTTGGCTTTTTTTTTACTCTTTCATGCTGACTTGTTGGAGTGGCCATGCTTGCTGTGGAACATGGAAGAAATTGGAATATTCTCTCAAATATGTAGACATATGCAGATTTTAAATCTAGATCTAAACCAATATTCAGGTAGTTGGACAGATAACTGCTAGGTAATTGGCTTAAGTTCTCAGTTTTTTTCTGTAGGCTTGGCATGTTATAGATAAGGTTAAAAACCCAAAGAACAAGATAAGATCTTGAGGGAACTGTGGTCCTTGTCCTGTCCTTTGAAGTTTGGAGTGGGCATCATTTTACAGGTAAGCAAACTGGCTTAGAGAAATGAGGTGACTTGTTCAAGGTCACAGAATCAGAAACTGCACTGTTTAACTCCAGAGCTCAGTGCACTTAACAAGGCTCCCTACTTCACAGTTTATATCCCAGACCAGAGACTATGAGCCCCAGTGTATGATTCAGCTTGATGGTTCCAATATACAATACAATGACAGTATATTGGGATCATCTGGAAAGCTTGGAAGAAATACCACTTCCAAATATTGTGATTTATTGGTCCGGGATGGGACCCTATCACTGGTATTTAATTATCCCTCCACCCCTACCTCCAACCAGTGATTCTGATGTGCAGTCACTATCGATTCCTCTCAAGCACAGAGAAGCAAGCAGAAGCCAGCTGCCCTTTACGAGTTCACAATATACCACTATTTAATCATGCAACAAGTATAAGATGCCTACAATAAAAATTAGTTTCCATTAAGGAACAATAGAATATTCTCTCCCAGTGCCCATAACATTAATCAAATAAGAGGAAGCACCTGGGGTGAAATCATTCCTGGTGGGTGGGCTGTCTTAACTGGTGTAGGGGCGGGAAGGCTCAGGAACTGAGGAAAACTGTAGGCCCTAAGAGCTCACAAGCCACCCACACCCGTGTGATTAGTATGGTGCTGCTTATAGGTAATATGGAAATTGCTGGGTGAGAGGTGGTCATTTTCCTACAGTGACTGAAATGTTCCGAAGCAGTAGCCAGCCTTTTCAGCATCCCCAAAGTCAAGTTTGAAGCATAGACATAAATGAATGAAATAATCAATAGCTGAGTAATGGCTCCAGAAAGTTTAAGACAGCAAATGCCGATGTTTATAGTTTCGATTCTCAATGAAAGGATGCAGCACACCAATTACAGGACTTTCATCATTTTATTCCAACATTGAATCTAATTCTGTTCTAACTTCTCTGTGCTGTCTACAGACTGTAACATAGGCAACTTGCTCTAAGCTGGAAATCATTAAAGAAATACACACAAAGTATCCACAAGCTGACTTAAAAACGTGTCTGTTTTAAAGAGCACTTGGGGAAAAAAAGCATATGGAGCTATTTTGTAACAAACACAATTGGTGCTGGACTCAGGGAGATATTGCTAATAACCACTGCACAGTGTTAAGAAGGAATGTCTTTTCTCTTTTTTCTACAGGATAATTCCCTTAGTACTAATACTACAATGTGAAAGTAACACATTCACAAAATATTGTTTGGTTAAAAATAGCCCCCCTCAAAACTTTGCAGAATAAAAATAAATGTTTTCTCTCATACCTCATCTAACTAGCAGCTTCTTAAAACAAATGTGAGTTTCTAGTGGTAGACACTTACTTTTTCCTGTCACAATTTGGGAAGAAATGTCTTAATTTGGAAGTCAAAGAGAATAACACTCTACAAACATACCATATGCTTTTTAAAAAGTTATACTTTAAATTAGGGAAATGTACTAAAGAAATGAATTTAAGGCTTTCTTCCTTACTGGAATTAGCATAATGAGAAAGGGAAATGAACCCTTAGCACCATTTTAATATGCTAATAACTTTAGGTTATAATGTCATACTTTTACTTAATACCTAAATATTTGGTCATGATTCACATTTAGGATTCCAATTTACAGACCTAAAGAAAGGCGTACAGCTAGGGTTGGTGTAAAGGTGGCAGCTGTAACTGGGTTGGTGAGAGCAGAGATCTGGACCCAAGAAAGACCAAGGGAGAGATCAAGGTCCTGCACAAACCCGGAGATCTATGGAGATCAAACTTGGGTCCAGGACTTTGGTGTTTTGGGGGTGTTTTTTTTGTTTGTTTTGTTTTGTTTTGTTTTGCAGTACGTGGGCCTCTCACTGTTGTGGCCTCTCCTGTTGCGGAGCACAGGCTCCGGACACGCAGGCTCAGTGGCCATGGCTCACGGGCCCAGCCTCTCCGCGGCATGTGGGATCTTCCCAAACCGGAGCACGAACTGGTGTCCCCTGTAATCTTTGGGCTAACAGTGAGCTGAGGTTGGCAGGTGTGGGGAAATTGGCTACAGCTGTATACTGGGAGGGTCTTAGGACAAGAGGCTGCAGGCGGGTTCCTGACTGTGGTGGAGAACCTGAGGGCCCGAGTTAATTGTTATTTCCACTGGGCTACCATGTGGTACTAAGAAGAGTACTCTGTTATTTTTTTTTTTCAATTTAAAAGTAGTATAGAAATGTTTCACATCTAGCACTGTTGGCAAATGAGTTGTTCCATGAATAAAGTTCACCTTGTGAGAGCTGAAACTTTATTTTTACAATATTGGATGGAAATACTCTAAAATGTGGTACATTGGTCCTCACCTCATTAAATGGGCTACACTGTTTATCATTCTGACTCCTGGTGACCCAGAGCCATACCAATGTGTGCAAGGATGTTTGCCCATACACTAAATAGTCCTAGATCACTGTTGACGAAATGGGAAAAAGACAACTTGTTTTGTTCAAGAATCACCTTTACCTGTAAGTCTAGTTGGCAGGTAGTCCGAGGCCTTTGCAGGGCCTGTAACAGTCATAGGCTAGGGAAGACTGCATCTCCCAGGGGTTGTTTTCATTTTCTCTTCTCAGTTATGCCCCTTCTGTTTGAACTAACAGGAGCCTGACCACTGGAAAAATGGGGGAATTGTTGTAGTATTATCATTTTAATCCCTCAAGAGCGATGGTCATGTCTTCAACCACTAAAGAATAATTACAGGAAAGGTTTTCAGGTAATTTCTTGCTATATTTAACAAAGTGTGTAGAATGATTTCCACACTGAATATTTATAAAACTCTTTAATGATGGTCCCAGAAACATTATTTTTTCCCCAGAGTGGTTATGAGATCTCTCCTCCACCACCCTCCCCAGCTATCGCCTCCAGGGATCACTTGTTGGCTAGAAATGACCTGCCTTCCTTCCCCTTTCTCTCCTTAACCATGGGAGCTGCCGAGTTGCCCATAATGGCCTGGGTGAGCACTTTCTCCTGAAACAGTGAGCTCCCGTTCTCATTTCTCCACCCCTGTCCACTGTAGAGAATCCAGACCAGGGTCACAAAGTCTAATGTTTACAAGGGCCAGGCTGCTATCCTAAATAAATGAAGTCATTCAGGTAGGACAGTGGGGGGACTAGAAAATCAGAGAGCCCTTGCGGGAGGCCGGGGGTCTCCGTTTCTCATACTCCAGCCATTTGTTGTCAGATGGAGTGTGGACCTGGAGTTGTTAGAAGTTCTGATTTTTCAAGAAAATAAAAAAACAAAACAAAACAGGTTTTCATGTGACATTTCCTGATTTTTAAAACTTTATGTGGGTTGCAAATTGTTGTAGCTTTCCAATTTTTTTTTTTTTTTTACGGTACGCGGGCCTCTCACTGTTGTGGCCTCTCCCGTTGCGGGAGCACAGGCTCCGGATGCGCAGGCTCAGCCGCCATGGCTCACGGGCCTAGCCGCTCCATGGCATGTGGGATCTTCCCGTACCGGGGCACGAACCCATGTCCCCTGCATCGGCAGGCGGACCCTCAACCACTGTGCCACCAGGGAAGCCCACTTTCCAATTTTTAATCCGTCCCCATCCAGACCTTGGCTGGTGGCTGGTGCATGGGCTTGGTCTAGTGCTGAAGATCCAGACGGCAGTTCCCACTGCAGAACCTCACTGCGCTGGCAGGTCCTGGATACGCCTGCACATCCTTTCCCCTCCGAACATCTTAGCTCAGGTGTCTTGCTCCCCACCTGGGTGGGGCATCTGCTGGGCTTCCCTTCACCATGGTCTGGAGGAACACGGACTTTTCAGTGTGACTTGTGTGGCTGGAGGAGAACGTGCGTGTGTCAAGGAGCAGCAGAGGCAGAGCTAAAGCCTGTCACAGTGGTTAGTGTTGCCTTTTGGAGTTAGAATTTCGAATGTGTTCCCATGGAAACAATGTACAAACGAAGCCTAGGGTCTACATCATCATGGTTTTTATTCCATCACCTGCCTCCTTAGTAAAATAGGTTTTAAAGTGATGTCTTTGATATTGAACAGCCATTTTGAACATTTGATTTTTGGGAAAAGGTGTTTCTAAGTTCCAAAGATCTGAACTAAAAATTACTGTCTTGGGTGTCTATTTGAGTTCTGTATATGTATACCCATTACTGTATCACAGTGATGTGTAATATGTAATTTAAAACAATTTATCAACAGTAATGAATGAAATATGGACCCACCTCCCAGTCTGCATTCTAACTTTTCCCCATTCCTTTATGAGATTTAAATGCCTCAAATACTCCAACAGAATTATGTTTTTACTCTTGGGTTGAGCCAGTTGTTGTCTCTTTGAGGGTTTTCAATTCATTAAAGAATTCTATAGGAGCACAGTGAAGAGAGCCTTCAGAAAGACTCATTAAGAGGAAGAGGCTGACTCAGAATATCACTAACATTAAATTCTGTAAATTGGATAAGAGGTAAAATAGAATCAATGTATCATACTCCTTAGTTTCCAGGAATTAAATTGGCCTTATGTTTGGTCCTAGATCAAAGACTAACAAGGCATGGTGTTCACTTGTTTTCTTATAAAAATATAAACAATCCTTAAACCTCTCCTAAAAGGTAGTAACTTATTTTTCAGCTAAAGCAGAAAGCTAACCCATCTATTGGGACATAGCCACACTGTAATAGTGGGGTTTCCAATAGGAAATTGCTCTGCAATTAATATGAACTTGTGTAAGTCATATAACCTTTCTAGGCCTCAGTTAACTTACCTGTAAAATGGGTGTAGCAAGGTGGTTTTGAGTATTACATGAGACAGAATTATTGGTATTATTATTATTATTTGTTTGATCAGAGCTTTCTAGGCCATTTTAGAACTCAAGTTTTATTTTCATAAAATTCACCCATTTAAAGTACACAATTCAATAGTAAATCCACAGAGTTGTGTGACCATCACCACAGTCTAAGTTTAGAACATTTTCACCACCCCCAAAAGAAGTCTTGTACCTGTTAGAAGTCACTCATCCCTCCTCTCCCCCACAACTCCCTACAGCTTCAGGCAACCACTAATCTACTTTCTGTTTCCATAGATTTACCTATTCTGGACATTGTATATGAATGGAATCATACAAAACATGATCTTTGTGATTGGTTTCTGTCACTTAACATAATGTTTTCAAGGTGCATCTATGTTGTAGGGTGTGTCAGTACTTCATTCCTTTTTACGGCTGCATCATATTCCTTTTATTGCTGTATATTGCTGAAAATATACCACATTTTGTTAATCCATTCATCAACTGGTGGACATTTTAGTTGTTTCCACTTTTTGGCTATTATGAATAATGCCACTGTGATCATCCGTGTACAAGTTTTTGTGTGGATTTATGCTTTTGTTTTTCTAGGAATGGAAATGCTGACTCATATGTAACTATATCTTTAACAATTTCAGGAACTGCCAAGTTGTTTTTCAAACTGGCTGCACCATTTTACATCCCCATCAGCAATGAATGAGGGTTTCAGTTTTTCCACATCCTCACCAACACTTCTGATTTTCCATTTTTAAAATTATAACCCTCCTAGTGGGTGTGAAGTGGTATGTCAGTGTGGTTTTTATTTGCATTTCCCTAATGACTAATGATGCAGAGTATCTTTTCATGTGCTTATTGGCCGTTTGTATATCTCCTTTGGAGAAACATCTATTCAGATACTTTGCCCATTTTGTAGTTGGGTTAGTTGAGTTTTATTATTGAGTTGTAAGAGTTCTTAATATATTCTAGATACAAGTCCCTTATCTGATATATGACTTACAAATATTTCTAACCCAGTTTGTGGGTTGTCTGAATATTACTTTTATTAACTGATAAATCTGGGCTTCTCTCTATATATTTAATGCTTCCAAGCCCTCTTAACTGATTTGCACAAACTCTCTTTCCAGCCTCTGTTCCTCTACCTTGCTCTCCAGTCTGTCCACGAGCCCCTTCAGGTCCCCGGGGAATACCTGAAGCCATACGACTTTATCCAAGATAAGAATAGGCATTACTATGCAGGAATGGTGTCCCTCATGGATGAAGCAGTGGGAAATGTCACCACAGCCTTAAAAAGCCGTGGGCTCTGGAACAACACGGTGTTCATCTTCTCCACAGGTAAGTCCATCAATAGGAAAATCATCTCTTGGCAGAGCCTAGGACATAGTATTCAATAAATGGAATGAAGATAAATTGGAACATTTAGCAGTTCCTTATTAAAATAAATGCTAAGTGTAAGAGTGGAGACATGATAATAATGGATAGAAAAATGTGTCTAAGGAAAAAGAATTATGCGCCTTCTCCCGTCTTCCTTCAGATATCAAAATATTCTGGGAGTATGCTTGAAAACAAGCTCTCAGTAACTGAGTAAGTGTGAGTGGACAACACTCCTATGCAGGGCAGCTGGGCAGTGAATCCCTGGACTGACTTGTTCCCAGCAATCTCTACAGCCCAGGCATCCTCTATGAAGAGGACTTCCGCTGACTAGAGGGGTCTCTGTATCAGTGCAGAGGCAGATGGTGACATTATGAAGACATTTAAGAAATGGAACCATTTAAATCTAGGCTAGAGTGTCCAAGTATAGATTTTTTAATATTAAAATTTTCTGACAATAAAGTCATACATCACTGATTATAGAAAAAACAAAAGGGAGAAAAAATTTTTGAAAAATCATTTTCTTTACGGCAATGTCATTCTGATTCCTAATCTGTTATATATATGTGGTTTTTTTCCCCCTTCTCATTAGACATAGTTTTCTAAAATTTCCCTGTGATGTGCTTTGGGTGTAGATCGTGGTTTATTCATTATGCTGAGTATTCAGAGAGCACTTTCCATCTGAAAATGCAGATCCTTTTGTTATGGGAAATTTCCTTGTGTTCTTTATTTCAGAATTGTTTCGCCCTGCATCCCACCTTTCTCCTAGTCTCTCTGTACAAAACTCCTGTTATTTTGGTATTGGATCAATCCTCTAATTTTCTTAGTTTTTTTCCTCCCCTATCTTCTTTATTTTTCTTCTACTACTTGGGAAATTTCCTTATCATTATTCTCTAATCATTCTATTGAATTCACTGCAACCGCCATTTTTTTCAAGTCTGTTTTATTTTTTTATTGGAGCATAATTGCTTTACAATGTTGTGTTAGTTTCTGCTATAGAACAAAGTGAATCAACTGTATGTATACATATATCCCCTCCCTTGATCCTCCCTCCCACCCCGCTGCCATCCCACCCCTCTAGGTCATCACAGAGCACCGAGCTGAGCTCCCTGTGCTATACAGCAGCTTCTCACTAGCTAGCTATTTTACACATGGTAGTGTATATATGTCAGTGCTACTCTCTCAATTCGTCTCACCCTTCCCTTCCCCGCCTGTGTCCACAAGTCCATTCTCTACATCTGCGTCTCTTTTCCTGCCCTGCAAATAGGTTCATCAGTACCATTTTTCTAGATTCCATATATATGCATTAATATATGATATTCATTTTTCTCTTTCTGACTTACTTCACTCTGTATGACAGACTCTAGGTTCATCCATATCACTACAAATGACCCAATTTCATTACTTTTTATGTCTGAGTAATATTCCATTGTATATATGCACCACATCTTCTTTATCCATTCATCTGTAGATGGACATTTAGGTTGTTTCCATATCCTGGCTATTGTACATGGTGCTGCAATGAACATTGGGGTACATGTATATTTTTTTGTTTTTTATTTTATTATTATTTATTTATTTATTTTTGGCTGCATTGGGTCTTTGTTGCTGCACGTGGGCTTTCTCTAGTTACGGTGAGCGGGGCTTCTCTTCATTGCAGTGTACGGGCTTCTCGTTGCTGTGGCTTCTCTTGTTGTGGAGCAGAGGCTCTAGGCACGTGGGCTTCTGTAGTTGTAGCACGTGGGCTCAGTAGTTGCGGCACGCAGGCTCAGTAGTTGTGGTGTGCTGGCTGTAGAGTGCACGGGCTTCAGTAGTTGTGGTGTGCAGGCTAAGTAGTTGTGGCTTGTGGGCTCTAGAGCGCAGGCTCAGTAGTTGTGGTGAACAGGCTTAGTTGCTCCGCAGCATGTGAGATCTTCCTGGATCAGGGATCGAACATATGTCCCCTGCATTAGCTGGCGAATTCTCAACCACTGCGCCACCAGGAAAGTCTCTGGGGTGGATGTATCTTTTTGAAATATGTTTTTCTCAGGGCATATGCCCAGTAGCAGCAACCACCATATTTTTTAATTGTCAAAAACTCTTTCCTGTTTTCTGATAACTCCTTTTTTGTAAAGTTTGTTTTTATTTTATAAATGTAATAATTTATTTCTCCAAAGCCTGTGCTTTTAAGCATTAATTTTATATCTATATGTGTGAATGTGTAATGTAGGTAAGTGTATACATATACATATATGTGTGTATTAGGTATACACATACATGTATTTTTTTTTACTTTTTAAAAAATTTTTGTCAGTATAGTTGCTTCACAATATTGTGTATATTTTTAAGTTTGCTTGTACTCCCAACTTTGTCTCTTTCTCTTCTAAGGTCATTTGTATCTTTGTTTTGGTCTGTCTTTCATGAAGGAGGGTTTTTCAGACCCCTAGTGATCCTTGGCTAAAACCCAAAAATTTGATTGGAAACTCCAAGGGTGAGGTCAGGACTTGTTATCTGGTAAGTTTTACTGTAAAGTGACCGTGTGAGAAGTATGAGGTGACACGTTGAGGAATTAATCTGGGTACTACTTATAGATTTTTAAAAGAGTTGTTTTGTTTTGTTTTGCTTGTAATTAGGCATGGTTATGGAACGTAGCATTTACTGAGTACTTACCACGTGTGGGACATGGTTCTAAGTGCTTTACATGAATTAGTTCAGTTAATCCTCACAATAATTCTCTGGGGACTCTTATTATCCCATCTTGCAGATGTGAGAACTGAAGCACAAAGAGACTAAGTAACTTGCCTAAGGTCACACAGCCAGGCAGAGCCAGGTGTCACCCTTTCTGCCTCTGACACGATGATCTGGAAGTTCTTACTGGACCTCAAGATATAGCAGTGCTTTCCCCGAGGTGTGCTGCAATTTTGATTTGTTGAGAAGCCTCGGCAGGGCCAGGGTAGCATCCACCCTGACCAGCCTTTTTCAGTTGCTTTAGTGCTATACAAATACTATAATTTTCTAAGTGTGTCCTGCTGTGAAAAAGATTGAGTATAGATAACATATGTTTTACCCAAAAAACTTACCCTTCAGAAAATAGGGCAACATCTTATACGTAAGTCCTTACAAGTTCTCTCATAGTCCAAGAGTCGTTTTCAATTTCCTTTATTTTGAACAGCCTGGTAAAGCACTTTGATCAGTGCTGGTATTGAATGCTTATAGAGGTCACTGGAAAGAATCAATTAAAAAGGAGTCCAAGACATTTAATACTGATTTAGTAATTATTCCTGGGGAATGACCTCACTGTTTTAAGAATTGGAAGTTATAAGTTTGTGAAACAAGCCTTTGTTGTAGATATCACAATTAAACAATTTAAGGATAAATTATATCCTGAAATTAACGTATATATGGATTGATGTATCATACATAGACTGAGAAGTACTCAGACAGAAGTGAAAATGGTAGCTCTGGAAAACTGTTAAACGTCTCAGGGTGGCTTCTGTGACAACAGATACTGACGTCAAGTGTACATGGGGAGAGGTGGAATACAGTTTTTTCATGATAAGTGAAGGTGGAAAAAAGCAATATTTTAAGATCTGTATATCTCTTTTATTATATGCTTTCAAATGTTTATGCATAGATATATTTTAAATAGATAGTTGACTATTTCATAAATATCCATAATATTTATTCAAGTCAGCAAAAATAATTTTTGGAGCTTTACACTGAGAAAATGGGGATTACCTTATAATTGGGTTGCCCTATTCTGACAGTTTGATATATTAATAGATATATTAGTCTTGGACCATCTTTGCTTTGTTGAGCTAAATCCAACTTTATAGTGCGTATGTATTTTAATTATACTGCTGGATTCAGTTTGCTAGGGTTTTATTTAGAAGATTTGCATTGATTTAAGAGTAAAAGTGGAGTAGGTGGTTTCTTTTCTCCCTGTTGGGTTTTGTTGTATTGGTTATACACATGTCGTAAAATACTTTGGAAGTTTTTCCATCTTTTTCTATGCTCTGGAACACTTTGCAGATTGTTTGAAAGATCCCTCTGGTAAGCTGGTCCCTGGAACCGTTTTAGGAGGCTTAAAAACATTATCTCCATAGTTTAAATTCTTTGCTTAATTATATCTAGGGGTGTGGGTCTTTAAAATATTTTAAAATTAATTTTGCCTGAAATACAGTGAGCCCTTTGATCTGCATGCTGAGATTATTTTTCACTCCAGGAAGTCTTCCTTGTTCATATTTTAGCTTATTGCTTTTGTTCTGTTTGATTTAATTCTCAAAAATTAATTAGTAGGTTGAATTACTGACTCAGCTTTTCTTTCATCAGTTTCAGTTTTTCATCCTTTGTCTCAGTCTGCTGGAGCTCTTTTGCATTACCAGTTAGACATTTGTGCAATTTTAATGCTGCTTTTTAATATCTCCAGTGGACATTACTGTTGATAGTATTTTTGGCACCTTTGCAATCCTTTCTTTGCCTCAATCAGTTCTTTTTTCTTTTAAGTTTGTTAGTAATAATAATGACTACTGGTTATTAAATATTTACTGCATCCCAGGCCGTTCTAGTGCTTTTCCTATACTTTCTCATTGTTAATCATGTTTTAATCATTAAAGTTCCAAGTAGCATTGTGAAATGGGTTTCTTTATCCCTACTTTAAAAATGAAGAAACCAAAATTTAAAGAGGTTAAGTGATTTGCCCAAGTCTACTGCTATGGTCTGACTGTTTGTGTTCCCCCAAAATTCATATGTGGTGGTGTTGGAAGGTGGGGGCCCTTAGGAGGTAATTAGGTCATGAGGGAGGACCCCTCATGAATGGGATTAGTGCTTTTACAAAAGAGACACCAGAGAGATCTCTAGCCCCTTCCTCCGTGTGAGGACACAGTGAGAAGATGTTGGCTATGAACCAGGAGCGGATTCTCACCAGAAGGTGACTATACTGGTGCCTTGACCTTGAACTTCCCAGCTTCCAGAGCTGTGAGAAATAAACTGCTGTTGTTTATAAGCCACCCAGTCCATGGTATTTTGTTATAGCTGCCGAACAGACTAAGAGCCATACATCTAATAGATGGAAGAGGAGAATTCAAACTCAGATCAACTTGAGGTCAGTACCTGTTACACCTAATCAGCTGTGCTTTTACATCTCATCTTTTCCTTCAGTCTCATCCCATTGTCCCTAATCTCTACTTTTTGGCTTTCTACACTTCTATTTATAAAACCCATGATTTTCCTGAATCTTTCCGAATAGAACTTTTCTAAAATCTTCATTTCCATAGTAAATCATTTCCAGCTATATACTCTTCCTCTGAGTGTAAGCAGTCGAGGATCTGTCCGCCCAGAGTGCATGGCCATCTCTTGGCCTCTGGTCACTGTCCCCTGGTTAATTCCTTCTCAAATCTATAGCTTGGGGTCAGGTTGATGCACACAACTCACTCTGTTCCCAGTGGCCTTTAGGCATTGAGTGTCCTACAGTACACTCCAGTGACCCTGACTGACCTACTTAACATTTTCTTATCTTCAGGCTGCTTCTTTGGCATGGCTACCAGATTCTTCCTGTCTCCACACCTTCAGGGCTTTACTTAGGGGAGCATTTGCCAGGGCAGTGTGCCCCACTGCCAGGCCCTTTCTTCTGCCCACTGTTCTCTGGGAGTTGTGATCTCTCACTGCAGATAGGAAGTTGAAGAGGTAGTGATGCTCTGGTCATGTCAGATATGAGCACTGTCCCCTCCTGGGCTGCCTTCCTGCCTCTTTTCAGGTAGGCGAGTGGCTCCACGTCGAGGCAGAGAGGGTAGACCAGCCCTCGTTTCTTCAGCTCAACTTCTCCAGCCCTACAGCTTATGGAAATTTCTCCAGGGTTCTCTCTGACATTACAGATTGTCTGTGAATCCTCGTTTCTCACATTGTAATGAATTTTCATCTTATTCTAACTCATCACAACGTGATGTTATTCATCTTATTCTATGTCTATGTAATTTTAGCAGAGTATTGGCTAAGAGAAGCAGCACTAACGGCCATTAGGAAGATACCATTTTAACCTGGGCTCCTATCACCTCATCTGAGCTTTATAGTTGCTAAACTCCAGGAATATTCACAGAAGTCTAACCCTGAGTAAAAAATGAGCTAAAATTAGAGCCAACTCTGGAGCAACTTGATCATGAATTAAAACTAGGAAAACTGAGTCTAAAACCTTGAAGAGAAAACAACGATTGATCTCAACATCTTTCTGAAGCTATTATTATGTTTATATTAACTCTTATCAGAATAACCATTTTCACTTACATTTAGAGGAGAGTTTGACTATAAGGACAAACCTAATTTCCTCTAGACACTTTTCTGTGTTTATTGACAATTTCATTGCCTGAAGTTGAATTTAATAATGTGCTATAATAATGTGATTAAAACCCAAGGAAACAAGCCCTGGATCTGGCTGGTTATAGAATGGTGATTCATTTTTTCCAGTTCTCTCACTTTACTTCACTTGGCATTGCTCTTCTTCACAAGCATAAAAATACTGGGTGCATCCAAACAAATAACTGTTGAATCCAGTAGTATAGAAAACCCTGACATATACTAGCTTCTTGGTATCACACTTATATTTAGTGAAAGGGAGAGGTAAAGGCATATATTTTTCAGGGGCAGATGTTTGAAGACACTTTTTATAAAAACTTCTTTTGGGCTTCCCTGGTGGTGCAGTGGTTGAGAGTCTGCCTGCTGATGCAGGGGACACGGGTTCGTGCCCCGGTCTGGGAAGATCCCATATGTCGCGGAGCGTCTGGGCCCATGAGCCATGGCCGCTGAGCCGGCGCGTCCGGAGCCGGTTGCTCTGCAATGCAAGAGGCCACAACAGGGAGAGGCCCGCGTACCGCAAAAAAGAAAAAAGAAAAAAAAATTCTTCTTTTATAATCTGCAGGAGACCCATGAGGCTTCCTCATCCCTTGTCATCATCATCTGAGCACTTAAGGTGGTAACTCAGTGTGCCAGCTGGGAACCACTTGCAGCACTGGAGTGTTTGTTAAAAATGAACTTGCTGGGCTTCCCTGGTGGCACAGTGGTTGAGAGTCCGCCTGCCGATGCAGGGGACGCGGGTTCGTGCCCGGGTCTGGGAAAATCCCATGTGCCGTGGAGTGGCTGGGCCCATGAGCCATGGCCGCTGAGCCTGCGCGTCCGGAGCCTGTGCTCCGCAACGGGAGCGGCCACAGCAGTGAAAGGCCCGCGTACCACAAAAAAAAATAAAAATAAACAAAAAATATGAACTTGCTGAGGTGACGGCTGCACAACATTGTGGATGTACTAAAGGTTACTGAATTGGACACACTAAAATGGTTATTTTATGTTATGTGAATTTCATCTCAGTTTTTTTTTGTTTTTTTTGCGGTACGCGGGCCTCTCACTGTTGTGGCCTCTCCCATTGCGGAGCACAGGCTCCGGACGCGCAGACCCAGCGGCCGTGGACCACGGGCCCAGCCGCTCCGCGGCATGTGGGATCCTCCCGGACCGGGGCACGAATCCGTGTCCTCTGCATCAGCAGGCGGACTCTCAACCACTGCGCCACCAGGGAAGCCCTCATCTCAGTTTTTAAAAATACAATTTCTCAGACTCTATTACAGACTTACTAAATCAAAACCTAAATGAATGAAATCAGAAACCCTGGGATCTGGGCCCAGCAATCTTTACTTTTAACAGTAATCCAGGTGATTCTTCTGTATAGAGAAATTTGAGAACTTTTGATCTAAGGTAACTTATTCAAACCCTGGGAATTTACCTAATGAAGAATAGAGACAGAACCCAGTAGCACCACCATAGAGGAACCCTGACCAGATCCTGTTCGATCACACATCTCTACTTGAACAAACAGAGTAATTTATTCCAGAGCCTAAACTTTTAACATTTATTATCTGATTATCTTTCACAAAATTATGTGTGATTTAATATCTTAGAGCTATAAAGATTCTTAATTCCCCTAAATCTTATATCCCTTTCTCCCTCGTATGTTGAATTCCCTTCAAAACTGGTACCAACAAATGGAGAACTCCTTCACAGTTTAAATGTACTTGTTAGGCAGTTGGCAGACTTATAAATATTATAGAAATTCTGTGCCAGGAACAAAGTAATTTGATGCTGGCAAATCAATCTCACTAAGTTCTTCAAACTCTTAAATGCATTTCTGACAAAGCTAAGGAAAACCTGTTAAGTGAATAAGTGATATAGTGGATCCACACTGGCTTTCTCTTTGCAAATAGTGCTTTTTTCAACACAACTACCATAGAGGGGAATAACAACACATAACTCAAAACTATGAGCCGAGGACCATCTTCTCCCTAGCCAGAGGTCAGTAACCCATTTCACCTCTTTAGAATTTTCATGTTAATGTCCATGCTAAAAGCATGTCGGATCACTTTAACGTTTTATTAGTAATAGGCAGTAATGCATATGGATTTGTTGATTATTTTATTGAGAGAAAATAATAGTACATTTTAGAGGCCCCCAGAATGAAGTCTTGCGTTTGTATTCTCTGTGACAAACCATTGAATCCACAAGCCCAGAGTCTAAGGCAAAGATGCTTATCAATGCCTATGTTTATCAGATCTTCCATGTTTTATCATAATTCTACTTATATACTATAATATCGTATTATTGATGTTATGAATTTCTTAGCATGAGAAACATGAAATAATCTTTACTTTCACACTTCTATGAGAAGTGGCCTTTCCCTGAGTTTATACTTAATGGAAAATATATATTGAACTGAGCATACTTATTGACTAAATTACAAGCTTTCCAATTTGTTTGGGTTTACTTTCGCGTCTTGTTTTGCACTCCATTTTAAAGGTCACATTTAAAATGGATCCATTTCTTATATTGTACATTTCTCACAGAGCTCATTAGAGCCAAAAGTCCCTGTGGAGGCGAGGGGAGTGTTCAGTTGGACAGGCTGCACTGGAGGATGAAGCAAGGTGAAAAGGAGGTTCTACATAAAAATAATCACGTGGGAACCACAGTCACAGCAGGAGGAAGGGGCTGGAGTAAAGTCAGGTCACCCCAGTTATAGACGCAAATACACAGTAGGCAACCAGAGGATGAAAGAGGGGACTAAATGGCCTAGGAATTATTCGTTTCTGAAATAGCAGAAAATAGATTGTATTTCAGGTGTTTTGCTCCTGGAATTTTAAAAAATCAATGCCATTAATTATAAATGGAAGATAAAAATTTAGGAACCAGTATTTTCCATTGACAACCAAAAGCTGTGTATTGTTTATACTCCTATCTGCCAGAATGTAATGGGGATTGACTGTGTGGTCCTTTTTTTAGGAAAACAAAAAAATGAGAGTGACTAAATTTTAGCTACTAAAGAACCCAAACAATCTAATTCTTCCCCATTTTACTCTCCATGTGTGGGGTTCTCCTCGAGGCGGTGGTAACTGCTGTGCATGTGTGTGGAATATATTTGAAACAAGACATTTGCTCCAAAATTGGAGCATTCCAGGGCTAGCTTGTGCCGGCATTCTGTCCCAGATTCCTCTCCACTTTGGGTTTATAAAGTGATTGCTGTGGTTTTCCGACTTGATCTGAGGCCCCCTGTTAGGCAGCTGAGGAAAGGCTGCCGTCTCCCTCCTTCTCAGGAGTTTAAGGAGACTTGCTTTTCCGAGGAGGGCCTGGGAACCAGGGCCGAAGCTCTTTGTGGGAGATAGCCCTGCTGTGCTTGGCCTCTAAAAGGCTGCTCATCCTTTGCTTTCAGAAGCATGAGATTCCCCTGGCCAGGCCTAAAAACAATAATAATGATATATTTGAAAAAATCCCCATCGTGTCTCTTGCTGACTTTGGCAGTTAGGTACCAAGCATCAACAAAACACTGTATACAGAAATCTGCCTTCCAGGCTTGTTCCTTTCTTACAGAATAATCCTTAACCTAGTGGAGGCTCTTTTTTCATGTGTCCTTAATGAGAAAATATTTCAGAGATTATTGGCACCACGGGTTTGTTCCTTTCTGGCGGCTGTCACCCTTAACCAACTGTGGTCTCTATGATCTCTTTCCTATTTTCCTTTCACAGTATGGTCCACACTTAATCAACCCCTCCTAGGATGACTGTGCCAAGTACAGTGATTTGTTTCTTTATTGTCTCTACTCCAGAACACTTTCTTATTTGGGCAGAGTTTTTAAAAAAGAAAAATGGCTTCAAAAAACTTAGCAAATATTAAAAATGGCATCCACTTCTGTGGAGACTACCAACAAAACCCAAAGCTATATCTGTTTTCAAAACAGCCTGTGATCTGGTAACATGTTCTGACATCCACAGACATACACACGTTCGTCAGCAGTGTACAAGAAGGAAGGGAGTGCTGTGTTTGGACTAAGAATGTTGGCTTTATGGTGCTGCTTTAAAATCCCACTTTGGTGTCATGTTTGATGTTAGAAAGTCTTTCTCGAGTCCAGAGGTAATAGAGCAGGCTAAATGGTGGGATCTGTTGAAAATCCACTTCCCAAAAGTACCCTGTGTGCAGTACATACAGCTCACATCGGGGAGTCCCTGAAGGGAGGGGCATGGTTGGTATCTATGGTGGGTTGTGATCATCACGCTATCACTATGTGAGGTCAGGTCACCTAACCATGTGAGTCATCATTTTCTTCCTGACAACAAGAATTAGTCAGTTAATAAGCGTGACTCTCGATTTTATTTAGGACAATGTGTTGGTCCTGAGGAGACCAGAAGCTAAAGATGTGAGGCATAAGTATCACATTCCCTTGGGGCTGAGGCAGGGGCCAGGCAAGAGCATGGCTTGGAGAAGTCCTTTCCCATATCTGGGTCTCTGACGCATGCACTAGAAGGAGTTGTGGTTTTTCCCTGATCTCCAGGCTGAAAATCACTTAGTTCAAGGAGAAATGTTACAGAGGGCAGTGTGAATGGTCACAGGGAAGACAAAAAGTCTGTCGAGCCACTAGTCCAGCACAGTGCCTAGCACAAAACTCAGGAAATATTTGCAGGTGGAGGAGTGTGCTTGCATTCGAGATCCAGCAACACACCCACCTACCAACAGGCCACAGGTCAAAGTCAAGTGAGTGGAACTGAAAGATGAAGTTTGGAAGAGAGCCTCTGGATCAGGGACAGCAGAAAGAGGCTTCATGAGGAGCTAGGATATAAATTAAACTGTGTTTGAACGATGGATAAAATATCAGCAGGTGAATGGAAAGAGAGGGCAGGGCATCTGGGGCATGGAGAGTGGCATGAGCAAACGAGCAGGGGGAGGGAAGCAAAGGTGTGTTCTGGGTGTGGTGACTAGGCCAGTCCAGCCTTCCCATTGGTGTTCAAAGGGACATCCAAAACCATGGATGTGTCCTCCTGGAATGTTAATTTTGCTTGAATGTAGAGAAGGAAAATTATTTAACTGGTTAGTAATTTAAAACATTTTTATATTAAAAGAAATGGGGCAAATTATGGAACAGAATACATTTAATTTCATGGATTTTTTTTTTAATGTTCAAAATCTCAGGTTTCCACTCTTGATCATTTAATGGAAGAATTTAAAGTTCTTTAAAGGAGATCAACTCCATTCATTCACCAAAAATTGCCCACTAATGAGGCAGGAGCTGTGTTTCCTCGAAACTGCCAGTGGGAGTTGGGGCAAGCAGTCTAGCCCTTGGCCACATGGCCAAGGATTTTGCTTAGCTGTGCGAGAACCCCACGTGACACTGGGACACTGCATGTCCTGGATGGCAAATCTTGATGGTGGTTGGTATGGCTCCTCTTAAAGGATGTGCCTCCGTGCCACACAACAGACATGAAGTACCTTTGTGCGCAGGTCTGGGCCATGGAGTCTGCACTCTTGCTAAGAATGAATGCAGGGAGGCCTGGCCTCCTTGGTCTCCCTGGATAATGGAATGAAGGGTCTTCAGAGGCACTTCCTGAGTCTTCAATTTCCTTTCCTTTCTCCCCTGCTGTTCCTAAGCTCTAAATTCCTGTCTCAGCTTCTCCAGCCCCTCTGGCTCACTGCTCTCCCCAGGTCCTTGCCCCCTCGCTATTCCTTTGTTTTCAGCATGTTTGGGTTGTGAATGATTAGGCAACTTAGATCACAGGTTTTGTTTTTCCTAGGCAAAGGCAAACCCCTCCCCTTGAAAGCTGTCTCCAGCTTTTCCCGGTTTTGAGAAAGCCACAGGCAGCCTCTCCAAGCTACAGTGGCATCTAAGAGGCCAACCAGAGGCCAAATTGTTGGTGGGTGAAAGAGCTGCTAGACCTTTCTTTACCATTTCTGTTTTAATTTCCATTTTTTCTGGCATAGGTCAGATTGACTTTGTTATAGTTTTTTTTGTTATAATGCCAAACTCTACCCAGTGTTACAGACAGCTTTCTTGTACCATGGTCATCTACTCACAAGTGAAAGGAATTAAGAAAATGTCAAGAAGAACTCAGTTAATCCAATACGAAATAGCTCACTAGCTTTCATTATTTGGGGAAGAAAAAGATCCAGATCTGTGCTGTCCAATAGGTGCCCACTAGCTTCAGAGGGCTATTGAGCATCTGAAATGTGGCTAATTTGTATTGAGATGTGCTGTAAGTATAAAATACTGAATTTCAAAGACTTGGTATGAAAGAAGAATGTAAAATAATATCTCAATAATTTTTTTATATTGATTACATGTTGAACTGATTGGGTTGAATAAAATATATTATTAAAATTAATTTTAAGGGCTTCCCTGGTGGCGTAGTGGTTGAGAGTCTGCCCGCCGATGCAGGGGACATGGGTTCGTGCCCCGGTCCGGGAAGATCCCACATGCCGCGGAGCAGCTGGGCCCATGAGCCATGGCCGCTGAGCCTGCGTGTCCGGAGCCTGTGCTCCGCAACGGGAGAGGCCACAACAGTGAGAGGCCCGCTTACCGCAAAAAAAAAAAAAATTAATTTTAACTGTTTCTTTTTACCTTTTTCAAAATGTGGCAACTAGAAAATTTTAAACTACATATGTGGCTCAGGTTATATTACTGTTGGACAGTGTTGCTCTAGATTGTAGCTTTGCAAGTAATTCATTCCTTGTGGGAGTTCCCCAGGGATTACTTATTGAAGATTTTCTCTCTTAATGATCATGCTAAGATGAAAATAACACATAGTAGACTGTAAGGTTCTATAAAGCAAGAGCTGTGTCTGTTAACCTCCTTCTTTGGAGGCAGGAGTGGTGAGGTCATTTTGCTTAGGAGGCTTGTAAACTGGCTCTGAAGATGTTTCCAAAAACAACCTTGAGCACTGACAGCATCACTGAAATAAGGGTATTGCCTCCCAGTGACTCAACCGAAAGATGTGATTCCTTTGGTTGCATAAATCAGGGGTTGGAATATTGAAAAAAGAAAGAAGGCAGTCTCATTACTTGAAGTCCATATTACTCCCGTGGGTCTCAGCATGTACAGAGGCACTTGGACAAGAACCAGGATCACCCCTATTACCATTTTATAAATGCAGAATGCAACATGATGGAGGCAAAAGTGGGAAAGAAAGTCTTTTCTAACTGCTCTAAAGAAAACCCAAAATATTTAACTTGTTTGCTGTGATGTGATAACACTCCTCCTTGGTGCCAGAAGAAATACTGTTACAACATAGAACAAATAGGATTATGATTAAATGCCCATGCTGTATAACAGTTTCTTTGAAATTTTAATCATTATGACTTATATAGGTCGAAGATACACTCAAGGCCTCTGTATCCATTTTCAGCAATCTTTTTCTTTTTTAAGATTATAAAATCTTTTTTTTTTTTTGGACAAGTTCACTATTAGGAAAGTATTTCTCCATAAAATAGAAGTAATTTTTTCCAAAACGGAAAGTTTTTTTTTTTTTTTTTAATTTTATTTTTTACTAGCAGTTTAGGCTCACAGCAGGATTAAGGGAAAGATAGAGATTTCCTGTATCCTCCCTGCCCCCCACTCATGCGTGGGATTAAGCGAAAGATAGAGATTTCCTGTATCCTCCCTGCCCCCCACTCATGCGTGGCCTCTGTGCTTATCACATCCCCTACCCACCAGGGTGCTGTTGCTTCTTAAGGTCTTTAAAATGTTCCCTTTGTTTTAGTGCCCCATTGTCTTCTAATTCTCTGGGGTAGATAAGAAATAATTATCACCTTTTTGTAAATAGGGATATAATCCCAAGGGAGGTGATTTGTTGAAAAGCATAGGTGACCAGTAACAGAAATGGTTTGAAAATTTAGATCTTTTGCTTTGCATTCCAGCTACTACGTTCATAGTATCACATGGCTCTTTGAGAAATCAAGTCTTTTGTCCACAATAGAACATGCTGCTCTGAAAAGGGAGGAGGTGTATCTCATTTTTAGTTGCACTGCTTTTTATTAAATTCTACACTGCACTTTGTTCAATAATGTAGTTATTTATACAATGTTTAGAAAGCTAAGAGAAGTAAATTGAATTCTTGATCTTGGTACTTTTACTTTCTTCCTAACAGCAATAAAAAAAAGATTTAGGCATCCTTGCTGTCTTCTTGGAGGCCCAGTTACTGTGAAGCTATGAAACCTTCGTTATCACATTCCCACTGCTTGAATTGTCAGCTCATATCCTTGAAGAATTTAATCAATCTTATTGCTGTGTATGACAATGGCATTTATTTTCTCTGCAAGAACTTATTTACTTTTTCTCTTAGATGGCTCTCCCTTTGTTGATAATCTTTTCTCAAGTCCTGAAGCACGGATTGATTTTGGCGCTTCAGGAAGATCAGTGGTTACATGGACTGAGGAAACGGTGTTTAGTGCACAGTCTGTGTAACCATCAACCAGGGATCCTGCTGAGAATTGTAAACGAGAAAGATGTGATAGGTTGTGAGAATAAGGGGCTCCAAGCGTGGGGATTCAGAAAGGAGCAGACATAAGCAGTCTCTTCCTTGGAGATACCCGCCAGTCAGCCAGCGTTTGTTTCCTTAAGCATTAGGGGCTTGAAAAATGTCAAGAATCTTGAGAGTGTATTTGCAAGTGTAGAAATAATGGTCAGTGGATCTTTCTTACACAGTGTGTGAAGAGTAAGAAGTAAGAAACAGTTTGGAAAAGAAAAATGATTTTAAATGTTGGTATTTCAGGGCAATGCTTTGTTTTTAAAGTTACATGTGATTATCTCACCTCCAGTTCAGTGTATTCCATGAAGCCCGTTCAACTCTTGCCCTTGTGCTCTTTTACTGTTCTTGGCCTTGGGCATACATCTCTCATCATAGGAACTTAGTAATGGACCTAGATTTTCTCCCAACTCAAAAGAACACTCAAAATTGATATTACATTTTAACTCCAAAAGACTGCCCAAGTCAGATGCCTGATAGAGCAATATAATATGCCAACAAAGATTCCAGTTTCAGTCAATCTAGAATCCCCTGGAAAATCAACTACTTGGCATACTGGGAACAGGGAGAGGCTAGGAAGCCAGATCTGGGCAAAGCCAAGAATAGGGGCCGAGGCTGCCTACAGGATTGTCTTCCGAGGTTGGGGCAGAGTCTGATTTATAACAGACCAGAAGACATGGCAACTCAGGGGCCCATCTTGGAGAGACAGTGTAGCAAATGGTTAAGACAGAGCAGGGGCTGTCTAATCAGACAAACCCGAGTTCAGATCCTCGTTCTACCACTTACTAATTGGGTGACTTTGGGTAAATTACTTTTCTGAGCATCAGTATTCTTGTCTGCAAAATGAGGATAACGCCTACTTACAGGACTATTATGAGAATTAAATAAGATAATTCATGTAAAGTACCTGATACCAGGCCTGGTGTAAGGAAGGAATTTGATAAATACAGCTATGATTATTATTATCATCACTATCTGAGCTTTTTACCTTTTTACACTGGTTGACCAGGACACCACAGCAGTAATCTCTGGGCAATATGTTATTGTACAAATATTGTTATCTGTGTTTAGGTTCCAAAGGTCCAGGAACTCTCTGTACTACATTCACAATGTTTCTATACCTTTAAAACTGTTCTAAAATTAAAAGTTTTTAAAAATACATACATACATATACATATATGTGAGAATAAGGGGCTCCAAGTGTGGGGACTCATAAAGGAGCAGATATGAGATATATATATAGAGAGATATATATATATATAGATAGATAGATAGATAATATTTGAAAGGCCCTTAAAAATCAAATCAGATGAAGTCTATAAACTGAAAAGGAATATTCCTGAAAAGTTTCCGTAAGTATAATTCCACTTAAAATAATTCCACTTTAATTGACAATATGTTGGTATTGGTATTGGTAGTTTCAGTTCCTAGTAGTACCATCAGGAAACCCTGATGTGCCAATATTTAACTATGAAATTGCATGTGGAATTTTTAGTTGCTACATAGGAGATACCTTTCCAAAGAGAAATAATAAATCTACTCTTTACTAATAAATCTACTCTATGCCTCAAACTTACAGTTATAAACTATGAATTAATTGTCTTTAGGATTGAAAGGATGTCTCATGAAGGTGATGGGCCAACATGAGGAAGTGTGGTGACAGTTTGAGCTGTGCCTTTCTCTTGGTTTGTTCCATTATAAGTTTCTAAGAAGTTAACTGACTTTGGCCAAATTTGATTGAAGAGCATTCAGTTTTCCTTGATTCTGATCAAACCTGTGGTTTAATTTGCCACCTTTAAACACAATTGCATTCAAAAAAGGATTTCAAATGGATATATATCCTATCATAAATACATTTCAGTGAAATTAAGTAGGTGGGTGGCATAGATAATGGAAGAAAAGTGATGATAATTACAAAATTTGATTTGAAGTTTCTTTGTGGTTGATTGCCAGGCATTATTTAGCTTATGTTTTTCTCGACAACAGAAAATTATTAGGAATATCGTTAATATAGTCTTTTTTTTTTGTTTTTACACTAGGTCCTCATTGGTTATCTATTTTATTTTATTTTTGAATATTTATTTATTTATTTTTGGCTGCATTGGGTCTTAGTTGTGGCATGCTGGCTCCAGAGCACATGGGCTCTCTAGTTGTGGCACACAGGCTCTCTAGTTGTTGTGTGCGGGCTCAGTAGTTGTGGCATGCAGCCTTAGTTGCCCTGCGGCATGTGGAATCTTAGTTCCCCGACCAGGGATCAAACAAGTGTCCCCTGTGTTGCAAGACCAATTCTTAACCACTGGAAGACCAGGGAAGTCCCTGGTTATCTATTTTAAATAGAGCAGTGTGTACATGTCAATTGGTACAGCCACTATGGAGAACAGTATGGAGGTTCCTTAAAAAACTAAAAATACAGTTACCATATGATCCAGCAATCCCACTCCTGAGCATATATCCAGAGAAAAACATAGTTTGAAGGGATACATGCACCCCAATGTTCATTTCAGCACTGTTTACAGTGGCCAAGACATGGAAACCACC
This sequence comes from Hyperoodon ampullatus, assembly GCF_949752795.1. Classification (NCBI taxonomy): domain Eukaryota; kingdom Metazoa; phylum Chordata; class Mammalia; order Artiodactyla; family Ziphiidae; genus Hyperoodon; species Hyperoodon ampullatus. The sequence continues at coordinate 113,319,177 of NC_136917.1, forward strand.
TAAATGTCCATCGACAGATGAATGGATAAAGAAGATGTGGTACATATATACAATGGGCTGTTACTCAGCCATAAAAAGAATGAAATAATGCCATTTGCAGCAACATGGATGGACCTAGAGATTATCATACTAATTGAAGTAAGTCAGACAAAGACAAATATCATATGGTATCGCTTATATGCAGACTCTAAAAAAAAATCATACAAATGAACTTATTTACAAAACAAACAGACTTGCAGACTTAGAGAATGAACTTGGGGGGACTGGGAAGGGTGGGGGGAGGGATAGATTGGGAGTTTAGGATTGACATGTACACACTGCTATATTTAAAATAGGAATACAGTTAATATAGTCTTTAATTTAAAAGAAACTTTGGGGGCTTCCCTGGTGGCACAGTGATTAAGAATCCTCCTGCCAGTGCAGGGGACACGGGTTCAATCCCTGGTCCGGGAAGATCCCACATGCCATGTAGCAGCTGGGCCCGTGTGCCACAACTACTGAGCCTGCGCTCTAGAGCCTGCAAGCCACAACTACTGAAACCGCGTGCCACGGCTACTGAAGCCTGCGTGCCTGGAGCCTGTGCTCTGCAACAGGAGGGGCCGCCGTGATGAGAGGCCCGCGCACCCTGTGAGGAGTGCCCCCACGCGCTGCAACTGGAGGGGGCTCACGCGCAGAAACGAGGACCCAACTCAGCCAAAAATAAATAAGTAAATAAATAAATATATTTAAAAAAAAGAAAGCAACTTTGGTACAATGTATCCCACTATCCTAACATTGTATTAAAGAGGGCCTTTGAACTTGAATTCCCTCTGTATGGAACTCTCTTCATCTTAACCATCCTAGGGCTGATGCCTTGTCATTTTAAGTCTCAGCTGACAAGTCAACTCCTCATTTGACGTTGCCTTCCCTGCCCCCTCACTCACTGTCTATCCCATCACAGCGTTGGTTTTCTTCAGAGCACTTATCACAGTGGGAATTATCTTGTCTGCTTGTTTTTTTTCTTGTTTATCAAATTAAGTTCCAAGGGAGCAAGGGCCCCATCTGTCTTATTCATCATTATATCCCCTGTGGTCGGAGCACTGCACATAGTAAACTGATACTTTAAGTTTGACTTCGCAATGCATACGTGTAGGCATATATGCATTTATAATTCCTGGTAGAAAACAGGCCAGAAAGATTCCCCCCCCATAAACGAGTAACCATCTCCAGTTACTAAGTCCTTTTCTCATTCCTTCCTCTGTTACTGATTTCCTTAGACACTTATATTGCTTTTAAGGCATGATAAATGATACAATTTAATAGGAAAATGATAAATCTCAAGAAGAAAACTTTGCATTAAGATAACATTTTATCTGCAGAACAAATTGGTATTTTAGCTGCCTTCTTATCTTTTGGTTTTTGTCAGTAAGAGAAGAATGACTTGGGATGACATGGGCAGTTTGGGGGTAGGATTCCTGGGGTTATCTCAGTGACCTCTCGTTCTACCTAAATATTCCCAGAAGACAGGCAAGTTTAGTGTCTTACCACAATAACTCAGAAATTTGATCAAATCTGCTCTTGGCTTTAGACTAAAGAAAGCTTGTCCATGTGCCCAGACCCAGACTTCTTTGCTCTGGAATGGAACAAGCCAGGGAGGAGCTTTCTCTTTCTCCCCAAAAGTCAGGGCACCTTGATGTAGTTGGCCACTTATCTGCCTTGGAACCTGCATGGGAAGCCTTCACAGAACTGCTGAGATCCTGAAAAGAAATGTAGGGTAGAGTATGTGTTTATCCTCACCTATTCACATGTGAGATGTACATATGTGTCAGGAATATTTTGAATTTTGTGGGAACCATGCCTCACTTATCACATGGCATCCTCATCCAAGACTTCAGTTTCCTATTAAAATTATAATAGCTCATTTAGCTTAGAGGATATTTGTAATGAATGCTGATCTCAGAATATAAGTGAAATCACAAACTAAGATTACATAGGGGCAAGTCAACATCCACCTAGATCTGACAGATGTCAGATTCCATTTTACCTTCGATTTTACATCCTCTCCCTTCTTTTCTTTTTTTCCCTAGTGAATGCAGTCTTCATGTTTAATAGAGAGCTCATTTGACCTTCCCCATTACTGCCTCTAGGGCATCTTTTCTCTTAGTGTATAAAGGCAGCTTGCCTCAGACTGACCTGAACAAAATGCTTTACTTATCATGATCCTCAGTGTAGAGGGTCTTTTCTTGGGATCACTGGTTTCCTTTTAGTTACAGTGTCGATAGAGCTCAGAAGTGTCCCTTATGCCGTGACTGCTGAAACTCAAAGAAGCCAAGGGCCTAGATATGTCTGCTGGATAAATTGTGTCCATGTTAATTGAAGTGGCAGCAGTAGTTAGTTGGTCAGGCAGTTATCAGATAACTCAAGAAGGTTACCAGGAAATGAATGGGAAACAGAAACCAAACAGATTGCACGTTGATCGTAAAGACCAGATTTATTTGGCAAAAGGGAATGTTTCTACCAGAATTGAACTATGTCTCTTCTGGTTAGAAATACACAAGTAAAGAATGAAGTACATGCTCAGGGGCTGAAGAAACTAGTCTATTGGTTGGCAAATTATGTGGAAAATTAATAGGAATGTTTAATATCCGTCAGAAGACTTTCTTGAAATATAATGAATATAAAGTGTCTCAGTGGCATCATACGATTCCAAGTATTTGGGGCCACTCCATTCAGGTATGTGGGCCACCCTGTTCCAACAAGGTGGGGCTTAGGGATTGGTGGAAACATTGAGGGCTTGTTTCACTTTATATTTTTTAATAATTTGGCTCTAAAATGTACTTTTCTCTCTAAAAGTACTTCTCCATTCATTTCTTTCTTCTTTGTAAATTAACATTTAAAATAATACTTTCTAACCTTTGGATTCCAGAGTAGACTTTATTTATACAATGAGCCACACTTATTTTAGATTTAATGTCAGCTTTTGAAAGAAATCCTTAGTATCCTGATTAGTTTATTTAAAATTAATCATGCTTCTGATAAAAAATTATACTTGATAATGGTAGAAAACTAGAAAACCATTGAAAGGTATAGAGAGAAAACTAAATTATCCATTATTCTACTACCCAAGGTAAATACCTAACTTTCTATGGCAACAATTTTTCTGATATTAAAAATTATTTAAAAACATGATTTTTAACAATAGCAGTCATTTTCAGAAATCATGCTTTGGGTGACTCCAGCTAGAAAAGAGAGGGTTTTGGGGGGTTTTTCATTTTGCTAAAATTTTGGGTATCTCAATTTGATATTTTGGCATAAACACTTACACGTAGTGACAGAGAATGATTGTGATGTATCTAGGATGGCAAGTCTGTAAATTTCAGCTCCAAGCGCAAATATACAACACTGGGCCTATATTGAAATATGGATAAAGAGACTCAAATGCGCTTTTGTAAAATAAACTGATAGGAACCAGGACGTCTGTGTCTGATCCTAGCATGAGAAGCATGAGACTCAAATGAAATAAATAGGCTCCATCATACAATAGGACATGAAAACTACCGAGTCCACCCCAAACTGCTGCTTTTGTCTGTGACTCAGCCTACTTTATGATACTCAAAGTGAATTAAAACTACCCTTTAAAAGCCTGGTTCCCATCATGATTTTGGCTGGCAAGAAATGGACTGATGAAGGAGGCACTGCTCTGGCTGACCAGGACACATTTGTGGATCCCACTGACGCCCTGACTCCTGTCCCCAAGCTCTCAGTGTGTTTTCAGTAACCATGAAAAAATCTTTTAGTGATCAAAATGATACGTTGATTCTTCTTTCTAATGCCTCAAATATTCTTTTGGCAAAGCTGCTTTAAAAATTATTTCTGATTCTATGTTTGGTTTTTATCAAGAAATGGGAATGGATAGTGGGAATGTGAATTGATCCCAAGAGAAAAAATTTCCCATAACATGTAAGTGCCTTAGTCAGATAGTTGGAGAAGCTCCTGCCTGACCCTCTGTTCCATATTCTGAGCTCAAAACATACCTTCCCCTCGGCCATGTGATGTCACGTTGTCTGGTTGAGTGAAATGTTGCCGTTGCAATTACTTGGATGGGTGCAGTGCTTCCTGACCCACCTGCTGTGTTGGTAAACCCGAAACCATCCTGGCAAGTATATTTATTTGCTTTTCCCTGAAATGTGCTGTCCCTTTTTTACCTCCTGCCGATAAAAACTGACAGGTCCTTTTCCTGCTAGCCAAAAGCAGTGATGGGAACCAGGTGGAAGATACGGCTCTTAAAATGTAGTTTTAATTCATTTTGAGTCCCATAATGTCGGCTGAGTCACAGACAAGCTGGGGGCCTTACCAAATCACTCCATGACCTCACTTTCCCTCTGGCAAACCTCTCTCAGTGCAATACGGTGATCTCGCGGATGGAGTATCAGAAACAGCTTGCTTGAGAAGAGCTTGCCTGTGAGCTGTTAAAGCTGCCAGATGGCATTGCTCTAGTCCATCTTCTCTCTTTCTCCTTATTCTTCAAATACATATGGTCTTCATGTACTACAACAATGTCATTAACCAACCTCACCACAACCACTTAGGTTGTAGATAACAAAGGCTCGGTTACATAACCATTCATTAGAAGCGTGGTTTTGGAATTGATGAAAGCTGTATTGACTCCTCAGTTTCTTAAAATGGATACTTTGAATGAAACCACTGGAATCTCCAAGATGATTATTGACCTTCCTGTTGTGTACTGAGATCTCTATTTTAAATTCTCCCCAATTACCTTTTTTTTTTTTCCTATCTTTCAAATTATTATTGCCATTGCAGTCAAATGATATGATAGACAGAGATTTGGATGGGCTTCAGGAAATGAGTTTTTATTGTGGCTTTGCTTCTAACTTGCTGTGCAGTTTCTCACATGCCATTTAATTTTCCTTGACATCATCATCTTTGTGTTGATTTCTAAGATATCATTTGAGACTTTGTGGTCCAATAATGAATTCAAACACCCTTTTCTACAGGACAGAACACCTTCTAGGCAGGTTTGCAATCTTCTCTGTATTTCCAAAGCACCTTGAAAGCCCTCTCTGAAGATTCTGGCTCCCCAGGTGATTCTGTAGTGTAGCCAGGATGAGAACCACTGTGTATGGAGTCTAGAGTAGGGGCTCATTATTATAAAAATTTCTACTTTGCCATATTTTTTTTATCCTTAAGTAAAGGTCAATTTTACCCTTCAGAAAATAACTACTTTTATAATTCCTTTATAATTTAATCCTCACAAAAGTTAAGGTCCAGCCATTTTCTCTTTGTGTGACTTTTGTAAATATTCTGCATGGATTCAGTACCCATTTGTGTTCTTGCTTATTTTTCCACTCTCACTCGTCAACCACACTTGACCAGTGATTCAAAAGAACAACAAAAAAGATGCAGAGTAAAACTGGTTGACTTTAATGTATCAGCCATTCAGTCTCTCTCTGGAGAAATGGTTTTCAAGGTGTGGTCTCAGAAGCATCATCATCACCATCACCAGGGAACTTCTTTGAAATGCAAATTCTCAGGCCCACCTCTGGACCAGAAACTCTGGAGGTGGGACCCAGCAATCTGTGCATTAACATACCTTCTAGGTGATTCTGGTACATGCTGCTGTTTGAGAGCTGTTCTAGAGAGATTTTATATTTTCAGAGAGTTGGATTTTTTTAAGTGTGCTTGGATATTTTTGAAATAATCATTGTCCAAACTTACATGCTCTGGAAATAAAAGGGATATTACATTTCCAAAGGGGATATTTCTCTGCCTTCCTTTTTTTAAAAAAATATCTTTTAGAAGTGTTCATATTCCTTTCTGCTCTTAGAAAGCCTATCCATATCTCTTGCCTATTTGCATGCTGAAATTTCAGTCTTAAGTTAGTTCTATTATCATGATCTATTGTGACACAGGATACAATAGATGGAAAGTGACTAGTAAAACATTTATTTAATTTCTACTCTTTTATTTGTTTTTTTTTAAATTGAATCTTCCAAATGGCATTCTTCTTCCTTTAGAACATAGACAAGGATTTTTTTTTAAAGTTATCCTCAAACAAATGGAATTGTTTCATAACAATTCCAGACGACCCAGAGGTTGTCTATGTCCCTTGTCAGAGGGACATTTTTACTAAGTCGAATGCTCTCTGGAAGAAGGTGTGAGCAGAAGCTAATATCATGAATTAGAGGGTGAAGAAGAGAATAAGGGCATCCGGTCCTCAGTGAGGAAACTTTGACCCAGAAGCCTTTCGTGGTGGCAGAAGTAGACTTCCAGTCCCAGGCTCTACTCTTCCAATCCAGTATTCTCTGTACGAAACGTCACTGCCTTCAGGACCATGCCGTTTACTTAATTGGTTGAATTTTTGTCAAAAGCTTGATCCAAGTGAGGTTTTCTTGTTTGTTTTAATATATAAAGCATTTGCAGGTTCTTTCAAGGGCAGCAGATAGCTTTATTTAACTCCCTCAAGCCCTCTCATCTCTGTCAAGCTGCACCAGGAAATTCAAGGTCTAGCCAGAGGCCCCCAAAGAGTTAAAAAAAAAGACAACCCGCCTGCAGAGTAGAAGAAACTGATGTCAAAAACATATGTTCCTCTGCGGGGCCTCGCTGGATTCCTAAGTCTGGATAAAGCCAGTGTGTATGCATGCACGTCAAAAAGAAAAAAAAAAAAGTCTTGGCCAGTGTCGTGGAGCAGTGAAGTGTTGTCCCTCGTCTGCAATTCCTCTTGAGTCCCTGCTGCATGGGAGCCCTGCCGGAGGGCTCCCGGGAGAATGGTGGCCCTCACACTTGAGCCTTTAACTCAGAACGCCCGCGAATCCCTTGTTTTCCTTGTGAGTGTTCCGGCTGAGCGGCCCGTACAGACCCTGCCCGTTTTCATTGGCTTCGGGGGTTGTTTTTGGAGTGGCTGACAGCTGTCTGCCAGGCTGTCTGAAACCGCCTTCCTGTGCTCTCTGCTGCTGCTCAACTTCACAGAACTATTGTTCCTGTTGAGCCTTTTTCTTAAAATCTTTCCCAGCTGTATCCTGATATGGTAAACCACTTAAATTAGCTCCAGATTGTTCTGTTTATTTTGTGTTAGATAAGCGACAAAATACAGTCCCGGCAGCCAGCCAGGAGGAGGGTGGAAGTGGGGGGATGGGGATGGAAGGACACTAGCAAAGTCTTTTACAAAAGGTAGAGTTCCCAGACAGAACCGTGAAAAGGCACAAATGTGATGCAGTCACGGGTCCTGCCATTTACATGTGATCCTGATGGGCTGGCCAAGTAATAACTTTGGATCTGAGCACACCTCAGTTCAGAAAAGAAAACCAAGACCCCAGCATTAAGTCACACAAGCAGGAAGCTAAATTTCTATTATTGGAAATAGATACAGTATCTCTGTCAGCCACAGGTCTGGTTGCCATGCCAGCTGTCCACGTACCATGCTTGATGCCCTGATGGTGACAGGGTCTCTTTTGTTTATTTACTTAATCACCCGTCGGTATTGCAACGCGTGGTAGCTGATGGGCTCAAAACTGGCTGAAGTTCACCAGCCTCCCTACATACTCAGCAATTGAAAACATTCTCTGCCGTACTGTAATTTAAAGCTAGAAACCCAAAGATGTTGAGTCACCAGCATAGGTATTTTCCACACAGCTGCAAGTGAAAATTCACAATGGACTTGGCCAGCTGTGCAACCATTCTACCCGTGGCCTTTCCTCCTCTGTGGCTGTCTGCTCACAGGGGCTCTCCGTGCAAAGCCTTCCTGAATACTTAACAAAAAGTATTTTCCAATATAATAGATGCTATCCTCGAATGAAGACACTGCCTTTGTGATTGTAGGAATAAACCCAAATAAAATATGAAGACTAAACTTCCGAATGTTTTAACTCAGCTGAAGCCCACGAACAATGCCAGCAACCAGCTGAGTTACAACCATTATTGAGAATTTTGTCTGTGGTAATTCAAGACTCCCCAGGAAAGATCCCATGACTCACTCCAGCATGACTGGGCCTCCAGTCCTCACTCTGAACCGAAGTCCTGGAAACGCTTTTTACCAAGTTGAGGGAAGGGGAGGGAAGAACAGGGTCAGGAGTAATAAAATGCCCTGAGAAACTGCCTCTTAGTTTCCTTTGGGCAAATAAACTCAATGTGTAATGAAAGTGTACAAAACCAACTTTGGAAGAATAATTACCCCATCAAGCTCTCTCCCCCTTGAGTGGAATGTGCCTTTTCCTCTCCATCAAGGTCTGGCCCAAGGTTGAACGGCCTCCATGTCACCCTCTCTAATTCCCCAGTTTTCATCTCTCTTCTTTCTCTGTATCCTTTTTAACCCAAATAGTGGACAGTCTTCTGTCTTTCACCTGGACTGGGCTTCTCATGTCCCTTGAGAGCAGGGACGATGTACTGACCCTCTGTTGTCTTTTCCCACAGTGCTGACAGCAGTCATGGGCACTGAGCAGGTGCTTAATTAAGGCCTTTCAAATAATAGTTTTCTTTTTTATTCTTACCTGGCATGAGGTGTCGTTCATTCTGTTTCTATATAAATTCAGGCAAAGGTAAAAACAACAACAACAAAACAAAAACGAACACCAGCAAAACCCAGAACCAGACATCACAAGTCCCATGGGCCTATTCTCGTTAAAATCATGAGTGTACCCTACTGGTGCTGGGCAGGATGGAGCAGCCGCGTAAAGCCTGTCTTTCTCATGGATTACAACTAAAAACTCTGGATAATACAGAAAACAACTGCCTGGGGCACCTAAAAAGTAAACAACAGCAAGCAAATGGTGAACAGGGATGAAGTCAAAGCATCACCAATCCCCTATACCCGGGGTGAGTTTTGTGGGCTTTGTTTTCACTCCTCTGTCTCTCGGCTTTGACCCAAGGCTGGTGGAATTATGGAACTATGAAGCAGGTGTTGGCAGTAGAATCTACAGGTGAAACCCCCTATTTCCGACCAGAGGTTTGGGAAAGGAGTCTTTTGCTAGAAAATATAGGGGAATTCACATTTTATTTGTTTCTTTTTTTCTCTCTCTCTTTTCTCTCCTGACCCTGCCCCAAGGCCAGCCCCACTTGAGGATCTGCATTGCTTTTGTGGTAGGGGTTTGGGCTCCTAAAATGCAATAAAAAGGTTCTTTCTGACCACAGGACCAGGGAAAAGGGGCCCCTTTTGTCCAAAGAGAGTAGGAGGATCCTATTACTTTATCTCTCTCTCTCTTTTTGCTGCTTTGCTCCGAAAGGCAACCTCAGTTGTGTTTTTAGGAGGCTGAAACCTGAGGGAAACCTGTCTTTCTGACCAGAGGCCAGGGAAAGGGAACGCTGGGGGCTGGGAAGTATAGGGGAATCTCAGAGAGGAAAGAGCTGGAGAAGAGGATCCCCTGATTCTGTGTGTAAACTGACATAAGTCCCAAGCTCAGCTCCAAGATGCGCAGGTGTCACACAGACCCAAAGAAGGAAAGCAAAGACTTCAGGAACTCACCTGTGATACAAGTCACTGCCCGAGTGCCACACTAACCCCTGGGTTGGGCAATCACTGAGTAAACCCAAACGTCATTGCAAAGACTTTAAAAACTAAACTGATATTAGGACCACTGTCCACAGACAAGACAGAACTTGTACTCTGAATCTAATTGGGTTAGTTATAACCATTCTCCATGAGATAAACTTGAACACTCTTGAAATGAATGGAAAAATAAAAATTCTCAAGAGAAATAGAAAGGGAAAAAAAGAACCAAATTGAAATTTTAGAACTGAAAAATACAGTACCTGAAATTAAAAATTCACTCTATGGGCCCAATAGCAGAATGAAGATGATAGAGGAAAGGGTCAGTGAACTTCAAGATAGATCAGTAGACATTACACAGTCTGAAAGAGAGGAAAAAGATGAAAACTTGAGCTGAGGGACCTATAGAACAATATCAAAAGGTTTAACATTTATGTCATTACAGTCCCAGAAGAAAAGGAAAAATATTGGTGCAGAAAAAAGTACGTGAAGGGAGAACGTCTGAAAACTTCACAAATTTGGTGAAAGATACATGTATAGATTCAAGAAGCTCAGTAAAATCAGATCAACCCAAAGAAAACCACTTCTACATTGTAATCAAACTGCTGAAAACCAAAGATGAAAAAACATCTTGAAAGCAGAAATTCTGATCATGGGGATTTACCCAAGAGGAATGAAAACATGTTTGTACAAAAACCTATGCCCCCATATTTATAGCAGCTTTATCAATAATTGTTAAAAACTGGGAAAAAACTCAGATGTCCTTCAACTAGTAAGTAAATGAAACTGTGGTACATCTGTACAGTGGACTGTTACTCAGCAATATAATGAAGCATTATACGTGCACTAACTTGCATGAATCTCAAATTCATTATGCTGAGTGCAAGAAGCCAGGCTCAAAAGGTTACACACTGTATGATTCTTCCTATGTGACATTCTGGAAAAGGAAAACTTTGAAGATGGAAAAAACATCAGTTGTTGTCAGGAGTTAAGTGTTGGGTGGAGGATTTGACTATAGAGGGGTAGCACAAGGGACTGATTCTGAGGTGATGGAGTTGTTCTGTATCTTGTGTTGACCTTAAAAGTTATTTTACCAGCAAAAATGAGTTTATTCAGGAATGGGGAAGAACTGCACATTCAAGACAAGCAAGATATAGCAAAAGAATAGGCAAGCCCAACAAAGGAGAGGGATATTATAGAGAAAAAGGAAGAAGTTGGGAAGGGTTGTTTTGAATGAAAGTCCACTGGAGAAAAGTGAGAGTTCAAGGTGAATGTGGTTTTTCATTGGCCGAGTTGCTGAGGTGGTCGATTTCTTGTAAGAGATGCAATGTATGTCTTTTCCTGTTGAGGTCCCATATTTGATGATTCTTTCCTGTTGGTGATTCTTCTGTTGGGGTCTGTAATTGACAGTTCTTCCTGAAATTGACATTGAGTGGTACTGTGTGAGAACTTCCCCTTCTGGCCTTCAACTCCATTTTAGTGAGTCTTCCCTTTATTTATTTTCACATTTAATTGTGTGCTAGATATATGACTTCATTTGTCAAAATTCATAGAACTACACACCAAAACAAGTGAATTTTACCATACACAAATCAGAAAATAAAAAATAAATCACTAGCACAGTATTTCATATCTGATAGGGTTAATATATCTTCATATGACTACATGGAGTATGGAAAGATTCATGTAATCTCTTATCTATTTTGAAGTCATTTTCCACTTGATTCCACATTTAAACTTGCAGGAAGCCCAAAATGGAATAAACAATGAAGCAGTCTCTTTGGGTACATACAAAAAGCTTTCCAAAAGAAAATTTTGTATCTCACATGCCAGGCAGATGTTTTGTAGGGTCAGCTTACCACAAAAGGCCCTGATGAAAAACTGAGGTATAAAAAGTAGGGGTCTGTAAGAGAAAGAGAGACACATTGATTCCAGAAAAGATCTACTGTTTTTTTTTCTTTCTTTTTTTTTTTTTTTTCAAAGATTTCTCTTTTTTTTTGTGGTACGTGGGCCTCTCACTGTTGTGGCCTCTCCCGTTGTGGAGCACAGGCTCTGGACGTGCAGGCTCAGCAGCCATGGCTCACGGGCCCAACCGCTCTGCGGCACGTGGGATCTTCCCGGACCGGAGCACGAACCCGTGTCCCCTGCATCAGCAGGCACAGCTGCTTTGGAAATAGCTTAGGAGTCCCTCAAGAAGTTAAACATAAAGGTACCACATAACCCAGAAATCCCACTCCTAGGTGTGTATTCAAGAGAAATGAAAACATATATCCACACAAAAGCTTGTGCATGAATGCTCATAGCAGCATTATTCATAACAGCCAAAAAAAGTGGAAACACTCAATGTCCATTAATTATGAATGGATAAGATGTGATATATTTTCAGCAATATACAGGGAAAATAAAGGACCATAATAAAAAGAATGAAGTACTGACACATTCTACAATATTGGTGAACCTTGAAAACATTATGCTAATGAAAGAAGCCAGATAAAAAGGCCATATACTGTATTTTTCCCTTTACATGAAATGTCCAGAATAGGCAAATCTATAGAGACAGAAAGTAGATTAGTGGCTTCCAAGGCCTGGGAGGAAGGGGAAAATGCTAATGGATACAGGATTTTTTTTGTGGGGGTGATAAAAAAATTAGATAATGATAATGATTGTACTAAAAACCACTGAATTGTACACTTTCAAAGGATGAATTTGATGGTGATGTGAATTATATCTTAACAAAACAAAACTGTATGAGAAGAAAAAGATGGACCAAAGACCTAAATGTAAATGCTAAAACCATAAATCTTTTATAGAAAAACATAAGAGAATATCTTTGTGACTTGGAGGTAGGCAAATGTTCTTAAAATCAACAGGTTTGGTAATACATTTATGTATTAAAATTGATAAGACCCATAATGGTGTAAGATGAAACAGAGTGATAATATAACTTCAAAGGCAGAATAAGCAGTGGGGTAAAGTGCAGCTCTGGTCAGCCGGTGGAATATCACTGCAATTAAGCATCCATTCTACATTTTTTGCCCTTTGGATGAGAGGTGGGTTAAGGAAGAAACCCTACATTCAGGAAAACTCTTCCTGTTGTCACTAAAATGTATATGATCTGCTTCATGGAAACAGTCCAAGCCTGCCCACTCCATGTATATTTCAGAGCACAGGCAAGGTTATACCTCAGTACAACAGATGTGAGTCTTCTAGACAGGGCATTCTCAACACCACCCTAATTATCAAAACCCGGAGCTTCCAGGACATGGCAGATTCTTTGTTCTTGTTTTCACCAAGCCATCAAATTGACTTGGCTTCTTTTAAAAACAGTAGATCTGGGGCTTCCTTGGTGGCGCAGTGGTTGAGAATCTGCCTGCCAATGCAGGGGACACGGGTTCGAGCCCTGGTCTGGGAAGATCCCACATGCCGCGGAGCAACTGGGCCCGTGAGCCACAACTACTGAGCCTGCGTGTCTGGAGCCTGTGCTCCGCAACAAGAGAGGCCGCGATAGTGAGAGGCCCGCTCACCACGATGAAGAGTGGCCCCCGCTCGCCGCAACTAGAGAAAGCCCTCGCACAGAAACGAAGACCCAACACAGCCAAAAATAAATAAATAAATTTTTTTAAAAAAGTGGAAGAGAGGGACAAAGAGGAGATCAAAGTAATACCAAGTGAGAAAGACTCAACTGCCATTGCTGACTTTGAGGATGGAGGAAGAGAGTGTTGAGCCAAGGAATTCTAGCAGCCTCTAGAAACTGGAAATGGCTAAAAAGAGGTCCTCCTCTCTTGTCTCTGAAAGGGAATGCGGCCCTCCCAACACCGTGATGTAGCCCAATGAGACTTGCTTCAGACTTACAACTGTAAGATGATGAACTTGTGTTAAGTGGCTAAATTTGTAGTAATTTGTTATGGCAGCTATAGAAAACTAACACAATCACGTATTATCATTTTTATACATAGCTGGATTTGATTTACTAAAATTTTACTGAGGATTTTTGCACCTCTGTTCATTGTAGTTTTCTTTTTGTGTAGTGTCTTTGGCTATGGAATCAGAGTAATGCTGGCCTTGTAGAATGAGTTGGGAAGTTTAGGCTTCTCTCTGTTTTCTGGAAGATAAATTCTGATTTTTATTCTAGTGTTCATCCCTGCTGTCTTTCATTCTTCTGTACTTCTAGTGTGGAGTGGCCTCCTTTAAGTCCAGTTGTATTCATATATAGTCCAGGCAATTATCTAACCACTTTGCTATATATTCTGTGCCTGCAGTTTTCATATGAAATACATGCTATTTTATTATCAGTTGCCATTTTTCCTTTATAGTACACTTAAACTTATTTTAAAACTTAGGTGTGCAAGTGTAATGTGTATGAATTCCATTACAGGGAGTCAAAGGAGCACGACAAGACATTTGTTATAATAAGGGAGTGTTAGGCTTGAAAGGCTTGAGAACCATGATATAGAAGCTTTTTTTCCCTATTTCAGAACTTTCCCAGTAATTACAGGTGCTATTAGATAAAAAGGTAAAATCTGTGAATGAACCTATAGACAAGTCACATATTACCACATCCACAATAAAAACCAAATAACCACAACAGTAAAAACACCTTCTATCTCACCTGCAGGGTAACTTAACACGACTATTCTAGCCACCAAACACAGGGTGTCCAGCCATAATGCTCACATATATGCCTGGTAATCACAGATTTCAATCCACGAAAGTAGATGTGCAAAAAAGTGTAACTTGCTCCACCCCTCCCCCCCCTGCAGCTGAGCTCAGTCCTGCTGGCGTCCCAACTCTGACCTGGAATCATTTTCTCTCTTTTCCGTGTATAGGCTTAACTCTATGCCATGATGGTAAAAGTTTCTGTGTGCCTGCAGTTGTGACCTAAAAATGACAGGTGGAGGTGATCACCTCCAGGTGGAGGTGGATTATATTGATCTAGGTGGGATCAGAGACATGAATATGGGCTATAAACCTTTGTCGAGGCCTAAGCTGTCCTTAACTATACACCGAGCCTCTTACCATCTTAATGTTGTAAGGTTATCATTTTAATTTTTTCGTTATTGTGTTATGCTTCATACAGTGCTGTCCTTAATATACATCAGTGTGGATCACTTAACACTAGAAAAACAGGGAAATTCTTTTTTTAGTTTTAAAACTAAAATTCATATTTTTTTCTTTTAAAATGCATATCTTTTCTGCTCCTTCCCTCATTCTTAGGAGACCAACTCCAGCAGTCTGCACCTACCTAATCTGCTATGAAATTAGGAAGCCAGCCATCATACGTATTATTAGAATTGTGTCTGAAACCAAATGGGCCCTGAGTTAGGATCTGATTGCAGGGACTTGGTGATGCCTACTGTGGTCACTCAGGGCATTTATTTTGATTTGTTTGGTTGTTTGGTCTTGTTTTTTAACCCTAGCTCATGGCTGATCAGGAGACGTTGCGTTTCCCAGGCACCGGACCTCTCTCTCTCTCTCTCAGCGTCCTTTGGTCTCGCTAAAGTGCCTCCACTTAACTACTTGCCTCTCATTGGGCAAGGGACCCAGGCTGCCTGCCACACATTCTCTTCTCCTCCAGCTGCCTTCACTCCCAACAGCTAGCACTGTCTTTCCCTGCCCTTGGGATGGCCAGGGTCACCTGGACTTCTCTTCCCTCTCACTGACCCCTTCATCCTGGTCAGAAGGGGTACTGCCCACCTCACGTGCTCAGGAGGGCCAGGAGTCTGAGAACTCAGAGTTTGTTTCACTCTGCCTTTGGACCAGGTGTTATCTGCAGATCTGAAGGGAATCTTGTTCTTATACCTTTATTAAGTATGCATTCAATATTTGAAATTCTTTTAATAAACTTCTTACTATTTAGTGTGTTGAAGTTTTTTGGTTTGTTTCTGCCATTAAATGTTTCGCTCTTCTGTTCTTTGTTTTTTCTTCTTCTTCCAGCTTTATTGAGATATAATTGACACACAGCATTGTATAAGGTGTATGGCATAATGATTTGAATTACATACATCATGAAATGATTACCACAATTAAGTTTAGTGAACATCCATCATCTTGTATAGGTACAAAATAAAAGAAAAAGAAGAAAATATCTTTTTCCTTGTGATGAAATCTCTTAGGATTTACTCTTCTGTTTTTCTTCAAAGAAGATTGTACTAATCAATGTTCTCATGACCTTTTTCTTGGTCTCTCCTGCCATAATTAGACAATCACATACTAGTGAGATCCTTTAGCAGTTAGCAAACTTCAGAGAAGAGGTTTGGGGAAACAAAACTGCCTGTCCACTCAGTTTGGTTTATTGATTTTTTCCAAGTAACCCTAAAAGCAAATCTTACTACTTATGAAGTAGAGATCGAGTAAAATGTTGTTTCTGCTTCAAGGGTAAATTCAGAACATTTAACTTGTGTTGTAGATTTGGAAACATAAAGACAACTTAAAGTAGTTGATGCTTGCCCAAATAGAATATGTGAGCTTTCTCTAGTATCATTCTCTCCGAAAAAAACATTGACCTCAATTCCCATCTTTCTCACCATACAAGTAGCCCACTTACTATTTTGCAACCACAGTTTTACTTTTTTCTACCTCTTGATGATATTTTCACTTCTTTCCTGCTGTCTTTGAACTTGCCAGGCTCTAAAGCACTTCTGTGATACTTTTTTCATCTATCACTTCTTGATTGGCATTAGTGACAGATAAATAGCTATCTAGTAAAAAATTATCTGGCCACCTTAAAGGGGTTTCAAGTCTGGAAGGGGAGCCAAGTAATTTGTGAGTAAACTATGATACTCCATAAAGGTGCCAAAGCATTTTAGTTTGCCCTGAAATTCATAACTTTATTAGCTTAAAAAAAAAAACAAGCATTCTTTCAAGATGGAACTGCAGGAAAAGCAAGGAGAGCTTTAGTTGTAAGAGGACTGAATAAACATTTGGTACTTTTCTTGACCCTAAATATTCCAAACAAAGGGCTTCTGTGCTACTTGTTAGGGGATCCAGAATGTGGAGATCAAAGCTAGCATTACCCTTGCCATCTAAGTGAGAGTGACTCATAACATTTTGTGCTTACAACTTTCATTTAAGGATCTCCAAGATCTGTGAGTACCTATGATTTAAACTTCAGAAAAAAGTTCAGTTATTTGCCTACCAATATGTAATAAATTAGGACACTGTTTTCCAGTTCCCAGTTCCATTTTAACTTTTTGAGACCCAATGTTTTCAATCTTTGAACAGACTTTTGAGACTTTTCATCCTTAGTAAGTTTTAAAGGAGAAGATAAAATCCCATTGGTATCTCATCACTATAAACAATGACATTAGTCCCGTTAAAATGAGGAAATCTTTTACTACAGCCCTGTGTAATTTTTTTTTTCTTTTTAACCCCCATTCATTCCTGATTTTGCCCTTCCCCTGCATCCATCTTTCTTTATCTTTAGCTCTTTTGGTGGCTGCATCAGTTATTTGGCGTCTGGCTGCCAATTCCATTCCACCAGAATCCCCGTTAATGCTAGCTCGGCAGGAACACTCCCCTTGCTGTTTCTTTTAATCAAGATGTAAAGTCTGATTGTGTCTGACTGGGAGTTGGGGGGTCAGAGCGCTGATCTGCCCTGAATGCTGCAAACCATTTAAAACCCCTACAAATATTCGGATGAATATCTGAATAAAGATTCAGTTTCTGAAATTTAATTTGAATGACAGGCTATGGCCATTGTACCTCTTTCTTTGATAATTGATATGCTTTATTTAAATTCATGGAAACAGAAAGGAATCGTAACAAAACCCCTCACAATGCATCGTGTTTTTATGACGCTCAAGAAATTACATACAGAGAAGAGAATGCTCCTTGGAAGGGTCTATGCTTGAAATACCTTCTTACAAAAGCATGGCATTTCAGAATATGGTTATAAAACCTAAATCTAGCATCTATTTAATAAATACCCAGCTAAGAGCCTGTTCTGCTCTGCATACTTTGATGCTGCTGCTGCTGGTGGTTAGCATCTTTGAAAATTGCTAATATTTATTAAGCACTACTTCTGTGCCAGGCTCTGTGTTAAGATGGGTATTGTTATTATCCTCATTTTTCAAATGGGGAAACTTAGGCTCAGAGAGAGAGTGATTTGCCCAAACTCACAGCACTTAATTCCTATCCCTTGAGTACACTTCAATAAAATTAGAAATGTGACTGTAGTAATGATAAGAAAAAAATAATATTAGTCATAAAACAGACAGCTTTTTGTTTATAGCTAGTCATCGTTCAGCTCAAGTTTTCCTTAAGCTCAGAGTGGCTCTTAAGAGTACGGTTAGGGGCTTCCCTGGTGGCGCAGTGGTTGAGAGTCCGCCTGCCGATGCAGGGGACGTGGGTTTGTGCCCGGTCCGGGAAGATCCCACATGCCGCAGAGCAGCTGGGCCCGTGAGCCGTGGCCACTGAGCCTGCGTGTCCGGAGCCTGTGCTCCGCAACGGGAGAGGCCACAACAGTGAGAGGCCCGCGTACCGCAAAAAAAAAAAAAGAGTACGGTTAATTTAGTCTTTAATTAAGAAGCTTGACACAGAACACCCACCATCTAATGTGTAACTGAATGAGGCCCTTGAGCCTCCTGCACCTCGTGCCTGGGTTCTCCTCTCTCTGATGGTGGTTGGCTCTACCCCGTCATGCTGGTTACAGCTTGTCTGAGAGGCCTAGTCACCAGTTACCACGAGTAGAGAGATCCTACCTCTTTTTCTACTCACTCCGTGTGAAAGGACCTTGTCTGTCTTATTTTCTGCCATTTCCCCAAAGCTAGAGTGGTCCATGGGCCATGAAATCCAGGAAGATTTGTTAAAGGGGTGAGTGAGGACGCTCTCCCCATCCAGGACCGTGCTTCCTCAAATGCTCTCCAACAACCCCTTTGACTTTGGGTAACTGATCCAGATTGGACAAACAATTCTGGTATTTGTGGGTTGGATTTGTTTAAATCCTCATGGGGTTCCAGGAGTGCCTCTTGCCAATATCCTGTAAAATAAGCAGCATCTGTGTGCAGAACAGCTTCCTGAAAGTTAAGGTCATGGGGTGGCTGGAGGAAGGCTCAGAAAACCCTATGCAGTCATCAGAGTTAATTTTCAGTGTCTTCAGTCTCCATTTTTGGTGGCCTTTTCTCCATTCACTTATTTGTTCCCCCCTCTCCACCCTCAAATCTCGAGCCTTCCTCTTTGGCAGGTCCTGTGCTAGGTCTTGGGGAATGCAAAGAAGAATGAGACATTGTTCTTGTCCTGGAGAGCCAGAGTCCTCAGGGAAGACAAACCACGAGTAACTAATTAATACCATACAGAGATAAGTGTGATAGAAAAGTATAAAGTGCAGGAGGACAGTGAAGAGACAGAGATTGTCTGGGGGGAGTAAGTTAAAAACAGCAATGTGACATTTAAGTTAAGCAGGAAGGATGGGGAGGGAATTTTAGGCAAAGGAGCCAACATGTACCCAGGCAACGTCAGCACGTTGTATTCTTTTTTTTTTTTTTTGCGGTACGCGGGCCTCTCACTGTTGTGGCCTCTCCCGTTGCGGAGCACAGGCTCCAGACGCGCAGGTTCAGCGGCCATGGCTTACAGGCCCAGCCGCTCTGCGGCATGTGGGATCTTCCCGGACCGGGGCATGAACCCGCGTCCCCTGCATCGGCAGGCAGACTCTGAACCACTGCGCCACCAGGGAAACCCAGCATGTTGTATTCTAACAACAAGAAGTAAGTTCTCTGTGACTGAAGCACAGTGCATGCTTTGTGGGGAAGGGCAGGAGCTGATGCCCCAGAAGTAGTTTGGAGCCACATATGAAGGATTCCATGTGTTGGACTGAAGTTTGAACTTTTTCCTGATTGGAAAGCAGTTAGAGGTCTTTAAACACGCTTGTGGCCTGATTGGCTTGGGCTTCATAAAGATGCCTCTGATAGCAATGTGAAACATTCTGTATGTTACCCCAGGAGTCCAGGTGAGACCAGGGCTGGACCCAAGGCAACGGGGCTGGAGAAGGGGGGAGGTGGATTGGAAATCCATTTTCATGATCAACTTGGCAGAAGTGAATGTGTTATATGTAGAGCAAGAGGGAAAGAGAAGAACATCAGACTGTAAATTGAATGTCTGGGTAGATATGTTCTCTAGAATCTTTCATTAGGAGAAGATTGAATTTACCTAATCCTTTAGATGACTACTAAGACATACATTAACTCTCCAATTTGCATTAAGTAAAAAATTAGTCTAAAAGAATCAACCATGAGTAACAGGTCCTTTATTGGACAAAGAGTCTTCTTGGTCTCTGAAATCCTGTTGTCTGCTCATCTGTCACACTCCCATGGGTGGCCTGTTCAGAGGGAAGTCCAGGCCCTGGTGCAAGGCTGCTGGAGCCTTCCTTGCTTTTCTCTCCAGGATCCCCATGTCAGAGTGAGGAGCTGTCTTGGGTAAACCAGGGTTGAAGGATCCATGGGGCCAGCAAGATGGAGATATACACTGATGGTTCAGGGCAGCCTTCTAAAGCCAAGCCACAACATTACCCTGTTTGGGGAGTAGTCCTAATAACTAATGCTGTTGTCCTGGTTCCATCTTAATTTTTATCAGCTGGATGCGAATGAGGCTTCACTGTCACATACTTAATGTGTTTGCTTGGATCTTTGGCTAACCAGTGTTTTTCATGACTTTTTGACAGCTATTTTTGTTCAATAATGAATAATAAAGTGAGATTTACCATCTGTAGATGACATTTGTTTTATTTTGACATTTATTTTCTATACGGCAAAGATTTTTTTTTAATTTATTTTTTATTGAAGTATAGTTGATTAACAAGTTGTATATATATATATTTTTTCTGCTTTATAACAAATTTAATCAGTTATACATATGTTCCTATATCCCCTCCCTTTTGCGTCTCCCTCCCACCCTCCCTATCCCACCCCTCCAGGTGGTCACAAAGCACCGAGCTGATCTCCCTGTGCTATGCGGCTGCTTCCCACTAGCTATCTACCTTACGTTTGGTAGTGTATATATGTCCATGCCGCTCTTTCGCTTTGTCACAGCTTACCCTTCCCCCTCCCCATATCCTCAAGTCCATTCTCTAGTAGGTCTGTGTCTTTATTCCTGTCTTACCCCTATGTTCTTCATGACATTTTTTTTTCTTAAATTCCATATATATGTGTCAGCATACAGTATTTGTCTTTCTCTTTCTGACTTACTTCACTCTGTATGACAGACTCTAGGTCCGTCCACCTCATTACAAATAGCTCAATTTCGTTTCTTTTTATGGCTGAGTAATATTCCATTGTATATATGTGCCACATCTTCTTTATCCATTCATCCGATGATGGACACTTAGGTTGTTTCCATCTCCGGGCTATTGTAAATAGGGCTGCTATGAACATTTTGGTACATGACTCTTTTTGAATTATGGTTTTCTCAGGGTATATGCCCAGTAGTGGGATTGCTGGGTCATATGGTAGTTCTATTTGTAGTTTTTTAAGGAACCTCCATACTGTTCTCCATAGTGGCTGTACCAATTCACATTCCCACCAGCAGTGCAAGAGTGTTCCCTTTTTTCCACACCCTCTCCAGCATTTGTTTCTAGATTTTTTGATGATGGCCATTCTGACTGGTGTGAGATGATATCTCATTGTAGTTTTGATTTGCATTTCTCTAATGAGTAAAGACGTTGAGCATCCTTTCATGTGTTTGTTGGCAGTCTGTATATCTTCTGTGGAGAAATGTCTATTTAGGTCTTCTGCCCATTTTTGGATTGGGTTGTTTGTTTTTTTGTTATTGAGCCTCATGAGCTGCTTATAAATTTTGGAGATTAATCCTTTGTCAGTTGCTTCATTTGCAAATATTTTCTCCCATTCTGAGGATTGTCCTTTGGTCTTGTTTATGGTTTCCTTTGCTGTGCAAAAGCTTTGAAGTTTCATTAGGTCCCATGTGTTTATTTTTGTCTTTATTTCCATTTCTCTAGGAGGTGGGTCAAAAAGGATCTTGCTGTGATTTATGTCATAGAGTGTTCTGCCTATGTTTTCCTCTAAGAGTTTGATAGTGTCTGGCCTTACATTTAGGTCTTTAATCCATTTTGAGCTTATTTTTGTGTATGGTGTTAGGGAGTGATCTAATCTCATACTTTTACATGTCCCTGTCCAGTTTTCCCAGCACCACTTATTGAAGAGACTGTCCTTTCTCCACTGTACATTCCTGCCTCCTTTATCAAAGATAAGGTGACCATATGTGCATGGGTTTATCTCTGGGCTTTCTATCCTGTTCCATTGATCTATCTTTCTGTTTTTGTGCCAGTACCATACTGTCTGGATTACTGTAGCTTTGTAGTATAGTCTGAAGTCAGGGAGCCTGATTCCTCCAGCTCCATTTTTCGTTCTCAAGATTGTTTTGGCTATTCGGGGTCTTTTGTGTTTCCATACAAATTGTGAAATTTTTTGTTCTAGTTCTGTGAAAAATGCCAGTGGTAGTTTGATAGGAATTGCATTGAATCTGTAGATTGCTTTGGGTAGTAGAGTCATTTTCACAATGTTGATTCTCCCAATCCAAGAACATGGTACATCGCTCCATCTATTTGTATCATCTTTAATTTCTTTCATCAGTGTCTTATAATTTTCTGCATACAGGTCTTTTGTCTCCTTAGGTAGGTTTATTCCTAGATATTTTATTCTTTTTGTTGCAGTGGTAAATGGGAGTGTTTCCTTGATTTCACTTTCAGATTTTTCATCATTAGTATATAGGAATGCCAGAGATTTCTGTGCATTAATTTTGTATCCTGCTACTTTACCAGATTCATTGATTAGCTCTAGTAGTTTTCTGGTAGCATCTTCAGGATTCTCTATGTATAGTATCATGTCATCTGCAAACAGTGACAGCTTTACTTCTTCTTTTCTGATTTGGATTCCTTTTATTTCCTTTTCTTCTCTGACTGCTGTGGCTAAAACTTCCAAAACTATGTTGAATAAGAGTGGTGAGAGTGGGCAACCTTGTCTTGTTCCTGATCTTAGTGGAAATGGTTTCAGTTTTTCACCATTGAGGATGATGCTGGCTGTGGGTTTGTCATATATGGCCTTTATTATGTTGAGGAAAGTTCCCTCTGTGCCTACTTTCTGCAAGGTTTTTATCATAAATGGGTGTTGAATTTTGTCGAAAGCTTTCTCTGCATCTATGGAGATTATCATATGGTTTTTCTCCTTCAATTTGTTAATATGGTGTATCATGTTGATTGATTTGCGTATATTGAAGAATCCTTGCATTCCTGGAATAAACCCCACTTGATCATGGTGTATGATCCTTTTAATGTGCTGTTGGATTCTGTTTGCTAGTATTTTGTTGAGGATTTTTGCATCTATGTTCATCAGTGATATTGGCCTGTAGTTTTCTTTGTGACATCCTTGTCTGGTTTTGGTATCAAGGTGATGGTGGCCTCGTAGAATGAGTTTGGGAGTGTTCCTCCCTCTGCTATATTTTGGAAGAGTTTGAGAAGGGTAGGTGTTAGCTCTTCTGTAAATGCTTGATAGAATTCGCCTGTGAAGCCATCTGGTCCTGGACTTTTGTTTGTTGGAAGATTTTTTATCACAGTTTCAATTTCAGTGCTTCTGATTGGTCTGTTCATATTTTCTATTTCTTCCTGATTCAGTCTTGGCAGGTTGTGCATTTCTAAGAATTTGTCCATTTCTTCCAGGTTGTCCATTTTACTGGCATAGAGTTGCTTGTAGTAATCTCTCATGATCTTTTGTATTTCTGCAGTGTCAGTTGTTACTTCTCCTTTTTCATTTCTAATTCTATTGATTTGAGTCTTCTCCCTTTTTTTCTTGATGAGTCTGGCTAATGGTTTATCAATTTTGTTTATCTTCTCAAAGAACCAGCTTTTAGTTTTATTGATCTTTGCTATCGTTTCCTTCATTTCTTTTTCATTTATTTCTGATCTGATTTTTATGATTTCTTTCCTTCTGCTAACTTTGGGATGTTTTTGTTCTTCTTTCTCTAATTGCTTTAGGTGCAAGGTTAGGTTGTTTATTCGAGATGTTTCCTGTTTCTTAAGGTAGGATTGTATTGCTATAAACTTCCCTCTTAGAACTGCTTTTGCTGCATCCCATAGGTTTTGGGTCGTTGTGTCTCCATTGTCATTTGTTTCTAGGTATTTTTAAATTTCCTTTTTGATTTCTTCAGTGTTCACTTCGTTATTGAGTAGTGTATTGTTTAGCCTCCATATGTTTGTATTTTTTACAGCTCTTTTCCTGTAATTGATATCTAGTCTCATAGCATTGTGGTCAGAAAAGATACTTGATACAATTTCAATTTTCTTAAATTTACCAAGGCTTGATTTGTGACCCAAGATATGATCTATCCTGTAGAATGTTCCATGAGCACTTGAGAAAAATGTGTATTCTGTTGTTTTTTGATGGAATGTCCTATAAATATCAATTAAGTCCATTTTGTTTAATGTATCATTTAAAGCTTGTGTTTCCTTATTTATTTTCATTTTGGATGATCTGTCCATTGGTGAAAGTGGGGTGTTAAAGTCCCCTACTATGATTGTGTTACTGTCGATTTCCCCTTTTATGGCTGTTAGTATTTGCCTTATGTATTGAGGTGCTCCTATGTTGGGTGCATAAATATTTATAATTGTTATATCTTCTTCTTGGATCGATCCCTTGATCATTATGTAGTGTCCTTCTTTGTCTCTTCTAGTAGTCTTTATTTTTAAGTCTATTTTGTCTGATATGAGAATTGCTACTCCAACTTTCTTTTGGTTTCCATTTGCATGGAATATCTTTTTCCATCCCCTTACTTTCAGTGTGTATGTGTCTCTAGGTCTGAAGTGGGTCTCTTGTAGGCAGCATATGTATGGGTCTTGTTTTTGTATCCATTCAGCCACTCTGTGTCTTTTGGTGGGAGCATTTAGTCCATTTACATTTAAGGTAATTATCGATATGTATGTTCCTATTCCCATTTTCTTAATTGTTTTGGGTTCGTTATTGTAGGTCTTTTCCTTCTGTTGTGTTTCTTGCCTAGAGAAGTTCCTTTAGCATTTGTTGTAAAGCTGGTTTGGTGGTGCTGAACTCTCTCAGCTTTTGTTTGTCTGTAAACGTTTTAATTTCTCCATCAAATCTGAATGAGATCCTTGCTGGGTAGAGTAATCTTGGTTGCAGGTTTTTCTCCTTCATCACTTTAATTATGTCCTGCCACTCCCTTCTGGCTTGTAGAGTTTCTGCTGAGAGATCAGCTGTTATCCTGATGGGGATTCCCTTGTGTGTTATTTGTTGTTTTTGCCTTGCTGCTTTTAATATGCTTTCTTTGTGTTTAATATTTGACAGTTTGATTAATATGTGTCTTGGCGTATTTCTCCTTGGATTTATTCTGTATGGGACTCTCTGTGCCTCCTGGACTTGATTAACTATTTCCTTTCCCATATTAGGGAAGTTTTCAACTATAATCTCTTCAAATATTTTCTCAGTCCCTTTCTTTTTCTCTTCTTCTTCTGGAACCCCTATAATTCGAATGTTGGTGCGTTTAATGTTGTCCCAGAGGTCTCTGAGACTGTCCTCTGTTCTTTTCATTCTTTTTTCTTTATTTTGCTCTGCATCAGTTATTTCCACTATTTTATCTTCCACCTCACTTATCCATTCTTCTGCCTCAGTTATTCTGCTATTGATCCCATCTAGAGTATTTTTCATTTCATTTATTGTGTTTTTAATCGATGCTTGATTCATCTTTAGTTCTTCTAGGTCCTTGTTAACTGTTTCTTGCATTTTGTCTATTCTATTTCCAAGATTTTGGATCTTGGAAATAGAATCTTGGATCATCTTTACTATCATTATTCTGAATTCTTTTTCAGATAGACTGCCTATTACCTCTTCATTTGTTAGGTCTGGTGGGTTTTTATCTTGCTCCTTCTCCTGCTGTGTGTTTTTCTGTCTTCTCATTTTGCTTATGTTACTGTGTTTGGGGTCTCCTTTTTGCAGGCTGCAGGTTCGTAGTTCCCGTTGTTTTTGGTGTCTGTCCCCAGTGGCTAAGGTTGGTTTAGTGGGTTTTGTAGGCTTCCTGGTGGAGGGGACTAGTGCCTGTGTTCTGGTGGATGAGGCTGGATCTTGTCTTTCTGGTGGGCAGGTCCACGTCTGGTGGTGTGTTTTGGGGTGTCTGCGGACTTTTTATGATTTTAGGCAGCCTCTCTGCTAATGGGTGGCGTTGTGTTCCTGTCTTGCTAGTTGTTTGGCATAGGGTGTCCTGCACTGTAGCTTGCTGGTCGTTGAGTGAAGCTGGGTGTTGGTGTTGAGATGGAGATCTCTGGAAGATTTTCGCCGTTTGATATTATGTGGAGCTGGGAGGTCTCTTGTGGACCAGTGTCCTGAAGTTGGCTCTCCCACCTCAGAGGCACAGCACTGACTCCTGGCTCCTCAATTTGGGATGATTTGTTGTCTATTCATGTATTCCACAGATGTAGGGTACATCAAGTTGATTGTGGAGCTTTAATCCGCTGCTTCTGAGGCTGCTGGGAGAGATTTCCCTTTCTCTTCTTTGTTCTCACAGCTCCCAGGTCTCAGCTTTGGATTTGGCCCCGCCTCTGCGTGTAGGTCACTGGAGGGCGTCTGTTCTTCGCTCAGACAGGACAGGGTTAAAGGAGCAGCCGCTCCGGGGACTCTGGCTCACTCAGGCCGGGGTGGGGGGAGGGAGGGGCACGGAGTGCGGGGCGAGCCTGCAGCGGCAGAGGCCGGCGTGACGTCGCACTAGCCCAAGGCACGCCGTGCGTTCTCCCAGGGAAGCCTTCCCTGGATCCCGGGACCCCGGCAGTGACGGGCTGCACAGGCTCCCGGAAGGGTGGCGTGGACAGTGACCTGCGCTCGCACACAGGCCTCTTGGCGGCGGCAGCAGCAGCCCCAGCGTCCCACGCCCGTCTCTGGGCTCCGCGCTTTCAGCCGCGGCTCGCGCCTGTCTGTGGAGCTCCTTTAAGCAGCGCTCTTAACCCCCTCTCCTCGAGCACCAGGAAACCAAGAGGGAAGAAAAAGTCTCTTGCCTCTTCGGCAGCTCCACAGTTTTCCCGGACTCCCTCCCAGCTAGCTGTGGCGCATTAGCCCCCTTCAGGCTGAGTTCTCGCCGCCAGCCCCAGTCCTCTCCCTGCGCTCTGACCGAAGCCCGAGCCTCAGCTTCCAGCGCCGCCCGCCTCGGCGGGCGAGCAGACAAGCCTCTCGGGCTGGTGAGTGCCGGTCGGCACCGATCCTCTGTGCGGGAATCTCTCCGCTTTGCCCTACCCAGGTACGTGGGGAGTTTCTTGCCTTTTGGGAGGTCTGAGGTCTTCTGCCAGCATTCAGTAGGTGTTTTGTAGGAGTTGTTCCACGTGCAGCTGTATTTCTGGTGTATCTGTGGGGAGGCAGGTGATCTCCGCGTCTTACTCTTCCACCATCTTCCCCGGAAGTCCCTGGCAAAGATTTTATAATTAGGTTTTCCCCCTGCCAAAAACATTGCTGAAAAATGATTTCCCCCCAAAAAAATGTTTCATAGCTTCCTTTACTAGTTGGAGTCATCTAATTTTTTTCCTTTTTTTTTTTTTCGGAAACCAATTGAACTTGTATTGACACCAGCTACATGACTCTGCTCAGTAGCCTTGTGGGAATGGATAAAGTGGCTTGACCCAAGATAACACTGATTGGACTTAGCAATGTTACTTTTAAATAAAACCAACCCAATTTTCCCCCCTAAGGTGGCTTAGAGTTCATAAAATGGTCACAAACTAATACTACAGATAAAACATTTAAAATTTTGATCCATGCCTTTTCTATCCTCCCACACTTGAAAGGTACCTGATGAACACCAATTTCCCAATCCTAGCATCACTAGCTTACAAACCTTAGGGTTAAAAACTCCCTTCTCATTTACCTAGTGTTCCATCAGTTTCGATATACACTAGTGTAAATACCATGACTATTTTGCATGAAGTTAAGTATTCTACAGATCCCAGAGTGATAGGATTGAATCAGGAACTCCCACCTTTTATGTGAACTTCAGTGGTACCATGGAGGCCAAGGCAATTTAATTTAGGTTAACCAGGATTTGTTGCAATTTGTAAGAGAAACATCTTGCAAGAGTTTTACTCAATTCTCTTAAAAAATGGTGGCATTCCTTTACTTTTCGCCTTTTGGAAGCAGCAGTTACATAAATGGAATGGTAGATTAAGTCTAAAAATGTGGGCCCTAGTCAACTTTCATTATTTTCCTGCATATGATCATGATAAAGGATCACGACATCCTTCACATTTCCAAGGAAAACCCAATTTAAAGTTTGTCCTTGCCAAACTCCATAGAACAGCCACTTTAGAGGAAACCAGCAGAGCATTGTATTACCCCAGTAAAGCTGTAGATTTCATCACATGCACCAACAAATCTGCATGGCTCGTTTCTGCACTCCTCTTTTACAGAATTTTACACCTATTGTACCAAATGGCATTTTTTAAAATTTATTTATTTTATTTTTTTGGCTGCGTTGGGTCCTCATTGCTGCACGTGGGCTTTCTCTAGTTGCGGTGAGCGCGGGCTGCTCCTCGTTGCGGTGCGTGGGCTTCTCACTGCGGTGGCTTCTCTTGTTACAGAGCACCGGCTCTAGGCGTGCGGGCTCAGTAGTTGTGGCACGCGGGCTCAGTAGTTGTGGCTCGCAGGCTCTAGAGCGCAGGCTCAGTAGTTGTGGTGCACAGGCTTAGTTACTCCGTGGCATGTGGGATCTTCCTGGACCAGGGCTCAAACCCATGCATTGGCAGGTGGATTCTTAACCACTGCACCACCAGGGAGTCCCCCAAACAGCATTTTAAACACAGACATATCAACTCCCTAATAAAGCAAAAACAAAGGCATTTCCCTTATTAGAAACAAGGTACACCATCACTTAAAGTCTTCAAACATTATTGCACTTTAATTTTCAGAATTTGACAATGCATTCAGTGAACAATCTGCACACAACTAGTTTTAACAGACATTAAAAAACACTTTTAAGCAGACATGGATGTCCTAAACTGTTTATTAGGTAAGAATTTTACAAACATTACTTATATTAGCGGTAGCGGTGGAACTGGAGAGTATTGAGCCTTCTCAAGGCTGCGCAGCGAGAACCACCGATCGTGTCGTGGAACTTGTGGCCCTTGCCAAGGCCGCGGCTCTTCCTGCCTGCAGACATCAGCCCCAGCATCTCCCTGTGCTTGTGGACTGGTTTGGTGATCCACTGGGTGTCAGGGTGTCTTCTGATAGCTTTATGGAATGTATCAATGAGGATAACCTCAAAAAATTTGTACGTAGAATCTTCACCAACCCAGTAAGAATTCAGGACCCTCAGGGCTCCACAGTGGCGTCCAGCTCGCTCCTCAGCAACAGACTGAAGGCTCTGAGCAAACGAGCTGGTTGACACCATAGTGGACAGGCGTGCTGTAGGTGGCACCCTTAGGAACTGGGCGTTTGCGGCCACCGCAGTGCACATAAATCCAACATATGGCATAACCTTGTTTGGCCTTGTAGCCCAGCCAGCGTGCCTTGTTGGGCAGGGTGGGGCGGGGCGCCCGGAGCAGCGCCGAGAGCTGGCGGTACTGCCGGCAGCGCACCCTGAGCAAAAGCGCATCGCATCCGACTGCTTCCTCCTCCATAGCTCCTGGAGGTACTTGTAAGCACGCATCTCAGCTCACCTGATGGCTGCCGCCAGACAGAAAGGCGAGTCATCTTATTTTGATTTGGAAGTTTTTTCATAAGTCAGCCAGGAAATGAAACCTGAAAATTTTCTCTTGAAAATTAATTCTTAACAAGAACAAAAATTAACTTTTGCCCAAAGGAAAATTAAGAGAGAAAATGAAAAGAAACGTGTTTGAAATGGTGGTGGTTCCATTGTCTTTTTGAACTTTATGTCAGACTTAAGTGAACGGTATTGGAAGCCCCCTTCTCAACCTTGTTTCAAATGAGCTGATTTTATTCTTACTGTTACTCTGATCAGTTTTATGTCCAACTCCTTGAAATACCTGGGCAAATGCACTAGAACCACTGGACAGCACCCTGTTTCTCAAAGGCCTAAGTCTGTGGATTTTTGCTGATAAGTGGAGACCATCAGCTAGTGCCGCCTGGCCAGGTCCCTGGCAAAGCTGAATTGTCCTCTTCGTGAAGTGGATTCTGCAGTTGGCTTTGTGACTGGGGGCCCAAGAGAATGAGTTGCAGGTGTGTCAATTAACAGTGCTTTCTCCCTGGAGTGCTCTCAAAAAAATGATGGGGGGCCGGAGGAAGATGGCGGAAGAGTAAGATGCGGAGATCACCTTCCTCCCCACAGATACATCAGAAATTCATCTACACGTGGAACAACTCCAGCAGAACACCTACTGAACGCTGACAGAAGACCTCAGACCCCCCAAAAGGCAAGAAACTCCCCACATACCTGGGTAGGTCAAAAGAAAAAAAGAATAAACAGAGACAATAGGATATGGACGGGACCTGCACCAGTGGGAGGGAGCCGTGAAGGAGGGAAGGTTTCTACACACTACAAGCCCCTTCGCGGGCGGAGACTGCAGGTGGCGGAGGGGGAAAGCTTCGGAGTAGCGGAGGAGAGCACAGCAACAGGGGTGCGGAGGGCAAAGCAGAGAGGTTTTGGCACAGAGGATCGGTGCCCTCAGGCACACACCAGCCCGAGAGACTTGTCTGCTCGGCCGCCAGGGCGGGCGGGGCTGGGAGCTGAGGCTCGGGTATCGGCTTTCAGTCGGAGCGCAGGGAGAGGTCTGGGGCTGGCGGCAGGAAGAGACCCTGAAGGGGTTAGTGCTAGCCCGGAGGGAGTCCGGGGAAAGGGTCTGGAGCTACCGGAGAGGCAAGAGACTTTTTTCCCTTTTGTTGCCTGGTGCGCGAGGAGAGGGCATTCCCCTCCCTCCCCTCTGCCTGAGTGAGCCAGAGCCCCCGAATCAGCGGCTCCTTTAAACCCGTCCTGTCTGAGCGAAGAACGGACGCCCTCCGGCGACCTACGCGCAGAGGCGGGGCCAGGTCCAAGGCTGAGACCCGGGAGCTGTGAGAGCAGAGACAGGGAAATCTCTCTGTGCAGCCTCCGAGGCAGCGGATTAAAGCTCCACGGTCCATTTGATGTGCCCTGCGTCTGTGGAGTGCATGAATGGACAGCGAATCATCCCAAATTGAGGAAGTGGACCTTGAGGACAAGATTTAAGACTTTCCCCCCTTTTTTTTTCCTCTTTTTACAACGAATTATCTCAAATTAAGGAGGTGGACTTAGCAAGATTTCAGACTTTTCGCCCTTTTCCTCTTTTTACAACGAATTATCCCAAATCGAGGAGGTGGACTTGGAGAGCAAGATTTTTGATTTTTCCCCCTGCTCTCTTTTTGTGAATGTGTATGTGTAATCTTCTGTGTAAGATTCTCTCTGTATAGCTTTGCTTCCACCATATGTCCCAGGGTTCTATCGGTCCGTGTTTTTTTTCAATAATTACTTTTTAATTTTAATAACGCTACTATATTTCATACTTTATTCTATTTTACTTTACCTGCTCTTTCTTTTTTTCCTCCCTTCCCTTCCTCCCTCCCTCCCTCCGCTCCTCCTTTCCTTCTTTCTTTTTCTTTCCTCCATCCCTCCCTCCCTCCCACCCTTCTTCTTTCCACTTTCTTTTTCTTTCCTTCCTCCCTCCCTCCCTCCCTCCTGTCTTTCTTTCTTTCTTTCCTTCCTCCCTCCCTCCCTCTCTTCTTCCATTCACTCTTCCTTTTGCTTTCATTCCTCCCTCCCTCCCTCCTTTCTTTCCTTCTTTCTTTCCATCCTTCCTCCCTCCCTCCTTTCTTTCTTCCTTCCTTCCTTCCTTCCTTTCTTCCCTTCTTCCTTTCTTTCAATCTCTCTTTCTTTCTTCTACTAATTATTTCTCTCTACTTTTTCTCACTGTTATTCTGAGCCGGGTGGATGAAAGGCTCTTGGTGCTGCAGCCAGGAGTTAGTGCTGTGCCTCTGAAGTGGGAGAGCCAACTTCAGGACACGGGTCCACAAGAGACCTCCCAGCTCCACATAATATCAAGCAGCAAAAATCTCCCAGGGATCTCCATCTCAACACCAGCACCCAGCTTCAGTCAACGACCAGCAAGCTACAGTGCTGGTCACCCTATGCCAAGCAACTAGCAAGGCAGGAACACAACCCCACCCATTAGCAGAGAGGCTACCTAAAAACATAATAAGGCCACAGACACCCCAAAACACACCACCAGACGTGGACCTGTCCACCAGAAAGACAAGATCGAGCTTCAACCACCAGAACACAGGCATTAGTCCCCCCCACCAGGAAGCCTACACAACCTACTGAAACAACCTTAGCCACGGGGGACAGACACCAAAAACAATGGGAACTACGAATCTGCAGCCTGCAAAAAGGAGACCCCAAACACAGTAACATAAGCAAAATGAGAAAGCAGAAAAACACACAGCAGGTGAAGGAGCAAGATAAAAACCTACCAGACCTAACAAATGAAGAGGTAATAGGCAGTCTACCTGAAAAAGAATTCAGAATAATGATAGTAAAGCTGATCCAAGATTCTATTTCCCAGATCCAAAATCTTGGAAATAGAATAGACAATATGCAAGAAACAGTTAACAAGGACCTAGAAGAACTAAAGATGAATCAAGCATCGATTAAAAACACAATAAATGAAATGAAAAATACTCTAGATGGGATCAATAGCAGAATAACTGAGGCAGAAGAACGGATAAGTGAGGTGGAAGATAAAATAGTGGAAATAACTGCTGCAGAGCAAAATAAAGAAAAAAGAATGAAAAGAACAGAGGACAGTCTCAGAGACCTCTGGGACAACATTAAACGCACCAACATTCGAATTATAGGGGTTCCAGAAGAAGAAGAGAAAAAGAAGGGGACTGAGAAAATATTTGAAGAGATTATAGTTGAAAACTTCCCTAATATGGGAAAGGAAATAGTTAATCAAGTCCAGGAGGCACAGAGAGTCCCATACAGAATAAATCCAAGAAGAAATACGCCAAGACACATATTAATCAAACTGTCAAAAATTAAACACAAAGAAATCATATTAAAAGCAGCAAGGGAAAAACAACAAATAACACACAAGGGAATCCCCATCAGGTTAACAGCTGATCTCTCAGCAGAAACTCTACAAGCCAGAAGGGAGTGGCAGGACATAATTAAAGTGATGAAGGAGAGAAACCTGCAACCAAGATTACTCTACCCAGCAAGGATCTCATTCAGATTTGATGGAGAAATTAAAACCTTTAGAGACAAGCAAAAGCTGAGAGAGTTCAGCACCACCAAACCAGCTTTACAACAAATGCTAAAGGAACTTCTCTAGGCAAGAAACACAACAGAAGGACTATACCTACAATAACGAACCCAAAGCCATTAAGGAAATGGGAATAGGAACATACATATCAATAATTACCTTAAATGTAAATGGACTAAATGCTCCCACCAAAAGACACAGAGTGGCTGAATGGATACAAAAACAAGACCCATATATATGCTGTCTACAAGAGACCCACTTCAGACCTAGAGACACATACAGATTGAAAGTAAGGGGATGGAAAAAGATATTCCATGCAAATGGAAATCAAAAGAAAGCTGGAGTAGCAATTCTTATATCAGACAAAATAGACTTTAAAATAAAGACTATTAGAAGAGACAAAGAAGGACACTACATAACGATAAAGGGATCGATCCAAGAAGAAGATATAACAATTGTAAATATTTATGCACCCAACATAGGAGCACCTCAATACATAAGGCAAATACTAACAGCCATAAAAGGGGAAATCGACAGTAACACAATCATAGTAGGGGACTTTAACACCCCACTTTCACCAATGGACAGATCATCCAAAATGAAAATAAATAAGGAAACACAAGCTTTAAATGATACATTAAACAAGATGGACTTAATTGATATTTATAGGACATTCCACCCCAAAACAACAGAATACACATTTTTCTCAAGTGCTCATGGAACATTCTCCAGGATAGATCATATCTTGGGTCACAAATCAAGCCTTGGTAAATTTAAGAAAATTGAAATTGTATCAAGTATCTTTTCTGACCACAACGCTATGAGACTAGACATCAATTACAGGAAAAGATCTGTAAAAAATACAAACACATGGAGGCTAAACAATACACTACTCAATAACGAAGTGATCACTGAAGAAATCAAAGAGGAAATTAAGAAATACCTAGAAACAAATGACAATGGAGACACGACGACCCAAAACCTATGGGACGCAGCAAAAGCAGTTCTAAGGGGGAAGTTTATAGCAATACAATCCCACCTTAAGAAACAGGAAACATTTCGAGTAAACAACCTGACCCTGCACCTAAAGCAATTAGAGAAAGAAGAACAAAAAACCCCCAAAGTTAGCAGAAGGAAAGAAATCATAAAGATCAGATCAGAAATAAATGAAAAAGAAATGAAGGAAACGATAGCAAAGATCAACCAAACTAAAAGCTGGTTCTTTGAGAAGATAAACAAAATTGACAAACCATTAGCCAGACTCATCAAGAAAAGAAGGGAGAAGACTCAAATCAGTAGAATTAGAAATGAAAAAGGAGAAGTAACAACTGACACTGCAGAAATACAAAAGATCATGAGAGATTACTATAAGCAACTCTATGCCAATAAAATGGACAACCTGGAAGAAATGGAGAAATTCTTAGAAATGCACAACCTACCAAGACTGACTCAGGAAGAAATAGAAAATATGAATAGACCAATCACAAGCACTGAAATTGAAACTGTGATTAAAAATCTTCCATCAAACAAAAGCCCAGGACCAGATGGCTTCACAGGCGAATTCTATCAAACATTTAGAGAAGAGCTAACACCCATCCTTCTCAAACTCTTCCAAACAATATCAGAGGAAGGAACACTCCCAAACTCATTCTAC
Source organism: Hyperoodon ampullatus (assembly GCF_949752795.1). Classification (NCBI taxonomy): domain Eukaryota; kingdom Metazoa; phylum Chordata; class Mammalia; order Artiodactyla; family Ziphiidae; genus Hyperoodon; species Hyperoodon ampullatus. Next base: position 113,353,527 of record NC_136917.1, read on the forward strand.
GAGGCCACCATCACCTTGATACCAAAACCAGGCAAGGATGTCACAAAGAAAGAAAACTACAGGCCAATATCACTGATGAACATAGATGCAAAAATCCTCAACAAAATACTAGCAAACAGAATGCAACAGCACATTAAAAGGATCATACACCATGATCAAGTGGGGTTTATTCCAGGAATGCAAGGATTCTTCAATATACGCAAATCAATCAATGTGATACACCATATTAACAAGTTGAAGGAGAAAAACCATATGATCATCTCAATAGATGCAGAGAAAGCTTTCGACAAAATTCAACACCCATTTATGATAAAAACCCTGCAGAAAGTAGGCATAGAGGGAACTTTCCTCAACATAATAAAGGCCATATATGACAAACCCACAGCCAACATTGTCCTCAATGGTGAAAAACTGAAACCATTTCCACTAAGATCAGGAACAAGACAAGGCTGCCCACTCTCACCACTCTTATTCAACATAGTTTTGGAAGTTTTAGCCACAGCAATCAGAGAAGAAAAGGAAATAAAAGGAATCCAAATTGGAAAAGAAGAAGTAAAGCTGTCGCTGTTTGCAGATGACATGATACTATACATAGAGAATCCTAAAGATGCTACCGAAAAACTACTAGAGCTAATCAATGAATTTGGTAAAGTAGCAGGATACAAAATTAATGCACAGAAATCTCTGGCATTCCTGTACACTAATGATGAAAAATCTGAAAATGAAATCAAGAAAACACTCCCATTTACCATTGCAACAAAAAGAATAAAATATCTAGGAATAAACCTACCTAAGGAGACAAAAGACCTGTATGCAGAAAATTATAAGACACTGATGAAAGAAATTAAAGATGATATAAATAGATGGAGAGATATACCATGCTCCTGGATTGGAAGAATCAATATTGTGAAAATGACTCTACTACCCAAAGCAATCTACAGATTCAATGCAATCCCTATCAAACTACCACTGGCATTTTTCACAGAAGTAGAACAAAAAATTTCAAAATTTGTTTGGAAAAACAAAAGACCCCGAATAGCCAAAGCAATCTTGAGAACGAAAAACGGAGCTGGAGGAATCAGGCTGCCTGACTTCAGACTATACTACAAAGCTACAGTAATTAAGACAGTGTGGTACTGGCATAAAAACAGAAAGATAGATCAGTGGATCAGGATAGAAAGCCCAGAGATAAACCCACGCACATATGGCCAACTTATCTTTGATAAAGGAGGCAGGAATGTACAGTGGAGAAAGGACAGCCTCTTCAATAAGTGGTGCTGGGAAAACTGGACAGGGACATGTAAAAGTATGAGATTAGATCATTCCCTAACACCATACACAAAAATAAGCTCAAAATGGATTAAAGACCTAAATGTAAGGCCAGAAACTATCAAACTCCTAGAGGAAAACATAGGTAGAACACTCTATGACATAAATCACAGCAAGATCCTTTTGGACCCACCTCCTAGAGAAATGGAAATAAAAACAAAGATAAACAAATGGGACCTAATGAAACTTCAAAGCTTTTGCACAGCAAAGGAAACCATAAACAAGACCAAAAGACAACCCTCAGAATGGGAGAAAATATTTGCAAATGAAGCAACTGACAAAGGATTAATCTCCAAAATTTATAAACAGCTCATGCAGCTCAATAACAAAAAAACAAACAACCCAATCCAAAAATGGGCAGAAGACTTAAATAGGCATTTCTCCAAAGAAGATATACAGACTGCCAACAAACACATGAAAGAATGCTCAACATCATTAATCATTAGAGAAATGCAAATCAAAACTACAATGAGATATCATCTCACACCAGTCAGAATGGCCATCATCAAGAAATCTAGAAACAATAAATGCTGGAGAGGGTGTGGAGAAAAGGGAACACTCTTGCACTGCTGGTGGGAATGTGAATTGGTACAGCCACTATGGAGAACAGTATGGAGGTTCCTTAAAAAACTAAAAATAGAACTACCATATGACCCAGCAATCCCACTACTGGGCATATACCCTGAGAAAACCATAATTCAAAAAGAGACATGTACCAAAATGTTCATTGCAGCTCTATTCACAATAGCCCGGAGCTGGAAACAACCTAAGTGTCCATCATCGGATGAATGGATAAAGAAGATGTGGCACATATATACAATGGAATATTACTCAGCCATAAAAAGAAACGAAACTGAGCTATTTGTAATGAGGTGGATAGACCTAGAGTCTGTCATACAGAGTGAAGTAAGTCAGAAAGAGAAAGACGAATACCGTATGCTAACACATATATATGGAATTAAAAAAAAAAAAATGTCATGAAGAACCTAGGGGTAAAACGGGAATAAAGACACAGACCTACTTGAGAATGGACTTGAGGATATGGGGAAGGGGAAGGGGAAGCTGTGACAAAGGGAAAGAGAGGCATGGACATATATACACTACCAAACGTAAGGTAGATAGATAGTGGGAAGCAGCCGCAGAGCACAGGGAGATCAGCTCGGTGCTTTGTGACCGCCTGGAGGGGTGGGATGGGGAGGGTGGGAGGGAGGGAGATGCATGAGGGAAGGGATGTGGGAACAGATGTATATGTATGACTGATTCACTTTGTTATAAAGCAGAAACTAATAAAAAAAAAATGATGGAGGAAGCCACATCGATAACAGACGATAGAATCGCTTATCATGGCTAATGGGAAAAACATCACAGAAGCTAATGCAAAAACAGTCACACGCACTGCTTCGGCACCTCCCAAATAAGATGTGGAAACACCTTCCAGCTCCTACGGTAGCAGCCGTGGCCAAATTCTCGTTACAGCCCAGAGTATTTTCCTTCCTGAGTCATACCTCAAGGGCCTAAGATCAGATTCCAGACCCACCCCACACTTCTCCCCATCACCTCCACTCTTGTTTCTACCATCTTCATCATCCACCCTTTCTGTAATGAGCACTAACAAATAGGTGGAGCTGAAAGAGACATTATCTAATATTTCAAAGGAGTGTTATCTATAAAAAATGGAGACAACAGGCCTCTTCTACAAGCCCTGAGCCAGTATCATTTATAGCAATCCAGACAGCACAGGGGAATGATAGTGCTGTCTTAGCCATTCTTGACTTCACAGGTAGAGTGTAAACACTTCTTTGCAGTGTATTTTTGTATCACATGAACAGCACCTTCTTTTAAGTTTTGATACAGTGGTTATTGGTGACTGATACTCAGTGGAGTGTGAGGAATTCCCTTTGTCTAAAGATGGTGCCCCCTGTTTTGAGCGTGCAGGTCTGCTCGTGTGAAATAGAATGTGTATTTAATAAACTGGCTTGGGTGACCGTTTGCTTTGTCAAGAAGAGATGTGAGGTTTAAGAAAAGGTTCTTGTCTGATAGCAAATGATGTGATTGTCACCCACCTGTGTTGAAGAACTGTTACCTTCCTCTAATGTAGCTCAAGACCCTTCTTTCTCCCCCTCATGAATCACAGAGAAGAACTGAAGACCTGGTGTGTTAAGGGCTTGATCAGAAGCCTCCTTGACAGTAGAGCCTTGAATTTCTTACCCACCAGCAACAGAGGCTCCTCGTAAGGGAATTATCATGACCTTGAGATAGCTCTCCTGCCGTATCATGGGAAGAGTGTAAACTTAGCTGAGATTGACCATGCTTATGTTTTTCATAGAGAAGTAAAGTTTTATATAGATATAAAACTCACTCTATACCAGGGACCTCAGGAGCAGGGCACTCTGGGGGCAGGAGGAGCCTGGGAGTCACACAGACATTGTTTGAATCCTAGCTTTGCCACTTATTAGCTGTTTGGCATTTTCAAGTCTCTCTCTCATGACAAAATAGTTATAATACTAGACTATTTGTATTGTTATTAATATTAGCTACCATTTATTGAGCACTTAGATTGCGCCAGGTACCCAGCCCCAAACCATTATTATAAATGATGTCACTTAATTCTCACCATAATACATGAATGAGGTAGGAATTATTATCGCTACATTAAAGACGAGAAACTGAGGCAGTGTATTGCCCTGGGTCACACACCTAGTGAGTGGCTGGCATCATGCTTCAATTCCAGGTCTATCAGACTCCAGAGTCTGTGATAATGTGAAATTAAAAGGGTGCCTGGTGCAGAGTCCATGAGCATCCTTTGGCTTTGATAGAGCTTGATTTCTGTGTCAGATTTCTTTATACATAACGTTCTATAGAGTACATCTGTCATACTGCCCTCCTGTGGTTCATTTGGATAACAGTGGCTTTTAGAAAACATTTAATCGGAGTGTAATGCACATGCAAATAAGTGATATTTAAAACATATCTCTAAAGTCACCTAAGTGTATGAGTACTTTTAGAGATAATATGATTCTACAATCTCAGTATGTAAGAAATATGACTTTTTACTTTCTACAGTCCAACTTAATTTCTACCTCTGAGCCCCAGCCAGCTGGTAAGATACTGAAGTCACTTTTGTATCTTCTCTGGCTTCCCCAATGTCCTCCATTCCCTTGGCTGTCTTGGGAGAGAAACCTTCTCTTCCCTGGTATACAGTATACGATGAAGCTTTGTCCTGCTATCCTGTCAAGAAGGGAGGAATTTTTCTTGCAATTATTTTTTCCATCCAACTGTTCTGTGTACAGAGACATTTAACCCACTGGCGAAGTCTTCAGCTTTCACACTTAAGAGTTCAGATCACCAGGGAGTCAAATGTTAATTCTGTTACCAGTTTAAATGTTAGAAAAATTTTCCAGGAAGAAAATTAAAAGGTTCGCTATCCCCACTAATTAGGAGCCTTAGGTTCCTAAGCGAAACTTATTCAGAGGTGTCTTTTCATGTACGGGGAGGGGCTCCACCTACCTGGGTTCACTCTCCTGTGTTACACAAAGTTGCATGCATGCATTTGAATCCTAGTCGTTGCTCAGCACAGGACTCTATCCCAAGCAGTTCCCCTCAGGGGCCTTCCTTGTTTTTCAGTGGCCCTCTCCATAGAGGATTTAAAGGTCTAGTGTCAGACATGTGCTGTGCTGAGCCCTGGTTATGTCTGTGAGATGGAGGGTTGTTCTGGGTGGGAGGAGGGTAGCTGCTATGGGAGAGGGGAAAGAGGAATCTTCTTTCTTAGTTCCTAAGCACCATTTAGTAATAACATGCATCCAAGTCTTCTGTTCTTAAATGTATCTAATAGTTAGCCTTGTCCTCATGCCATGACCTAATTGTGTTTCAGATAACGGTGGGCAGACACTGGCAGGGGGCAATAACTGGCCCCTTCGAGGAAGAAAGTGGAGCCTGTGGGAAGGAGGCGTGCGAGGGGTGGGCTTTGTAGCCGGCCCCTTGCTGAAACGGAGGGGCGTGAAGAACCGGGAGCTCATCCACATTTCCGACTGGCTGCCGACCCTGGTGAAGCTGGCAGGGGGCAGCACAGAGGGCACCAAGCCTCTGGATGGCTTCGATGTGTGGAAAACCATCAGGTACCTACCCATCTGTCTCTTTTCCCTCCCAGGACAGAAGCTCTAAGAACAGCTTGACTTGATTGAGAAGGATCGCTTTTGCATGAATATGATAGTTCAGCTTGCAAATAGATGATTAAAAAAGAAGAACTGCCTTTAGAAATACTGTAATTATATATTTTTAAGTTCTGGATTTGAGATTGGGGGCCTGTGTTTTCTATGAGGAGCAAGATCGTCCTCAGTGGCTCACCCTCCATGAGAGGTCTTTAAAGTGGAAGCTGTGCTAAGAAGTAGGATAGGGTATTGTTTGCTTCCTGCAGAGGGTCAGGGGACCTGCCCTGTTGCCTGCTAGGAGAATGGAGGACCAAGCAGGGGGAAGAGCTGGAATTTGAGTGGAGGAGCAGCTGTATACCCTTATTACACAATAAGTATCTAATGAGCACCTACTATGTACCAAGCCCTGTTCTAGGTGTGGAGGAACTAGGAATGAACAAGACAGGCACCATCCTGGCTCTCATGGAGCTTCTATTCTAGTTGGGGAGTCGGGGGGGCGGGGGGTAGGAATAAACAAGTAAACCCATAAATAAGTAGATGACGTCCCATAATGATCTGCACTAGGAAGGCAGTAAAACAGTGTGTTGTGATACTGAGAGCTGGCAGATGTGAAGGAAGTACACAATCTGGGGAGCAGAATGCAGACTCAGCTTTGGAAATGGTGGCAGGGCCTTCCTGTTTAGCCACCACCATGCTGAACAGTGGCCCCCAAAATGGGGAGGTGTACACACCTGCAAGGGTGCAGGAAGAAAACTTTAGAACTTGTATTTGTAGTTAATTTTATCTCATCTTTTTTAAACTATATATTTTATAAGATATATTAGTAGATTAGTACATATATCCATTTGATAAACAAATATAAATATACATATACTGGAGGTATTGCTTCTACTGATGGAGTGACAATGTCTAGTGTAATAGTTTTAAACCTCTGTTGGGTGTTACATCAAGGGGTAGTGGCTGATTGACTGGTCCCCTAGTGACCAGGGGAAAATGACCTCCTCTGTTTACAGTTTGGATTTTCCCCTTAGATATAAGTGAAATTAAATAATTGAGCTAGAGAATGACCATATTTATTTATTTATTATTTTTCTCTTGCTTTTTTCTTCAGAAAGCTTTTTTCTCAGCTTGAAATCTGCTAACCATTTATATTTTCTTCTAAGTGTTGTGGTTTGATTTTCTTCCATGTAATTCTTGAACTGTTGTGAAATGATTTTTTTTGTTACGTGAGGTCAATATCTAAATCAGAGGAATGGGGTTTTTCTCAGATTTTTGAATCACAGAGCTCCTTGAGACTCTGAAAGCTATGAGGTTACCAAAAAAAGTACCTAAGCATATGTACAATAATTTAGATAGAATTTACTTTTATGTTGTTAGATACTGATTACACATTCTTTTCTATGTACACATAGAAAAATATGACATTCTTTGAAAACCTTTGCCTCTCACTCATTTTTAATGCAAAAATTAATACCTACTTTATGATAAAAAGGAAATAAAAATTTCCAAGCAAAGCAAAACTTGAACTTCACCTTATCACCAACTTCCACCATGAAGGCTGTTGAAGTTTGACTTACAGAAGCAGGAGAAAGTTTTGAGTGTTTTGATATGATAATATATGTGTCAGGCTTGCCATCCAATCAGTTTTGATTTTTTTGTTTTGTTTCGTTTTGGTGGCAAAAAAAAAAAGCACACTTGGCTTATTGTGGCTTATAAAAGCACACATGAGTGGGCTTCCCTGGTGGCACAGTGGTTGAGAGTCCGCCTGCCGATGCAGGGGACATGGGTTCGTGCCCTGGTCCGGGAAGATCCCACATGCCGCGGAGCGGCTGGGCCCGTGAGCCATGGCCGCTGAGCCTGCGCGTCCGGAGCCTGTGCTCCGCAATGGGAGAGGCCACAACAGTGAGAGGCCCGCGTACCGCAAAAATAAATAAATAAATAAAAGCACACATGAGCAAATGGAGCTATCGTGGCATACTTGGCCAAATGAGGGTAGGCTTGAGTTGAGAAACAGTTGAATTTATTTTGAATAATTTCCTCTGTTCCCAGATTCACTGAGGTTCTTATCTTTGGCAAAGTGCAAGTCATTGATGTTCATCCATATCACCAATTTTGGACTATAAACCCACATTTCAATCTTAAAATTATCTTCGTCAGAAGTAACGTTTAGGAGTTTGGCACATACTTGCTTCTGCGTGCTGAGGAATTAGAAGAAGTTTTGCCACCCTTAACTCCAGATTGCAGAAGGTCTTTCCTCAGTGTCAGAGGCATGCTGAACTCCTAGTGACCCATCTTGAATAGAACAGGAGCTCTGCGTCCTTCATCAGCAGACATAATGTTGACTGCAGGGCTGTAACTAGAATATTACAACCAAAACTATTGTCCAAGTACGTGAAACCATGAGAGAGTGGCTTTCCTTTTCTATTTGAAAAAAGTAAAATTTCTGCCCAATGTCTAATCAAGCATTTCAAGACTTTCCTCTGGAAATTCAGCAAATTTCTGTTTAGTAAGTGAAGACCTGCTCTCATTCTGCTCCATTTTCCTGATAAAAGATCCTGAAAGCAATGATTCAGCCCCCACTGTCCCGATGAAAGTGATGCTTCTCACAACACTAGGCAAGCATTCATTCAGTACCAGTGACAGAGCATTTGGCACCCATGCCGGCCGATGCAGAAAGCAACCAGTCGCATTGACGTCAGGAGCTTCTCTTCCAAAGCAGTAAAAACAAATGGAGAGCCAAATGTCAGAGATTCTCAGTCTATGCTCAGAGTTCTCGACCTTTTTTTCAGTAAGATATTTACTTGGAAATACCATTTTCAAGATGATGGTAGTTTCTGAAAATTTCAAAAAGGTCTCATGAAATAGGAATGCCAGTAATGGCAGTAACAGAGTCGGCTATGCTAAGAGCATCCGTTTCACTAGTTGTGTAGTTATCAATTCCTCTTAGGTCTGCTCCAAAATATTAAATTTTAGAAGAAATAGCCATTCTGGAGTGGATGACATTCTTTGCAGTCTGAGTTCCTTGACTGCTTCAGCTTTTCATCTGTTCGAAGCCACAGAACATGTTTGTCAATTCTAGGGAACATGGCTTCTCCAAGTTCTTTCTGACTCTGTATGGTTTCTCTGCTTTTCAACTTGATAAGCAGCCCATAGGTTGTTTCAAGACACTTCGAAGGATTTTTAAACTTACTTTATATTTCATTAAATTTATATAACCAAAGCAGAACCCCTAATCATAATGGTAGGAATGTTTTTCCTTTCTAATCAATGGGAAACTCTTCTAGATGTTATAACATCACAGTGGGGACTTCCCTGGTGGCACAGTGGTTAAAAATCCGCCTGCCAATGCAGGGCACACGGGTTCAAGCCCTGGTCCAGAAAGATCCCACATGCCGTGGAACAACTAAACCCATGCACCACAACTACTGAGCCTGCGCTCTAAAGCCCGCGAGCCACAACTACTGAGCTTGTGTGCCACAACTACTGAAGCTCGCATGCCTAGAGCCTGTGCTCCGCAAAAAGTGAAGCCACCACAATGAGAAGCCCACTCACCGCAACGAAGAGTAGCCCCCGCTTGCCGCAACTAGAGAAAGCCCAGGTACAGCAACGAAGACCCAACACAGCCAAAAATTAATTAATTAATTAATTAATTAATTAAAAAACATGACAGTGGTGACAATCGAATATTACCTGATGGTGTGAAATATCTTAAAAATTTAGTATGAAACTATAAAGACTTTCCCTACCTATGGTTTCAGTTTCAAGAGGAATTTTGAAGGAAAGATAAGTCACTTTTCACCCCATTTTCACAAATACTGTGAAGCCCAATGAAGTATAATTCTTTTTTTTTTTTTTGCGGTACGCGGGCCTCTCACTGTTGTGGCCTCTCCCGTTGCGGAGCACAGGCTCCGGACGCGCAGGCTCAGTAGCCATGGCTCACGGGCCCAGCCACTCCGCGGCATGTGGGATCTTTCTGGACCGGGGCATGAACCCATGTCCCCTGCATCGGCAGGTGGACTCTCAACCACTGCGCCACCAGGGAAGCCCTGAAGTATAATTCTTAACGAGCCAAAGTTTAAGAACCTCTGAACTAAAATGATGCTTTATTTCAAATATTACCAAGACAACCCAGCCTGATTTTTGAGTAATTATTATTGAATAATAATTTAATTATTATTATTATTGAATATTTCCTTTTTCACTGATTTTTAGTACCACTTTATGTTCTAAGTTCTTATTAGTGCTATGATCTGTCTTGGTGCCATCTATTTTAGTCCACTGACTTAGCTGTTCTTGTGTTAGCACCTCACTGTTGTAATCTGTAATCTGTTGTAAACATACCTTTTAGAGTATATTTAAATACCTGGCAGAAATAGCTATTCACCTCCCCATTGTATTTCCTTTACAAAATTTTCTTGACAAGTTCCACTTTTTAATTTTTTCTGATGAACTCTGGAATTATTTCATTACAAGAAAAGCTTCTTAAAAATTAAATGAGATTAACCATGAAAATTAATTTGGGAAGAATGGAGATATTTAGTCTTCTCACCTGGACACTTAAAGTTGCCCTTTGCTTGCTGATGTTCTTTTCATTGTTGTTTTTCTTTTCTTAATTATTTTTTCTCTATGTATTTCATTTTGGATAGATTCTGTTAGTATGCCTTCAAGATTATTAATTTTTTTCTCAATTCCTAATGTTCTATTAATTCCATCCAGTATATTTTTCTTTTTTTAATCTATTTTTAAATGTGATAAAATACACATAACAAAATTTACTATCTTAGCCATTTTTAAGTGTACAGTTCAGTAGTGTTAAGTGTATTCACATTGTTGTATAACTAATCTCCAGAAACTTTTATATCTTGCAGAACTAAAACTCTATATTTATTAAACAACAGTTCTCTACTTCCCCCTCCCCCCAGCCCCTGACAACCACCCTTCTACTTTCTGTCCCTATAAATTTGACTACTGCAGATACCTCATACAAGTGAAATCCTACAGCATTTGTCTTTTTGTGACTGGCTTATTTCATTTACCATAGTAACCTCAAGGTTCATTCATGTAGCATGTATCAGAATTTCCTTCCTTTTTTAAGGCTGATTAATATTCCATTTATGTGTATACCACATTTTGTTTATCCATTCATCCATTGTTGGACAGTTGTGTTGTTTCCACCTTTGACTATTGTGAATAATGCTGCTATGAACATAGGTGTACAAAACTCTCTTTGAGACCCTGCTTTCTATTCTTTTTTTTTATTATTAGTTTCTGCTTTATAACAAAGTGAATCAGTTATACATATACATCTGTTCCCATATCCCTTCCCTCTTGCGTATTCTTTTAGTTATATACCTAGAAGTGGAATTGCTGCATCATATGGTAATTCTATTTCTAATTTTTTGAAGAACTGCTGTACTGTTTTGCATAGTGGCTGTACCATTTTATATTCTCACCAACAATGTGTAAGAGTTCCAGTTTCTCTTCATCCTCAGCAGCACTGATTCTTTCCTTCCCTTTAAAAAAAAATTCATAGTAGCCATTCTAATGGGTGTGCAGTGATACCTCATTGTGGTTTTGATTTGCATTTCCCTTGTATTTAGTGATGTTGAGCATCTTTTCATGTGTTCGCAGGCCATTTGTGTATCTTCTTTGGAGAAATATCTACTTGAGTCCTTCATGCATTTTTTTTCTTTTCTTTTTTTTTTAACATCTTTATTGGAGTAAAATTGCTTTACAATGGTGTGTTAGTTTCTGCTGTATAACAAAGTGAATCAGTTATACATATACATATGTCCCCATATCTCTTCCCTCTTGCATCTCCCTCCCTCCCACCCTCCCTATCCCACCCCTCTAGGTGGTCACAAAGTACCGAGCTGATCTCCCTGTGCTATGCGGCTGCTTCCCACTAGCTATCTATTTTACGTTTGGTAGTGTATATATGTCCATGCCACTCTCTCACTTTGTCCCAGCTTACCCTTCCCCCTCCCCATATCCTCAAATCCATTCTCTAGTAGGTCTGTGTCTTTATTCCCATCTTGCCCCTAGGTTCTTCATGACCTTTTTATTTTTCTTTTTTCTTTTTCTTCTTAGATTCCATATATATGTGTTAGCATACGGTATTTGTTTTTCTCTTTCTGACTTACTTCACTCTGTATGACAGACTCTAGGTCCATCCACCTCACTACAAATAACTCAATTTTGTTTCTTTTTATGGCTGAGTAATATTCCATTATATATATGTACCACATCTTCTTTATCCATTCATCTGTTGATGAACACTTAGGTTGCTTCCATGTCCTGGCTATTGTAAATAGAGCTGCAATGAACATTTTGGTACATGACTCTTTTTGAATTATGGTTTTCTCAGGGTATATGCCCAGTAGTGGGATTGCTAGGTCGTATGGTAGTTCTATTTTTAGTTTTTTAAGGAACCTATTTTTAGTTTTTAAGCAAATATTTTCTCCCATTCTGTAGATTGCCTTTTCATTCTAATGAATGTCCTTTGATGTATAGTTTTTTTAAAGGATTCATGAATTTTGTATATTTAAAATATTTGAATGCAAGTTATTAGCTTAATATTTGTGAATCTTGTACTAGTCATCAATAATCTTATAAATCATGCAATTGAAAGTATTCAGAACTTATAATAATCACTTATTTATTTAAATTAAAATACACTTGACTTACAATATTGTGTTTCTGGTGTACAGCAAAGTGATTCAGTTACATATTCATATGTTTTCAGATTATTTTCCATTATAGGTTATTACAAGATATTGAATATAGTTCCCTGGGTTATGCAGTAAATCCTTGTTGCTTATCTGTTTTATGTAGAGTAGTTTGTGTCTGTTAATCCCATACTCCTAATTTATCCCTTGCCCCCTCCCTTCCCTTTGGTAACCATAAATTCGTTTTCCATGTCTCTGAGTCTGTTTCTGTTTTGTATATAAATTCATTTGTATTATTTTTTAGAATCCGTATATAAGCAATATCACATAATATTTGTCTTTCTCTGTCTGACTTACTTCACTTAGTATGATATTCTCTAGGTCCATCCATATTGCTGCAAATGGCATTACTCATTCTTTTTTACAGCTGAGTAATATTCCATTGTATACATATACCACATCTTCTTAAACCAATCATCTGTCGATGGCCACTTGGATTGTTTCCATGTCTTGGCTACTATGAATAGTGCTGCTATGAACATTGGGCTGCATGTATCTTTTTGAATTAGAGTTTTTACTTTTTCAGCATATATGCCCAGGAGTGGGATTGCTGAATCATATGGTAGCTCTACTTTTAGTTTTTTAAGGAACCTCCATATTGTTTTCCACAGTGGCTGCACCAGTTTACTTTCCCACCAACAGTGTAAGAGGGTTCCCAGAAAGGGGAACCACCATTTATTAGTAGTAGACTTTTTTTTTTTTTAAATAATTTAATATTTTATTTATTTATTTATTTTTGGCTGTCTTGTGTCTTCTTTGCTGCACGTGGGCTTTCTCAAGTTGCGGCGAGTGGGGGCGGCAAGCGGGGGCTACTCTTTGTTGTGGTGCATGGGCTTCTCACTGTGGTGGCTTCTCTTGTTGCAGAACACGGGCTCTAGGCACACGGGCTTCAGTAGTTGCAGCCCGTGGGCTCAGTAGCTGTGGCTCGTGGGCTCTAGAGCCAGCTCAGAGGTTGTGGCGCGCGGGCTTAGTCGCTCCACAGCATGTGGGATCTTCCCGGACAAGGGATCGAACCCATGTTCTCTGCATTGGCAGGTGGATTCTTAACCACTGCGCCACCAGGGGAGTCCCCTAGACTTTTTCATGTTAACCATTCTGACCAGTGTGAGGTGATACCTCATTGTGTTTTTATTTGCATTTCTCTAATAATTAGCAATATTGAACATCTTTTCATGTTCCTATTGGCCATCTGTCTTCTTTGGAGAAATGTCTATTTAGGTCTTCTGCCCATTTTTTTTTTTTTTTTTTTTTGTGGTACGCGGGCCTCTCACTGTTGTGGCCTCTCCCGTTGCGGAGCACAGGCTCCAGACGCGCAAGCTCAGCGGCCATGGCCCACGGGCCCAGCCGCTCCGCGGCATGTGGGATCTTCCCAGACTGGGACACGAACCCATGTCCCCTGCATCGGCAGGCAGACTCTCAACCACTGCACCACTAGGGAAGCCCATTCTGCCCATTTTTTGATTAGGTTGTTTGTTTTTTTGATATTGAGTTGTATGAGCTGTTTTTATATTTTGGATATTAACCCCTCATCAGTTGCATCATGTACAAATATTTTCTCCCATTCTGCAGATTGTCTTTTCATTTTGTTGACGATTTCCTTTGCTTTTAAGTTTGATTAGGTCCCATTTGTTTATTTTTGCTTTTATTCCTTTTGCCTTGGGAGACTGAGCTAAGAAAATACTGCTATGATTTATGTCCAAGAATGTTTTGCCTCCATCCAGTATGTTTTTCATCTCATATGTTCTAGGTTTTCACTTGTAGAAGTCCAATTTGGATCTTTTATATCTTTTTTATATCCAACATTCTAAATATACAGAATATAGTTTATAATAACAGTTTTAATGTCCTCTGATAATTCCAACGTCTGTGTCAGTTCTGGGTTGGTTGTGATTGAATGGTTACCTCATTATGGGTCATGTTTCCATGACTTTTAATCTTTGATTTGATGCCAGACATTGTACAATTTACCTTCTTGGATATTTATTTACTGTTATGAATCTTCTTGCTTTGTTCTGAGATGAAATTAAATTAGTTGAGAATACTTTGAGCCTTCTGGGTATTGCATTTATGATTTATTAAGCAGGTCCAGAGCAGTGTCCAGTCTAGGGCTACCTATTCTTCACTGCTGAGTCAAAACCTCCCTAGTAATCTACCAAGTGCCCTGTGAATTTTAAGTTTTTCCAATCTGGCTGATGGGAACAGATACTATTTTTCCCAACTCCATGTGAATGTTGGGCACTGGTCCCTTTAATCCTTTCAGATGGTTCTTTCCCTAGTTTTGGGTAGTTCTCTCACATACATCTTATCAGTGCTCAGCTAAATATTCTGAGGGGGCTCTCTGCAAATCTCCAGGGTTCGGTACTCTATCCTATCAACTCTAGCTCCCTGGGCCCTCAGCTCTCAAATCAGGGAGTCCATTGGCTTATGCCTCAGTTCCCCATCCCTGTACCAGGGCTTAGAATCTTATTATTCTCAAGGTAGTAAGCTAAGGCAATGATAAGACTCACCTCCTTTGTTTCCTGTCACTCAGGGATCACTGTCCTTTGCCTGATATCTCATCTTTTGAAAACTGTTGTTTCATATATTCTGTCTGTTTCTCTTTAGGTTGTTTTAGGTAGGAGGGTAAATCCAGTCTGCCTGTTGCTCCATCTTGCCTGGAAGCAGAAATACCCAAAGAAAATTTTATTGTGCCTTTACTTTTTATTTATTTATTTATTTATTTTGCGGTACACGGGCCTCTCACTGTTGTGGCCTCTCCCGTTGCAGAGCACAGGCTCTGGACGCACAGGCTCAGCGGCCATGGCTCACGGGCCCAGCCGCTCCGCGGCATGTGGGATCTTCCCGGACCGGGAACGAACCGGGGCACGAACCCGTGTCCCCTACATCGGCAGCTGGACTCTCAACCACTGCACCACCAGGGAAGCCCTATTGTGCCTTTACTTTTTTGATCAATATTTTCCTGTTTATTTTCTACTTTCAAGTGCTTTTTAATTCAATCCGGGATCATAGACCCAGCTTTCTGAAATATAATATTGTAAATCTTATAACTCTTCTAAAGAGTTTTTCTTCTGCATTCAACTTTGTAATCACATATAGAGAAAGTATGTATATTGATCTATATGTTAATTACTTTTTATATTACAAATACTCCTTAACTTTCACATTCTCAGTTCCTAATTTTAGTTAATCTTTTTTTTTTTTTTTTTTTTGCGGTACGCGGGCCCCTCACCGCTGTAGCCTCTCCCGCCGCGGAGCACAGGCTCCAGACGCACAGGCTCAGCGGCCTCGGCTCACGGGCCCAGCCGCTCCACGGCACGCGGGATCCTCCCGGACCGGGGCACAAACCCGCGCCCCCCGCACCGGCAGGCGGACCCTCAACCACTGCGCCACCAGGGAAGCCCTAGTTAATCTTTTGATCAGTTGGTTAATACTTTAATTTTCATAGAGGCACATAAATGATAAGGTTTTTTAAAAAATCTTTGCATATGGAAGAATATCTTTCTATTACCTTCAAACAAAAATAATAATTTGACAAAGAATTCTTGTCAAATCCTTTCTCCTTATGATTCTATAGACACCACTTTATTGTCTTCTGGTAAGTACCTTTACAGCAAAGTGTACCAAGTTTACCTGCAAACACAGAGAGAGCTGAGATTACAATCTTGGTATATCTGACAAGGTAGAATTTATGTCAAAATTATTGTTAAGAATAATGGTGGAAATGGTGCAAATGGTGACTTCTTCTTTGACCCATGTGTTTATTAAAAGTGTGTTGTTTATCTTCCAAATATTTCAGGTTTTCTCTGTTAGATTATTGATTTCTAGTTTAATCCTGTTGTTGTCAGAGGACATACTTTTTATTATTTCAATCCTTTTAAATTTGAGACTTGGTCCACTTTCTTGGAGTCTATGCCATGTAGTCTTGAAAAGAATGTGTATTTTGTAGTTATTAGGTGTAATATTAGGTTTTTCTTTGTGATCCAATCAGAAAATATTTTATTTCAGTAGATGAGTTTTTATATATTGCTAGAATTTTTATTCTTAGCTTCATTGTATTGTTATATTTATTTTTTATCTTTGATCTTATATTGGTTCTTTTAATATTTAGAACAATGTGTAGTTTATTCTAGTGTCATCATTATACTAATATCTTTATATAATTCTCTAGTCCCCTTTTAGGTTCTGCTCTTTGGTTTGTCGGCTTAAAATGTCATCTTCGACTCCCACTTATTACCTATAAGGAAATCAACAACTTATTCAATTTTACCCTTTCTCTTGCCTTTCTCTTTCAGTTTTATTTTTAGTTCTGTTATTTCTACTTTGTCAGATCATATAATATATAATGCTGTTCTTCTATCCTTGTCCACAAGTTTGTTTTTGTCAGATCTATAGTAATATATTCTGTGCTAACCACTTGTCCATTTCTAAATGTTCTCAATTATCTCTCAGTTGGAGGAATTCATTCTTTAATAGATTTCTCAGGATTCTTTGGATTTTTGCCCGTATATTAAAAACATTCTGGGGCTTCCCTGGTGGCGCAGTGGTTGAGAGTCCGCCTGCCGATGCAGGGGACACGGGTTCGTGCCCCGGTCCGGGAAGATCCCACATGCCGCGGAGCGGCTGGGCCCGTGAGCCATGGCCGCTGAGCCTGTGCGTCCGGAGCCTGTGCTCTGCAACGGGAGAGGCCACAACAGTGAGAGGCCCGCGTACCGCAAAAAAAAAAAACATTCCTACAATTTTGATAATAGCAAAGCAGTTCAACTGATATAAAATCCTTGTCTCATACTTTCCCTTTCTTGAGTTTCTAGAAAATGTTACCCCATTGTATACTTGTTTTGTATGTTGCTGTTGATAAATTTAATGTTACCCTGATCTTCTTTTTTTTTTTTAATACATTTATTTACTTTATTTATTTATTTTTGGCTGCGTTGGGTCTTCATTGCTGCACGCGGGCTTTCTCTAGTTGCGGTGAGCGGGGGCTAATCTTTGTTGCACTGTGCGGGCTTCTCATTGTGGTGGCTTCTTTTGTTGCGGAACACGGACTCTAGGTGCCTGGGCTTCAGTAGTTGTGGCACATGGGCTCAGTAGTTGTGGTTTGCAGGCTCTAGAGTGCAGGCTCAGTAGTTGTGGCACACAGGCTTAGTTGCTCCCCGGCACGTGGGATCTTCCCAGACCAGGTTTCTGGAGGTCTGAAAGATTTTTATTATCACTATTATTATTTAAAGTCTAAGACTTTTTTACTAGATATGTCTCAAAAGTGACCAAACTGGGTCAGGTGTCCAGATGCACAGTAGGGTACACTCAGGTCTTTTATTTCAGAGTTTATTTTAATTATAGATTTAAATTGACATTCTATTGTGTTTCTTTTTCAGGGACTCCAATTACAGATATTATTGAACCTTGTTTGCATATCTTTTGCTTCTTTCAGTTCCTTTCTGATCATTTTTACTTCTTTTTTTCCCTTATTTTGAATTAATTAGCTTCTCTCTTTTCATTTTCATTCTCTATATGCTTTCATATACTTTTAGTTATATATAATGACCCTTCATTTCTGAGATTTTGTTTTCTCTTTCAGTTTCTTCCCCTAGTTTGGTGTCTGAGTTTTTAAATGTTTGATTCATGGTAACTTTTTTAAATATCAGCATTTGCTGATTTAGTTATATTTAATTCATGTTGAAATATTATGTAAATGTTTTCTTCTGCTTTGTGACTTTTTTTCCATATGGGAGAATATTTTCATTTGTCAAAATTTTGAATTCTCATTTGCTATTTTTTAAAATTTCTATGGTAATTTTGTTTAGATGCTGAGCTCTTTTTGTCATGTTTGTGTGTGTTAGCTTTTCCTGGACTCACAATAGCAGGTGATCTGTGGGGGTGGGGTTTGGATAGTTTAATTTATTTCTTAGTTCAAGAGCCCCTTCTTATGTTGCTCCAGTGAAGTACAGTTTCTTTAGTAAATGCTGCCACCTTCTTTCTGGTCCACCTTCTTATGATTCTATGATAGATACTATGTCATTACAGGAGGACCATGATCTTTTGCCTCTGCCTCCTTTCCCTTTACCATCCAACTTCCAGAAGACACCTGTTCTTCAACTGCCTCTCTCAGAATTGGCACCTGCCTGGGACTGCCACTCTGATCCTGCACATTTTCCAAGCCACTTCCTTATGACTCCCCGGTAGCCAGTCATCCAGTCCACCAGGTACCAGATCTTTGGTCACCCAGGGTGGGGCCCTCTTTCTGGGTTTATTTAATCAGATATGATCTGAGTCCCTTCCCCTCTTGTACCCTGCACCCTTTTTGGCATGATCCCAGACTGACTCTTCCCTAGGGTGGGCACTGGCACTGACCCTTCAGGTCTTAGATGGTTATTTCCTCATGTCCATCCAGGTTTAAATATGTTTTCTCTCCTGCTTATGTTGTAGGCTTGGGTGTTGAGTGACTTTACTTTCTTTCCTTTTCAGTACATTTTTTAAGGGAAGCGGGTGGAGAGATTCAAATGTAGATGGCCACCATTATTCTATGGAAATCTGGAAATTCACATGTTCTTCAGCTTTTGCTCCAGTGTAAGAAAAACAGCACTAGAAACTGGAGGTGGAGTATTATAAAAATGGCTTATGAAATAAAGATGGTAGGGAATACCAACCAGTAGCCCTGCATTCAAAGTCTATTTGTGTAGTCACTGCAGTCAAGTAAATATACATATATATATATTTTTTAAGTTAAAGCAAAATGTTTCCTACTGTATAGCACAGGGAACTATACACAATATTTTGTACTAACCTATAAGGGAAAAGAATCTGAACTGGAATATATATATATATATATATGGCTGAATCACTGTGCTGTATACCTGAAACTAACATGATATTGTAAATCAACTATACTTCAATTTTAAAAAAATGTTTAAGAAATGATGTTATTTTTTTGATTCCCTACTTCACCCTTTTTGACAAAAGAGCTTCTACACTATGTCCATAGTTATATAGTGCTCTGAGGGTTGTTTCAGACATTTTCTGTCTGGGTGTATCACATTCTCGGATGTGACACATCTGTCTAGTTTCTTTAGTTTCCTCCCAGGTTGGTCTGGTGTTTGCTGTCTGGAGGGACATAGAGAGGGAAGAAACTGACAGTAAGAGAGGAAAGACATGATGGGCTACCTCTGGAAGACAGCTAAGAGGAGATCACTGCCCACTTTTGGTTTAGTGTGGCTCCTGAGTTCTATAGCTAGAGGTAGACAAAGTGAATCCATCTTTTTCGATTTTCTTTCGGACTGGGTTTTGATTCTTATGTTAGAATCCAAGAATATGTTGTTAATCTCTTCAGCATTGACATTAGTGAAAATCCCCTCAAGACTTTGGCATCTGGTCTTCTCTTTAGTTTCCAACACTGTTGCCAGTTTTCATCATTTTGTAATTCTTCACAGATATTATAATGGAAATTGGAAAAAAGGCACATTAGGTTCTGCTGATTTGCCCTGATACTAACCCAGAAGTTCTACCAATTATTTTTTAGTAATGAATAGGAAAAGATTGTAATAAGGGCATGATTCAGTTGTTAATAATATTACATATTTCTCAAGCAGCCTACTTTAAACATTTAATGATTCCTTAATAAAAATGTACATGAAAAATTTCTCTCCTCATATAAAATTCTTATATCAGATCAATTTAAGTTACATATTTCCTCACCAAATTTAGTCAAAAGTTTATAATTTCCATGGCTAAACACTTTATTCATGGTAATGTTTGCATGTTAAAATGACTTTTGAAGGAGCATGGAATTCACACAAACCCAGTATCACCTTCACCCACATAACAAAGAAAATAAGTCCTGTGGGGAATTTCACTAGTGTAATGGTTGAAAATGTGAAGTCTGTGGTTAGATCTAGTTCAAATCCGGTCTCTTCCCTTTATTTACTTGTATGATCTTGGGAAAGTTACTTTACAACTCTTCAGTATCAGTTTCCTCACCCGTAGAATGTAACATTAGTGCTGCCCACCTCTAGGCACTTGTGTGAAGATGTACTGAAAGAATATGTATGAGACACTTAGCACAGTGCCTGGAACATTGTAGCAACTCAGTAGCTTGAGGGGAAGATGATAAGGATGATGATGATGATGATGCTTACAAAAGGTAAACAGGGTGGATGTTACTCTGTGGGTGTTTCTTGAAGTTTTTAGTCAGTAACTTTTTTTTTTCAAAATTTCATCTCAGGAACCATTGCCATGGCTACTTCTGTTTCTAAAAATTTGATACTGCCTTCCAGGGTGTGTCTTTTTTCATGACGGATGGTCAGCAGCTCGTGGTAAAAGAAGTGCGGAGTCTCACAGTACTTCATTTATTTATGGGAAATGTTCTACTGCCCCACCCTTCAACTAGTTGGAAAATGAAAGTCAAAAACTGGAAACTCTATTTATAAATGGACAGTGCTGTGATCTCAGTGTCTGAAACTGTAGACTTTTAGAAAATATTTATAGCATATTGGAAACTAGTTACTGATCAGTGCATCCTTGCCCCCTTTTGAAAAAAAAAACTAACCCAGAAAACGTGAAATTTGGGTAAATTAAAATTGAATACTGAAATGGCATCAGGGACAATTAACTATGTATCATTTTATGTAAGTCTTTAAGAGAAGAGAATGGAGAAAAATGATTAACTCTTTTGCTAATAGAGGCATTTGAAGTGAATAGAGATACTTGTTAATTCAGCCTTAAAAATAAGCTGAATGGGGACTTCCCTGGTGGCGCAGTGGTTAAGAATCCGCCTGCCAAAGCAGGGCATACGGGTTCAAGCCCTTGTCTGGGAAGATCCCACATGCCGCGGAGCAACTAAGCCTGTGCACCACAACTACTGAGCCTGCGCTCTAGAGCCTGTGAGCCACAACTACTGAGGCTGCACGGCACAACTACTGAAGCCTGTGCGCCTAGAGCCCATGCTCTGCAACAAAAAGAAGCCACCACAATGAGAAGCCCACGCACCGCAACCAAGAGTAGCCCCCACTCGCTGCAACTAGAGAAAACCCATTCGCAGCAACGAAGACCCAATGTAGCCAAAAATAAATAATTTTTAAAAAAAGAAAAAATAAGCTGAATGAATGGAAACATTATACATTTAAAAATATACTGAGGCCATGTCTACATTTTTTTTTTTTTTGCGGTACGCGGGCCTCTCACTGTTGTGGCCTCTCCCATTGTGGAGCACAGGCTCTGGACGCACAGGCTCAGTGGCCATGGCTCACCAGCCCAGCCACTCCGCGGCATGTGGGATGCTCCCGGACCGGGGCACGAACCTGCGTCCCCTGCATTGGCAGGCGGACCCTCAACCACTGTGCCACCAGGGAAGCCCCCCATGTCTACATTTGACCAAGGAGGCAGTTTAGCATACTGGTTAGGAGTGGTGAATTCAGGAGTTTGCCTGAGTTCCAAACCCAATTCTGTCACCTGCTCAAACAGGTTATCTTGGAAGTCACTCAACTGCTCTGTGCCAAGGTGTGTCTATGTCATAATGTTGAGGATTAAGTGAGATAGTACATGCAAAACATTTGAAATGGTGTGTGGTACATAATAAATGCTCTCTGAATTCTAGCTACTATTATTCTAACTATCTTGGCCAAAACAAACACTCTTCCCCCCCCCCCCGCTTATTACTCCAGTTTGGTTGTTATGAACGTGCATGAGACAAGCCCATTTCACCGGTCTCGAGGTAGGTCTCTGCATTAAGTGGTCAATGTGAACATCTTACAGTTCTTTTTTGTTGCATAATTCTTACCATCATGGTTCTTACTGCCATGACCATTAATGTATGCCAGGGCGGGTAGTGAACATTGCAGGGAGGAAGGGTCTCTGAACAGTCCCCTAGGCGCCTACGTTAAAGAAGCGGATTAGAGGGCTCTGCTTCCTTCCTATCATCCTGCAGCCCAGACTTTTGCCCTAATTAAAACACCCATTACGTTGCCATAATAAAACCAGGGCACTTCATGAACCTGTGTGATTATTGAAAAATCATTTTCCAGGAACATCATCAGTCATTATTTAGAGATTGACATTTTGCAAGTGGAATCAACAGTCTAATGAAGAGAATATTGCTCACACAGCTAAACTATACCATATGCTTAATCCAAAAAATAGGGGAAATTCATAGATAACAGATTGCAATGTATCTTTTTTATGTGCAGTTCGTGAGTGGACTGTGTGACTTGGCTGTATTTGGCACTGATACTTTTCTAAAAAGAGACCCTCACATGGAAGAGAATATCGTAATACATCTTGGAAATTAAAGTTATAGCTACACCAGTGTATTTCATAAGGGGAACTCTTGCCAGCAAGAGGGATGGATAGGAATATTAATGTTCCATTTTATCTACATATTATTCTTGTATCTGTATCTAGGTTATAGTCTTGTATCCGTGATTATATTCTTTCCATGTTTACAGAGTCAGGATCCGAATTTTGCAACAAAAGGTGTTGTCATTGTTTTCAAGCTATCAGCTTATTTAGCACTTAGTATATAGCCCAAGCACTTCACATGTGTTTCCCCATTTAATTCTCATAACAACACTGTATGTAGGTGTTTTTTATCCACCTTCTGCTAGAGAGAAAAACAAGGCTCAAGTTTATATAACCTTGTGGAGTTGAGAAGCAGACCCTGAAAGGTTATGCTCTTAAAGACAGCGCAGGGCTGCATGTGAGAGAGTGAGGCCTTTGGAATTGGTGGGAAAAAAGACCATAAACTGTTGAAGCAATTGACATTGTCCACTTTCTAGTGCTTCAGTTGTGTGGAAATGAAACTTTGGAACAGTATGATATACAAAAGAATCATGAAATTCCACAATAATTGTAGCATTACCTGTAAATACATAGATACATATAGAAGATAAAAGTTAACACACTATAATATAGCAATAATCAATCCCATGAACATTTTATGAGCTTCATGAGGCCACTATTTATTCTACAAGATTGTGATGATCACAAAGTTGATATTGCTGAAAAGTGTTATGAATATAGAAAACACACTTTTTTCCCCTCCAGCTCACTTTTGTACACACACCTTTGAGGAAGAAATTGTATCATCTGCTAAAAGTTCGTGTTCAAGGTACTTATACAGGGACATATAAAGAAAGTGAATGTAGGAAGTTGACAATAGATTTCTTAAGGTATTTTCTGGCACACTGACTTCCTTTCAAGAGGAAGTCATTATCGTTATATATGGACTCATTACATAAGCACCCTAAAAGCTTAGCACCCATCTTTTGCTCTACAGAAAAAAAAATCAAGAATTTAGAATGTACAATCAAATATGGTGACCTTATATAGCAAGGCTTGAAATTAGCAATCCTCATCCTAAGCTGTGTGTTAGAATCAGCTGCATCTGTGTGTGTTTGTTATTGAAGTACAGCTGCTGTACAGTATTATGTAAGTTACAAGTGTATACTATAGTGATTCACAATTTTTAAAAGTTATACTCCATTTATGGTCATTATAAAATATTGGCTATATATTGTTGTACAATATATCCTTATAGCATATTTTATACATAATAGTTTGTACCTCTTAATCCCCTACCCCTATATTGCCCCTCCCCGCTTCCCTTTCCCCACTGGTAGCTGCTAGTTTGTTCTCTATATTTGTCAGTCCACTCCTTTTTTGTTATATTCACTAGTTTGTTGTATTTTTTTTTAATTGAAGTATAGTTGATTTACAATGTTGTGTTAGTTTTTGGTGTACAGCAAAGTGATTCAGTTATATATCTATCTATAGATAGATAGATAGATTTTCTTTTTTAGATTATTTTCCATTGTAGGTCATTACAAGATATTGCATGTAGTTCCCTGTGCTATACAGTAGGACCTTATTATTTATCTATTTTATATATAGTAGTTTGTATCTGATAACCCGAAACTCCTAATTGATCCCTTCCTACATATTTCCCCTTTGGTAACCATAAATTTGTTTTCTACAAATGTCTGTGAGTCTGTTTCTGTTTTGTATATGGATTCATTTGTATAATTTTTTAGATTCCACATATAAGTGATATCAGATATTTGTCTTTCTCTGTCTTACTTCACTTAGTATGATAATCTCTAGGTCCATCCATGTTGCTGCAAATGGCATTATCTTTTTTATGGCTGAGTAATATTCTATTGTGAAATATATATATATGTGTGCATATATGCCACATTATATAAATATGATATGTATACCACATCTTCTTTACCCATTCATCCATCAGTGGACATTTAGGTTGCTTCCATGTCTTGGCTATTGTAAATAGTGCTGCTATGAACATTGGACTGCTATCTTTTCGAATCAGAGTTTTCATCTTTTCAGGATATATGCCCAGGAGTGGGATTGCTGGATCACATGGCAACTCTGTTTTTAGTTTTTTAAGGAACCTCCGTACTGTTTCCATAGTGGCTGCACCAATTTACATTCTAACCAACAGTGTAGGAGGGTTCCCTTTTCTCCACACCCTCTCCAGCATTTATTATTTGTAGACTTTTTAATGATGGCCATTCTGACCACTGTGATGTGATGCCTCATTGTGGTTTTGATTTGTATTTCTCTGATAACTAGCAAAGTTGAGCATCTTCATATGCCTATTGACCATTTGTATGTCGTCTGTGGAGAAATGTGTATTTAGGTCTTGTGCCATTTTTTGATTGGGTTGTTTGGTTTTTTGTTATTGAATTATATATTGAGTTTGTATATTTTGGAAATTAAGCCCTTGTTGGTTGCATCATTTGCAAATAGTTTCTCCCATAACGTCGGTTGTCTTTTCATTTTGCTGATGGTTTCCTTTGCTGTGCAAATGCTTATAAGTTTGACTAGGTCCCATTTGTTCCTATTTTTATTGCCTTGGGAGACTGACCTAAGAAAAGATTGGTACGATTTATGTCAGAAAATGTTTTGCCTATATTCTCTTCTGGGAGTTTTATGGTGTCATGTCTTATATTTAAATCTTTAAGCCATTTTGAGTTTATTTTTGTGTATGAAGTGAGGGTGTGTTCTAACTTCATTGATTTACATGCAGCTGTCCAGCTTTCCCAACACTGCTTGCTGAAGTGTTGCATTTTTTAAAGATTCCATATAGAAGTGATATCATACAGTGTTTGTCTTTCTCTGTCTGACTTTTTTCACTTAGCATAATACCCTCCAAGTCCATCCATGTTGTTGCAAATGGCAAAGTGACATTCTTTTTTAGGGCCGAATAGTATTCCATTACATATATACACACCACATCTTCTTTATCCATTCATCTGTTGGTGGTTACTTGCTGCTGTCAACATTGGGTGTATGTATCTTTTTGAATTAGTTTTTTTTTTAATATATATCCAGGAATGGAATTGCTGGGTCATATGGTACTTCCATGTTTAGTTTTTTGAGAAACCTCCATACTGTTTTCCACAGTGACTGCACCAATTTACATTCCCACCAAAAGTGTATGAGGGTTCCCTTTTCTTCACATCCTCACCAACATTCGATTTGTGTTCTTTTCAATGATAGCCATTCTGAGAGGTGTGAAGTGTTATCTCATTGTGGTTTTGATTTGCATTTCCTTGATGATTAGTGATGTTGAGTATCTTTTAATGTGCTTGTTGGCCATCTGCATTTCCTCTTTGGACAAATGTCTATTCAGTTCTTCTGCCCATTTTTAAATTTGGAGAATCAGCTGCATTTTTGACAAGGATGCCAAGATAGTTCAATTGGGAAGAAGAATCTTTTCAGTAAATGTTACTGGGATAACTAGATATTCACATGCAAAAGAATGAAATTGGATTCCTACCTCACAGAATACACAAAAATTAACTTAAAACGGATCATAGAGGTAAATGTAAGAGCTAAAAGCATAGCAATCTTAGAAGAAAGCATAAGAGTAAATCTCTGTGACTTTGCATTAGGCAGTTATTTCTTAGATAAAATACCAAAAGCAACAAAAGAAAAAATAGTTAAGCTGTACTAAACCAAAATTTTAAACTATTTTTCTGCAAATGATACTATTAAGAAAGCAAAAAACAACCCACAGAATCAGAGAAGATATTAACAAATCATGTATCTGATACAGGATTTGCATGCAGAATATATTAAGAATTCTTGCAACTCAATTATAAAAAGACAAATAGCCCACTTTTAAAATGAGCAAAGGATCTGAATAGACATTCCTCCAAAGAAGTTATACACATGGTCAATATGCACATGAAAAGGAAAATGTAAATCAAAACCACAATGAGATACCACTTTGTATCAGCTAGGGTGGCTATAATAAAAAAGATAGACATCCGTAATCGTCACTAATAAGAGGATGTGGGGAAATTGGAATACACATACATAGCTGGTTGGAGTGTAAAATTAGCAGGTCCTTAAAAATTTAAATATAAAGTTACCATATGATGTAGCAAGTCTACTCCTAGATATATACCCAAGAGCAATGAAAACAAATGTCCATACAAAAACTTATACATAAATATTCATAATAGCCAAAAAATGTAGAAACAACTCAAATGTCCATCAAATGAGTAGATAAAGAAAATGTGATACATACATACAATAACATATTATTCAGCCATATAAAGGAATTAAGTACTGATACATGCTATAAAATAGATACACCTTGAAAACATTATGAATTGTATAGTTGGTAAGTTATATTTCAGTGAAGCTAATTTGACAGAAATCAGCTTGGGTACTTTTATAAATCTTTATGCCTAGGCTGAACGTAGATCAATGAGGTCACTCTCTTATGGTGGAACTCAAGCATCAGTATTTTTTAAAGCTCCCCAGGTGATGGCATTGTGTAGCCAAGGTTGAGAATCATTGCTCTAAAATTAGCTCTAATCTAAATGAGTTTCTGATTTAGGAAACTCCAGAAGAGTTCAGATCTGAGGTAAGAAGACTCTAGATTTCCCCATCTTGCTACTCAGAGTGTGGTCTTCAGACCAGCAACATCAGTACCACTTGGGCACCTGTTAAAAATGTAGATCCCTGGGCTCCCCTCATCCCCCCGGTCTCTGTAAATCAGAATCCACAGTTTAATGAGATCCCCAAGTGATCTAAAGTTTGAGAAGCACTGCTCCAGGTCAGTGGTTCTCAATCTTGGCTGAATGTTGAAATCGTCTGGGAGTTCAAAAAAACTATTGACACCTGGGTTCCACCCCCAGTGATGCTTCTGGTATGAGGTACAGCATCTGTATTTTAGAAGTTCCTCAGGTGATTCTAATGTGAGACAAAGAGAATAACTGATGTAAACATACTGTTTGGGGGACATTTAATGGTGAAAAGAAGAAAAGATAGTTAAAAATAAAATTTATTTATTTAGTTTTTGACATAAAGGTAGAGGAACATGCATAAGCAAGTGGAAATTATTGATGACAAAAATTTGCAGAGGTGTGGGGAAGGAACGGGAGTACAGCAACAGTAGGGAAGGTTTGCCCTAAAAAGGTACAGGAAAAGAAAAAAAATGATCAAGCATTTTCCCCTCCAGGTACAGGAGTGTGATCTTTTATATGATTATTAGAGACTACTCAAATTTAAGTGGCCAATGGTTTATGAGTTTTTTTTTTAAGGACATTTTATTTATTTGTTTGTTTATTTATTTATGGCTGCATTGGGTCTTCATTGCTGCGCACGGGCTTTCTCTAGTTGTGGCGAGCGGGGGCTAATCTTTGTTGCGGTGCGCAGACTTCTCATTGCGGTGACTTCTCTTGTTGTGGAGCACGGGCAGGCAGGCTTCAGTAGTTGCAGCACATGTGCTCAGTAGTTGAGCACGCAGGCTCAGTAGTTGTGGCGCATGGGCTTAGTTGCTTCGCGGCATGTGAGATCTTCCCAAACCAGGGCTCAAACCCGTGTCCCCTGCATTGACAGGCGGATTCTCAACCACTGTGCCACCAGGGAAGCCCCTGTGAGTTCTTAAGGGAAGACTGTTTTTAAACTGCACTGGAAAATATGTGGCTACTTACTGAACTTACCTTTCTTTTAATATATTAAAAAAAAAAGAGTGTTTATTAATCCAGTGGTAGATATTCCTTCCCAATAACCAGAGTACCAGTGTCCCAGTATTGGTGTCCAGTTTCTCAGTTCTGGGGAAATTGAATTCCTACAGATGGTGGGAGCTGAGCTGAGTCGGGGGTGCTCTTCCTGGGTGTGTCTTTTGGGCCTGAAGGATTCCCCTCACCAGCAATGGGCCTCACCTTGTAATGACCAGTGCCTCTCTACCCGTAACTGGTCTTTGCAGAATCACTTTAAATACTCTGAAGTATTCCCTAGGCAAAGTTATGAAGCTTTGCGGAGCGGGTCTTTGCGATCTCTCATTTCATCCCACACCCTCCCCATCCCTCCCACCAGCCTTATTCTGCACATGTTCTTCTCCAGGTGACTTGGGTCCACTTCTCTGTTCCAGCATCACTATACTGTGCCTTTGTCTCCACTGAAATTCGCCACGTGGAGTCGATGTGTGTAGTGTGTGTGCGCATTTAAGTGCTTTAGTGAGTCTCTGCTAACTTGGTGCGTAACTATTAAAGGAAACCCACAGTCTCTTCTCCCTTCTTTCCTCCTTCCTCTTCTTCCTCCTCCTCATTTCCCTTTTCTCCCTCCCTCCTTTCTCCCTAACATCTCTCTCTCTTTCCTCTTATTCCCTCCATCGCAGGCACCGGGCTCTGAACCCTTTACCAAAATGAAAAGAAGTGACCTAAGTGGTGAGACATGAGAACCCAGTGACCCTAAAACCATTACTGTTTTTGCTAAAGGCAAGCCTGATCTTAAACATACAGGAAAATTTCTACACTCCTCAGAGGGAAATTACATCATCAGTTATTATCAGTATGTGATAGCACATATGTGGATAGCATACAATTAAATTCCAAAAATCAACTAATGCATTTAAATACTGCAGAACTACCTTGTAGTTCTGGATAGTTTTCCTGTCTTTAAACTCCCAAACTCTGTAAAATATCTGAGTTTTCTCTTTGTTATACTTTTTTTTTTTTTTTGCGGTACGCGGGCTTCTCACTGCTGTGGCCTCTCCCGCTGTGGAGCACAGGCTCCGGACGCGCAGGCTCAGCGGCCATGGCTCACGGGCCCAGCCGCTCCGCGGCATGTGGGATCTTCCCAGACCGGGGCACGAACCCGTGTCCCCTGCATCGGCAGGCAGACTCTCAACCACTGCGCCACCAGGGAAGCCCTGTTATACTTTTTAATGTCTTTATGGAAGCATAGAAATTTTCACAAGTTCTATACTTTAAAAAAGCTTTAAATTTTCCTGATTACAATAATAATGCATGCTAGTTGTAAAGCACTGTAGAAAATAAAAGTCTTTTGTAGTCTCACCCCACCCATCCCCCTATCCCAGCTAACAGTTTGGTGTATATTTTTCCATATTTCCATTACTACCATCTTCCCTTCCCATGTATGTATGCCTCTTTTTAAAAAATTCACCTGGAAATATTTCTAAAATCCATCTCTTTCCAAAGGACTAGTTCCAGGGAATTGGTACATGACCTTGTCTAGGGATTTTAATAACTTGTAACATTTTGATGGGGAGTAACCCAAGATTTATGATACTCTATTCAGTTCCCTTAAATATACATTTGGTTTTCTTGATTTATTTAATAACTTGGAGCCCCTAGGGTGTTTGGTTATTGTTTTAATCACTTGTCTTCTATTGTATTTCCTTGGCATATGTCTCCAACCACATCCTTGTCAAAATATTCTGATTCGTACATTTTAAAAAGTAGCATCACAGCATACTTAGGAAGGTTGGTTGGCTTTTGTTTTATTCATCATGATTTGTATCATGATGATTCTGCCTGTGATGATTTTTCCCAGCAAATAATTCATCACTGGGATTACTTTAGTGTTCAAAATTCATCTCATCTTATTAAGTTCCCTTATTTTGCAATATCTGTGGCTCTTCTGAATAATGAAAAAATGAAATAAATGAATGATATACAGATAAACTTTCTTTAAAAGTTATTAGAAAAATATGTTTTATTTAACCATGCCTAATACTTTGGGGGTATTCCAGTGAGCTCTGCTTTTAAAGATGAGAAATTTGGGGGTTCCTCCTTCTTTCTTGCCTTTTTTTGGATTGAATGAATTTTGTTTTGTTCTTCCATGGTCCAGAAAAGCCCTATCTTTGTTTTTAAGTTACCTTAAAATTTTAACATGCAAATTTTACTTAGCTAAATCTAAATTTAATGAACAGCTTTACCCTCTTCCAAACAATACAAAGACTTTAAAATGCTTTCATTCTGATTTCCCCTCCTGACTTACTTGCTATTTTTATCATCCAGATTTTAGCTCTGTTTGCTTGTTTTTAACCCCACAAATTAGACACCATCATCATCATTCTGTTGATTTTCTCACATTCACCATTTTCTCTGCTCATCATCCCTACTTGCATTCAGAGCTTCCAGGATCAAACCCTAGTTCCTGTCATTTTGGACCGGTTGACAGTCTCATGGTATACAGGTAGTTAGTTAAATGCCTCAGGAAGAAAATGAGGAATCCAGGGAAATATTGCCCCCCCATAGT
The DNA here is from genome assembly GCF_949752795.1 of Hyperoodon ampullatus. Classification (NCBI taxonomy): domain Eukaryota; kingdom Metazoa; phylum Chordata; class Mammalia; order Artiodactyla; family Ziphiidae; genus Hyperoodon; species Hyperoodon ampullatus. Next base: position 113,384,260 of record NC_136917.1, read on the forward strand.
GCTGCCCCCAGGCCTAGAGGCATCCCTGCATATTTCCCTCTCACTCTCTAGTTACTGGGTTTTATGGAATAGAGAGGAAAAAGGAAATCTTTTAGAATTCTAAAGTTAAACATATTCACTTTAAAGGACTGTCACTTATTCTGAGATTGTATTCATCCTACCTTTTGTTGCTATTACAATTACCTTTATTTTATGGTAATGGTAGTTGAAAGTTTTTTGGTTTTGTTTTTAATTCATGAATTTTGTTTTAACATTTCCTTACTTGGCAAATACAATGTTGCCAATCACAATCCAGATTTTTTGAAAATTTATGGGTCCTTGAAATGCCAAGCCACTGCTGTAGACAACTAGCTGTGAGTTTGGGGTGTGGACATTGAACCACCTGAAAACATGTCCTCTTATTTTCAGGGGCCTTATTGGTTATTCCTATGTGGACAAATTCTATGGTGTTAACGGTACTTTTGCAACCTTTTATTGGATTATCAAGTAGTCCAACGATTGAAATTATATCTAACAACTTCTTGCATAAGGCTGAGTCTAGCAAAATGACATGGGTGCCTCATGCACACCTGGCATACATCTGGTGATGTTTATGCTCCCAATTTTTAAAAAACACCCACTACCCATTGTTTGGCCAGTAACTTACTATGGGCCTTTCTCATTTGTAACATGAGGGCGTTGGACTAACTGATCTCCAAGTTCTTTTCAACAGTAATGTAGGTTGTGATTGTATTTGCACATACAATTTTTAAAAATCTTAAAGAAGTATAACTATTTCACATGTATTTGTATTACATACAAGTTTCACGTTGTAAATTTAGATGTGGAAGACATTCGTTTTTCTCATGCAGGCTAGTATTTAAAAGTCATGTTGCATCTGTGATATGGGCGCTGCCATCTTGGCAGATGCTCTTTCTTCATTTCCCTGTGAGTGTTCAGCATGAAGTCTACACTGGATGACTTGAGTTCTCATTTCACTGCTGTAACGAATGGTCATGTTTAAGTACAGCCAGATTATTTATTGCAAAGGGTCACAGGACTCATTTTTTAATTGTCACGTGCTTGACCTTGAAGTTGTTATGTAAACATTCAGTCACTGTGACAATATAGACAAGTGAAGACTACTTGAAGATGCACAACCACACATTGTGGAGGCCTCTGAATTCATGACCAAGTTGTTAACTGGCAGGTTTGTTATTTCCTGTAAATATGAGAAAAGGAAGTATTAAAATCATTGATACCCATTTGAGAGAGGAAATTAACATTTTCTAAAAAATTCTTTTCTAGTGAAGGAAGCCCGTCCCCCAGAATGGAGCTGCTGCACAATATCGATCCAAACTTCGTAGATGTTTCACCATGTGAGTACCTTGTTTATTGCTACTAATTTAAATACTGTTGGCTCACAAAGACAGTTTTATTACCTAGTGTCTCTCTAGCCTAATTCTCTTTCTCCACTTGAGTTTGCTATAAAGGTAAACAGTTCTCCATGGCACCTGTTGTACCAATCTCACTGTGGCTTTGATGCCACAAAGGGTGAATGCTGCTGAATGGCTTACATGACCTTATAAGCCATTTCCCTCTCCATGACTCAGTTTCTCCCATCTATAAAAGGAGAACCCATGGGATCTCTGAGCCTCCTTCTAACTGTAAATGTCATGCTGTTGTTGCCCTGTTCTTACCTGAGAGTGTCAGAGCCTCCTTCTAGAGAACTCAAGGTCAAATAAGCCACCACATCATCTGATCAGGCTGGTCAGGTGCTGCCCAGACATGCTGGGTCTCATAAACCCATGATTCCCCTGGCAAGGCTGCAATTTAGTTTGATTCTGCCTACGGCCTAAATTAACCCATAGGGAACCCTATTAATTCCTGCAGGGAAAGAGGCCATGTGGTGCTTTCACATCCCCACAGGTTGTAACAGTCCTATATAAATACCATGCTAGCGGCCCTGATGCCCCTACGTCATGAGCTTGGGCCTGGAAAACCTTAACTATTAGGCCCTTTGCCCAGGTTCCATCATAAAGCCTCATCGTGAGACTGTCTGCAGAAAACAGTGCTCTTATACTCCCTTCATTCGCTTGAGTGCTCACATCCCCTCCTTTTAGACATACTGCTACCCCACCATTCAGGCTCTTCTTACTCTTTTATCCTCTCCAATCTGTGTTATAACCTGCCTTAAGATTCCCCCTTCTGGAGAATGACCCCCAGTAATTCTGAGTGTGTCTTCGGGCATCGGAGGTCCAGCTCACCTTGCCAACCTCACTCCAGGCCCTCCTTGCCATCTTCTTGCCCTACTAGCCACTTGCAATTTCCAAGCATGCAGATCGTCATACTTATGTCTTGAACATAATTTTCCTTATGCCTGAAACACCTTTCCCTGCCTCTCCACGATTTTTCCTCATCCCTTAAAACCCAGCACAAATGTCCCACCTCTGTGAATGCTTTCCAGAAGCCCTGGAAGAAGCAGTGCTGCTTCCTCTGTGCACCCCTTCATATGTATCTCTGTATAGTGTTCACCAAATTCTCCTGTATGTGCCTGCATTTCCCACTAAGCCGAGAGCTCCCGATATCAGGGTCTATGTCATATTTATCTTTACATCCTCATAAGTTAACACAAACACCCGGCACTTGGTAGGTACTCAGTGATGACTACTTAATGACTGAATGGACAGTTGGAGGAGAGTTGAAATGGAATAAAGACCACCTAGAATCACTAGACCTGGAAAGGAAAGTGCCCTGAGATAGGTAGGAATGGCTACAGGATGGAGAAATTTCTATTTTTATTGGAGTAAACAGACGTCAGTGAGAGAGGCAAGGGTAGTAATATGTCCGATATGGTAGCCACGAGCCCTGTGTGACTACTGAGCACTTGAAATATGGCTAATTGTGGATCAAGATGTGCTGTGAGTATGCGCACGTCCAATTTTGAAGACTGAGTATGAAAAATATAAAACATATATACGTTTATTACTTGTTGAAGTGGCAATACTTCGGATATATTGACTTTAAATATATTGATCGCAATTTCATGTTTCCTTTTCCTTTTTTAATGTGCTTAATAGAAAATTTAAAATCACATGTGTAATTTGCATTGCATGTCTATTGGTCTAGAAGAATTGTTCTAGAAAATGCTTGGAAATGATTTGATCAGCTGTGTGAGAGGATCATAGGCCTATGATTAGTTACTGTGGAGCTACGTCCATCGTTTAAACTTTTCTCTGCCCCAGCACACCTAGGGATATGACACATTCCAGTCTGTAACCGGCTCACTGCAGAAGTGATTGCTAAACAGGAGCCAGTCATATCAGAATCCCTCAGGGTGGCCAGAAGCGAGGCAGGCACGGTTTTTACAGCTTCTGCGTAATTTAATGCACTGCAAAGCCCAGCATAACCTCCAGGGATGTGCTGAATATGCTGCCCACATTACAGTGGTTTTAAGCTGTCCTCATCCACTAAGTTCCATCTACAAGTGAAAAGCCTTAAGCCCACTTCACTCACTAAGCTGCATTTTGTCATGGCATCAGAAATGGGAGCTTGAAAACTATACACCCATGTGACCCGACCACAGTGCTGCTTGCCGCGGGCTTCTTAGCATAACCTGCTGTGATTTTTTGCGTCCCCTCAAGTGCCTCTAGCAAAGGAATAGCACAGGCAGAAAGTTTCACCGGTGTAAGAATTGGGGCATGGAAATCAGAAGAGAGAACTGTCTTAGCCTTGCCCCTCATAGATTGTAAGGTCTTGAGCAAGTCCCTTCACTTTTCTTCCACTTAGTTTCCCATATGTTAATTGCTGGACTTAACTGAGACCCTTTGCTGCTGTCACAAATTCAGAGACACTTTCTGGCTGCCTGCTGCTCCTGCCCCCCTCCTAGGAGTCCACTCCAGGCCTTCCTGTTGGCCTTTCCTGCCAGCCTGGGGACTCTTGCTCTAACCCTGAATGTAATGAGGGACGTTGTCAGGCCCTGCCATTGGCAAAGAGCCACATTCACTGTTGGTTCACAAAAACAGGGTGTCCCCTACTGTGTGTACCTGTGGGTGGCAAGGTGCCGCCTCCTCCGTATGCGTGGGCAGTACTGGGGCCCTTTTCTGCCCGGTTTTTATATCCATTTCACACCACTGTGTGGCAGAATTAGGAAAAAGGGGAGTTATCTTTGGGGTCCTGTACCTCCAGAGGATGGTGATACAAGCCCAGTTCCTTTTCTGAGCAGTTAGTTTGTGAGGGAAAAATTAAATCCAGCTATAAGAAAATATGTATTTATAGGACAGCCAAGTCTGCATGTTATATTCACAGAATATGTTTTATGACTACGTTCTAGAGGCTGTTGTGGAATAAAATCAGAAAGCAGCCAATCTAGGGTATCAGTGAAGGATTGACAATTGAGTCTGTGTTATCACAGAAACAGTTCTTTGGTTTCTAACTCCAGCACTTCCCAGATGATGTGTACCTACTTATGGGAGAAGAGAGTAATATTCCACCTCCACCTTCCCCAAAGCCACTTCGTCACTTCCTCATCTGTGAGGTGAAAACTGAATTAAGTGACCTCTAAGGTCCCTTCTAGCTTCAGCATTCTGTGGGTTTCTGTATACACAGGATCTCAAGGGAGCAAGCTGCTTCCTCACTCTCTCCTTTTACACCCTGCTGGAAAAGGTGCGCATGTTAATAAGCAGTGGTGTAGCCAAAGACATGGCTGTAAATAGATGAATACACGTGATAATGTTAGAAACATTATAAGCACTAGAGTAATGTGAATATTATATGATTTTGCTGTTACTACATCCTGCCCACCTTTCTGATCCCCATTCTAAAACATCACTGCATCATTCCAGTTTTTCACCTGCACTGTCTCCTTTAGCTGGTCTTGTTGGCAGTGGTGGACCAATGTCTCCTCCTGTCATGAATTAGAGGAATCGATGTTAGACTTTTCCCAGGGAAGCCCTCCCTTCCATGTAGGACCAGATCCCTCAAAATCTGGCCTCTTGGGTTTTAACATCTATACCACCTCCCTCTTATTCTAAGAGTAGAGGGCACCTGCAGAGGCCCTTCCTACTTGTGGAGTTAGGGTTTCTTCATGGCCACATACTCTTGGTAGGTTGTGGCTCGGGTACTAATAGTAAAAATATTTCCAAAAAGACTAGTGTACACACACGCACACATACACAAACACACCCCAGAAGTCATAGGATCTCCCGTAGACCAGGAGATTCTACAATAAAGCATAAAGATGTCTCGAAGAACCATAGATCCTACCCATTGGAATGGCTACAGGCAGAAAGGAAGGAATGGAGGAAGGAAAATAACAACTATTGATGAGGATGTGGAGAAACTGGAACCCTTGTGCATTGCTAGTGGGAATGTAAAATGGTATAGCTGCTATGGAAACAGTATAGCAATTCCTCAAAAAATTAAAAACAGAACTACCGTATGATCCAGCAATTCCATACCTGGATATATACCCCCAAAGAACTGAAACCAGGGACTTGAACAGCGCTATTCACAATAGCCAAAAGGCGGAAGCCACCCAAATGTCCATTGACAGAGGAATGGATAAATAAAATGTGCGACATACATACAATGGAATATTATTATTCAGCCTTTAAAAGAAAGGAAATTCTAACATATGCTGCAACATGGTTAAAACTTGAGGACAGTATGATAAATGAAATAAGCCAGTCACAAAAAGACAAATACTGTATGATTCCACTTACAGGAGGTACGTAGAATAGTCAAATTCAGAGACAAAAAGTAACATAGTGGTTTCTAGGGATTAGATGGACAGGGGAATGGGAGTTGCTGCTTTTTAGTGGGTATAGAGTTTCAGTTTTACAAGATGAAAAGATTTCTGGAGATGGATGGTGGTGATAGTAGCACAACAATGTGAAAGCACTTAATGCCACTGAACTATGGTGGTTAAGATGGTAAATTTCATGTTATGTATATTCTACCACAATTTTAAATATTAACAGTAAAATGTAAAATCCAGAAAAAGCATAGAAACTCCATGAAGACAGGATCTGTGCCCTTTTCATTTACTGCCACATTCCCAGTGCATAGCACAAGGCCTACCGTCATACTAAGTTCTCAGTAAATATTTGTTAATGATGAACAGATCAACAGGTTAAAGTCTCTGTTTTATTGTCTCTTCGACTTGAACCTAAGAGTGCCTCCAGATGGCAATTCACACTCTCCTCTTAAACCCTGAACTCCCGTCCTACCTTTTGTGCCTAAAAAAAAAATAACACTCACAAGCTACTTTTTATTTTAATTAACATTATCACATACAGATATTTGAAATGATTTATTCAGCATATAAATGCCCACCCTCACCCTTCCCCTAATTGAAAATATCAGATGATGTGGCATTTTCCCTGCCCTCTTTATTCCTTTCCCCGAGACCTCCTTGATGGACAAATACATATTGACAAAGCCCCTGCCCCAGTCCCAGCTCAGCCTGACTTCCCCTCTGAGTTGAGGGCGCTGCTGCTGCTTCCTGTTCTTTGTGCTCTGTTCCCACCCCTGCCTTCCTGGAAGGCTCCCTTTCATTGTTGCATTGGTCACGGGCTCTCTCAGTGCCCCCAAATCTGGCTCTACTTTTATCTCCCCCGCCGCCGGCCCCCATGGCCAGTGTCACACATGTGGGCTGTAATTGCTTTCCTGTGTGCTTTGAGGAAACTTTTTATTCATCTTCAGAGGCTTTGTTCTCAGGTGACCTTGCAGGGACATGTTCTCACATAGTATCTTTTTCTTCCTTCCTTCCTTTCTAAGATCCTAAGGTTTATTCTCCCCCTGTGGACACCCCACCCCCACCCCCGCCCCGCCGCATTTCTAGCAGGCTGACCTGACTCAGTGTCTTTCTTCAGCAGTGTAGAGTGGGCTGTGGAGGAAACCTGGGCGGGAGCCTGAGGGAAGGGGGTGATACCATTTAAGCTGATGTAATGGGAAAGCCTGAAAACATCCAATGTGGTGGGGAGCAGCTGTGATCCCAGATTAGGCTTCGAGGTCCTACAGGTGTGAATTCCGCTCAGCCTGGTTCTGAGGCACTCCAGCTCCAAGCTCTGTGGCTCCCCTCGGTTCTAGTCAGCCTACCTCAAACCAGGAGGAGAAATGATTTCAAAGGCATTAGTTTGCCTTAGAGAAAATATATATACTCATCTTACAGACCCCAGGCTTGACCTGGGCTGTTCTGAGGTAAAGATGCTACCACCTCCATCTGTGAGCACAACTCACCTTGGAAGTCAGACGTGGCATTCTGTGAATCGTCAGAATTCTCACGTCTGTCCAATTGTGTAACGTGTACGTAGATACCCTACACACATGCACACATAGAAAGCACTTAGACTCTGCTGGCAGAAGCTTGATTAGAGATGAAGGGCCCTGACAGATGTTAGCATTTTCCACACCAAAGGCCAAGTCTTCAAAGTGATTCTGTACAGCATTGTTACTATTTCATTGAAAGGGCCTCTTCTCTTTAAAGGTTATAATGGGATGTTATTTCTGCTCGTGATTACAGGGTGAAAGAACAGTCTTCGCTCCTCCCCTCTCTCACGCATGCATTTTCTGTGCTGAAATTGCCAGATCCATACTCGAGATCCAAGAGTCGTCCAGGTTTGCATGCTTGGCACTGCTCCGTGTTTCCTCTTAAGAGCAAATTCAAATCCATTCCCTGACCTTAGGTTGCCATTTCTGAGATGATTCATTCAGGAGATACTGCCTGCCCACGACGTGCTAGGTACAGTTGTACGTACTGGAGATCACGTAGGCTTTAGGTTTTGTTGGGAGAGAACACAAACACAGCCCCTCACTTCCCTGCTTGATGGCTGTCAGTAGTTGCCAACTGCCTACAGCCACAGGCAGACTCCTTAGCCTGCCTCTTACAACCTCTGTCTTTCTGCCAAAGCAACCCCTCAGCACCATTGCAATGCCCTCCGCCATCTTCCTCTGCTTCTCTGACCCTTCTCGGGGGCCCAGGTCACATCCCTACTGCTCCATGAAGCCCTGCCTGATCCTTCCAAACTAGAGTCCCTTGAGTTTCTCTGGAGCATCCTGAGACTCTTGCTTCTTCATACTGTAGTTATTTATATCCATGGAGGGCAAGGTTTCATCAGTATAGCTCTCTCGATGCCTTATGTATAGGAAATGTAGACATACTGAAAGAATGAGTGCTAATACACTAGTCATTTAAGTTCGTTATCATCCACTCATTTAATTAGAATAACTCTAGCAAGAACAATAACCTTATACATTATTTTCAAAGCATGTTCATTTCTTTCTGGGCATATTTGAGAAGTCACGACACAGGATCACTTTCTGTCTTTCAGCCTGAAATGAGATGTTGAGCAGAATTTTAGAAGTTAGATGTGATACCTGAGGCCCACCAGCCGTCAGTGAGATTGCCCGTCATTCCAGCCGCTAGAAGGCACATTGGCAGTCAGTTCATCCACCCGCTTTACAATCCAGATGGAGAAACTGAGGCACCAGGTCACAAACAACTAAGAGATAACAGACCTGGAACTCGGGGCTCTCCAGGTCCAGGCCTCACATACAAGATATGATCTACTGACTTCAGGGGTCTCTTTGCTTTCTGTTCTACACTGGTTTTGATGGAAAAGTATAATCATCTCACTCAAATAACAGCGTGTTGGTGGAGGACTATACATTTAAACGAGGCTGGGAAAACAGATCTCCTTGTGGCACTAACCTTGCTATTTCACATGTAACCTGATGCTGTGGATGACGGCCGCTTCTCTTTGTAAAGCTAGTTATGGAAACCCGGTTGGTGCCTTGTAGTAATTACTTTTGAGGATGGTGGTGGGGTGAGGGAGCAGGGTGTGGGGATAGGGCAGTGTAGCCTAATGGAACATACAGAGTTCCGGGGTGTCAGAAAGACCTGAATTTGAATTCCAGCTTTGACTTATTTCCTGTGAGCCGGTGGATAAGTTCTTTTTTTTTTTTTGCGGTACGCGGACCTCTCACTGCTGTGGCCTCTCCTGTTGCGGAGCACAGGCTCCGGACGCGCAGGCTCAGCGGCCATGGCTCACGGGCCCAGCCGCTCCATGGCATGTGGGATCTTCCTGGACCAGGGCACGAACCCGTGTCCCCTGCATCGGCAGGCGGACTCTCAACCACTGCGCCACCAGGGAAGCCCTGGATAAGTTCTTTGAGTTATCTGTTTCATCACCTATAAATTGGAGACAGTTATAGCTATCACCTGTAAATATGTCCAAACAATAACTAACAGCCTATAACTAACAGCTGTTGGATTGGAGGTGCAGTGTCTGCACTTTTTATGTTATGTATTTCTGCAGTTTTATTTTTTAGTAATGAGCATGCATTACTTCCATAATCGGGAATAAAGCCATAAAGATTTATTTCTAAAAACCAGCTTAGAGGGTTCTTATGGGATTGTAATATCTAGAAGGTTGCTGGGTTCTTGGTGAGTGGAGGTATGGGCCATACCAGAGTTCTTGGTCCCTATGCCCACCTGTCGTGGGTCAGAGAAGCTAGCATGTGACAGCATTTGTCCTCAGCTATTAGCCCTGATACCCTGACTGCCTGAGTTCCATTCTTTCTCTCTATCAAATATAGGAGCTCATTTTACAGCTTGTCACAAAGTTAGCAGAATTTTGTGTCTTCTCTAGCTGCCAGTATTTTTCTGTAGCAGCTCATCAAATTTTCCTTGGTCTGGGTTGGTACATACCCTCAATCCCAGAGCCTAAACACAGATAACTTTTCTCCTTTTTAATTTTCAGAAGGAGGCTTTTATTCTGCCTCCTTCACTTTGGGGAGTACTAAATGGGTTTGGAAATGTGGCCTTTTTGATGCCGAAGGCAGTCCCACAAGCCTCGTTTCCCATCCGCCCCACTTCACACAGTGCATCTCAAGTAACATACATCAAACCTTCGCTGTTAACACTTGGTGCTGGCGTACTGGCTTTCGTCCTGAGAAAATAAATAAACCAAACCAAACCCACAGCACTTTAAAAACACTAATTAATCCTCACCACAGGCCTAGACTACACAGAAATGGCAAATCCCACTGCCCCAATTTTATGTTTGGAGAAATCAGGGTAAGCACCTTTTTTAAGGCTTCTCGGGGCCAGATAACAGAAACTGACTTGAAGGGCTTGGACTGGGCCTACCTCTGGGAGAAGGGCATCTGGCCATGTGCCTGTGGTTACTTGCCCAAAACCCCATTTACACATCAGCTTTTATTTCTTCCCTCAGGGTTATGATGATGCCAAATCCTCTCATTTCCAACTGACTGCTTATTTATTTGGTTACTTTTCTTTAATTCTGGTAGAGCTTAGAAATTTTAGCAATGGCTTCCAAGAGTAGCCTGACGATTCTAGTTTATTAGAAGGTCTATGCTGATTTTGATACTCAACACAGAAATAGACTACCCTCCAAATAGTCCCTTTCAGGTCCAGCCCCTGTGCCCACTCCACCCTCCACACGGGAGCCTTCTTTGTACCCAGGTCTCTTCAATATTTGGGGATGTCCAGACTGTCTCCTTTCTCTCCCAGTCTAGACCAGACATCTTCCTACCTCAATTCCCCAGTCTTACAGCCTGTAAAGGTAAAGATATATACTGTCTTGAAATTGTCAACCGTAAAATTCTGGAAAAACATAAAACCTCAGTAAATTTTATGGGACAAATCCAGTGGAATTGAAGTGTATTAAGTCCACTTTCTAAATGTTGACTAATCTGGTCAGATTTTTTATGGGCTTTAGGGTGCTTATGTATAAGGCTGAAATGAAACTTTTTAAAACATTTCTGAGAAGTACGCTGCAGAAAGCTGAGGACATGGTCTGCCTTAAGTAACCCATAATGTAAGATGTTAGTAATCAGGCATTTATAGAATAAAATCTGCTACCACTGGCATCAAATACCTAGAGAATAAAAACATGGTCCGTGCTTCTGAAGAGCCTTTTGAATCAGAGGAAAAATATATATGCCCATGCAATGGTATTAGCACAATTATAAAATAAAGTAGCAACAAATGATAAGCGATAATAAATCAAATACATAGGCATAAGGAGAAATGAAGAAATAATGAGAAGCATTTGGGGTGATTAAGGTAGACTTCCTCAGCAAGTATAGTTTTAAATTTATTATTTCAACAACTTTGGTTTTATCTTTCTTGATTTTAATGTGAATGAAAGAAAATAATAGTTAACATTGTATTAATTTTCTATCAGTGCTGGACCAAATCACCATAAATTGAACGACTTAAACCAACAGAAATTTATCTAGGTTAAGATATGGATCTCACTGGACAAAAATCCAGGGTGTCAGCAGGGCAGCGTTCCTTTCCGGAGGCTCTAAGGGACAATCCATTTCCTTGCCTTTTCCAGCCTCAAGAGGCTGCCTGCCTTGCTGGGCACGTGGCCTCCTTCTTCCATCTTCTCCTTCTTCCATCTTCAAAACCAGCGGTGAAGAGTTGAGTCCTTCTCAGAGCACATCACTCCAGCCTTGCTTCCGTCATCACATCTCCTCCTCTGACCTCTTGCATCCATCTCTTCCACTTAAGAACTCTTGTGCTTACATTAGTCCCAGCTGGATAATCCAGGATACTCTCCCTATTTTAAGGTCACCTGATTAGCAACCTTAACTCCATCTGCAGTATGAATTCCCCTTTGCCATCTAACCTCACATACTCACAGGTTCTGGTCACTTGCTTACAGGTGATATCTTTGGGGGACCATTATTTTGTCTACCACAGATAACTACTCTGTTGCACTAGACTTGATGAAAAATACAAAGAGTGCTTATAATCGAGTTGAAGAGAAGAACAAAAACATACAAAAAGTTAAAAGAGAATCAAATACAGTTGAAGTCAACCGTGGTAGAGATGTTACCAGTTCTACTTGATTAACTGCCAGATCATTGCCCTAGAGTCTGATAGAGAGCTGCTGTGCAAGGCTAGTTCGTGAAAGGAAGGGAGCCTTGCTCTGAACATGGTTGTAAGATTCCCTGAGGTGGAGATCAATCCCAGGATGAAGAAGTGTGTCAGTAAAAGGGTGTGTGAGTAAAATAGTTCTGGGGGCAAAGGGAAGGCAGGAAAGAAGAGATGAAAAAGATAAATAAGGATAGGGTGTTAGACAAAGGAGATTAGCCTTGATCCTGTTTGCAGTGGGAAGCTCCCTGTTTGTTTTTTACACAAATAATACATGGGAGGGTTTTTGTTTAGAAAATTTGAAAAATATAGAAACGCTCAGGGATAAATGTAAAAATCACTCTAATTCCACTATGCTGCCACCCCAAAGTAAGCATTGTTAATATTAATGTTTGGTGTGCTTTCCTCTTCTCTCTCTCTCTCCCCTCCACACCCTCACTCACAGACTGACATACACATACGCATACATTCTTAAAGAATGCAGATCATCTGATATATTATTTCATTACCTAATTTTTTTCTTACTTTTTTAATATTATCATTTTATTTTTTTAACATCTTTATTGGAGTATAATTGCTTTACAATGGTGTGTTAGTTTCTGCTTTATAACAAAGTGAATCAGCTATACACATACATATATCCCCATATGTCTTCCCTCTTCTGTCTCCCTCCCTCCCATCCTCCCTATCCCACCCCTCTAGGTGGTCACAAAGCACCAAGCTGATCTCCCTGTGCTATGCGGCTGCTTCCCACTAGCTATCGGTTTTACATTTAGTAGTGTATATATGTCCATGCCACTCTCTCACTTTCTCCCAGCTTACCCTTTCCCCTCCCCAAATCCTCAAGTCCAATCTCTAGTAGGTCTGTGTCTTTATTCCCATCCTGCCCCTAGGTTCTTCATGACCTTTTTTTTTTTTTTAGATTCCATATATATGTGTTAGCATACTGTATTTGTTTTTCTCTTTCTGAGTTACTTTGCTCTGTATGACAGACTCTAGGTCCATCCACCTCACTGCAAATAACTCAATTTCATTTCCTTTTATGGCTGAGTAATATTCCATTGTATATATGTGCCACATCTTCTTTATTCATTCATCTGTCAGTGGACACATAGGTTGCTTCCATGTCCTGGCTATTGTAAATAGACCTGCAATGAACATTGTGGTACATGACTCTTTTTGAATTATGGTTTTCTCAGGGTATATGCCCAGTAGTGGGATGGCTAGGTCGTATGGTAGTTCTTTTTTAAGGAACCTCCATACGGTTCTCCATAGTGGCTGTATCAATTTACATTCCCACCAACAGTGCAAGAGGGTTCCCTTTTCTCCACACCCTCTCCAGCATTTATTGTTTGTAGATTTTTTGATGATGGCCATTCTGACTGGTGTGAGGTGATACCTCATTGTAGTTTTGATTTACATTTCTCTCATGATTAGTGACGTTGAGCATTCTTTCATGTGTTTGTTGGCAATCTGTATATCTTCTGTGGAGAAATGTCTATTTAGGTCTTCTGCCCATTTTTGGATTGGGTTGTTTGTTTTGTTTTGTTTTGTTTTTTTGATATTGACCTGCATGATCTGCTTGTAAATTTTGGAGATTTATCCTTTGTCAGTTGCTTCATTTGCAAATATTTTCTCCCAGTCTGAGAGTTGTCTTATCATCTTGTTTATGGTTTCCTTTGCTGTGCAAAAGCTTTTAAGTTTTATGAGGTCCCATTTGTTTATTTTTGTTTTTATTTCCATTACTCTAGGAGGTGGATCAAAAAAGATCTTGCTGTGATTTATGTCAAAGAGTGTTCTTCCTATGTTTTCCTCTAAGAATTTTATAGTGTCCAATAAATCCATTTTGAATTTATTTTTGTGTATGGTGTTAGGGAATGTTCTAATTTCATTCTTTTACATGTAGCTGTCCAGTTTTCCCAGCACCACTTATCGAAGAGGCTTTCTTTTCTCCATTGTATATCCTTGCCCCCTTTGTCATAGATTAGTTGACCATAGGTGCATGAGTTTATCTCTGGGCTTTCTACCCTGTTCCATTGATCTATATTTCTGTTTTTGTGCCAGTACCATATTGTCTTGATGACTGTAGCTTTGTAGTATAGTCTGAAGTCAGGAAGTCTGATTCCTCCAGCTCCATTTTTTTCCCTCAAGACTGCTATGGCTCTTCGGTGTCTTTTGTGTCTCCATACAAATGTTAAGTTTTTTTCTCTAGTTCTGTAAAAAATGCCATTGGTAATTTGATACGGATTGCATTGAATCTGTAGGTTGCTTTGGGTAGTTTAGTCATTTTCACAATATTGATTCTTCCAATCCAAGAACCTGGAATATCTCTCTATCTGTTTGTATCATCTTTAATTTCTTTCATCAGTGTCTTATAGTTTTCTGCATACAGGTTTTTGTCTCCCTAGGTAGGTTTATTCCTAGGTATATTATTCTTTTTCTTGCAGTGGTAAATGGGAGTGTTTCCTTAACTTCTCTTTCAGATTTTTCATCATTAGCGTATAGGAATGCAAGTTATTTCTGTGCATTTATTTTGTATCCTGCAACTTTACCAAATTCATTGATTAGCTCTAGTAGTTTTCTGGTGGCATCTTTAGGATTCTCTATGTATAGTATCATGTCATCTGCAAACAGTGACAGTTTTACTTCTTCTTTTCCAATTTGTATTCCTTTTATTTCTTTTTCCTCTCTGATTGCCATGGCTAGGACTTCCAAAACTATGTTGAATAAGAGTGGCGAGAGTGGACATCCTTGTCTTGTTCGTGATCTTCAAGGACATGCTTTCAGTTTTTCACCATTGAGAATGATGTTTGCTGTGGATTTGTCGTATATGGCCTTTATTATGTTGAGGTGGGTTCCCTCTATTCCCACTTTCTGGAGAGTTTTTATCATAAATGGGTGTTGAATTTTGTCAAAAGCTTTTTCTGCATCTATTGAGATGATCATATGGTTTTTCTTCTTCGATGTGTTAACATGGTGTATCACATTGATTGACTTGCGAATATTGAAGAATCCTTGCATCCCTGGGATAAATCTCACTTGACCATGGTGTATGATCCTTTTAATATGTCGTTGGATTCTGTTTGCTAGTATGTTGTTGAGGATTTTTGCATGTATATTCATCAGTGATATTGGTCTGTAATTTTCTTTTTTTGTGGTATCTTTGTCTGATTTTGGTATCAGGGTGATGGTGGCCTCATAGAATGAGTTTGGGAGTGTTCCTTCCTCTGCAGTTTTTCGAAAGAGTTTGAGAAGGATGGGTGTTAGCTCTTCTCTAAATGTTTGATAGAATTCACCTGTGAAGCCATCTGATCCTGGACTTTTGTTTGCTGGAAGATTTCTAATCACAGTTTCAATTTCATTACTTGCGATTGGTGTGTTCATATTTTCTATTTCTTCCTGGTTCAGTCTTGGAAGGTTATACCTTTCTAAGAATTTGTCCATTTCTTCCAGGTTTTCCATTTTATTGGCATAGAGTTGCTTGTAGTAGTCTCTTAGGATGGTTTGTATTTCTGCAGTGTCTGTTGTAACTTCTCCTTTTTCATTTCTAATTTTATTGATTTGAGTCCTCTCCCTCTTTTTCTTGATGAGTCTGGCTAAAGGCTTATCAATTTTGTTTATTCTCAAAGAACCAGCTTTTAGTTTTATTTATCTTTGCTATTGTTTTCTTTGTTTCTGTTTCATTTATTTCTGCTCTGATCTTTATGATTTCTTTCCTTCTGCTAACTTTGGGTTTTGTTTGTTCTTCTTTCTCTAGTTCCTTTAGGTGTAAGGTTAGATTGTTTATTTGAGATTTTTCTTGTTTCTTGAGGTAGGATTGTATTGCTATAAACTTCCCTCTTAGAACTGCTTTTGCCACATCCCATAGGCTTTGGATCATCATGTTTTCGTTGTAACTTGTCTTTAGATATTTTTTGATTTCCTCTTTGATTTCTTTAGTGATCTCTTGATTGTTTAGTAACGTATTGTTTAGCCTCCATGTGTTTATGTTTTTTACATTTTTTTCCCTGTAATTCATTTCTAATGTCATAACATTGTGGTCAGAAAAGATGCTTTGATACGATTTTCTTAAATTTGCTGAGGTTTGATTTGTGACCCAAGATGTGATCTATCCTGGAGGATGTTCTCTGTGCACTTGAGAAGAAAGTGTAATCTGCTGTTTTTGGATGGAATATCCTATAAATATCAAGTAAATCTAGCTGGTGTATTGTGTCATTTGAAACTTGTGTTTGCTTATTAATTTTCTGTTTGGATGATATGCCCATTGGTGTAAGTGAGGTGTTAAACTCTCCCACTATTATGGTGTTACTGTCGATTTACTGTTTTATAGCTGTTAGCCATTGCCTTATGTATTGAGGTGCTCCTATGTTGGGTGCATATATATTTATAATTGTTATATCTTCTTTTTGGATTGATCCCTTGATCATTGTGTAATGTCCTTCCTTGTCTCTTGTCACATTCTTTATTTTAAAGTCTATTTTATCTGATAATGAGTATTGCTACTCCAGCTTTCTTTTCATTTCCATTTGTATGGAATATGTTTTTCCATCCCCTCACTTTCAGTCTGTATGTATTCCTAGGTCTGAAGTGGGTCTCTTGTAGACAGCATATATATGGGTCTTGTTTTTGTATCCATTCAGCAGGCCTCTGTCTTTTGGTTGGAGCATTTAATCCATTCACGTTTAAGGTAATTATCGATTTGTATGTTCCTATTACCATTTTCTTAATTGTTATGGGTTTGTTTTTGTAGGTCCTTTTCTTCTCTTGTGTTTCCCACTTAGAGAAGTTCCTTTAGCATTTGTTGTAGAGCTGGTTTGGTGGTGCTGAATTCTCTTAGCTTTTGCTTGTCTGTAAAGCTTTTGATTTCTCCATCAAATCTGAATGAGATCCTTGCCGGGTAGAGTAATCTTGGTTGTAGGTTCTTCCCTTTCATCACTTTAAATATATCATACCACTCCCTTCTGGCTTATAGAGTTTCTGCTGAGAAATCAGCTGTTAACCTTATGGGAGTTCCCTTGTATGTTATTTGTCATTTTTCCCTTGTTGCTTTCAATAATTTTTCTTTTTCTTTAATTTTTGTCAGTTTGATTACTACGTGTCTCGACGTGTTTCTCCTTGGGTTTTTTTTGCCTGGGACTCTCTGAGCTTCCTGGACTTGGGTGGCTATTTCCTTTCCTATGTTAGGGAAGTTTTCAGCTATCTCTTCAAATATTTTCTTGGGTCCTTTCTCTCTCTCTTCTCCTTCTGGGACCCCTATAATGCAAATGTCGGTGAATTTAATGTTTTCCCAGAGGTCTCTTTGGCTGTCTTCATTTCTTTTCATTCTTTTTTCTTTATTCTGTCCGTGGCAGTGAATTCCACCATTCTGTCTTCCAGGTCACTTATCCGTTCTTCTGCCTCAGTTATTCTGCTATTGATTCCTTCTAGTGTATTTTTCATTTCAGTTATTGTATTGTTCATCTCTGTTTGTTTGTTCTTTAATTCTTCTAGGTGTTTGTTCTTTAATTCTTCTAGGTCTTTGTTAAACATTTCTTGCGTCTTCTCGATCTTTGCCTCCATTCTTTTTTTGAGGTCCTGGATCATCGTCACTATCATTATTCTGAATTCTTTTTCTGGAAGGTTGCCTATCTCCACTTCATTTAGTTGTTTTTCTGGGGTTTTATCTTGTTCCTTCGTCTGGTGCATAGCGCTCTGCCTTTTCATCTTGTCTATCTTTCTGTGAATGTGGTTTTTGTTCCACAGGCTGCAGGATTGTAGTTCTTCTTGCTTCTGCTATCTGCCCTCTGGTGGATGAGGCTATGTAAGAAGCTTGTGCAGTTTCCTGATGGGAAGGACTGGTGGTGGGCAGAGCTTGCTGTTGCTCTGGTGGGCAGAGCTCAGTAAAACTTTAATCCGCTTGTCTACTGATTGGTGGGGCTGGGTTCCCTCCTTGTTGGTTGTTTGGCCTGAGGCGACCCAACACTGGAGCCTACCTGGCTCTTTGGTGGTGCTAATGGCGGACTCTGGGAGGGCTCACGCCAAGGAGTACTTCCCAGAACTTCTGCTCCCAGTGTCCTTGTCCCCGTGGTGAGCCACAGCCACCCCCCGCCCACCTCTGCAGGAGACCCTCCAACACTAGTAGGTAGGTCTGGTTCAGTTTCCTGTGGGGTCACTGCTCCTTCCCCTGGGTCCTGACGCGCACACTACTTTGTGTGTGCCCTCCAAGAGTGGAGTCTGTGTTTCCCCTAGTCCTGTCGAAGTCCTGCAGTCAAATCCCGCTAGCCTTCAAAGTCTGATTATCTAGGAATTCCTCCTCCCATTGCCAGACCCTCAGGTTCAGAAGCCTGATGTGGGGCTCAGAACCTTCACTCCAGTGGGTGGACTTCTGTGGTATAAGTCTTCTCCAATTTGTGAGTCACCCACCCAGCAGTTATGGGATTTGATTTTATTGTGATTGTGCCCCTCCTACCTTCTCATTGTGGCTTCTCCTTTGTCTTTGGATGTGGGGTATCTTTTCTGGTGAGTCCCAGTGTCTTGCTGTCGATGATTGTTCAGCAGTTAGTTGTGATTCCAGTGCTCTTGCAAGAGGGAGTAAGCGCACGTCCTTCTACTCCGCCATCTTGAACCAATCTCCTATGTTTACTCTTTTAGTAACTTTCAAGTATACAATACAGTATTGTTATCTATATTCACCATACTATACTTTAGGTCCCCAGAACTTTTGAATCCTGTAATTGGAAGTTTGTACCTTTCAACCACCATTCCCATTTCTCCTACTTGGTTGGAAGCAGCAGTCCTCACCTTATAATTTTCAAGGTTAGTTTCTTTTTAAATTTTATTTATTTATTTATTTTAAGGCTGTGTTGGGTCTTCGTTGCTGCGTGCAGGCTTTCTCTGGTTGAGGCTAGCAGGGGCTACTGTTGGTTGCAGTGCGCAGGTTTCTCATTGCAATGGCTTTTCTTGTTGTGGAGCACAATCTCGAGGCACGGGGGTTCAGTAGTTGCAGCACACGGACTCAGTAGTTGTTGCACGTGGGCTCAGTAGTTGTGGCTCACGGGCTTAGTTGCTCTGCAGCATGTGGGATCTTCCCGGACCAGAGCTAGAACCCATGCACCCTGCATTGGCAGGCGGATTCTTAACCATTGCACCACCAGGGAAGTCCCAAGGTTAATTTCTTAACATATCACCAATGCATTTGAATTTTTTTCTTTTAAAAATAAACTTATATAGCTTGTTTTGCTGTTTTTGGAGGGAGGGTCTATTGAGATTTGTAGTTCACCATACTGCCAGAAATGAACATTTACTATGAGGCATCAGTTAGAGAACTATTTTTTTTATTCAGTTAATATTTTCAGCATCGTGTATTGAATTATTCATTCTTGTTCACTGTCTTAGTTTTGGTTCACAAAAAAGTAGAACATGAGACAAAGACTTGCATGTAGTCAGTTTACTTGGGAAGTGATCCCAGGGTGCAGGAGTGAAGAACAAATTTAATTTTATGTAAATTACTTATAGATTTCAATGTTCGCTTCCTTTTACTATAACTAATTTTATCTTGAGATAGAAATTTCATTTTGATTCTTTTTTTGGTTGGTTTAGGTACATCTTTGAATTAGCTTCTTTCCATGGAAATTTCATGGGTGGTGTGCTTTCTGAAGCCTTGAATATTTGAGAATCTTTCTGTTACTTTCATGCATAATGATAACTTTGTTGGTAAATAATTCCAAGGTCACAATTTTTCCCTTCACAATTCTTTAGACATTGCTTATGGTCTCTGACATTTGTTATTACAGAAAAGTAACCTCAGTACACCCTGATAGCCTTGCTTTGCAGGTATCCAGTTTTTCTCCCTCTGCCTAGATAATTATAGTGTTCTGTCTTTGGTACTGATAGTTAAAAATATTTATATCACCAATGTATTTTGGATTTAGTTCATCAGCATTTCCTGGTACACAGTGAGCACTGCACAAGTCAGAGTTTGTTTGTTTGTTTGTTTTAAACCCCAGGGAGGTTTTTGTTTGATCTGTCTTTGGATTTTATCTCTGTTAAATGTGCTCTGGTCTTTTGGGCAGTAACACGACTTACATGTGTGTTAGATAAATTTTTCCTTCATATATATGTTTTTTCACTTCTCATTTTTATGTCTTTGCCCTTTTCCCCTACAGTCTGGGGTGAGTTCCACTTTGCTGATTTTATTTTATTTTTTCACAGATCTCATTCTACTTCTCTTTTATGCTTCCAATGGCTTTTCAAAATGTAAGATGGCAATTATCTTTCCTCACTGCCTTTCTATAGGCTTCCCAGCTCTTTTTATTAAGAAAAATTACCAGGTTTATTGTTATATCTTTTGCTTCTTCCTTCACAGAGTTAATATTTCACTTGATTGTATGAAGTACACAAAACTGATGCTGACAGCTTCCTCTTTCTCTTCAGTAAATAGTTTTCAGGTATGCCGTGCCTCTGCCTCCAGTGATATGTTTATCTCCTTCTTTTATGTTGTGAAATAGTTTCATATTTCTGTATATTTTAATACGTTCCATGTTGGCATTGTTTTGTTACTGAGTGTAAATTAGCTGGTTTTTGCTAAAAATGGCATAGGTGGATTATCTTTGGGTTCCATCTCTGTATGTTGTTAGAATAATCTCAACTATAAAAACAGAAGAACTAGTTTACATGAGATATAGAGAACTAGTTCAGTGATCTAATAGCCAGTGGCTGAGGAGGAGTGATCTGGTGCACTGAGACATCCTAATAAGGGAAAATAATCTTTAGGTGATCTCTTTGTATTTGATGTAGCCATTGATGTGGAGTCAGTTTTTTTGTTGTTGTTTGTTTTTTTTTGTGGTACGCGGGCCTCTCGCTGTTGTGGCCTCTCCCGTTGTGGAGCACAGGCTCCAGACGCGCAGGCTCAGCAGCCATGGCTCACGGGCCCAGCCACTCCACGGCATGTGGGATCTTCCCAGACCGGGGCACGAACCCGTGTCCCCTGCATCGGCAGGCGGACTCTCAACCACTGTGCCAGCAGGAAGCCCCTGGAGTCAGTTTTATGGTCATTTCTCATCTACCCAGATTCTGTTCCAGGTATGCAGGTTCCTTTCCTTGTGCTACTGTACCCCATATTAGGATGGACCCCCTGCATGCAATCTTCCCATCTAGTGTGCTAGAGATGCTCTTGGGCTTCCTGGCATAGGTGATTTCTAATACTCTTGACCCATAGTAATCAAAGAGGTTCTCACTTGGAGGCTTCCATTCTGTTCCTCTGAACTGCCCTGATTTCCAAGTTAGAAATGTTTGTTAAAGTCTACTAGTGTGTCTCTTACTTATCTCCTGGGGCACTGGACTATTTTCTCAGGAAAGGAGCTGTCAGCCAGCTTTAACTCCTCCCTTGAAAATGTGAGGGGTGTTAGATACCTGTGCTAGTTGCCCCCTTTCCTAAATGTGTCCACATAAGCAGTTTTGAACAGGGTACACACATGATTTACGTAAGGGAATTGAGAGAAAGCACATGAAGGAAAATAAAGAAAAGAAACGAATGTTGACAATGCACTGTGTTCTAGGCTCTCTCTAGGCACCCTCCCTCCCCTCCCCCATACCTGCATTTCTTTTCTTTAGAGTGCATATCACCATCTGGCATAATTATATTTTAAATACTTATTTGTTTATCATCTTCCTCTCCCATTAAAATATAAATTCCACAAGGGCAGACAGTTTTGTCTTTTGTATTCATAACTGTCCCCAAGTGTCTAGAGCAGTGGCACAACAAAAAGCAGTGGTCAAATACATGTCCTTCTTTATTTAAAAACAAGTGGAAAAAGGAAGGACTTGGGAAAGACTTAAATATCTTGTAAAAAGAGATTAGACAGATATCAGAGTACTTGATTTTTAATAGCTAATGTTTGTTCATAAAGTAAGACAAAAACCTTAGATTTGGCTTAATTGATGGTAAATAAGAGTCTGACACTAGTATAATTTATAATGACTTAAACAGGAAGTCACGATTATTTTGACCACTTAGAAAAAATTCGTTTCAGTGCCTTTCTTCTATATCATTTTGTAAAAACTCCTTCCAGATAATAATTTGGTACTTACCTGACTTTTAGCTCTTTTCTCAAAAGAGAAAATAAGAATAAAAGAGGAAAGAGAAAGAAATTCAGCTCAAGTACCACCCTCCTTTATAATCATTTGCCTGAGGTGTAAGAATTATTTGTAAGATATATATTTCATTTAAAGAAAGTCGAGGGTTAGATTTTGGTTATTTCTTGGACAAGTTAGAATGTAGTGCCTGATTTCTGTTAATAACTAATGTTTAAAAATTTTAATGTTAGAGACAGAAAAATCTAAACTTCTCTCTTTTTTTCTAATTTCAACCATATTTTCAAATTTATGTGAGGTTATTTTTCTTAATCTTTCTACAAGTTATAAAGGGTCACATTTATTCTTCATTGAGTGCAATACATTCTTTTAAAATGAAAATATTGACAGTGGAAACCAAACTAGAAAAGAATGGAAAAAAATGTACATAAATCACCAGACACTTGGAAGAGCATGTAAGCAAATCTAAGAACTACATGTTTTTCATATTTTATATTTTGCCTTTTAAAACATTCACTTTCCAAATTGTTGATGGTTTGGTAACTCCAAGGATGACATCAGCTCTTCCATTGTGCAGTATCTGCTTTCTTTTAGATAACTTGATGGCACTTCATCAAGTTTTGTGATAGGGTTGAATTAAAAACCAACTGGGTTATAATTCAAAAAGAGTCATGTACCACAATGTTCACTGCAGCCCTATTTACAACAGCCAGGACATGGAAGCAACCTAAGTGTCCGTGGACAGCTGAATGGATAAAGAAGATGTAGCACATATATGCAATGGAATATTACTCAGTCATAAAAAGAAATGAAATTGAGTTATTTGTAGTGAGGTGGATGGACCTAGAGTCTGTCATACAGAGTGAAGTAAATCAGAAAAAGAAAAACAAATACCGCATGCTAACGTATATATGGAATCTAAAAAAAAAAAAAAAAAAGGTTCTGAAGAACCTAGGGGCAGGACATGAATAAAGACACAGACGTAGAGAATGGACTTGAGGACATGGAGAGGGGGAAGGGTAAACTGGGATGAAGTGAGAGAGTGGCATGGACATGTATACACTACCAAATGTAAACTATATAGCTAGTGGGAAGCAGCTGCATAGCACAGGGAGATCAGCTCGGTGCTTTGTGACCACCTAGAGGGGTGGGATAGGGAGGGTGGGAGGGAGACACAAGAGGGAGGAGATATGGGGATATATGTATATGTATAGCTGATTTACCCTGTTACAAAGCAGAAACTAACACACCATTGTAAAGCAATTATACTCCAATAATGATGTTTAAAAAAAAAAAACAAAAAACAGGGTTTGAGTTTAAATTCCCCCAACTGCTAAACCAAACATATTCTTGAGCTTAGGCCTGCTTGTAAGCACTCTTGAAAACTTATATTGCACATAGGCTGCTTTATTTCTAGAAGCAAAAGTAAGCAAGTGAGAGAAAAACACACTCCTTAAAGTTCCCGATCGTATCTGTCAAAATGCACTGTGTTATCAGTGGAGTACTCCAGCCACTCAGATGCTTTCACACCAAGCATCCTCTTTTCTTTCATTTAACCTGACCCCAAATCAAAAGGATAATCATCTTGGCATTGTTTTTCCACCTCAGAAAATCACAGATAGTTACCTGAGCTCTAGTCTCTCTCAGAAGTCAGGATTAGCTTCTGACCTAATCACCATCAATGAGGTGGTGATGAAAAGATTAAACTAGAAATTAGGTTGTTAATGGGGAAGAAAAAAGCAGTCTGTGAACAGTACTAACAACTTTCCTGCATCGCCTAAGAAGTCATCTGTGACCACCAGGTGACAACACTTGCATTCCAAAAGTCTGGTCTGTTACCCGAGTCTAAACCAGTGCTTCTCAAACTTGGATAAGCACGTGGATCACTCGGTTCAGTTGGGCTGGGCTGGGGCCTGAATTCAGTGTTTCTAACAAGATCTCAGGTGGTGCCAATGCTGCTGGTTCTCTGACCATCCTTTGCATAGCCAGTCCCTAGGCTTGGAAGGACTTTTACCGGATTTGAAGTTCAAGATTTACAATTTAAAATATTTGCATGAATATTTGATTTAAGACTAATTAAATATTGTCATGAGATATGCAGTTAAAGACAGATACGAGACCTGAAATCTTAGAACTGTTTTTATAGGTCTTTATAAATTTCCCCCCAAGTTCCTATTTAGGCTAGTTGGATAGCAATTTACATTGTCTTTCTCATTATCCAAATGCCAAATTGTTTTCTGATCCTAAAGTAATCTGGTGTTTGATGAAAAAAATTCAGAATATATTCAAGCCAGTGAGGCGTGAAGATTTTAGAACTTATCTCAGAAACTTGGCTCCTTTTCCCCTTTGTTCCTGATGTTCTCATTCTGTCAACATTCAGGAAGAAAACCCAAGCTTCCAAAACATGGTAGTAAACTGAGCATATACCACCCAGGAAGTGGTTCCCAAGTCAAGAATGGGGTAGCCAACTTCTTTCACCCAAATTCTCTGAGACCCTGCCTTGGTTGTGGGTTCTGACTCCTTCTAGGTATTGCTCTGATCTTGCAGACTATTGGGGATGAGTACAGAGAAACTCCAGTGAACCCCCAGAGAGACCATGTGGAGAAACTCGGTGGCTAAGGGTGCTGTGTGGAAAAGAAGATGCCCCGTGCTCGTGCCTTTGTAAATGACTGAGAGGTTACTCTGGTGTGGGTTTGGACATGCATGCATCCATGTGACTGGTCAAAGCAGGGGCTGGGAACCCTGTCACTCTGTCACTCTGCCTCCAAGGAACACAGAGCATCCTCACCTAGTGTCGTCATGTGAGCTTGTCATGCATCCTGGACTCAGCAGGTTCGTTTTCTCTTATCACCTCTCAAAATTAAAAACATAGGTATGTCTATAATTTCAGAGCATCTGAAAAACATATCATCACTTACCACATTTGGAGGGGAAAATGGTAGAATCTGATGTTCCTATCATATTGTGAAGAAGAAAACCTATGCTTTTTTTCCCCATGAGTTGATGCCTTTGTTTGGAACATCCTAAGAGGACTCAGTATAGTTTTTCTTTAAAGTGTTTAGAGATGAGAAACAAAACATTATATGAAAACAAACATTTCTCATATTTAAGAGAAAAAACACAGAATATAAAATTTTATATTCAGTATCATCTCAATTGTACATGAAATATAAGCATCAAAGTAGGATTAGAAGGAATACGCCAAAATGTTATGATGGTCCACTAGCTTTGGAGAGTGGAATTATGGATGATTTTTATTATCTTTCTCATTCTGTTCAGTATAGGCCAAATTTTTTTACAAGTTATACTAATACTTTTGCAACTTAAAAAAAAAAAGGAACAGAGGAAAAGGAAACAACACAACACTGTGATCAGGCTGACAGTCCCTGAGCCTATACCTCCTCGCACCAAACACGCCTAAATCTCTGTTCTGGGACTTGGGTCTGTAGTTAATTGTTTGATATTTCTATGTGGTATAGATCTGTGTACTGCTTGGTGACAGGAATAAATTAGAATGTCTCTGTAAAGGCCAAATTCACCAATTTTCCAAAATCTGTATTTGATTAATTCTACAAAGGTCCCAGTCAAAGTTATTCCTCAAACTTTATTATTTTAATAAAGAAGCCCAAAGTTTCCATGTGTGTCAGGAAATTCATTATCACTGTAAAATAGCAAAAGGTCACAAAATGTCTCCTTCCACAATCAAATAGCATGTAAGAAAAATTTCTTCTTCTCAACAATTCATTACCCCAGCAGAACCAAGAGAAACCTCTGACATTTGCTTCAGGGGAAATAAATGTTCCATAGATCATGAAGAAAAATGACAAACAAATTAATGAAAAACAAATACTCTCCTGCAGTATCCCCAGCCATGCCAGACCAAACACAAGTCAAAGTCAGCTTTTATTCTCAGGTCTTTCCAACTCTGAAGAGTGACAGTTTCCATAATGGCATCAGCACTTTACTTACAGAAAGCTGTACACACACCAAAGAAACACAAATTAAAGAAACATGCGGTGGAAAAACAGAAAGAGAAATTCTGTCATTTCATGCATATTTAACTGTAGTGGGAAAGTCATTGCTGGCAAAGCATTATTGAAATCTTAAGCTAATAAGTGGAAGCATTCTAGAAGTTACACCCCCCACATAATGCTTTATACAAAATTGTAACTTGACCGAAGTCAGCAGTGCTCAATTTTCCCACATCCTAAAAATTCCTTTCTTTAATTCTGCCTCATTCTAGCCAACTTTCTCTTCATCTTTAAACTTCGTCAAGGAGTAGCGTGCATGTACTTTCTCCATATCTTCTATTTCCATTCATTTACAAGCTATTTAATTTTAACACAAAGTATATTTTCATTTTTTAAAAACACAAGCAGTACAAATAAAGCCAAAATTTACTGTGACCCCTCCAGCCCCAGGCCCCTCCCCAGACATGACCACTGCTAGCAGTTTTGTCCTTCTAGACCACTGAAGATGTACATACTTATATAATATGGATTTATGGAATTATGTATGTGTGTATATATAGTACTTTTTTTACATAAATGGTATCATAAAATGTACTCCTTTGCCACATTTTTTTTTTTTTTTTTTGGTACCCAATGATCTACCTTGGAGATCTTTCCAGGTCAGTACGTATAAAGCAGTGGTCTTCAAATGGGGGCAATTTCTAGAGACATTTTTGATGGTCACAGCCTGAGTGGAGATGCTCCTGGCATCTAGTAGGTAGAGGCCAGGGATGCTGCTAAACATCCTACAATACACAGGCAGCCCCAAAAACAAAGAATTATTCACCCCCAAATGTCAATAACGCCGAGGTTGCAAAACGCTGATATGAATCTACTTTATTCTTTTAACTACTGTATAGTATTCTGTAGTTTCTTTCACCAGTCATGTAACAATGTACATTTAGATGAATTTTTTAAAACACGCTTATCAAAAAAAAAAAAAAAACACGCTTATTTGTGCCCATTAGTGAGTGTTTCTCCCATTTACTTTTTACCCAACTGCAATCTGCCTTCTCCCTCAAATACCCTCTAGGTCACCAGTAGCCTCCTAATTTCTAAATCCATTGGCTCCTTTTTGGGATGAGGTGACTTGGCCTTTCCGTGACA
This sequence comes from Hyperoodon ampullatus, assembly GCF_949752795.1. Classification (NCBI taxonomy): domain Eukaryota; kingdom Metazoa; phylum Chordata; class Mammalia; order Artiodactyla; family Ziphiidae; genus Hyperoodon; species Hyperoodon ampullatus. Next base: position 113,411,338 of record NC_136917.1, read on the forward strand.
TTCATCTGGGCTCATCTCCCTTCTCCTGGAAGCATGCCGGCTGCCCTCCAGGCACCGTGCTAGCCACTGGGGATGTGAAGATGGACTGAGAAGGTCCCTGCCCTGGAGACCCTCTGGTCTAGGGGACAAGCACATACACCAGCTGCACAAAGTGAGACACGCCCTAATCAGGGTATATGCTGAGTTTGCTGAGTGACTGAATAAGTGATTAGATAAAGTGTCAAAGATTTTAAAGGACAAAAGAAAATGTTTTCCCTTCACGGTTCTGAATTTACTGCATATTTGATCTTCATGACTGCTTCTTCCACCACATAGATTTAAAAAAATAAATCAGGAAAAATGCTTTCCTCACATGTTCCCACCACCACTCTTTTTTTTCTGCTTTGAAACAGCAACTGCATTGTTTCACATTTGCTCTACAGGGAATGCACTTGGCCTTGGCCAAGGCAGAGAAAAGATCAAATTAGAGAGCAAGCCGGCTTGCCGCTGGACCAGGCGGGAAATGAGATTGGCTCACCCTCCCCTGCATCTGGAGCCTCCTTCCTTTCCCCCCACCCCCGCTTCGTGCTTTGCACCTCCTGGGGCTGTGAGCCCTTCCCTCCTGTGAGGGGTCTCCGGGAGTGGGCTGAGTGCAGCTGCCGCCTGGTCCTTGTTTCTCTGGATCAAGGAACCTTAAGCCCCTACCTGAAAACTGACAGCAAAGCAAAGCTCCACTATAAATCCAGTTCAGTGCTCAAAGTGGACTCCTTAAGCAAGGACTGAATGGTCCCTGGGCAGACCCTGAGAGGTACAAAGATAAAGGGGACCTGGCCCTGCCCCAAGGAGCTGGAGGGAGCTGTGGGTAAAGAGCATGGATAAACAGCCACTTAGAATGCAAGGCAGAATACAGTTAGCCCTAAAAAGAGGACTGAGCCAAGTTGCTTAAGGAGAAAGAGGGGATTAGTTATGATAGGGGATCAAGCAAGGCACTTGAAAATCATTTCCCCTCTCTCTTAGAAATACAAGCAGCTTTGTTTGATGAATTCTTTCAATTTAAACACAAGGGAGGTAGGATTCCAGAAAGAAGGGATGAAGTGTCGTCTAGAGAACTAGATTCTAGAGTGCCGGTCTGCACAGCACCATGTAGTTTGGGTAAGGCCCCTGAACCTTAGACGTGGGAGTTTTTAATCTCAGATATTTATCTCAAGACTCAGTAAAAAACATCCAGGATGGTGGCTGTCTTTGCCCCAAATACTCAAGTCTAAGAAGCCCTGGTGGTATGTCAAGGATCTTACTTTGACTCATTTCCATTCAAGAGCATTTTATGCAAGTCACATTATCTAATTCTTAAAGGCACATCCACTGCATTGCTCCAGATCTGTGTAGATCTGTAGACCACTACAAGAGGACAGAGGTGACTTTTTTTTTAACTTGAAAGATTGCAAAGGGACAATGAGGTTTTTAAAAGAGCCATGTCCAAACCCATCTTCATGGAGAGCTCAGAGGCATCCTCTTTTGCCTCCCCCATTTTAACTTACCCCATCCCAGTCATGGTGGGTTTTTTTTTGTCTTTCTATTCCACAAAAGTTATTGTTCAGATGTTGGTCTTGGTCGTTTGCCAACCAATTTTAAAATAAAAGGCACTGCGCATAATTTGCAAAAAAAAAAAAAAAAGTTCTGTATTTGTATTTCTAATTGCTTAGGTTGAAGCCGTGTGGGGTCCTGAGTGCATAAAGGAGAGAGCTGGAGCACAGAGGCTTTCACTGTAAAGTACAAGCACAGCTAGACAGAGGGCAGAATGGAAGCTTTGACAGATGTGCAGGTTTGGGGAGGGCAGCGCTAAGAGGGGAGAGAATGAAGTAGTTGGTCGAGTGGGTCAGTGAACAAGGACAACAATAATAAGAACCAGAGCTGGAGTTTGTTTTTGGTCTATGAATGTGCATTCTTTATCTCCCCAAGTAAAGAAGCAAGTGAACTAGAGTCGGGAGGCATGTGGAACACTGCTCCAGACACTCCCAGAGGGCTGCTGGGTTCACTTCCTGTTGCTGTGTAACAAATGACCACAAATTTCCCAGCTTCAAACAACACCCATTTATCATCTTCCAGTTCTCAGGGTCAGAGGTCTGGGCAGGCTCAATTGGGTTCTCTGTTTAGGGCCTCACCAGGCTGCAGTCCAGGTGTGGGTCAGGCTGGGCTCGCACCTGGAGGCTCTGGGGAAGAATCTGCTCCCAGGCTCTTGGAGTTGTTGGCAGAATTCGGTTGCTTGTAGTTGTAGGACTGAGGTCCCTGTTCTCCCCGCAGGGCTGTTCCCAGCTTCTAGAGCCCGTTCTCACATCTTTGCCCTGTTACCCCAGAGCCAGAAAGAATCTTCCTCTTGTCGAATCCCTCTCAGGTCTGGAATGTCTGATGTCTCTTCTGCTGTGAGTCAGAGAAATGTCTGTTTTTAAAAGGCTTGTGATTAGGTTAGGCTGCCCAGATAATCTTCCTATCTTGAGGTCACTGATTCGTAACCTTCATCACATCTGCAGAGTACCTTTTGCCACGTAAGTCGCATAATCACAGGAGTAACACCAGGGAGTGAAGGTCATGGGGCTGAGAATTCAGCCAACCACAGCTGCCCAGGGTATGGTTCCATCTGACCTTGAAATGACACCTGGAGATCCAGGACCTAGGGCCCCGAAAACCCATGACTGAGGGTGGTGGTGGGGAATGGTGAGCGACACAAGGAAGGAAATATCCTCCAGGAGCCAAACAGAGAAGGACTTTTGGAGGCAGAATCAGAGGAGGAATTCAGCTCCTTTCATCAATAAGCATTTTTGCTGAGAAGTTTCTTTGCGAGGCACTGTTAAGCATTAGAATAATGAAGGAGAATGTGGGGTCCCTGACATTTAGGAGTCCACAGGCTAGTGAGATTATGAGATATCTCCTAGACTGGATATGCTGTCCTGATCAAATTTGTACCCTGAGAAATCTACATATCTTCAGGAAAGTACTTTTATATATTTTACAGACTTCCCTGAGTACCTGCTGCTATTGCAGCCACCACCAACTTTCTACTCAAGGGGGTAACTCAGGCCCTGAGAAGCAGGGACTTCAGAACCAAGGTTGTGGTTCTGAAAGGGACCTCAAGGCCTCAGGGGGCTCCAGCAGAAGTGGCAGCAGAGGTAGGGACCAGAAGCTTCACATTATAGGGAAAGGGCCTTCATGGAGAAGAATGGGTCCCAGGAGGCTACCTTGCTCAGATCAACCATAAACTACCAAAGATGGATCATTCCCTATATTATTTCAAAACATCTCCAGAGATAAGAATTCCTCAGTCTCCTTCATAAGGCAAAGTTCTTTACCTTTTCCCAACCTGTAAATTCTTTTCCCTTTGTTCATTCCTCTGTGGAAATAAAAAGCAAGTGCTTCACGCTAGTTTCACAATAATATGTTATGCAGCTTTCTTCTGAGCATTCAAATGAATAATGTTTGGAACTTTCCTTATTACTTAATAGCATCTGGACCTGAGCAAAAAGAGTAAAGTCAGGTAAAAATGGAGCTCTAGAAAAACTCTCTTCAGGAAAATGTGGGAACAAGGATAGTAGGCTCAGATGCTTTCCTCCCCCTTTTTTGACAGGCTACCATGCACAGTTTCGCAGGTTGCTAACTGCACAAGGGCACAGCCTGTCTTCCATCTGCCAAGTTATGCTTCCTGGCACAGAAAGGGTGTCTTGTTCTAATTTGAATAACGTACTCTGTAAACTTGTAGAGCCCTGTTCTTTGCACCTGCTCTCTCCTTATCTTGAGCTTGTGAGTCACAGTGAAAGGGGTGAAAAGTAATCAATCTCTTGGACAAAAAACAGGGAAGGAGCATTGGAGACAAGAAGGAAAGCCAAGGAAAAAATTCTTGGGGAAAGGTAATAGGGAAAGGCAAAGAGGGGAAAGGGAGGTGACCATAAGACCTCCTAATCAGAAGTTTAGGAAATACGGTTTGCCCTGTTCAGCAACCATAATACTAGAAAATAAGCATTTTCTTTAAAATAACACTTCATATTCAGTCAACTTCATGAAAAGATAATTGCATTGTGATTAAGCTTATAGACATAAAATTAAGCCTAATGCCTTTAATTTCACACTTTTTTGGTTTGCTTTGTTTTTGCTGTTGTTGTTTTGGTTTGGTTTGGTTTGGTTTAGTATGGGGTTTTGGGGTGCCTTTGTATATTCAACAGATATTTCTTGGTACTGATCATGTTCACAGCACTCTCCTAGTTCTTCTATGTAGTCCTTGTATGTGGTGGTCCTCAATCTTTAGAGTGCATAAAAATCACCCGGGCAGCATGTTAAAAATGTAGCTTCCTGGGCCCCTCTCCATATAGCTGCAGGATCTCTGAAGCTATGGTGTGGTCAAACACTCCGGCAGTTCTAGTGATACAAGGATAACACTGACAAAGGTTGCTGTAGGGATGTAAAGAGTATAACCCAGAGTTCCTTGTCCGCAAAGAGCATGTATGAGTCAGGGAAATAAAATGTAGATATATTTCAGTGGATGCTGAAGAGCTAGGTGAGTAATAGAGAAGACAGATAATAGGGAGATGTTATATGGGGAGAAGAAGAATATTCCTAAATAGAGTTCTCAGGAGACTTCAGGAAAGAGATTGGATTTCAACTGGGCTTTTAAAAGAGGGAGAAGCCATTTCAGGTGGGGAAAACAGATTAATAAAGGCACTGCAATTTCATGCAGTGACAGACAGCTCAAAGCAACTTAGGGGACACGGTATCTCCTCATTGCATCGTTGGTGATCCCTCTTGAACCACAACCTCATTCTTCTTCCTTATGAGGTTGCTTTTAAGAATCCTTCATAAGAGGTTGCACATGTACATCTAAAGAGAGATTAATCGGAATAAAGACTCAGACATAGAGAATGGACTTGAGGACACAGGGAGGGGGAAGGGGAAGCTGGGACGAAGTGAGAGAGTAGCATTGACATATATACACTACCAAATGTGAAATAGATAGCTAGTGGGAAGCAGCTGCATAGCTCAGGGAGATCAGCTCGGTGCTTTGTGACCACCTAGAGGGGTGGGATAGGGAGGGGGGGAGGGAGACGCAAGAGGGAGGAGATATGGGGATATGTGTATGCATATAGCTGATTCACTTTGTTTTACAGCAGAAACTAACACAACATTGTAAAGCAATTAAACTCCAATAAAGATGTTTAAAAAAAAAGAGAGATTAATCAGTATTTAAATATATGCATGAGTTATGTATAATTACAGCCTGATTTAAGTGTCTCTAATGTTGAAGAACAATATGGATTCCAAATGGCATCTGATTATTAAATTCAGATGCCAGAGCCTTTCATTAACAATGAACTTTTTATTCCGTGTAGTTCGTTTTTTCTTTATATGTTCCTTCGGAAGTGGCAGGGCTACAGACATCTCAAACTATACTGCCAATCAGTGAAATAAAGGAAGTGGTCACACAATTAGATGTGAAGACACGCTATCAACCTTTTGCAATGTGGAGACCTTGTTTATTCATACAACCCATATTTGGAGTTCATTCTTTTTAAATGGATTTAAAAATCCCAAGTGTTGTTACTGAAAAGTGTTTGATACTTGTGTTTTATAATTCTTTCTCACTCAAGTAATTTTGAATATCAGAACACAATTTCAGAAAATATATTTAGTAAAATCAGAAGGAAACGAAGAGCGCTCTCTCTTTTGCTGATACTCACAATAAATACAAAATGAGAAAAATAGGTATTTGTATAGTATTGCATGACTCTATTATTTAGAGTACAAATCATTGCTGTGGCTTTTTTAAAGTGATAAATAAATGTTGTGTGGCTTCTGCTAGAGACTGTATCTAAAGTTTAATATGTATAACTGCATGGATAGAAAAACTATTAGTGGAAATACATTTATTTATTCTTTAGATGTACACTCATAATTTGCAAACATTTTTTTATCACCATCATCAATTATTATATTCATGTGTGCCCAGGACAATTCTGAGCCTTCTAAGCTGCAGCTAATGCTACATTGTGTGAGTGATATTTTGTGTGTGTGTGTGTGGTGTGTGTGTGTGTGTGTATTTGAAAAAAACTGTTTCTGTGACTTTGCTTCTAGAATGTGACCATATCAAATATTTGGGATTACTTTAATCATATTAGGATTAATTTCTACCAAATTGATCTTGGCTGTTATATTGCCATTCCCAATCTAGTACATATATATGTGTATGCATATGTGTGTGTGTGTGTGTGTGTGTGTATATATATATATATATATATATTTTTTTTTTTTTTAAACACGTAGATCATATTTGAAGTTTCCTTGAACAACTTTCCCAGCCTGGTTTCACATTGGTTGTTCATTAAGGAGTTGATCTGCTCTCTCTTCTCCTCCTCACTGTAAATACTTTTCTACTTTTCTCTCAGGCCAGGTGGGTGCCCCCAGAACACTATGCTTTCCTTCCTGGCTTGCTGCCTGTGCTCTTGTTTGTGATTCTTCTGTGCACTTCCCAGGACCTAGCAGACAGCAGAGCACTTGTCTGCTGCTCTGTAAGTTCTGACCCATGCCTCGAGTGGGGCAGCCTTTGAGCCCTTTCCTATCTCCAAATTGATGAGCTTGTGGATCCCAATATGTAGACACACACGCATGGGCCCCTGGTGTACTCTTTCCTGCTCACAAGGATGTGGCACTTTTTCTAATTGCTTGAACAGTTAAGTGGATCTCAGTTCACATCTTCCAGGCAGTACTTGGCCAAAACTTCTGAATATTTAATCTCTGATGCAGGTTTAGTTCAGTTGGCTGATATCCTTCCAGTTTAAAAAAAAATTGTGGATGAAGTGTGAATACACTGTTAGGTTTTTCATCTGCATTAACAATTAGTATTTTCCAGATATTAAGTTTCTGCTTTTTATATTGCGTTTTTAGGGACATAGTATCGTCAAGAGTCTGTACTCATTGCTTCACACAATATGCAGTTCCTGAGATAACTATATAATTCCGAATGTTGATACACCCATAAGAGAGTTTGCTTTTCCTTCTCACACATCTGTTTTGCTTTATGCAAGAGAAATTTCTCATGCCAGAACGACTTTCAGTGGATATAGGCAATCTGCTTTATGTTGAGCCTCTGCAATTCACAGATGCAAATGTTTAAAAAGCAGTGAAGTTAACGTAGTTATTTCTTCATCTGAAACGTCGCCAGTCACTACTTTTGTCCTTTAAAAAAATCTTATTGTGTTATAAATCCATTGTGTGTAATTCTTATAGCCTTGCCTCATAATTCTCATATAAGAACTGAATTAACTCTTTAGTGGCCTCCTAGGATGAATTTCAAGGTCCCACTAGTTTATATTGCTAGTTTCACTGTGTCTTCTTGATAGAACTTGGGTTCTTAGGGAGGGAATAAGGGATGCAGTTTCATTACCCAGAATAGAATCCCACTAACCAAAAGAGCCACCACTAAAAGTTTAGCCTTATCACTGTGTGCCCTCCATTATTAAATCAACAAATACGAATACCCATTGCCTCACTCTGCGAGGAAGTGTGGGCAAGGCAAAAATATATGGATGCCAACCTCAGGAAATGTGCAGTCTAGCTGGACAGATGAAACCTAAAATAACAACGGCTGGCAGTGCATGCTAAGGGTCAACTATCCTTCTGCTTCTGTGCTCTTGCTGCCCTGCAAGAAGGGAGAGACCTCAGCTTATCACACCCACACATCCAGACACTTGCTCCAAACCTTAAATTGAACCTGACCCTTCAGAACCTGAATTTTCCACATAAATTTACCTAACTTTTCTTGTATTGCTAAATTGTTATATGGTATAAAGCCATCTGCATAGCAAGAAGTTTAAGTACATTAACAGTAGATCAAAGATTCAAAGCCTTTGAGAGCTTGAGAGAAGTCCAACCACGATCATTTTCTGGTGCAATCGAACGTGGGAGGGTTTGGTGGTTGAAAGTTCCTGAAACTCTCAAAGCACAGGAAGGCCGAGTACAGATCCTGGTTGAAGATGTTTAACTAATGGAGTCCCTGGTGGCGCTGACTGTTTGCAGAAGGAAGCTCTTGTGTTTTCTGAAAATGCGTCCTCAATAAAAGCTCAAAAGCCATTCATTCCATGCTAATTACAGTTGCGTGATTGAAGGTACAGCTCTGTTGGCGTCTAGAATTAGAACAGCAGAGTGCGTCCCCCCAGAACATGAGCTCACGTGGCAAAAACAGACAAAATCCACATCCACCCCCACCCCCGCCAAACTGACTGTCGGCAGAAATCTGGGTCTGCTTTCTGAAATGGAATGTAGGTTTCCAAATTCTGTAGACAATCTCTTTCCAAAGCAAATGAGAAACAAATAACTCACAGGCACCCACTTCATTTTTCAGTTCAAAGCAAGGAGAGTTTTCACTATGCTGTTTCTGTCTTTTCACAACTGAGTTCTCCCCAGAATCCTTGTACCAATGGTACTAGAAATTCATGGGATCAGAGATCTGGTTTGGGACATAAATGGAATCACTTCCCTTCTTATATCCCCTCCTGTCCTGACTTCCTGCATAGCAGGCTCTGTCTGCCTCTGTCTCCAAAAGAGAAATGACTGTCCTACTCTGAGCACTTGACGGACAGATTAACGTTCATTCTGCCTCAGTAGGGAGATCTGCAGGGGCGGGGGGCAGTGAGGCATAGGGCTGACAGGAAGTTGGAGAAGTGAATAGAGATTAGGAGAGCCCGTTTGCTAAGGGTAAGCTGGGGTGCAGCGCCTTTTCTTCTGGGATAGCAGATGGACTACTGTCTGCCTAATCCAGGGGTCGAGGAGAAAGCTCGCCATGCTGCCTCACTAGACTGAGGTTTCTCAGTGGAGGGAGGGGGATAGGCCAGAGATGAACCCTGCTTTTACAGTCTACATCTTCTGCCGACATCCAGCCACACCGATTCCTCTCTGAGACCGGGGGTCCCCAGGTCAGCTGGAACCACAGAACCAGGCAGTTAGGCCTGGAGCTTAAGAAGTATGTCGATGAGGGCTTCCCTGGTGGCGCAGTGGTTGAGAGTCCGCCTGCCGATACAGGGGACACGGGTTCGTGCCCCGGTCCGGGAAGATCCCACATGCCGCGGAGCGGCTGGGCCCGTGAGCCATGGCCGCTGAGCCTGCGCATCGGAGCCTGTGGTCTGCAACGGGAGAGGCCACAACAGTGAGAGGCCCGCATACCACAAAAAAAAAAAAAAAAGAAGTACGTCGATGGGATGGGGTTCAGGGCCAGGCCTACAGGCCTGCTGTGGGCAGAGCAAGGCAGGCCCCAGGTCTCATGGGCAGGTTGCCAGGACATGGTTATCAGAGCAGGAGCCCAGGGCTGAAAGCCTGCAGGCAGCAAGTGTGGCCAAATGCTTTGTCCCAAACAGCTGCAGGGTTGCCCCCGCCTGGTGTCAGGCCCGGTTTGGGGCTCTGGCTGGCCTCAGCCTGACCGCAGCATGGATCTCGCAGCTCCAGCGGAAGGGCAAGAAGTGCTGCTGACTCTGGAGCTGAGCCAGACCTGACAGCCCCTCCCCTCCTCCCCAGACATGCTCCAGATCATGTGTCCTTGTTTGTTCCTCACTTGTTCCAGCTCCTCCATGGGACTGGCCCTCGGTGTAGACACACGAGAGAGTCACCCACAGTATGTGCCAAAAGGTCTGTCACCAGATGCTTCTCCTGCCGGCTGGAGGTGGGCCTGAAATCCTCTCCATGAGAGTTACTTGCCTGGTTAGCACTGCTCAGTGAGACCCCAGTGCTGCTGCAGAATAGAGCTGGGCTCAAGTCCACACTGTAGAGGCCCTGCCCAGGTGAGGCCCAGCCACGGGGTCCAGCCCCTTTTCCTGACCCTCCCTCCCACTGCTCAGCAATGCCATGTTTGTCCTGTCCCCCCCAAATACGCCACATGCTTTCCTGCCTCTGAGCTTTTCCTCATGCTGTTCCTTTTGCCTTGACTGCCCTTTCTTGCCTTCCTCTGCCTGGTAAAATCTGGCTAACCCTTCAGTTCAAACGTAACCTTCCTCGGTAAAGCTTTCCCAGGCAGCACCATCACCTCCTTTCCTGGCAGAATTAAGTCCTAATTGCTCCTTCCTCGGCGACCACTCAGCACCTCTAGCCCATTATGGCAGGCTAATTCATGTCTATTTTTTGTTCGATTCCAAACCTCTCAAAGACAGGGACCCGAATGTCTGTTCATTCATCTTTGTGTCCCCTCCCAGCACGTCGTTTGTAATTTACACAGTCTTATAGCAAATCTGTTTGTAATTTACCTGGAATATAGTTTGTAATTTACACATCTTACTACAAATCTGTTACCTAAGATGGACGCCTTTAGCACTCATTAACATTTTAGCTCTGACTAGTTGAGAAAGTCAAAAGGAGGGCAAGTGGAATAGCTAATATTTATGCCTCTCTATGTGCTTCCCCCCATCAGTCCACATCCAACAGAAGTGTCAGCCAGGACATCAGCCCTAGCAGGGAGGGACTGGACAAGGCGGGCAGAGTCTGTCCAGTGACACTGCAAACAGGGCGGAGGTGTCAGCTGATTGAGTACTGAGCTGTCCTGAAGGTGGAGTGAGATTGGTCCCTGGTGGCCTTCGAAAGTATTTGGCTTTCCGAAGCTGCCTGTGGCTCCGGAAATCAGGGAAATGCTTTAATGGGAGTGCTTCTCTGTGCTGGGGGGTATAAATGCAACACAAAATGAATTTCCCTCCACCCAGTACAGGATGTGCTCTGCGAGCATGTACCCCATGCCAGCTACGCACACAGGATGTGCACTAGGATAGTGTCCTCCTGGCCACCCTGGAGGTGATGCAGCCCTCATCAGAAAAGTGTTGTAAAAACCACGCAGATATATGTGGAATCTATAAAAATGGTATAGATGATCTTATTTGCAAAGCAGAAATAGAGACACAGACGTAGAGAACAAACGTATGGACACTAAGAGGGGAAAAGGTGGGGGGATGAATTGGGAGATTGGGATTGACCTATATACACTATTGATACTACGTGTATCAATGAAAACCTACTGTATAGCTCAGGAAACTCTACTCAGTGCTCTGTGGTGACCTAAATGGGAAGGAAATCCAAAAAAGAGGGGATATATGTATACGTATGGCTGATTCACTGTGCTGTACAGTAGAAATTAACACAACATTGTAAAGCAACTATACTCCAATAAAATTTTTTTTTTTTTTTTTTTTTTTTTTTGCGGTACATGGGCCTCTCACTGTTGTGGCCTCTCCCGTTGTGGAGCACAGGCTCCGGACGCACAGGCTCAGCGGCCATGGCTCACGGGCCCAGCCGCTCCACGGCATGTGGGATCTTCCCGGACCGGGGCACGAACCCGTGTCCCCTGCATCGGCAGGCAGACTCTCAACCACTGTGCCACCAGGGAAGCCCCCAATAAAAATTTTTAAAAATTAATTACTTAAAAAAAACATGCAGAGTCAGACATTTGAACGCTAATTGGATATCTTAGTCCATTCAGGCTGCTATAACAAAATACCACACACTGGGTGGCTTATAAACAACAGAAATTTATTTCCCACAGTTCTAGAGGCCGGGAAGTCCAAGTTCAAGGTACTAATGGGGTCACAGCCTGGTAAGGGCCCACTTCCTGATTCACAGCCATGACTTCTCCCTGTGCCCTACCAGGTGAAAGGGGAAGGGATATCTCTGGAGCCTCTTTTACGAGGGCACTAATCCCATCCATGAAGGCTCCACCCTCATGACTTAAGCACCTCCCAAAGGCCCCACTTCCTAATACCATCATCTTTGGGGGTTACAATCTCAATGTACGAATTTCGAAAAGACATAAAGATTCAGACCACAGCACTGGATATGTGAAGCTATTAGAGAATTACTGTTAATGTTCTAGGAAACATTGCTCATCTCTGCCCATTAAATCACTATGAATGTGATGATGGTATTACAATTATGGTTTTTTGAAGAAACCTTGTCTTTTAGAAATATATACTGAAATATTTACAGGCGGATTTTATGACGGCTGGGATTTCCTTTGACACAACGTGGGGAGGAGGGGGAAGCAGGTAAAGGTGGAAGAAGATTGGCCACAGGCGGATTATTGCTGGAGTTGGGTGCCTTGGTGCTTGTTATACTAGTCAGTTTACTCTTTTGTGTGTTTGAAATTTTTCATAATAAGATGTTTTTTAAGTATGTAGGAGAAAAGGTGGAAATAAGTTTATTTTGTTCCCATCCCCTCAATTCTTGGATTCACTTTATTATGTTTCTTTGCCTTGCCCAAGATCACCTCTGAAGATAGGAAAGAGGACCCAAATTATTGGCGTCTCCACCCCTCCAGCACCTTCTTAAAAGGCCTTTCCTCAGGTTTCTCAAATATGTTTAAGGCCTTGTAAAGAAGACTCGTCTCCTCCCATTGGTCAGGTGCGGTTGGGGACAGCCCTGAGTTCTGGACAGCATATCTGCGCCCAGAGCGCTGGGCTTCGCCTCCTGCTGGGATGAAGCACTTACCTCTCCCCAGAGGTAATGGGAGAGATGCCTCATTGATGACAGGTTATAGAAGAGAAAGTGCCACTTCATTGTGCCTGTATCCCAGGGGAGCTGGCAAGGGCACCTTTTAAAAAAAAGACAGCTTCATGGGGCTAACTCTACTTAGAAGCCAACTGATGAAGACATGTTATCTGATAGAGCCTGGGGACCACCAGCCACCTAGGAACAGACAGTGTGGCGGGCAGGCTCAACCCTGAATTATTTAATCTCTCGAACGTTTCCATTTTATCTCCCTCCACAGACTGGATGCTCTGAAGTCCATTAGCTTAATGTTCTCCAGAATAGATTTTCACTGGTCTCATTTCCACCACCCTCTTGTTTCTAAAACACCCCCCCCACTTTGCATGTGCGCACACACACACACACACACACACACACTTCACCTTGGGATGCTCTGTGCTCACGCTATCGTCCTCAACCACTTCCCAGCTCCCTGGCCCAGCTTTCCTCCTATGCAGCCCACAGACATAGTTGCACGGGAGCTGAGAAAGACTAGCTCGTTCAGGGTGACAAGGGGTGGAGGAGTAAGCACGGCAAGTGTGCACCAACTGGTGGAGTCTTAAATGGAACCATGTAAGACTTAAGAGTTTGGGAGGTTGTCCCCGTTTGAGTTAACATCTTGTCTAGCTTCCTGTCCATGTTCCACTTTCTAGTGGTGTGACATGGAGGAAGCTGCCAAAGCCATATTCACATTCCAGATGCCATAAGAGCTGTGGCTGAGAATGAGTACAGTGGACAACCAAGTTGGGATCCAGGAGAAGCCGAGAGTCGAGAATGATGATACAAATCTAACAGGCTGGAATGCGATCTGGGTAAATGTAAAGAGCTGTGCTTGGGGCCCTTTGCAAAGAGCAGGGTGAGAAGAAATCTCTGACTGGGAACTTAATATGAGGCAACAGAATGATGGGGCTGCACAGACCCACAAACACATTTTTAAAAATCCAATTGTGTGGATAATTGAGATCGAAAGCATCGAAACCATAACATGTCCAGAAGGACCAATCCAGATACCATGTTTTGTCTCCTGTAAGTTCTGCAGGGAGCCATCACAATAAACGTTAACTGTTAGTAGGAAAGGTGTGATTATCTCTGTGATGGTGCCTGATGCTGTGTGTTGCATGCAGAAGTTGGTCCATAAAGATCTTTCCTATTGACATCCTCATGGCATCCTTCAAGTATCAAATTGTTATGCGTGTCAGGGGGCGCTGTGACTGTTGTTGTTTTTCATTTCCTCTGAGTGGTGGTTAGTTCTGTTGCTGTTGTTGTTGTCTGCTTTAAGTTCCTGAGTTACACAGAGGGCGGTAGAAAGGAGGATGGGGCCAGAGTAGATTTTATAATAATAACAACAATCACAATGAAGGCCACCATATTTTCCCTCTATTTGGTGCCATGCACTGGCTCAGCACTTTGCATTCATTGGCCCCTTTAATCCTCACAGAAACCCCAAGAAGATAGGTGGTCGTGTTATTCCTATTTTATAGAGAAGTAAACCTTAGAAGAGTTAAGTCATTTGCCCATGCTGCACAGCTGGAAGGGGTCAGAGCTGGATTTGAGGTTCTGTTATTGCCAGAGTCCAGGCTCTTCCTGCCTTTCCAGTGCTGCCCTTTGGACAGCCTGAAGGGACTGTTCCTTGATGTATTCCTTGCGGGACTCAGTGCTTTGGTGAGTGCCTCGGGCATCCTTTCTGGGTGTGGCATATACCAGAGCCTCGGAGCCGGCGGTGCTCTGGCAGTGATAACCAAAACTTGGAAATTTGCTTCAAGTGGACATGCCAGCTCACCCCACCGTTTTCCTGATCAGAGGACAAAGCGGTGTTGAGCATATATTTATCCTCACTTATTACCATTCCCTCTCTTTCCTGTTTGCTTTTCTAGTCAAGGTCAGAAAGAGAGTTTTGCTTTCTCAGAAATAGTTCTTACCGCCATTGGAAAGAGAAGACAAGTTTGCATTTGCCTATTCCTCCTGCAGTGGAAGATGGATAGAAGGAAAAGAATTAGAAATAAAATTAATGAATGGAAACAAAAGGACATATTTCTTCCTAATCCCTTCATTTTGTTCTCCTTCTAGTCTTATTAAATCTTCATCACATAGCCGGTATAAAATCACGTAGCCGGTATAAAAGTGTAGGTTCTAACAATGGAATAGTAGCTGGCTATGGGCTTCGCTGGCTTAATTCTGCTCTGACGTGTAGCTGAAATGTCAGATTCCCACCACAGATAAGGGGCAAATACAGAAAGTAAATTGGCATATAGGTAAACCTGATATGACTCTAGGATTCAATCTGATGCTTTGGTTACACGATCCAGTGATCATTAGGAAAAACCTTTGGTGTTTTCAACTGTCCCTTTGAAATGTGATTTATAATTTAGTTGGGGTTTCACTCACCGGCATGTATCCGTTTGAGTAAATCAGTGAGGAACTTCCCTTTTCTAAGAAACCGTGTCTGTGTGTTGTTCTCACAAAACCCTGGCAGCAGATGCTGAGACCCCACCAGTGGTCCTTGACCAGGAGATACAGGAATGTTGCAGGGAAGAATCAGTCACTCAGCAAATATTTATGGGGCTCTTACTGAGCTAAGGCCTAGTAATTTGAAAGGAACTTAAAGGTCTAGTCCCTGTCCTCAAATGGTCTTGATTTTCTGAGACTTGACAGGGACCTCTGAGGACACAGGAACACCTGGCCACATTGTCCTGATGCCCCACGAGTGCACAGCTGTGGGGACTGCTGCCCATGAGCAGGGAGCCTTGTGAGTGAGCGGGCAGGTGGGAGATAGGCCGACAACTGTAGCCAACCCCATGGGGACAGACGGGCCATCCCCACTGGGCCATCAGCAGCTGGGAAAGTAGGGACCGCCCACTTTATCTCCTCTCCAGGGCCCACTCTGAAAGCACTTGGGTAATTACAGCTTCCATTTCTGCCTTTGGTTGTGAGTTTTAGTGTATTAATTATCTGCCACAGCAAGAGGTTTCCCCTGTTCCCTGTGAACTGTCGCCCTTGTCCTCCCAGTGGCTGTTGCACCCTGCTTGTGAAGTCAGAATAGTTCCACGGCTTCTGTTTCTTCTGTGTCACGTGAAAATCAGGCAGTTTCCAACCATCCTCTCCTCTCTAACTTACCCTCTCCATGTTTCCTCTGGAGAAGATTATGTGATTACATCAACCAAATTCTCTAACCTCAGTGGCAGGTGGGTTTGGAGGAGGTGGCCAGGCATGGAGAAAAATGAAGTCATTTCAAAAAACATTCACCAGAGCTTGGGTGAAACACTCTTTTTCTTTCCATTTCACAGTTTGGTTACATCCGCGTGAGCACTGACTAATCCTGAGAGAGAATCTCTCCCCTGGTGTTTCTGTTTCTTTTGGCAGGAGCCTAGCTCTGCATATATCTTAGGCGAGCTCCTTGAAACTAAGGGGCTTTTTTCTTTTCTATTCTCAAAACATTAATGGCTAGAGTCTTAGAGCCATTCGGGCACTCTGCTTGTACCCTTGACTCACCAGGACTGCCAGGCAGCCTGTCTGATTCTGCCGGCCTCCTTCAAGTGCCGGGTAAGGCCACTGAAACAAGCAACAGGCCCTTTGCTAGACATAGATCTCCTGGCCTGCAGGGAATAGCATTGGAGCATAGCTCCCTGCACCTAGTAGATGCTCAATAAATAATCACTGAATGGAATAAAACCAGTTCCTGGTATGACACCAGGTTTAGAGTAAATGCTCAATAAATGTTCATTGAAATATGAATAAATTACAGTGTTTCATGGAGGAAGAATTCAGTCTTCATAGAGCTTGCCTCATTTGAACCTCTGAAAAGGACTCAGGCTGCATAAAATAAGAAAGCATCCAAGCCCTCCAGCCAAGGAGACCAGCACTGTTTCTGTGGGAACTTGGATGCCCTGACCTCACGGAAGCTTGCAAGAGTGGAACAGGCCTGGGGTGGTGCAAATCCGGGGGCTTCCTCTCCCGCTTTGGCATTCTTAGCAGCAGCTCATGCTTTGCTGTGCCAGGTCCCAGCTTCAGCAGCTTGAACAGCCCAGTAATTATCTTCTGATCAAGGGAGGCAGGGATGTGTGTGGAAATCACTTTTTAGTAGCAAATATTTCTTTTGGAAAAGCCCCGGTAAGCTGCCAGCTTTCCCTCAAGTGTTCAAAGCATACCAGAGGACTGACAAGCGGGTTTAATTGTATTCATACAAGAAGTGTCCCCAGCGCAGAGGGAAATATATGATAGTGAAGTGTCAGTTTCAGGGCTGGAGCTCCAGCTGCCACAGGTGAGTGAAAACACTCTCCTTGAGAGCAGAGGAGTCGCACGGGGAGGGGGAAATGCTGCTTTCCAGGTCCCAGGGTGCCTGCTCTTTATCTCATCCGGGTCAGTACTTGTTTCACTCTCAGGAGAGCAAACACAACCAACTAAGGATGGAAATGTGTCCTCCTCATGCTTGCAAACAGCCTGCCTTCTCTTTGACCATTCAGGAGAAAAGATCCTGGAGATACCAGTTCATTGAAATCCATCACAAGAACCTCAGGAGACACCCTTAGATCAAGAGGTAGGACCGGGCTTCCCTGGTGGCACAGTGGTTGAGAGTCCGCCTGCCGATGCAGGGGACACGGGTTCGTGCCTCGGTCTGGGAAGATCCCACATGCCGCAGAGCGGCTGGGCCCGTGAGCCATGGCTGCTGAGCCTGCGCGTCCGGAGCCTGTGCTCCGCAACGGGAGAGGCCACAGCAGTGAGAGGCCCGCGTACCGCAAAAAAAAAAAAAAAAGAGGTAGGACCGCAGGTTCATCCTGGCCACAAATTCCCTCTCAGCTATCAATGCAAACAGAAGAGACCAAACGTTTTTAGTTTGGCCTAATGCAGAGCTGGCTACCTGACCACAACTCCCTCCTCGGACACCAACTAGCCGGGTCAGGGAGCTTAGCTTCCATGCCCTCATCTCTGCAAGCGGAGCTCAGGCTACATGATGTCTAAGGCCCTGCGGGAGCTCTAACATTCTTCATTCTATAGTAATTATCTCCTTAATTATTCTAGTGTCTTCTCTCTACACCTTATTCTTTTGGGGATGTGAGACTGAGATACAGATGCTACCCCCACATGTGTATTTCCCACAGTCGGATCACGGCCGCTGCTGTCTGTCCATCTGTTCATGCCTGCAGTCCATCCATCCACTTAGCTCCCTCTCAAGTCTAACCATCCCTGGGAGCTCCAGCTCAGTCACTTAATCAGTAATGTTTATCAGCTCACAGCGCTAGTGTACAGTACACTGCCGAACAAAATAGTCACGGTCCCTGCCTGTTTCGGATCTTATACTTGTAGAGGGAGAGATAGAAACAAAGAAATAGATAATTATAGATTGTAATGTGGGTTACAAAAGATGAACAGGGGTTGACCTCATTTCATTTCAGAGGTCAAAAAAGGCTACTCTGAGGAAGTATTATTATATATATTTTTTGCGGTACTGCGGACCTCTCACTGTTGTGGCCTCTCCCGTTGCGGAGCACAGGCTCCGGACGCGCAGGCTCAGCGGCCATGGCTCACGGGCCTAGCCGCTCCGCGGCATGTGGGATCTTCCCGGATCGGAGCACGAACCCGCGTCCCCCTGCATCGGCAGGTGGACTCTCAACCACTGCGCCACCAGGGAAGCCCTGAGGAAGTATTATTTGATCTGAGACCTTGAAAGGGAGTTAACCAGGCAAAGAGTTGTAGAAAAAAAAGAAAGAGTTGTTCTCATTCTAGGGAGAGGGAGGAACAGGTGCAAAGACGCCTGCAGCAGGGAAGGGCCGTTCGGAGGAACAGAGCTCCATGTGTCCAAAGAACTGAAAGAAACCAGCGTGGTTGGAATATACTGACAAGGGGA
Organism: Hyperoodon ampullatus; assembly: GCF_949752795.1. Lineage (NCBI taxonomy): Eukaryota > Metazoa > Chordata > Mammalia > Artiodactyla > Ziphiidae > Hyperoodon > Hyperoodon ampullatus. The sequence goes on from NC_136917.1 coordinate 113,429,690, forward strand.
GTGGATAAGACCGGAGGAGGGATGGATTCACTAAGATAATGCTGGCATCTGGCACAGACCAAAACTCTCTGATAATCCAGACATTTCTCTTTCGTGTAGAGTACAAGGTGAGTATTCCTAATCAGTAGACAGCTCTCTTCCCAGCAGTGTTTCAAGGACCACGGCTCGTTCTATCTTTGGCTCTGACATTTTTAATGAGCGGCCAAGGCCGGCATGCTTGTCTGCATGGAGAGTTATACACAGGAGGGTTTTCTGGGCCCAGGCCTGCCTGGGAGTTGTGCTCCCACCCCGTCCGCATTCCACTGGCACAGAGCTAGCTACAAGGAAGCCAGGAAACTGGTGGGATGGTGATCCCCAGAAAGAGGCATAGCAGATTGCACAGGCCCTGTGGGCCACGTTACAGGATTGAGGCTCTATTCCTGGAGCACCTGCAGTACATCCGTCATCACGTCTAAACCTACGTGTCTGCTTGCTTATGTCATACAATGTGTCAAAACCTAATTCATCCTCCCCCTCAAAAAGCAACCTCTCCCCCATGGTGTTTGCTTCTTCTTTCAGTGATGCTGTTCCAGACCTCATAGTCCTTTCTTCCCCACTCAAGTGTCTACAGACTTCCCTTCTGCCTCCCAGGCCTGGACTGTTTCAGTACTCTCCCAGCGAGGCTGTTCGATTGGGTTCTTCCAGCTCTGCTGTGGAATGCTAATTTACACATCTGCAGTGTGGACTACCTCTTCCCTGTTATTCCTGGCTGCGATGTTTTTGCAGTATCAAGTCATCTGGGAAGCTTAATAATCAGGTCATAGTGAACGTGAAAATGAGTCTTTCTAAAATGTGCCTTTCATGCCTGCTCAAAATTACGTTACTGGCTACCAGTTACCTACTGCAAAAAGATCTAACTTCTATAGTTTGGGGCAACTCAGTCAACCTATCCTTTCCAAACTGTTCTTATCCCAGACCCCCTCCAGCCAGCCAGGGTGTCCAACTATTATCCAAAAAAAAAAAATTATTTTTTTCCAAATGCTCAGTGTTTATTTGATTCTCTCTCTATGCCCTCAGGCAGGACAGACATTTCATAGATACTGAGGTCCTATGACTTGAAGGTCACAAGCCTATGTCAGAGGCAAATGCAATAACCAAGTTAAAGTGGACACACATGAATCACTACCAGTGAGGGCTTTATGAGAATCAGAACTATCCTCCAGAGTCAAACAGACTTGGTGAATTCCCATGTCATACTACTCCCCTCTGCCCGGGACATCCTCTTCCTGCCCACCCATCTCTCCAAATCCTACCAGTTATTCAGGGCTAGCGCTCATGCCCAAGTCTCACCTTCTCTGGGAAGCCTTTCTTTACCCCACCAACTAGCAAATAAGCTTTCTGTCTTTGGAGTCCTGTTACACTCCCCAAAGTCCTTTGCACAATGGATTGCAAATACTAGGTGCTTAATTAATGCCTATTTATATTATATCTTACCACTCCTTTGGCATTTATCATGTTTCACCTTTTATTGACATTTATCCTTCCAATTCATTCTAAACTTCTGAAGTAGAGCTATTTTTCTCAATATCTAAAACAGTACCTGGCACATCCTCAAAAAAAAAAAAAGTAATTAATGCTTTTCTATAATTCCTATGACACATAGTTCCTTCAACATAGCAGATGCCCAAAATATTCTTTTTTTTTTTGGCGGTACGCGAGCCTCTCACGGCTGTGGCCTCTCCCGTTGCGGAGCGCAGGCTCCGGATGCACAGGCTCAGCGGCCATGGCTCGCGGGCCCAGCCACTCCACGGCATGTGGGATCTTCCCAGACCGGGGCACAATCCCGTGTCCCCTGCATTGGCAGGCGGACTCTCAACCACTGCGCCACCAGGGAAGCCCCCAGAACATTCTTTTTGATTTCTTGTGGTCGTGGTCATTGTTGCTGTTGTTTGAATATATGATCTCTTCCAAAATGTAAAGCTTTAGCCTGGGAATTCCAGGCCCAAAGGGTGATCTTTGGGCAAAATATTTGATGGGGAGCCATGCCTGCCAGTGAGTCCCTAGCCGTCTGTAGGCAGCTTCCTACTTTGTTTCTTCTGCCCATTCAAGAGGCCAACTCTGGGTCTGTCATGAAGGGTTCAGTTACAAATATTCCCATCTCCCTATTTACAATACTCCTTTCCCCCAAGAAAGAGGTCGCAGAGAATAGCGGTATTGCCCTGGAGGTCTGTCTTTTAGATTTTCCATGTTATGAAGATTTTTCACATGAAAAACTGTACAAGAACCAGAAGACAGCATCAGACCAAAGGACCATATTTGCAGAATCTCCCCGGCTCTGTGGGGTCTTGATCATCTAAACCATTGTAGGGCGCCATCCTCTAGTTAGATGAGCCCCTCCGTTCCATTTCTAAATCTGCCTGCTTCTCAACAGTCTTATTTGAGTCAGATGGGAAATTCAGTACTATCTTGGGGTTTTTTTCCCCATCTTAAATGGTTTCCCGTATGCAGGCCTGAGAAACAGGGCTTTGCTGTTCACATCCTCCCTTAATGCGACGAGGCTGACACTAGTGTCAGGGGAAAGAGAAGAAGTGGGGAGTGACATTGAGAACGGAGTCCCTCCTACCTGCTTTGGGCCTCAAAAAGGCATCCTGACTACTAGGAAGAGAACGTCTGTCCAGACTGGGACGGCCACCCCTGAGTCACAACTCTGCCCCTGCTGTGAGTCATTTCATGAATTGTGTGAGGTGACTAACAGCCAGCATTCTTCAGGAAGCACTTCCAGGACTGTGGATGTGACAGTTCATACGGGGTTTTCAGGGAGAGGACTGAGGTTTCAGGAATCTCAGGATATCTGTCTGGTGGACTCCATAATCAAGCTGCCAGATTCAAATCAGCATCTGCAGATTCATGAATCTTTAAGGCAGGTGCTCTCTGGAACCGAACCTTTTCAAGTTGATCTGAAGAGTTATTGGCATCTCTTGACCATTTCATTCTCTCTCACTCAGTTGGAGAGCAAAGACACCATCTTTGCTTACTGTCTCCGATGCATTTCCAGTCTTCCATGGAAAGGGAGAGTGTGCTCTGAATCCTGGTTCCTGTGAGAACCTGATAGTCTCAAAATATAAAACATCCTTCGTTTCAGCTGGGCTGCTGCCAACAACTCGGGTAGTCTAGGAAGAGTTGGCGCCAATGTTTGCTTGTTTACCTTTGGCAAGTAGCACCTAGTGGTCCTCATTTCAGTGATTATAGGGTTTGTGTAACATGCTGGAGTTTGGGCCATGGAATAGCAATGCTGGGAAGGGCTGTCCTCAGAAGAGTGCCAACCAGCTTCAGTTTTCTGCACTGTAATTGTTGCCCCTCCTGCCCCAGTTTGAGCTCCCAGGGTCAGGAGGGGCGGCATCACCAGATGCCCAAGAGCAGCCAGGCCCACCTGACAGCCATCATGGTCTGATCCCATGGGCAGGGCCTCCTTTCCAAATTAAGGACTAAATTAACATTATTTCATCCTTATCCAAAAATGTGCTCAGAGCCTAGACATGGCCTTCAGTAAGGCATCTTGGACCGTGAGGCTTTGTGGTTGGGATTTCACTAAATGCCATGTTGGGGCCAGGGGAGTCTTTCCTCTTTCATCTCTAGCCAGGGAACAGATGACTCGGCCTCGTTCATGCTCATCATCTTAATCACAGGCTGAAGATGAATATTTTTGGTTAGTTTCCCTTTTTTTTATATATACATGGTGCCTATTTATAGCTATTTGCTGACAGACTCTACCAATTACTTGAAAAACTTGTACTTAGAGAGAGACAGACTAAAAATGTGAATTCAGTGGACAGCCATAGTTCTGCTTAGATTAGCCCATTGTGGGGCAGGGTCAGAATGGAGACGGTGGCTGGCACGTGAACAATGATGCCAGAACTGGAAACGATTGTCCATTGTCACCTTCTATGGAGGCTGATTAGAGAAAACACACACTCTTCTCTGTCTTATCTTTGTTATTACAAGCTCACTGGACCCCTCGTTCAGGTTTCTTACGGGCATTGTATGTTCTAAGCCCAGTGGAAGTCCATCTCCGCAGCCATCAGTGACACCCTATTTGCCAAGTTCAGCCTCTCTTCCCTGCTTTCTCATGCTTTCCTTCTCTTTGACATGAACCGTTTTCTCCATGGACTATTTCCCCTGGCGCCTGAGGCATTCTTCTAGTCCAACTCCTCCTCCGTCTTTTGGAGGCTCCTTCCCTTTCTGCTTTGCCTTTCAAATGGTGGTTCTCCCCAGGGTTCCATCCTCCACCCCTTTCTCTTCTCAGTCTGTATGTTTCTGCCACTTTATCTGCAACAGGAAGATGTGGAGATAAAGCACCAAGCTTGGGAGTCCACAACTTGGCGATGCGTATGGGACATTAGAGAGGAACTGCCTGTAGAAGCTGTCCTATGGGCAGCCACATCTACAGGACCGCTCTGACTCCCATCCCTCCTTCTCACCCCGCTCACAGGGCTGAAGAACGGCAGGGTGGCTCATGGGGGCAGCTGAGGAGTGGTGGAGCCAGAGAGAGTACTTCAACTGTTGTCTGTGGAGGAGAGGAGAGGAACAAGCTCCCCTCTAGGGGATGCATGTCAAATTCCCTGTCTCCAAAGGCAGGATTGGAGTGTGATGGGAAGGGCAACGTGTGAGTGAGGCAAGAAGCCTGGGCTCCAGCTTCGTGGTGCCTGGGCAGGTTGGCCTGGGATAGAGACATACGTGATTGGACAGACAGAAGAATGTCTGGGTAACAGATGAGATTGTGGAGTCCAGCATACCCAGGGGAATGTTAAGCATTGACCTTGGGGAAGGAAAACATTTAAGAGATGAACAGAGAAAGAAGAAGCAAAAGAGGCTGAAAAACGATATCAGGTAGGAATAATAACTAACTCTGATGGAGCAGTTTCTCCGTGCCAGGCACCCTGGTGAGTGCGTAGGGACTCACCATAGGGAGAAGAAAATTTCAAGAAGACACTCCCCGTCCCTGAATCATCTTTGTCACCTTTTCTTTACTGTCACGTCATCCTGTCCTTTAGGGCCCAGCTCAGAGAACACCACCTTTCTGGATCCTCCCAGGCAGCTAGCATCTCCTTTGGAATCACCCAGCACTTTGTGCATTTTATTCAGTCTGTCAACACATGTTCATTCCACTAGTTTAGAATTTCTGCTGTTTTAACAAAATTCTTTTATTATTACCTGCTGGACTCCAGTTTTTACATGCTGAAGATTTAGTATCTAGCACGTAGAGTGATCAACAAAGAAATATTTGTTTAATAGGCAAATGAGTGATTAATGTAAAATAGGATACTTATTCAAGATCCATTTGAGCCAAAGTATGAGAAGATCTCTCATCAATCCATTTGCCATATAAATTGCTTAATTTACTAGGACAGTTGTGACTTGAGGATTCCCTGAATGGTGCTCTTCTGTGGCTTTGGTTTACACTGCTCAATTGACACTCTTGGTTAATGTCAGACATGGACCAACTGTCGAAGTTCCCTGTAACACAGGCACATTCTCTGAATACTGATTATGCACAATTCAATAATGATTAACATTTGAACTCTGTCTAGGCTGAGCAAGCCACATCAAAGCTCTTTTTTTCACTAGGACTTTTAAAATATCAAATATGGACTGAATGAGTAGGTGTTGGAGAAACTGACTTTGTAAACCAAAAATCATAAACCTAGATTCATTTGAAATCTGTCATGTGGAGTGCATATATAAAAATTATGAGCATTTTGATTTTTCCCTCGTAGGTCATAAATAACGTCCGTAATATTCCTCTTCACCTTTTTCCGATTAGCTTTATGTCTGACATATTTTCCCCAACCCTCCTGTTTCCTGTTGTAAGGATTTCACCAAGGAGAGACGAGATTCTAAACAAGTCGTGTGGGTGTAACAATAAACTTGCAGCAATCAGGGTTAAGTCCAGAGATAAGAGGCAGGATGAGTTTGGTGAGGAATTTTTAATGGTGGTCAGGCCTCCCTATTTTTCCCTTCTCCGGGTACACACCAGCAGGGCTGCACAGGCCCTGAGGGGCGGAGGTGGCCCTGAAAGGCCGAGGGCACGTGGCCCACTGTACCCCAGACTCACTAAACATTGCCACCATCCACCAGTGCTGACGTGCTCCCCAGGCCCCCAGCCCCTCACCTGCAGCACCTGTGCCCGCGTGGGTGCATCCAGCAGAGTGCTCTGACAAGATCCGGCACATTCCGGGTGGTGTGGCCATAGACCGGCAGAGTGCTCTGGGCCTCTGCCTTTTACCCTGGGGTCTGTGGCGCCCAGGGGGTCCTCTGGGGCCTGCTGACAGTGAAGCCAGGTGGAGACTGGACAGCTCTGCTTTTAGCTCTTTTATATGATGGGCAGCTCCACAGAGTTTGTTTGAAGGGAAGAACTATGTAAGACCATGGCAAGCATAATAGATGCTGCTTGCTGACGATGGTGATTTCACGTCATTGAAGACTGGGCAGTCCGTGTTGGCAGATTGGGCCAGGCGAGAGACCAGGGCTGAGCTGCATGGGGCTCAGGGAGCAGAGTTCAGTACTAAGATGACTACAGGGGTCAGGTGATCCCAATGTAGAACCAGAATTGGGAATCCCTGTTCTATTTCACTCTATTTCCACAATTTTGGCCAGACCTCTGGTTTAGCATATAAAATTTAGGTGGTGTCACCACATTTTTTTCATATAAAAATTTTTTTCTTTCTTCATTCATTCCTTCATTCATTCACTTTGAAACCACTTTATTAAGGTATGATTGACATACAAAAAGCTGTACATATTTAATGTGTACAACTTGGGTTTTGAAATAAAAATGCATTCATGAAACCAGTACCACAATCTATGCCATAAATATATCCATCACCTCCAAATGTTACCTCCCGCCTCCTTTATTTATTATCATTGTGTGTGTGTGTGTGTGTGTGTGTATGAGATAAGAATGCTTAAAATAAGACCTACCCCCTTAGCAAATTGTAAGTACACAATACAGTATTGTTAACTGTATACATCATGCTGTACAGTAGATCTCTAGGACTTGTCTTGCATAACCGACACTTTGACTAATTTCCCCATCCCCTTCGCCCTATAATTGTCTAATAACACCTTGTTCCAGCTGGTTCAAATCTCTCAGTAATTACAGGTTGGGTAGTTGATCACACCTTGATTTTGATGGCTATCACTCCAAGGCCACAGGTTCAACTTGACTTGAAATGATTTTTTTTTTGAGTTGGTCAGTAGGTTTTGTCTGTGTGCCCAGTCCTGTGGCAATTGCTGTGGGAATTCAAGACCTGTAACCAGGATTTTTCTACTTACACTCACCATCGATAGGATCTCATTTCATCCTCACAATCATCCTGGGAGGTAGGCATGATTTTTATCCTCATTTGACATACTTGGAAACAGGAAGTCAAGAGTGGTTAAATGATCTAACAAGATAATAGAAAGAGATTATTCTAAAGGGCACTGAAATGCACAGTGGTTTCTCTGAGTTCCTTTTCAGAACTAGAGAGTAATGGCAGAGGGAATGCTGCTGCGTTCCTAAAAGCTCTGTGGATCCCAGCTTTCGAGCTGGGAGGGCCATCCCTATGGTTGTTAGGGGCTTTTTTTTCATCTCTGAAAATTAAGGAAAGGGGGTCAGTAAAGTGTCGGCTCAGAGTGTGGCAGTTCTAACCAGTGTTTTTCAGGAACTATTTTTAGAGGAAAAACTTGTATTTTTAGATCCAGAATGATTTTTAAAAAGAAACTCAAGACAACAGTGAGCACGTTGGCATCTGGATATGTAAGTCCTTACCACACAGTGAGATGGGAGGCAGCTGTGGCCTGAGCTTTCAGGTCACGTAAAACCATGCGCAGACTGGAGATTTGATCCACATGTGCACCCCGCGTGTCTCTCCACAAGTAGCCCAAATGCACTATGATGTGGGCAGAGGTGCAGGCAGTGGGCAGTGGGGCTCGGACTGGCCAGCACAATAGGGACCTTAGTGATTTGAACTTCACCTTGAATTCGGGATCCCTTGAACTTCTATTGGATTGAAGAAATCCAATCAAATGTTTAGTGTAAATAAAACTTCAGCATAATAAACTTTAAGAGACACGTTTGACTCACATAACAAACTGACAAACAAGCTACTTTCAAGAACATTTAAGCTCGAAAGTTGAAGATAGTTGTTGCTAATTAAACTTAAATCCAACCTGTTCTCTAAAAATATACCTGAAAGGATTGCATTTTAGAAAACACCTTGATAACCAAATACCTGGAAAAGCTGGGGATTTTCCCCAGTAGCCCAAGTGATTAAGTTTGCAGTAAGTATATATGCACTGTCATCAAAGTCCAAAGATGGTGTGACGCTAGCATGAAGAATAAAATGGGTCATTAGAGGTAGAATGAAATTTTAAACAGATCTTTGTGAATTATAAAACAAACAAAGCAAAAACAAATGGAGCTCAGTGGGAATGAATGACAGGCCATACAACAGGGCAGAAAAGGAACTAAACCCTCAAAGTGACAAATTAATGCTTCCACTATAAATGCTTTTCTCCCCAATCCTGTTCAAACTCTGGAAGAACACGAATGGGGGGAACAAATAGGTCCTCTCCAAACCCAGACCAGAGAAATGATTTGTTTTGTTTTATTTTTTGTTTTTTTCTGGTGTAATAATGAATTCTGTCTACTTTCCTCTTCTTTGTATAAAGTCTTGAGAAGAACAGTATATAAAAGAAAAAACCTATTTTAAACTGATAATAGCTAGCTTTCAGTGACCTTTTTTGCTGGACGTTATTACCTATTTCATAGAGCTACTGTGGGAATTAATGAGTTAATTAATGAGTTACTATACATAGAACACTTAACACAGTGTTTTATGTTTTTCAGCATGTAGTAAGTGCTTATAAGTATTAGCTGTTATTATCTTTAATGTTGATAGTGTTGACAACATACCACATACTATGCTAAGCACTTGTATATGCCTTATCTCACTTGCTGTTGTTCTACTAATTTTATTGATGGTAAACGGAGGCATGGGAGGTTAAGAAAGTTGCCCAAGATTGCACAACTGGAAATAATAACATTTATTGTGCACCCACTATGTGCTAGACATACTGCTAATAAACATTTTCGATGTGTCATCACATTTAGGCCACACAACTAGTCTGTGAAGTAAATTAGGTTATCCTGGTTTTACAAAGGAGGAGACACCTAAGGTCACACAGCCAGTGAGTGATAGAGCAGAGATTCGAACCCAAGCAATCTGGTTCCCAAAGTATGTGCTCTGTACTGCTATGCACCGTGGCCTTCTGGGAGAGGGATATAAGGGACTCACTTCAATCACCCATCCCTTTCCTTTTGCCCTCCTTACCATTCCCAGCAGTGCTTTCCTTTGGGGGTCACAACATTACCTCTTCATAGGCCCTGTTCTCCAGCCACAGCCAGTCCATTCTACTCGGACGTTACAGAGAGGGAGAGACCCAGACAATCCTGCTCAGCCCTGCACTGATGCTGGAGACTCCTCGCCCCCCTGCCCAATTTTCTCTAAACCATGGAAACTTTGTTTTCTATGAGCTTTCCTCTTATTTGCAAGTCAGCTAACATGACAACATTTTATTTAAGCCTTGTATAGTTTAAAATCTCAAAGGTTATACACCAAAATGTTAACAGCAGCTAATAAATTTACAGGTAACTTTAATTTTCCTGTTCATACATTGTGTTTTCCAACTTATATAACAGTAAACCTATAAATTACATAGAAAAAATAATGTATTTTATAAAATACAATCATAGACTGTATCAGAGGGTAGTTTCCCAAGAGTCAGGAGGATCCATTGTACAGCCAAGAGGACAAGATTGCCTTTCATGGACACCAGACCATCAGAAGTGTCCCAGGCATCCCTCAGTCCCTTCCCAATTAGTGTCTCTCAGATGATCTCAACCACAGACCCTTTTATCAAAAGTGTAGAGAAGTACAATATATTTAGCAAATATATATTACAGATTCTTCCTTAAGGGTTAAACTGCGCTGATTGAAATGGAGATGGGACCCTGGATCCTCACCCATTAACCCACCATCCCATCTAAAGGCAACTCCCAAGGTGTGTCTGGAAGCCCTTCTGGCTCTGAAAAACACAGTTCTCCACTGAAACTGATGGTCCACCTCATTCTGGAACCTTGAACTCCTTTAGATTTCCAGAGTTTGCTCAGAAAAGGAGCTCTATAAGTTTACTATATACATTATGTAAGATAGTGATTTTCTTCATCTGCCCTAAATTTTTCTGCTGATCTCCTCTTTACATCCAAAATCAATACACATGACTAATCCATCTTATAACTGAGTATATCTGTCTGACCGGAAAGCTTTATTATCTATCTCAGAGGTGGCTTTCAGCTCGGAAGGAAAAGAGAAAGATGCGTTTGTTTATGCTTCTGTCTGAGCTCCCTTGTTTCTGCCCGGAGGTTAACAAATTCTATGCCCTTTTCTCACCCATCAAGAGGATGGATGGAATATTTGGTACTTTTGAATCACAGTCCGAAACCTTCTGCTCTCTTGACTTCTGTGATGTCCTTTTGAACCGGTTTTCTTCCTCATGTTATTTTCTTCTCCTCTGCCTCCTTTGCTGACAGTTTTCCTTTGGCACTAGTCTCTGTCTCTGAGCTTCTGCTTTCCTCTTGCTTCACTCTCCAGACAGCTAATCCATTTCCAGGGTTCCATGATCACTGTATTGTGGATGGTGCTTGAATCAGTGTGTGCCTTCAGTCTCTCCTATAGAGTCCAGTGTTTTAGCTCCATGGGTAGTGGATATCTCTCTCTTGAGTTCATGTGAATTCTTCACAGTCAGCATGCCTAACTCCAGGGTCATATAATCACCACTATTTCCTGCCCTAACATCTCTATTCTGCCAATATCAACAATATTCTCTCAATCACCAAACTTGAAACCTTGGAATTTTATCGTTTATAACCTTTAGTCACCAGAAATCTTAGGTTTTACCTTCAAAACCTCCCTTAGATGTGTGTTTGCTCATCACTTCATGTCATAGAATTTAAGAACACAATGCTCTCTTATCACATAATTGTTAATAAATATTTTCTAAATCTGGATCTAGTCCAACTATGTCAGTAAAATTCTGAAAGTCATTAACATTCTAAGAAATCTCTGCTTCCTGTCCTTTGTCTCAACAGTGTATCTAATACACTGTCAATTTAATAGTGAAAGCACAAATTTAATAATTCTAAACACAAATTCTCTTATGTATATAGATACAAAAAAATCCTCAACAAAATACTAGCAAATGGAATTTATATAAAGAGGATTATACACTATGACCAAGTGAGTTTATCCCAGGAATGTAAGGTTAGTTTAACACCTAAAATCAATTAATGTAATGCACCGTATCAGTAGAATAAAGGACAAAAAATATTTAGTAATAACAATAGATGCAGAAAAAGCTTTTGACAAAATGTCATACTTCTTCTGGATAAAAACACTCAAACTAAGAATAAAAGGGGACTTACTCAGTTTGATAAAGGGCATCTACAAAAAACCTACAGCTAGCATCATACTGAATGGGGAAAGACTGAATGCTTTACCCTAAGATCAGGAATAAGACAAGAATGTCTGTTTTCATTATTTGTTTCAGCATTATATTGGGGATTCTAACAGGGCAATTAGGTAAGAAAAAGAAATAAAAGATATCCAAATTGACATGGAAGAGGTAATACTACCCATATTTGTAGATGACATGAGCTTGTATATAAAAAATCCCAAGGAGTCAACTAAAAAACTATTAGAACTAATAAACAAGTTCCACAAGGTTGCACAGTACAGGATCAATGTACAACAATCAGCTGTATTTCTGTGCAATGAACTTGAAACATGAAATTAAGAAAATAGTCCCATTTGCAATAGCATTGAAAAGAGTAAAATACTTAGGAATAAATTTAAGAAAAGAAGTACAAAAGCTGTATTCTGAAAACTATAAAACACTGTTCAAAGAACTTAAAGAAGGCCTAAATAAATGGAAAGATATCCCATGTTCATGGACCAGAAGACTTAATACCATTAAGATGGCAATACTCCCCAAATTGATCTATGGGTTTAATACACTTCCTAACAAAATCCCAGCTGGCTCTTTGCAGATATTGATAAACTGATCCTCAAATTCATAAGAAAATTCAAGGGACTCAGAATAACCAAAGTAATCTTGGAGAAAACAAACAAACAAAACATTGAAGGACTCATACTTTCTGATTTCAAAACTTACTACACAAATTACAGTAATCAAGGTGCTGGCTTAAGAATGTAGACATATATATCAGTGGAACAGAATTGAGAGTCCAGAAATAAACTCTTACATTTATGGTCAACTGATTTTCAACAAGAATGTCAAGAGAATTAAATAGGCTAAGAATAGTCTCTTCAACAAATGGTGCTGGGACAACTGGATATCCACATGCAAAAGAGTAAAGTTGAACCCCTACCTCTCACCACATATAAATATAATTCAAAATGAATCAAAGATATAAACAAGTGCTAAAACTACAGACTCTTTTTTTTTTTTTTTTTTTGCTGTACGCGGGCCTCTCACTGTTGGGGCCTCTCCCGCTGTGGAGCACAGGCTCCGGACGCGCAGGCCCAGTGGCCATGGCTCACAGACCCAGCCGCTCCGCAGCACGTGGGATCCTCCCAGACCGGGGCACGAACCCGTGTCCCCTGCATCGGCAGGCGGACTCCCAACCACTGCGCCACCAGGGAAGCCCTAAGACTACACAGACTCTTAAAAGAGATCATAGATGTAAATCTTCATGACCTTGGATGAAGCAGTGGTTTCTCAGATATGACACCAAAGCATAAGCAGGGCAATAGAAATTAGATAAACTGGAATTCATTAAAATTTAAAACTTTCGTGTTTCAAAGGACACTGTCAAGAAAGTGAAAAGACAATCCACAAAATGGGAGAAGATATTTGCATCTGATAAGGGACTTATATCTGAAATATATAAAGAACTCTTACAACTAAATAATAAAAAGACAGGGCTTCCCTGGTGGCGCAGTGGTTGAGAGTCCGCCTGCCGATGCAGGGGACACGGGTTCGTGCCCCGGTCTGGGAAGATCCCACATGCCGCGGAACGGCTGGGCCCGTGAGCCATGGCCGCTGAGCCTGCGCGTCCGGTGCTCCGCAACGGGAAAGGCCACGGCAGTGAGAGGCCCGCGAACCGCAAAAAAAAAAAAAAAATAAATAAATAATAATAATAAAAAGACAACCTAAATTAAAATGGGCAAAGGATCTGAATATACATTTCCCCAAAGAGGATATACAGATGGCCAATAAACACATGAAAAGATGCTCAGCTTCATTAGTCATCAGGGAGATGCAAATCCAAACCATAATGAGATATCACTTCACACCCAATAAGCTATAATCAAAAGACGGGCAATAATAAGTGTTGACAAGTATATGGACAAATTGGAACCCTCATACTCTGCTGGTGAGATATAACATGGTTCAGTCACTTTGGAACAGTCTGCAGTTCCTCTAAAGATTAAACATAGAGTTACCATATGACCCAGCAGCTCCACTCCTTGGTCTATATCCAAGAGAAATGAAAACATGTATCCATACAAAAACACATACATCAGTGTTCATAGCATTATTCATAATAACAAAGAAGTGAAAACATACCAAATGCCCATCAACCACTGACTAGATTAATAAAATGCAGCATATTTATACAATGAAATATTAGCCATTAAAAGGAGTGAAGTACTGCGACATGTTACAACATGGATGAAACTTGAAAACATGCTGAGTGAAAGAAGCTACATATTATATGATTTCATTTATAAGAAAGGTCCAGAATAGGTAAATCCCAAGAAACAGAAAGTAGATTAGCAGTTGCCTAGGGCTGGAGGGTGTGGAATGAAATGGGGAATAACTGTTAATGGTATAGGGTTTCTTTTAAGAAAATGTTCTAAAGTTTATTGTGGTGATGATTGCACAACTCTATGAATATGCTAAAAACCATTTAATTTTATACTCTAAAGCAGTGAATTGTATCATATGTGAATTGTATCTTTATAAGTCTGTTAGAAAAAATAGTTCAATCTTTAAAAAACATATTTAAATTCCTCTTGTGTCTTCCTACTGATGAAGTGGAAAAGCAGCAATTTCTCAACCTCATATTTAGTGCCTTGACGTTGTTTCACCCCATCTTCCAACTGTCTCACCCAAACTTCCAACAGCAGTTACATCACTGTGCTTCAAATGCATTAATCATTGGGACTGCTTTTCTCATTCTTCAATCTAAACTTCCCTTTTCTATCTCCAGTTTATCCAATTTTTAGTCGTTTGTTGATTCAGTAAAGCATTGTTGAGCACTTATCATTGATGTGCCAAGGCACTGGGCTAAGCTTTGGGGTTATAGAGATGAATCCGACTTAGGCCATACCCTATATTGTTTTACACTAGAAGTGGGGAGGAGTGGTAGATAACCAAGGGATGCATCTTTCAAGTCTTTACCTAAAGTCTCACTTCCTTCCTCAATCTTTTCTCTGTGCTTCAGCCTTCATCAACTTCTTCCTACCATGACCTTTTTATAATATTTACTGTTTGATTTTAATCATATTCTGTATCATGTTGTTATTTAACCATTTCATATATAATCTCCTTTCCTCCTAATTAATTTGTAAGATTACAAATAATAGAGCCCCTGTGTGTTAGTTTTCTATTGCTGCTGTAACAAATTACCACTAACTTAGGTGGCTTAAAATGACACAGATGGGGGCCTCCCTGGTGGCGCAGTGGTTGAGAGTCCGCCTGCCGATGCAGGGGATACGGGTTCGTGCCCCGGTCTGGGAGGATCCCATATGCCGCGGAGCGGCTGGGCCCGTGAGCCATGGCTGCTGAGCCTGTGCATCCGGAGCCTGTGCTCCGCAACGGGAGAGGCCACAACAGTGAGAGGCCCGCGTACCGCAAAAAAAAAAAAAAAATGACACAGATGTATTATCTTTCAGTTCTGTAGGTCAAAAGTCCAACACAGGTCTCACAAGGCTAAGATCAATGTATCAGCAAGGCTGTGT
This sequence comes from Hyperoodon ampullatus, assembly GCF_949752795.1. Classification (NCBI taxonomy): domain Eukaryota; kingdom Metazoa; phylum Chordata; class Mammalia; order Artiodactyla; family Ziphiidae; genus Hyperoodon; species Hyperoodon ampullatus. Next base: position 113,444,758 of record NC_136917.1, read on the forward strand.
TCCCTTCTGGAGGCTCTAGTATAAAATCCATTTCCTTGCTTTTTCCAACTTCTGGTGGCTGTCCACATTCCTTAGCTTATAGCCCCCTTTTCCATCTTCAAAAGCAGCAATGTTGCCTTTGAGCAATCTCTCTCACTCTTTTTCTGGCCAAAATTCCCTCTGACTATAGTCAGAAAATAGTCCCTGCTTTTATGGACTCATGTGATTAGAATGGGCCCATCCAGATAATCTGGGATGATTTCCATATCTCAAGGTTCTTACACTTAATCCTATCTGCAAAGTTTCTTTTGCCAAGTATGGTGACATATTCACAGGTTCCGGGGGCATTTGGCCATGGGCATCTTTAGTGGTCATTATTCTGCCTACCATACCCTTTTTTATACTTCTTTGTATTGCATATGTGCCTAACACTGAGAAGATAGATGGAAATAGATATAGTATTCAAAGACTAACAACAACAATGACAGCTAATACTGCAGTATCATACATCAAAGTAGACTTAAAGAGAGAAAACATTATTAGAGATAAAGAGAAATTTTTCAAAATTATAAAGAACAATCAGGGACTTCCCTTTATTAGAGATAAAGAGGAATTTTTCAAAATTTAAAAAGAGCAATCAGGGACTTACCTGGTGGTCCAGCAGTTAAGACTCCATGCTCCCAATGCAGGGGGCCCGGGTTCAATCCCTGGTCAAGAAACTAGATCCCGCGTGCCACAGCTAAGAGGCTGCATGCTGCAACTAAAAGATCCTGCATGGCACAACTAAAGATCCCGCACAACTAAAGATCCCGCCAAATAAATAATAAATAAATATTTTTTAAAAGGGGGGGAGTGATCAACCAGAATTCTGCTTCTAAATTTGTAAGCACTTAATAATATAGTCTCAAAATGTGTGAAGCAAAAAATGACAGAACTAAAAGGAGAAATGAACAAATTCTAAATTATTGTGAAAGATTTTCAACATAACTGTCAGTAACTGATAGAACAAGCAAAGAAACCAAAAAGTCAGTACAGATATAAAAGATTTGAACAGCATAGTTAATAAACTATGATATTGCACCCAACAACTTGAGAATACATGTTTTTTCAATTAAGAATGGAATAGTACACAGTTGACCATGTGCTGGGCCATGAAGTAAATATCAACAGTTTTCAAAGGATTTAAATCATATACTGTACATCTAAAATGATTCTAAAATTAAAAGTTTATTTTTAAAACTCAAGAAAAGTATTTTCTAACCATAATGGAATTAAACTGGAAATTAATAACAAAAGGATAACTAGGAAATTATTAAATGTTTGAGCATTAGGCAATACTTTCAAATAAACCATGAGTCAAAAAGAAAATCACAATGGAAATTAGAGAATACGTCAATCTGAATAATGAAGATGCATATTTAAAACTTGCATGATAAAAAAAATTGGTGCTTCGATAAACATTTATAGTATTAAATGTATATATCAGAAATGAAAAACATGCTGAAAATCAATTATTCAAGAAGTTACAAAAGAAACAGCAAATTAAGCCCAAAGAAAATAGAGGGAAGAAAAGGATAATGATAAGAGATGAGATTAATGAAATAGAAAAACATACTACAGTGAGGATCTAAAGCTCAAAAATAGGTTGTTTGAAAAAACTAATAAAATCAATTAACCTTTAGCAAAATTTATCATGGGAAAAAAGTGAAAAGGAGAAATTGCTAATATTAGGAATGAAAAGATGGTATTACTACAGATGCTACAGGCATTAGAAAGAGAATTTAAAAACCAAAAGTTTATATGAACTAGACAATTTCCCAATAAAATACAATTTATCAAAACTGACAAAAGGAGAAATAGAAGATCTGAATGGCCCTATATTTGTTAAAAAATCAATAATTTAAAACCTTCCCCAAAAGAAAACTCTAGGCCCAGATAACTTCACAAATGAACTCTTCAAAATATTTAGGGAGTAACATTCATTTTACACAAACTCTTCAGGGAACAGTTCCTAATTCCTTTTATAAAACCTATATAACCTTGATTCAATAACATGATAGGAACATTACAAGAAAAATTTTAGGGCAATTTCTGTGTTGAGCATAGGTGCAGAAATCTTAAACAAAATGTGAATATTTGCTGGCAGATATAATCAGTCATAAACAAAATGTGAATCCAGCAATATATAAAAAGGATAAACATCATGACTAAAAGCAGTTTATCCCATAAATGCGAGGTTGGTTTAGCATTTAAAAATCAATAAATGGGGCTTCCCTGGTGGCGCAGTGGTTGAGAGTCCGCCTGCCGATGCAGGGGACGTGAGTTCGTGCCCCGGTCTGGGAAGATCCCACGTGCCGCGGAGTGGCTGGGCCCATGAGCCATGGCTGCTGGGCCTGCGCGTCTGGAGCCTGCGCTCCGCAACAGGAGAGGCCACAGCAGTGGGAGGCCCGTGTACCGCAAAAAACAAAAATAAATTTAAAAATCAATAAATGTAATTCATTACATTAAAGGATAGAAAAGAATAATTATATAATATTCTCATTTTATGCAGAAAAAGCATATGATAAAATTTAACAATCACTTATGATAAAATACAAATTCTTAGTAAATTGGGAATAGAAAGGATCTTCTTTAATCTGATAAAGTGTATCTACAAAAATTTTATATTGACATCATACTTAACAGTGAACTATTAAAAGCTTTTCCTCTGAAATCAGGAATGAGACAGAAATTTGCACTATCACTACTTTTATTCAAAATTATACTGGATTTTACCACCTATTTTACTTTGCCATAGATCTTTTTTTTTTTTTTTTAACTGAAGTGTGGTCAATTTGCAGTGTTGTGTTGGTTTCTGGTGTGCGGTAAAGTGATTCAGATATAAAAAAAAATTATACTGGAGATTTTGTTCAGTGTCATAAGGTAAGAAAAGGAAATTAAAAGATGTAAAGATAATACAGGGAGAAACAAGTGTTGTTATTTGCGGATGACACAATATCATGTGTAGAAAATCCCAAGAATCTATAAACAAAGGATTAGAATTAACAAATGAATTTGGCAAAGTCACTGGATACAAGGTCAGTATGTGAAAAAGTCAATTGTATTTTTACATACTAGCAACAAACATTCAGAATGTGAAATATATCTTAGAGTTTATATTAGTATCAAAAAACATCAACCAACTGGGAGTTAACAAAGGATGTGTAAGACCTCTACACAGAAAATCATAAAATGTTATTAAGAGAAAAATTTTAAAACCTAAATAAATGTCAGGATCCACCATACTCGTGAACTGTAACTCTCAAGGTTTTAAGGCATCAATACCCCCAAACTGAACCCTGAAGTCAGTATCATTATAATCAATATGCCAGCAGCTTGTCTGGGAAATTGACAAGCTGATCCTAAAATGTATATTGAAAATACAAAAGGCCAACAATGATGAGATGACTCTTGAAGACCAATGTTCACTGTAGGATGGCTTATGCAGTTGACCCTTGAACAATGTGGGGGTTAGGGGCGGCAGCCCTCTGTGCAGTTGTGCAGTTGGAAATACGTGTATAACTTATAGTCAATGCTCTGTACCCATAGTTTCTCCACATCCACAGTTCCACATCCACGGTTTCAAGCAGCCTCGGATCCTGTAGCATTGTAGTAGTTACTCTTGAAAACAATCCGTGTACAAGTGGACCCATGCATTTCAAACTCATGTTGTTCAAAAATTTTACAATTTGTATGGAAACACAAAAGACCCCAAATAGCCAAAGCAATCTTGAGAAAGAAAAATGGAGCTGGAGGAATCAGGCTCCCTGACTTCAGACTCTACTACAAAGCTACAGTAATCAAGACAGTATGGTACTGGCACAAAAACAGAAATATAGATCGATGGAACAGGATAGAAAGCCCAGAGATAAACCCACACACATATGGTCACCTTATCTTTGATAAAGGAGGCAAGAATATACAATGGAGAAAAGACAGCCTCTTCAATTAGTGGTGCTGAGAAAACTGGACAGCTACATGTAAAAGAATGAAATTAGAACATTCCCTAATACCATACACAAAAATAAACTCAAAATGGATTAAAGACCTAAATGTAAGGCGAGACACTATCAAACTCTTAGAGGAAAACGTAGGCAGAACACTCTGTGACATAAATCACAAGATCCTTTTTGACCCACCTCCTAGAGAAATGGAAATAAAACAAAAATAAACAAATGGGACCTAATGAAAGTTAAAAGCTTTTGCCCAGCAAAGGAAACCATAAACAAGATGAAAAGACAACCCTCAGAATGGGAGAAAATATTTGCAAATGAAGCAACTGACAAAAGATTTATCTCCAAAATATACAAACAGCCCATGCAGGTCAATATCAAAAAAACAAACAACCCAATCCAAAAATGGGCAGAAGACCTAAATAGACATTTCTTCAAAGAAGATATACAGATTGCTAACAAACACATGAAAGGATGCTCAACATCACTAATCATTAGAGAAATGCAAGTCAAAACCACAATGAGGTATCACTTCACACCAGTCAGAATGGCCATCGTCAAAACATCTACAAACAATAAATGCTGGAGAGGGTGTGGAGAAAAGGGAACCCTCTTGCACTGTTGGTGGGAATGTAAATGGATACAGCCACTATGGAGAACAGTATGGAGGTTCCTTAAAAAACTAAAAATAGAACTACCATACGACCCAGCAATCCCACTACTGGGCATATACCCTGAGAAAACCATAATTCAAAAAAGAGTCATGTACCACAATGTTCATTGCAGCTGTATTTACAATAGCCAGGACATGGAAGCAACCTAAGTGTCCATCATCGGATGAATGGATAAAGAAGATGTGGTACATATATACAATGGAATATTACTCAGCCATAAAAAGAAACGAAATTGAGTTATTTGTAGTGAGGTGGATGGACCTAGAGTCTGTCATAAGGGTGAAGTAAGTCAGAAAGAGAATAGCAAATACCATATGCTAACACATATATCTGGAATCTAAAAAAAAAAAAAAAGGTTCTGAAGAACCCAGGGGCAGGAATAAAGACGCAGACATAGAGAATGGACTTGACGACACGGGGAAGGTTAAGGGTAAGCTGGGATGAAGTGAGAGAGTGGCATGGACATATATACACTACCAAATGTAAAATAGATAGCTAGTGGGAAGCAGCCGCATAGCACAGGGAGATCAGCTCTGTGCTTTTTGACCACTTAGAGGGGTGGGGTAGGGAGTGTGGGAGGGAGATGCAAGAGGGAGGAGATATTGAGATACATGTATACATATAGCTGATTCACTTTGTTATACAACAGAAACTAACACAACATTGTAAAGCAATTATGCTCCAATAAAGATGTTAAAAATAAATAAATCAATAAAAATAAAATAGGATCATTTGAAAAAAAATAACCCATGTTGTTCAAGGATCAACTGTAATAGCAAAAATAAATAAGTAAAGTAACCTAAATTCCCATTAAAATGGGAATGCATAAATAAAATGTGGTATTTTTATGTAGTGAAATACTAAATAATTAAAAAGAATATATATATACATACATAATCACTGAGCTTTAATAACACAGTAGTGGATGAAAAAGCAAGCTGCAAAATATGTATAGCATAACACATACATGTACATTTCTAAAGTATAAAACTACTGTGTATTATTCCTGGACACACATGTGTTACTGTATTTTTAAATGGCTGAAGGATGCACTGAAGTCGTGACAGCAGCAGCCTCTGGGGCAGTGGGTGAAGGGACTGGGATTGAGGATGGAGAAAAAGGAGTCTCACTTCATCTTAATTGTCCTACTTCCCTTATTTAAAAAAAAAAGGCAAATATGACAAAATGTTAACATCTGTTCATTCTGGGTGACAGCTCACAGGGTGTTAGTTACATTATTCTTTGTGCTTTGCTCTTTGTTTAATTTCTCAAAATGAAAAAAACTTAAGTTGAGATAACAGCATCTTTCATCATTTAGTCTTAGACTTATTTATTGTTTAGGTATTTTATGTTCCTGTTTGTTTTAAAAATAAATGTATATAAATATAAGTATAGCTGAGACAGCTAAATTTCCTTTCTTTGTTTATGTTCACAAAGTGGACTTGTTTTATTTAACATTCTTTGCTATCAAAATGTGGTCTTTATATACAAACTTGTGAGTAGTAAATCATGAGGGCTCACAGTTCTACCACAGTCTGTATATTAAGTACATACTTCCTGTGGTAGACGTCCCCATACACCTCGATCGCTAGAAGCATCCGTTTGTATTGGAGCCAAAATAGCCACAAGCAAACAGAGAAACAAGAAGTCCAAAAGATTTCCTCTTTGGTGCTGATGATTTGTTGGTACTGATTGTTAAGACTGAAGGTCTGAAACCACCAGTGTTTATTGGCTCAGTCTGCAGTATGCCTCTCCAGGGTCATTCCCACAAGATTGACAAAAGAATGAAACTCCCTGCCTTTTCCACCACTGACAGTGCTTCCTGCGTTAAGCTGCATGCAGCACAGTAGTCCCCCTCAGGCAGGGTGGAGCGCACTCTCGAAGTCCTTTATCACATGATGGTGATGCTGGACAGATGGTGGTGACGGCACTTTTACAGACACATCACACACTACAGCTATTAGTCATCGGACAGGTAGTCTGACAGCCTTTGGAAGTATACCCAAGGTGATTGCTATGACCATATTTGAAAAGTTGACAGATAAATGTGGATTTAAAACAGACTAAATATTAAACAATTAAGCCCTAAGTTGAGGCTTTTAAACATGCACAGGTAGGAGTGAGGTGGGGACCTCCATACCTTGCCTTCAGGGATCCACCAGGGTCTTCAATTAGAGTAGAACTCAGGTCTCTCTCACCTTATTCTCTCCTCCTCACAAGCAGGTGCAGAAGGAAGTTATCCGAAAGAAGGAACTGAGCATGCTCAGTTCAGACCCTTTTGTCTGTCTAATTTTGGAGCCAGCCTGTCCCCAGGATATATGTCAACACACAAGGGTCAATTATTAACAAGGCCTCTCTGACACAGATCTGAAGTTATGTTCTCTCCAATCAACTTTATCAGTAACAAAAGCAATATTTTTAGCTCCATCTCTCTGGCCTCTACCTCTCAACTGGTTCCAAAGTCAAGAGGGGAAGAGGGAGCAGGTACTATTAATTGTTCCCCTCAAAACCTGATGATCAATTAATATAAGACCTCAAGATGATAAATTAATATAATCCATGATACCAACCAATAATTTATATACCAGAATTATCTTATCTGAATAGTTAACTGAGCGTTGCTCACTTACTTTTAGATTTCATAAATGTGGTTAAAAAAATAAATATATGTACGATTTATCATGACATGCTTGAACACTCATAGCTTGAGACAGACTCCATTAAAATGTGCATTTTATAGGGCTTCCCTGGTGGCGCAGTGGTTGAGAGTCCGCCTGCCGATGCAGGGGACACGGGTTCGTGCCCCGGTCCGGGAGGATCCCACATGCCGCGGAGCGGCTGGGCCCGTGAGCCATGGCCGCTGAGCCTGCACGTCCGGAGCCTGTGCTCAGCAACGGGAGAGGCCACAACAGTGAGAGGCCTGCGTATCGCAAAAAAAAAAAAAGTGCATTTTATAATGTATTATATTATCTGCATAGGTGTACAAGTATACACAGAGAATGGATTTAACTCAATCATTTAACAGCAAAAACAAAACCTACCAAAGAAACAACCCCACATGCTGTCACAGAACACAGTTCTGCATATGGCCAGCTGTACGTAGGCAGAACGTAGTGGTTTTAAGGATGAATTAGTGTTCTAATCTCTTTGGGATTTCCTTTATATTAGTGGTGGTTTATGACTGATGTTTAATGTAACTGGAGCTTTCTGTTTATATTTAATAGAAGATTCATTTCGGGCTTCCCTGGTGGCGCAGTGGTTGAGAGTCCGCCTGCCGATGCAGGGGACACGGGTTCGTGCCCCGGTCTGGGAAGATCCCACATGCCGCGGAGCGGTTGGGCCCGTGAGCCATGGCCGTTGAGCCTGCGCGTCCGGAGCCTGTGCTCCGCAGTGGGAGGGGCCACAGCAGTGAGAGGCCCACGTACAGCAAAAAAAAAAAAAAAAAAAAAAAAAAAAAGAAGATTCATTTCTGTGGCAGGATCCACATCTACGCTCCAGTGTTGAATAAAAGCTACTGTTCTGCAAGAGGGATGTAAAATGTTGATTTATAACGACACATTCCAGTAACAGTGATCTGATTCTTCCAAACCCTCTCACCAGGTCCTGGGAACAGCATGGTTCCGGCAAAGGATGATTCTTCCCTTCCAGAATATTCAGCCTTCAACACATCTGTCCATGCTGCCATTAGACACAGGAACTGGAAACTCCTCACGGGCTCCCCAGGTAGAAGGCTTAACATTTCCCACTTAGAACAGCTAGGAAAACTTTACCAAAGAGCAACTGCCTTTTACAAAACATGATCTCTGGGGCTGCTGAATGAGGGGAAGGAGTGTCATCTGGTCCCAAATTTTAAAAAATTAAGAATTAACTGTAGAGATGGGGGGAGGGTGAAAGGAAGAAATGCAGCTCTAGTGCTTCATGGAAAATAAGGGTTTCAGGTATGCACGGCCGTCAAGCACAGCACTTCTAGCTAGCAAAGAGCATCTCTGAAAGCTACATCTTCAACCAATGGTATAGCGGGGTGAGGAGGTTGCTTCCCCTGAGCACTTTCTCTAGAAGTGACATCTTTTAAATATTTTTATGGTATGTGGTACGATGGTTAAGATTGTGATGCAATTAAGCAATGTTTCTAATGAGGACATTCTTGGCATTTACGGCAAGACAATCCTTCATCGTTTGTGACCGTTCCATACATTCTAAGATATTTTAGTATCCCTGGCCCAGACCACTAAATGGCAGTAACACTCCCCGACAAGTCACTGTGACAACTAAAAATAACCACCACCACCGCCCCACCAGGCACACACACATGAGACATGTTTAGTTAAAGCACCAGAAGTCAGAGTTGGAGACAGATCTAGACATAGCATCAAGGGCCAGATTTTTTTATGTGTCCATACCCACAACAGAGCTCAGCCTTGTCCCCCAGACTCCTTCCTTGAAATTAGAACCTGCCTACAATACTCCTCCTCCAATAAACTGTTGTATTTCTTTGCCAGGCTGTGGTTACTGGTTTCCTCCACCATCTCAATATAATGTTTCCGTGATCCCCTCCTCGGACCCACCAACCAAGACCTTCTGGCTCTTTGACATTGATCAGGACCCACAGGAAAGGCATGACCTGTCAAGAGAATATCCTCATATCGTCAAGCAGCTCCTTTCCCGTCTTCAGTTCTACCAGAAACACTCGGTGCCCGTGTACTTCCCAGCACAAGATCCCCGCTGTGATCCCAAGGCCACTGGGGCTTGGGGCCCTTGGATGTAGGATTTCAGGCAACCTAAGGGGCAGGTAGAAAGCCTTTCTGTTGCGAGTTGGACTTCAGGCCTTTACTTTGTGACTCGTCTCATTTGTTCTCCCAACCTGGGTTCACCTGGCCCTTCTCTTGCTCCTAAACCACACTGAGGTGTCTAATTTCAACCCCTAGTACATTTGAGATGCTGATAAAATCTGAACACTTCTGCTGTTGACTGGGGCGTGTGTCTAGAGGAGAGGGTGACTGGCTTCATTCCCTCTTTCCTGAGCTGTGGGACAGCGGGGAACACGATTTGAAAGAGGATGTTATTGAGTCTTGGAACCTGGAGCAGCTGGCTCTTTTTGCCTCACAAGTCAGATGTTAGATTTCCCTCTGCCCATAGCTGGGTTTTATTGGAGTGATTCACATTTCTGGTAACAAATGAAAGGGTCAGGCAGTTGTTAATGGTTCTGTTGGCCAGGAGTTCTCCCTGTCTGTGAGAGATCGTGTTTAGGCATCCCATGTGAATACCCTGGCTTGGTTCACCCCTCGCTCATGCATCTCTTCACTCACCACGTCACTCATCCCGTCATGGAGCATAAGGCTCGTTGCGTTATTAAGATCAGTGTGGCACTAGGCCTACTCCTTGGTTTTGGTTTTAAAGAAATTTGGTTTTTCCCCAGTTTTTTCCAGCCACTGCTCATCTTGTCTGGACTGCCTGCTACCCTGCTCCCTTTGTGGTTCTTTTTCTACCCTTTCTTCTGACTCAGGTATCCCATGCCTGGGAAGGGTGCTTCGCTTCTCCACTATGAGCACCACTGGTTTTTGGAGCACTGCTGAGGCCTGCCTTCCTTTTGCGCCTGACACTAAAGCTAGAGCCCCGCCCAGAAAGGGCGGTGCATCTGGCTCTGTGGGCATGCTCATGGCAGTGCTTGGGTCTCTGTCATCTGCTTAGTGACTTTTTTTCTAGTTTATTCTCATGAGTGTAGCTATGTCTCATAATATATTCAGTTGCACCGCTCTTCGGTAGCAGCGAGGAGAAACCTTGGGAAAGGATAATATTGTCCTGAGACGATGCAAGTAGGCAATTTGAAAAAGGAAATGGCCGGCATCCGGGTTACCGGGCCTTGGTAACACAGATGAAGGCACATCCACATTTCTCTTATTCTCTCAGTTGTACTGCTTGTATTGAGGTTCTGAAGTTGGGGAAGGAGGGTGCACAGTTTGACCTGCCAGCTCTTTCTTAGCCCCACCAATGTCCTACTAACGTGGACCAGTCCAGATTAGCTTCAGGAATGTCAAACTCAGAGAAGTATGTCCAAAAACTATACTCTTTTTTACATTAGCTCCACTGTTTCATTCACTGCCTATCACCAATGCCTGGACCAATGCCTGGTACATAGAAGGCACTCAATACACTTTAAAAAAAATACATGAATGAATGAACAAATAAGTAAATGAGAAAGTCTCACACCATGGAAGGTGCTAGTCCAGTGAGCTGAATACAGGGCTGAATATAAATATCTTCCAACCGTCACTTTTCTGTTCTCGAGCTGCCCTCCTGGGGTAGGAGCACAGTCTGCATATCTGGGAAGTCTAGGACACGCCATAGTGAAGTTGTAATGTCCTCTCAGAGGGAGAGGGGAGAAAAATATGCCTACTGAAGATACTCTTCTGCCAATAATCCTCAGTTCTCTTCTGCAGAAGACACTAGAAACTAAAACTACCAAGCCATATGATATAGGTCATGGTACAACCATTCCTTCAATTCAGTAGCAAGATTCTCCGGTTATGACTAACTTGTATTAAAATACAGTGATTGGAAAGAAATGGTGCTAGAACTAATGACACCTGTTACCAACCTGTACCCTACTCCTGGACTGGCATGCATCTGGCCAAAATGCTACTAACTCTCACTCCCAAACCTGTGGCGGATATTATGAACTAACTGAGCCCAGAGGTTCCTTCTGGAGCCTTCTAACCCCAGGGCTGTAGGTACCATTAATACTATAAGATTGGAGGCCATCACTGCACAACACCTATCTGCTCCCCCTGCTGTCCCAGCAGCTGTTCCCAGTTCTAGTTTCTTGATCACTATGTACGATGTGGATGTTCTGCACTCGATGGGCCTAAAGGGAATTTTAAAGACTGATTTTTTGGTAAAACTTTTATTTGAGATTTTATGTTATCCATAATAGAATGCACTCATTGAATTTTCTTATTCTGTACAAGAATGTGAACAGATTCATATGCTGTCATTAGAAGTATTAATGATGTTTCTCTCTGATTTTGTTTACCTATAAAGAAGTTTTGTTTATTTAATTGTTTTTCTTTTTACTACCTGATTGTGCCAGATTTGGGGGACAAAAAAATTAAATTTATCTTTTTTTTTTTTTTTTTTCCTGCGGTACACGGGCCTCTCACTGCTGTGGCCTCTCCCGTTGCGGAGCACAGTCTCTGGACGCACAGCCTCAGCGGCCATGGCTCACGGGCCCAGCCACTCCGCGGCATGTAGGATCCTCCTGGACCAGGGCACGAACCCATGTCCCCTGCATCGGCAGGCGGACTCTCAACCACTGCGCCACCAGGAAAGCCCTAAATTTATCTTAGAAAATGTGTCAGCTGTGAGTATGGGGTTTCCATTTGGGAGATGAAAAAATTCTGGAACTGGATAGTGGTGGTGGTTGCACAACATCATGAATGCACTTAATGCCTCTGAATTGTATACTTTAAAATGGTTAAAATGTGTAGTTTTTAACCACAATTTCAAAAATGTGTTGGCCCATTTTATGGTATGTGAATTATAACTCAAGAAAGCTATTAAATAAATAAATATAGCAAAAAATATCAGAGCTAAAAAAGATGTGTCCATCATTGCCCCAAAGACACAAACTATAAAATAGGATATTGGAGGAATGTCAAGAGAGGGTCGGAGTAAATATAAAGTGATAATAAGGGAGTGTATTAGTTCTCTATTGCTATATAATAAATTACCCCCAAATTTAGCAGCTTAAAGCAATGAAGATTTGTTACATCACACATTACATGAGAGTCAGGACTTTAGGAGTGGTTTAGCTGGGTGGCTCTGGCTCAGGTTCTCTCATGAGGTTGCAGTCAAGCAGTTGACCAGGGCTACAGTCATCTGAAGGCTTGACTGGGGTTAGAGGACCCACTTCCAAGGTGACTCACTCACAAGGCTCTTGGCTGGAGGCCTCAGTTCCTTGCCCTGTGGGCCTCTCCATGGGCTGTGTCATATCCTCACACATGGCAGCAAACTTCCAGCAGAGCCAGAAATCCAGAGAGAGAAAGAGGGAGCTGCAGTACCTTTTATGACCTGGTCTCCAGAATCATACGCTGTCCCTTCCACCTTTTTTCACTTCCTTAAAAAGGAGTCACTAAGTCCAACCCATACACAGAGGAGGAGAATTAGGCTCCACCTTTTAAAGGAAGTGTTAGACTTGTGGACCTATTTGGCACCACCACAGACAGCAGAGGAGAATGGACAAATGTAGCTTCCTGGGGTATTGATTGTACAATCAAGTCCACATGCATTTATCAAATGCTGCTATTTGAAGAGAAAGAGTAGAAAAAGCATCCAGCTTCGCTCTTTACTGGTAGAATGACCATGGACAAATCATTTAACCTTCTCTGTGCCTCAGTTTTTTTACCTGATGAAGTGATGGGTTGAAGTAGATAATCCCTAACTTCTCTTATACCCCTAGGGTCCAGAACAATTCCTGGCACATAGTAGATTGTTCAATAAATGTCGGTTGATTGACTATCAACTGAATGAATTCTAATACAATGGTGAGAAATAATAGTGTGCTAAAAATAGCCTGAGATTGTGCTCAGTCTTAAAAAAATAAAAAAGAACTAATTTGGTGATAGAAGTCAGCTTGGTGCTTTCCTTATGGAGGAAGGATACTAACTAGCAAGGGGCATGCTGAAACCTTTTGGGGTTTAGAAAATGCTCTATATCTTGATCTAGTGGTCTTTACATGGGTGTATCCACATGTAAAAACTCACTGAGAGGTATACTTAATGCATTTTACAGTTTATATGTTATACCTAATTAAAAAGTACTTTAAAACAAAAAACACCTGCCCTTAGAACAAAAAGAGCAGTACGTACTTATAAGTTACAAAAATGTACCTGGAACACACAAACATTTGTAAATAAAACATTTTAAATGCTGCAAGGAAATCTATTCGAAGAAACCTTTCTGTGAATCCTTTTGAAAACACAAATTTAGGTTTCTGTATTTACAAAACCTGAATACATCGATTTAGATTTCCTAAACTGAGATTTTGCTACCCAGGTTTTCCTGAAGGAGTCACACCCATGTATCGGTGGTGGGGGAGGGGTGTAGAGACCAGGAAATGACACAAACAAGACTGAGGGCATGGCCTCTGGCCCTAAAGGGCTTATGATTGGATTCTGTGGTACCAAGTTATTTCTAGCTCAACAGTTTTTAAGAATAGTCCAGCCAATACTAAATGTATTGAAGTAGTAATTATCCTTCCCAATCACCACTTAAACTTAAAATCTATTTTTTGTCCAAGTAGAGAATAGTCATCACTTGCGTAGATTGGTTAATTTTCAGGCCATTCCAAGACCAGCCTGCTCACCCTGGCATCACCCTTACCGATCACTAGAGCAGGTAGGTTTGACTGACATAGAGGTACCTGCCACATCCCTTTCACCTTTGCCCCATTGCCATGGGAGCCACCCACCAGATGGCACAAAGCCGAGGAGGAGAGCAGTGACTCACGCTGTCCTGGGCCTGATGTCAGGGCTCTGTGACCATCAGGAAACTGGAGAGACAATTTCATTCTCAAACTAATTCACTCAAGTAACAAGTCATTGAGCTTAAGATATTTCATTTAATAACCGTTATCATTTTTCTGATAATAGAGATAATATGTATCGCTGTAAGAATTTTAGAAAATACAGAAAACACATATGAAAGAAAATTAAGCAATCAATACGCCACCCACCCAGAGTTAGCCACCATTCACCTTTTTTTCCACCCCTTTAAGAGAGGAAGTGACCCACTTCCCAGATTGGTTTTCAAATCCCATTGTGCCCAGCTGAGGTCTCATTGGAGACCCAAGATGGTAGATAAATAAAATGTTGCCATTTTTGGTAATCTTGATTTTAATCCCATTAACGAATTATAGATGATCCCAGGAATGTTACCCTGAAGGGGCATAACTTCTCTCCCTCCTCTCCCCCTCACCATGGGTCTCAACAGGGGACCTGGGCACAGAGGGGGCCAGTGTACCATCAATCAAACCAGCAAGTAGGCACCAACCCCTTATTCACACCAGAGTCCTGCAGAGAAGAGCAGAGGGGATAAACATATACACGTACTCTCTTCCCCTCCTTTGTAAACAGGACTTACTGTGTTTTTAATTACATTAAATGAATCAAAGCTCGGATTGCCCATGTGCCAGGATTTTGTAGCTGGGATCATTCAAGTCCACGCTGTGGAGGCTAGGACAAGGGCAGCTGATGGCAGCAGGGCCGGATGGGCGCACTGGATCAGACCCCACTCCCAGGAAGCTCACCTACCAGGGAGCACAGATGGGAGACACAGCAGACAGGAGGAGGAGGTCCCAGAAAGGGCAGAGGCGAGGTGGAGGGGGCTCAGAGTCGGAGACAATGCACCTTAGCGCCCGGCAAGGGAATTCGTTTTCCCTTAATTTTGGCTTCGTGTTTTTTTTACACCCATGAGAGCAGTGAGTTTTTCTATATAAACTATTTTTACATTTGATTAGAGGAGCCTCTGATCTGTTAGGGAAGCAGTGGGTTTGGTATGAAACATTATTGTTGGGGCTTCACAAGGGGGCATCTGGTTTTCCCTGGTCCTTAAGTCAGGGCTCGAGCAAAAGGGTTTGGGTTTAACGCATCTTCCCAGGGACACCTGCTTGTGTTCTGTCGCTGAGGTCCGCAGATACTCCTTCCCTGCAAAAGAAGTGGCTCCAGGTCCCCGGGCAGCCAGAGCCAGGAGGCCGGCCCACACAGCCCCTTGAGACCCCACCCAGACCTCCGTGGCTCACATGGGCCCTTTCACTGCTGCGTGTCTTAACGTGGTACTTTTCCTTAAATTCACATTCTTTACTAGAATAAGTACTGTAAAGAGATGCTTTTTTTTTTTTTCTTCTTTCTGGCCGCGTTGGGTCTTCGTTGCTGCAGGCAGGCTTTCTCTAGTTGTGGCGAGTGGGGGCTACTCGTCATTGCGGCGCTCAGGCTTCTCATTGCGGTGGCTTCTCTTGTTGCGGAGCACAGGCTCTAGGCACAGAGGCTTCAGTAGTTGTGGCTCGCGGCTCTAGAACGCAGGCTCAGTAGTTGTGGCTCACGGGCTTTGTTGCTCCGCGGCATGTGGGATCTTCCCGGACCAGGGCTCGAACCCATGTCCCCTGCATTGGCAGGCGGATTTTTAACCACTGTGCCACCAGGGAAGCCTGAGATGCTTTTTTTACCACTGTGGTAAGGGGAAAGCTCATATCCTGGGTAATCATAAAAATACACACAATGAATACTCTTAATAAATACGCACAATAGGTACTTAATATATAAATAAATTGCTCTTGCGTTGGATCTAGGAACTGTTCTGACCTGGAAGGAAAGAGTATTGAAGAGCGGTTAACTTTTTCACTAAATGATTCAGTGTCACCAGTGCCAGGGCTGTGACTTTGGCAACACTGGCCTGGAGACAAGGAAACGCCCCGAGGGCCAGCCGCCCAGTTCAGCGTGTGCCCAGGGCGCAGGCGGTGCTGCGTGGTGCTCCACGTGACTGGTAACTCTGCTTGCTGATGCACTGCTGTCCCCTTCGCCTGCCATGGCCTCCAGGAAGAATCACAGCTGCACTCTTCTCCCAACAGCTTGTCTTGCTCGTGTGCCTGGAGACCCCAAAGCAAGGCAAGCATTTGAAATGAGGTAAACATATAAGCACAAAGAAGAAACCAACATACACATCCTCTGCAATACAGCAGGAAAATCACAGAGGATCCGACCACAGGAAGAAGCCAGGAAAGTCAATAAATAAGTTGGAGGAGATGCCACATACAGAGATGAAATGTTTAGAAGAAATAAACACTGAGGGGAGGAAAAAAGAGGCAACCTGGAAGTTCTTGGGTTAAGAAGTTCCCTGAGCCTTCATTTCCAGGATTGTAATCTGTGGTCCCAGGGACTCTAAAGCCACCCTCCCAGGAGACTCCGTGTCACAAATGCCTAGAAATTTCTCCTGCTCTGCCTCACAGCCTTCTCACACCCTCTAGGTGCCCAGGTGGGCCTCGTCTGGTACTGTAACGTAGCTCATCAGGGATGTCATATCTTGCTAATTATAGAGGCAAGGCAAGGAATTAACCTTCCTTGAGGACAGCTGTATGCCAGACACCGTTTGACTTTTACAATAGCTACTAAACTGCTCACAGTAATATCTAATCATTAGGTAAATGGTTTTACCATTTTAGAAACTATCTTGCGTGAAGTCACACAGCCGGTAGAGCTGGAATTGGAGCCCAGATTGCTCTTAAAGTGCCCCAGCCCTCTACTCAGCCTCCCTGCAACCTCTACTACTCAGCTTCCTTCCCTTCCCTCTGTCCTACGCCTTTAAGGATCATTTGTAGGAAGCCCTGTTCTGACCATTTAGGACTGGGGAGCTTCAGGTGAGTGATACTCAAAGCTAGAGTTGAGAACTCAGCCCCGCAGAACGCTTGGGATGCGTGGAGGGCAGGGAAGCCTTGAAGAGGCTAGTGTAACAGTTCAGCAAGAGGTATTAATTAATTTATTTTTGTATTTTTTTTTGGCTGTGTTGGGTTTTCATTTCTGTGCAAGGGCTTTCTCTAGTTGTGGCAAGCGGGGGCCACTCTTCATCGTGGTGCGCGGGCCTCTCACTACTGCGGCCTCTCTTGTTGCAGAGCATAGGCTCCAGACGCGTAGGCTCAGTAGTGGCTCATGGGCCCAGTTGCTCCGCGGCATGTGGGATCTTCCCAGACCAGGGCTCGAACCCCTGTCCCCTGCATTGGCAGGCAGATTCTCAACCACTGCGCCACCAGGGAAGCCCAAGAGGTATGAGATTAGTAGGGTAAAAAGCTAATTGGAGGCTTAGAAAATTAAAAAACATTTGAAAGGAGTTGGAATTACTCAGCCTGGAGAGGAAGTTTATTAATGTTTTTCATGTGTTTCATAGGAAAATCGCCTTCCCCCACGCAGGTTTCTGAGGCTGGTGACCATCCTCCCCATGAAAGCAGAGACAAAACCGACAGCACAATGCTAATAGAAGGAGGAGAGGAGAGTGACAGGTGGGTTCTCAAAACGCACGGCAGCTTCTGAGGAGGGTGCTGGCTGGAAAAATGGAATGGAATGTCCTATCTTGTTCTGTGACCAGTTGGCATCAACTAGTCTCTAGCTGCAGTTACCATCTTGCTGAATTTTGGAGGAGGAGGACGTGGTTCTTACCAACAACGCTGACTACTGTCTTTTATATAATATTAGTAGAACCTCATTCCCCCTCTGTGTTTAGGGCTCTGAGATGAAGCATAACAAACACTTCGGATACATAGGCTATTGTGTACAACAGTTCTGTTTGTAATGATTTATCTTTGGGGGTTGGGATGAAAGAAGGTCATGCAAAGGTTAGCCTGTGTATGTGGACTTTCTTATAAGGAACATTGCTTTGCGAGGATCTCTCCTTGAAAAGAGGAACACAAATAATGACCGTGTGGTTCAGGTGGTATATTTTTGTTTAAATCGTTGTATAAATGAGAGAGCTCCATGTTGGTCAACAGGACCTGGTTAGAGAAATACTTTGATTTCTATAGTTAAACGTTGTTGCCTTAAGTCAAAAGTTAAGTGGCTGAGCCATGGTAAATTATGCTGACAACTCCTCTTATGGGTTGGGAAGGAAAAATGTTGGTGAGAGGTAATTCCCTGCTTCTCACGCTGCCGTGGAAGCTGTCTGCCCCTGAAGGCAGGCTCTGGTCTGATGCTGCAGGAGGGCGGGGCTGCTGCGGGGCTTCTGCTGGCTTTCAGACTAAGTCATCCCACTGATTACCCCTGGGCAAAGCCACCTAGTTACCAGGCATGGCCAAGCCAAGGCGTAGCTAGTCCATCCCCAGACGAGGAGGAAATGCCCTCTTGGGACAGGGAGGGCAGGATGAAGTGAGCAGGCAGTGCCATTGCCCTCCCCTCCTTTGTACACAAAACACTGGCAGTGAAGAGAACTTGACCTTTTCTCGGTACTTATTATTATACAATTTATCTTGCTGGTTTGACAGGCTTTAAAATGGAACATTATTGTGTGTTTCTTTCGGTGCCAGGAGATCAGACTTTTCCATGTATTTATTGGCCCCTATGGCTATTTTTTTGAGTGGCCTGATCCGCCCATCCCGCCCTCCCCAATCTCACTGGCCCTGTCATGGGTTGGGGTGCGAGTGGAACAGTAGCCCCCGCTGAGGATAACGCAAGGCAAAGCCAGCCTTTGTTCGGACCTGAACCATTATCTCAGCTGAGGCTGCTAGACCTGCCGTTTCCATGTGATGCGTTTCAAGTTGTCAGTTGCGTCTGCTTTCTATTCCGTCTTTGGAACTGTGTCAGGGGGCAGGAAAAAGTAAGGAGGCGGACGGGGGACGGGCAAGATCCTTTTCCTTTCTTATGGGCGGAGCCAAACTGAGACGTGTGAGCCCCCTGCGAAGGCTAATGGCGCTCCTTCCAAGTGATGTTCTTTTTTTTTTTTTTTTTTTTTTTGCGGTACGCGGGCCTCCCACCGCTGCGGCCTCTCCCGTTGCGGAGCACAGGCTCCGGATGCGCAGGCTCAGCGGCCATGGCTCACGGGCCCAGCCGCTCCGCGGCATATGGGATCCTCCCAGACCGGGACACGAACCCGTATCCCCTGCATCGGCAGGCGGACTCTCAACCACTGCGCCACCAGGGAGGCCCTAAGTGATGTTCTTTTAATATCGGAATACTAATATTGAAATAAGAGCACTGGAGGCGGGGGGAGGGGTGGAGCTGGAGAGGGAAGGCCACTGGCAGCTGCCCAGTCACTCCCCTGTGATCCCAAACTCGGCAAGTCTGGTCCCAGTGGCACACCCATTTTTCCCACTTGGCAAAACAAAAGCCCTACAGGTAACTGAGTCACCCTTCTCAGAGGCAGTTTAACAACCCCTGGTTTCTTATAAAGCATACCCCTTGGGGTGATCTCGCCCCCGAGGGCCATAGCCCACCCAGCACCATACAGGAGTGGAGTTCTGGTGACCACAACTGTGTCTCCCTGGCGACAGCGCTTTCACACCTTCAGGCCCTCGTCCGTGGGCTGGCCCATCCCTGAGTCTCAATTTACTCTGGCGGGACCCCTGAAGCCCATTTCCTCCAAGCAAGCTTCAGTGGTGGAGGTCCTCTGTATAACTGAAAACTTTCTTTCTACTTTTAGCCTTTCTTTTTCCGGTGTGAATAATCCCAGAGCCTTTCATCTGACTCTGTGCTTGTCAGCTCTTCCGATCTGCCAGCACTCCTGTGATTCCAGCCTTGACCAGGCTGGCCCATATTTCCCTCTTCTCTTTCCTCTTTGCTGGACTAGCTCATCCTTCGGGTGTAAACTTAAAGGTGCCTTCCCCTGGGAAGTTTTCCCTCTAGCCCTGGTGAACTGGACCGGTGCTCCTGACTGGCCCCTCTCCTGTGCGAGAGGATATCACACTTATTGTTATTCATGAATAAATGTCTGTGTTTCCCACCAGGCGGAAGTCCCCTGTCTGGTTTGTTTCATGGAATATCTTTGTCTCATCAAGCAGTGCTTGGCACTTAGACATGACTAGTTGAATGAATGTTCTGTTTGTTGAATTCAAAGGCCATACCTTCTGATTTCAGGATGACATTGCAGTCCCTGACTTCAAAGCCTGGCCCTTGTCCCTAACCCTTCCATCCTACCTGCAGACCGTGTTTACTCAGCCTGATGGCAGCCCTGCCCCGCTGCCTGCTCTGGGGAAGTGTGTGTCTGGAGCATTGGCTATCTTCAGAGGGCTTTGTTTGGCTCAGCTGGAAGGACTTCAGCACCATCATCCAATCGGGGTGAACATTACACTATCCAGACTCCTCAGGCAGGTTTTGTTTACTCTGGGATCTTCTCCAAGATACCAGCTGATGGCTTCAAACACTTTTTATGGTCTCACATTTGGACAGACTCAGATTTTCCTCCTTCATCTTCCAAACCTTCCCTAAGATTTTCCCTCTTCATTTGTTCAAGCTTTATTATAAATGCTTTTCCCTGTGCGACTTTCCCTGCAGAAAACTGGCTGCGTAGCTTCTGCCTAGAGCTGAGAAGTACTGCAAATGCCAAGGACTAGCTGCAAAGGGCAGGCGGCATGTCTCCTGATGCTCTTTAGTTATCCAACCATCTTTAAGAGGCTTTTCTCCTTCCACAGGGTAGAGTAGGTGGGTTTTTTGGTGTAGATACAGTGGAGGTAAACTAATGGTTTCCTTAAGGAAAGTGGAGTTGGAATTTTTTTTTTTTAAGATCGGGGCTGGTGTTAATAGAGATCCACTCTTAGTCACCCAGGCGCAGAGTAGGATAGCATGAACCTTGGTGAAAAGTGTTAAGACACAAATGTATTTAGGGGGCTTCCCTGGTGGTCCAGTGGTTAAGACTCTGTGCTTCCACTGTAGGGGGTGTGGGTTCAATCCCTGGTCGGGGAGCTAAGATCCTGCATGCCACATTGCACGGCCAAACACACACACACATACACACACACACACACACACACACGTATTTAAAACACACACATACATTTGTTGGGCACCTACTATGCCTGGCACAGCCGGTAACAAAGATACGTGAGCCATGGTCTTGACCATCAAGGAGCCCACAGTATATTAGGACAGTGACAGCATGGAATGGTGAATGCCATGTAGAGGTAGGGAGGTGGGAGTTAAAGATAGGGAGAGCAGAACCATCTGGGTTGCATGCATGACCCCTGACCTGGCAGCACTGGTACTGACTGTGACAATGGGACCTAGAAAGCCAGTTTTAAAAAGCCTCAAATCCCTGGGGCCCAAGATCCCAGATGTCTTCACAGTCATCAAGATTGTTTGAGTCTCATATTTTTCTCTCAGCTGGACTCAGAAACCAGGGAAACAACCCAAACACAATACTCCTGCCCCATGTATTGATTACCTATTGCTGTGTAACAAATTACCACAAAATTACATCTGGAGACAAAAAATATTTATTATCTTGTAAAACAAAGGATGTTGCCCACCATCCACTTCTATAAGGATCAAGTCATTAGCCACTGCAATTACTGATTGACAGTATACCCCAAAAGGAATGCAGGATGAGGCACTCTGTGCTTTGGGGGAAAAGGCCCCTTAGAAAGTTAGATATATCTCAGGAGAACTTGTTTTGTGAACCTGTGTTCTTGCATCTTCCCCGTACTTAGCAAAGCATTGAAATCATTAACTGAGATAGTTCCTCGTAAGTAGCAGTAATCTTCTACTGAGATGTAGGCTTGACTGCACGTACTCCTTAGCCAAAATCACACATATACTGTACTGGCCTTTCCTCCACCGCTTCAGAGGAGTTCCTCGCAGCTACCTGAGAGGCTCTCTCCTGGGCTATAGTCCTCAGTAGGACTCAACTCACAGCTCTTACATTGTGTGTATGTGTGGGGGTTTTTTTCAGTCAGCAATCTCCTCCAGTTTCTGAGGGTAAGGAATCTGGGTGCATCTTGCCTGGGTGTTTCTCAGGCAAGGTTTCTCATAGGGTGGCCATCTCAGTGAAGACTTGACTGAGTCCGGGGGTGGTAGGATTTGAGAGAGGGCACAAGTACCCATGATGGAAGCCACAATCATTTATAACCTACTCTCTCAGAAGTGACATCAATTACTTCTCTCATGGTCTATGTGTTAGAAGCCAGTCACTAAATCCAGCCCATACTCAAAGGGAGGGGATTACTCAAGGGTGTGGATACCAGGGACAGGGATCCCTGGGGGCCTTCTTAGAGGCTGCCCACTGTGCCTCTCCCCTGGCCCATTCTCCTCCCTTTCTCATTGTTTTCTTCCCAGTTCAGGTTTCACTTATAAAAAGGACTAGTGATTGCTTTCCTCTTTCCTCTGTGTCACCGAGAGTGGGGAATGGCCTTACATCATAGCAGGATATTAGGTTGGATGTTCCACTTGTACATGTGGGGGACTCAGAAGCACTTGGCGGTGCTGGCAAAGCCTCCCTCTCAAGAGGCCAAGTACTGGACTTCCCTGGTGGTCCAGTGGTTAAGACTCAGTGCTTCCAGTGCAGAGGGCACGGGTTTGATCCCTGATCAGGGAACTAAGATCCCACACTCTGCCTGGTTAAAATAATAATAATAATAATAAAGTTTAGCTTTAAAAAAAAGAGGCCAAGTACTGAACGGGAGGCAGTATGTTCAGGAAGAGGTCATTTCTGGAAGTGTTTGGCTAGAGGGGAGCCATTTTTCAAATTATGACTTGAAGCCCCGGCCTGTCCCTTGATGCTGCTAAATCATCTGCCATCTTCTAAAGATGCTTGTAGTCTCCTTGAAGGCACAGGGCCGAATAGCTGTCTTGCAGAAGAGTACAGTTTCTGTGTGCCTTTTCAGGGCTAAGCCTTTCCCATATGGTCACAGAGGCCAAACTGTTCTTGGTACCGTCCCCATCTTCCCTTTCAGAACTTCCAATCCCTTCCTGGCTCTGCGACTCAGCATAGTCACCCTTAGAACCCAGTCATCCTTGTCTCCTGTGAGCTCTCTGCAAGATCCAGTCAGTCCTTGCCTCCATCTTAGCTGAGAAGCTCTTAAGGTACAACTCCTTCGTGGGGACAGGCAGAGGCCCTTGCTTATCCCAGGGTTCAGGATTTAAGCCCCAAAGTTATAAGGTGGCATGGAGAGCAACAGTTGTTATCACACAATAGTGACAATGAACTTACCCACCACTCATAAAAGGTGTCATGCAAATACCTTGATCCTAATTAAACCAGCCTCCTTCCTAACCAGCCACATCCTCCTCCTTGTCAGCCATCCTCCAGCTGATTTCCAGTGTCTTACAAATGCAGAATAAGATGTAAATCTAATGCACTTTGATGAAGTTGGAGAACTACTCACTCATGGGTAAACCCCCTAACAAAGAAGGATCTGGCAGAAATGGAGCAGTTAACAGAGGAGAGAAAATCGACAAGGATATTGACACAACAGGCTCTTCAAAAGAAGGTGATTTGAATATCAGAGATGGAAGAGCAGCCCTCAGGAAACTGATGAAATTCTTGAATATTTTTGCAAAAATATTCCTTTTTATCTTCCTGTCCTTGAATGTAAAATGAAGGAAGACATACTGTGTTGTTATATAATTTTATCAAACAGCTAATGCCCAAAAAACACAACTCATTCTTTTTATTAGTATAAGAATTGGTGCACAATTACACAACATCCATTTTATAGAGTAGATTAAATATGTATGTATAATTTTTGGTTTTTTTCGAAGATCAAGTTCTAACCAAACCCATTTTTTCCCTTCCTATTTACCATGATATTTTAGGTAAGGTTGGTGAGAGCACTGTTATGAGGTGCAAGGCAGGTCTAAGGAAATAAAAACACTATTTTAAGCAGAGACAACAGCTAACGGGATGTGGAATGGAACTTTTCCTGTAGTCTCAGGTGTTGGCTAAAGCTTCAAAGCTCAAGCCAATGTGATAAGAACCCACACATTCTAAAGAGAGGTGCTAAAGAAATCCCACAGGACGTGTGAAGGAAAGGCTAGAGGTTCCTGAGGGTTCTTTGAAGGGAATTTGTTAGAGAAGCAAGCTTGGTTTTTTTCCTTCCCTCCCCAGGGGGAAGGGAATCCAGCCACCCAAAGCAAGAAAAGAGGGGGGCCAAGAGACCCTCAGGTTTGGGGGTGTCTTGCAAGAAAGGGAGACAAACTTGCCTCTCATTTCAAAGAATCTTGTTGAGTGGTGAAAACACGTCGGTCTGCATAGTGCTGCTACTGGAATGGAGGATGCCAAGCGTCTTGGGAGAACTTGCCTTGTGTCCTAGAGCCTGGGGCGTGAAGAATGGGAGTTCTGAAAGCAGGAGGCTGGAGTGGAGCTGGGTGGCAGGGATAGCAAGATGAGGCTCTGCCATTTGAAAGGCTAAGAGTGAGAAGATTCCCATGCTTGCTTTAGTAGTGAGAGGACTACCTTCTGGGGCAGGGGGTTCCAGCAGAGAGAGAGACTGAGATCAGCTGGAGACTGCAGTGTGGGAAGTCCCCGTAGTGGAGGTGGAAGAGGGTACCTCAAAAGTCCCATTAATATGCCTTATGAAAGAGCTAGACTGAGAATGCAGGGAACTCCAGACCTTCAGACACAAGCCACACACACTGCACATGTTGAACACCATGGCCTCTGCCCCTTTGCTCTCATTTTTCCTCATCTGCTAAGCCCTAGAGGATCCTGAAGAAGGCGGGATGGGGGAGAGAGGAGGAGGGTGGAGGAACAAGCCATGCCCCCATCTCCATTATAGGGCCGTAACCACCATGTCAGAGCCAAGTTGGAGGGAGGGAAGAAACATTAAATTGGAGGTGAGACTCAGGTTGGGTGTAGATTGGAACTTTTAAGATCCTAAAATGGAACTGATATTTGAAAGCGATCGAAGTTCTGAGATCTGCCTGGAGAAATCACCAAAGAACAAGAAAGGAGACCCAGACAGAGCTCATTTGAAGATAGTGGTTTTGGGTGGGTGGTGGCGGGGGAGGACTCTTACCAAGTTCAGCTTGCTCACAAAACTGATGAAGTGTTTGGGGAAGAGTAGCATTCCAATTTGCAATAGAGGAGTTTTCCCATTTCACAAGTGTACTTACTCCTGGAATTTCATACCCAAGACATCACTCCTTTCCTAAAAGAATGCACAGTCTAGTGGGGAAACTGGAAAGAAAGTGATTATGGACTATAATACAGTGTCATATTGGGAAAGTACAGGGCACTATATGAACAGAGAGGAGGGCCACCAACCCGATCCTGGGGGCCAGGCAAGGCTTCCAGTGAGGTGATATCTTGGTTTTTATGGAAAAGACAGAGCCAACCAGACAAGGGGGGAGTGTTGATGAATTAACTTTTAGTTGTGTTGGTCATGTAAGTATCAACTGAAGAAAAAAAAAAAGGCACAACCTAAAAGTTGAGAATTATATTTTATTCGGCAGACTTTCTGAGGACTTAAGCCAGGGAGGCAGCCTCTCAGATCACTCTGAGGGACTGCTCCAAAGAGGTGAGAGACGAGCCGGGATACATAGGAGTTTTTGCAAGAAAAAAAAGAAAAAATCCAGGTAGTCAGAACATAAAACGATTACTTTTAATTAAATAAAAACCAGACATCCCAAGTTAATGAAGTTAGCACTTTTCTGTGTATGGGAAGATGCAAGAGTCTGGGCTTACTGAAATCACTGCTTTGATATACACCTTGACTATCTAGAGCCAGCATCCTGCTTTTCTCCAGCCTGAATCCCCAAAGAGAGCACAGTCGGGACAGCTACAGTGGCTGATGGCTTGATGGCCACCACATCATTTGTTGGCTGATATGGCAGGTGACATTTTTCATCCACATAAGTGAATATGGGCCTGGAGGTCAGGAGCCCTGTCTGTGTACTACAGATCGTGATTTGGCAACATCACCAGAGTGCAGAGTTTGGAGCCCTGTAGGTGGATCAGATCTCTCAGAAAAAGTACATATAGAGAAGACAGAGGCCATGGATACAAGTTGGTCAGATTGGGATGCACTTGAGAATACCTGTCCCCAGGACCTCAACACCTAAATCCTGTTCTAGGACACTGGGGCAGGTAAGTACATGAAGAATGTAGCCAAACAGAGGAATCCCCCAAGGAATGGATGTTTGAGGGCTTTAGCCCAGGACCTCAAATAGGAGCCCTAGCCCTGGTGAGCTGGGCTTAGGTAATAGAGCTGCACAGACTCTCTGGGCTGTGGTAGGCAGATCTAAGAACAGACTGAGTGGCCACCTGTCTTCATAAGCCCAGATGCAAGTCTCCACTCTGTCTTATCCCCTTTAGAGAGAGACCGGGTAAACCCTAGAAAAGGCACGGCCCAAAAGATAAGGAAACAAAGAGAGGTTTATACTGGTGCTTGGAGCATTGCTGATGGACATTGCACCTTTAGGACATGTGCTTTCCCAGCAGCAGATGGCCACTGGCTGACTCACTACACCAGATAGCCAGGGAAGATAAGAATCCCAAAGAAGGGGCCAAGAGAGAAGGCACCAACTCCAAAATTTGGGGCTCAAGAAAGAGTCTTGGCTCTGAAGTAACTATGTGCCAACCAGTTTCCTCCTAAGAGTTAAAGAACCATCCATGCCCCTAGAGGCCAAGAGGGATCCCCAATATTTGAGGAACGAATAGAGCAAGAAAAATGGGACATGACGGTTGGAAAAGTGAGAGAAACAGCAGGAGGGTGTGTTCCCATAAAACCTGAGGGAAAAGAGTTTAGAAAGTTGATCAATATAAGAGCAAAATCTTGTCCTTTGGATTTAGTGGGGGTGGTCACTGACCACCTTGACAAAACCAGTTCCTGTGCAGTGATGGATTCAGGAGCCAGAATGTACTGAGCTCAGGTATGAATAAAATGTAAGCAACTGGAGGAAGGGAGTAGAGATTGCCCTTTCCTGATGCTGCCTATGAAGAAAAGGCAATAGTGTGAGAAACAAGAAGTACCTGTAGGAATGTAATGGCATGAGAAAGGGTTTTTCTTTTTTCTAGTTGTGAAATCTTAGAGCTTGTTTGAATGATGATGGGGAAGAGGGAGGGAGAGGTTGAAGAGGTAAACGAATGGGTCATAACTGATAAAACAAAGACTCAGGAAGCAGGGAGGGATGGATCTAGAAGAGCACAGGCGTTGCACAAGTAATTAGCCTTGGATAACAATAGGAACAGTCTGTGACTAAGCTTGGGAAAGAGCAAAGAGCAGAGGAGATGGGGTAGATATAGGTAAGTGATAACTGGAGGGGAAGAAAGGTTGATGTTTATTTGCTTTCCTGGTGGATAACAAGGGTGGTGAATAATACATCGATGAAAGCATTTTGTACTTTCAAAATATTTGCATAAATATTTAATCCTCCCAAGAAGCCAAAGAGGTCTTCTGGTTGGTTCCCAATCTGGGTACACACCACAGGTGCTATATTACCCTTGGCTCTGAATTGGTGTTCTCTCCTCCCAGCTAAGAACTCCCTCAAACTAATCTTTCCCCACACACTGGCCCAAGCTAACTCATAAGTATTTCTTACAGCTGCTGCCATTGAGGGAATCCAAACAACAATGGGTTCTTTTCTACCTTACCTCTGTGCCACAAACTTCCCTGCCACCCAGTGGCAACCAGCACCAGAATGGCTCTCCTGTGTTCGTGTTCTGGTCTGTTGCAAAAAAGGACCTTGACCAAGGTCCAGATCTATATTAGATACATGGTGCTACCTCTTGGCTATAGCCAAGAAATATTCCCTGACTTAATGAGGGTCCAACTTGAGATGATTTGTGTTGAGGACACTTTGGCCAGTTATCCGCTTCAATTTCTTACAGTGACTCAATATCCAAAGGACCTGAGGCAGTGGCCATGCTCCATCAGTCTCTCAGATTCCAGGCTGTTGTTTGTCCCACAATCTTTCTCCCGGACCTTTCCATTCTCAGGTAGCACCATTACAACCATCTCTTGGGATCCCCTAGTTATTAGTTCATGATGGGAAGGAGGGGAAGAGCAAGGTTAAAATTGCAAAAAATGTGAAAGGCAGAGAATTGCATTGGATCAAAAAAAAGCAACCCTGGGCTTCCCTGGTGGCGCAGTGGTTGAGAGTCCGCCTGCCGATGCAGGGGACATGGGTTCGTGCCCCGGTCCAGGAATACCCCACATGCCGCGGAGCGGCTGGGCCCGTGAGCCATGGCCGCTGAGCCTGCGCGTCCGGAGCCTGTGCTCCGCAACGGAAGAGGCCACAACAGTGAGAGGCCCGTGTACCGCAAAAAAAAAAAAAAAAAAAAAGCAACTCTGTGACTATTAAGTTAGGTGACATCTTTCTGCTTTTGTGCCAGTTGTTTTGAAGGCGACTCGGAAAGAGAAATTTGGAAAATGCTTTGGGCAATAATGGCATCATTTGACTAAAAAGATGCTTTCAAGACCAACATTTATTTGGGTATATAGACATATATTTGGGTTGCACATTCTAATGTATTTGTTTAAAAATTTCATTATTTTATGGTCATAGTTTATAAGTCTATCAAGCGGGCTTTGACAGTTAAAATGAAGCTCTTCCAGCTGAGATAGAAAGATTTCTTTTTTTTTAATGTGGATTCAGTATCCAACTTGGTGCCAAGTATCTTTAAAACTTTCCAGTCCAGAAGTTTGAGGCTTTTTGACATTGTGAATCAACAGTGCAGTTAAAGGTCATAGGTTTTAAAAATTTGACACAGCTTAGCTTTGACTTGTACATTCAAGAGGCAGATCTTTTTGACCCCAGAGTGAAGATGAGACTGCTAATGCTGATAGTGCAGCTCCAGAAAGCAAAATCACTTCGTTCTGAAGGCAGCTGTTTTCCTGGGTGCTGTGATTTAATGTAAACCAAACAGATTCGCCATTCACTGGGCAAGCAATAAAACACAAGCTGGGACATTACGTCTGCTCAGGGAAACTGTCCTGGTGACCCAGGACAATTAATACAGTAGATCGTCCTGGCCTCTCCCTATCACCTCCTACCCTTTCTTTCACTTTCCGTCCATTTCAGCAGCCAATCCAGCGGGCTTTTTGTACTTGTTCCAGGCACCATGTTAAATGCACTGGACACAGACTCGGGCTCCCCCAGTCTTGACCCTTGGCACGGTCCAGGCATGATGGACACACTCCCTGTGGCCCTCTTATTCTTGGCTGTTTCAGGAACCACCTCTCAGTACCTCCACTGGACAAGGCCCAGTCTCTCTGGAGAACAGCCAGTAACTATCATAGTCTGTAACTCCTGAGGGGACCATGGGGCCATATGCAGCAGGTGGGCTGTAACAGTGAGTGAACAAAACACATTTCTCCAAAAATGCTGAGGTCCTAAGTTGCTTTTTTTTTAAGTAGATGTCTCCCCAAAGAGGCCCTTTTGAATGCTATCCTACTACTGGAGAAATGCCTTTGTACCCTGATTTTTGCAGTAAAATTCCACTTAGGCTCATTTTACATTTACTAAGCTCCCAGTGTACACAAGTCATTGCAAGTATGTCTACTCTGATTCTCTCCTCTCCCTGAAAACCCTCCCCAGCTCCAGGGCAGAACCAATGCCACCCAGGCCCCATCTGCTGAGTGTCAACAGCTCTTTCCTCTCATGAACACTGTACATGACCACGGGTTTGGGGTTTTTTCTTCATTTTGGAAGAAAAGAAAAACATGCAGGGTAAGGACACAGTTATGTTGTCAGAGTGATTTTTTGGCTTTTGGCTAACTCTTGGTCTCGTGGGGGGAGAGAGGAGAAGACTTGGTAAAAATTAGCTCAGTTTTTCCTTTTTGTAAACACAATCTGAAAAAAATGTAAACGAGCTGAGTCAGCAGAGCATTTGCCTGCCCCAAATGGAGGCATTTATGGTATCAAAGAAAGTTTACTTAAAGACATTTCAACTTGGGTTTCCTGTGAATGAGTTGGGAAGCAAGTGAATAGATAAGACCTGAATGGAACTGGACTTTCTTCATTCACACAGTCCCCTAGAAACCAGTGCCCTTTATGGAAAACAGGGAGGTTTTGTTTGGAGGATAGGTCTGGGGCATTTGAAGAAACCTCACACCAGAACACACTTTGATGTGCCCTGGATTGAAATTCTGTTTTCTTGGCCTTCAGCCTTGGGGTGGACATTAAGACTGGGGTAACACTTCAGAGAAGGTTCTTGGATATCAAGGTTTTCTCCTCCAAAATTATGATGCTAATAATCCAAAGTATACAGCCACGGTGGCTCAGGCAGCCAGCCCTACCTTAACAACACAGAGTTAGTGGAACCATTTTTATTCATAGCATCTTAAATCAAGGCTCTTGGTTAAGGTGTTATATTCTACAGCTATTTCCTCTACAGACTATAGACTGAGTAAAGCACAAACTTTCCTACTCATGATATGTGGTCCAAAATATGTTTAAAAGACTAAAGCTCATTAAGTTGTTTGGACTCACACATCAATTACATTTATATCTAACAGATGTAATATCCTTACTTTTTTCCATCTAAGTCAGTCACACACACGCATCTGGCACCTTCAAGGAAGGCAGTGTTTCAGGCTGGCATACGGAAGCCTTAGATGGGGTCCTGGCCATTGGGAAGCTTCATTAAGGAGACAGAACTGTGTGAAAAGTACTGATGTCTGCAACTTACTTGAAAATGCATTTTTAAAAGCAGATGAATTGATGGGTATATAAGAGATTTAATAAGTACGTGGTAACTCATTTATAGCAAAATGCTAATTATAGAATCTAGGTGATAAGTATATGGATGTTCAGTATATAGTTTTCAACTTTTCTGTATGTATGAAATTTTTTGTAATAAGACATTGAGGAGAAAAATCCACATAGCTCTGACCATTGAAGAGAGCAAATGGCTTTCAGCTCTCACAGACTGGGAAGACCACAGAATATAATGATGTAGGTTACTGAGTCCTCGCAGTTCAATAAGCACTTTATGTGTACTATCTCATCTGCTCTCACGACCACCTATGAAGTACCTCACTTTATATATGGGACACACAACCTGGAAAAAATGGCGCAGAAAGGTCCAGAAAGCATGAAATGTTTGTGCAGAGTCACACAGCTGGTAAGTCTCAGGTTCAGGATTTGAACCCAGGTCTGTCTGACTCCAGAACTCAAAACTATGACTAATGTACCACACTTGGGCCCCAGATGTGGATGCCTGACATGGCGCCTTGTGTTGGGAGGAAAGCACTTGATGTTTGGGGGAAAGTAGGAGGGATACCCTCATGCTAGCCCTGCCTTCCCCTCTAATGGGTTTCAAATGGTTTGGTTCTTTTTTTTTTTTTTTTTTTTTTGCAGTACGCGGGCATCTCACTGTTGTGGCCTCTCCCGTTGCAGAGCACAGGCTCCAGACGTGCAGGCTCAGCGGCCATGGCTCACGGGCCCAGCCGCTCCGTGGCATGTGGGATCTTCCCGGACCGGGGCACGAACCCGTGTCCCCCGCATCGGCAGGTGGACTCTCAACCACTGCGCCACCAGGGAAGCCCCGGTTCTTTAATTGTTAATAGACACCCAGACCGCCACCTGGGAGTGTTATTCTGGTTTCATCTCTTTCTTCTTTTTCAATTTGAACAAGAAGTTTACTTAAATAACAAGCTGCTTGACTTGAAAGAAAAACTATATAGAATGCATTCCTTTTAGAGTAATTATCCCCACTTCAAGACAGATTG
This sequence comes from Hyperoodon ampullatus, assembly GCF_949752795.1. Classification (NCBI taxonomy): domain Eukaryota; kingdom Metazoa; phylum Chordata; class Mammalia; order Artiodactyla; family Ziphiidae; genus Hyperoodon; species Hyperoodon ampullatus. The sequence goes on from NC_136917.1 coordinate 113,476,539, forward strand.
TATTATGTGTAACAGCTACATACAAAAATGTTATCAAATTGCCCGTGGTTTTACAATGATAAATGAAAAACACTAAAGGTCTACAATAGAACAAACTATGCAAGGATTTTTTATGTTGTTGTTTTTTGTTAAACAGTGAGAGAGCAAAACAACTTACTGGAGTGTAAAGATAAGAGCTGAAGGAGCATGCAGCTAATGGAAAGGGAGAATTTCCATGGAATCAGGAAGTTTTCCCCATCCCACCTCCACTTGAAATTGATCAAAACATACTATTGGCTATTTAGATTTTTTTTTTTAATGCAGCATGCTTGTGCACATACACCATTCCTGGATATACAATAAAGGAACAGGAAAAGGAAAATAAAAGAATAGAGAAAACTGTTTTGTAGTCAGGATGTGGTGGAAACAGATTGTGGTTTTCTTTTTTATTTATTTATTTATTTTTGGCTGCGTTGGGTTTTCGTAGCTCTGCGCGGGCTTTCTCTAGTTGCAGCGAGCGGGGGCTACTCTTCCTTGTGGTGCGCAGCCTTCTCATTGCGATGGCTTCTAGCTACCACTCACAGGCTCAATAGTTGTGGCTCGCAGGCTCTAGAGCACAGGCTCAGTAGTTGTGGCGCATGGGCTTAGTTGCTCCGCGGCATGTGGGATCTTCTCGGACCAGGACTCAAACCTATGTCCCCTGCATTGGCAGGCAGATTCTTAACCACTGCGCCACCAGGGAAACCCCAGATTGTGGTTTTCTAATCGTGAATGTACTCGTGGTCTGTAGGAACAGAGTTCTGGAGTAAGGTACCAGATTCCTTTTTGGCAGACACAGCTAGAACACATTAATTGTATCTCCATCCTCCATTTCCATTTGTGCAGGTGTGTCTGTTTCATTGATTGGCTGCCCATGAAATCAGAATCTGGGCTGCCTCACTGACAAACCCTGTTGTTTACAACAGGCTTCCATTAGGTGGTATAAAAATGCCTCTTAATCTTAAACTGCACCACAGAACCAGCCACCTTCAAGTTAATGTCATCTTTGTTCTCAGTCTTAACTCCTTCCTTGGGCTCTTTGTCGACCTTGGGGTCTCCTCAGCTCTGCATCGCAAGAAGGGTACCAGATCCACACTGAATGAGCATCATCTCATCTTGCCCCTTAGTGTCCCTGTGGAGTTGCTTCCAGCTATTTGTTGAATAGATGAAATATGACAACACTCCCTAAGTCAGGCCCTTGATGTAGTTTTCAGCTGCCTGGGCATTCTCCCAGAGTTTGTAAAAAGAAGAAGAAAATCATTGAAAAACCAAATATTCTAGGCCCTCCTTTTTCACTTCAAAGACCCTGAATATCTCTTGACTGAGGTGCAGAGCCTTTCACATTGTCACGGGGGTTGGGGGGGTGGGTGGAGGGGAGGGGCTTGGCCATCAGACCTGGGTGCTACTTCTTGGAGGGTCTGGAAATCCCAGTGCAGCCCCAGGGAGGCAGCCTGAGGGTGCTGACCCAGTCAAGAGCACCAAGGCAAGGGTGCTTGGGTCACACAACAGCATGATTGCCCTTTGCCGGCCCACGTGAGGCTGTCTGTTCAGGCCTCAGATTCAGCTTGTTTGGGGTTTCTGTTGTTTTGCCCTTCCTTTCACCTTTTAAATGGAAGAGAGGAGGCTGCTTCCCACAACTAGGGAAAAAGAATTAAAGCCCAACTGGATAGCTTTCCCACCTGCATGCCAACAGCTCTCTAAACCCACCACCGCCCTAGAATAGATAGCAGGAGAAAGGATTTTAAAAACCGAAGACAGGGAGCAGGGAAGGAATTTCTCAGGGCTGGGCCTCTGGGTCCTCTCTGAGTTGGCCCTCAAGAAAACTCAGAGGTCAGGCTGTCAGAGGAGCATTTGCTTGTATTTAATGCCTTCCAGGGACTCTGAGCCCAGGGGTTCTAGCCGGAATCACTGTTCTGATTTCTCGGGGATGTGTTTAGTGTTTAGGCTTCACTAGACCACTCAGTTCCAGGACAATGCGCGTGAGGGGTTGTGCACGGGGGTGCTGAATGCCAGCCTCCCTCATTCTGGACTGAGAATCTCCATCAGCATCTTGCCACCACTTTCCATGGAAGGCTCAGATCTGAGCCTGGCCCTTCAGGCCTTTAAGTCAAAGTATTGTGGGGTCAGATGGTAAAAAGCTTTAGAAATGTTCAAAGGAGTCTTAGAGATCATCTTATCTAACCCTCTCTCTTTTTTTTAATCGTGGTAAAATATACATGACATAAAAGTTATCATTTTGACCATTTTTAAGTGCACTATTCGGTCACATTAAGTACATTCAAAATGTTGTACAACCATCACCATTACTCATTTACAGAATTTGTTCATCATCCCAAACTGAAACTCTGTACCCATTAAACAATACAGCCCTTTTTTTTTAAACAATGAAGAAATCAACCAAAAAGGAGAAGGGCTGGCCCAGTGTCATGCAGGTAGGACAAGGGTTTACAATCTTGGAATCAAGGGCTCTGACACATCACCTAATTTCTTAAAATAGGATTTTACACACACACACACACATATACACGTATCTATATTCACCAAGTACTCAATTTCTTGTTCTGGAAGCCTCACTTTCAGAAGAATGTCGGCAAATAAGTGGGTTTCCAAAAACAGACAGCATGGAACAGACATGTCTGGAGTCTTAGAAATGGCTCACAAGTTGCTAGAAAGGTCACATGCCAGAGGAGCGAGGTGACGGTCCCCACCAGGCAGCTCTGCCTGTTTGCTTTCTTGGCTCAGTACACTGTGACGTTCGTGTCTGTGTCCCCATAGTTGGTCCCATAGGGTAAGCAAGTTGCTTGGCTGAGAGCAGTCAAAAACCTCTGCACACCTGAGGAGCAGACAGAAGTGCAGGTCTGACTTTTTGTTAAAGTCTTCCCGTCACGCTGAGGGACTGTGGTGAAAATGAATTTTGCTCCTCCGAGAGTAATGAGAAACAAACCCTGGAGACAGAAAACTAAGGGAACATGCAATCCTTCCTTACCTATCCCCATACGGATCCCCACACCTGTGTGCAATGACTTCACTCTGTCTTACCTTAAATCAGGAATTTCAGTCTCCCTGGGACAGGACTATGTGCACAGATGCTGGGGACTGTAATTAAAAGGGAACTGCTAAGAGGTTCTAGAGAGGGTTTTGAATGGATAGGCATGTTATGGAGTGCACCTTTTTGGACCACACAGTGCAAGAGGATGTCTATAGTAAGACCAGGAGACAGTTATACATATATAATTATATATATACACACACGGTGTTTTCCAAACTAAGGGATAGTGCTGCCAGTTTTCTGCTGAATCCTTTCTACAATGCAGGCATGTATAACAGATCTGTTTTTGTCTGTCCAACATCCCTTCCCTATTCTGACATCAGTATCCACCTTCCTCCACTTCCTACATGCAGTTGTTCCTATCCTGCTACCCATTCCATGTGGTTCTCATGGGACTGCGAGTCACAGTGTATTGCCCCATCTCCCTGGCTTCAGGGATTGGTCCATGGAAAAGGCAACATACCCAAGCCGGGCCAATCAGGGATTTTCCTTATACACTATATTAAAACAGTAGGCAAGAACTCAATTTTTCCTATGGGGTTGCTAAGCTTGGAAGCTGTAAGTTCGAACCATTTTTGGCCCCCATTTTCCTCCAGCCACGTTGAGGAAGATTACTGACAGAGTAAGAGAACAAGAAATCTGATGACAGTCATGCTACTTTGGCCAGTTCTACCCCCTACCACTCCCCAGCCCACCCCACTCACGTAAAAGGACGTATAGAGGGGTGTGTATGGTGGGGAGAGGTGTGTGTGTGTTGCTTAGGCTGGTAGGAGTTGGGTTTTGTAATTTACATCTGAGAGAGTTGCTTCAGCATGCATATAATGGATTCGGTTCAGGATTTAGAGTGAAGACCTGTGTTGGAAGTGTAGAGCTGATTCTTATTAACTGTGTTCAAGATATATAACTTGTCCAAACCTTGGTCTCTTCATCTGTACAAGGTATTTGCGAGGCTTAAATGAGCTGATAGTGTGAAAGTGCTTTGTATGATGATGAAACATTGTCTGAATGTTAATTACTAATCCAAGCACCTTTCTCCTACAAAACAGGGAGGTGGGGGGTCTCCCTCGTGACCCTCCCAGCCAATCCACTCTACCCAAAGGAACCACTGTTCTGACCTCTTTCATTAGAGGTGGTCAGAAAACCTGGATTTGAATCCCAATGTTGCTAATTATCAACAGTGAGACTTTAGACAAACTAACTTCTTTGAGCTGTTGTATTATCAGTAAAATGGAGTTAATTAAAAAAAAGAAAAAAGCCTTGGAGGGTCGTTGCAAAGTATACTAGGCTTTCTAATATATGCTTTCTAACAAAGATCCTTACAATGTGGTGAGCTAAGGAATAAGTGGTTTATTTCTCTTCTATGAAACCATCCAGGACAGGTGATTGGGTTGGTGGGTGGCTTAGGCACCAGGTCTGATAGGAACTCATAGGTTTTAAGACCATTATGTTTTACACCAACTTAGCCAACAGGAAAGGGGGAAAGAGCATGGAGGAGGCAGCTCCAGTTGAGTGTGTCACGCTCTTGCTCAGGATCCACCAGTGAAGGTGTAGACATGTGACCTCACTTGGCTCAAGGGAGGCTAGGAAATGTAGTCCCAGGCTGAACAGCCATGTTCCAGCTACAACTCTTGCCAGCGATGAGGGAAGAACAGATTTCAGTGGAGAGCCACTGCACAAGGTGTAAAAGAGATAATGGGGCTTCCCTGGTGGCGCAGTGGTTGAGAGTCCGCCTGCCGATGCAGGGGACATGGGTTTGTGCCCCGGTCCGGGAAGATCCCACATGCCACGGAGCGGCTAGGCCGGTGAGCCATGGCCACTGAGCCTGCACATCCGGAGCCTGTGCTCCGCAGCGGGAGAGGCCACAACAGTGAGAGGCCCGTGTACCGCAAAAAAAAAAAAAAAAAAAAAAAGAGATAGTGCATTTAAGGTGCTTAGAATATTCCCTAACACAGGATAGTTCTCAAATATTAGCTTTTGCAGTATTGTCAATTCTCTCATGCAATAGGAATTAAGAAAGAAAGCTTTTCCTCAAATTAGGCTACAAAATGACTCTTTCTAGGAAAAATGTTTCTGATCTCATTATCATATTCTGCCAGGTTCCCTTGGCAGCTCTCAGCACATCACTCACCCCTTTTCTCTAAGGGCCTCCATTCCTCTGGCCCGAAGAGCTTCTAAAATACTCCCTAGTGACAATCCTGAAAGACAAGCCATGGAGAAAGTCCAGCATCGTCTGCTGGAATGCCCCTTTTACTTATGGGATGAGCTCAGAAGAGAAGACAATTAATGATAAATGGGTGTTAGACTTGTTACATTTGCCAGCCAGTTTTGGCCGAATTATGAATTCATGCAAACCAGTATGTAGACTCTGGGGATCTCTCCTGTTAACTCTGACACTGACTACCTCCTCTTCTGCTGACAGACTCCTGGGGGAGACGGGGTGTGGTGGGCCCCTGGCTGTAAGAGGATGGCTAAGATTGATGGTACGCCTTCTGATGCCATAAATGAAGCAGGCCTCAGTTCCATTAGCCATGGAAATTTGCACTAGGAAACTAATGAAGTCTTTAATTATAAAGTCCTAGCTGTTTAGTCTTCCAAGGATACAGCGTTCCTAATTAGTACTCTGGCAGAGGCCATAAGCAGGGGGTGGGCTGTGCTGTGTAGCTGGATGTGTGAGAGACCACCCACAAGGCCAGGATGGCCGGAAGGCCAGAATAGGGCTTGTTCATGAACTCAGCAGATGGGCTGCCAAGGAAACAAAATTCTCCACCGCTCTTTTCCCTGCCCCTGACACCACCCTCTGGACCGCCCGGATCCGGGAGGAATTGGGCCTCGCTGAGGACAGCCCACTTGCACTTAGCTCATCCACAAACGTTACCTGGTTCCTTAACAACCTTGAGCATCTCCATGAGTAATTAATGTGCAGTTTCACCCATCAGCTGTGAGTAAGACCTGACTTCTTCCACCCTGCTTGTTATAGTTTCCAGCTGTGACCAAGTACAGGCATGGCTTAGGAAAGAAAAAGAAGTAGGAATGATTGTCTCCCCTACATGGACTATAAAGGAATATGGGGGAACCAGGAAGCGCTTCTTTGGTCAATCACTCTTTTTTTTTTTTTTTTTTTTTTTTTTTTGCGGTACGCGGGCCTCTCACTGTTGTGGCCTCTCCCGTTGCGGAGCACAGGCTCCGGATGCGCAGGCTCAGCGGCCATGGCTCACGGGCCCAGCTCTGCAGCATATGGGATCCTCCCGGACCGGGGCACGAACCCGTATCCCCTGCATCGGCAGGCGGACTCTCAACCACTGCGCCACCAGGGAGGCCCAATCACTCTTATAATAGTGCTTGCAGGGTAGAGGTGTCTGGTTGGGGATGGGTAGGGGAGGTGGAGTGGTAGGATGGACTGCCCGAGGCCCTGTCCACACACGCAGTGTGAAGTAGAAGCCATTCTCCTGATCATTTGGGCTAAAATTCTTTCACTGAAAGATCCAGAAGATTGAAGCCAGGTTGCTTATCTTTTTTTTTTTTTTGCGGTATGCGGGCCTCTCACTGCTGTGGCCTCTCCTGTTGCAGAGCACAGGCTCAGGACGCACAGGCTCAGCAGCCACGGCTCATGGGCCCAGCCGCTCCGCGGCATGTGGGATCTTCCCGGACCGGGGCACGAACCCGTGTCCCCTGCATCGGCAGGTGGACTCTCAACCACTGCGCCACCAAGGAAGCCCCAGGTTGCTTATCTTTATTTATTTATAGCCTGACTGTCTCAGAAAATTACCTCAGTTTTCTATTTCACTTCACTTGTCCAGCCAACCTACAGGGAACTCAGTTAATTGCCTTATTCCTGACAAGGTTCAAGTCCCAAGTCCAAGAGGCCGCTTCTAGGGGCAGCCACAGTGTTTAGGTCACTGCAGTGTCACCTTCCCTATCACCGAAGGGAACTGGTGCCAACCTGGGGTAGGGGACCACGAGAATGCCATGTTGTCTGAACACTAAGAGCCAGATGGACCCCACCGTGGATTTCCAAGGGAAGGACCGAAAGACAGAGGAAGCCTATACTAGAAGCATCCAAAGCCCCTTCTGGTGGTATCCATAACAACTGGAGGAAACAGTGGTAACAGGCAGCCTGACTTCAGGCTGCAGAGCCTGCCCAGGGTAAGTCAGAGCTAATAAAAATGCTCTGTAATGTCCCTGCACGAACTGTTGAGATGCTTGCAAGCCTCAGAGCATTTTCACTTTGACCTGGAGCCCCAGAATCCATTCAGCTGGTGATTAATTGCAGGAAAGATCCTGGGTAATAGATCAGGAATAGAAAATGGTTTGTATTAGTGTGATCATTAAAACTTGATCAAAAGCTGGACTTGGGGCTTCCCTGGTGGCACAGTGGTTGAGAGTCCACCTGCCGATGCAGGGGACACAGGTTCGTGCCCCAGTCCGGGAAGATCCCACATGCCGTGGAGCGGCTGGGCCCGTGAGCCATGGACGCTGAGCCTGCATGTCCGGAGCCTGTGCTCTGCAACGGGAGAGGCCACAACAGTGGGAGGCCCGCGTACCGCAGAAAAAAAAAAAAAAAAAAAGCTGGACTTGGCTTACATTTGGATGGCATTTTCCGAAAGCAAGTTCTAAAAAGCATCTCCCAGTCTTCCTCACCATGAACTCTCCTTGAATTCCCAAGTAATATGTTGAGGCAACACTGCATAATGGGTCAGAAAGAAGTGGAGCAAAGCAGATGAGTGCATTGGGATCTTTTTAGGTGGTAATGTGGAAGGCAAAGCAACAGAAATAGTTTCAGCCTTAAGACAACTGGTAAAAATCAGAAGTCTTAGTAACAATGAGTATGGTTGACTTTTTTCTCTGTATTAAGAAGAAATAGTATACAAGAAATGTGAAATTTATATCCTGGCTAGGTCTTTAGTTAGTAAGTCTGAAGTTTGGACTTATAACATTTTCCCATAGTTACAAGGCCAAAGATCCTTATGTTGTAGACATCACCACAGATGACCATTACTCCAAAAGCATCCCATCCATCCACCCAGGCTGCACTGAGGACCACTTCTCCTGGGGCCCTTGTAGCACCTGAATCCACCCAATTTCACCTTATTACACTGTTATGGTTGCCTTTTTATATCTGTGTCCCCTAATAGACTCTAAGTTCATTTTGAGAAAACTCTCTGGCTTTAGCTCATTGCTGGATCCTCAGTAAGTGTTCTGTAAATATCTGTTTAACTAATGAAAAAAATGAGCCGTTGTTAAGTTTTCAGCTCTTCCATAGAAATCTATACATTTCAACAGGATAAAAATAAAACCCTAACTCTGGTTTTTTATGGATGATATCTGTTGTTCCCTTCTGCCATCCTGATATGAGTATACCCCATGTGGGACCATTCCTCATAAAGCTATAGATTTCCATTGCTTCTGTTGGAAAATGCATTTTGACTTTGAGCCAGGATCTCAGGACTCCCAAAACGTGTTTATCCTGCTTCAGTGTTTTTAATGAAGACAGTTGCTTTCTGCCTCCCCACCTGCTCTTTTCTTTTCTTTTCTTTCTACACCACCCCCTGCACTTAGTGCATAAAGAGGATGTCTCCTAGGTTGTCACAGCAGAAAGAATGCCACCTACTCACATTCATAAGCACATACTTGTATCCTGGGGAACATTCCTTAAGTGATGTATTTGTATCCTGGGAACTGCCTCTTCTTCCTCCTTCCCTTCCCCTCCTTTCCTTTCCTTTCCTTTCCCTTCCCTTCCCTTTTCCTTTACATTTTCCCTTTCCCTTTTCCTTTCTTCCTCTCTCCCTCCCTCCTTCTCCCCCACCTTCCTTTCTTCCTTCTTTTCTTCCTCCCTCCCTCTCTCCCTCCCTCCCTCTCTCTCTTTCTCTTTCTTTCCTTTTTTCTTTCTTCCTTTCTTTCTTTCTTCTTTTGAAAGGAAGGAAAATAAGAAGACTGTTTTGAACTTTTACTTTCTCCCGTCACAAAATCATTAAGAATGGTCAACTCCCAGTCTCTTCTCTCTTTGCATTCTCACATTTAGCCAAAAAGAAACAGGTATTCCCATCTGCTTTGAGAGCACCTACTTCATTTCATTTTTATTCTTTAACACTATTTCATTTGTGCATTCCTTAGCTTTGCTCTTACCATCTTGCAATACGCAAACACATCTCTTTCCATCTTGAGTTGCCATTAACTCAGGGAAGATTTTGCCCTGGCAGTCTGGATTGTGCAGATTTGTAACTACTCAACTGGTAGGTGATGTTGGCAGTTGGGATGAGGTTTGCAGATGGCAAAGGTATGAGATTGTCAGTTGGATAAATAACAGGTAAAGACTAATCTGCTTTGAAGGCAACATCTATCCCATTCATATTTTGTGAAAAATATTTACATAGCCAAAATAATATAAGTAGTGAATATTAATTTAAACAAAATATGCTATAACTATTTGGGAAGATGGGGAAAGAGAGAAAGGATATATTGGGGGTGGGGTAGGGGGCATAAGAAAATTTTAAAGAGTTAAACTTAGCTCTTCCATAATAGAAAGCCAATAGACAATGTCCAACAGTTTAAAATCAAGAAATTTCCCCATACTTTAATATATAACATTTTCATTCATTTCATGTAGTCCCAAATATTTTCTAATTTTCATTGTGATTTCTTCTTGGACACAGGGATTATTTAGAGGAACATTTCTAAATTTCCATATATATGGATGTTTTCTAGTGTATTTTTGTTACTGATTTCTTTTCAATTGCAATATGGTCAGAGAGCATATGCTATATGACTTCAATCCTTAAAAATTTGAGACTTGCTTTATGACAAGTATATGATCAACTTCTCCATATATGCCTTAAAAGAATATATACCCTTCAGTTGTTGAATACTCCATGTTGTCTATTAGATTATTTCTTAGTCACATTGCTGAAGGTTCTGTGTTCTTACTGATTTTTGTCTGCTTGTTCAACAATTACAAAGTATGTTTTTAAAACTCCCAGTAAAATAATATTTTTGACTATTCCTATTTAGTTCTGTCAATTTTTGCTTTATATTTAAGCCATATTTTTTAGGTGAATACAAATTTACAATCGTCATATCTTCCTAATAAAATGTACATTTTATCATTATTGTGTCCCTCTTTACAGATATAGATTATTGTATCTGATATTAATAAAGTTATACCCACTTCCTTTTCATTGGTGTTTACATATATTTCTTAATCCATCTTTTTACTTTCAACATTTCTGTATTTATATAGATATAGATAATTCTTATAAGCATAGTTTTTTTGTTTGTTTGTTTGTTTGTTTTTTGCAGTACGCGGGCCTCTCACTGCCTCGGCCTCTCACGTCGCGGAGCACAGGCTCCAGATGTGCAGGCTCAACGGCCATGGCTCACGGGCCCAGCCGCTCCGCGGCACGTGGGATCCCCCCAGACCGGGGCACGAACCCGTGTCGCCTGCATCGGCAGGTGGACTCCCAACCACTGCGCCACCAAGGAAGCCCATAAGCATAGTTTTTTTAAAATATGAGTTCAAAGATATTTGACCATTAATTGTCGCATTGCATTATATGCAATTACTGTGATATTGGGGTTTGTAAACTTATTAAGTAACTTACTGTTACTCTTATTTGGTCTACATTCTTTTTTTTTTTTCCTCTCCTTCTTATTTTGAATTTTTTCCCAGTTTCATTGAGAAATAATTGACATACAGCACTGTGTAAGTTTAAGGTGTACAGCATGGTGCTTTGATTTACATATTTTGTGAAATGATTACAATAGGTTTAGTTAACATCCATCATCTCATACAGATACAATAAAAGGAAAGAAAAAAATTTTCTCCCTGTGATGAGAACTCTTAGGATTTTGTCTCTTAACAACTTTCCTATATATGATACAGCAGTGTTAACTATAGTTATGTTGTCATTACATCCCTAGTTCTTATGTATCTTATAACTGAAAGTTTATACCTTTTCACTACCTTCCTCCAATTCCTCCCTCCTCACACCCAACCACAAATTTGATCTCTTTTTCTATGGGTTTGGGGTTTTATTTTTGTTTTTTAGATTCCACATATAAGTAAGATCATACAATATTTGTCTTTTTCTATCTGAATTATTTCAGGTAAAATGCCCTCAAGCTTCATCCATGTTGTCACAAATGGCAGCACCTTAAAGTTCCATTGTCTTTTGTTTTACATAATTTTACATTGCTTCTGTTAAAGTCACTTGTCTGTCTCATTTGTTCCTCCTTGAGTGTTGTCTGTATCATAATCAGGATCAGTTTAAGATTTTTCTCTTTGTTTTTAGTTTTACAAGTTTTACTATAATGTAACTAGATGTGGTTTTCTCTTTCTTTTTAAAAAATCTGTTTGAGATTGGTGAGATTTGTTGAATATATGGCATATTACCTGTCATCAACTTTGAAAAATTCACATTATTTCTTCAAATAGTACTTTTGCCTCATTCTCTCTCATATTTGTGGTATCTTCTTACTGTATCTTTTTTTTTATCTTTGCCTGTATGTTGTCCATTAGTTTATCTCTTCACAGTTCATTCTGAATTATTTGCTCTGACCTATCTGCCATTTCACCAATTCTCTCTTCATCTGTCTTAAAGTCTTTGTTCAATCCATCTACTGAGTTCTTAATTTCAGTTGTTATCTTTTTCAGTTCTAAGATTTCCACTTGGTTCTTTCCTATAGTTTCCAGGTCTCATCAAAAATTCCCAGTCTTTCCGTTTGTCTCTCTGAATATAGTAAACAGTTAATATGAGACTTTTCCTGATACTAATTACCATATCTGAAGCTCCTGTGGGTCTGTTTCTGTAGTTTGTTGTTTCTGATTTTGTTTGTTAGTTTGTTTCATGTTGTCTCATCGTCTACTTGGTTATTCTTTATTGTGTGCCTGACGTTGTATTTGCAGCATTGCCTGTAGGATCAACTTTAGGTCTAGGGTGACATTTTCCTCCAGAAAAGAATACCACCAATTTGTGTTACCTCAATCCAAACTCCGAGATGAGCTCTTTTGAAGTTGAGCTCCAATCCTTGTAAGGCATTTCTAACTCCAGTTCACCCTTATTCCTAGAGTAATCTTCTTGGGGTCTCAATCTAGAATTCACCAGAGGTCCCCTTGGTGAGCACTAGTCCAATATGACTGTCAGAAGTGACCTTCAGGGCTTCCCTGGTGGTGCAGTGGTTGAGAGTCCGCCTGCCGATGCAGGGGACACGGGTTCGTGCCACAGTCCGGGAAGATCCCACATGCCGTGGAGCGGCTAGGCCTGTGAGCTATGGCCGCTGAGCCTGTGCGTCCGGAGCCTGTGCTCCGCAATGGGAGAGGCCACAGCAGTGAGAGGCCTGCGTACCGCAAAAAAAAAAAAAAAAAAAAAAAAGTGACCTTCAGCCTTTCAGCCAGCTCCTTCAGAGTGGCAAAAGTCCCCAGGGAAAACCATCTCCACATGCTGGGTCATTCCTCAGCCTCTCTCCTCTAGCCTGGGAATTCTTTGCTATCTTGATTCCTCTCAGATGCTTTCAAGTAGGCATTTAAAATATTTTGTCCCCCTCTTCTAATTTTCCTCAGTGGATGTACTGGTTTAAGTTAGCCGGTCTATCATTACCAGAATCTCAGCAATTTTTAAAAAGTGAGTAGGGAATCTACATAATGACACCACATCATTACATCATTGAGGTTAAAAACGTATATCTCAGTTCCAGACTGATGTATTCCATTTCTATACCAATATTAGAGCATAAAAATACTTTTTCTTATATTAGAATCTAGGAAGAAACCTGCCAATATTACAGTCACAATTTGGGGATTTCCAATTTTTTTCTTATGGTATGAAGTAAACTGATATAAGATGTCTCTCTCTTCCCATTTTCAGTCTTCAACTCTAATTTTTAAACTTATTTTAGATATATTCTCACAGGGTAAAAATATATAAATGTAGAATTGCATAAATTTGGTTTGGCCTCTATTCTTTTCGGGAAAATCTGAAAATGTTTTGGCCCTTGAAAAACTCAGACTTCAAATTTTTAAAAATTCTATATTTCTAAGATTTCTCCTCCTTCCCAAAGAGTATTTAGCTCCTTCCGCACTGGTGGCTATCTTGTGCCAGAATCCCAGGGAATCCTCACTTTAAAGGAACCAGCATCATGGTCATAAGACAGCCATAAAAGTGGAATTTTAAACATTTAAAACAGGCAACGGTATCTAAGGTCTGAGATGACCAGAGTCCAAGGAAATCATTGAAATTAACATGTGCTGGAGCCTCTGGAATTGGGGTTGAATAATCCCTGGGGTCAGTGTCTTGTCAAAGCAGATTGAAGAATGGTTTTTGCTTGATATATTTTCCAATTAAATAATCTTATACACTATGCTTCCCCATAACTGCACCATTATAACTGAATTAGAGCATTTGGGATTTGCTTTTTAAAAAATCAAGCAGTTTATATGTAGATTGGAAGATTTGGACTTAAAAATTTGCCCAGTGCAATCTTGATACTCCCTTTACTGAGGTATGTAGATTAGAAGATCCTTTCAAGTAGATGGTGGTTCCCTTCCATCATAGTGGGTACCTCTAGTTAGGTGAGTAAGTGACTGACTGACTGTACCTTCCTGAATGAACTATTGTTGGAATTAGAGCATAACCATCCATGCTGGAAATGCTAGCTGGCCACACACCAAGATCAAGCAATCCCAGTCAAAGTTGCCTATTCATTTTATTCATAAAAAGCATTTACTGAGTACTTCCCATGTACCAGTACTGGGAATAGAGCAGTAAAAAGTCAGACTTGGTCCTTGCCTAATGGGACTTATGTTCTAATAGAGAAAATATGATAATAGTACTTAGCAGATAAGCTAGAGAATTGCAGGTTGTGCTGTGTCATCAAAAAATAAGCAGGATGATGTGAGAGTATCCAGAGAGGCCACTTTAGATAAGGGGATAGGGGAGAGTCTAAGGAAATCAACCTTGGCCGGAGGCATGAGATTGAGCTAGCCATACAAAGATCTGGGGAGAAAGAGGTCCAGGCAGAGGGAACAGCCAGAAAGGTATAGTCAAGGCCCAGAAAGGAGGCCCCCCCCACATTAGAATATAGAGAGAAGAGGGAAAAAAAATTAGGAAGGTGGGCAGGAATCTGGTTTTTAGGAATTTAGAGACCTTTGTAAAGGTTATATGTGACTCTAATGGTGAGTGAATATTTTCTCAGTATGGAGTGATCCAATATCCTCCCCATAAGGCCAAGGAAATTTATCAGGATTGATCTGTCATAAACTGCCTGGAGGTCTGTATTCTATGGGAAAAGCACCGAATCACTAAACCCAAAGTCAGGCCACCTGGAGTATTGGTCTCAGCTGTGCTCATAGTAATGGGATCATAATGATACCTGGCCAATCCATTTCATGAAGGTCTTATCAAGTCTGGATGGACAAACTCATCTGAAAGCACTTGTCACCATGGAGAACTGCATGAATACACAGTGTTATTCTTTTGATTTCTGGCACAATCTATCACCTGTAATGATCCTTTCAAAGAAATTTCAGAGGAGTGACAAACCATCTGGGTGTTACATCCTGGGTAAAGCAGAAAAGCCTGTGCCCACCTACAGGGCTGTAGGAGGGATTAAATGGAGTGGCTTGTGTGTATGTGGCACACCCAACACCCGCCCCAGAGGCTGTGGCCTCCGCCTCCTACCAATCTTTGTTCAGTGCCTTCTGTTCTATGTTTATATATACTATATCACCTCTAGCCACCACTTCAAAACATACCTGTCCTTCCCTGATGAGTAGTGATTTGAGCATATTTTCATAGACCATTTTTATGTCTCCTTTTGTAAAGTTTCTGTTCAAATATTTGCTTAGTTTTTTTTTACATTGGGTTGTTTAGCTTTTATTATTGATTTGTAAGATTTCTTCTAATTTTTTCTTTATATATTCTTGATATGGAATTTTTGTTTTAATCCATGAAAAAGGTAATAAACAAAAGCTTAGATGGGTACAAGACAAAAACAAAACAAAACAAAAAAAAGTACCTATCCTGTGACCCATGTTCTCATGATTCTTCTCCATAAGGTAAAGAAGGATTCATTTATGATATTCCTGCCAAATTATACCACTCAGATAAAATGCACTAGTTTCCAGAAGGCCTAAGCAATAACTTTGATTTGGGGAATATCAGGTACTGCAGAAGTCATTAGTAAGACAGAGAGAGAGAGAGAATTCTGGATTTTTCTGGACTCCCCAAATTACATGGAGTGCATAGCTGCTGATTCTGCCCATAGGTAGTGTTGGCTTTCCCCAGAATGTTAGACAAAATCAACACAACATTGATTGTCCATACATTTCCCCCCTCATCTGAGTCTTATTACCCAATTCCAGGCCAGATCACCCCAATTAATCTACTGCTCTAACACTCCCCACACCTAATCCAACATTTTCAGCAGTTTTCTCCTTCCTTCCTCACTAGAATACCTATAGCTAAGGTGACAATATATATCCCAGGATGATCATGGATTCTACCTGTTTTTCTGGCATAATGATCAATATATTGATCACTCTTTCAAATGTGTGCTAGTTTGGAAAATAAAATACATGGTAACCTAACCTGTAACTGAATGAATTTGAGAGAAGCCTGAAGGCAAATCTAGGGTGAGGAAAGAGAAAAAGCAGAGCTATAAGGCCAAGTTTAGAAGGTGCCAACCATTGTCTCTCCTGCATCCCCATTCCCCCACTCACTGGTCCTCAACCAGATTTGCTGGCATCATAGTGGGGATGAGACTGGTTCTCAGGAGAGGTGTCTGATAAGCACACTGAAAACAAGAGATTCACAGAAATTAGAGGTGAAAAGACTCAAAAGATAATGGAGGATGGTCTTAAGGGGGCATCAAAAGGTTATATACACCCCATGAGGATGTGGGAAGACAGCATTTAGTTGCTTGAATTTTATCTCCATTCCCGAGGGGTTGGTGGGGTGCAAAGTATTGGCATCTGGGCTGATTCCCTTTGCTCCTTACCACTCAGGTGTTCCTGCCAAGGACCATAGAGGACTCACCCTGACCAGGCAGGTTGCCAGGATTAGATCTGGCTGCCTGGACAAGGAGGTAGGAGACCATTTGTCACTTGGTGACCATGAGAGTTATTTTCACTTTGATGAGCAAGTTTTTAATCTGCAAAGTAAAGAGAGCTAAACCAGATAGTCTCTAAGGCAATAGTTCAAAATATTTGTATATTGCTTAAAGAATTTGAAGAACTTTCTCCCTTAGGCAATTTTACATTATTTAAAATGTTTCTTTAACACAAGATGTAATTTCCAACACATGATAAATATGAACATTTTAAAAACCTTGTTACATCATTCTTTAAAATGTATCCAAATACCACAGCCATTTTATACCCACCATCATCATTTTGAAAATATATCAAAAAATTATTCTTAAATGCATGGAAATTTTACATTGTTCCCTTTTCAGTTTGAAGTCATTTTATTCTACTTCCCCCAAAGAATTTTACCCTTGATATAATTTATCTGTATGCTTGAAAACTTTTTTTAAAAAATCACTCTCATTCTTTGATACAACAAAAGTGTGTGAACACGTTGAAATTTTAAAAATTTCCTGCGATTGTAAAGCTCAAAGGTAAAAAAAAAGAAAAAACAGAAGAAAAAACTTTAGATGGAGTTCTCACTACAATTGATCTGACCAACTGTAATCATTAAACATAAAAGTAAAATTTTATTGGAAATGTATCTCTTGGTAAGATAGATAGAGCTGCCTTAGTTTTGGGGGCAAATAAATCTAAATAAATCTAAATTTATTTATTTATTTTTGGCTGCATTGGGTCTTCGTTGCTGTGCGCGGGCTTTCTCTAGTTGCGGCGAGAGGGGGCTACTCTTCATTGCGGTGCACGGGCTTCTCATTGCGGTGGCTTTTCTTGTTGCGGAGCACAGGCTCTAGGCACTCAGGCTTCGGTAGCTGTGGCATGTGGGCTCAGTAGTTGTGGTTCACGGGCTCTAGAGTGCAGGCTCAGTAGTTGTGGCACATGGGCTTAGTTGCTTCACAGCATGTGGAATCTTCCCAGACCAGGGCTCGAACCTGTGTCTCCTGCATTGGCAGGCGGACTCTTAACCACTGCACCACCAGGGAAGGTGGGAGTTGCCATAGTTTTTAAGCAAGTTCAGTTATTTATGGTTGAGTATAATTTATCACATCAAAGTTATTCCCCTTTTTTTGTTTTTACAAATGTCAATGCTGAGGAACGTTATTTATATACGAGCACATGGCAATGGAAGGATTTTTCTTACAGCAGTATCTCTTCAATTTTTCTTTGAAGTCCTGAGTTATATGTAAAAAATGGCCCTGTGATCCATTATTAAAAATAATTTTTAATGTTCTATCAGCTGATAATTCAATAGGTCCTCTTTCAATTATTTTGAAAGCAAAAACTTGGAAACTACCTTTCGCAAGAAATTAGACTTGCAAAAGGATTTATTTCCCAATCTTTAAAGTTGTTCACTTTCTCAAAACCAATGCCAATATTTTGAATTGTTCTTTTGTTTGGCCTCCCAGTGGTCTTCCTTCTCTGGGCAACACCTAGAATAAAATTCAGGACAGGTGAGACTAACTTTTGTCAAGTAAGAAAAGGAGGACTGGGAGAAAAGAAGTGAGAAAGTAGAACCAGCCCGGCAAGGTACTTTCCCAGACAAATGAATTTTAGGGCCGAGCACTTGTATTCATTCTACATCTAGAAACTGATTCCAGCCTCCTAACCCATGAATATACACCCTGGAAGAAAATATTCCTGATCCTCAGGACTACATGAACCTCAGTTTGAAGATCCAGCTCTAATATCTACAAGTCCAGACAGTGTTAAGTTAAAGCAAAACAACTAAAAGAGAAAAATTTCAAGTTCATTTTGCTTATTTATTTCTGATTAGGTAATACATTCACCTGGTATAAAATTAAGAGGCATTGGGCTTCCCTGGTGGCGCAGTGGTTGAGAGTCCGCCTGCCGATGCAGGGGACACGGGTTCATGCCCCAGTCCGGGAAGATCCCACATGCCGCGGAGCGGCTGGGCCCGTGAGCCATGGCCGCTGAGCCTGCGTGTCCGGAGCCTGTGCTTCGCAGCGGGAGAGGCCATAACAGTGAGAGGCCCGCGTACCACCAAAAAAAAAAAAAAAAATTAAGAGGCACTGAAGCACATACAGTAAATCTCCATACACCCCCTGTCTGTCAGCCATCCATTCTTTTCTCCAAGCAATGGGTGTAAATGTGCCTTGTGTAATTTGTGGAGATGATCTATGCATATTCATGCAGTTATGATCAGAGATATTCTTTTCTTCCTCCTCTTTCACAATTGCTACTGTACTATACATACTGCCTTGTACCTTACTTTTTTGTTATTGTTTTGCTTAGAAATTACAATGCAGTCTTTTTTTTAATATCATCATACAAAGAATACCCTCATTTTTTGTTGAACTGAACAGCATTCCATTGAATGTTATAATTTGCTTAAACAGGCCCATATTGGTGTCCTTTTAGGTTGTTTCCAATTGTTTCTATTTAAACAATATTGTGATAAATATATTGTACGTATATCACTGTGCATATGTGTGAATATATTCATTGGGAAACTTCTAAAAGTGGAACGTCTGGGCCAAGGGCCTGTATGTATTGATTTTAATTAGACGCTAGTAAATTGTTCATCTCCAAGGAGGATATACCAATTTAATCTACCACTAGCAAGATATGAGAGTGCCTATCTTAGGTATCCATAAATTCTGTAACTACTCCTATAACAAATCATCCCAAACCTTAGTCGCTTCAAACATCAGTGATCATTTCTTATCTTTCATAATTTCTGTGGGTCCAGATGATGAGTCACTTGGCTGGGTCATTCTGGTTTGGCATCTCTCAGGTGCATTCAGCTGGTGGCTGGGGTCATTTCAAAGACTTCTTCAGTCAAGCGTCTGGTGCAGGACTGGTAAGAACTGAGTCTCCAGGTGATGGAATTGTGGGGACCACTCAGGTGTCTCTGTCCTTTCATGGTCTCTCTACATAGTTTCTCCAACCTGGTGGCATCAAGGTCACTTGTGACTTCCTTTGGAAGCAAGAGGCAAGAGAGGTCTCTGGACCACAGGGTTTAAGAGGGCATTTTTTTTGAAGGCTGACCCTACACTTGCACACCCTTGAGGATGAGTGCTTTCTGACATTTTGTGCCCTGGCCCCTCTCTTGCCTCATCCTATTTCCAACCCTGCTTTTGTGTCACATAGCATCTCTTCCACACTCCATTCTTCAGAAGAGTTACAAGCCCAGAGGCAAGGGGAGGGAACCCAGGGGAGGGAACTCCATCTTGATAAGAACAGTGTCAGTCACACTGTATAAAGAGATAAAGATATGTGCTCAAGTTTTGTACCTTTCCAATCTGAAACATGGCTTTCTATTTGATTTTTAAAATGAACTTCTTTCTGAATATAATTGAATTGTGCTTTTAAATTTGCATTTCTCTTATTGTGAGTGAGATGAATATCTTTTGAGTGTTTACTTCCTCTCTGGCTGTCTTTAGCAGCTTTGTTCATTTTACTATTGATTTTCTATTGGTTTATGCCCATATTTCTATTGGTTAAGCCAATGTGGGAGGAGGGAAGAAAGCTAATTGTTCTTTTGTCTGTGATGTGAGTTACAAACATTTTTTCCAGTTTATTGTTCACCTTTTGACTTTGCTTATGGTGGCTTTTCTTTCTTTTCTTTTTTTTAAATTGAAGTATAGTTGATTTACAATGTTGTGTTAATTTCTACTGTACAGCACAGTGATTCAGTTATACATACATATACATTCGTTTTTTTTTTCCATTATGGTTTATCACAGGATATTGAAATTAGTTCCCTGTGCTATAGAGTAGGACTTTGTTGTTTATCCATTCTATATATAATAGTTTGCATCTGCTAATGCCCAAACTCCCAGTCCATCCCTCCCCCATGCCCTCTCCCCCTTGACCACCACAAGTCTGTTCTCCATGTCTGTGAGTCTGTTTTTTAGATAGGTTCATTTGTGTCATATTTTAGATTCCACACATAAATGATATCATTATGATATTTATCTTTCTCTTTCTGACTTACTTCATTTAGTATGATAATCTGTATGTCCATCCATGTTGCTGCAAATGTCATGATTTCATCCTTTTATATGGCTGAGTAATATTCCATTGTATATATGTACAACATCTTATTTATCCATTCATCTGTCGATGGACATTTAGGTTGTTTCCATGTCTTGGCTATTGTGAATAGTGCTGCTATGAACATAGGGGTGCATGTATCTTTTTTAATTAGAGTTTTGTCCATATATATGCTCAGGAGTGGGATTGCTGGATCATATGGTAACTTTACTTTTAGCTTTTTTTTGTTTTGTTTTGTTTTGAATTTGTGATACGCGGGCCTCTCACTGTTGTGGCCTCTCCTGTTGCGGAGCACAGGCTCTGTACACGCAGGCTCAGTGGCCATGGCTCACGGGCCCAGCCACTCCACAGCATGTGGGATCCTCCTGGACCGGGGCACGAACCCATGTCCCCTGCATCGGCAGGTGGACTCTCAACCACTGCGCCACCAGGGAAGCCCTATTTTTAGTTTTTTGAAGAACCTCCAAACTCCTTTCCATAGTGGCTGGACCAACTTACATTGGTGGCTTTTCCATGAAAAAAAATCTTGTGTGTGTGTAGTTAAATTTCTCTTTTCTTCTAGCCTTCTGGGTTTTTTGTCATATTTGGAAAGGCTTTTCTCACTCTGAAATTGTGAGTGTTCCCATGTTTTCTTCTATTCTGTGTGTGTGTTTGGCTTGGTTTAGTTTTTACATTTTTACCTTTGATGCAGTTAGTATTTATTTTAAGGTGTGAAGTGTGGATTCAAATGTCCTGTCTCCCAATGGCTATCCAGTGGACTTGAAATGTTGCCTGTATCATGTTACATTCATGAGATCTGCATGTCTTTTCCTTCTGTCCCGCTTGTTCCTGTGGGTCTTTATGTGATGGTCCCACACTGTTTTGAGTATTGTAGCCACATAATGTATTTTAACACCTGGTAGGACTACTTCCCCTTATTTATCATATAATTAGATATAATTATCTAGGCTATTCTTTCTAGTTTACTTTTCCATGAAAACAATTCCTTAAGTTAATTTCATGGTGATATTACTGGTCATGAACTGTGATTAGGCTGAGATATTTGGGATTTTCTGCACATAAAAGAAGGAAATGGGAGGTAACTTGATGTCCTAGAAAGAAAACACACAGGGACAAATTTCAATCTCAAATCTGCAGAATATTCTGTGGCCTTGATCTAAGCCATGATGATACTTAAATAGAAATGACCCAGAGTGGTAAAGATTAATGAGGAAAAAAAAAAAAGACCCTAACTTTTTATAAGATCATTTTCCTCTCTTAAGAATTTTAGTGTGCCAACTCTCCCAGGGTAATTGCATCTTTCTTAATGATTAGGAATCATGCAAAAATTCTGATTGTTTGTCTGTATTACTGTTTAAGTCTAGTTTGCCAAAAAAGAAAATTGTTCCTGAAAACATGGTAAGGGGGTAGTAGATGGGATTCAGTCTTTAGAGGTTTTATTCACAAATATTGTGTTAGGCTTTTCCATATTTTTCAACAAACCAATGAATCTAATGAAAATCTCTTAGAAGTACATTTTTGTTACTTTTCCATTTCAGTTTCAGGGTTGTAAACACTCACATTTCTGTGTTCTGAGTAATGTACAACAATATTAAAATCATAGAACTTGGCTCTTATTGTAACTTTCCTACTGAAGGGATCAAAGGCATTTGCTATTGTTCCTTCCTTGTTCTCCTGGGATACTGTGAGATCCTTCAGAGTCTCTTGCGTTACATACTTGTAAAATGCCTTGGATTTGCAGAGGTTTTGCTATTATTATTTAATAATGTGTCTCAGAATTTCTATCATGGGAAAAAACCAAAGCTCGAAAGTTCAAATAAAGTATGAATAAAAAGCAAACAGAAACTGAAAACTGTATTGTATATTGAATTGTGGCTCCAAAAAGATATGTCCAAGTCCTAACCTCTGTACCTGTGAATGAGACCTTGTTTGCAAATAAGATCTTTTTATTTTTAAGTTAGTTTTAAAATTGAGATATAATTGACATATAACTGTATAAGTTTAAGGTATAAAACATGTTGATTTGATCCATTTATATATTGCAGTATGATTCCCACCATAGCTTCAGCTAACACCTCTATCACATCACATAATTATTTCTATTTTGTTGGGAGAACATTTAAGATCTAGTCTCTTAGCAATTTTGAAGTATGTAATTCAGTATTATTGAATATTGGAAATAGGGTCATTGCAGATGTATTTTAAGTTAAGTTTCTCAAGAGGCCATCATCCTGCATTTAGAGTGGGCCCTCAATCCAGCAAGTGATGTCCTGGTAAGGGAAAGGAGAGAAAGATTTAACACAGAGACACACAGAGGAGCAGTTGGTGTGAAGACGGAGGCAGAGACGGGAATGATGTGTTTACAAACTAAAGAACACTAAAGACGTCCAGGCAGTGAGCAAAAGCTAGGAAACAGGCATGGACTGGATTCTCCCTCAGAGCCTCCAGAAAGAACCAACCCTGCTGACACCTTGATTTCCGACTCCTAGTCTGCAGAACTGTGAGAGAATACGTTTCTGTTATTTTAAGCCACCCAGCTTGTGGTAATTTGTTATTGGCAAAAAAAAAAAAAAAAAAAAGGCAGACACAGGAAACTAATATAGACCTCTGTACCCATCCAGAGAGGCTGAGCAGAAAAGCTTTCATTCTCAGAGTCCAGGAAACGTGAAGTAGAAGAAATACCTCTACCCAGCTTCCTCGCTCCCCTCAGGTCCCCCCTATTCGGGCTCCCAAGCCCCAGCACCCGCTCTGCAGGCCTCACTCAGACTTCTCCTCTGTGATTCACTCTCCCCCAGATTCAGGAGTATCCTCACTTCCTCTTCAAATATTCTCCTGTGCCCAGACATCCACCCATGATCAGCTTACAACAGCTTGCGAGCTTGTTCACAGCATGGTGGAAACCAATAACGTGGGGTGTTGACCTTCTCAGGAATAGTTTTATCTTTAAAACAGTTGGAAAGGACCCTATCACAAAGGAATTCCCCCTCCTGGTGGAATCTCTGGAATTGGCATGTGGTGGGGTGGATAATTTTGCAGAGGGTCTTCTCCCCACCTTAGTCCTCCCTGCCTTCTCCCCGTCACCGCTTCCCCAGGACCCTGGATTCTGTGGCTTCATCAGAGCAAAGGAAGGACCCCACCACCTCCAGCTGCACAAAGGCCCTTTCCAGGCCCAGCGCCCTGCAATGAGTGGAGGCCCGGGTGGGCAAGGCACATTTACCTGGAGGTTAAGGATTGTGGGATGCTGTGGAGAAACTGCTTTGAAGGAAGGGAGATCTTCCATGAGGGTTGTGAGGCCAGAAGTGGCTACATAATTTTCAGGGCCCAGAACATATTGAAAATATGGGCCTGTTGTTCAGACTCATTAAGCATGTCATCATGGTGACAGCTGAGCACTGAACTATGGCAGGGCCCTTTTTTTTTTTTATGGGGTATAGTTGTTTTACAATGTTGTGTTAGTTTCTACTGTACAGCGAAGTAGAGTTCCCTGTGCTATACAGCATGTTCTTATTAATCTATTTTATACATATTAGTGTATATAGGTCAATCCCAATCTCCCAGTTCATCCCACCCTACCCCACCCCTGCTTTCCCCGCCTTGATGTCCGTACATTTGTTCTGTACATCCATATCTCCATTTCTGCCTTGCAAACCGGTTCATCTGCACCATTTTTCTAGATTCCACATATATGCGTTAATATACGATATTTGTTTTGCTCTTTCTGACTTACTTCACTCTGTATGACAGTCTCTGGATCCATCCACATCTCTACAGATGACCCAATTTCGTTCCTTTTTATGGCTGAGTAATGTTCCATTGTATATATGTACCACATCTTCTTTATCCATTCATCTGTCGATGGACACTTAGGTTGTTTCCATGTCCTGGCTATTGTAAATAGAGCTGCAATGAACATTGTGGTACATGACTCTTTTTGAATTATGGTTTTCTCTGGGTATATGTCCCATAGTGGGATTGCTGGGTCATATGGTAGTTCTTTTTTTAGTTTTTTAAGGACACTCCATACTGTTCTCCATAGTGGCTGTATCCATTTACATTCCCACCAACAGTGCAAGAGTGTTCCCTTTTCTCCACACCCTCTTCAGCATTTGTTGTTTGTAGATTTTTTGATGATGCCCATTCTAACTGGTGTGAGGTGATAGCTCGTTGTAGTTTTGATTTGCATTTCTCTAATAATTAGTGATGTTGAGCAGCTTTTCATGTGCCTCTTGGCCATCTGTATGTCTTCTTTGGAGAGATGTCTGTTTAGGTCTTCCGCCCATTTTTGGATTGGGTTGTTTGGTTTTTGGATATTGAGGGCGCAGCCCTTCTAAACATGGGGCCCTGTGCCACCACATGGGTTGCGTGTCCATGAGGCTGGCCCCACGTGGGAGTCACAAAAAGTTTGAAATCCGAAGTGAGGGTCTGTGGTAACTTGGGTCAGTGGGCATCTATTTGTGGACTTGAGCTCATTCCAGAAACTGTGTAGCACAAAGAGAAGCTGCCATCATCAAAGACATGGGCTTGGCAAGTGGACCTCGAGGGAGGTGCTGTTCAGGCTGCCCAGATGAATTGGTATAGGTGATGGGGAAAAAAAAAGTAAAACAAACATGATCAGGTATTTAAAATTCCTCCAGCAGGAAGGCTCCTGGTAGCTGAGGGAGCTCTTGTTTTTGGACTCCAAGGTCATCTTGCCTTTGCAGGATGCTCTTGCCTTTGCATGAGCCAAGGAGTAAGGGCATTGGAATGGGGAGTTTAGGGTGAGGGGGAAGGTTAGTTTGCTGATGCTGAGGGAGCTTACAGGGAAGGTGAGAGATCTGGGAGGAAAGACACATCTAGGGGACTTTTCTAAGTGCAATTCTGTGTGGGTGGTGTAAACACCCTGCCTCTATACCCCTGGGCACCACTCCCACCCCACACCCTGGCAAATCTTCAGTAAAAGAATGACTTCTCAGGAATCTGTGTAGAGAGCTTTCTTTGGGGGCATGAAGAGACGGGTTTAGTTCAGGTAAGGGCAGAGAGTTGGGGTGAGGGCTAGTGTATTGCAGCCTTGTCAGCACAGAGAGGTAAGCTTCTGCAGAACTCACTGAATTGAAGGGGGCAGCTGAGCTGAGCAGCCTCAGAAAAATCTCAGTGAAAAAATTTTGCATTTATTTTTGGTCCCTGAACTTGGAAAAATCAGGAGGGGGAAGAATATGGCTGGTGGGCCCAGTCTGGTTGGGGTGGGTCCAGTTACTGTGGAGAGAGGTGTGTGTGCTGGACTGGTGTTTGCTTAGTTCTGGAAGCCAGGGGCAGAGTCCGGAAGAGTACTGAAGCCTCAGGCTCCCTCCTGGTTGACAGCAGATAAGGCCCTGAGAGTCCCTGGGGCTAAAGCCAGGCAATTTCTATTCCTCCTGCCAGACTAGCTTTGGGCTATTTCCTAACCAGGTTCAAAATTGTTGCACTGTTACGTTCTCTCTGGCTCCTGGATATTTTGCTGATGGGTATAACCTTATTATTTTCCTAGTCAGCAAACACTGGGAACTGATATTTAGTCTAGAAAGTGTTATCTCTATATAACTAGTTGGTGGGTTGTTTGGTTGGTTGAACTCACCTATCAAATTGGTCTGAGGCCAAAGTACACGTTTTGGTAACTGTCAGTTCCTGAAATGAACTCAGCATATTTTCTCTTTCAACTAGCACAAAAAGTTTTTATTTGTCTGAAGTAAATGGCCAACAGTGTCCCACCTAAGCAGGTTCTACAGATGAAATACCTCAAGATATAATGTGCCCCCTAAAAACCCTGAGAATGTGTCCACTAATGTTTAATTTCTGTAAACTACACTGGTGTGAACGAAGCAGGAGCCATGGTTGATGTTTGTCATTCTTGTGTTGGGTGGAGCAAGGTATTTCCAGTTACCTGGTTCACCTCTGAGGCCGCTTTTCTGAGAAACACCACCATCTTTTTACCGCTCTTCCAAACTAAAACCTTAGCTGACCTCAGCTCTGGTGAGATTCCCAGGCACAGCCCACTTGTATATGACACAGCAAAAAAAAAAAAAAAAAAAAAAAAAAAAAGACATTTACTCCTAGCTGGCAGGTTTTACCTCCAGTTCTCGGGCACAGAATTAACTCGGGTATGTAATCTTCTAAAGCTATGGCTTCAAATCTACTATATGTACATTGGTCTCTGCTTATGGAATTGCTGTTTGTATTCATTTAAGCAGGCCAGAAAATGTTAATATTATAAACTCCTAAAATGTCATTTGGTTGCAAAGTTTAAAAATATATTGTACCCTTAAGCCACAAAAATATAGTAATACTTAATTTTAGGACTCTATATTTTAAGTTAGGGTTGTATGTGGCGTCTAATCCCTGAAAAGTGTTGTTTGCTAGTTTCAAGTAATCCTCTGCCTTTTTCATCCTTTACCACTTGTTATCTCTCCATTCCAGCCACCACTCCTCCCTCACCCCCCACCAAGAGAAAGTCTGCAGGAGGCCAGTGGTTTTATTCCATTGTTTAAAGGGCTGAGTGAAATCAACCACTTGGGGATTCTATCCATCAAATCCAATGTTTGGGTTTGTGTTGTTTGGTAGATGAAAAAGTCAAAATTGGCTGTTTCCCAGTCCATTCTATATACCACCATGTGAAAGCCAAGACCAAGGGTCCTCCCAGGAAACAATAGAAAATAGGTAATTCTGTGAGCTAAGAGGCCGGCAGTTCTCCATCTTTCCCACCAAAGCCGTTTCAAATTCCAACATGTTTGCTTGTCCATAGTCTCCAGAAGTGGAGGGCAAAGGAGCAGTCACAGCAGCCAGGTTCATTCACTTATTCATTCATTCACTCATTCCAACAAACATTTACTGAGCACTTACTATGTGCCAGATAGTGTTCTGGGTCTTGTGGCTACAGCTGTGATCAAGATGTTGATGTGGAGGAAGAAGGTTCAAGAACCCACAAATCATGCCATAATAGATGTAAGGTCAACCCCAAAGAGAAATATAGGCTGAGAACCTTATGGCAAGGACATTGTCATCGACTGTCTCTGCCTCTGCCCTCCATCCCACATCCATCCCAACAAGTGAATATGGCCAATGGCGGAGACCTCTCTCATGTAAGACTACCCTTCCCATCAGTCCCAGCTTTGTCCCCTAGAACTTTACAGAACCACCATGCTGTTTCTCCCTGTGATCACCCTTCCACCGTTTGAAAGCAGCTGCCAGGTTTCTATTATTCTTCACATGAAATGTAGGGACAAAGGTGTGGGAGGATGGCCCCAACTGAGTCCACGCTAAAGTGAAGAAATGCCTGGGCTTTTCTGGAAACTGCTGGAGTGTCTCCACCAGAAGTCTGAATGAGAATGTGAAGATCCTATTAGGAATGAATTCACCCAAGGAGAGGAGTAAGACTAAGGTAACAGCTTGACCCACCACTAAGCCTTGATCACTGGGAGAAAGGGACAAACCTGAGCAGAACTCTGGGTCCCAAAACAGAGTTTTAAAATACACAGGTGTGGGACTTCCCTGGTGGCACAGTGGTTAAGAATCTGCCTGCCAATGCAGGAGACATGGTTCGAGCCCTGGTCCGGGAAGATCCCACATGCCGTGGAGCAACGGAGCCCGTGCACCACAACTGCTGAGCTTGTGCTCTAGAGCCCGCGTACCACAACTACTGAGCCCACGTGCCACAACTATTGAAGCCCGAGCACCTAGAGCCTGTGTTCCACAAGAGAAGCCATTGCAATGAGAAGCCTGCACACCGCAAGGAAGAGTAGCCCCCGCTCACCACAACTAGAGAAAGCCTGCGCACAGCAACAAAGAAGACTCAATGCAGCCAAAAATAAATAAGTTTATAAAAAAATAAAAATAAAAAAATAAAAATGAAATACATGGGTGTGTATATGCATAGAAAAGGAGGTAGACAAAATGGTGATTTTTTTATTTTCTGAGAGGTGGGGTGATTTTTAATGTTTTCTTTATACTTTAAAATATTTTTCATATTTTCTACAATAAATACATAAAACATACTAATAGAATAAAATTTTATTTAAAAAATCATGTAGAAACTAATTTTCCATAGTGATTGACTTATTTCCTCCTTTTCACTGTAGAACAAAGGCCCTTTAGTTTACATAATAAACAACCTTCATAAAACGCTGTTGAGATCAATAAGCTTGCATTGTACAATTGTTCCCGTGTTATTTGTTGGTATTAGCCCTCTCTCTCTCCAAGTGTATGATAGAAAGCACCTGGCACCAGGTCCATAAAGACACTTTAATAGACCTTAATGACTTTCTTTAAACAAGCTGCCAGCAAATCTTCATTAGCATCTGTATAGTTTGAAAAAATAAAAGTGACCACCAGTAAAAATCTATGTCTCCTAAAAGATTGCAAAGGATCTCTCCGAGAAGGCTGGGGACCAAGACCATAGGGCAAAATTTCTAGAGCAGTTAAGCACTGCTTCTTAACACATAATCACGTTCAACTAAAATTGGTTTTCAGATTTTTAAGAGATTTACAAAAGTGATCAAAAACATTCACACGTGTGAAAATGACCATCCAGAGAACTTGCGTTGTAGTTACAGGATTTAAGGAAAGAGTAACTCTAAATTATATTTTGCGACCAAGTGATATTGAATGCATGGGATAAGATTTCTAGTAAGCATCCTAATGCTTCCAATACTATGAATTCCGTTTTTCTTAACTCTAATTGTTGGGTGGTCATCAGATTCTGTTTCTTTCTAACGTGATGGTAATCACACAAACATGCTGTTTTCTATTTCTTTGCTGGGTTTAAGGTTACAGGGTGAAAATGGTCACAGTATACCAATTTTAAGGCTGGCTCACTTGAGACACATGTTTCCAGATGGGCCCTGGGATGGGATGGGATCTCCTTGGAAACCAGAGGCATTGAGAAGTTCGACAAAACGAGGTTAGGAGTAAACTTGACATTGACAATTCATTGATGGTCTTTGGTCTGGACAATGCTCTTTAGTGTAACTGAAATAAGTATTTCAAAATCGAAGTGGAGCGGGGAAGAATGAAAAGGTTAAAATTATTGCCCAAGACTTGAGGTTTTATGGACCAGTTTTTTTTTTTTTCTTCTCCAACTCTTATTTAGTCTTTTTTTTTTTTTTTTTTAAACAAATACTTTTGGGTTTTTTTTGGCCATGCCTTGCAGCTTGTGGAATCTTAGTTCCCCGACCAGGGATCGAACCCGTGCCCCCTGCAGTGGAAGTGCCAAGTCCTAACAATTGGACTGCCAGGAAATTCCCTATTTAGTCTTATATAATGATGACATCGTCACAGTTGCTACAGGGGTAACTAATTTAAATGGGACACATTGAAGTGACTCTTGTTCCTAGAAAGAAGTGTAGTATACATGAGGGATGCCTCTCACCTCAGAAGGAAGGTGAGTTTAGGGCAAACAAACTTGGAAAAGTTCACTTTTTCAGCTTTAGGAAAACATATTTGGGATCCTCTAAAATTAACTTGAAATGAACTCCATGTTGCCTCTGAGCTGGTGATCTAGTAGTTTACCCAAACATTCACTTAAAGTCAATCCTCAACTGTTAGTCAATTCTCAATGTTCTTTTGTGTGTTTGGGAGGTCTTCTTGCTAGAAGCACAATTTAGTGTCCAAAACCTGAACTCTGAAACCAGTCTGAGTTCAAATCCCAGCTTCATTACTTACTAGTGTGACCTTGAGCAAGTCACTTAATCTCCCTGTGCTTTGGTTTTCCACATCTATAAAGAAGAAATAATAATAGTAGCTACCTCATAAAATTGGTGTTAGGATTAAAAGAGTTAATATACCTAAAGCAGAGAGAATAGTGCTTAGCATATGCCATGTAACTCCTCTCTATGTTGTTATTATTATTATTTTTAGAATTAGCCCTTTCTTTCCAAAATGTATGAAAAAATAAGAGTAACCACTGTTATTATTGTGGCCTAAAGGAATGAATATTCTTCCTGAAGTTTCTAATTTATTATCAAATTGAAAATCGAGCATTGGAGAGAATGCAACCCCATATTTCAAAATCATAAAGGTATCTGTTTCTCTACAGGTTTCTTTTTTGTGGTTCATTTTCAAATGTGACAGATGTGCCTTTTTTAAAGGGGCATTTGATGAATTCTCTATATGGGAGAAAGGCTGGAAATGTTAGTTTTTTTCAAGATAATAAAGCAGTGAACCTAAATGAGATTTTAATCTAAACCTTCTATAGGAGTAACAGCCCTTGCTATCATATTATATCATCTTCCCGTTCACTCCAGCGTCCTGTTTACCTTTTCTTCGTGCAGCTGTTGGTTGTTTGTTGACACTGGAAAATCCCCTACTCCCAGGACCCATTTAGCCTTCCAGGTCTTCATGAAGCTCATTCTCCCCCAGACAAGATAGATTTGTTTTGTTTGCTTTGCTTTTGTTCACTTTTCCTTTTATCTTTTCACTTC
Source organism: Hyperoodon ampullatus (assembly GCF_949752795.1). NCBI lineage: Eukaryota > Metazoa > Chordata > Mammalia > Artiodactyla > Ziphiidae > Hyperoodon > Hyperoodon ampullatus. The sequence continues at coordinate 113,507,182 of NC_136917.1, forward strand.
CTTCAAGAGTTTTAGTGCGATTCTTTCTTTTCTCTTCCATTCCCTTTAATAGTTACTTGGCGTTTCCTACATGTGGGCTACGCTTTCTGAACTGCGTTGTTCTGCACCTCTTTGGAAGACCTGCTTTCATTTTTCCTGTCCAGGTCATTTGTGCAAATCCTTAAAGTTAGAGAATTAGTACTAATGACTGGTCAACTCCATCAGTGCAGTCTCCCCTCTGTGAAAGTTTACTTTTCTGGTTCAATGTCTTTTACCGCAAAGCTTGTTAAGAGCCCTTATTACTTGAAGAAGGTGCCTCCTGGAACCTTAAAACTTCCTGTTTATGCACAGGGCAGGGCCCCGTTGAACTCTTGACAGTGTGGGCAGCTCCTGAGCTTTGCCAAAGAGCTTCAAGTAGGATCCAAGAGGAACCACGACTGGGACTTAAAAGCAAATGTCTGCTTAGCTGCCATGTCTCTGCTAGAGGCCATGAGGAAGCAACCAGCCAGACAGACTGTTGTATTTAGCTCCTGTTCATACAAATAGTGTTTATAGAAAATCCAGACTTCCTCAAATCCCTTCAGTGTCCACCAGGGTCTAGAGGGGTCATAATCTGTTTCTGCTATTGTGTGACACTTGTCACAGATCTGAGCAGGTCTGCAGGAGCTCAAAGTCTTCTGTCCCCGCTGAGCTTCTAAGCCCTACTCTGTATCAAATGCTCTCTCTCTATAAAGCTGTCCCTATGGAATAATTGTTACAATGCCAGCAAACTCCTGTCTCCAAGCAGGGGATATCTTCCCGGGTTGGGGAGTGGGGCGCTTGAGGCTAAATTAATCATTGGAAGCTGCTTGATGAAGCAGAATCTCAGCAGGGAGTCCTGGAGAGGAGCCAGGACAAACCCAGCAGGCTTGCCCCCATGGTGTCAAGTTTCTGGGTCACGAAGAACCAGAGGAGGCACTCGCCCACATGGCCAGAGCAGCAAAGCCAAGGAAAGAGTGTGCATTTATCATCATGCAGGAGGGAAGAAAGCCGTGGATTCAGGAACAGCCCCCTGAGGGGGTCTTACCCAGGCCTGGAGAAGCATGTGCTCCTAGAATGCCCACCCTCCGGCCAGGTTCTTGCTAGCATGGCCCTGAATAAAGCTGGCATCATCTTGCTTCCTGGTTCCCTGTTATCCGGGCTCCATACCATTCAGTCCCTTCCGGTTGGTGCAGTCATATTCCAGGTAGCAGGTGAGATACAGCTCTGTTCCAGTATAGTCCTCCTAGATTAGACATACAGGGTTAGTATGTGTTGTTATTGTTAAAGCCCACTGCCAGTTTTCCTTCTAACCAGGTTCCAACTGTACAACTGTAGAGAAGAGCAAAAGACTCCTTGAGGTTATCATGTCTTCCTCCTTTTAAAAGCCATTTTCATCCTTATGTGCTGGCCTCACAGTACTGCTTATCTCTTACCTCAATAATCTTGTGTAATAAATGACCACAAAATCTCCATGACATATAATGGTAACCAGTGTTTTGCTTGGGTGTCTGGGGTGGTCAGCCAGGCCATATGCTGGGGTGCCTCACACATCTAAGAGTGAGCTGACTGTTGGCTGGGTGACCAGGGTGGCTGAGTTCAGCAGGCTAGCCCGGGCATGTTCTCATGGCATGGTGGAGGAACACAAGGGAGGGAGAGGAATCATGTAAGCCACTCTATTTTCTGTTTATGAGGTGTTGCTAACATCCTACTAGCAAACTCAGTCACATGGCCAAGCCCAGATTCAAGGAGTAGGGAAACACGTTGCCTCTCTAGGGAGAGGGACCATAGAGTAACATGGCAAAGGGTGCTGGATACAGGGAAGGTTGCAAATATCACCGCCATCCTGGTCTCAACTGGGGTTAGGCTCACTCCATAGAGAAGATAAACTCCCACAATAGCAATCCCAACATAGTGATGAGTTACAACCCACAAAGTCAAATCTTTGTCCCCATGAACGACCTAGAGAAAGATCGCTTTGTTAGAGTGTTAATAACAAGAAATATTTACCACAAAGTTGCTTCTTGTTTGTTTTGGTTTTTTAAACAAGTGTTGGGAGATAATTCTCCATGGATCGCTCTCATTTCTTCATGTCTTGTGAATAGAGGCACTAACTGCCATTTGTTCCTAGCTGTATTTCCAAGTATGTTTAGATAGCAGATAGACTTGGAAGATAGCGTGGCTCCCTGTGGAGCGGGGTCAGAGAGCAGTTGTTTTCCTCTAGAGCAAAAGCCACCAGACCTGCTTACTGCCCACTATAAAATATTCAAGTTCCCCAAGCCCAGGGTTTCAGTTGTGACACAAGCCACTGTCTGTGCACATTCACCTGTGTCCCTCAGCATTGCCCCCGGGGATCCGGGAGGGAGGGGGTGTCAAGAGGCACCAATGCAGATGTGAAGCTCATGCTGCTTGCTGTGCCATGAACAATAACATTCTTTGTCTCTGACTCAGGAGTCCTCTACCAGCATCCATGAAACTATGGCAGGCTACTTGGTTAGTTTGTAATTAGGGCAAAAACTCAGACCCTTCATGATTCTTGACAAGTCAAGTAGCATCCTCCCAGTCATGTCCATGTATCTTGCTCCTAGAAACACCATGATCTATAGCCACTACTGTAGAGCCCTCCCTGTTGGCCAGAGCACCCTGATTGCTGCCATGTCCTTCCCACCCATTATGGCAATTCTGTCTCCTTTGCTCTGATGGTTCACTGCCACCATCCAGTCTGTTATTTCAGAATTCTGTCATTTCTATTGATACTAGGGAGCCCATTTCTGTGACAGCATCTCCTACTATCAACCCTGGTCCCTGACAAGAACCACCACCACCAAACTTCTCTAGGATGTCAGTGCCTCCCTCACCTGTACCCATTATTGCCTTAGTGAAGGGAACTTTCCCTTGGCCATCCTGAGGTGTATTGGTGGCTCCTATGGTCTTGCACAATAAATCTATTCTAACATTCCCACATATCTGAACTTTATGACCTCTTCATCAACACAGTGCTAAGGCAATTCAAACATTTCCACTTCATTTCCTGCGGCCATTGTTTGGTCCAAACTTCAAGGAGTTATCCCAGCAGTGTATTAGGATCAGTCCTAGATATCATTTCCCTGATGTTCAAGCATGGGAGAGGGCTCCTGTATCCAAAAATTCTCCCCTCCAGCCTTGTATTCTGCTCTTGCCACCAATTCCACCTACCCACCCCTGCCCCAACTGATTCATTAAGACCACCCCTCATGTGATCCTTGGTTCTTACTGGTCCATAATAACCGGGTCCTGCAATGTCTTTGGTGTGTAAGATTTTTACTCCTGGAGAAGGAGCTGTGTTTCTCTGCTCAGACTATGTTGGGACCTACTCTTTTTTTATTATCTGGAGACAATAAAAGGAGGCAGGGTAATCTTGAGGCACAAAGACATCACGGACGTGTTTGCTCTCCTCTGCAGGGGGAGGGGCTTCAGAGGAGTGTGCTTCTCAGGTGAGTGCTTCTCAGGCCCATCAATCCAAATTTCCCCAAACCAAATCTCAGGTCTTACCCTTTTTTTTTTTAACCCTGACTTTGACATAAGAGATTTGTTGAAGCTGTGATTTAATTTCCTCTGCAGCTCTGCCATTTTTATAACTATTCTGGGGCCAATTTTGAGCACATTCTATCCTGCAACTGCTGGAGGCCTTCTGGCTTTCATATCGTACCTTCAGTTGATAGTTGGCTAAACTGAATCATTGGTTTTTCAAGGCTTCCAGAAAGTTAAAATCGGGCCAGCTCCCCAATCTTTTAATTTCCCTTACCGCCATTCCATTCAAGGGTTATAGCTGCCATATAACCCAGTGTTTCATCTTTTACCTGTACCTGTACAGGTGAGTCTTAGTGACCATGATGCTACTGCATGCCGGGGGTTATCCCCGCCACACTCCAAAATCCCATCTGGAGAGCCTGCTTTTTAGGACCACTGCTACCAACTCTCTTAGCTCTCTTAAAAGCAGAGTCTGAGACAAAAGCTCGTGTCAGCTGGTTTTCTTGGGAGTGACCCCAACGAGTAGGAGTGAGGAACCAGTGGAATAAAACTGGGAAGGAGGGAAAGCCAATGAAAGAATACAATGTATAACAATGTTTGCCTCACCCCACTCCTATTAATGATTGAGTGCTACACTATTTATGTCTTTAATATTTTGATTAGAATATCCTTTCTGGGTAATTTTGAATATTTTTAATGAAGTTGCAATCTTTTTCTCATGTTTTTAAATTGCTATTCTGTTTGAGATTTTTTTCCTTCTGTTCTTTGTTCATTTATTTACTAAGATCCAGGCTTGTTTTTTTAAAAATATCTTCAACCATTTTCGTAGTCACTCTTATACATTACTAGTAGGATAAATATTGATAGAACATTTCTAGAAAGCCTTTTGCGTGTATCAAGAATTAAAAAAACATTTCCACCTATTGAAATCTCTCCAAGACAAGCTGGACCCAGGGCCCTGGAACAGGGTAGGTTTCAGGGAGCATGGCTTAAGGGTCTGGGTAACACAGGGTTGACTTTTCATGGTCACTTTCTCCTAATTTGTTGTTTGTATTTGTTGTTGTTTTTGTTAGTGATATTTCAGGGCATTAGAACTTTTAAGCTTTTATCTATTCAAGCCTGTTGACTTTAGAAAGTCATCCCCCACCTGAAGTCAGAAAATTTCAACCATATTTTCTTCTTGTTTTTTCTCCAAAGATTTGATATTTTAAAAACATTTAATTCCTCTAGACCTATAAAACCACTAAGATAAAAAATGTAATAATACCAAGTGCTGGAGAGGGTGTGGAGAAACTGGATCTTTCATACATTTCTGGTGGGAATGTAAAATGGTACAGTCTCTCTGGAAAACAGGTTGTTAGTTGCTTATATAACTAAATGTTACCATACAACCCAGCAATTGTGTCCTTGGGCTTTATTCCAGAGAAATAAAAATTTATGTTTACACAGGAACTTATATGCAAATGTTCACAGCAGCTTTATTCACAACAGCAAACTATTGAAAACAGCCCAAAGTCATTCAATTGGTGAATAGGTGAACAAACTGAGGTACATCCATACAACAGAATAAATACTACTCAGCCATAAAAAGGAATAAGCTATTAATGGCTGCAACTACATGGACCTCAAGGGCATTATTCTTAGTGGAAAAGGACAATCTCAGGAGGTTACCCGTGTGACCCCAATTATATGTAGCATTTTTGAAATGACAAAACTGAAAGATGGAGAATAGATTAGTGATTGTCAGGACAGGAATGGTGGTAGGTGGGAAGTAAATGGTGTTGAGGAACCCAGGGGAGCGGAATGGTTGGGGATGTGTAAGGACATAAAGAGGTAGCATGAAGGAGTTATTCTCTGGTGGTAGAACAATTCTGTGCCTTGTTTGTGGTGGTGCTTACACAATTCTGCTCATGGGATAAAATTGCATAGAACTGCACACTCACACACACGTGCACACACAAATGCACGTTTTAAAAAAATGGTAGAAACTAAGAATAGTGTGTAGTCTGGTTTAAAAGTAACTTTTCATTGTCAGTTTCCTGGTTTTATACAGCAGCTATGGAAGATGTCATCACTGGGAGACGCTGGGTGAAGGGCACTCAGGACTTTACTGTTTTTGCAACTACCCATGAGTCTATAATGTTTTTCAAAATAAAAGTTTTTTAAAATGTAACACTTTAATTAATCTGAAACTTATTTTATAAATTGTACGAGGTGAGAAACTGAATTGATTTATATCCACATGGTTACCCAAGATCCTACTATTATATCTTTACTAATACTTTCCTGCCCCACTAATTTATGGAACCTCTTATGGTTTTCATTGAACTCTTAAAAATTCTGGGATCTCTTGCTAAGTTACCCAACTCTACTGTTCTATGTTTTCTTTCATCTTGTTCCAAAGTCTCACTGATTTAATTGTTGTGACGTTACAATGTTTCAGTAGCTGATAACACTAGTGATTCTTTATTGCTCTTAATAATAATAAAGAGGAAGGAGGAGGAGGAAGGAAAGTCATGTTTTCTGAATACTTACCATGATCCAGATATAGGGCTAAGATCTTCACTTGGATTGGTTCACTTAATCCTCCCAATACTCATATGAAGTAGGTTTTATTATTATTTCCCTTTAACAGATAAGGAGTGAGAGATTCAGAGAAATTGGGCACGTACTCAGGATCACAGGCTAGTAAGCAGCAGAGCCAGGATTCAAACCCAGGCCTGTAGGATTCCAAAGACTGTTCTTTTAACTACTGTAACATACTGTCTCTTTTTTTAAAAAAAGGAAATTTATTTCACTTGTTTATTCTAGTTCAACTAACAAAATCATACAGTCATGTTCTGAATAGAAAAAAAATGATATTTTGGTTGTATATTCTCAACTGTCTAAATTAATTTTGAAAAGAGTTAGCTATCTTGACATTTACTTTTCCTATGCATGGTCATGGCATTCAAGTCTTATATCATTCAAAACAGTCAGTTTGATTTTTAAATTACTTTAAATATCTTTGAATAGGTAATTCAGGTTCATGATAAAAATGTCAAAGGTACAAAAGGGTACACAGTGAAGTGTAAGTGTCCATCCCAGCCCATCCCACTGTTACCAGTCTCTTATGTGCCCTTCTAAAAATAAACGATGGAATTGTAATTGTATATGTGTATGTAGTCTACACATACACACATACTACTTTGCAACTTGATTTTTCTTTGTTTAAAAATCTTAGAGTCTATTCCATATTAGTATATAGGGAGCTGCCTATTCTTTTAATGCCTACATTGTTTTCCACTGGCTGAGTATAATAAAATTTATTTCACCTGCCCCACATTGATGAACATTAAGGTTTTCATTTTTTTCCTATTATGAATAATGTTATAAAGAACATCCTTGCACATACTTTATTTCATACATGTGCAAGAATATGTGTATATTAAGTCCCTAAGAGTGAAATTTCTGGATCTAAGGGTTTGTGCACTTATAATTTGAATAGGTGTTTTCCAAACTGACTTTCAGAAACTTGAACAAATTTACACTACCACCACCAAGAGAGTGCCTGTTTTTCCAGAGCCCTTATCGAATTCTTTATCTTTGCCAATCTAATAAGTGAAAATAGTATTTTATTATAGTTTTAATTTGCCTTTCTCATATTACAAATAAGAGCGAGCCTGAGTTGTCAGTCATTTTCTTAATGATTTGTAGGAGGTTTTATATATTAGAGGATTTTACCCCTTCCTTGCAATTTAAATTTTTCCCCCTAGTTTGTCTTTTTTTTTTTTTTTTTAACTTTTTAACCTTTGCTTATGCAGAGGAGTTGCCATGCAGAAATTATTTCTTCTCATGTAGTCAAGTCTGTCAATCTTGTGTCATACTTAGGTTCCTCTAGTAATTGTATGGTTCTTTTAAGCCTTTCACTTATCTAGAATTTATTTTGTCTTTGTTTGGCTGACTACCCAGTTGTCCCAATATTATTTTTAAAGTGAGCCATTTTTCTTTCCTGATTTGAAGTGCCAACTGAGTCCATCTATACTAAATTTCTGTTTGTATTCGGGTCCATTTATGGACTTCTAAGGCTGTTTCATTGAACTTTATGACAATTCATGTGTCAGTACCTCACAGTTTTACTTATTATATTTTGATAACATGTTTTATTGTCAGATAAAGCTTGTGTCTTCACCACTTTTATTTTTCAAAACAGTGAGCTTCTTTATTCTTAACTGTGATGCTGGGCCCATACCTCAGGGCTCCAGCCAGTTCATATATTCTTCCCAGGCCCAGTCCTGAGTCAGGGTCTCTATTTCTTGTTCTTGTGCACATTTAGAAGACTGCTTAGCAGAAATGTGAGCCCCCTTTACTCATCCCCCTCTGGCAGGGGCTTCCCTAAAGGCCTTCACCAATAGTGCTTCCGCGTCCTGGAGGGATTCACCCTCCCTGGATCAAACACAGCGCTTGAAGTAGTCCTCTTGCTAAAGTTCTCAGAATAAGTTCTGAGGTTTGATGTTTTTCTCCAACTAATGTCAAATAGCAGGCCTGTAATTTTCCCAAATTTAAAAGCATTTTCCCCTGGCTTCCTGGCTGGCTCAGACTTGCAAAAATAGTCTCGATTTCAACCTCACTTCCTCTAACATTGTGCAAGACAGTGTGTGGCAAAGCCTTAGAATATAAAATGTTTCTGACATTTTCACTCTGTGACTTGCCAGTTTTTCATTTGATTCTTTTTCCTTTTTATAAAGACAAATTAGAAAGCAATCACTCTGTAACCTTTGGCTTTGTTATTTCTTTATCATTTGTGCTACCCAGTTCTATTTCCTTGTCTATCACTCTTCTCTATTGATTTTGGATGGTTTGGTGTTTGCCTTTGTGCTTTGCAAAGAGAGCCATTGATTTTGAACAGATCTAGAAACGTTGGGAGCTTTTGGTGACATAGCCAATCTTAGTGTTGCTACTAAAGGCATGAGAAGTTGCCTTGCAAGTGAGTTTATTGTCTCAGTGTATGATTATGGAAATAAAGACTGATGACGGTTTTTGGCAAAGACCTTCAGAGTTATCATCTGCCTATTCATGACAACAAGAACCAAGAATGACCCGTTGAATGTCCTGCTGAACCACTGATGGCAAATGTGTCTTCAATTTCAACTCTAAAAACTAGGATACGCTGTAATGGAGAGAGAATTTTGGAAGGAGAAGCAGGAGAACATAGTCTTAATGTGCTCTGGCCAGATGGAATACCTCACCATGCTCTGGAGAAAAAGGCTGCTGAACAACTCATAAATAGGAGGTTGTATCATACAGACTCTTCTAGATGGTCCCTAAATGATAAGCGCTGGGGATAATGTGAATAGTGAAGGCTACCTTATTTTTTCACCTTTCTTCCTCACAAATCATCCCCCAGATTTTTGCCCAGTCTCTTGCATACAGCACATGAGAAATTAATGGCCAAAGGACAAGCAGTAGAAAAGAGTGAAGGAAAAAATTTAAGTCATCCTCAGGCTGGATGACTAGATGCTAAACAGTTGAAAGTTTCCTCTAGGGACTTCCCTGGTGGAGCAGCGGTTAAGAATCCGCCTGCAGGGCTTCCCTGGTGGCACAGTGGTTGAGAGTCCGCCTGCCAATGCAGGGTACACGGGTTTGATCCCTGGTCCTGGAAGATCCCACATGCCGCGGAGCAAAAGAGCCCGTGCACCACAACTACTGAGCCTGCTCTCTGGAGCCTGAAATCCACAACTACTGAGCCCTCGTGCCATAATTACTGAAGCCCATGCGCCTAGAGCCCGTGCTTTGCAACAAGAGAAGCCACCGCAATGAGAAGCATGCCCACCACAAGGAAGAGAAGCCCCTGCTCGCCGCAACAAGAGAAAGCCCGTGTGCAGCAACAAAGACCCAACAGAGCGAAAAATAAATTAATTAAAAAAAAAAAAAAAAGAAAGAAAGCTGCCTCTAATTATATAGCAAGGATGATGGTGAGGGATGAGCTCAGCCAGCTCCCCAGCCCGAGAGATGGTGCCGTGAGAATGACCACAATGAAGCCTTTGCCCAGGAACTAAGGTACTTGCTGCTGGCACATGTGGATCCTGCCAGGCTGACCAAGCATCCCCTCCCTGTCACTGGCTCTGCCTCTGGAGAGGTAAGGAGCTATCCCTTCATAAAAAGTGCTTAGGGATTCATGGGCTGGAGTATGGTGATGCTCCAAGCTAAAGGGAGTATTTCAAAACAAGAAGTGCACCTGCCCTTTGACTCAGCAATTCCTGGGTGAAAACCTGTGAGGACATTAATTTGAAAAAATGGATTTTTCGGTTGCTTGGGCTGTGGTGCAAAATATGCCCCCCCACCGAAATCATCAATAAATTCTATGATTCTCATGAAAGCAGTCATTTTAATGGCAACTGAGGAAGGAGCTCACACATAAGGTGATGGATGAAGAAACGGGTGACTCCATAGTGAGAGTTGGGCTGCAGGTTTGTGAACTGATTCACCCGCCAGTCAAGCAAGACTGTGTCCAAGACAAACCTTCGAAGGTAGAATGAAGAAATGTCTCATGAACACTCACCCATATCATCACAGGCTGAATCATTCTTGGTTCATTCAGATTTTCATGTGTTGGCTCTTCCTGGATATTCAGGGAAGCAGGGGTCCTGTGTCCAACTAGAAGTCGGAAATCTTTTGGAGGTCATCTTATTCTTGATTTTCATCTAATGGGGCATTCTCACATTGGTGAGTCACTGTGTCTTGGGTCAGCTTTCTAGCCACATCTGTCTCTTCCTCGACCAGACCTGCCCTGACTCCTTACTAATCATGGCAGTGAGTGGGGTGAGGGTGGAGTGGGGCAGGGAGCAGAACAGGCATCCTTTCTTCCCTGGTTGAGCACATCTGCAGGTGGCCAGGGAGAGATCCTGCCTATGCCACACCTCAATTTTCATTACCCAGCTCTTCCTCCCTATCGATGAAACGACTCCCTCACGTTTACTCTTGGTGGAGTATCTGGAATCTCATAATCTCACAACATTCATTCCAACTTGTTATCTTCCACAATTTTTACCTCACCCAATATTTGACATAAAAGGACATAGGCAACGTGACAACTGGGATATGAACTCAGTTCAGGGAAAGAAAGCAGTCATTTTTAATCTGATAAAGGATACCTAACAGAATCCTACTGAGCATGGAGCAGTACATAATGGATTATTACCCAGCAGTGAAAATAAATGAACTACAGCTCTGCAATAAAATAGGTAGGTCATAGGGCTTCCCTGGTGGCACAGTGGTTGAGAGTCCGCCTGCCGATTCAGGGGACGTGGGTTCATGCCCTGGTCCGGGAAGATCCCACGTGCCACGGAGCGGCTGGGCCCGTGAGCCATGGCTGCTGAGCCTGCGTGTCCGGAGCCTGTGCTCCACAACGGGAGAAGCCACAACAGTGAGAGGCCCACGTACCGCAAAAAAAATAAAAAAAATAAAAAATAAAAATAAGGTAGGTCTTAGAAACAATGTTGAGCAAAAAAAATGTAATTCCCAGAATCTACATATATAATAATATAGCAATTTTATGAAGATAAAATCTAGCTAAGATGACCTACATAGATAGATATTTTACTAGTACCTATGTGTAAAACACTATATATGTGTATTCATTTCCTGTGGCTGCTCTAACAAATTACCACAAACTTGATGGCTTGTGATGACAGGTTATCATTCTCTCCCAGTTCTGGAGGCCAGAAGTCTGAAATCATTCTCACTGGTCCAAAGTCAAGGTATCAGCAGGGCTGTGCTTCCTCTGGTGGCCCTAGGGAAGAGATGGCCCCTTGCTTCCCACAGCTTCTTGCGGCTGCCAGCATTCCTTGGCCACATCACCCCAATGTCTGCCTCCAAGGTCACGCTGTTTTCTCTTCTTCTACAGTTCAAGCGCTCTCTGCCTTCATTTTATATGGACACCTGTGACTGTACTCAGGGCCCACCTGGATAATCCAAGCTAGTCTCCCCATCTCAAGATTCTTAACTTAGTCACATCTGGAAAGTCTTTGCCGTATAAGATAACAATCACATGTTCCAGGGATTAGGATATCTTGGGGGTCCATTATTCAGCCTACCACTACTCTGTGTGTGTGTGTGTGTATACATATATATGTATATATATGTGTATATATATATATGTGTGTATATATATATGTATATACACACACACACACTCATACATACATATACATTTTTTTTTCTCCTAGAACGATAAATACTAAATTTAGGATAAGTGGTACTGGGACAGGATTGTACAGTCTTTTTTTTTTTTTTTTTTTGTGGTATGCGGGCCTCTCACTGCTGTGGCCTCTCCCGCTGCGGAGCACAGGCTCCGGACGCGCAGGCCCAGCAGCCATGGCTCACGGGCCCAGCCGCTCCGCGGCATATGGGATCCTCCCAGACCGGGGCACGAACCCGTATCCCCTGCATCGGCAGGCGGACTCTCAACCACTGCGCCACCAGGGAGCCCCCTGGATTGTACAGTCTTGTAAGAGCTGGTTCTGCACATCCCTTCCCAGCTCCACACTCAGTTACTTCAGCTTGGTAGCTTGAAATCAGTTATGTGGGAGTATTTACATTGCAGAAATGGATAAGCACTGTAAATGAGAGCTTTTTCCCCAGAGAACTGGTTTATACTATCAGGAGTGTGATTACTCTCTTGGTGGGTGAGGCAGAGGGGTGAAATTGGGTTTGGTAATGCTCTAGTTTTTAAGTTGGGTAGTGTGTTTACAGATGTTTGTCCTATTATTATGTTTTGAACATATATATATATATGTACACACACACACACATGCACCTGTATAGAATATTGAATTTTTTTATTTAAAGAGAAATAAAAAGGAAGGTAGTAGGAAGTTTCTGATCTTTCAAAAAAGAAAGAAACCTATACCAATGGCTGGCAAGGATGTGAAGATACTGGATATTTCTTCTGTTACTAGTGGGAATGAAAAATGGTAGAGCCGCTCTGGAAAATGGTATGGCAATTTCTTACAAAACTAAACATTCTCTTATTATACAACCCAGGAATGGCGGTCCTGGGAATTTATCCCAGAGAAATGAAAACTTGTGTCCACATAAATCCTGGACACAATGTTCATAGCAGCTTTATTGGCAATAGCTAAAAAGTGGTAACAACCAAAATGTCGTCCAATAGGTTACTGGTTCAACATACTACTCTGTTTAATTACTGATACACACAAAGACCTAGATGGACCTCAGAGGTATTATGCTGAGTGAAAAAAGCCAATCATAAAATGTCACATATTGTATGAATCTATTTATATTCTCAAAATGACAAAATTATAGAGAACATATAGTGGTTGCAAGGGGTTAGGGATGGTGGGTTGAAGAGGGAGAGTGAGCGAGACTATAACAGGACAGGAGGAAGAGGAGTGGTGGGTAGCAAGAGGGAAATCTTTATAGTGGTGAGATATTCAGTATCTTGATCATTGGGATGGTTTCATGAATCTATGTATATGATATAATGGAATAGAACTATATATATGCATTCTATCAATGCAATTTTCATGGTTCTGCTATTTAGTTACCTAAGATGCAGCCATTGAGAGAAACTGGGTGACAGAGACATGGAACCTCTCTTATTCTATCTTTGTAACTTCCTGTGAACCTGTAATTAAATTCACAAAACTAATTAAAGGTAAAAGAAATTTAAATTTTTCAAAAGAAAAAAGCAAAAGGCTGTCATTAATTTTATACCTTCCCCTGCAAAGTCAGCTCAAAACCTAACTTCAGGGGCTTCCCTGGTGGCGCAGTGGTTGGGAGTCCGCCTGCTGATGCAGGGGACACGGGTTCGTGCCCCGGTCCGGGAAGATCCCACATGCCGCGGAGCGGCTGGGCCCGTGAGCCATGGCCGCTGAGCCTGTGCGTCCGGAGCCTGTGCTCTGCAACGGGAGAGGCCACAACAGTGAAAGGCCCACGTACCGCAAAGAAAAAAAACCCCTAACTTCTGTGCTAATATTTCCTTTGATTTTCCCCAAGTCACCCTTCAAATCAGGGTAAGTGCCAAATCAGAGCACCCACAGTTGTTCAGCATCATCACTGAGCACCCCCGCCTCCCTGTGTAATCTATTTCTTCTGAGAGTCATCATTTAAGATGCCTTTCATGCATTTCTCCCTGTCTCTCCGATGTGTTTATGTAACCTCTCTCTGGCTCCCTTAATCACACCTTATCTTGAGTGAGCATCCCCCAGATCTCCCTAGGACAATCTATTTATCAGTATGGGGAACAAACACAAGGTTTTTTCCTTATCCTGACTTGCTGGAAGTTTCCTTCTGCAACCTGTTCTTAAATCTCTGTCCCAGCCTGCCTTGTTACCCTTTGTCACAGACACTGACCACTGGGAAGCAGGTTAAAAGTATTTTCTGACAAAAGCAGCCCGCTGAGTTGTATATATTTCCTCTTCTTTTATTATCACATTCCCATTTTCCCTAGCCAGCGGGTCAATAACAATTTTTTTTTCTCTTCTCTTCCAATAAGTGAATTCCAGCCAGGATCAATAACATCCCTGAATAGGCCAGGAAATTTTAACTTTGATAAACCAGGAGGTAGTTAATGGAGGACTTTCTGATCAGGGGCTCTCAGCTTATAACATACAGAGTTACAGGCTCTTAGGGGAGGGGACCTTGCAGCCCTCACACATCCCAGAGGATGATGCCTGGGACCAAGGCAATTTCAGGCTATGATATTCCTCTCACCATTCTTTCCTCAACCATTTCTGCAGATCCCTGCTGAGACCAATGCCTGTTGATGAGGTTTCCACTTCCTGCCTCTAAGTTTTCTATCTTTTTGTAAATTCATTTTTTGTCTACATGCACAAAGTTAAAGTCAAATTGTGTCACAAGACTTGTGAAGGAAGACAGCACTCCTCCACCTTCTACTCAAGTCCCATTTCCCAGAGTAACAATTTTGACCTCTTTCAGTGGTTTCTCCAGATATTTGCCATACTTACATTGCTATTACAGACATATCAGGTTTTTAGACATACCCACATTATCTGTTGACTTTCTAACCAATGGTAGAGTGGGGATTGAACTTTCTTTCACTACCATCCCTCCTTCCCCTCCCCCAATAAAATATCAAAACTTTAAAAAATGTAATTGACATTTAGTTTTTATATTATGTTCCCAGCCAAGCTAAGTAGTGTAAGGTAATTATATTTCTTCTGTTTTACGATTTTTGTCTTACCTGCAGTTATTTGCCTTTCCTTTTTCTTAGGCTTGTATATACTTGTCTCTGAATCTTTCTAGACTCTCCCACAATATTGTAGACAAATTCCTCTTAAAACAATTTTCCTCATGGTAAAGACAGGTTTTCTGATCAGGTTTTTTTTTTTTTTTTTTTGCGGTACGCGGGCCTCTCACTGCTGTGGTCTCTCCCGTTGTGGAGCACAGGCTCCGGACGCGCAGGCCCAGCAGCCATGGCTCACGGGCCCAGCCACTCCACAGCATGTGGGATCTTCCCGGACCAGGGCACGAACCCGTGTCCCCTGCATCGGCAGGCGGACTCTCAACCACTGCGCCACCAGGGAAGCCCCTGATCAGGTTTTTGTTGTTTGTTTGTTTTTTAATCTGGAGGTTACCATCTGGGAGCCTGAAGGCTTTCTACCCTTATGTGGGCTGGTTACTCACCAGGCCTTCTGAACAACCATCAGTCTAGGGCTCCTCTTTACTCCTCTCCTTGGTCCTGGGCCAAGTTGAATCCTTTGAGGAGACACTAAGAGTTAAGAGAGCAAGAGATTTATTGAGAAATACCAATGCAAGGAAAGAGAAGAGCAGGACTGGACAGGAGAGCTATCAGGTTGTGTTGCAGACCCGACTCTACCAGCCCTGTAAGGAGTGCCAGTGCAAACAGTGTCCCCTTGGGAGACCCCATGATAGTGGAAATGGCTCGGTCCTTTTGTCACCGCCTTGCTCAATTGTTGACCAAGGGCCACTCCAAGAAGAATGTAACCTTGGCTCAAAGCTGAAGCATAACCCAAAGGAGCTACCATCTAGAGGCTGTCAGCTAACCACACTTCTTTCAGTTGGGCAACAAGTCATTTTCTGAAGGGGGTCTGAGCAACACATTTCTAGGTCTGCACAGATCACATTTTCTGAATCCTGTATCTTCCTCTTTCTTATTTTCCTGCCTCATTTTGTTGGAGCACACTCTCAGTAGTTCCTTAAAGCACTTAGAATGTAAATTTTTTGAAACCTAGAATATCTATAAGTGTCATTATTCTACCCTCATACTTGGTAGTTTGGTTGGGTATAGAATTCCACATCCCTTTGACTTATAATTTTGAAGTAATTATAAGAAGATAACTGCTCTATCGTCTTTGGGATTCTGATGTTGCTGTTCATAAATCTGATGCCACTGTGTTTCCCACCCCTCGTATTCTCACTTTTTTCCCTACTATTTTCTCTCTCTGGAAACTTTTCGGATCTTTATTCTCAGTGTAATTCCCACTGTAATTTAAAATGATGTGACTTGGTAAACTTTTTTATTCATTAGGTTGGGCACATAATGGGCATGTTGAATCTGGAGAATAATGACATTACACACTGAGAAAATTTTTTTAATTACCTATTTAATAATTTTCTTCACTTAATTTTTTCTGTTCTCTCTTCCTTGAGCATCTGTTAGTCAGAGGTAGAACTTTCTGGATTGATCCTCTTTTGTGATCTTTTCTCTCCTATACGTATCTTTTGTCTTTTTTCGTAAACTCTCTAAAAAAAGATTTTATCTTCCAATCTGTCCATTGAATTTTTCATTTCACTGTCATGGCTTTCATTTTCAAGGGTCTTTTAAAAATTCTCTGATAATTCCATTATAACATCCCGTTCCTGTTTCACAGACACAACATCTTCTCCCATTTGTTTGAGGATGTTAGAGTTTTGTTGTTCTTTTTTTAAAAATTCTACTCTCTGTATTATCTCAATTTCCTCCAGGCTCCTTTTTTTTTTTTTTTTTTTTTTTTCCTTTTCTTGTATATTCTGTTCTCTGTTTTTCAGGCTGAAGGTTTTCTTCAATTATCTGATGATCTTTAGTTGTCTGATCAAATTTAAGAGTGAGATACTGTAGAGCTCATTGAAAGGTATACAGATAGGCTTGTTAAATGGTAGGCTCTGCTCTAGAGAGACCAAGTGGCAAGCTGGCCTTTTAATTGGAGGTCCTAAAAGATCAGAATCTATAGAACTTTTCTGTGGAATCTTTAAGTTTCTCTCAAAGAAAAGAACTCTAGTCTCCTATCTGTGTGCTGCAATCCTGACTGCCATTGTTTTGAAAGCCAGGAGGAAGAGAGACTGAGGGACTCTCCATTTAGTACACAGATTTTTATTCAGCCTCTGTTTTCAATAGGGCATATCCCTCCCATCCTCTCCTAAGATCTAAGATGTGCTGGTATCCCAGAATGGGGAGCTTGTTATGTTTACATGTTCCAGAGAATAAATATCTAGTTTCTAAACTAGGGGGTGCAGTTAGGAGGTGGTTGCCTGCTGGGTGGGGGAGAGGAAAGACATGGGGCTATAAATTCTCTTTATACAACTTTCAACTAGTCCCCTGTTTTCATTTCCATACTTAACTGACATCTTCCATAATGCCTAGCACTCCAGTTCTTGAGACTTTCCAGGGTTCTGTAGTGTGAACTGTCTTGCTCCTCACTGTGCCTCTCTCTGCAAGCACATTGTTACATTCAGCTTTCTCCACTCTGTTGTATCAGTCACTTCTCCTATGTCTACCTCTTCCAAAATTTTTATACCTTTAAGTGGCTGTTGTCTTCTGCAATTTGGAATATATATATACATATTTGTTAAATATCTTTACTAGCACTTTTTCAGACAGAAGAGATATAAATGTATATATTTAATATACCATGTTTAATTGAAAATCCCTGACATGAATTTCCAGTGGGTTTACAGGAAGACCATAGTAATTTCCCTTTAACTTTATTCCAATTCTTGCAAACATTTGGGCATCCTTATGACACAGGGAAAACAGCAGTTCCAGAGTCCCATGACTCTCTGATAATGCTGTTTCCTTGATTGTCCTGGATGTTACACAGTGTTCTTCATGCAGTGTGCTTGTCAGGCAAGACTTTGGTTCAGTTATTTTCCCAGCTCTTTTGGAATGTACTATGCCATGACTTTGTTTTGTGATTCATATTCCAAGCTTTGGTATTAAGGGTGGAATAGGAATGAACATTGTGTAATATCATAACTTCCCAGTAGAAATTCACATCATAAGTCCTCAGATTTTTAAACTCAAAGGCTAAGTGTTGGCTGCCTAGAGAGAGTAAATGTTTCCACAAAAGGAAAAGAATAACCTTTTTGCAAGCATAAAACTATGTTCTCTACCTCTTCTAAGATAAACATAAAATTGCTCACGGTGAAAAGGACATGAAAAGTTGTCCAATTCAACCACTCATACAAGGCTTAGAGCCCCCCACTCCCCATCATCCCCATCAACCTGTAAAAGGAGGGTGGAGACTGTGCTTGAACTCATCTGGTGATGAAAATTTACTCTTCCTTTAGGCGACCTCTTCCCCCTTCACAACTCTAACTGTTCTGATTTTTATTATCTACCCCTTACTGAGCACCAATGATGAGCCTAGCTCTCTGCCATGAGCTTTACAAATACCTCATTTAATCCTCACCACAGCCCTGGACGTGTTATCATTCCCATTTTGCAATTCAGAAAACTCAGAGAGATTAACTGTTTGCCCAAGATCCCACAGCTAGTGAGTGGCAGGGCCAGAAGAACAGTGGTCTCTCTGGCTATAACTCCTCATTTTTTCTATTGGTTTTTCCTTTTGTCAAGCCCATAACACCCCCTTTTGATAGCTTTCATCCACCAGGGCTATTTCTCTCCCTTGAGAGCATAGAGGGAAAATCCTTACCTCTCTTCCACATTAACACTCTTCAGCTATTTCAAGATATTTATCTGATGTCCTTTCCACTCCAGGCTAAAGCTTTCTTAAAAAAAAAAAAAAGAGAAGAAAGGAAGATCAATATCTGTTTTAAAGATATTAAATGTATTTCTCCCTTTAGTTTCTGAGTTCTTTTCCTACTTGTGATGCTGCAGGACCACTGGTCCAACCTCATAAGAGGGCGTACCCTGGATCTCTTCAGTGTGTGGTTGGAAGCTGCTGCCCAGAAGATAGCTATGACTCTGCCCCAAACTGATGGTTGCAAAGGGCCAAGATGGGCCTATATAAACTGGGAGCACCTAATACATCAGCCTCTGAAGTTGCACCAATCATAATGGAATTCCTTCGGGAAGAGACCCAGATGAGTCCGGGGCAATATTAATTGCTTAATAAAAGGGTTCTTACATAGACTTTGTTGTGTGCCCTAAAGCAACTTCAAATTATAAATTGATGTTGAACCACTGCCCATATAAGTCCCACCAGATAGCCTGGTTCCTTGGTTGCAGGTAGATTTGTTTTATGGTGCTGTTGCCCAAATTTGCCTGATCATAAGCCCCTGGGATCTTATTTAAACTACAGAGTTCTGCACATCACCCCAGACCTCCTGAGTCAGAATCTGCAGGGGAGGGATCTGCATTTTTAATAAGCCTTTCCAAGGGATTCGCATCATCACCAAGTTTGGAAAACACTGTTTTGAGGAGTTCATTGCCTGAAATTCCATTCCTTGTTTTTAAAATTTGGAGAAGAAAAAGAGTTGAATGAAGATTATGAGGGTTAATTTTATGTGTCAAATTGGCTGGGCTACCATGCCCAGATATGTGGTCCAGTGTTATTCTGGATGTTTCTTTGTGGGTGTTTTTGGATGAGATTAACATTTAAATCAGTGGACTTTGAGTAAAGCCAAGTGCCCTCGGTAATGCAGGTGGGCCTCATCCAATCAGTTGAAGGCCTGAATAGAACAAAAGGCTGATCCCCCTCGAGCAAAAGTGAATTCTGTAGCAGACGGCCTTAGACTTGAACTACAGCATGGCTCTTCCCTGAGGGAGGTGGATAGAATAGTTGAGAAGAGAAGAAATGAAGAGAGCCGTAGTATTCTTCTGAAGGGGCAAAGGGAATTGAAAGGTACAAAAGAGCTGTAATAACCTTGCTGTGACAACAACCCATAACAAATACTTATAGAAAGCAGCAGGAGTAGAGACTGAGGCCTGTTTTTAATACTAGATTTGTTTTTGTATCAGACTAACTGAGGTATAATTTACACACAATTAAACCTACCCTTTTAAAGTAGAAATTGGATGAGTTTTGATGAATGTATAATATAAACTCATGTAACCACTATAAGAATCAAGATGCAGAATATTTCTGTTACCTCAAAAGTTCCCTTGAACTCCTCTTTAGCCAATTCCCTCTGCCATACCTGGCTCCTGGCAACCACTGATTTGTTTTCTGTTGATATAGTTTGATTTCTAGAATTCCACGTAAATAGAATCACATGGAATATAGTTTTCTGTGTCTGTCTTCTTTTACTTAGCATGATGCTTTCAAGATTTATCTATAAATTTTTTTTTTTTTTTTTTTTTTTTGTGGCACGCGGGCCTCTCACTGTTGTGGCCTCTCCCCTTGCAGAGCACAGGCTCTGGACACGCAGGCTCAGCGGCCAAGGCTCACGGGCCCAGCCACTCTGCGGCATGTGGGATCTTCCCGGACTGGGGCACGAACCCATGTCCCCTGCATCAGCAAGCGGACTCTCAACCACTGTGCCACCAGGGAAGCCCCAAAATTTTTTTAAGTAAAAAATAAAAAAAAATTTTTTAATATATAAAATAAATTAATTAAAAAAAATTTTTAAAGATTTATCTAATACTGCTGCATCTATCAGTAAGTTTTCCTTTCTGTTGCTGACTAGAATTCCACTGTATGGATGTACCACAGTTTATCTATTCACCAGTTAATAGACATTTAGGTTGTTTCCAGTTTGGGGCTACTATAAATAATGTTGCTATGAGTATTCCTACTCAGGTCTTGGTCCAGACATGTGTCTTAATGTCTCTTGGGTAAATACCCAGGAGTGGGATTGCTGCGTCATATGTTAAGTGTATGTTTACCTTTATAAGAAATTGACCAACTGTTTTTCAATGGCTGTACCATTTTGCATTTGCAACTGCAACGTAGTACTGAATTTTTTTGACAAAGACATGATGTAGACATGTACAACAATTCATTGCAGACAGATCTACAAACACCTTTCTTTGGTGTCATCAGTGTTACCGAGTCCAAGCTCACTCTGCTTGCTGCACAACAGGCCAATAAATCAGGAGACGAGGTGTTGAGGCAAGGAATAGTGACTTTATTCAGAAAGCCAGTAGACCATGAAGATGGCAGGCTAGGTTCCCCAAAAAAACATCTTATCGGGGTCTGGATACCAGTTTCTTTTATGGAGCAGAGAAGGGGAGGAGGTGAGGAAGTAAAGTAAAAGGGCCATTAGTTTTGCCTGGCTTGGCCAGCATCGGGGAGGGGATGTGTTCATTTCTTCTTTTTTGCAGCCATTCACAGGTGGGCAGGCTCAGATTATCTCCCTGTGAGCTGAACAAAGGCATGTTAGTTTAACATTCAGGAAGAGGTGCAGGGTTCCCTGAGGCAGGCCATTCTGTATGATTATAATAACAAAAGCAACAAAAAGCAAAGAAACAGATCCAACATGGGGTCAGATTTTGCTCTTCCCTGTTACATCAGCAGGGACAGAGAATTAGCTTTGTATAAAATACTGCTTAAGAGCACTGGACCTGGAGTCAGACTGAGCTGCGTCTATCACTAGATTCAACAATATTACTTCTGTAACTCGGGAAAAGTCACTGGATCTCTCCAAGCCTATTTCCCTCATCTGTAAAATGGAAATAATAATAGTTCCTCTCTGCTTAGGCATGTTGTGAGGATTAAATGAGATAAAGCACATAATGTATTTAGTATAGAACCTGGTACATAATGAGTGGTCAATATAAATTACTCTTATTGCTCTCATTACCTTCTTTGAAATAGTATTTGTTGCAAGAGGGTTTAACTGTGAGAACATGGGCTATGAACTTGACTTCTTTGGAGTTTCTTTTCGGTAATAACTTAGAACTCAGGAAAACCATAGGAAGCTGGAAAGGATGTTTTGTCACTGAAAGAAGGTATTTGTGGTTATCTGGAATGAACAACCAACAAGTCTTTCTACATTCTCTCTAAATTTTCTGACTTTAGTTTCCTAATCTCTAAAGCATGGGTAATAATTCTTGCCCTTTCTCTCTCATGAGTTTGATGTGGCAGTCAAAGGAAAAACACTTTCATTAGAAAGTGTTAAGTGTTATAGAAAAATCTGCCACCAGTGAAAGTTTTAGAAGATAGCTTTCATAAGAGATGATTTAGTTAGAAATAATCAGAAAATGGTGTCCTTTAAAAATTTCCTTTTTCCAATGTTACATTGGAAAAAATAAACTGTTAGTTGGGGAAAATTGCAACAAAATGCTATTAAAGTAAGACTTGTAAGAAATTCGTACCACATAGGTCCTAAGCCAGCACTAATGTACCTCCAATGTAAAAAAGAACATCATACACCTGGTACCTTTCAAACCTACAGTAGGCTAGCAAGCTGAATTCAACATGGTATTTTAGTGGCTACAGGAGAATGGTTTGTCTGTGTATGCATCCAAACATCTGCTTTCAGTTGCTTAGTTAGATGACACATGAGTTTGAACATGTGACTTGAAATCTTTTTTGAGACCCTATTAATTGCGTGAAAAAAGCTGTTTACACAATGGCATTTTCTACAGTCAGGAAAGTTTTAATAGAAATATAAATTATATAACTCTCCATCACAACCATGTGAAGAACAGAATATAAAGTACAAAGTTGCATTTGGGAACAGAGAAGTAATGTGTATTCAGAATGGAAAAGAATTAATTGTGCCTTCCATAATTTATGAGCACTGCCAGTAGTCAGCCTAAGCATCTAAGTCATGTTTTACCCCCAGGATCCAGATCATCAGGGTTTGGTCCTACCTGTCCTGTGGAGGAAGTCTAATTCCACCTTATTTCCCCAATAGGAAGAGGAGAGAGAGGAGAGAACCTTTGACACAGCTGCCCCCAGCCTTATCTAGGTGATGTGGACTCTCAAATGCAGATACTTAGCATTTCTTATTTAATAAGTTGCTTTTTTAAACCAAAGTCAGAGCATTTATCATAAATTATTTTTAAAACTCAGAAATAAATGAATGAAGTTGTATTTTTAATATGCTAATGGATAAATGTATTCATCCATTTTATTTCTCCTATATATTTTTAGTGTGGACATTCTGATATTTACTATGTGGATTGAAATTATTATGTGTGGCCAGACATATAGAACATGTGGTTTACTCAGAACTCAGCCCAAAATGTCACCATTCAGAAGCATTCACTGAGCACCTATCTACCTCAAGAATACTTAGAATTATCATGAAAATGAAATATGATCATGTTTGTGAACATGCCTAAATATTATATATACTAAATAAATAATAATAAATATAAATATATACATACACATACATATATGTATATATACATATATGTATATATATGTGTATACATGTGTGTGTGTGTGTGTGTGTATATATATATATATATATAAATATATAAAACAGATGAGGAAACCAAGACCCAGAAAGGTACAATAACTTATCCAACATTTCACAGCTAGTAAGCAGGAGAAATAGAATTGAAATTTAGGTCCTGCTATTTGGCTGTTGCCAAATAACGATGTATAACCCAAAAAACTCAGGAGATGAAAACTCTAGAAATATATTTTGACCTGTGACCCCAAGGAGAACTGCAGGAATACCTCAGTTGTTCTCCAAGGAAATCAACCTCAAAATTAAGACATACATCTCAAATATCACTACTTTCCTTAATAACCTGAATAGGTCTGTAATCTATAAATTTCTTAATATTTCCTAAATTTATTTCTAGTTCCAACCCAGAATATCTCTTGGGATAAGAAGTACCTTAAGTTTACTAGCAGTTGTGTTTTTCAGTATTGCTTTTATATCAACATAAAATATTTTTCACACTTCAGTGAATATTCCCCATTTCTAGTGTTCTGAATTTTGGGGTACATATTCTTTCCCTATCCATACTTTCAGAATTTTATAAAGTTTGCTTGTATCTTCCTCCCTAATTAAGAACACTCAGTTTCTGAGTCTGTCTGAATCTGGCCTCATAAGCAAGTCTCTTCATCGCAGAAGCTGACTCTGGGCATCTTACAGATGAAAAAAAAGATAAAACCTGCCTACCTGGCCTCCTTCACAGGCCTCCCCCTGGTTGGACATGGTCTCTTCCCCGCTGTTTCTGGTAGGTCTTCCTTTAAGACACCTACTCCCTTCTCTTCTTTCCACTCAAGGATTAATAACCAACTAGAATTTAGGTTCTTTCTTGCCCTTCATTATTTCACACAGTTAATAGGCCACAATATCTCCTACCTTTCTGATGAGTGTTAACATTTTAGTTTATGAAAGCTGTCACATTACAAAAAAATTTTTTTAAATGAATCAAGCAAAGGATGTGGGAGAAAGAGAGAGGAAAAAATCCCACTATCTTTGGCAATCAAAAGTTCTGTGCTGGGCTTCCCTGGTGGCGCAGTGGTTGAAAGTCCGCCTGCTGATGCAGGGGACCACGGGTTCGTGCCCCGGTCCGGGAGGATCCCACATGCCGCGGAGCGGCTGGGTCCATGAGCCATGGCTGCTGCGCCTGTGCGTCCGGAGCCTGTGCTCCACAACGGGAGAGGCCACAGCAGTGGAAGGCCCACATACAGCAAAAAAAAAAAAAAAAAAAGTTCTGTGCTACTGTATAGCACAGAGAACTGTGTTCAATATCCTATGATAAACCATAATGGAAAACAATATTTTTTTTAAAAAGAAAGTATCTATATGTATAACTAGATCACTTTGCTGTACAGCAATAATTAAAACAACGTTGTAAATCAACTATACTTGAATAAAAAAACTAATAAAATAAGATTTAAAAAATAAATTTATTTATTTATTTTTGGCTGTGTTGGGTCTTCATTGCTGCGTGAGGGCTTTCTCTAGTTGCTGCGAGCGAGGGCTACTCTTCATTGCAGTGTGCGGGCTTCTCATTGCAGTGGCTTCTCTTGTCGTGGAGCACCAGCTCTAGGCTGCAGTAGTTGTGGCACATGGGCTCAGTAGTTGTGTTGCACGGGCTCAGTTGCTCCACGGCATGTGGGATCTTTTCAGACCAGGGTGTGAACCTGTGTCCCCTGCATTGGCAGGCAGATTCTTAACCACTGCGCCACCAGGGAAGTCCCAAAATAAAAATTTTTAAAGGAAAAAAAAGTTCTGTGGATCACAAGTGTGGTGGGCATCAGAAACATCTGTAGATTCCTTGGCTCAATCCCAGACCTAATAAATGAAGCTCTCTAGAATGGAGTCCAGGAATCTTCAATTTAACTAGGTCCCCCCCAGTTTAATTCTGATGTAAGGGGTCAGAAGCACTGAAATGGTGTGATGTGATCAGTCAAACCATTCTCTTCCGGAAAGAGGCAGTGTAGCTGATCTAAAACTAACACTATTCATGACTTCTCACTTGTGATAGAAAATTCCACTTAAAACTATGAGCAATCTGGTTCTTCTCCGGTGGCACAGTGGTTAAGAATCCACCTGCCAATGAAGGGGACACGGGTTCGAGCCCTGGCCCGGGAAGATCCCACATGCCGCGGAGAAACTAAGCCCGTGCTCCACAACTACTGAGCCTGCGCGCCTAGAGCCCATGCTCCGCAACTACCGAGCCTGTGCTCTACAGCCCATGAGCCACAGCTACTGAGCTGGTGTGCCACGACTACTGAAGCCCGTGCACCTAGAGCCTGTGCTCCACAACAAGAGAAGCCACCGCAATGAGAAGCCCGCACACCACAACGAAGAGTAGCCCCTGCTCGCTGCAACCAGAGAAAAGCCTGTGTACAACAACAAAGACCCAATGCAGCCAAAAATTAAAAATAAATAAATCAAAACAAAAACTATGAGCAATCTTAGAGGCTCTTATTCTTCTGAATAGTCTAAAACAAAAGACCAAAACAAAACAAAAATATCCACACATCGAATCAAATAAATGCTGCCTGAAGCAATAACAACCACTTACTGCCCATGATTCGGAGAGAGGGTTTTTAGTTCTTCCCCATAAAGTAGTAGAAAAACAAATGAGTAGAGATCTGTGGGCTCCTCTTTCATGGGCCCGCTGTAAAACCTTTGGTTTTTGCTCTGAATGAGAAGTGTTTAAATGTCCACATGCACAATCAGATAATTTCCAAAATGCCTTCCCCTTGGTCTAACTCAATTCAGATAACTGTGTTTGTCTGTGAGAAACCCTCAGGGAAAACATTCAGGCCGAATGATCTCATGCCTGGATTTTGCAAAACAATATGTGCACAAGAGCAGAATTTATATCATCATCGAATCTGTGCCATTTCCCAATCCAGCCCCGGAATATTCTTCAACAACGTGTCTTCTTCTCCATGTCTGAGTCATTTCCTAGGCCTGGATCCAGGACAGCCTGCAGACCCCTAGCCACCATGCAGGCCACATGGGGAAGCACTTCTGTACTATTTCTAGGAATGGCGTCTTTTAAAATTATTTTACACTTATCTCACCCATTTTGCTATCCCAGATGGTTTTAAAAGGGGGGATTGCATGGCTGAAAGTGATGTTTTATCTTTCCTCAAAATAATTTAAAATTTCTATTGTGTCCAACTGAGAGAAAAGTCAAAGTTGTGCCATGGTGGTTATGACTGTCTTTGGAGATATTGGACTAGTCTCTTGGGGCAAAATTCTGGAGACTTGTTTGCTGCCTTTGGAAATTAGTTGTCTTTGCACCCCTGATTCGCGGGACATCTGGCGTACTCAGACTCTACCTCTTTTTCAGGGAGATAGAAGAAGCAGTGAACGTTGTTCTGGATAGAACCTCTGACCACAAACAACTGATAGTAATATTTCTTGGTGCTTGAGTTTATTAGACTACATCTTTGTGGTCGAAAAGCTTTGGCATCATTTTCCTGGTTGTCATCTCCAGAAAGGCACATAGCATGTGTGATCTACATGTATATTTTCCCACTGAGGAGAAGAGTCAGGGAGAGTTACTCTGTGCTCTGCCTCTGGAGAGGAAGCTACAGTTTTCAGACAGGCCTGCTCAGAAGATTGTCCTGGAGGCTGGTCTGGGATCCCCCGAAAGGGGGCACATCCAATGTGGTGACTGCAGGGTGAGACTCTGAGCCCAAATTTCCCCACACATTGCCTGTTCCAATTAACTCTTTTGGCTTGGTTATAAGTTCTGAAATCTCACCATTGGAAATTCATTTGAGTTGATAGATCTCCTCTTTTAGAGGTCAAACAAGAATGAGTTGGGGGCCTAGAATGTTCTTTCTGTAGCTCTTGTTACCTTACCAACCGGGTCCTATAAAAATCAGGTATCACCTGTTGCAGAAACCTCTTTCTGGTCATTGGCCCTTCTTTGAGCTCTCATAGTCTAGGGCTGTGTCGTCACCTCCTGTTTGTGGTTAATGTTCTCTACTGGCCTTTCTGAAGGTAGGAACTGTGTATGTTCATCGTTGTATCTTCACGGGACCTGACACATGGTCTTCACTCTATAATAGTTGAATGAACCCCAGTTTCTTCCATTGTAAAATGGGGTTGATGGTGGTAATGCTCCCCTTCTCAGGATGTCTGTGAGCATGAGGTGAGATAATTCATGTCGAAATGTTGGTCAACTCTATGGAACTGTGCAAATGGAGGTCATTATAATAACTTGAGAGGAGGTGGGAGACAAGTCCCAAAGAGGGACACACAAACCTCACCATTTTGGATATTTTCCTGGGGCCCATTCTAAGTGATTACACATAGAAGTCATTATATATTGGACTTCACTCTGTTTTTATACCAAGATCCTTTGCTCTGTGTAAACCTGAAAGGATTAATCCCATAGATGTTCCCAGAGCTCATCTTTTTGTAGAATGAATAACCAGAGGTAGGAAAATCAGATACGAATTTTCATAGAATCTGTTTGATAACTGCTTCGGTGGATAATGGCGTTAATTGGTAAGGCTAAGAGCAAAAAGAGACCAGAATCTGTTCATTACTCACATGTACCATAGTCGAGTGGGAGACTGTAGCAAATTGTAGAGGAGATGCCAGTTGCTTCCTCCCCACTCACATCTGCTCATTAGAGAACCTGCCTCCGCTCCCAGCCCTGTTCTCAGCTGTTTGGACAGGGCTGGAGAGCCACAGTTCAAACCTTATCACCTCAGAGAAGTAAAGTCATGACAGGGCTTTGCCATTTGGATTATTAAGAGTTTGAAGAGAGACGCTGAGGAAGAGTCTACCTTGGAAACATGAACGGGGAGGCCATGTTGTGCTAGGCTTGAAGCACCGGTGCACATCAAAGCAAAGAGAGCCAGGCCTTGACCCTGACCTGCCATTTTACCAGGCCCTGTCTGTTACCATTTCCACTGTCACCATGCCGAGGTCAACTCTAAGAAAGGATCTGTCATTTAAAAGGTAGCTGAGGGCTTCCCTGGTGGCGCAGTGGTTGAGAGTCTGCCTGCCGATGCAGGGGACACAGGTTCGTGCCCCGGTCTGGGAAGATCCCACATGCCGCGGAGCGGCTGGGCCCGTGAGCCATGGCCATTGAGCCTGCGCGTCCGGAGCCTGTGCTCCGCAATGGGAGAGGCCACAACAGTGAGAGGCCCGCGTACCGCAAAAAAAAAAAAAAAAAAAAAAAGGTAGCTGAAATGTAATGGGAATGAAGAGGATTAGAAAGCAACACACCTGTATTTAAACAAGACAGGAAAAAAAATAAGTAAATAGAAAAATAGTGTTTATTTATGGTAAATGCTAGAGCATGCAGCAGTAAACTGATAGAGATTTTTTTGGATATTCTGGATGGAATTTCTAGGCTGGTTTAAGTTCCTTAGGGACTGATGACGCTGGTGTCTTATTATATTTATTCAGGTTAAGAAAAAATAAATGGCCTAAGGCAAAAGTAAATGTCACATGAAAGGTGGAAAATGGAGGTAAAAAAGGACTCATGCCCAAGATTAAAACTGAGGAGATGAAGGAAGTGGTGAGGAGGTAACAGAGGAAATGTTATTATCCAAGCTTGTCATCTGTGCCATGTAGTTTGGCCGCCCTCTGAAGTTGGTGGCAAGAAGGATTTTGATGGGGGTAAGGGTGTCAGAATTGGCCATGACCTGGCAGAGCATTCTAAGTCATACTCATAACTGAGTTGTTCTTACTTGGAGATAGTATTTCTCCTTGAGAGAAAGAGGGATTAATAGGAAATCTGGATTGCTATCGCAATGTGAACATAAAACACCAAGCTGTACTTATAAGACGCGTATATGGTATACCTTTAAATTTCAAGACTTCCCGAAAGACTTTTGCTCTGTGGTTATATTTTTACTATTTTTGCAGATGGAGCTTCAAAGGTCCTCCTCTTATACTTACAAGGTCCTAGAGTCTTTATTCATACTCGTGCTCTCTTTTCCTTTGCTAGTCCTTAATCTTTTTTCTTCTTTTTCCATGTATTGTATTGTTTTTTTTACTTTTGCTTTTCTTTCTACCAACCTCCGTTTTGCTTTTTAGATCTTTATCCATTTAAAAAAGTAGCTGGACTTCTGAAACATGCAGTCAGGAAGAAAACAGGCAGTCCCTCTTCCTGTTTATCCACCTTGCTTGCTTTTTTGGCATAAACCTCACACTCTTATGGTATTTCAGGCCCACCACGTATTAGAATAATAATGTGAAAAATTTAAAAGAACTGTAAATCTGAGGCCATTTGCAAAGTGTTCATTCTGCAAGTACAAAGTTTAAGTGAGTTTGAATGTCAGCTTATCTCCGATTCCCATTTGTTGTCCATTTAAGTGATAAATATACTCAGTTTATTGCTCTAATCTTGTGCTGGCTGAACTCAGGATCTGCCTGAACCATTTGTGGTCCTTTTCCAAGTCTACAGCATTTCCACTGATTGCCTCCTTATAGCTCTTCACTGTGATCCAAGGTTCTCCTTTACTTGCCAAACTGCATATTATGTGGGGAGATTGGTGGTGCTGGGGGTTTTCTTTTGGGCTACTTCTTTACTTTCATAAATAAAAAGTAAGCTATGTAATACTCTCAGGCAGTAGGTAATCAAATCTATTTTTTTTCTTTAATCAGTTGCTCTGTGAGTGCCTACCCTGAGCCAGGCACTGTGCTTGATCCTGGGGATGTGGTGATGACAATCATAGAAAAGGTGACAACAGTGCACCTGCTCTCATGGTGCTCATAGTCTAGCACATGTATCATAAAGAGGAGTAATAAGAGGGCTAAGGTGCAACCCCTAGAGGCCCAGTTTTACACCAACCTCATAGAAGAAGATTGCATTATTCAGACATTTAGTTAGAAAATATTTTATTACATCTTCCTGAGGGTCATTCTGGACATCACTGTTGAATTTAAGATGATTTTTTCCTTATTCTCAACAGCGGTGAAGACCTTCTGCTCAGCATCCTCCTAAGGGGAACTCTATATATTTTAGTAGAGTAGCTATTAAGTTGCCCTTTTCTATTTTTCTATTGCACTATTTATCTCTTGAAGGTCTTATTTGTCAGGAGTTCCTGCAGAGCTCATGCATATTGTCAAGCATCTAACTGGTCCCTAGGGGGGTTTCCTTGACTCCAGAGAGAATAGAGCACTAGGATATAAGCTGAATAACAGTGGACAGCACTTTAGAAAGAGATTTTTAATTTTCAAGGGGGAAAAGATTATGTTCTGGAAGTATAACATGCATTTTCTTTTAGATAACGCATTTGTTCATTTGGGCCACTAGCTTAAAGGAAGTAAGAAGCCCTAAGTAATATATTTTTCATCAGAACTACTACAGCCCCAAATCATGCTAGGTTTTATGTAGCATCCAAATGAAGTTTAATGCCTGACCTTATATAAACAAAAAGTGTCATTATTATAAGCAGGGCTGTTGTTCCAGTCCTGTGTTACTAATGGCCTTTTGCTGAAGGTAATGGCTGACTCTATATGTTTAAGCAATTAAAACATATAGAATCCTACATTAGAATCCTACAATGTTATATCTTGGTTTCCATGATCTGTTTGTACATTTCCATCCCATTACCTTTTGAGGAAGCTTACCAATACCTGCAACAAGCCTAGTGATTCTACCTTGTGAGACCCTTTGGGTTTTCGAAGGCAGCTGCTCTGCAAATCAAAGACTCCCCATTTTCCTTAAGAATTTCTTACATACTATCCTGGCTGCCTGCTTCCCAATCCAATTGGGCAATAAGTCCTACATTTCTTCCTTTTCTGTATCTCTTACATTGGCCCCTTCTTTCTTTGTCTTCCAACACCTTTACCTGTACTTCTGTGAAAATTCACTACCTCTCCCTAGACATGATCAGACATTTGAAATTTTGGGAAACGTAACATTAGGCTCAATTTTATGATTGTCTTTTGGAGAATGTGGGAACAAAACAATGGGTATCATCACTACCAATCATTCTGGGGCAACATTCAACATGACATTTAGTTGTAGCTTCACCTGCAATTTTCAAAAGAGACTAGGACTAACACTTGTGGACACAGAAAAGTGGTATACCTCCTCCAAGTCTAATTCTGACAATTCTAGGCAGAGCAAGTGCCCACTGTAGAAACATTTTTATATCACTTAGAACTTCTCCCCTCCTCAAAAACCATCAATGGCCTCCCATCACATAAAGTGTAGAATCTAAACTTCTGAGCTGCCTTTCAAGCACTAATATACACAGCAAAATTCGTCTAAATTATTTCTTACCCGTCCTCCCCAAAATAAAAGCTCTGTGCTTTCCTGCCTTTCCTCTTTGGTTACAGCTGTTTCCTCCATCTGAAATGCCATCCTTCTTCTCTCTGCCTGGCAAAACCCAACAATTCTCAACACTGATGACCTCACTCAATCACCTGTGCAACTTAAAAAAAAAGAAGAAGAATTCAGCAAGTAGATCTCCACTTTGGGGGTAGAGCCCAGCACATGTATTTCTTTAAAATGCATTGAGAACCACTAGCCTGCCTAATCCATTAATATTCAGTTCAAATCCCACCTCTTCTGGGAAGACATCCCTGACCATGCCAGGGAAGAAAGTCCTTCCTGATTGCCAGTATGAGTACATTCAATGGCACCTAACACTTATAGCCTTATATGACCCTGAGTTAGCTTAGAAGCTCATGGACCATGAAACTAGTCTTATAATCTTCTATTCTTGGGCCATTAGTGAAACTGAGTCCCCCAAAACCAAGTTCTCTTACTGAGTTTAGGTTTAATCTCTCTATCCAAAACTTTATACCCTTTCGTTTCCCACCCTGTTCCCCTCAGGATCGAGGAGTATCAAAGAAAAGGGGTGGATTGAAACCAAGCAGGACTCTTCGGGGCCTTCCTAGGTACAAAAGCCCCCCTGTGTCCCTCATTTCTTGTTTGTAGGGAAAAAAGGCTTTAGTCTCTTAGGCTTTCCCCCAGTTCCAAAGAGCAGACTCAAGCAGTTAATGATTAGAGCAACAGAGTCACAGGACTCCTAGTTCCTCCTGTAAGGATATAGATAACAGTCTTTGAGTTGTTCTGTAGAAATTAAGATCCCCACCCAGGTGGAGGATAGTGACTACATGCTGACCACAAGCACGTAGACCCCAGAGAGGTTGGAGCCAGAAGGTTGACATTCCCCAACATCCCGCTATTCCTGTAACAGAGAAGAACAACATCCCCCTGTTCCTGTAACAGAGGAGAACAAACCTGACATCATATTGGATCTATTCCTTTAGCTCTAACCCCTGTGCTCTCTCACCTGCACTTTGGTCATGCTGGCTCTGCACCTTTGTAAAAGAATGTTGCCTACAACCTGAAATATACAGGATAACCCATTCTCAGGGCTCTGACCGTTAAAGGTATAATACTTTTCCATTCATATAAAGATAAAAAGTTGCAGAACAGAGAATAACATTTGTCTTACTGGAGGTTTACAGGAACATTGTGAAGAGCTATGTAGACAGCTGCAAGAACAAAGGATTCCTGCACCAAGAAGTCTTCAGCAACTAGCCACACCCACCCCCACTTTTAGTATAAAAGAAGCTTGAATTCTAACTCTGGGAAGATGGTTCTTTGGGACATTAGTCCACCATTTTCTTGGTCTGCTGGCTTTCCAAATCAAGTTTCAATTCCTTGCCCCAACACCTCATTTCCCGATTTATTGGCCTGTCCGGTGGGAAAAGCTTGGATTCAGTAACATTACCTCACTACCAACCAATCAGAAGAAGGTCCACAAGCTGATAATGCATCCTTCGACCCTCTCCCCTAACACTGTATTTAAAATCCCTTGCCTGAAAGCCATCAAGGAGTTCAGTTCTTTTGAGCATGAGCTGCCAGTTCTCCTTGCTTGGCTCCCTGCAAATAAACTCTTTGCTGCAAACACTCACTGTCAGAGTTTGGCCTTCTGTGCTGCCGGCACATGAGCCCTTGCTTGGTAACACTAGCACAGCGCCATGCCACGGTGACCTTTGTAAGGATTTCCCAGTTGTTTGCCACAGGCTGGAGGGGCAGGTGTAACCAAAAATAGATATGGAGCATGTGATGGAAGAAAACCAAGGCAGGATGTGGGAGCAAGAGGGAATTCTCTAACACCTTATGTCCAGAAGCGAAGGCAAGCTGCAAGAAGGCAGGAGCTCAGTTCAGGCCAGATGAGCCCAGCGTGGGATCCTCAGAAGTGGGGCGAGGTGGAGTGAAAGTCCATGCAAAGTTCTAAATGCACTGCATTTTAGAGGCTTGGGGAGGCAGCTTTCAATTGGAGAGAGGCTGCCCCCCGGTCCAGGCAGATAACTTTGTTACTGAATTAAGTCCTATGGACCCTGCTCGGGCTCTAGCCCAGCTGAGGCTCTCTGCCTTAGCAGGGGAGGGTTTGTTTTCTGTTGGGGTTTGAGCAGCCAATAACGATAGTGAAGCTGAGATGGACACAGCAACAAGCTTTGTTCACTGGCCAAAGAATGAAGAAGTGGGAACTAAGTTCACAGATCAACTTCTCACCCACTTGGTGAGAGGTGTCTTTAAAGAGTAAAGACGGAGGAAGAGGGAGGCTGATGATGGGGAGGCATATGCATTAGTCTGTTGGGGAAGGGGCAGTGCTTTTTCCGAGGGAGTGGGGTGCCACTCCCTTTTTATCTTTTTTTGATTCCTTAATGTCCAGCCCTGGCCTTTGGTAGGTGCGTTGTTTAATATGGTAATGTAGTAAAAATCAGCTTATAATGAGATTCAGGGTTTGTTGGAGGTCCGATTTATCATCATCTTGGTCCCAGCTAGTTCCATCTGGTTTTTGGACTGTAGCTTCCTTTGTTATCTCTGGACCCTCTAACTTAAAGATTTATGTTAACTCCTGCTAAAGGTGTGGGTTGGCAGGTTTTGATCAAAGACCTGGAGCAGCTCTGACAACAAGTTGAGTCTCCAAGGTGGGTTTAAGGATACTAAAGAGGAGATCCCAGACTTGGATAGGGGGCTGAAAGTAAGGCAAAATACAGAAAAGGAGCTGTTCCAAGATGGAGTTGGAAGAGGAATCAGGATTTGAGGGTTGGAAGAAGCAGGCCCTCCTCAGAGAGACAGATAAACTTCTGGAGTCACGTTTTCATCATTCATGAGATACTTGAGTACCAGACTTACATATTAATTGTTTCCTTTTATTCCCTTTCCTAATTCCCAGAGTAGTTAGGCACTTTAAAAATGGCTGAGCCTACGTGCTGTGCTGCAGTAAAAGGGGCAAAGAGAGGGACCACCGTCCAAGGCCCTGTCTGCTGAGAACCACCTCTTCTCCGACTGCTGTCCCACACTCTGTGGACTTGCCTGGGGCAGGCCAGCCAGAAAGGAGCCTTTGAAAAGTCACCCAAAGAAAACTCTACAAAGAAATCTTCTGTTTGGGAATGGCCTGGGGTGCCTGTTTCATCACAAACCCTTCCATTTCTGTGATTCCACAAGTGGTAGATATTTTTTAAACAGAGAAACTAGATCTTTCCGATAATACATTCATTGAAACATTCCCACCCTACCGCAGCTGGAAAAGTCCTCCAGCCCTAATATTTGATGAGAAACAAATTAAGGAAACTCAGACAGTCTGCTGGCCCAGGGGTCCCTCTCACATCCATGGGTGGGTCTCAGGGTAGTGAGGACCCCTGAGGCCTCTCCACTTAGTCGTCAAGAAGGAAGCCACCCAAATACTGGCAACTGTGCCCACTTCCTGCCCTTAAAATCCTCTGTCTCCAAACTTCTCCCGTCAGTTCCCTGAACACTTGCTCTGTGGTGTAAAAGGGGCAGCATCTTATAAAAGGAGCCTGAGACCACCACCTCCTGTGTGTCGGCTGAGAGCAAGTCCTGTAGCTGCTCTGTTTTGAGTTCATTTAAATGTCCATCCTCACAGCAACCCCATGAGATGGGTGTTATAAGACCAATTTTAGAGGGTAGAAAACTGAAACACTGAGAGTTTAAACAAGGTGCCCACTGACATTTGGGAACAAGTAGAAAATAGGGGCTTCCAGCCCAGGGCTGTCTGTTTCTGATGAATAATAATAATACCTAAAATGTATTGAGTATATATTACCTGCCAAACATCGTTATAAGTCCTTGACATGTATGTCCTCACAACAAACCTACAAGGTAGGAGCTATTATTATCATTTTCCTCCTTTTACTTATGAGGAAACTGAAGTACAAAGAGATTAAATAACTTGTCTGAGATCACAGGGTTACATAGTATGGCTGGGTTTGAACGTAGACAAGTAGTCCAGACGCCTCACTGCAGGCAGGCCTGGGTCTTCCTTACTCTGTTTGTACTGCCTGGGCCTTCTCAGACTGGCGGTAGAAGGTACCGTGTATCAGCAATGCAGGACACGTGGTGTGATAGAAAATTGAGGTGTTTTTAAAAATGATTATTGAAATATATAGGGTCTTAACAGAGATGCAGGAAATCCATGAGGATTGGAGTGGACAGAATTTTTACTAACATGAGGAAATGTATAGGTCATGGTGTTAAGTGAAAAAAGAAAGTGACATAGCTACCTACACAGTTGAAGTATATCTGAGTATGATCTCAATGATGTAAAGAGATACATAAAAATGATGAAATAAATGAACTTACAGTTTTTTCAAAAAAGATTTGTTAATTTTTTAAGTCAAGCAACGAGAAAGAAGAATCTTTCCACTGGTCTATGTTATTCTAATTCAGTATAGTTCAACAAAGATTTTTGAGTACCTGCTGTGCCGGTGGCTCAATGACACAGGTGTCTTGGCCTTGCCCTGAGAAGCCTGCCCACTGGTGCAGGCTGGAGGGGCCGTGAAGTCTCCTCCCCACTACCGCCCGATCCTGGGTAAGCAGACTTAACCCAGCCTGGCTGGGCAAACTTTTGAAGTAGGCAGACGTTTCAGTTGTACACTTTCTACCATCTCCTTTCTGCATCCTGTCCCATCAGCCAGCCAAATTTCTGGCATATGGAAGGAATTTAATGTTTGTAAACTAAAAATACATCTCTCCCTGTCACTCAACATAAAAATGTTCCTTAATGCTGAATAACTTTTTTTAAATTTGCTAATCATTAACAAATAACCTTGAACATATTATTTGTATTGAAATTAAATCAGCATTATATATGTACAAAGAAAAAAACCTTACCACCTTTCAGTCTCACCTTTCTATTTTATACTTTCTCAAGATAAACCGATGGCTTTTAATATAGGAGTGGAATTGTTGGGTCATGTTTTAACCCCTATGTTCAACTTTTTGAGAAACTGCTGAGCTGTTTTCCTAAGCAGCTACATCATTTTACATTCCCACCAGCGATGCCTGATGGTTCCCATTTCTCTATATCCTCACCAACACTTGTTATTTTCCCTTTGTTTTTTATTGTAGTCATCCTAGTAGGTATGAAGTGCTGTCTCATTATGGTTTTGATTTACATTTTCCTAATGACTAATGATCTTGAGCATCTTTTTGTGTGCTTATTGGGCATTTGTATATCTTCTTTGGAGAAATATCTATTCAGATCTTTCACCCATTTTTAATTAGGTTGGTTTTTTTTGTTATTAAGTTATAAGAACTCTTTATATGTTCTGGATACTAGATCCTTATGTACAGAAGTTTTAATTTTTGATGAAATGTCACTTACTTATTTTTCTTCTTTTTCTTTTGACTGCCATATCTAAGAATCCATTGCCAAATCCAAGCTCTGGAAGATTTACTCCCATGTTTTCTTCTTAGAATTTTATAGTTTTAGCTCTTATATTTAGGTTCTTATCCTTTTTTTTTTTTTTTTTTTTGCGGTACGCGGGCCTCTCACTGCTGTGGCCTCTCCCGCCGTGGAGCACAGGCTCCGGATGCACAGGCTCAGCGGCCATGGCTCATGGGCCCAGCCGCTCCGCGGCATGTGGGATCTTCCCAGACAGGGGCACGAACCTGCGTCCCCCGCATTGGCAGGCAGACTTTCAACCACTGCGCCACCAGGGAAGCCCTCTTATCCATTTTGAATTCATTGTTTTATATGGTGTGAGGTAAGGGTCCAACTTACCCTTCTAATAAATACTTTGAGAGGTTACTGGAAATTGGTCATGAGACATTGAAGAGTGAGACCTGGGTCAATAGACACTTGGTCTCTTCTGGAACTTCCCACTCAGCAAATTATATCATCATGAGTTTGTCTCAATGGGGGATATAGTCTAACATAAGTTCTCTCAAGATGTAAATAAAGTGAAACCTAGAAATGAATCTTTTAAAAGCATTTCCTCACAACCCCACTGCCATATAGAATGTTTGGTTAGGTTACTTTATTCAAAAAATGGTCTATAATTAAATCATGATCCTGATTGGATCATGATTTAGACAATAAATTGTGAGACAAGAAACCAATGTTTGGTTCTCCCATTCTGCCACTACCTGAAATGGCTCAAGATAATAACTGAACCATCACAGCTACAGTTTGTACTTTGTAAAATGCTATAAACTATTGCTAATACTTTCCATAAAACTTTGTGAGATTTGGGGTTTAAAAAATGTGATAAAACTTTGAGTTCATGAAAGTTCAATGTATGCATATAAGCAAGCCTTATTAAATGGCTTTATTTTGCAATATTGAGAAATGAGAGACATTAATACATTTTCTCAAGGTAATTTCATAAGTCAGCTCCTTGAAGAACACAGTAAATGCACAAACAATCTCTTACATTAAAATGTTATCAGGGTGCTGGCATTGTTACCTTCAGGCATTGGCAGATTTCCTTTACTTACAATGTCATGAGCTTGGAAGCTTTAAGAGGTGTTCTGGGCTGAGAGAACGAAAAGCTATGCTTCTGGACTACAGCCAGTTTCAGACAAAGAATAAGAAAGATTTAACAATTTGTTTTCTAAGTTTGAAATGTTTCTCCTGAATTCCTTTTGTATTATCAGTAAACGTGGCAGTTGCTTTTTCTTTTGAGGTCTCCAAGGTTAAAATGCACTTTAAATAATGCTTTAGTTCTGAACAGGCATATCATATTGTCTTTCTATTGCTGAAGTGGCTAGTTCCTATCAGGCCAAAGAAAGTTCAGGTTTCTAAGAAAACATTGCACTGACAGGAAAAATCCCACATTAGAAGACACAGAGATGGTGTCTGATGTAACTTTATTTTTAGGATATGTTTATCGATTATTTTTTCATGTTAATTTTGATCCCATCAGCAATCACTAAATGCATTAAGCCTTGCATTGAAACTTTATTTTGACTTGAGGATCAATAATTCCCTTAGGATTTGAAGGCCTTATCTGGTTCACAAAGATAGGAAGTTTTCGAAAGTAGTATTTTGTATAATTGCAAAAGAACAACTCAGAAGAAGGGAAATTTTCTTTTTACTTGTTATTAAGTTGTTGGACTAGGTAATGAGGTGACACCCATCAGGAATACTGATTTAGACCACTAGTAGGTTTCACATGTCCCCATAATAAATGACAATGATATATAATTTAACCCAACCAGGATAAACTTCTAGAAAGGGTTTCCCAGCCTCTCTCAAACCCTGGATCATAAAATCTCCTGGGAAAGTCTTTCCCACAGCCTGTTAGCTGACATTTTTCATTTGGCTGGAAAGCGTGCAGTATGCCAACATTTATCAGCACTATGTAATGTTGGTGTAGTTCAAGTTATTGAGACAGAAGCTGGTATCTTCTAGCGCCTGAAGGCCTGTTCCTGGCTTGAGTACCAAGGAAGGTATAGCTGAGCCCAACTCCACCATCTTTTGGCAAAGGGAAGGATTTGACATTGGTCTTTAAAGTTTACAGGAGGGAAGCTCCAGTGTCACATATCTGTGGCCCTCCCATTCATAGGTGGGGTATGTCACATTCACCATGCCTCTCCCGGAATCTGGTCACTTGTCCCATGTTTGCTGCCTCTGTGGCTGACGCAACCTGCTATGCATCCCCCAGCCTGGAAACCTGGAGGCCATCCTTGACTCCTTTTCCTTCACTGACCACCCAGTTGGTGCTGCAAGCCCACTGCCATCGCCAATGTAAGTCCTCATCCCCTCCCCTGGAAGGTAGGTCTCTCCATTCCCGGTATAGCTCTCATCCAATCCATCTCTTCACATGGCAGCCAGAGCAATCTGTCTAAAACAAGATCTGATGGTTCCTGGGATTTAAAACCTTCAACGGCTTCCCATGGACCTCGGATTGAACTTCTTAGTGTGACTCCTAGAATGTTAGTGGTCCCACTGCCATCCACCCTCCTTCCCCAGTCAACTTCTTCTCATCCCTCGCTTTTCCTCTCTGAATACCCTCAGCCATGCATTCTCTGGTGCTTCGGGGCCTTTGTGCAGGCAGTATCCTTTGTCTGAGTGGACTGCCTTCTACCTTTCACCTTGCGAACTCTTACTCACTCGTGAAAAAAAGGTCACAACCCCCAGAGAACCTCCTCTAATACCCTCCCCTCTCCTCACCTGTTTTCACTGCTGCTGGGCTCCCATGGCACCTGCTCTTATCTGTAGCACAGCACTTTTACCTAGATCCTTCCTCTCACCCCCAAAAGGCTGGGTGCCTTTAGAGGACTGGGACATGCAAACTCTGCATCCTTAAGCTTAACACAGTGCTCAGCATTGTGTATTAGAGGAATGCTATGTATAACAACTATTTATTTTATCCTGGCCTCACTGGCAATCAAAATATGCATTGATCTTCATTGAACTACATCCATTCACTAGATTTTATGCTCTTTGAGGATGGAGTCCATGCTTAGTCATCTTTGTATCCTCCCTACACACAGTAAGTGTTTAGCCAATGTTTAACAAAATTATTCCTGGCTGTATCTGATAGCGCAACCATTTTCTCTTATCATTTTTCTTTTTTTTAATTGAGATGTATTTCATGTACCATAAAATTCACCCACTTCAAGTGTATAGTTCAGTAATTTTTAGTATACCCACAGAGGTGTGCAACCATCACACAACGTAATTTTAGAATATTTTTGTCGCTCCCCCCAAAAGAAATCTGTACCAATTAGCAGTCGCTCCTCACTTTCCCCTACCCCCAAACTCCACCCCAGCCTAGGCAACCACTAATCTATTTTCTATTTCTACAAATTTGCATATTTTAGGCATTTCTTATAAATGGAATCGTACAATATGCAATCTTTAATCACTGGTTTCTTTCACTTAGCATAATGTTTTCAAAGTTCATCCATGTTATAGCATGTATCACTACTTCATTCATTTTTATGGCTGAATAAAATGAGAGCATATTATGTGTATATATACCACTTTCTCTTTGTCCATTCACCAGTTGATGGATATCTGGATTTCCACCTTTTGGCTATTATGAATAATACTGCTTGAATATTTTTGTACATGTTTTTATGTAGACATGTTTTTATTTCTCTTGGGTATATAACAAGAGGGAAATTTCTGGGTCATATGGTAATTCTATGTTTTGCCTTTTGAGAAACTATCAAACTGTTTCTCAGCATAGCTACACCATTACAGTCTCACCAGCAATGTTTGAAAGTTTCAATTTCTCCATTTCCTCACCAATACTTGTTATTATCAGTCTTCTTTATTTTAGTTATCTTTGTATGTGTAGTGTGGTTTTCACTGGCATTTTCCTGATTGCTAATGATGTTGAGCACCTTTCCAAGTGCTTATTGGTCATTTGTATGTATTCTTTGGAAAAAATATCTATTTAGATTCTTTGCCCATTTTTTATTTTATTATTATTATTGACTTGTAAGCATTCTTTATATATTCTGGATACACATCCTTTGTCGGGAACATGTTTTGCAAATATTTTAACCCATTTTATTATTTTTTCCACTTTCTTGATGGTGTCCTCATGCCAACAAAAGTTTTTAGTTTTTATGAAGTACAATTTATGTATTTTTCTCTTTTGTTACTTGTGATTTTAGTGTCATGTCTAAGAAGTTATTGCCTAACCTAAGGTCATTAAGATTTACTCCTATGTGTTCTTCTAGGAGTTTTATAGTTTTAGCTCTTACATTTAGTTGTATGATCCATTTTGAGCTAATTTTTTTGGTATGGTGTGGGGTAGGGATTCATATTCCTTGTTTTGTATGTGGATATCCAGTTGTCCCAGCACCATTTGTTGAAAAGACTATTCTTTCACCATTAAAGTGTCTTGGCACTTTGTTGAAAATCAGTTGACCATAAATGTGAGAGTTTATTTCTGGACTTTCAATTTTACTGCATTGAGCTATATGTCTGTCATCATGATAACACTACAGTGTTTTCATTTTCATATCATTTTTAAAAAGAAGACTAGGAAAGCTGTGTATTGGCAAGTTGGGAAGAGTGGTCTCCTTGAACTGGGAGAAGATTCTTTTTGCAAAAATATGGATGTCAGGGAAGGAAATAAACATCTACTGAGCACTATTATACGTTAGGCATTATAGTAGACGCCTTCACATATGTTGTGAAAACAATCATGTAATAGTTGTAATAACCCCATGCAATAGGTAGAATTATCCCCATTTTAAGGCAAGGAAACTGAAGTTTGGAGAGGTTAAGTATCTTGCTTAAAATAATTTAGTAACTGGTGAAAGAAGTGGGATTTGTATACAGTCCCTAGGACTTCAAACTCATGGTCTTTTCATAACAAGGAACTTTTCTTACCACACATCCAGTGAACACAAGCTGCATGTGAAGGCAGTGGAGGGACTTGAATTCATTAATATCAAACATTTTTCTCATGACACTCTAGGAATTAAAGGAGTACTTGTAACTATTTTGAGACAGTTGTCTAACAGCAAAATTTCACAGGATATGTCAAGAAATCACTCTTCAACTATAAAAACTAGCTTTGTGGTTAATTTTAACTTCACAGCATATGTTATTCTCATTTATATGACCTCAAAAGTGTTGAACGTTATTTTGTATAATTAGCATAGCACAATGCCATCCTGTTGGAAGAAAAGCTAGAACTAATCTCAGCTATGTGGGTGGATTAGCCTTGTCCTTAGTTCTTGTTTTCATTGAAAACCTTCCCAAGGTTGTTCTGAAATGAATACAGGTCATAGTTGTCAAATGAGTTGTATGTGAAATAATAGAAGATTTAGAATTGAGAAAGATTTGTGAAGTCAACAAAGAAATTATTATTTTTTTG
The DNA here is from genome assembly GCF_949752795.1 of Hyperoodon ampullatus. Classification (NCBI taxonomy): domain Eukaryota; kingdom Metazoa; phylum Chordata; class Mammalia; order Artiodactyla; family Ziphiidae; genus Hyperoodon; species Hyperoodon ampullatus. The sequence continues at coordinate 113,549,308 of NC_136917.1, forward strand.
CATAATTCAGTTGATACAAGCTCCATTCTTTTTTTTTTTCTTAAGTGAGAGCACAGAGAGTATCTTCTGGGTCCCAGAGTCTGGGTAGAAGTTAAGTTTAGATAATGCAGATTCAGCCATGACAGAAACACAGTCTAGACAATTCTGTCATCTCTTGTTAACTTTTTACCCTCTCTGCTCTGCAGGGCAAGAATCTGTTGCTTTCTTTCAGTGAAGATGCTGCACCTAGATGTTTAGATTGTTCAGTGTCGCTTATGTAAAGATTCCCATGACTCAATTCCTCTTAGAAGTTAGTGCCAGGAAAAAGTTTGCCTAACTTAAGAGCAGCTATGATGTTTTTGCCAGACCATGAGAACTATATTATTCATTGTATGTCATTCTTGTCTTGACTCTTGGAAACCCAGAGCTAAATTTAACGTTCGACTATGTTAATCCAGGACCCCGGCAAGAGGATCTCTTACCTCCTTCTGTTGTTTTTAACAACAAGTTACTCCAGGGCAATTTGGAAGTAGGTAGAGTACATGTTATAATCCATAATTCTAAATATCTTTATTATCAATAGAAAATAATATATATTCTAACTCTAGCACTGTGTGAAAATAGGGTGCCAGACAGTTGCTAGTTTTACAGATATACATGTTTATGCTCCTTGTTTCCAGAAAGAGAATTGTAAGGAAAGAAAAAGAAAAAAAAGTTTCTTATAGGCCAGGTTTTCAGATTGGAGATTAGGTTTTTTCAGTCTGGGTTATATTAGGCACAAGTATCCTCTTCACAATGCAAGAAAACAGCAGGAATTTCCTCAAATTCTCATCCTAGCATTGCTATTAAAACAGGCTGAATATTTTCCAAATTTCACTGTAGGTACTAGTGAGGGTAACAGTAAAACCTTACCTATTAGAGGTTTTGAGAGCAACACATAATTCATAATCGAAAACATAAAGCTCCTGAAAGCACAAGTCAGGGACCAGATGCACAGCATTGTTCTTATAAAGGGCTACAGCATGCTTTCTCGGGGTGGTTTTATGTACGTCATGAATACTGTAAGACAGCAAATCCCCCAAGCATCTCTGTATTTTGTACCTCTTCCGAGAAAGGTTTGTAATCCAGGAAAATGTCTGCAGGTGAAGATTCAGAGTGAATAAAAGTTCAGTGAATTGAGTTTGCCAGTAACATATTCTTGAGCAGCTAAGAATGTTGCAGAATTTGCATGCAACTTATAAAGTAATATTGCAATAAAACATTCTCTCATATGGAAATTTCCACCTCACTTCACGGTAAGCTCAACTGGATGAGGGCCAGATACATTTGTTTATGGCCGTGATGACATAATAGGAGGAAATAAATGAAGCACCTTCTGGGGTTTAGTTTTACCAGAGTCACATGAAGTCTAGTTCTGGAACTAGAGGCAGGAAATTTGACAATTACTTTAGAAGTCAGTGGCAAATTAAGGCTATTGCTTCATTGATAGAAGAAGGGAAGGCCTGGAGGTAGATACTGTGGCTGGAAGATAAAAGTGGCTGACAGCCCTCAATTTCTTCCAGAAGAGGGCAAATGCCCAAAGTTCAGTGCTCTTATTTCTCTCATGACTTAGCCGTGGTGTATTTTCAGGGCCATGTTTCTCCTTGGCTTGAGTGTGGACGGTGTCCTTAATAGATCCGTGAGGGAAAAGGAAGTCTTTTCTACAGTTCATTGAGATTTCATCAGGAGCCCATGGCTGACTTGGTCCTACCGCTGTCCCTTTATGTGGTTATTGGAAAATCCTACATGCTCATCTGCACTTGTAATATTTGTTCTCAGTTGGAGACATTTTGCTATCCTCATTCAACAGATTCAACAGCACCTTGGTAATGGGGGAAAATTTCTTTTGTATTTACAGGCTTAATTTTCACCCTTGACTTAACTGCCAGTTGGAAGCAGAAATTGAGATATGACATTACTAAGTCCATTGGAGACTTTGGCCAGGTCATTCCTATGGCCCAAAGGGTGGCTTCTGTCTTACATAGATCAGAGAGCACTAATTTTAATTGACAGAGCCCTTCAAAATTGCCTTTTATCAACATGTACTTGTCAAGGAAAATGGATTCTTAGAATTTCAGATGGCTTCTTTGTATAATTCGATCCATGGAATAAAAAGGCAGAATGAAAATTTTTAAGAGAGTGATTTTTCAGAGGACCCCAAGTTGGTAAACTATAATTTTGCTAGTTTCCTTGAAGAGATTCTCAGCTTAAATTGTTTCATTTTTTAAGTGATCTTCAAAAGACATGGATTTTCAAGTTTGTGTCTAGCGCTGAAATCCTATGATCACAGTTTTAGGAAACAGCAAGCTCTCAGAATGGGGGTGAGGGGGCTGGTTCTGAGTGGTAGATTTTTATGAAGATGAAGAGACAAATTTAAAGCTACTCAATGAAATAGAGTTATTTGTAGTGAGGTGGATGGACCTAGAGTCTGTCATACAGAGTGAAGTAAGTCAGAAAGAGAAAAACACATATTGTATGCTAACACATATATATGGAATCTAAAGAAAAAAGGTTCTGATGAACCTAGGGGCAGGACAGGAATAAAGATGCAGACGTAGAGAATGGACTTGAGGACACAGGGAGGGGGAAGGGTTAGCTGGGATGAAGTGAGAGAGTGGCATGGACATATATACACACCAAATGTAAACTAGATAGCTAGTGGGAAGCAGCTGCATAGCACAGGGAGGTCAGCTCAGTGTTTTGTGACCACCTAGAGGGGTGGGATAGGGAGGGTAGGAGGGAGACGCAAGAGGGAGGAGATATGGGGATATATGTATATGTATAGCTGGTTCACTTTGTTATACAGCAGAAACTAACACATCATTGTAAAGCAATTTTACTTGAATAAAGATGTTAAAAAATAAATAAAATAATCAATATTCATTATGCTGACAATCATAAAAATATATCCAATGTATCTGTCATAAATGCATAGTTTATTTACATTCCAGATTCATACTCAGAATAGGATAAAAAGTGTTCACACATGAAAAATATCTAGCTTTGTTGATGCCAGTTACACTAGGTGGGGTATAATGTTCAGAGAAATGAGTGATCTGCACAGGCAGTTAAGTTCAGAATCACAACATTTTAGCCAGGCACCACTGTAATTTTACCTTATGACCCACTGGCTCATAATTATTTTCTCCCAAGGTCTCCTTGTCATCTGACCAAACATTGTAGGTACCCTTTAATTCCTTATAATTTCCTCCTCACTTATCTCCCAGTAAATATTTCTTGAACATTTGGCTGAAGCCCATGATAGAAGCAGCATTCACAATAACCCAAAGTTCCCGCTATTGTTCTTTCTCCAGCCCTGCCTTTCCAGAGAAATTAGCGGCACTTTCTTCTTGAACTACACCTTTTAGCCTCTTTCTCCTTCTGTTCTCCCTCCCCTGCCCATGCCTACTTTCTTGCTTCCTGTTAAGCATAATTTATCTACTCTTCAGATCCAAATGACCCTATCTGGGGATACTTGCTTTGACTTTAGTCCAAATAGTAACAAACATGGTCCTGAAAAAAACTTTCTTTTTAGATTTCCCAGGTGGTTCTCCTGTGAATTCAGTAACACAGGTATAAAATGGGTGTAAACTCCCTTTTTTACGTATTCCAGTAGGTATTTACTGTGTCAGACATTGCAAAAGATACACAGATATGAGGCTTGACTCTAGCCCTCAAAGAGACTAAAATGTAGATGAGGCATCAAGTTACATAGATACGAAACATAATACAACTCAATAATATGGATCATCCTGTGATGCCATGTTCAAGTTCCCACCGTCCATGAGGGCAGACATTTTTGTGTTTCTCTTTATTCACCGATGCATTCCCAGTGCCTGAAACAGTCCCTGGCATATAGTAAGTGCTCAACAGATGTGTGGAATGAAGTAGAATCTATTTTCTAGGCATGGAATTCAGTACAGTACAGTCTACTCTGTTACCAGCATGTTTCTGTAATGAAAGCATGTGTAACAGAAATTAACTCATTCATGACTGATATGTAGGGAAAGGATATTAGTAAAATGCAGTGGTTATGTTGGTTCACATGCAATTGTTGCCAGTGCCTTAATATTCTGCACCATCAAGAAACAGAAGCTGCAAACAAAACACAGCAGAGTGCCAGTTGGGGAGGACACACAGTGCTACGCCCGATGTTCATTCACTCTATGTTCTTTCTCTTGGATTGGTTTGACCATGAGCTCTAACTTGGGAGGGGTGAATTCACCTCTTACTTGTACATTTTGTGCTTATCTTCCTAACTCAGCAGCCTCAAACAACTCTCCTTCCAATCTCTTCATCAGTTACTTCCATCTTTTTATAAAGGTAAAGTCCTATATTTATATTTACTGTAATGTTTATTAGGAATTGAACGTGGCTCTTAAACTCTGCTAGCATGTTTTTTGGAATGGTTACTGTTTTTGCTGGTGCTCTGGTTGCAGTGTTACATAACTTCTGAGTTGTTTGTTTCTTATCCTATTTCCCCCATAAGCTTTGTTATTTCTAGTGCATGATTTCAAAAGTGGGAAGATCCCACACATCCTTTTATAGAAGAAATGTTGTACTACAAACTTCATTTTCAACGAAGATAAGTGGGATTTGGCTGTGGGAGAAGATGAAAGACAGCATTCCAGTTCTGGCAAGAGCATCAGCACCTCCCATGTTTCATACAGTATGGAACCTTCGGGGGGAGGGGAGGATCCCCCCCACGCTGGTGAGAGTGCCAGGCTCCAAGGAGTGGGTAGGTGGTTGGCTTTGAATGGAAAAGTTTTTAAGTAATTCATAATTTTCTGTGGCAAAGTGCCTCCTAGAGCTTCTAGAACAGGAAGTAGCCTGTCAAAGCGGTGTTCTAGAACCATTAGCGTGCAGGCTAGGCGTGTGCAGATGGATGCCAGTACAAAGAAGGCCAAAGCAGGGAACCAGGGAGGAGGTCACTCAAGTTATGAAGTCCTGAATCAGCGAGAATCAGGAAGGTGGCAGTGGGCTTGGAAAGGACGGGGCAATTGGAAGGACCTTAAAGAATCAATGGGAGCGGCTATTGGCAGTGGAGGAGGGAGGCCCCAAACTGACTGCTAGGGTCTGAGTTCTCGCGACTAGTGGCTACAGGTGACCCAGACGAGAGGCTGAGAAGCTGGGGACAGGAGCAAGTTTGCCAGGAAAAAAAGACAAGAAGGGTTTGCTTGGCTAAATGCTGCGTCCCGACGTTAAAATCACAAGGAATCTTGTCACCTTAATTCGTGGCCATTTAACTCTGGGTTCTTTGCTCACCCCACCCGCCGGGGGCGGTGTGGGGCAGTTAGTGAGTCCCCTCTCTGGGCAAAGATGCCTTTCCAGACTATTAGCTAAAGTGCCTTAGAAATTCACCCCGAAACCATATTTTAAGTTCAGGGGAGGATGTATCAGGATCCCAAGCAATCAATTTACGTATATTCTTCGCGGCTGTTCGCACTGAGTTTCCTTCCTTAGAGACTCCCAGGGCGAGGAAATGTACGCCCGGAGCCTCGACCCCGGGCGAGGAAATGTACGCCCGGAGCCTCGACTCCGGGCGAGGAAGGCGAGGATGGGGGTCCAGGCACCCCCAGCCCATCCTCCCGCTTTGGATTCTCCAGGACCAACGGGCGGACATTCTTCCCGCTCGGGCCCCGCCTGGGGAACCGCTCCGGGCGCCGCCGAGCACGCTCTCCGCCGAAAGAGTCCGGGCTCTCACCCCCGACTCCGACTTCGCCGTTCCCCGCCTCCCCGGCCGGGCGGTGCGCGCTCTCCGGGCTACGAAGACGATTTCCCGGAACTGTGCTCGGAGGTTCCCCGGCGCGGCTCGGGGGACTCTGGCGGAACTCCGGGAGACGCTGCCGCCGCCCGGCGGGCGCAAGGACCGGCTCCCAGGCCCACGGGCCTCCGCCCCTCCTCTCGGGGATCCCCTTTCGCCCACACCCTCCCGGGCCCCGCAGGACACTCCCCCCGGAGGCCGGGCCTCGTCCGCCCGCCCCCGCCGCGTCCCCGGCCGCCCGCCCCGCCCCGCGCGCCGCGCCGGGAGAGCCCCGGGCCCCGACCCCTCCCCCCGACGCCGCCCGAGAGCGGGACGCGGCGGCGATGGTGACTGGGCAGCGGCGCGGGGCCGGGTCCTGGGCAGGGAGGCTCGGCGGCCTCTTTCTTTCTCTGCCCCCGCCCCTCTTTCCCCTTCCCGAGTGCTAGCCCCGGCAGCGGCCGAGGTCGGCGCTCTCTCTTCGCCTCCTCTTCTTCCTCCTCCTCCTCCTCCTCCTCCTCCCCTGCCCGGGGACCCTCTCCCCTCCCTCAATCGCCCCCTCCTCTCGCCGCCTCCTCTCCTCTCCCCTCCCCTCCCTCCTCCTCCTTCCCCGAGTGGCCGGCCGGGCCAGAGAAAGAGAGACCGAGAGAGAGAGAGACAGAGGTGGCTGCGAGGAGGCGTAACGGTAAGCCCCGGCTTGGGAAAGCCTGCGGGCTCGGAGCCGGGATCACCGAGCCGGGACCGGCTGAGTTGAGGTCGCCGGGCCCGCGCGCTCTGCGGAGGGAAAGCCCGCAGCCTCCGCTAGGTAGGGCACCCGGCGCGGGGCTCGCGGAGCCGTCGGCGACCAGCCGAGTCCGGGTTGCGTGCGCGGCGGCCGGCGCGGGAACTTCTTCCCGGCGCCCGAGGAGCCCGAGGGGAGGGAGGACCGGGGAGGTGCTGGCGGGACGGGTGCTGGACGCTGGGAACGGGAGGGAGCGCCGCTTCGGCTCTGGTCGCCGTGGTCGCCCTCAGCAGAAGTGGAAAAAAGTTGTGCCTGGAAAGACGATTTGCCGGGAAGCCGGCGCGAGCCCAGCTCTCTCGCCGCCGCCGGCGGACTGCGACCGGCGCTCGGGTTCTGGGCGCAGCTTGGCGCGGGGCTCAGCGCGCCTGGTACCGCGCCCGGGGGCCGCCCCGCGGTCGCCCCCGCGGGGCCTGGTCTGTGGCGTGTGGGTCATGCCGGCCACAGACGTCAGCGGCTTCTCAGATCTGCGCTGCATTTTTGTGGGCAGCGCAGGGATTGGGGGTGCGGGCTGGAGGAGGAGGAGGTGGGCGTGGAGTGGGGAAGACCACATCTGGCTTGAGTGGGTTGAACCCAAGGGATGGGGTGAAGGACGGGGGGGGACTCTGTGTTTCCGGACGTTTTTTAGGCACTGAGTTGTGTGTGTGTCCTTTTTCCCCTTTCATTCAGCGGTCTGGTGTCCTTTGAACTCAGATGGGCGAAAGCATTTTCTTCAATCCTGTTCACCTTTTCTCCCGTTTCAGGAGGGTCGTGAGTTTTATGAGAATCCTTGAGCTGTTTCCTCAATGGGAGTAAAGTCTCACCCCCCCCATCCCACCCCCACCCTCACTCCCACCTGGGCCATTTCCTGTATTTAGCGCGTTTTCTACTGTGATTGTGTGCGTTCCAGTAGGTTGCCATCAGCGACCCACAAGTAAAAGGAGAGCTTCTGTCTGAAATCGCAAAGCGGCCTCTGTAGACAAGTGTGTGCTGGAGCCCGAGCGGGGGAGAGGTGTGGGCGGGAGGGAGAGGGGGAGCTGTTAGAGCCTGGTGCGGATAGTTAAACCTGAGTAACCGAGTTCCGAGGGACGTTTCTCCTCCGCACGTTGCTTTTGCTTCGCCCATTCGCCTGAGAGAGCTCCACCCGCGCCAGGTTTAAGCGATGATGGATGCGAATTTCTTTGGCGTTGCTCTTTCCCGGATATTCCTCTTTTCTACTAGTCCTCTTTAAAAAACGACTTCTCCTTTTCAAATGTAAGAGATAGGGAACACATGCTGGTGGGGAGATTAAATGTTTTTACAGAGAGGGAAAAGAAAACCCAAGATTCTCATTTCTTTTTGCTGTCATACTGTGATAGACTTGTTATTAATCTTTGTCAGAGATCTGATTCTGATGAAATAATATTGGAGGAGTTTGAGGTAATACCAGATAAAACCCAACGTCATGATAATATTTTTCCTAACTGGTCACACAGGGAGCAGATAGTGTGGATTGTTGTGGTGTGTTTGCAAAGGGTGCAGCAAACATTTTATGCCAGGAAAGAAGACATTGTGTGGTGCAGGAGTTGATGGGGTTAGGGAGGGGAAATCATTTGTCTTCAGAGCAGTCCAATTAAGAAGAATAATTGCACTGCAAATGAACATTCTTGAATATAATATAATTTGAGTCGCGAGACATGAACCAGTAATTTGTCTATAGGAAGGAAAATGAATCTTTGTGGATTAGAGCAAAACGGTGCCTTCTGGAAAAAGTAATATATGCTCTTTATGCATGTGGATGGGCTCAGATGTGTGGACTGACGAATTATAGAGATTTTACTGCATGTAGTGTTTAGGCAGGGCAGGGAGGAAAAGTCCATAGTAGGAGAAGATAGAAAACATATAGAAAAGTATCCATTTTTAATGGACAACATATACAACTTCTCAACTTCTTTATTGCAAAGAATTGACAAAATAGGAGACCAAAATGTAGGAGACCCAAAATTGGGACTGTTGAGTTTCCAGAGGTGTCACTTATTACCTGAACCTGGGACAAGTTACTTAATTTCTCTCAGCTTTGGTTTCTGTGTCTGTAAAATGATGGTAATAAAGTTCAAGTCAGAGAATCACCTGGAAGTTTAACTATGATTATGTACTTTTGAATAGAACTTAGGGGGGTCCCTCACGCTGGGTAAGTGCTCAGAAAATGTTGATGATGGTTGTCAAGTATTTCAAATGCCCGGGAGAAAGCAGTGCCATTCAGAGAGCCGGGCTGCAAGGGGAGCTGACTTTGAGCGACTGCTGATTTTAGGTTGGCCGATGGTCGACCCTTAGTTGAGGCTGTCCCTGTGCCCCCAGCGGCCCACACTCAGAAATATTTGATCTTTCTAGAGCTTGTAGGCTGCATCTTTTTGGCCCCTCTAGTCAGCCTTTTCTGGGACTCCAGCTGTGGGGAATGTGTAGTGCAGGCTCTGTGTGGGTCTGAGGACCTGAGCACAGGTGTGGCCTGTAATTCCAAGCCTCACTGCCCCCTTGCAAAGGCACCTTCTCAGGTTCCAGGTCTCACCAAAGTCAATATCGACATTTTATTTAAGAAAAAAAAGGAAACTTGAGTGGTGGACATGGTGTCTCTCTTGGGAATTCTAAAGCAGTGTTTTCTCAGTGTTTACTGCCCTTAGAAAAATACAAATAGTAAGCAAATACCTGATCTGTAGAATTTATTCCAAAAAGCACCTTTAAAGTATGTCTTGGGGTTAATGGAACATTGCCCAGTTTTTCCTAAGGTTGTACCTAGTTGCAGAATGAACAGAAGGCATTCTTAGCAAAACAGTAGTTTATGGAGCTGGGGAACTATGCTGTATATTTCTTTTCTAATCTGGGAGGAATGCCTGTTTGCTCATTCATCCATTCTTTTATCCAGTTGTTCAGCAAATACTCATGGAGCCTCTTCCATGGGCCAGGCTCTGTTCTGGCCTCTGGGAGCATAGGAAGAACCAAGAGCAGGCCTCTCCACTCACAGAGCCCTCATTCTAGTTGGGGAAGCAAACTCTGTGTGCGAAGGAGCTCCATAAACCCAAGAAGTTCTCTTTTTTGTTTAGAAGTGCCTGCGCTGGGAAAGCAGCGTGCTGGGCGTGCTTCTCTTCCACAAGCCAGCCATCTTGGAGGGAAGTGATCTGGCTGGGGGGTGGTGGCTGGGGCCAGCTGGTCCTATGGGTCCTCCACAGGGAGAAGGAAGAAGGGAGAGCCTGTTTCTTTCTGTGCTTTATAATAAAGCATGTGTCCTGTTTGAGTACAATCACCAGCCAAAGTGCCATGAGAACAAACAGGTTTTTCTCCGAAGTGAGACTTCACAGCCTTAGAAAGGCAAAGAAGGAATCAAAGGTCAGATCTGATCATCAGCTTATAAAACCCAGATTGTGTCCAGGGAAGAGTCTGGTCTGGTACTTAAAATACTGGACCCTTCGCTGTAGGAGGCAGGCCCGTGAGTAAAGGGAAGAGTGGAGACTTAGTCCCTCATGTACCTTCAAGGTTTTTTTTTTCCCCATTACTTTTAAGATTACAGTAATACCTGGTACAGTAAGGATGCATTGTGTTTGGAGTCTAGAAGGCTCGAAATGGTATAAGGTCAACAGGGCACTGAGAGTAGCTGTTTGGACTAGAGGCAGAGTGGTGTAGGGAAGTCCCTGAGGGTGCTGGATCTTGGGTGCTGAGCTGGGGAGTCTGAACTTCATCTCGAAACCTGTGTGGAAGATGGGGAACTTGCAGCAGGTGATTGACCTGATCATATTGTGCTTTAGAAGGAACTCTAGGTGGGCTCGGTGACAAGGAGGCCAGGGCCGGGGATAGCAGGTGAGCCGGGAGGTTAGTACAGGAATCCCGGTGGGACTTGGTGAGGGAGAGCGGGAGAGACCCGGAGAGGCTGACCGCACTTCCTCGGTCTTGTCCCATGGGTGGGAGTCCAGGGTGACTGGAGTGGGTCATGGCGCCTTTCACTGAGTTAAGCAGCTATGGGAACCTCAGTTTGGGGAGACGGCGAGGAGTAACGAGTTCAGTTGAATCCACAGCTGAGTTGTGAGGCGCCCAGGGAGAGATGCCCAGCAGAGCATTGGATCCACAGGCAGGAAGAGAGGTCTGGAGCTGGAGGTGAAAGATGGAGTTATTTTTACAGTAGCAGCAAGTGGTTGGCTGGTCTCTTGAGGTTTACTGAATAGTGCTCAGGGTGAGAGTAATCTGTGTCCTTGTAACTGAATTTTTCTCTTTCATCCTTTCAATGGGACTAATGGGGTAATCAAGCCCCTGACCTTGGCCTTCAATGATCAGACTCTTACTGGTGTTATTTTGCCGACTTGTGAGACCTGTTTATTGTTTTGAACTGAGATAATTTAGAGGAATGTATGTAGAATGGCTCTGAACGTTTTTAATAGCTAGGATGTACAACTGATAAAATTGATCCTCCTCCACCCCCGACACATCTACATATTCTGGACAGACTGTGTTCTTCCCCGAATTCCTAAATAGAAACCCTAATCCCCATTGTGATGGTATTTGGAGGGGGCACCTTTGGGAGGTAATTAGGTTTAGATGAGGTCATGAGGGTGGGGCCCCCATGATGGGATTAGTGTCCTTCTAAGAAGAGGGAGAGAGTCTGGAGCATGCTCTCTCCACCATGGTGAGACTGTGGCCATCTGCAAGCCAGGAGGAGGGCTTTTCCTAGGAACCCAGTCTGTAGGCACCTTGAGAACTTGTACTCGGAGAACTAGTGTTTTCATTTCCACCAGGGACAAGGCTTGTCTGCCTTCTTTTTTGAAGTTACCATATGGCCCTCAAGGGGCTGTTAATTTGAATTTCATTCATTTGTGGAATAAAAAAAGTGCGCAAAGTAGGCCCCAGTGAATGCCTGTTAAAGGGCAGGCATGCAATTTGATTTGTGTACAGCCTTACTCCTCTTACTGTTGTGGATTTAGGGTACGGCCAGTGGGAATTGTTAATCATCGTTAGTCTGCGTAACCAGCAATAATGCCTCACCTTGCTCTTGCCTGCCTAACTGATCTGCCATTGAAAGGAAAACTGGTAGCCTAGACAGACTGCAAGGATGTAGACTAAAATTCTGACTGGTTATTTTGGACTCGTGGGGTTACAGGTGACTATTTTCTTTACTTTTCTGCTTTTCAGATTTTTAAAAAGTAGATTGTTACTTAAAAAACCAGAACAAAACAGTTGTTGGTGTTTTCTTCCATTCTTTTTTTGTGCAAAAGTGTGTCAGCAGTTTTGGCCACAGCACCATACACCTCCTTACATCTGTGCTACATCCATGGTAAAGCAGGTCTCTGTCTTTAAAAAGACTTGAAGTTCCTATTTGTTGTAAATGTAGTTGTGGAGGAATGTAACCAGGCCTGGGTCCTGTGACCCAGAGCCAGAATGGGGCAGCTTCCTCCCAACAATAGGGAAGGACCCACTCCTTCCTGTCGGTGCACTTTGTATGTTTTCATAAACACTGTTAAGTGTGATCTGAGAGGTGTTTCACTTCTATATCTAAATGTGTAAACATCTGTCAGATTGATATGTACCTAATTAAATATCTATAAATATCTATCTATCTATATCTATCTATCTATATATACTATACTCACATGTAAGTTTTTTTTTTTTCTTGTTTTCAGTTGTTTCAGTGTTCAGTAGAACTCAAACCAGCAGTGAGATCTTAAATATCCCTTTAGCATCAACCTCCCCACATTCCCGGAAAATTAGAGGGACTCTCTTTCCTCTACTGATTCTATTGTTCAGCAGTTTCTCTCTTTCCACACTGAGCTGTGTTGTCAAGGGCACCTGGAGTTCAAGCTTCCTTTCTCCTGCAGGCTGCAGTTGGGCTGAATTTCACATGTTGTTTTCCAGTTTTGAGGCAGTTAGCCAGTTGTTTAAAGATGCCTGTAACTGCATAGACAGTAGCCACATTGAATCTTCAGATAAGTGGTGCATGACACACTTATTACTCAGGACAAATTAACCTCTTAAAAATTTATAACTTTTCTCTCACCCATAGGGATCAAATTTTCTGAAATTAAAAATAATAGACTGGCCAGTCTCGCAGCTACAGACTTCACCAGTAATTGGTGTTTTTGTGTTTATAAATGGCTACCCTTTGTATATGAAATATACACGTAAGGAAAACACGGCTCACAACTTGAAAAACAATCTAAAAATCACTTTTTTTTTTTTTTTTTTTTAATGGCTAACTGTCCATTCCTAGAAGATGATTCTGCACAGGGAAGTATGTCTAAACAGATATTTACTCTGTCATTTGCTCATTCTTATTATAGCCATTTCAGGGCTTTTCTGTGCTGGAAGCTCATAATTTACCAACCTGATTACGATTCTGCACAGATCCATGCTGTAATATGTAGCCTAGGGTGCCAGCTTACACAGGTGACTGTAGGTCTTTTGGGTTTGAATCCTTTTTGTAAATGGGTTGCTTAGGTTGTCTTGTCTTTTTTTTTTTTTTTTAATGTGTTTTTTCCAATTTGTGCTCGGGTCTGTTGTTCTTTTCTTGATTAGTAAAGAAAAGGCAGCATGAAAGGGAGCTAAGCTGATGTGGGGAATGTTTAAACTATAATCCAAAACCAAAAAGAACGGTAGCCGGGTGCAGAGGCCATACTGAATAATAAGAACACAAGTGGTGGTAGCGATGAAGAGATGGGACAGTTTGTGTATACACCTGTGTGGACAGGTGGCCGGGGGACTGTTGAGGATAGTCTGGTCAGCTGTGCTACACAGGGACCACTGTTCCCCTTGGTCTGGAAACTAGACTCATGGACCCTAAGTATGTTAGCTTTCTTAGCAACTACATTAGTCAACAAAACTTACATGTTTAAAAAAAAATTAAACATTTTAAAACATTAAAGCATTTTAGAACTGTCGTCAGGTTAGATTTCCTCTAGCTTACATATGTGTATTTGATTTTTAAAATCTTGGCCGTAGGACTTCCCACTTCTTCTTGTCAAATTTCAGCTTTCTCATCCTGGTGTGTGTTGTTCAGCCCATTGGGATGATTTTGAATTCTCACGGGTCATCTGTCATGTCAGCCACCCCTCTGGGCTGAGTGCTGTTCTTCAATCCATTCTGCTCACCAGTCATCCAAGCTCTTTGAGTCCTTTTCTGCCGCTGCTCTGTTCAGCCTCCCCAGTCATTCTCCTCTTAGTAACCAGGGGTGTGTCAGCCTTTGCAGGCAGCTAGAGGGCAGAGGGTTGGAGTCTGTGCCACGATACCCGAGGAAGCTAATCATACTCGTGACCTCGACCTCATTAACATTGTGCTGGCAGAGAGCGAGCCAGCATTCCGTAGTATTGTTTGACTTTGGATCGTCTCTACTGATTTGTGGTCGTGGGGTCCATATTCCTGCCCCCTCAGGGAGCCTGATAGGTAGAGGAGCCGGAGGAGAATGTGAGAGACGGTCAGTACTTACCGCCTCCTTTTAACTCCCTAAGGTGGTGGGGCTTTGGATTGTCACCTGTCACTGGGCCCTGCTGATGGTGATTTGGCTCCAAGACAAAGCAAGTCTGAGAAGATTTGTGTAAGGATTGTGAGGGAAGAAGGCCTCTTAGAGTGTGGGGTCGCAGTGGGTGCGCTGGTGAGCTGGTGGCTGTACAGGTGGGGTGAGAGTCTCCCCGTGGTGGCGCTCTCCGTGCCTTAAAGCAGGGCTTCTCACGCTGGAAGGTGCACAAGAATGATCTGGAATCTTGTGAAATGGCAGATTCTGATGAAGCAGGCCTGGGCTTCTGCATCGCTGATAGGCTCCCTGTGAGGCTGGTGCCGCTGGTCCTGTGGAGCAAGGCCTCACATAGACTGGGACACAACTGAGGCTATGGATCAGTCAGCCGGAGACTCAGACCTGTAAAGGCTGACACCAGGAGGGCACCAGCAGGGTCTGGTTTAGAGATTGCTGCCTGCTCCTTGGGGCTGTCTTTATTGGGATAACCCTGAGGGCTCTCAACCCTGTCACTGCCATTCGGGCCAGCTGCTCGGGGATTCCCTTCCATCCTTAGGGCAGGGAGGGAGGTCATGGGAGGTCTTCCAGGTGGAATATGGTTAAGCTAAAGGGAGAGGTTTTGTTTTTGCTACATTTTAATCAAATTGACTTCCTCATTACCTGATGATTATATTCCATAATTTTAACTACTTAAAGAAGGCTCTGACTTCCTCCAGTTAAGCCTACCTTTTCACACACACCCTATCACTTTGAAGTTATGTGACTACAACGTTTTAAAAAGTTACATATTGCTTCCTTTGGAATTGTTTCTGAAACTTGCCTGACCCTCTGCTGGGTGCTGGTTAGACCTATGTGTTCTCAGACCCTGCCCTGGAGTTTTGACTTCATAGGTTTGGTGTGGGTCCTGGGAATCTGAATTTTTTAAACAAAGTGTCTGGATGGTTTTTATAATTGGGCACGTTCTAGAAACACCATTTTCGAGAAACATCAGTTTAGAACCCTGTCCATCTGAGCCTGTGTTATCAGCCATGTCTGAGGGGCACCCTCACCTGTTCTTTTCTTGGCCTCTTAGATACTTGGTTGTGAAGGGCTGGCTTTTGTCCCATTGGACCCACTTCAATTTTTAGCTTGACTCATGTTTTCATTCTTACAATAAGGCTCTTTTTTATCTTGGATGGGACCAAATCAGAGTCCCTTGTCAACAGTGTAAGAGTCAGTTCTGAAGCCGTTATTTTTAGGAAGGTTTTACAGACACTGATTATTAAGTGCTTTGGGGCATTCTTGGAGATACTGGGCTGTATGCTTTGGGCCTCTGCAGAGAAAGGAATGTCTTGAGGCTGACTTCTCCCACTCTCTCCCCTGCTTGGGATCAGCGTGTCCCCTTCCTAAGTAAGCGCTGACCAGAAATGGATGGAGAAGGGATCCTCATCCTCCAGAGACAGTTTGGTTCTGACACAGGTGAATTGACAGATGGAGGAGATGGACTTTGCACGTTATTGTATCAACATTAACCTCCATTTTTACAAATGCAGGATCCATCTCATCTCCATCCTAGGAGGTGGAGGTGTTTTCATAAGCTGACACTTATGAAACAAATTAAGTGGGAAGTGGTCAGTGTGATGGGATTGGAGGAGTATGGAAGGGGCTCTGTAGTGAAAAGCTGGAATTCACTTATTGTTGTGCCTAAAATTTTACCGTTAGAGGAATTTGGGCAAAATGGTTCTCTTTAAACCTCTTATTCAACATGTAAGCATCCATAGAACAGGCACTACATTAGTTACTTAGGACTTAACAGGAAGAATTTCATAAAATGCCAGCAAAGATCAGGGTATGAAGAGAGTGGACTTTGATGGGTGAAGTGTGGGCACTGTGAGGGCAGGGCTGGGGCAGGGCCACCAAGGACAGCTCAGGTGTCCAGAGGAGCCCAGGATACCTGGTGGTGGGGGGCACTAGGCAGAACGAATTCTCATTCACTTAATGTGTGTGTGTGTGTGTGTGTGTGTGCACGCGCGCGTGCACACGCTGTGTAATAGGGGCTTTAATATCTTTGATGATGCATCTGGCATACTTCTTTCTATCTAGTGTGGCCATTTCACATATACCTGACCAGTTGTAATGAAAAGCCAGGTGATCTAGATATGAAAGTTAAGATTAAACACCGTACTTGTGCTTGGGATTATGTTGCGCCTTTTTTTTTTTTTTTTTTTTTTTTAGTCTATTTGATTTTGAGAGAGAAGCTCAGGAAATGATCCAGTTTCTGTACATGCTTATCAGGAGAACTTGGCCTGCAGCAGAAACCTTTCCTTCTCCACTAAGGCCCTTTTCCCAGTCAGTTCTGAGGAGGGGCTTGACTCTTCTGAGACCTCATGCCACCTAGAAAGTGCTTTAGGGCATGCTTTCTCTCTCATAGCTGAAAAAAATATTTACATTTTAAAGAACTTCTCAGCTCTTAGCTGGCTGAAAGAAACTCTGAACTTGGCCATTCTGGTGCCCAGCTGAAGCTTGTCTGAGTGGTCTAGGGTGTTTTCAGAATAGCGTGGAGATGGTGGGGAGAGTCTTTTTGCTACTGCTTGACCAACAGAGAAGTTACACACAAGTACATCCCAGGGACCAGAACTCTGGGAACTTTTACAAACTGACCCACTCCAGAAAGAAACTTGACCCTTTGATGAAACCACGGGAGCTTTCTGGATGGCTTCATTGTTTCTTTTCTGGAGTGGTCAGGTTCTGTATCTGGGTGGGAGGAGAAACATTGTCCCTGTTCCTGAAGCTGGAGTTTCCTTTGTCTATTCTGAAATAAAGGAGGGCCACAGAAAGGATGGGGCATTTCTTAGGGAAATGAAATTCTCCCGAAGTACTACATCCCCACTCCAGAAGTGGGCCCGTGTACTCTTCCCCATGGTCCACAGGGCTAGCATCATTTCTAAGTATCGATAAAAACAGCATTGTGTGAACTTCCCTGGTGGTCCAGTGGTTAAGACTCCACACTTCCACTGCAGCGGGCATGGGTTCGATCCCTGGTTGGGGAGCTAAGATCCCGCATGCCTCGCGGTGTGGCCAAAACCTACCCCCCCCCGCCGGCAAAAGCTATGTGTATTTCCTTTTAAGCATAAATGGACATCACAGTCCCTGTAGAGTGTGAGGCCTTGAGCACGGAGGTGCTGTTGGGGTATCAGACCGGGCTATCTCTGTACCCTGTACTCTGCTCACCGCCACCCCCGTGCTGGCACTGCCCCCACTTAGTGCTTGCTGCCTTTAGGGAACATCAGAATCACCTGGAGGCTGGTTAAAACACACACTGGCTGGACCCCACTCCCGGAGATTCTGAGTCACTAGGTCTGGGGTGGGCCGAGAATTTGCATCTCCAACACATTCCCAGGTGATACTGATGCCTCTGGTCTGGGGAGCACAAGTTGAGAAGCACTGTGACACCGGTCACTTCTCCACCTTCTGGAGGGTGTGTTGTCACAGGCAGACTCTGCTCCTGATGGCGTGTCTGCCTGGGTGGAATCACTTAATGCTGGAGGAACCTGTAGTTCAGAAGCTGTGGTTCCCTGGAGGGAGCCCTAGCCCTGTCTTCTCACCCTGGGGCCTTCTCTCCTGGTCGTTCCCACAGAAAACCAGGGATGTGGCATTTGGGGTAGCTGAGGGGGGCATTCCTGGCCTCCTTGCAATCCTTTCTCTTTGCTGTTGCAGAAAGCTTTCTGGAGCATGCCACTCTCCTATGGGAGACCCTTCATGGGCTTGCCATTGGCCTTAAGAGAAAGTCCAAGCTCTCCTAAAATGACTGCCAGTCTCCCTCTCGGCCTCTGAAATATTCCTTTTTCTTGTGAACTCACTATGTTCTTCTTGCTTCCTGGGCACCCATTTTGCTGTTTCCTCTGCCTGGTATGCTGGTAGTCTGGCCACCTCTTGCTTATCAGACCTCAGCTTAGCCATCACCTGCTCTGGGGAGCTCCCTTTGACCTCTCTGGGGTCAGCTGGTGCCTCTGCAAAGGCTCCACGTCACTTTGTATTTTCCTCACTTCAGCTTCTCTCAGCTGCGTCAAGGTCATGATTACCACCCATTTACTTCTCTGTCTTTGTGGACTGTCGGCTCCCCGAGGGCGGGGAACCCATGACATGGTCATTCGCATGACTCCAGGCTTGGCATGGTGCCCGGCATATTGAAGGCCTTCTTGATCATTCTGTGAGATAGCTATGGCGGGGTGGAAACCAAGACACAGGTAGGTTAAGTGCCTGGCTCACCATTACCCTCCGAGTTAAACACCACGATTCTCACCCACTTCTCTGATCCAACCCCTTGGCCAGGTGACGCTGGCCAGGTTTTCTGCTTTGAGACCAAGGAGCCTTAGGCAGGGTGTGCAGGTCTCTACTGGGGCTGTTAAAAGACTGGCTATTTCAAATTAACAGAAATGGCCCTCTCCTGTTGTTTTTCAGGTAAACTGGGAAGCAGACTCCTGAGTTCACAGCTGGCCTGTGGTTTTTGCATCTCATCAGGGAGCTCCTCCTCGTACAGGTAAGGGGTTGCTTCCTGGATCTGCTCATGTTCAGGCTGGTTCTGGGAAAACTCCAGCCATGCGATGCACTCTGATAACCACCCCAAGTTCTCATGCATTAAAAAGACAATCCTTAAATATAGGGTGGCAGCTCCTCTAAGAAAGGTGTAAAGGGACTTCCCTGGTGGTCCAGTGGGTAAGTCTCTGCACTCCCAGTGCAGGGGGCCCGGGTTCGATCCCTGGTCAGGGTAATTAGATCCCACATGCATGCCACAACTAAGAAGTCAGCATGCTGCAGCTAAAGAAGTCCGTATGCTGCAACTAAAAGATCCTGCATGCCGCAACTAAAAAAAAAAAGATCCCATGTGCCGCAACTAAGACCTGGCACAGCCAAAAAAAAAAACATTTAAAAAAAGAAAGGTGTAAAGTGGTTACCTGCCCTATTGAGTTATCGGGTGAAGATGTTTATTGACCTGCCTGGCTTTCTCCTGGATGTTGCTGCCCGTCTCAGTGCCCAACGCTCTTTCCTTTTTGCTGGGCACCTTCACCTCTCCATTTGAGTTGGTGCTTTAGAATTCCTTTTCCTCATTTAAGACTCAGCCAACATTTCACTTGTTATTTACAAACTGTCTGAAAGAGAGGGTGTTCGGAGCCTAGCCTTTTCCCAGCTTTCCAGCGGAACGAATCGCTGCCCCTCTGCTGACACAGCACACTGCACGTGCCCGTGGTGAGCTTTACTTACTTGTTTGTACACGTCTTTTCCCCTAGTGTGTGAGTTCTTTTTGCTACCATCTCCAATCTCGCATGGTTTCTGGCGTGGAACAGACTTTCAGTAAATGAGTGAATGTTCATCTGAGGAGGAAAAAAAAAAAAAGCCCTAGTAAACTAAACTGAGGCACAGCTACAAAAAAATGTATTCCTAAGCCAATGAACTGATGTGTAGAGTGCCTTTTTGGATTAATGACATGGCTGTTTGCTCACATTACCACGGGTAATTGAGAATGTGCCATAATATGTTAAGTCGGCAGGAGTTTAGATTCTTACCACTATTGAAAAGGATGAGAAATCAGGAGTTTTTGTGTCATTGTCAGTAAGGTGCTAACTGACAGCCTGGGACCCTGAGCCACCAGCCCCCTTGGCTGCCCCGGGAGAGACATCTGTCTGCCAGCCCCTGGGAGTCTTGGGCAGCCCCAGGATTGAACGTGTAACCAAATGTATGGCAGTAAGGGAGCAAACAATTGACTTGACCAATTTATAACCCAGAGGAAGTAAAAATATTTCTAAAACACAGTTTAGCTTTAAATAATTTTAATAAAAAGCTTTTAAATCATGCATTTCCATTTCCCCTGTAGTCTTAGTATGCTGGGATCTTTGAGAGACACACTGATTGGCTTGATGCCATTTTGCTTCATCCTGTGGGTTGGGAGTAGCAACCCCCAGGGCAATGGTTCACCTGAATCTGGAGCCAGAATGGAGCCTGGGTCCTTTTAGGAACTGGCAGGTGGCTGAGTTCCCAGAAGCCAGGGTGGAGGTGGGGCGGGAGGGACTTCAATCTGATTAAAGACCGCATTCACACAGGAGAATGAGGTCTTGAGTGTTTGTTCCTGCCTTTTTATTTATTTATTTGTTATTGATTGATTGATTGATTGATTGATTGATGGCTGTGTTGGGTCTTCGTTTCGGTGCACAGCCTTCTCACTGCTGTGGCTTCCCTTGTTGCAGAGCATGGGCTCTAGGGCGCAGGCTCAGTAGTTGTGGCACACGAGCTTAGTTGCTCCGCGGCATGTGGGATCTTTCCAGACCAGGGCTCGAACCTGTGTCCCCTGCATTGGCAGGCAGATTCTCAACCACTGTGCCACCAGGGAAGCCCCCGTTCCTGCCTTCTTATCCTGCCTCTACATGAACAATACTCATTGTTCACCCTTTCCATTTGCTTTGTTTGGGTGTGTGCAGCACGAAAGCAAAGAGAAGTTGTTTTCTGCTTTCTGGGTGTGCTTTCCACCACTTAGCAGAAGTACCAGCCACCTAGTCTCACATAAAAAAAGCGGTCACGTCTCCATGGTTTCTTCTGCTTGGTGCTGAGCCCCAGCCAGAGAGCTGCCTGAAGGAGAAGTTAGTGGAAGGCAAAGCAGTAGAGGAAATTGGACTCTCACCTGACCCTGTTCATCTTAAAGTTTCCTAGGGCTTGGGGAGAGGGAGGGTTTCAGCTTTGGCCAGGGATTCCTAGTCTCCATGGACTCCATTTTGTCTATCATACTTGAAAAATAAACGAAGAAAGTTACAGTTTAAAAGCCCAGATGTTAATATATGAGTGAGTTTTAGCTTTTTAGTAGGTTATGGAATTTGAGATATTACCAACTGTTTTCTGTTGTACCAATGCCTGCAGAAGCTGAGTGCAAGGTGGTGAGTATGTCTGGTCTTCCTGCCGCCAAACACATGGGGAGTACTTCCCAACTGATAATAATTGGCCACTCACTGAGCTCCTAAGAGATCTCTGATTCTCTGAGCTTCTAGAAGACCTCTGATTCTCAGAGTGTCTCCTGTTTTATGATAACAATTCTAATCTGGTTAGAAAAAAAAAAATGAGGCAGGTTAAGTCATCCAGTTACTGAGCTGGTCCCCCTCCACTCAGGGCGTCTCACACATGAGTGTGCGTTTGGGCACACTTCACAGAGCTCTCTCGTTGAATCTCGGCAACCCAACGTCATCCTAGTTAGAAAGTCCAAGAAGTGATCTAGTTCCTGAATTTCCTTAGAGCTTCTGAACTTTGTTTTGGATTTCTAATGTGGTGTTCTTCTTTCATGCAACTGAATGTTTACTGTTTTCTAAAGAACAGTTTTACTAAGAAACCGCTAGTGCCCCAGCAGCAGTAAAATTGTGTATCAGGGTGCGCGAGCATGTGTGTGTCTGTGTGTGTGCGTTTGATTTAGCCATTTTGGAGCCTTGGCCTTGATCCAAAGACACTGTCCAGCATGGGCCCCTTGTATCCAGGGCAGACATTTGGGAGCAGTCAGAGCAAAGGCAACTAGCAGACACAGCAACTGGTCTGCTGGTCCCGGACTCCAGTGTTGTTAGCATGCTGGTCTCTGACCAGCCAGTTCCTTTATTGCTGAAATGAGTGGGAAGTCAGATTGCAGCTGCTGACAGATACACACACAAAGTGGCACGTCCCCCCTTAGGTGTATGGTTTTTCTGGGTGAAGCCTTTATCTTCAGCTTCAGGTGGGCCTTTATCTTATCCTTCTCTTAAAGAAGAAGCAAAATCTCCAAAATCGGTTTCCAAGTTTCACTGTAAAGCTGCATCCAGGTATTGACATCTCTGGGGAAGAATTTGGTTTTTTCTACTTCAGAACACAGTTGACGCATAATTTGGGAACCACTTTCTACTTTGATCACGTCACTTGTCAGCTGTGATTTGATGGCTGGTTTGTCTTATCTACTGTGGGGATTTTGATATTGATGTGAAAGAAAAACTTAGAAGTACTTGTTTCCAGGGAACGTTGGTTTTAAATGGAATATCTTAGGCTTTTGCTTTACAAAAGGACAGTAGGTGTTTTTTTTTGTTTTTGTTTTTTGTATTTATTTTTGGCTGCGTTGGGTCTTCGTTGCTGTGCATGGGCTTTCTCTAGGTGCGGAGAGTGGGGGCTACTCTTCGTTGCGGTGCGTGGGCTTCTCATTGCGGTGGCTTCTCTTGTTGCAGAGCACGGGCTCTAGGCATGCGAGCTTCAGTAGTTGTGGCACGTGGGCTTCAGTAGTTGTGGCTCGCGGGCTCTAGAGCTCAGGCTCAGTAGTTGTGGCGCACGGGCTTAGTTGCTCCGCAGCATGTGGGATCTTCCCAGACCAGGGCTCGAACCCGTGTCCCCTCCCTTGGCAGGCGGGTTCTTAACCACTGCACCACCAGGGAAGCCCCCTGTAGGTGTTGTTTTGATCACTCTCATGTCCTCTTTCAGTTACGAAATGACTATTTTCTGTTTCTTAAGAGTCTTTTTACAATTATTATGGATCTGAGTTGGAAGGAGGCCTTCAGATAACTAGGTAATAAAAGTAACTTTTTCACATAGGCGAAAGAGTAAAAAAATTTTCTCTTCCATCTCTTAATGAGAAAGAGTAAATTCCCTGCATTTTAAACGCTTCCTTTTCTCTATAGAGCATTTCTTAGAAGGAGCGGTTTCTGAGGCTTTCGGAATTCTCTTCTCTCAGGTTCCTTCTTCAAAGCTAGAGGCCAGCCTTGGCTGGCTCCCTTTAGACTGATGCCACGGATGCTTATCTTTCCTCTCCTTTATTTCCTGGTGGGCAAGCCCTGCTGCTCACCTCGCCTGTGTTTTATGTGCCTGCCTGGGGTTGCTGCAGAGAAGTGCTTCTACCCTTTATGGCTACAATCTGAAAAAGAAAACAAATAGCTGAAGCTCCATCAAGTCCCAGCAGGCTGGGGAAGATAGTTCTCATCCTCCTTGTTCCTGGGTTCAAAGTGCACGTTGCATTTTACAGGGGTGATCAGCCCTCCCAGATGCTGGTTTGAGTGGGCCTGCGTTTGAGCCTGGTGGACAATTAACCACGCCGACCTCCTCTTGCCTCTGCCTTTCTGGCTGAGTTGACATTACTGCTCTGAGTGGGAAGCAGCTGCTGCTCCTTTGAGCGGAGCACCAGGCAGGGGTGGGGGGACATTTGATCCTGTTCAAAGGGGATGTCTCTGAAGCATGAAGATTGAACTGATTGTGACCCCACTCGAGGGGGGAAGCAGAAGCGCCCTCTGGAGAGCCGGCCAGGAGGAAGCCATCAATTACTAATCCCATTGGCCTGTGGGGTCTTCAGGGTCTCATATCCATTTAAAAGAGAGAGAATTAGGGTTGAAGGTAATAAAACAGGCCTTAAATTAGAGGAGCAGGGGGTCATTCTTATCAAATTTTGTGGTTGTTACAGAGGAATAAAAGGCAGAGGAGATAATTTCATTAGCCCCTTTAAGATCTGTGTCACAGGGCAATGGCATTTGGGGATGGGGCAGAGCCTCACAGGGGCTGGCCAGTTGCCTCCTGGTAAACCTAGAGCCCGATTTCAATAGCACTGGGGAGGGCTTGGGAGGCCCAGTGATCAGTTAGGGCACTGTGGCCAGGAAAAGAGTTTCTCCTGCTGCAAATGAGTTAGCGACTTCAAACCAGCTGATACAGGTCTTGATGGACCACTTGGCCTGTTACTCAGGAACATGGCATTCACACTGAAAATACAGACATCCTCTGGACAAGAGAGCTCGTTCAGAGCTGGGACGGTGCCTTTACCTCTGAGGAAGGCTTGCCAGTCATCTGTTGTCGAGGTCACTGCTTCAGAGCATGATGGCCCCAAATTCCCGCGAGCGAGCTGAGCAGTGTCCAGGTGCCGGGGAGTGAGCAGAACGGTGAGGCTGTGCCTTCTGTTTGATGAGCCCTGTTCTGTTCACGGTGTACTCGTACTTCTGCTGCTTCATAAAGACCCTGCTGGGTAGGCAGGTCTTTCTGTCCATGTTTACAGAGAAGGGAGCGAGGCAGAGAGAGGTTATGTGACTTGCCTTCTCTGGGTAGGGAAGTGGGGCATCTGGGATTCTATCCCTGGACTTCTGACTTTCAAATTCAGCCCTCTGTGATGGTAATGAGAAGAAACCGAGGAAAGAGGAATAGGGGATGAATGATAGAGAGTCCTCCAAGAGAGGGGAGAGAAAAGTTTGATGATCAATAGATAGTTCTCTATACCAGCCACCAGCTGGCACCATTCCCCAAGGCAGCCTGGTTTCTTTCTGAGGGTGAGCAGAGTGATCCAGGTGGGCAGGGCAAGGGAGGTGGGAGTTGGGGGAGGTTGGAGAGAGGGCAGGATGGGAAAGGGCTCTTTGTATGTATGAAACAGTTCTAGGTAAAGTGTTGAGTAACGTCTGGAGAGCCTGTGTCTATGATCACAAAGGCCAAGGCATCAGCTGTCTGCATCACTGCTTCTGGGTGGTTTATTTCCAGGGCCCAGCCTTTTCCGTGTCCATCTTCATTTACACTCTTACTATCTCATATCTGCTTGCTTTCCAGTCTCCAGCTTCTCCCTCTCTGCTGTAGACATTTCCGCCTAATATTTGTGAACTCAGCTCTGAATAAAAAGAAAACTTCTATTAAGATGTGCTAATAAAAACCTTAACTACTAGTAAGTACATTTAATCATAGCTTCAGTTTGTATAGTTCTTATAAAATCCTATCCCCGCATTGGTTCAGGAGCCGGTATTTCCCCATACAAGTTGATAATGGAGACCATAGATGCCTCCCTTTTGGGTGTGTGTGGTGCTCTTGGGAACTCCAGCCAGTGTTTTCCTGAAATGTTGTCTGAGGGGAATTCCGGGGGTTGGAGGAAGATTTTCACTGGTGCTTCTCCATATCCTGTACAAACATCTTTGCCCTTACAGTCCTCAGAGGCCCTCTTACTTTGGCCATGTACTGTTCTTTTCCTTCATTACTGTGGCTAATCAGAAGTTGGCTGGACTTCAGTGACTCTTAAAAGCCTTTCTTTCTAGCTGTGTCCAGGCAGTTGAAGTGCAGTGTCAGAAATGATGTGAGTTGATGAAGAAGAAATAAACAAACCCAGGCAACATGTGAGGAAGCCTTGGCAGCCCTGCTCCTGTTTTTCTGTAGTTCTGATCTCAAGGAACCAGATTGCCTCTGTGTAGAAGGAACAAGGCCGTGAGGGTCCCTGTGCCGGGAGCCTGAGCTGTGCCTGCCTGTGGGCCTTCTGTGTTAGGGCTACACTTAGTCTCCTAAACTCTGGGATGAAAACGAGTCATTTATGTTCAGCAGAGTGCAGAGAAGTCACACGTCTGCAACCTGAGCTATATGAATATGGAGTAAAAATAGCATCTGTTCAGGGACGCAGAACATTCCAGAATGCTTCAGTCCCCTCTTGGCACCAAAGCCAAGAGTGGAGAATAGGAGAGCTGGGAGGGACTTGAAAGAGCTTCTTGTCCAAGCCTTTTAATTTCAGTCCAAGACACTGAATGACTTGGCCCAGGCTCTGCCCAAGCTGTGTCTTGTTTGGACAGCTTCATACATTTGGTCCCTGGCATGTTTTATAATAGGTGCTTCATGTGCACTTGTTAGGCGGGTGAATGATGTACATGAAGCTATGACTTCGGACTCCCAGTCTAGTGCTCTTTGACATACTTTGATAGGCTGAAAAGTCTGTAAGAAGTGGTGTCAAGTAGCTTGTACATAGTTGAGGCTTTCTTGAGATTACAGGTAGGTTAGAAAATTGAGACGTAGCAA
This sequence comes from Hyperoodon ampullatus, assembly GCF_949752795.1. Lineage (NCBI taxonomy): Eukaryota > Metazoa > Chordata > Mammalia > Artiodactyla > Ziphiidae > Hyperoodon > Hyperoodon ampullatus. The sequence continues at coordinate 113,575,045 of NC_136917.1, forward strand.
GGTTAAACTGATGCCGTAAAGTTGGTGGTGCAGTTGACGCAAGACAGGCTTTCTCAGGCTTGGGGGTGGCTGGGAGGCAGGATGCCACGTGGTAGCCTGGGTGAGGGGTGCCCTGTGGAGTTGGGCGGAGCCTGTGCCTTATGGAGGTGGTGGTCCCAATCAGTCCGGAGGAATCAGGACAGCTGGGGAGGTTGGGCTTGAAGTTGCCCCTCTACCCAAGAACAGTACCCGACAGCCAGAGCCCACCCTCCTTTCGTGGTTCAGTGCTTCCTTTTCAGAGGGACATGCTACTTGGAGCTTATCAGACTTGCAGTCTGTTGGTGGATGTGTGTGTGCGTGTGTACATGGTGCCGTGGGTATGAGCGGAAGGCCCTGATACGTCTGAGCACAGTAGCCAGAGGAGGAGGACTCAGGCCTCCACACTGATAGATGCCACTGACCAGTAAATCAGGCTCGCCACCACTCCCAGCCTCATTATGAAAGTTGCAGCCCTTCTGTCAGTGGCCCCAGCCAAGTAAATAAACCAAATCGTGCGGTGTCACGTGCCTAGAGACCCACAGTGGCGGCAAGCACGCAGCTGCTTTCAGGCTGGTAACTCCAAGCATTGCAGTTCATTTACCTCCCTTATCTAACCTCCCAGTTAACTCACAAAAAGATGTACCATTGCAAGCGAGTTTTAAACTTTAGAGTAGTTAATAAGAGTTTCATTCAAGATGAAAAGTTGCCAAAGAGCATTTGGAAGGTCAAGATATTCTGTTTGAATTCACAATCACTGAAGAGATGTCATTGTTTACTGCTTGGTTGGTTTCATCCACCCACTCTGGCCCAGCCTCCTAGCCTAGCTGAGCATTTTGCATCTTTTTAAATTGACCTCTAGGCTTCACCACGTGGCCTTGATGTCCGCGGGTGAGTGTCCTTCCTCTGGAACCCTTGGCACCTGACCACTTTCAGGTGGACTTTCTGTGCTGCCTCCGAGGGAGAGAGCACAGTTCCTTCTGGAAACCTGTTCTAGCCGATAGTCCCTTCACAGGTTCACCAGACCTCTGCTGATGCTGGCTTTTGCATGACATCGCCTTGCTTCTCTTCAGGAAATAGGCAGCAGACATCCAGTCTCCTGGTGGGTCTAACCCTGATTGATGCCTGCAGGAAGGTACCACTGGGTTATCAGCTTCTGCTCTGTGTTATGGATCACAGGGCTTATTGATCTAAAGCTGGCAGGCATTCTGCAGGCCAGAGGTGGGCCTGACCAGGTCTCCATAGCAGCAAGAAGAATGATGACTGTTGGATAAGTTATTAGATCTTGAATAAAAAGAACAAACTTTATCTTGCACAGTGGCATTAACCATTACTTTGTTTTTTGGTGAAAGTCAGGCCTGGGGAAGTGATTTTGTGATAGTGCCGGCATGGTCGGGTGTTTGAACTTCTCATGGGGGCTGTTCCTTGGCACTGATACGGTTCTTTGTGATCCTGTGCTGTTCAGTGCTAGCATAGTGCTTTGGAAGTGAACAGTAAATATTATACTCGAACCCAAAACATTTTATATGAAAAACCATGCAAATGGGAAACAAATTCAGTTTTTAAGAATACATATATGTTGATAAAAACCAAAAGCATCTGGTTTCTTGAATTCATTTACATGTGGGGAAATCTTGATTATTCTCTTTAGATTTCTTGAAAGTACAAAGAAAATTGAGGTGGGAGTGCCTGACTTCCCAGCTATAAGCCCTGAGCTTTTATTAAGGGTGATTTAGAAAGCAAACCTTTTAGTGGAAAAGTGTTTTGATACTGCCTGTTGGTGAAGGCATACTTTTTGTTTATTTATTTACTCATTTTATTGCATGTGATAATCGTTTCAATTCAGTAGTTCTCTTTCTCTCTTTTTTTTAAGCAATCTATGGGGATTTGTAACCACAATGGCAAAAAAAAAAAAAAAAAGGCTCATGGAGGTTTATATAGTAGTGTTCATGTTTACAGGATTAAATGCTGAAATGTGATGGAATTCTCTATTCATAGGGTTCCAACTTGCTATAAAAGTTTAATACGTTAGAAGATTGATTCACATTCATGATTTTCTTATTGGAAAGTGAAATCATAGTATATGTACATTCATTAGTCATTCCCCAAATAAGGTATAAATCATGTAGGTACAGTTTTATAGGGAGTAGGAGAGTAAGAATCAAAGTTTGTAGTTATTTTGCAAGCATCTTGCTCCTGTTTTTTTTTTTAATTTATTTATTTTATTTATTTTTGGCTGTGTTGGGTCTTCGTTGCCGTGCATGGGCTTTCTCTAGTTGCAGTGAGCAGGGGCTCCTCTTTGTTGTGGTACACAGGCTTCTCATTTGCAGTGGCTTCTCTTGTTGCAGAGCATGGGCTATAGGCGTGTAGTGGTTGTGGCGTGTGCGCTCAGTAGCTGTAGCTCATGGGCTCTGGAGCACAGACTCAGTAGTTGTGGCACATGGGCTTAGTTGCTCCGCGGCATGTGAGATCCTCCCAGACTAGGGCTCGAACCCTTGTCCCCTGCATTAGCAGGTGGATTCTTAACCACTGCACCACCAGGGAAGCCCTTGCTCCTGTTTTTGTAACACAAATCAGAGAAGTCTTTCATGCGCCCATCTGTTTTTCTTCCATTTAGACCTTCTGTATTTTCTGTAGGTGATTTCCTCCCTTGCCGTGCTCTTTCCCCAGAACCTGTATTAAATCCCAGATCATCACCCCAGTTTCATCACCCTGTGTTTATAAGGACTCAACCGCAGGGTCTTCATGAGAGGACCAAGTTCTTCCTCCAGTCAGGCCAGGTCCCAAGGATGTCTTGGTCTGTGTCTCTGGGTCCTTTCTGGATCCCAGTTGTACCTAACAAGCAGCCCAGCTCACCTTGAATCTGAAGAGTATGCATTTTCTATAGCCTAAACTTGTTAATGATTAAACACACAGGATTAGATGTTGTTTGGTGAGTATGCAGCCTGTTTAAGTATATATTTTACCAGTTAACAAACACTAGAGAGCTATATATCAGGCTCTTTGGAGGAGAGAGTGTTTGGAGACAGCCCTTCTCAGCCCCATGTTGTCACGGGGGGAGTGGGCTCTGTGTTTGGGCAGGATCTGGGATGGGGCAGAACCAGCCTTGAGTCAAGCAGGCCTAGGTTCCAGTCCCCACCCCCCACTCCTAGGATCCATGGCCCTAGGCAAGTTACCAATCTCTCTAGGCCTTGGTTTCCTCATCTGTGAAATGGAGAGAACTGTTATAATAATAGAGGCAACCTCTGTAAGGCATATCTGGAACACAGTAAGTGGTGGTTATCACCGCTGTTAAAATAGGAGCAAGTCAGCTTTAAGTAATCCAAGAACTCTGAAAGTTTCTCCCGAATTTTTGGCCCCTCAAGCCAAGGTGCTCAAAGCGGTTTTTGTAGCTGACATTTTCAGGCATGTGGTGTGTTTAATGCTGGTGCCGCCCTTTCCATGCTGAAGCTCGCCGTGAGTTTCCTGGCACTCCTTGCCTTGCTTGCCCTTTCTTCAGCTGGCAGCTTCTGTAATCTGGCCTTTCCCAGGGCTTCCTTTGCCTTAAGGATCAAAGGAGTGTGTGTGGTTTTTTTTTTTTGCCGTACACGGGCCTCTCACTGTTGTGGCCTCCCCCGTTGCGGAGCACAGGCTCCGGACGTGCAGGCTCAGCGGCCATGGCTCACGGGCCCAGCCGCTCCGCGGCATGTGGGATCTTCCCGGACCGGGGCACGAACCCGCGTCCCCTGCATCGACAGGCGGACTCCCAACCACTGCGCCACCGGGGAAGCCCAGGAGTGTGTATTTTGACATGAGGTAAAATTAATAGTCATCATTTAAAAGTTAGTCCTGTGGTCAGATTTGTTAGCGGGTATGTGTTTCTCAGGAGTGAGGGCCACGCTCCATGGTGATGTGTGGGATAGCTAAGGTTCTCCCTCCTGGGGCAAAAATCTTTGTTGGAAAGGGGGGTTCAAAACCCAAAAATTGTATAAAAAGTGTTTATGTTTATCCTGGGAGAATGGCAACACATCACGTGCTGTTAACGGGCCTGGCCCACACTGCAGTTTGTGCCAACTCAGCGATGTAATTTATTTCACTGAGGGAATTGTGGTTTTTTTGTGCCATGGATGGGTGTCACTGAAACCTTATTTTAAGAGGAAAATAGCAATTAATGTTAGAAATAGGAAATAGCTTCACAAATTTGTGGTGGAAGAGACCCAATAAAAATGACTGTCAGAAGTTCCCCAAAGGTGAACATCAGAATTTATGAAAAGTGTTCTCTGCCTGGTAAATTGACAGCTTTTGATTTGTAAGTATAAACCAAAGGATGAGTGCCATGAACAGAGCAGAGCGTGTGTGAATGTTACTATAGGGAAGAAAGTCAGTCCCTGGGCTGTTCAGGCAGTCATCTGTGTTGTCTTAGGACAGGTGGCGGAGGACCGGCTGTGTATGGCCAGATTCGGCCATGTCTGTGTCATTGTTGCTGTTGTTCTCCTGCTGGGAGATGACAGATGGGAGAGGCTGTCCTGAAAGAGCGGCTGTTAATCTGTAACTCAGGGTTTGCTCGCACCCATGCATAAACATTTCAGCTCATTATTTTAAGAAACAAAAGACCACAGCATACGGGAGCCCCTCAGTTCTGATTCGTTTAGAGTTCGTTTTTGGTTTGCCTGTCTGTAGTATTACTGATGTGACTGGGTCATCTAAATTAAAAGGGGCTCTTAAAAATTAAGTTAAAGAATGATTTCATGATAAGAATTATGATTTTCAGACTTTGAGAACTCTTTTTTTAAAATGCCATATTCCGGTGGAGCCATGGCATCTGTGCATTTGACTCATAGAAATTCAACTGTACATGCATGGTGCAAAAACAGAGGAGAGAGAAATAACAATGAAAATGAGAGAAATAACAATGAAAATGATGGGGAACTGCTAACAGTCTGCTCAATTAGAGTGTGTGCTTTAGAGCAGGATTTCTCAACCTTGCCGCCATGGGCATTTTTGTGCTGAATCATTCTTCGCTGTGGAGGCCGTCTGTATTGTAGGATGTTAAGCAGCATCTCTTGTCTCTGCCGACTGGACGCCAGCAGAACCCGCCCACCCCAGTTGTAAAGATCCGAACTTCTCCGGACACTGCCCCTTCTCCCCTGTGGGGACAGGAAACGGGGAGAAGCAAGATCATCTTGGCTGAGAACCACTGCCTTAGAGTGAGAGTGTTAGGTTCTTTTCACTCTGTTGTTACCTCAGGTGACCTGGGTTCCAGGTCCTCTCACACGTCATCTTGCCTTACGGGGTATGATTGAGTTAAAAGAAAATAAAAACTGAGGCCTAGGGGCTTCCCTGGTGGCACAGTGGTTGAGAGTCCGCCTGCCGATGCAGGGGACGTGGGTTCGTGCCCCGATCTGGGAAGATCCCACATGCCGCGGAGCGGCTGGGCCCGTGAGCCATGGCTGCTGAGCCTGCGCGTCCGGAGCCTGTGCTCCGCAACGGGAGAGGCCACAACAGTGAGAGGCCCGCGTACCGGAAAAAAAAACAAAAAACAAAAAACAAAAAACTGAGGCCTAACAAGTGTAAATTGCAAAGGATAACTCAGAGAAAATGAGTTTAAAGCATTGGGGATTATGCCTCAAGGGAGAGCGGCCTCAGTGAAATCTCTCCTAGAAGTTTCTGAAGGCCAAAACCTCATAAAGAAAAGTGACTGGTCCAAGGGGGAAGGGGGGAGGCTGGGAGGAATTGGGACATTGGGATTGCTTTATATACGCTATTGGTACTATGTATAAAATAGGTAAGTAATGAGAACCTACTGTATAGCACAGGGAACTCTACTCAGTGCTCTATGGTGACCTAAATGGGAAGGAAATCCAAAAAAGAGGGGGGATATATGTATACGTGTAGCTGATTCATTTTGCTGTACAGTAGAAACTAACACAACGTTGTAAAGCAACTATACTCCAATAAAAATTAATGTAAAAAAAAGAAAAGTGATTGGTGCTTTTACACAAATCCTTGCCTTGTCAGTTCAGAATTTCTTGGTAATAGTTGGGGCTCATTGCCAATTTCTAAACCCCAAGTCTGTTTATTGAGTCTGGATAATACCACTGGGCTGTTTCCCTGCTGTTTTTGACCAGTTTTCTGAAAAGCAGTCACTGGTTCCTTTTTCTCAGGCTCAGCATCCCGAAACAGGCAATTCTGAATGGATATGTTCAAGGCTCGGTGCAAACTACCTTTGTCAGAGTCTTTGAATTATTTTTTATACAGCATGGCTGGGGAGGTTCTGGATTTTAAAAACAAGCTTTCTTTCCTTGAATCTGGGTGGGCTTTGTCACTCCTCTCACCAGTAGAGTGTGACAAAAAGTGTCAACATGTGACTTCCAAGGCTAGGTCATAAAAGGCCATGCAGTTTTGCCTTGATGGTGGGAGCACTGCTCTTCAAGTCCTGAGCCGTCATTTAAGAGGTCTGCCGTACGGTCATTGTGGCAGGAGCTCCAGGGGACAGTCTCAGGTAAACCCAACCTTCCAGCCAGCCCCACTGACATGTGAATGAAGCCGTCTTGGACCCTCCAGACTAGCCCATCCGTCTACTACCTAATGACCCCTGCCATTGCTGCATGGAATAGAAGCATCACTCAGCTGTTCCTTGCCCAGATTCCTGGCACACAAAATGTGAGACACTATCAAAGTTGTTGTTTTAGATGATCCCTAATAAAATAAATCAACCACTTTGTCTAGTGTGCTATAAAACTTATTCTAGAAGCTTCTTGAGGGGTGGTTTCTTGGTCTTCTAAAGAAATTTTGAAGGGTAATCATGACTGCACATGTCATGCCTCACTGCCGACTGTGATGCCTCTCGGGCATTAAAAAATTTTAATTTTAACAAATATTGCTTAATAACAACTATTCAGCAAATAAAAGTGAAGTTGCTATGGTTTAATCTGGAGATAAGGGTCAGAGCCCCTTGCCTTCATCTGGTGCCTTATCCCACATTAATGTTCTCTTTGCCCAAGGCAACTCTTTGGAACCTCCTTGAAGTGCACAGTTCGAAAGAGCTTTTCAGTTATTCTTACTAGATTAGATCAATTTGCCCTAAAGCCAGTACTGGGGTTGCATGCACTCTAAAAGGTATGTCTCCTGGAGGTGATCAGAATTAAAGTATAGGTTGTAAAAATGGGATCTTTGGGAGTATGGCTGCGTGTCTGTGTGCTTGTGAGCAGCCAGAATGACTATCCCTGAGGCTGACCCAATTAGGGAGGGAAAACATACAATTATTTGTACTTACCTTTTTCTTACAAGAGAACTGTTAGTGTCCTTGTAAATGTGAAGTTACTGGCACTCTTAAGAAGCCTGGCAATAACATAATGACCATCGTAAGAAGAGACTTGCGATGCTTCAGATTTTAAGTGTGCATAATGAGTTCTCCCAGAAGCCAGGGTTTGCTTCAGGAAAGTCAGGATTAACAATTCACATGAAGGGATCATTTCTCCTAACTTAGGGCAGGTGGGTGGGGTGAGCTGCCCACATATAAACAAGTCCAGGTTGTTAGGGGTATGGGCGTCCAGGATGTCACTGTTGATGCTGATGTCAGTGCACGAGCATCATACTAGCCTCAGGGACTGTTGGCTGTAATCTGACAAGGAGAGTGGTGGTTACCTTCTGCAGAGCCGGGGAGGACTGCTGGTGCACATCAGGCTGCCTTAGGGTGAGCTGGAAGGCTACCCACATTCTGAATTCCTTGTAGCATCCGTTCCTTTTCTCTCTGGGATATGTCATTTCACAGTCCAGGGATTGGGGTGCTGAGCATCTGTTGGCATGGTGTTCTGAAATTTGGATATGACTATCTTGGAATTCTTGCCAAAATCCCTTTCTGGCTTTGTGATTTTTGTGTTAAATGTCCTCAGAAGCAATCCATAGTCAGAATGGCTACAAAGAAAACCTGAGAAAGGATGTTTGCATTTGCTAAGGGAATGGGAGAGTGGGGAAGAGAGGAATAGAGGGAAGAATGAAGGAGGAGAACAGGAGAGAGGAGGAATGGGTGAGGGGCTGGAGGACACAGTGTGACTGTTGGTCCTGAGAGCATGAGTACCACTGGCCCCTTCAGATCCCACATCCTGGCACCAGCTTTGCAAAGGTGAGCTCCCTCTGTGTCGTCATCTAGGGGAGTTACCTTTGGGTGTTCCTGCTGGCGTGTTGCCTCATTAGATGGCAGAGAAGAGAGGGCAGGCTGAGGAAGGAGTGTGGTTGTGTTTCATGCATATCTATCATTATGACCATCTTGGTTATTTGTATTTTTGGAGCCAATTGAGCGGTTCCCTTTGTGTCAGAATAGAGGTTCTTATTCATTGTAGTACCAGGTTTTGGCTCCAAATTAGATTTTGTATTTTTGGACAATCTGAGTTCTTTTGTGTTAGTCTGAACAAAGGGAAGGGCTTCTCATCTGTAGATAGGAGATCGTCTGGCACGTCCTAAGTTAATTTGAAATCTTGGGCTTAGAGTTTATGAAAGAACAGATTAAGAATGCCTACCATATATGGATTTGTTTTTAATTTTTTTAATATTATTGATTGATTGAGTTTTGGCTGTGTTGGGTCTTCGTTGCTGTGCGTGGGCTTTCTGTAGTTGTGGTGAGCAGGGGCTACACTTTGTTGCGTTGCATGGGCTTCTTACTGCTGTGGCTTCTCTTGCTGCAGAGCCTGGGCTCTAGGTGCCCGGGCTTCAGTAGTTGCAGCACGTGGGCTCAGTAGTTGTGGCTCACGGGCTCTAGAGCGCAGGCTCAGTATTTGTGGCGCACGGGCTTAGTTGCTCTGCGACATGTGGGATCTTCCCGGATCAGGGAACGTACCCGTGTCCCCTGCAATTGGCAGGCGGATTCTTAACTACTGTGCCACCAGGGAAGTCCCTATATGGATTTGTTTTTAGAAAACAGTTTTCTGTCAGCTGCTGAGTCCTGATGACTTCTCAAACATTTGGATTGTTTTTAGTCTAATTGCTAAACTAACAGTGCAGCGTTGAGGCAGGGGAAGGGAGGAAATATGATATGTGTCTTCCTCTTGTCTCTCTTTCTTCATCTGCCTTTGCTTTCTAACAGGTATTTTTTGTTTCAGTTTTCTTGATGTCCTTTTGATTTGCTTTTCTGTTTACTGTAATGGTTCTAACTGAGGCAAACCCAAACACTCTCCTCCCTTGCCCCTCCACATTCCAGGGGTGTTTGGATCTGGAAGGGGGATTTTAGGATCCCCAAAGGCTTTTTAGGATTTCCCAAAGACTTTTAGGAAATAGGGACCAGGGATCCTAAATGTCTACGTAGGAATCCCTCCTGAAATGTTAATACTGCCTGCATTGTAGATGGCAGTCAAAGTCTCTTCCACAATTTATGGTAGAGAAAGAGTCTTGACCCTTGATTTATAAACTGTGACTAGCTAAGATAAAACAAGCTAGTCGAGTTGAGTGGTTAAAAGGCCAGGCTTTGGAGCCAAACTGCCTGGGTTTGAAACCAGCTCTAACATTTGCCAGCTGGGTGATCTTTGGGAAGTTAACCAGCTCTAACGTTTCCCAGCTGGGTGATCTTTGGGACACTACTTAAAGTCTCTTTGCTTCAGTACCCTCATCTGTAAATAGGGGTTAATAATACTTCATAGGGGCCTTCCCTGGTGGCACAGTGGTTGAGAATCTGCCTGCCAATGCAGGGGACACGGGTTCGAGCCCTGGTCTGGGAAGATCCCACATGCCACGGAGCAACTAGGCCCGTGAGCCACAACTACTGAGCCTGCGCGTCTGGAGCTTGTGCTCCGCAACAAGAGAGGCCTCGACAGTGAGAGGCCTGCGCACCACGATGAAGAGTGGCCCCCGCTCGCCGCAACTAGAGAAAGCCCTTGCACGGAAACGAAGACCCAACAGAGCCAAAAATAAATAAATAAATAAATAAAAAACAAAAAAAAACTGCATAGGTTTTTGTGATGATCGAATGGGTTAGAATGATACTTGGTATATTTTAAGTATTCAATAGTTACTTCTTTCTAATAAAATATCATTCTAAATGATCTCAAGGCCTTACCCCTATTCTTAAATCTTTTAGTCTTTTTTCTTTTTCTAAACATTGATGTTCAGATGTTTATATTTACAGACCCAATATGAATTTTACCACAATTTAAAATTCAAATATAACAAAATGATTTAAGAGTATTTCTTTTTTAAAAAATAATTTATCTTTGTATGCGTTGGGTCTTCATTGCTGCACGTGCGCTTTCTCTAGTTGCGGCGAGTGGGGCTACTCTTCGTTGCCATGCGCAGGCTTCTCATTGCAGTCCCTTGTTGCAGAGCATGGGCTCTAGGCACGCAGGCTTCAGTAGTTGTGGCTTGTGGACTCTAGAGCGTAGGCTCAGTAGTTGTGGCGCACGGGCTTAGTTGCTCCATGGCACGTGGGATCTTTCCAGACCGGGGTGTGAACCTGTGTCCCCTGCATTGGCAGGCGGATTCTTAACCACTGTGCCACCAGGGAATTCCCTAAGAGTATTTCTTAAAGACTTTTAATGAAATTGGGTAGAGTCTTGCAATAGAAACAATGTTTGTATGCTAGATACCCTGAGAAGAACTTGTAATAGTCTGATTTAGGACTGCTTTTCTAATTCTAGAGGTGGCGCTAAAAAGTAGATTCTTTCTCCTTAAAATGAGTGGGCTTTACCCAGAGCCTCAGATGTTCAGAGTATGGGTAATAACGAGCTTTCTTGACCTTCCGCACCCCCCTGAGACCCAGTGGAGATGAGCCCCCCTAGCCACGGAAGGTGGGTAGAGTTGTTCTAGTAGCATTTATCTGTTGGGCCCTGCTTCCTAGGGGTCCAGCTAGAAATGGTGCCCATGCAAACCAGGCCAGTCTGCCCAATGGCATTGAAGGAGACCAGACCAGATTCAGGGCCAGGACTGTCCAGGTATATTTTACCCATGAAGGCTTTAAAACTTAGAGCTAAACCCTGTCATCCACTAATGTTTCTAACATAGCATTGCCACCCAGGGCATCAGTCAGCAAGCATTGTTTTGAAGTTCTGTTCTTCAGTTATCGTAGAGTACTCTGACCTAGGAAAGAAAGTGATGTTATTATTTTTTAAATTATATTTATCTATCTATCTATCTATCTAATCTATCTATCTATCCATCCCACTCTGGGTCTTCGTTGCGGCATGCGGGATCTTTAGTTGGGGCAAGTGGGATCTTTTAGTTGCAGCATGCAGGCTTCTTAGTTGCGGCATGCATGCAAGATCAAACCCAGGCCCCCTGCATTGGAAGTGCGGAGTCTTACCCAAGGGACCACCAGGGAAGTCCTGGAAGTGTTGTTATTAAGTGTTACTAAGTTGTTATTAAGTTGTTATTCCACCCCCAAAAAAGTTTGACAGCTTTTGGACCACATCTCTGTTTGATCCAAAAGCCTGTTTTAAATCACTACTTTGGCCTTTCTCTTAGTGTGAAATAGACATGGATAGTCCATTTTGAAATAGATTTAAAAATTTGAAACTGAGAATAACAGACAAGCACAGAGAGATGGAAATCACTCATGATAGGAGAAGGTTGACTTTATGTAAACAGAAGACAGTAATAATTAGCATCTGTTTTATGCCAGTGTTCACGACCTCCCTATAGAGTATTAGATCCATCTTACAGATGAGGCAATAGAGGCTCAGTGAGTATAAGTAACTTGTGTAAATAACACAACCAGTAGATGAAAAGCAGGGATATGAATTCTTTTCTCACCACACCATGCTGTGAAAAAGCTGGGAAGGTCTCATTGCCTCATCACTTCCAGTCACTCCTAGGGTACATGGGACAATCCTGGAATTAAGACCCAGGAAAACGAAGTGTATCTTCCAGGCTTCTCACTGTCTTATGGAATCAACAGCCTTTACCTTAAATTCATTTCTCATCCAGGAAACTTACCTGTGGCTAAAGAGAGAAATAGCCCACAAGGGAGGAAGAGGACTGGCAAAGGAGGCATGACCTCTAAGTTGTCAGTTCCATGGACTTGGCCTTGTTCCTGTGGCCTCTGCTCTGCAGAACCTGGAAAAGAGCCCGTGAGAACTGGCATTCTTTGCACCAGCAAATGCATCAACTTTGATGCACAACTGCCTGCCCCACTGAGCCACCCCATCTTCCTGGTGCCTTATCTGCCAGGAGGACCTGAGGGTTGCCAGGTGTGCATGTGTTGGAGCTCACTGGGGAGGAGAGGCTGGGATGTGTCTGTCCTGGAGCAATTAGTGGACCATCCCACGTGCATCATGAAGGATGGCTCTTTGCTCAGCCTTAATTCATTAAGAAATCGCTATCTCCCCAGCTCATTTGGTGCTGGCCTTAAGGGCAGTGTAAATAGAGGACCAAGTACTGCTATAAAATGGAGTCCAGTGCTTTTGACTCAGCCCCTGGCACCGGGCCTCTGAGCCATCATTACAGGAGCTGGTTTCATAGCAATAATTCTGGGTATTGGGGCAAGGAACGGCAGCCTTTGTGTAGGGGAAATGGGTAGGTAGTTGACTGCTTATTAGTTTACTCTTTCAGCCAAATTATTTTTGTTGCTGTTAAAAATTAATTTTAATAATTGCTTTTGGATCAAGCTGTTGAATAACTGAGCCAAGTTTTCATGCCCAATGAACTTTTATAGCAAACTCTCCTCTCTTTATGGGGTTATCATGAGGATGATACTTGTAAAGCGCTTTAACTGCTTAACAGAAGGCTCTGGATAAATAGTGGTCGTACTTTCAGAGTTTTGGATCATACAATGGCATTCCAGTCCTAAAAGATGCAGATCATACTCTCCTACTAACCATTTACTTCAGTGGCTATTTTCCTATTGTTAATTTCTATAGAGCAACCTATGCAAAAGACTTGGAGTGATTTTTATTTTTCCATAACTTCATTCAACTGTTTAAAAAAAATCTCTTTGAGAGGAAATGTTTTCAGAGTATCAAAGTTTGAATAGTAAGTAGATAGTTGAAAATGCTCTATTGTCAATGAACAGCCAACTTTGCATTAGTTTGTAACAAAATGTCTAGTGAAAGGGGAGTCCTTTACTATCAAAGAATGTTTTCTTCCTACTGTTCTCTTCTGTTTTGCCTTTCGTCTTAGGGAAAACACCAAAACATAAAAATGGTTGTTTTGTTCTTTCAGAGAGAAATACAGTCCCTAAAAGGGACTAGCATACAATGTACTGTGGGTTTTTAAAGAGTGAAGCACCTATTTTGTGTGTGTGTGTGTGTGTGTAGTCTAAGGGCTTGTCTGTATGACATGTGGGGAAAATGGAATTAGAAAAAGACTCCCCTTTGTGGCCTCAGTACATTCTGAGTTTTAGCTATAGATTTTCAGTAAGACTTAAAGTTTGAGCTCCCACATGATCCATTATACACACAGCAGCTGTCGGGATTGTTAAAAATGTAAATTAGAGTACATTCATTCACTGCTTAAAATCTTCCAATCCTTTCCTGTTGCACATAGGATAAAATCCAAATTCCTTGGCATGATGCATGAGGACTGGTGTGATTTGGTCCTGTCTTCTTCGCCAGCCCCAGCTCATCCTGCTCGAGTCCTGAGACCTCTTTCCTGGTACTCAGCCACCAAGCTCCTGCCCTACTCAGGACCTTCACATGTGGCCGTTTGCCCTGAGATGCTCTTGTCCCAAGTCTCTGGTGTGCCTTCCTGAGGCTTGGGGCTCAGCGCTACTCCCCAGGCTCTGGTGTGTCAATTATTGAGAAAAGAGCTCAGAAGCCTCCTGGGCCAGGGTCAGATGGTGCTTCTTTCCCAGCAGGGTGTAGGGACGGACAAGGAACAGAGGTCAAGGCCCAGGCTGAGTTCCACTTTGAAAGTCTTTCTTCTATACCTCAGCCTACATTGACCTTGCCCTGCTCTGTACTGTCCTTGGAGCCAGGCCACACAGTTTAGAGCTGCCTGTTCCCTGGCCCAATCTGCTGTCAGCTTTCTGCTGGCAAGGCAGGGACTGTCATCCCTTGCTTGATGAACACTGGCATTATGTCTTGTTTGATTTTAAAAACTAGTGCCTTGGAAGAATTTATACCCCTATCCGTTTGTTTGATGGCTTGTAGCAATTCATAAACTTTTTTTTTTCCCAATAACTAAGCAATGAAAACTGAATCTGGAGCTGTACCCCTTAACTCTGCTTCTTGCTTCTTGGGAAGAAACACTTATACATCCTATTAATGCCCAGGCAACGCTCCTTTCTTTATTTAGGGTCTAATCATATCTTCTTTTTGCCACGTGATAGATGTCAGCATATTGGTATAATCCCTGCATATGGCAAAAAATCACATGTTTAAAACAGATTAAGAATTATTCAACAATGCACAGGAGAGAGAGGGAGAGGGAGAGAGAAAAGAATGAGAGGGAAGGGGGTGGGGAAGGGAAGGGGAGGGAAGAACAGTGACTGCTAGAGAAACTCTTCTTTGCTGCTTTAATTGTTGGAGAGATTGGACTTTGAGGTTGGTCTGCATTGGAGAGACTACTGATGGCGTAATTTTCCCTGGACTGTGTAGCCTTTTTGCTTAATATCTTTCTTATTTGCTGATGCCCTGAATTTTTGGAATATTTGAAGGAGGGGCTTCTCCCCACCCACCTGTAGTGTGTACCACAGTTCTAGACCCATAGTTGGCCTCCATTAGGGACTTATTAACTGGTAGTTGTTTAGATCCTTTACTCCTTGAGTGGAATCTTGCCAGCACAGTTTACCCTTGAACAATGCAGGGGTGAGGGGTGCCAACCCCCCCTTGCAGTTGAAAATCTATGTATAACTTGACTTACCCAAAACTTAACTACTGATAGCCTACTGTTGACCGGAAGCCTTACTGATAACATAAGCAGTCTATTAACACATGTCTTGTATGTTACATGTATTATATTCTGTATTCTTACTCTAAAGTAAGCTGGAGGAAAAAAAATGTTAAAGAAAATACATTTACAGTACTGTACTGTATTTATCAATACCGTAAATTCACATCATCTGTTTACAAGATGAATCGTCTGTCAGTACCTACATCAGTATTGTCTTACACAAAACACTGTAGATGTTATATGTATTGTTAACACTAGACATCAGAAATGAAAAGGGTGTGAAAAAGAAATTCATATTTATTTACAGGTGTAACGATTCATGCATTGATAATGAAGAAGAAGCAATGTAATTGCTTTATGGTGACCTAGTGTAATAATCAATGTGATTGCTTCACAGTAGCCTAGCCTGTACACTAATGAGTGAACCGTTATACAGTTTTTATGGCATACAGTCATTAATAGTACAATATTGGAAACATTGTTACTTTTTTTTTTTTTTTTTTTGCGGTACGCAGGCCTCTCACCATTGTGGCCTCTCCCGTTGCGGAGCACAGGCTCCGGACGTGCATGCTCAGCGGCCATGGCTCACGGGCCCAGCCGCTCCGCAGCATGTGGGATCTTCCCGTACCGGGGCACGAACCCGTGTCCCCTGCATCAGCAGGCGGACTCTCAACCCCTGCGCCACCAGGGAAGCCCAACATTGTTACTTTTTAAAAAAACCACTTACCTGTGATGATAGGCTGATACACATTTTCTCCAATTACAAGAGAGAGAGGCATATTCTACGGTAATGTAATTCTTTGAGAGCAAGGTTATAAAACCATAAGAAAATGAACACATTATTAGTTTTATATTAAATATTACTCACCTTAATGCCCATGTAAGTATAGACTAGTATCTACTTCTACACATCCATGACCTACCCGACTTTTTCTTAATTTTTTTTTATATTTCTAGGCTATGCCATTCGTCTGTAAGTTTTTAAAATTGTCACAAATCCCCAAAAAAGTTGCCAGTACATTTATCGAAAAAAAGCCTGTGTGTAAGTAGACGTGTGCCGTTCAAACCCGTGTTGTTCAAGGGTCAACTGTATTTGGTGGGTGAGCTTAGACCAAGTCTTTTCCGGTGGCCGTGGGCTGCCTTCTCTCCTCTCTCTTCTTTCATCACCTCTGGGTAAAGTTTCATTTTAGCACCATTCCCTACCCGGACAGAGCACATGCCGAGTACAGAGGGCCCGCTTGGCATTCCCTGAACTAGAACCTGTGATTCCACCTGCCCCTTGTGGAGTCACAGAGCAGGAAAGTGTGCATGTGCTGCCCAGGAGGCTGGTCCAGTGGGCTCAGGTGGGGCGGACTGGAGGCAGCTCTGCCCAGCTTTGTCCAGGCCAGTCTGGCTAGATGACTCCAGGAGTGCTGGGAGCTGTTAGCCAGGCAGGCTGTTTCTACTCAGCAGCTTCTGATGTATGGCAGTGAATTTTCACCCTATGGATAAAGGATGACTCTTACTGTCTCTAGAAAAAATTCCTTTTTAAAAAAAAATGTATTAGTGACTTTTTCTCCCCCCAGATGGAAGAAGCTTAATTTTCTGGTTTCTTTTCTGTTGTTTCACAAAAATGCTTAATGTAGAACGTTCAAACAATACAGAAAAGTACAGGTAGAGGGCAAGCCATGCCAAGTACTAACCTTCTAAACATAATTATTGCCCATATTTTTGATGATTATCATACATATATACACACAACCTTAGATACATGAAATCATATTACAAGGCATTGTTTTATTCTTTGCTTCATAATAAATTGTGGTAGTCTTTCCATGTCAATAAATTTAGACACCTCCTTTTTAGTATCTGAAGAATATTCCATTTTATGAATGTGCTGTGGTTTATTTAATAAAACTCTTATAGATGGAATATTTTCCCTGTTATGAATAATACTCCATTAAACGTCCTTGTACTATACTTTTCTGATGATCTCATAGGGTAAATGGATTAAAACTACTGAGTCAGAGTATTTTGGATTTTCATGCAGGTTGACCAACTACCATCAGAAAAGTTGAACCATTTTTTATTATCCCATAATGAAGGAAAGCCCTTGCTGACTTTCTTTAATGTTGTATTTTAATGTATTTTATTTTTTAAAATATTTATGTATTTATGTATGTATGTATTTATTTATGTGGCTACGTTGGATCTTAGTTGCAGTACGCAGGATCTTTATTGTAGCATGCGGGATCTTTCGTTGAGGTGTGCAGGCTCTTCATTGTGGCATGTGGGTTTCTCTTTAGTTGTGGCACACGGGCTCAGTAGTTGTGGCATGTGGGCTCTCTAGTTGTGGCACACAGCTCTAGAGCATGCAGGCTCAGCAGTTGAGGCACATGGGCTTAGTTGCCCACGGCATGTGGGATCTTAGTTCCCCAACCAGGGATTGAGCCTGTGTCCCCTGCATTGGAAGGCGGCTTCTTAACCAGTGGACCACCAGGGAAGTCCCTTTAATGTATTTTAAATGATTACATTTTCCAAACTTTTTAGCTACTTTTTTTCTTGGCAAATATATTTGGGATAACTACATAAGAAGAGATTTAATGATTAATTTTGTAGCTTCAGTGGTTAAAAACCAAAAATGAATATCCAGTGTACATTTTCCCTCACGTTATTCTGGTATGCAGTTGTATCTTTTTTTGGCTTTCAAATTAAGTAGTCACCACATTGGAAGTTATGTAATTAAAACAGTTCCCCTTTCAGTCTTTATTTTGAAGAGTCATGCTCCATATTTTCATATTACTCCTAAAACTTTGCCAAAGAGGGCTTTTTGACAGTAAAAGTAGCAAATACTATTTTGCAATTTAATAGGGATTTTAAAAAATAACTCTGGAGTTCTTATTTGGAGGTGTAATCTTCAGGTGAGTATTCTAGCATTTCTACCAAGGAAGCACTGCTTTCATGACCATCTCTGGTTTCTTCTAGAATGCTTTCTCCGTTCCTTTCAATCTGTGAGAGTTTTCCCAGATCCATGTGATTCATGACCTGTTGTTCCACCTCTTTGAACTTTATCTCCTTGATCTCATTTGTCCATCCCCTGGTGTCACCTGAAACTTTTTACCAGTTCATTGGTTAATTGCTTATCTTTCTTTTACACTTTCTTGAGTTCATGTAATGATAGGGAGGGATATCATGTATCTTCTTAAAAAGCTTTTTTGGTGTGTGTTCTTTTACTGCCTGGAGTGATTTAACATTTGAAGTTCATTATGTGCTCCCTTCGTCTGGGCCTTACACAGGTCCACAAAACCCAGACTTTGGCTGCTGAGATTATTGCAATACCAAGGTGTAGGCACCTTTAGCTTAAGGGAAAAAAACATTACCAACTGTTTGTTTGGAACCTTATTTGGAATTTGAAGGGATGAGTTTTAAAGTAGTTTGGGAGAAATTTTTCAATGTCTTCTCTCCTCATTAGGTAAAGCCTTCCAGAGGAGACAGACTTTTCATGTTGAATTTCGATTTAAAAGACTGGGGTCGCTAACTGGAGGGCAGGGATAGCTATTGAAGAGGCTAGTCTAGAATAACATGGGAAATGAGAGGTGGGAAACAAGAGGAGGTGAGTAACACAAAAAAAGATGCACAAAAAAGACATCTTGGAGAAGGTTGGTGGAGCAGATATGGCAAATTTTATTTGTAATTAGATCATAGCTTATTTTTAAATGTCCTTTGTTCACGTCAGAGTGGCAAAATATAAACCTATGGAAGGAGATGCACGACAACTTTGGGTGTGGATTCGTAGAAGAGAGTGGTCTGTGATAGACCCAATGAGGCTGCTGTCTTTTCACACCCAGTACTCAGGCTGCAGGGCAAACCAGAATGCGGGGGACTTTCATTGGGGATGTTGAATAAAGTGCTTGCTCATCCATCTAGCTGAATGCCAGGGTTCCAGGCTAGAGTTGACTACTCTGTGACAGTTCATGTTGTTTTCTAGCAAACAGCTGGATTCCCCCAGTGTCTAATTCTTCTCAGAGTGAGTTGTATGAAAACGACTCTTTCAGGACACGAAGGTACTAACGAACTGTTGCTTTAGTGCTATTTAATAACTCACAGTCTTAGTGCAGTAAGTGGTAATTAATTACTGACTCTTTGAGCCACTGGGGAACCATTTGGTAATTACTGCTTCATTGCTGTTTAATAAATTTCTGTTGTACATTAAATAGCCCTCTGCAATAATTCACGGCCTAGTCCCTAGTGGCAGAAAAAAGTTAATGCTGCTTCTGGAGATGCTCATCTGAAACCAGACGGTCACTTAGGCAAGGGAAAGTAAAGGTGCAAGAAAATCTTTCAAATTAATGGTGCCTGGACTTCTGGATTTCATGGACTAGTTTTCTTGTTTTGTTTTGTTTTGTTTTGTTTTAGTGTTTAGAGACATACTTAATTTAAGGTTGTTAAATTTTTGATTTTGTCAATTATTTTTCCCCTAAAGAAGCCTGACTCGAGCTCATTGCCTAGGGCATAGTGGGCACTTGGTAAATACCAGCTGAGTTGAATGGAGTTACGCATTTTAGGACAGACTTTTTGCTGATGATACCTGTTTAATTTTATTCCTCTTTCATCAGAGCTCATACTGGAGCTGTTAATTTTGTAAAAAGTGTTCTTGAATATGGCTAACTAAGGAAATTTCACTTTATGTGGGGATTGTGAGGGTTAAATAGCAAATGTGAAAGCTTTGGAAGGGCATCAAACCAGATTGTAAATGTAAGGTAATTAATATTGTCCACTGACAGTACTACACAGAAATGATTAATCTTGGATTATATTAAATTCTGGGGAATTCTAAAATACGGAGCTGATTAATCTAAAGATAACTCATCCTCAGGTGGTTGTGTCTTGATTCCTGAGCTAAACTTATGACAGGTCAAAGGAGAAAGTCTTAAGATTGATTTAATTAAAATTGATACTTTAAAAAAGAAGCATAAAGGCTGCCTTTTCTGTGATTTTGCCTGTCATAGAAGCCGGATGTGTCATAAGGTGACCTGTCTGAATTCTATCCAGTTTAGGTGGTATCGTGGTCATGGTGGTAGTAATGGTGACGTAAAAAATACTAAAAATCCTGGTGAGTATTTTGAAGGATGGTGGAAGGAATGATTGGCAGCTAATGACACAGAGAAGTGGCCCATGGAACAGGTTCCTGGAATGGCTGATGCCCAAGTTGGTGCCATCTATTTCCCAGATAGATGTCATCCTGTTTGGAGGCCAAGTGATGCATCAGTGCATGTCTTGCTTCTAATGACTACCAGCTTTTGAAGTTGCATTGATTGCCTGGATGTCCTGTAGAATGTCTTATTTTGTCAGCTAATCAACAGTTAATTGAAACACTTTTCATTAAACTCCTCTTTCTAATAATGTTTAAAACATAATTTAAACCCTAGGCAAACCATGGCTTCTGTCACCTGGCTTCAGAAGCCCATTAATACAGGCAAAGTCTACTACAGTGGGGCTGGAAAACCTTTTCTTACCCTGGAGGTAATGGAAACCTCCCATCACATTTTCTGATAAAACACATTTTAAGAGATGAGTTTTCAGACGCATTATTTTGTACAGGTTCATTCAGCAAATTACTAATGTATGAAACTGTAAACACATTGATCAGACATAAAGTTAAGTACATTCTTGAGAAAATTCACCACATCTTTAATCCTAGCAGTTTAGTGCTATGGTTTAAGTAGAAGGGATTTAGAGAGTTCATAAATGCAGGGAATAGAATAAACAAAAAGGATTAAAGGAAATGTGTCCCAAGCGGCACTGATGTAGAACCTCATTTCTCTTTACTCTCCCCAGGGATCCTGCTGGCTTTATTGTAAAGCCAGCCTTCAAGAAGCCACAGAGCAGACAGGTATTTTAATAACACAAATTAATAAATTAATTTTAATGGTCAGAGTGTACATGTGATGTTGGCGTGAATACAAGGTTCTCTGATCACATAGCAATCTATTACCTGTCTTTGTTTTGACTTTTTACAATTTCATGTTTGTTCAGCAGCTTTATAATCACCAATCAACAAACTATAGCAGATTGAATTCTCATGTCTCTGTGTCTGCTTTTGGTTCTGAGATTGTATCCGTGTGAGATTGTTTTATGGTTTTAAGAGGTGAGCAAGTACTATTATATTTAAAATATTTACTGTTATGGTAATTTATGTTCCATATAGATGCATGAACCACATTTAGCTCACTTTGAATAGCCCATTTAAGAAATTGACCCTTGAACAACGTGGGAGCTAGGGGCACCAGCCCTCCACGCAGTTGGAAATCCATGTATAATTTATAGTCAGCCCTCTGTGTCCTTGGTTCCTCCATATCTGCAGATTCAACTAACCAGGGATCATGTAGAATTGTAGTATTTACTGTTGAAAAAAATCTACATGTCACTGGACCCATGCAATTCAAACCTGAGTTGTTTAGGGATCAACTGTATTTCATCATTTTGTGTGTTATAGTGTGCTCAACTAGCCCCATATTAGGGCCTTGGAACTCTTTTCGGTTTGAGGCTGGCATAAATAATCCTGCTGCAAAGATTTTTTTTTTTTTTTTTTATGCGGTACACGGGCCTCTCACTGTTGTGGCCTCTCCCGTTGCGGAGCATAGGCTCCGGAGGTGCAGGCTCAGCGGCCATGGCTCACGGGCCCAGCCGCTCCGTGGCATGTGGGATCCTCCCGGACCGGGGCACGAACCCGTGTCCCCTGCATCGGCAGGCGGACTCTCCACCACTGCACCACCAGGGAAGCCCTGCTGCTGCAGACATCTTTAAGCAGATTGCCTTTCCCATTGGAGTTCGTTCTTGGGGCTATATTTCTCCAAGAGAAGTGCCTGCTGGTAAAGGGTGTGGACTCGTGTAGCTCTTGCTCCATTTTGCTACTTCCCATTTGCTTCAAGCGCCCTCTGAGGAGATGTAATGAGAAAGAGAAATACGACTGGAAGGAAAAGGAATTGTCTCTGAGGTGTGGAACCTTTTTATTGGTTCAACTGTCCGAGAACGATAGTTGTCGGATCTCTAAACTGAGGCTCTGCCTGCTGTGAGCTAACAGGTGAATTAGGCATTTGGAGGTAGCAGTTCAGAGCACAGGCTATGGGGTTAGCCAGGCGTGGCTTCACCTCCTTGGCCTCAGTTTCCATTTCATAAAATGCATGTTAACACCTGCCACATCGTGGGTGGTGGTGAGGTTTAAATGAAAGGATGTGCTGTAAAGTGACTCACTAACAGGTCTGGCTCATGTTCAGTGCTCAGTGCGTGCAGCTGCCGTGATTTGCTCTCACTTGGGGCCTGTGGCAACAGACCTCTGACGTGGAGTTCATGCAACGTTGGCAGGTTGGTCCCCAAGTCCTTGGGCTCTCGGGTGTGTTCACTGAACCCCAGGTCAGTGCGCTTCTGCCTGGGCTAAGTCCTCACCATACAGCTCATTCTCAGGTTTATACGTTGAATGAACATTGGTGGTGAAGGGCCTCTGTGGCTTAGACTCCTGCACAGAACTAAATCTAGTAAGAGTATCAGCATCTCTGTGTAACAAACTTACACCATCCTCTTTTTGTTTGGTGAAAAAATGGAGAATTTGAGAAGGATATGTTCCTTTCAATCCTGTATTTTCTTAGCTTGAACAAAATGCCTTTAGAGAAGCGGGCAGGTAAGAATTTTAACTTATTCGGGTTTTATAAGAAAATGTTGCACCTTTCACTTTCCTGTGACATTAGAAGGAATCTTTCTACCTTAAAACCACCTAATTTTATCAAGTCCAAGAAGTGTCATATCATTTGGACCTTAATTTTTTTTTTTCTTTTCTATTTCCCTTCTTCAGTGCCTTCATCGTCCCCTTTAACCATATGTGTACTTCTGGATCAATGACTTGTCTTTCTCCAGAGTTTGTATCAGATATGCCTTCCTTTTCTGGAAACTTCAGTGGAATATCTTTTAAGTATGGTACCATATTTCGTTAGTATTTGGGGGGGGTTAGAGTATAAACTAATGTGTGTGTTTTCCACATAACTATATTTTTTAAAAGCACTTTTCAATTTTTTGGTTTTAAAGAGTTAAACTTCCCCACCCATTTACTCTTTGGTATTGAGGGTCCAGCCACAGCACAACATTTATACTTGTTCAGCAGTGTTCAAGTAGGAATGTGGTGACTCTCTACACCCGTGTTTCCACTGCTGGAGGGACTGAGGATCTGAGGAAAATGACTTTAGGGTGAGGAGACTAAAAGGCTGGAGAAGAAGCCCCCGTCCCTCCTCAGTCCTCTGGCTTCTCTTCTTTCTCCAGCAAGTTAGCAGGTGGCCTGAGGAGAAGGCAGCCAACATGGGGGGGTGGGGGCGGTGTCTCATCCTGTGTTGGCCCTAACCCTGAGGAATGCTTGTGAGGGGTTGGAAGGTTTTGTACTGTTTTGGTTTTTGCCTCTTCTAATGCTGTTGAATTCATCAGTGGTATAAGTTTGCTACATAGAGATGTTGATACTCTAATTAGATTTAGTCCTTATCTGTTGGTTCTTAAAGAACTAACATCTTTCTGTTGGGGTTCTGCCTCACTCACCAGAGCCCTTCACTGTGAGTCTTAATTCCTATACAAACCTGAGAATAATTTGCATTGTTCATGGGCACTTGTCCTGGGCAGAGGAATTCAGTGAATGATCCATGACTCTGCACTCTTGGGACTGTCTGCTCTGGGACCTCCATTCTCAGTGGTAGTTTTGTGACCATGAGACTCATCTCAGCTTAATAAATCTTAGGCCAAACCCCATCACCCCTTCAAGAAAAGGCATTTGTTCTGTTACCTTACTGTCACAAAGAAGTCAAGGGTCCAAATATTTATCGTCCTCACTGACACCTCACCTCTCCTTTCATCACCAGACCAAATGGTAGGCATTGTTCTACTTAATTGTATTTTCACAGTTTTTCCTCTGGGGCTTCCCTGCCTGCTGTTACTTGATCTTTCAGACGTGAGTGCCCTCCTGGCCTGTGGGGTCTGGCAAATGGCAGACCTGCTGGTCAAGTGTTGGGCAGATTTAGATGTGATTCCCTTTCAGTTTTTAGTGTTTGGGGAGTTTCAGTTAATTCTTTTGCTTTTTTAAACAGCTAATTTAAGTTCAGACACAGGCCAAAGTAGAATGTTGTCCTGGTTGTCTACTGTTTATGTTCATTGGGGAAAGTATTTCCTCTGAACATTTACTTTAGTTACCAACTTCATAGTATTTTGTCAGTACTGTCTCTCTGAAGGGGCAGGCATATTGTCTGCTTGCGTTCATTAGTCATTTCTCTCTATGAAAGCTTTATGATTTGATTTTTCAAACTCACAGTAGAGAAACTATCCTTTGGTTTGGGTTATAGTTTTAACTCCTTTTTTCATAACCCCTAACCCCAAACTGAAGGGCTTACTGATGAGCTCTTACTCTGAACTTTGATGTGGCCGTATATTGGGAGAATACCATGAAGTAACAGGGCTTTTGTTAGAATTGGTATCTAGTTTGCTTACTTGACAAGAATATATCTGTAATTTTATTTGAAAGGCTCACTTTTAAGTGAAAGACCTCACATTGAAATTTTCAAAACTATTTGGGAATTTAGTAAGTGCAATGCTTTCAATTTCAGTCTTTCAAAATAATTTTCATACATGAAAAACCTCCCTTTATTTGATCTCTGTTTCCCTAAGAAGCATCTCTTTCTGAAGAGTATATTGCCTGCTTATTATTAATCTAAGTGAGGGATTAATTGCTGAAAGTCACAATTAAGGTTTGCTTGGCCACTTAAAATTTTCTTTTAGAGATTTGACTTCTGAACAGTCACTTCAAAAATTCTATCTTTTCAGGCATTTTCTGAAGAGAACTCCAGAACTGCCAGTGATTTGGGGGACAATTTGAAAAATCCCAGATTTAAGGGCTAAGAAGCATTCAGAATGGCCGAGGTCATTACACATGCAGAAGGATGTCTCATTTTCTACACCAAGTCACAAGCAGACAAGATCCCAAGGCTAGGCAATAAACCTTGATGATTCTTATTCATTTAACTGTTGGGCTGGCAGGCAGAGCCTGTGTATAGACATATGGCCTCTTCTTAACAAAGTTCTACCTGCTAGGAGGAGGGTTTATCCGTGGCCATTTAATCTTGGGAAGTTTTTATCTCTAGGAATCATGGAAGTCACAAATAAAATACATTTCACATTAGTTGAGAAAATAAAACTATGTCTAAAACCCTTGGAAGGACAGAGGAATGACGTAACAAAACAAAGAGCACGGCTGTGTCAAAAACGGGCTGGAGATCAGGATGCTGGGCTGACAGTTAAACACACCAACAGTTAGAGCTCAGCATTCCCTGTGACTTGTTGCTTGAAAAACTAGGGATAACTGGACCTGGATTAACTAACATGCCTGTTAATGAAATGACTGTATGTTCAAATTTGGTGAAATAAGACTTTCTCATATCTGAGGGCTTTGCATAAATGCAATAATGCTAACCATGAAAACAATATCCTTTATTTTTTTAACCTTGGAATATTATTTGAAATATAACATGAAATAATTCATGAGGTTATTGGTTAATTGGTGGATAGACATTCATGATTATCCATTGTTCTCACTTGAGAATACTTAGGAGAGTACTATTCTGGAACTCCACTAGAATGCTTTCTCTACCAGAATGCAACATTAGACAGATCTGTTTTGATCAAGTGAATTAAATTGTGCTATGAAAAGAATCTCATTGTGAGGTTGCCTTGACCCAGAAGTTCCTAAATTGTCTCTGTCTTGGTGCCCTAAGTGTCTTGATAATGTTTTCAAAAGAAATACCCTATAGTTTTATTAAGTATTGATAGATAAGTACAAACAACCTACTAAGTATTAATGTCCTAACAACTTAGTTGCCATTTGAAAAAGTAATACCTATAAATTGAAAAAAAATATATGTTTTTCTCTTTACAAAATTTTAAAATTTATTTCATTCTTAAATACCCTCCATTATTTGCTAGTGGGATGTGTCACTAAAACTTTGGAATTAGACACTCCCACCCTTATTTTTTGCTCCACATTGATTTTCAGATATACTTGGCTTGGTATCATAACAATTATAAAAAACTCAATTTCACAATGATAGGATGTCATCAAAAGTACAATCTGTGAATTAACTTG
Source organism: Hyperoodon ampullatus (assembly GCF_949752795.1). Classification (NCBI taxonomy): domain Eukaryota; kingdom Metazoa; phylum Chordata; class Mammalia; order Artiodactyla; family Ziphiidae; genus Hyperoodon; species Hyperoodon ampullatus. The sequence goes on from NC_136917.1 coordinate 113,600,996, forward strand.
AACTAGTCATTTTTACAGTGTCCAACACTTCACTCTGTTTTCTTTGAAAAATTGAAATACCCTTCCATCCTCCTGTGAATTCACTGTGGCTCACCAGGGCACTTTGGCACGTACTGTGGGAAACCTGGTGTTAACCTGTATTTGTTCTCTATAACTAAGTTGGAGTTGCCTGAAAGGGCCTGTGTATTTAACTGCATTATCCAGAAGTTGCCTCCCATTGTTATTTAGTTTGTTGTCAATTTTTGGTGAGCAACAAAAACATTTCTAGACTTGGCCTCCTAGAAATTATTGTTTTTCCTTTTTTAAAAAAATTATTATTGGAGTATAGTTCATTTACAATGTTGTGTTAATTTCAAGTGCACAGCAAAGTGATTCAGTTATACATATGCATATATATATATATATATTCTTTTTCAGATTCTGTTCCATTATAGGTTATTATAAGATATTGATTATAGTTCCCTGTGTTATACAGTAGGTCCTTGTTGTTTATTTTATATGCCTCCTAGAAATTCTTATTCTGTATGTTTGGGATGAGTGGTTGGAACCCAGGTATCTGCATTTTTAACAAGCTTGCCTGGCAGTACTGATGCATGTGAGGTTTGAGAACCACTGAATTCCATCACAGATCTCTTAAGTTCAGGAACCATGTTGCTTTTCACTTAAACACTTTCTTATGCCTATAATATAGCATAATGTACATTTGACAAATGTTAATTGAATGTATTGGACTTATTTATTGTCTCTTACTTCACTTCTCTCTCCTTCACAACTTCTTTTGTTCCGTCCCTTAAAAGGGGGAGCCAGGGGAGCGGGAGGAAGGATTGGGTCTGAGAGTTTTGTGACTTTCCAAGCCTCCTGTCCACAGTCTTCCCTGTCTACCCTGCCAGTTCCTCACTCTCCCACACATATCCTTTCATCTTGTTGAATCAGTAGCCCGTATCCCCTGAGATACACTTGGTACGTTTCTCTCTCTATCTTTCCTTGCTTCTGTCCCACACTAAGAGATGTAAGTTTCCTAAAGTGGGAAAAACTCTGGGTTTGGGAGAAAATTGAAAAAAATTTTATGTTAGGCTAGAAGAGACTTAGATTATGCTTTGATACAGTACTCCCATTTTAGACTTGAGGAAACACAGGGAAGAGATGTGATGTACTCAAGGTCACACAGGGAGTGAAAAGCCCCACTTGGAAAGTGCATCTCCTGGCTCCACGCTCAGGGCTGTTTCCACTCCCGACCAGACCCCCCTCATTTCTGGGGGTGCTACAGGATCATCTGTGAGTTTTCCAAGTCCCGCAGGTAATTCTGGTATGGACCAGAGGCTGATAACCGGGCTTGGAAATACGCTTTGCTCACACAGTTATCATGTGTAGTATGTTAAATATTACTTTGTGTTTTATTTAGTCAGTACTTACAAATTGTTTCCTTTTAAATGTCTGAATTTTCATTTCATATGAATTTAGACTGTGGAACATGGACAGCTTAGAGTCAATGTTTGTGTTTTAATGGGAAGAAGGCAAAAACTTGAACAGAAGAAACTATCAACATTATCATAAAAGGAGGAATTTGTCTTTTCTGGATGCTTATTTATAAATTACATTCTGCCAGCATCCAAATGTGGTTTGTTGACCAGCCGAGCATTTCCCTACTCAGAGCCTCTTTCTCCTTCTGGATTCCTAGCTGGGGTCTGAATGGTTGGGCTCTGGGGGCCTGACTTTTGGACAGGTGGGACATGGCTGTAGTGGACATTTTCACGCAGCGGGGTGACACCTTCACCCCTAGGCAGCATTGGAGTGATTAGATTTAAGACTCACGAGGATTGTCCAAGGAAGATCAGTGATTTTTACTGTGCCTCTCTTTATCACATTTCTGGCATATTTTAGAAGAGGTAAGACCAACTTATGTTGAAGGAAAATTGGACACTGTGAAACTCATGAAAAATACTCGTGGAACTTTGGAATTCCAGGGCTACTTCATTCAAATATTCTATCACTCATTGCATGCTGCATGCTTCATTCATTTACTCAGCAGAATTAAAGTCTCTCTGAGAGCTCATCCTCCAAGAGCTTCTTACCTCCTGCGAGATGATGCCGAGCTAGGTTATCTTAAGCAGGCGTGTGTGTCCTGGAAGTCCAGCCTTCTCTCTTGAGAACTAAGCTTGTAGCTGTGCATTTTCAATTTGATTTCAAATAATATTTGTTTGCCTTTAAAGGTAGACATTATAATGATAGTGGAGGAAAAGAAATGTATAATTTGGATGTCATATGAAGTTGCTTGTAATTTATTCTCTCTTGTGACCTATTTCTTCAGTCCAGAATAGCTGGAGAATTGACAATGCCACTTTTTTTTTTTTTTAAACTGATGAAGGAATGTTTCACCTTTATTATCTAATATAATCAAGAATAAATTTAACTTAAATCCACAGATACGAGTGATGTCACTTAATACCATTATGGGTAATGTAAACCCCCCTTTCTCTCAGACTGCTCTTTCCCAGAGGTGCTTATAAGGAAAAAAATGCTATTTGATATTGGGTTTCTTTTCTGGTTTCTCCTTGTCTGGAATCTCCTCTAAAGATGGGCCATTTCCGAGAGAAGGAATGCCGTAGATTCTCCTGATGCCATCCTGAACAGCCAGGACTGCTCGTCATGTCTCTCATCACTGAGACATCATCCATCATGATAGAAAGCGTGTGCAGATTCCAGGCGGCAGAAATCTGTCCACTCACTGCCCTAGAGTTGCCTTTAAGCACTGATGTGGCTTAAACTGCGTTTGACCTGGTGCTTCGGATTCAAGCCAGTAGGTGACTCATTATTTCAGATGTTTGGTTTGTGCTCTTATAGTCGAAGCAATCTGTAAGGAAAATAGAAAAGCCTGTTGTAGAAATATGGTCTGTCTCCAGGAAGGAGAATCCCTGACTCCTGACTGGGGGTGGGATGTCCGCACAGGGCTCATCTAACTTGTTGTTTTACTTTAAATCCTGGTTTGAAGTGGTCCTGGCAACTGTCCATCAGCGTGTGTGTCAGTGGCATTGCTGGCTGTGGTTGCATTTTTTTTTTTTTTTGGCGGTACGCAGGCCTCTCACTGCTGTGGTCTCCGCTGCCACGGAGCACAGACTCCAGACGCACAGGCCCGGAGGCCACAGCTCACGGGCCCAGCCGCTCCAAGGCATGCGGGATCCTCCTGGACTGGGGCACGAACCCGCGTCCCCCGCATCGGCAGGCGTACTCCCAACCACCGCGCCACCGGGGAAGCCCCCTGTGGTTGCATTCTTGATTGTGAGTTCAGAACATACTGGGTACAAAGTTTGCTGTCTGGTCACTGAGAGAGAGCTGTTCACACTGAGGATAGGCCAGCCAGGCACCAGTCACCAGGCTCCATCCTGAGGGAGAGCAACAAACACAGTGCTCACACCCATTAAAAGGTTAACCTTGTCAGATGGTTTCTCTCTGCACTTTGGGATGTTATATGCAATTATGTTCTTTCTTTGGTCATTGGAGGCTGTCCATTTTCTATAGGTGATTTAGTAATTGTGGAATGTTTACCTTTCTAGAATCAAACTAAGACTATTGTAAGATGTTGTTTTAAAAATTATCTTCAACTCTTGCATTACGTTTTTAAGTGAAACATTCTGTTAACTTGTAAATTTGTCTCTTTTTTCTTATGTCTTGGTTCTTAACTATCCCAGGGGAACACTTAGGAAAAATTATCGAATCCCTCCCCAAACAGTGTGGTATAGGAACTGCTGAAGATTTGTAGCTCTGTGGCTATGAACTCACCATTACATGCGGTTGTAGACTTATAGCCATTATTACTTTCTTACAGTATTTTGATTAATTTATTAGATGGTGACTGTGTGTCAGATGCTTGTTTTGAGAGCTTTCAGCTGGTCGAATAATAGATTCTATCTATTGGGTATGTGCCAGGAGCCCCATTTAATCCTCACAGATACACTAGACAGCATAACTTACAGATACAGCGAATAGCTAATTCTCAGAGAGGTTAATTAACATGCGCACGGCCACACAGCTAGCAGGTAAGAGCTGGAAGAGTTGACCTCTCACCCACACTGGCGTGATGAGAGGATGTGTCTCAACCAAAAGCTCTACTGCCTGTCCCCTAAAAACGAGGGGGCAGACCTACCATGCCACCTAGTGCTCACCGTCCTTCAGCCTCTCAACTTGTCTTCTTGCAGAAGAGCAGGATAGTATAATGGTTAAAAAGCAAGGGCGATGCCCGAATTCCACACTTACTAGCTTTCAAACCTTGGGCAAGTTCCTTAGCCTTTTTATGTCTTCCTTTCTGCATCGGTGGATAAGACAGTGCCTCCGGTTTTGAGGCTCAAATAAGTTAATATCTTAAAGTGTTAGAAGAACAGCTCATAATAAGCAGTATGAGAGGGTTTGCTACTCTTGTATATTATCTTGAGGTCCGACTAGAATGAGAAGTCCTCTCCATCTCTCTCTTTCTTGCCTTATCAAGCAGGAAGCCCTGGGTTAGCTCGTGGGAATGCTTCAGAGGAGGGAGGGTGCTGAACTGTCAGTTGGTGAGGGCGGCCTCCTCTGGCCTCAGTCCAGTCTTTACCCTCTAGACCATGTGTGTTGCTCCCAGGTTCTTCCTCCCATCCTTCGTCTGTCCAGTCTCTGGTCCAGTTCCCTGTTCTCCCCAAAAGGTGTGTGTCCTCAACCTCTACCACATGTGCTATAAATACACCATGGCCCACCAAACACTGATTGGGTATCCCAGCCTGTTGTCCATATGTTGCACCTGATGTGGACACAATAATGTATCATAAATTATGACCTCCCGGAGGCAAGGAACGAGTCTGTGAGGACCTTATAGAGCAGTTTTTTTTTTTTTTTTTTTTTTTTTTTGCGGTACGCAGGCCTCTCACTGTTGTGGCCTCTCCCGATGCGGAGCACAGGCTCTGGACGCACAGGCTTAGTGGCCATGGCTCACGGGCCCAGCTGCTCCGTGGCATGTGGGATCCTCCCGGACTGGTACACGAACCCGTGTCCCCTGCATCAGCAGGCGGACTCTCAACCACTGCACCACCAGGGAAGCCCCAGTTTTGTTTTCTTGTTTAATTTTTTAATTTAATTTTATTTCTTTTTTTTATACAGCAGGTTCTTATTAGTCATCCATTTTATGCACATCAGTGTATACACGTCAATCCCAATCTCCCAATTCATCACACCACCACCACCACCCCTTGCCGCTTTCCCCCCTTGGTTTGTTCTCTACATCTGTGTCTCAACTTCTGCCCTGCAAACCGGTTCATCTGTACCATTTTTCTAGGTTCCACATATATGTGTTAATATACGATATTTGTTTTTCTCTTTCTGACTTACTTCACTCTGTATGACAGTCTCTAAAATGACCCAGTTTCGTTCCTTTTTATGGCTGAGTAATATTCCATTGTATATATGTACCACATCTTCTTTATCCATTCATCTGTCGATGGGCATTTAGGTTGCTTCCATGACCCGGCTATTGTAAATAGTGCTGCAGTGAACATTGGGGTGCATGTGTCTTTTGGAATTATGGTTTTCTCTGGGTATATGCCCAGTAGTGGGATTGCTGGGTCATGTGGTAATTCTATTTTTAGTTTTCTTTTGTTTTTTTTTAAGGTAATTCTTTTTCTTTTTCTTTTTCTTTTTTTTTAAGAAGATGTTGGGGGTAGGAGTTTATTAATTAATTTATTTTTGCTGTGTTGGGTCCTCATTTCTGTGCGAGGGCTTTCTCTAGTTGTGGCAAGCGGGGACCACTCTTCATTGTGGTGCGCGGGCCTCTCACTGTCGCGGCCTCTCTTGTTGCAGAGCACAAGCTCCAGACGCGCAGGCTCAGTAGTTGTGGCTCACAGGCCTAGTTGCTCCGCGGCATGTGGGATCCTCCCAGACCAGGGCTCGAACCCATGTCCCCTGCATTGGCAGGCAGATTCTCAACCACTGCACCACCAGGGAAGCCCTATTTTTAGTTTTTTAAGGAACCTCCATACCGTTCTCCATAGTGGCTGTATCAATTTACATTCCCACCAACAGTGCAAGAGGGTTCCCTTTTCTCCATACCCTCTCCAGCATTTGTTGTTTGTAGATTTTCTGATGATGTCCATTCTAACTGGTGTGAGGTGATACCTCATTGTAGTTTTGATTTGCATTTCTCTAATAATTAGTGATGTTGAGCAGCTTTTCATGTGTCTCTTGGCCATCTGTATGTCTTCTTTGGAGAAATGTCTGTTTAGGTCTTCTGCCCATTTTTGCATTGGGTTGTTTGTTTTTCTAATATTGAGCTTCATGAGCTGTTTATATCTTTTAGAGATTAATCCTTTGTCCGTTGATTTGTTTGCAAATATTTTCTCCCATTTTGAGGGCTGTCTCTCTGTCTTGTTTATGGTTTCCTTTGCTGTGCAAAAGCTTTTACCTTTCATTAGGTCCCATTTGTTTATTTTTATTTTTATTTCCATTACTCTAGGCGGTGGATTAAAAAAGATTTTGCTGTGATTTATGTCAAAGAGTGTTCTTCCTAAGTTTTCCTCTAAGAGTTTTATAGAGTCCGGTCTTACATTTAGGTCTCTAATCCATTTTGAGTTTATTTTTGTGTACAGTGTTAGGGAGTGTTCTAATTTCATTCTTTTACATGTAGCTGTCCAGTTTTCCCAGCACCACTTATTGAAGAGACTCTCTTTTCTCCATTGTATATCTTTGCCTCCTTTGTCATAGATTAGTTGACCAGAGGTGCGTGGCTTTATCTCTGGGCTTTCTGTCTTGTTCCATTGATCTGTATTTCTGTTTTTGTGCCAGTACCATATTGATTACTTGATTACTGTAACTTTGTAGTATAGTCTGAAGTCAGGGAGTCTGATTCCTCCCGCTCTGTTTTTTTCCCTCAAGACTGCTTTGGCTATTCAGGGTCTTTTGTGTCTCCATACAAATTTTAAGATTTTTTGTTCTAGTTCCGTAAAAAAATGCCATTGGTAATTTGATAGGGATTGCGTTGAATCTGTAGATTGCTTTGGGTAGTATAGTCATTTTCACAGTATTGATTCTTCCAATCCAAGAACATGGTATATCTCTTCATCTGTTGGTATCATCTTTAATTTCTTTCAACAGTGTCTTATAGTTTTCTGCATACAGGTCTTTTGTCTCCCTCGGCAGGTTTCTTCCTAGGTATTTTATTCTTTTTGTTGCAATGGTAAATAGGAGTGTTTCCTTAATTTTTCTTTCAGATTTTTCATCATTAGCATATAGGAATGCAAGAGATTTCTGTGCATTAATTTTGTATCCTGTAACTTTACCAGATTCATTGATTAGCTATAGTAGTTTTCTGGTGGCATCTTTAGGATTCTCTATGTATAGTATCATGTCATCTGCAAACAGTGACAGTTTTACTTCTTCCTTTCCAATTTGTATTCCTTTTATTTCTTTTTCTTCTCTGATTGCTGTGGCTAGGACTTCCAAAACTATGTTGAATAATAGTGGTGAGAGTGGACATCCTTGTCTTGTTCCTGATCTTAGAGAAAATGCTTTCACTTTTTCACCATTGAGAATGATGTTTGCTGTGGGTTTGTTGTATATGGCCTTTATTATGTTGAGATAGGTTCCCTCTGTGCCCACTTTCTGGAGAGTTTTTATCATAAATGGGTGTTGAATTTTGTCAAAAGCTTTTTCTGCATCTATTGAGATGATCATATGGTTTTTCTTCTTCAATTTGTTAATATGGTGTATCACATTGATTGATTTGTGTATATTAAAGAATCCTTGCATCCCTGGGATAAATCCCACCTGCTCATGGTGTATGATCCTTTTAATGTGTTGTTGGATTCTGTTTGCTAGTATTTTGTTGAGGTTTTTGCATCTATATTCATCAGGGATATTGGTCTGTATTTTTCTTTTTTTGTGTGTGTGGTACACGGTCCTCTCACTGTCGTGGCCTCTCCCGTTGTGGAGCACAGGCTCCGGACGCGCAGGCTCAGCAGCCATGGCTCATGGGCCTAGCCGCTCCGTGGCATGTGGGATCTTCCCGGACCGGGGCACGAACCCATGTCCCCTGCATTGGCAGGTGGACTCTCAACCACTGCGCCACCAGGGAAACCCTGTAATTTTCTTTTTTTGTAGTATTTTTGGTTTTGGTATCAGGGTGATGGTGGCCTCACAGAATGAGTTTGGGAGTGTTCCTTCCTCTGCAATTTTTTGGAAGAGTTTGAGAAGGATGGGTGTTAGCTCTTCTCTAAATGTTTGATAGAATTCACCTGTGAAGCCATCTGGTCCTGGACTTTTGTTTGTTGGAAGATTTTTAATTACAGTTTCAATTTCATTACTTGTGATTGGTCTGTTCATATTTTCTATTTCTTACTGGTTCAGTCTTGGAAGGTTATCCCTTTCTAAGAATTTGTCCATTTCTTCCAGGTTGTCCATTTTATTGGTATAGAGCTGCTTGCAGTAGTCTCTTAGGATTCTTTGTATTTCTGCGGTGTCCGTTGTAACTTCTCCTTTTTCATTTCTAATTTTATTGATTTGAGTCCTCTCCCTCTTTTTCTTGATGTGGCTGGCTAATGGTTTATCAATTTTGTTTATCTTCTCAAAGAACCAGCTTTTAGGTTTATTGATCTTTGCTATTGTTTTCTTTGTTTCTATTTTATTTATTTCTGCTCTGATCTTTATGATTTCTTTCCTTCTGCTAACTATAGGTTTTGTTTGTTCGTCTTTCTCTAGTTCCTTTAGGTGCAAGGTTAGATTGTTTATTAGAGATTTTTCTTGTTTCTTGAGGTAGGCTTATATAGCTATAAACTTCCCTCTTAGAACTGCCTTTGCTGCATCCCATAGGTTTTGGATCCTCGTGTTTTCATTGTCATTTGTCTCTAGGTATTTTTTGATTTCCTCTTTGATTTTTTCAGTGATCTCTTGCTTATTTAGTAACGTATGGTTTAGCTTCCATTTGTTTGTGTTTTTGCCCTGTAATTGATTTCTAATCTCATAGTGTTTTGGTCAGAAAAGATTCTTGATATGATTTCAGTTTTTTTAAATTTACTGAGGCTTGATTTGCGACCCAGGATGTGATCTATCCTGGAGAATGTTCCGTGTGCACTTGAGAAGAAAGTGTAATCTGCTGTTTTTGGATGGAATGTCCTATAAATACCAATTAAATCTATCTGATCTATTGTGTCATTTAAAGCTGGTGTTTTCCTTATTAATTTTCTTTTTGGATGAACTGTCCAGTGGTGTAAGTGAGGTGTTAAAGTCCCCCACTATTATGGTGTTACTGTCGATTTCCTATTTTATAGCTGTTAGCAGTTGCCTTATGTATTGAGGTGCTCCTATGTTGGGTGCATATATATTTATAATTGTTATATCTTCTTCTTGGATTGATCCCTTGATCATTATGTAGTGCCCTTCCTTGTCTCTTGTAACATTCTTTGTTTTAAAGTCTATTTTATCTGATATGAGTATTGCTACTCCATCTTTCTTTTCATTTCCATTTGCATGGGATATCTTTTTCCATCCCCTCACTTTCAGTCTGTATGTGCCCCTAGGTCTGAAGTGGGTCTCTTTTAGACAGCATATATATGGGTCTTGTTTTTGTATCCATTCAGCAAGCCTGTGTCTTTTGGTTGGAGCATTTAATCCATTCACGTTTAAGGTAAATATCAAATGTATGTTCCTATTACCATTTTCTTAATTGTTATGGGTTTGTTTTTGTAGGTCCTTTTCTTCTCTTGTGTTTCCCACTTAGAGAAGTTCCTTTAGCATTTGTTGTAGAGCTGGTTTGGTGGTGCTGAATTCTCTTAGCTTTTGCTTGTCTGTAAAGGTTTTAATTTCTCCATCGAATCTGAATGAGATCCTTGTCAGGTAGAGTAATCTTGATTGTAGGTTCTTTCGTTTCATCACTTTAAGTATATCATGCCACTCCCTTCTGGCTTGTAGAGTTTCTGCTGAGAAAGCAGCTGTTAACCTTATGGGAGTTCCCTTGTATGTTATTTGTTGTCTTCCCTTGCTGCTTTTAATAATTTTTCTTTGTCTTAAATTTTTGCCAGTTTGATTACTATGTGTCTCAACGTGTTTCTCCTTGCATTTATCCTGTATGGGACTCTCTGCGCTTCCTGGAGTTGGGTGACTATTTCCTTTCCCATGTTAGGGAAGTTTTCGACTATAATCTCTTCGAATATTTTCTTGGGTCCTTTCTCTCTCTTCTCCTTCTGGGACCCCTCTAATGCGAATGTTGTTGCATTTAATGTTGTCCCAGAGGTCTCTTTGGCTGTCGTCATTTCTTTTCATTCGTTTTTCTTTATTCTGTCCCGCAGCAGTGAATTCCACCATTCTGTGTTCCAGGTCACTTATCTATTCTTCTGCCTCAGTTATTCTGCCCTTGATTCCTTCTAGTGTACTTCATTTCTGTTATTGTATTGTTCATCTCTGTTTGTTTGTTCTTTAATTCTTCTAGATCTTTTCTGTCTGTTAAATTTTTTTTTTTTTGTCAAATTTTTCTAGATCTTTTTTGAACATTTCTTGCATCTGCTCGATCTTTGCCTCCATTCTTTTTCCAAGGTCCTGGATCATCTTCACTATCATTATTCTGAATTCTTTTTCTGGAAGGTTGCCTATCTCTACTTCACTTAGTTGTTTTTCTGGGGTTTTATGTTGTTCCTTCATCTGGTACATAGCCCTCTGCCTTTTCATCTTGTCTATCTTTCTGTGAATGTGGTTTTTGTTGCACAGGCTGCAGGATTGTAGTTCTTCTTGCTTCTGCTGTCTGCCCTCTATTGGATGAGGCTATCTCAGAGGCTTGTTGGAGTTTCCTGATGGGAGGGACTGGTGGTGGGTAGAGCTTGCTGTTGCTCTGGTGGGCAGAGCTTAGTAAAACTTTAATCTGTTTGTCTGCTGATGGGTAGGGCTGGGTCCCCTCCCTGTTGGTTGTTTGGCCTGAGGCGACCCAACACTGGAGCCTACCCGGCTCTTTGGTGGGGCTAATGGGGCACTCTGGGAGGGCTCACACCAAGGAATACTTCCCAGATCTGCTGCTGCCAGCGTCCTTATCCTCACAGTGAGACAGAGCCACCCCCTGCCTCTGCTGGAGACCCTCCAACACTAGCAGGTAGGTCTGGTTCAGTCTCTCTGGAGTCACTGCTCCTTCCCCTGGATCCTGATGCACACACTACTTTGTGTGTGCCCTCCAAGAGTGGGGTCTCTGTTTCCCCCAGTCCTGTTGAAGTCCTGCAGTCAAATCCCTCTAGCCTTCAAAGTTTGATTCTCTCCTGTTTCCGGACCCCCACGTTCGGAAGCCCGACGTGGGGCTCAGGACCTTCACTGCAGTGGGTGGACTTCTGTGGTATAAGTGTTCTCCAGTCTGTGAGTCACCCACCCAGCAGTTATGGGATTTGATTTTACTGTGATTGTGCCCCTCCTACCATCTCATTGTGGCTTCTCCTTTGTCTTTGGATGTGGGGTACCTTTTTTGGTGAGTTCCAGTGTCTTCCTTTCAATGATTGTTCAGCAGTTAGTTGTGATTCCGGTGTTCTCGCAAGAGGGAGTGAGAGCACGTCCTTCTGCTCCGCCATCTTGAACCAATCTCGAGTCAAGCATTTTTTTTTCCAAAGCGTTTAATCACGAAAATGATATTATTATGGGACCTTGGGCGTGAAGGGAGAGGCACCTGGGGTAGACACTCGTGCCTTTAAGTTCCCAGGCCCCATCTTCCTCAACCATGAAACTACAAGGTATACTCGTGTCCCCAGGTATCCTAGGGCCTTGGGCTCTTGACTTTAGCTCTTCCCCCTTCCTTATTCAGGGAACCTGTAGGTCTTATTACCCATTCCCCTTCAGAGCAGTGAAACATTTCTCTTCTGATTCCCACGAGGAAGCAAAGTGAGTCAGGCATTCCTGCTGTAGAAACTGCTCCTGGGAAAGGACTCCATGCAGGGAGTGATGGCCCAGCTCCTTGGGCATCTCCTTTCACCCCACATAAATGTCAGAAGCTGCTGGGCACCTGGCACTGCTGTGGAATGCCCCTCCCAGCCAGAAACCTCCAGTGATGGAGGTTGTGCACTAATTGCCAAAACCAGGTGTGGCAACAGCCTGTTGCTTTTTGTTTTGTTTTTAATTGTGGTAAAATGCTCATAACATAAAATTAACCATCTTAACATGTTTAAATGCACAGTTCAGTGGCGTCACATCCATTCATGATTTTTTGTGCAATCTTCACCACCATCCATCTCCAGAACTCTTTCTTTCATCTTGTGAAGCTGATGCTCTTTACCCATTAAGCAGTAGCTCCCCACTCCCTCTTCCCCCAGCCTAAGGCAACCATCCTGCTTTCTGTCTGGATGAATTGGACTACTCTAGGGACCTTGTAGAAGAGGAATCATACAGTGTCCTTTTGTGACTGGCTTATTTCACTTAGCATGATGTCTTCATGGTTCATCCATGTTGTAGCATATGTCAGAATTTCCTTCCTTTTTAAGGCTGAACAGTATTCCATTGTGTGTATGAGCCACGTTTTGTTTTTTCGTCTATCTTTTGATGGACTGTGGGGTTGCTTCCATCTTTTGGCTATTGTGAATAATGTTGCTGTGAACATGGGCGTACTGCCCATTGGTTCTTGTTCTGATGGGATGTTAGGGACCCAGGAGTAGATTTTGTTCTGACTGGTTGTGTAAAGGAGCCTCTATTTGTACAGCTTTGAATCTTTTTTGAAATTCAGAAAGAACAACCGCCTGATTGTCAGGAGTGATTCAGCCAAGTGTGTGTTTCTAGGTACCTGGATTTTTCACTAGTTGAGGAATGATCGGGCAGAACTTAATGAGGATGAAATTAGAAGGGAAGAAAGCGAACGATGTTCCAAAAGGGTCAGTTTGGCACCTAATTGTGAAACTTTGGTAGAGAAAAAGCACTTCACTCCCCTCACAGAGCAGAGAATTTATGCAGTTTACCTGGAGAACTATAAACCACCCGGGAGATAAACCCAGGTTAGCTCTTACTTTGTAGAACCACCAGTGTATCTTTTAGAGCCAGGAATCCCCTCCACATGACGGGCTCCCGTTTGCAGAGGCTTCCTTCTGCCGTCTGAGGCATTCATCCTCCCACTCCTTTGCTGGAGGTATGTCCTGTCCTTCCTGAGCTGTTGGGACCAAATGCCTTGCCATCTCTGGCTTCTTCTGGTCTCTTCCAGAGTTCCCTGGCTGGAATTATACTGCCACACCTATATCTTCCCTTTGACCTCTAACTGTAGGTCTGTATTGCTTGTTAAAAAGAATATTGTACTGTATGCTAATTCATTAATACATGTTCTTGACCATTGAAAAGATCACCAAATGGAAATGATTTGAAAGGGACCATTTCTTTTCAGAAAAACTTTCCAGGTATAGTGTTTGGCACATCCTTCCCAGCCCTCCCCGCTGGCTGTCAGTCCTGAATTCAGATGGGAATTAGTCTCAGCTCCGTCAACTGCATGTTCATGTCAGTTGTGTGTGCCCAGATAGAACCATAAGAAAATTTGATGAATGTATGCAATGCCCATTATTTTTTTTCTATCCATGTTCTAAATCATGCCTAGTTTTTGTTTTCGTTGCCTCAACTAACCAGCTTCCCTTATGTTTCTTTAAGCCGTCACAAGACAACTACCCCTGACTACCACTGACTTCTGCACCCCTCACTTACCTTCCAAAGGACTTGGTTTTAACAATGCTAATTATTCCACAAGAATGTCTGTGTTTTTTTTTGTTTGTTTTTGTGGTACGCGGGCCTCTCACTGTTGTGGCCTCTCCTATTGTGGGGCACAGGCTCCAGACGTGCAGGCTCAGCGGCCATGGCTCACGGGCCCAGCCGCTCCGCGGCATGTGGGATCTTCCCGGACCAGGGCACGAACCCGTGTCCCCTGCCTCGGCAGGCGGACTCTCAACCACTGTGCCACCAGGGTAGCCCAGAATGTCTATGTTTGATAGTTGTCGGAATGAAAGAGCTGCGTCAAGGTGGGAGGGTAGAGGTGATGATGTGAAGGATTACAGGGCCAAAAGGATTGCAGGCATTTTCTTTCCGTTGGTCTCAGGATTTACTTTGAATTGCACGTTGCCGTCCTATGTTTCTATCCCAACTCTTTGGCCTTGCTCTTCCCAGATGATTTCACTGAAAAGCAATGGCAAATTATGACTTGTCTTTTCTGCTAGAGCCTTAACAGATAGTTTATTCCCACTGTAAACATTTTAGTAAGCCTTTTGTTTAGTGACTCATTAACTTGATGAGGAAAATGTCCTAATAAAGATAAAGAAACTGTAAACTGTTTCAAAAGCTGCAGAGGGAAAAATGTTCGGGCCCTTGTAGGTCAACTGCTTCCCTATGTTCCTTGCAGTTTGTCTGTTGCTTGGTCATGGGAACAGACAGAGTGGTCATTTAGGGGTTATGTCCTCATCTGAATTCCCTTCTGTGAGCTTAGACACACATGCCAAGAATGATGTCTGACTTCTGTGGAGTCTTTTTTATATGGACAGGGACTATATACGAGGTGGTTTTATGAAAAACAGTCAATGAGATTTCCCCCTTCCACCACAAACTAGTGCATTAAATGTGTCACTAGGTTAGCACCAAGAAATACTTGGTTAATTTTTACTAGAATGTCACAAACCCCCAGGTATAAAGGGTCAGAGATCCTAAAATAGATCAAAGGCTTAAGAGACAAGACAACCTCCTTAGCTATAAGCCTGTGGTTGCATAAGGCAGACTCTGCATTCTCCATTTGTATAAAATTTTTCTGGGGGTATTACGACCTTACATTCTACATAATTTTGGTAAGACTCAGTGTTCTCGCATGGCTATAACTATTTCTTGGTTTTGCTTGAGTGTCTAATGAAGTATAAACTTATTTCGTGTAAAATATTCTTTGTGAGAAAAATATAACGATCTTTATTAAATCCAAGAGTAAACATCATAGATATTTCAAAAACAGTTGTCCCGGGAGTTTTCACTTAAATGTCAAGAGGCAGTTGTATGTCTCTGTGATTCTCAACCTTTCAGAAGGAAGACGCAATTGAAAACGGGAAAAAAAATATTAAATAACACTCTCCAAACTTTCTTTGATAGAGACTTTGCTTGCAGTATTCATTAGTTGTAAAAATGTATAAAGTGAGAAGGGAAAAATGAGTTTGTAAAAATAAAAGATCAAGAGGCAAGGTAAATTAAGGCTCTAAATACATTATAAAGAACTTGGGGGCTTCCCTGGTGGTGCAGTGGTTGGGAGTCTGCCTGCCGATGCAGAGGACACGGGTTCGTGCCCCGGTCCGGGAGGATCCCACATGCCGCGGAGCGGCTGGGCCTGTGAGCCATGGCCGCTGAGCCTGTGCGTCTGGAGCCTGTGGTGCGCAACGGGAGAGGCCACAACAGTGAGAGGCCTGCGTACCACAAAAAAAAAAAAAAAAAAAAAAAGAACTTGGATTTTGTTTTCCTTATATAATCAGTTAATGCCTTTATCTAAGTTTGTATCTACTCTCTTGCCAGGTACTTGTTAAAAGGAAATATAATGATCCAAAGGCAACCTTTCATTGCAACATACCCTTAAAAGTATTGCCCAATGTTTTATTGCTGACGGGGTCTTCCTGGACTACCTCAGCCCCCCTGCCCCTGCCCCCGACGAAGAAAGAAGTGGCATAACACAGCCATCTGCGTGTAGTGTGTGCATTTGTGTCACGAGGCAAGAACATTTCATAGCAGACATGACAAGTCAAGTTTGATAATGATATAAATATGCTTTGGTTAGATGTCTTTATAATTACATAGAATTATGAAATGCTCTTTGTGAGGTGTGATCTTGCATACTACACAGGTCGTATTCCACAGTGACACCCTGCAGGGGCCAGGTTTAATTCTGGACCCCCTTAACCTCTCATGATTGTCAAATGAACCAGTCTTTGGTGTAGCAGGGACTATGGGAAGGGCCAGGATTCATGCATCCATTCAGCTGACAGCATTGTGCCCTGCTGTGGGCTGGGTGTCGGGTGGGGCCTTGGGCACATGAGGTGAAGCAACTCACGGTCTCTTGGAGGAGAAGGAGACAGACAGGAGCCCGCAGGTGTGCTCCTACGCCACAGGTGCTGCCCCGGGGTCCATACGGGCTGGGGTGGGGTGTGCCACAGGAGCCTCTCTCACCACTTTAAGTTAAGGAGCGGTGGGGAGGGAAGTCAAGGGTAGGTGCCAGCTGAGCTGAGCCTTGTCAGCTTACGTCCAAATATTAAAGCTGTTTGTTTTACAATAACCTTTGAACCACACTGCCTGTGTAAATTAGGTGACTTTAAAATTTTTTAGGGAAACCTTTATTATACTTCCGCTTCATATCTAAATGGAAACAATGCAGTGGAAAACATAGTCTGGGCCATTCAGGCCTGACTTTGTGTCCTGGCTGCCACCTAGTAGCCACTTGACCTTTCTGGACTTTACATGAAAGGGGATAATGAAATAGGACGTGTTGGTTGGCAGCATTAAATGAGGTAGGCTACCTAACGATCATTATTAGTCCCCCCTTTTCCCTTAGCACACCAAAGTTGAATGCCTCGAAAAAGGTATTTTATTTTGAAAGGTGCCTGATGAACTCAAGAAAGAAAATAAGGCTAATGACAGGATAACGAGAGTGACTAATATTAGGCACGGTTTATTGTTCCTGGCACTGTTCTCAGTGCTTTCTTTACATTTCCTCATCTAATTCTCTCAGTAATTCAGAGTTAGGTGCTGTTATCTCATCCCCACTTTACAGATTAAAAAAGTGAGGTTAGAACAGTTACATAACCTTAGTTAACCCTGTCCGTCTGGCTCCAGAGCACTTAACTGTCAGAATGGAGCTTCCGAAGAGGATAGTGAGGCTGACAGTAATAATAGTGCTTCATCCTTTGAGGAGCACTTCTGTGTACCTTGTTATGTTTGTTCTTCATACAAAAAAAAAAGGGGGGATGGCTAGAAATGGGATTAGAAAACGGAGGCCCCCAGATGGGAGGTGATTTGCCCAGGGTGACTGAATCCGTACGTGGCTGAATTGGTGCAAGAATTTTCCTGGTTGATTCTTGTGAGTGTTTATGGAATGAAGATAGATCAGTATAGGAATCCTTTTAATAAGTGAATGCTGTTAAATATTTAAAATACAGAACAGACTCATGGAGGTTAATTGCATTGTTCAGGTGTCACATATCACTGTAACATTGCCGTGGCCAACTGTAATTAGAAAGGGCATATCAGCCCCAGAGCCACACGGCTTCTGAGCAACCCAAGTGAAAGAAAGAGGTGGGGAAGTACCAGTGCATCTGTCTTCTGGTCCCCTTGGAGCCGGGGTGCCTCCTCAGGCCGCCTCCTGGGATTCTGAAGCCACCAGGGAGGAACATCACTGGCACAGGGCCCCTCACTTGCTTTTATAGCCCAAATTGCCTCCTGCTACAATCGGAAGGGAGACGGTAAGGATTTGCTGGGGCCTGTGTGGTGAGGGTGATACGGAGGACCTGGGCCGCCTTCTTCCGATGCTAATCAGGCTGTCTGCAAGTTGAAGGCTCAGCGCAGTTTTAAAGAAAGCAAGAGAGACAAGAAACCAAATATGGTTGGGTCAAAAGCCTCTTGGAATTATGTGGTGTTTTGCCCTGTAGCTGGAGATCCAGTTACAGATGACTGTGATTACGGCCTTTGCAAACAGTTGTCAGAGAAATTCATAAGATTTCCAAAGGCTGCAGAAGAGCAGATGTGGAATTAAATTTTAAGCACAGTTACTCCTAATGGCTTACATGTGGACATGGAGTATTTAGGATGAAGGCCTGGGTCCTTGTGTCCAGGAGGTGTGGGATGCTGAGACTGGAGGTGTCAGCATTTTCTGGTGGTCTTTTCCTGTCGTATCCATTGTTCTTGGCTCACAGACCCTCACAGGTGGTGAAATCCTTCCGCCACAGCTAGCTCACAGTGCCTGACATTGTCATCCTTTGTCCTGTTTAGTAAGAAGACTGTAACTGACTTCTTTGCTAACAGGCATCAACCATGCCAGTAGATGGATTGTGGAAAGCGTGAGTCTCTATGGCCAACTTTAATTGGCTGTGCAACAGACATTTTCACATTGTTAGCAAAGTTCAAAGTATTCAGGCTTGCCTTGTTTCATATCTGTTTTTTCACAGTTCAAATGGCCAGGACGTTAATGACTGTAAGAAATACCTTTATTTTATTACTAATAATGAAGGTCAAGATCGAAAGGATAGGTATAAATATAATAATCTAACTGTTGTTCCTTTTGAAGCAATAGCTACTTTCTCCCATCTCCAATAAAGAGGTAAGCTTACTGAGTTAAAAAATCTAAGTCAGTGTTCATTAGGCAACAAAAACAATTAAAAAGAACGTTCCAAGCCTTAGTATATATAAAAAGAATATTCTAGTTCTTGTTATATTGAAATGCCCTTTTCTAGAGCTTTTCAAATAATAATTGCTAGGAAACGCAGCTTACACTATGTTAATAAGCAGAGAACCTACAATGAGTGGTGGAACAGAATTTAAGGATCAACATTTTTCCCCCCTATAAAATCTGGACGTTTCTGCTGTTGCTTCATTGGATGTGTGCGCCTGCTCTGTGAGGGAGAGAGCTGGAGAGCGTGTAGGGCTTGTGTGGGATCACTCTTGGGACACTTACACGTACCACGTGGGAGTCCTCTTCGCAGGCTTGGCTGCCAGTGTGTGTCACCATTTTGCGGTGACTGAGACGAATGGTGGAGGGAGGAGCGGAGGCTGCGGAGCGGGGGCACACCAGCCCTGCGATGGCTCCGTGCGCGGGGCTTCAGTCACTGCCCGTTACTGCGCTCAGACGCTGCTGTGCCTGAAATACACGCACTGCGTCTGCAAAACCAGATGGGGTAGCACTCTTCTGCAAATGAGGCAACGTGAAACTCCAGTGGGGTAACATGGAATAACAACCACCAGTACTTGCCTACTGCTTCATCGTGAGGAAACCATCTCATTTAATCCTCACAGGTGCCCGCTGAGGTAGCATGATGATGAGCTCGTGTTAGGAGGGGAGAAGCTCTCAGAGGTTTGAGTAACTTGCCCCAGGGAAAGGAGACCAAAATGGACAGTTTGTTTTGTTTTTTTTTTGCGGTACACGGGCCTCTCACTGCTGTGGCCTCTCCCGTCGCGGAGCACAGGCTCCGGACGCGCAGGCTCAGCGGCCATGGCTCACAGGCCCAGCCGCTCCGGGGCATGTGGGATCTTCCCGGACCGGGGCACGAACCCGTGTCCCCTGCATCGGCAGGCGGACTCTCAACCACTGCGCCACCAGGGAAGCCCAAAATGGACAGCTTTTGACCACCCGTGTTCATTATGTCCCCACACCGAAAATGGTGAAGCCGGTACTTAAACCCAAGAATTTGAACCCCAGAGTTGATGCCGTTCCTCCTTCTCAGGTCCTTTAGAGAGGCGCAAGCATTGTGTAAAAATGGCCTTGCCATCCCTTCCACTTTAAGTTCCGGCATTGCATGGCCTTCTAGACCACTGGGAGGTTGTATGAGAAGGGTCTGGCCTCAGGCCCCATCTGTAAAATGGAGTTAATAGCTTGTCTCATGTAATTGTTGTAAGTGATCCGTGGAGGGCAAGGGCTCAGTCCATACATGATGAGGAGGAGGGGGATTGTTGTTACTGTTAAGGTGCTCAGTGCTCTTGAGGTTTTAGTTGTGGGAGGTTCTGTCTCCCTGGATGCATGCTTGGGATGTTTCTGTGCTGAACATCCACTCCTGACCCTCCCATGCTACACACACCCACAGTAGCTTCCTAGGGGCTGGTTTCCAGGGCTAACAGCTTTTTTTTTTTTTTTGCGGTACGCGGGCCTCTCACTGCTGTGGCCTCTCCCGTTGCGGAGCACAGGCTCCGGACGCGCAGGCCCAGCGGCCATGGCTCACGGGCCCAGCCGCTCCGCGGCATGTGGGATCTTCCCGGACCGGGGCACGAACCCGTTTCCCCTGCATCGGCAGGCGGACTCTCAACCACTGCGCCACCAGGGAAGCCCCGTTCCCTTATTTTTAATTGTAGGGCTCCTGTTTATGCAGAGTGGCCCAGGGATAAAGAAGTAGCCAGTCTGAGTTGAGCTGGACAAAGATGAACAAAAGGGTTGAAAACATTTATTGAGTTATTTATTTGCCTACTCATTTCCTGTTATTGTTAATTGAATGAATTTCTCTACCAGCCTCTTCCTCAAACATCTTCCTTCTGCTTATTATAGTTGAGGAAGCTCCAGGGACTTGCTTGGTCTTTTCCTTCACCTAAAGATCCCTGTTAAAGTCCTTGATTAGCTATGATAAGCTGGAATATAAATGAAAAGTGGTAAGTGAGATTCCAGGAGCAGTTTTTCAAGAGTGCTACAGCTCCATCAGTCCACTCAGTCAACCAGTATAAATTATGCAGTATGGTGGGCATTTTGACAGATGCACCTTTCTACTTGGCTCAGTCCTGAAATCTGAGAATATTCCAACCACGGCTTCAGTAGTTGCTCTGCTTTAACCCATGCTGCAGGAAAATGGCCAGGCCAGAATCACTCAACTTGGGGCCCTTCATAGGCCGTGTGAGGGCCTTTTTTGCTTTGTTTGAGGGCAGTTTTCATCTTTTTCTTTTTTCTTTCCTTTTTTTTTTTTTTGGCAGACTCAGATTCAGAAAGGTGGAGGAAATAAACTTTTGTACTAAGGTCTGAGTGTTATACCTAGTGTGATACTGAGTGTACCTTCTCAGAAGGGTCTGCTCAAAACACAGCTATTTATGAATAAGCAGCCTCCCTGCCACTGAATTGTAGCTTCTAAGCATCAGAGAGCTGGACTTGGAGTCTCTGAGCCCTCACAGTGCTCATGTATGTTGTTGATGGATCACATGGTAGTTTTGTCCTTGTTAGAGGACATATAGCTAAGAGCAAGCATGCTACTGGGAACCTAGTGTGTGAGATGAGTGGAGTGGAATGGTGTTGGAAGCCTTATACTGAATGATTCCTGGAAGAGAATTCCTAGAGGAAATTGGCAGTAAAGTGAAGCCATTCATCTCATCCCTTGATCTCTTAGCAGAGGAAAGTACCTGTCCCCAGGTGGACTGAGAAGGCCCTGAAATATATATGACCCAAGCCATTCCCAAACAGGTTTCCATTTGAAATGGAGCTGCCAAAAGCTCCACACCAGGAACCTTCTTTCTTCCAAGAAAAGGAAATTATCAACTACACCTGGTTGTAGGTGCTCAATTCCAAACCTCTCCAAATGCCCCCGGCTAGAGAGAGCCTGAACTCAGCCTCATTTAGACACCAGTTGGCAAAAAGTGGTCTCATTCCTTCTTCTCTCTGCCCCTTAGGTCGTAGTTTTTTCCTGCTCTCTCATTGCTTTTGAAAAACCCAGTAATATTCCCTTTATTCTTTGTGTGATTGACATCTTTTTTTTTTTGTCACAAAGGTAATGTGCTGGCATTTCCTATCTTTACATTGATCCTCTGAAAAAGTGAAGTGCAAACAACCATGCCAGAGAAGAGAACATACTTAATATCTTTGCGATGCTATCCAAGTTCTTGAGAAACTTACTAGAACTGGATTATCTTGGTGTTTGCCAGTTGAGATCAAGCCAACAACTGTACTTCTCTTTCTTTCCCAGAGGGCACAACAAGAAAAGACAGAAAAATTCAAGGAATTAAAAATAGAGCTTTCATTAGGAGGTCAGGTAAACATCTCTTTTGAGTTTCATTGAAAAATTCCAGGAGGTCAAGGGCAAAATCTCCAGAAAACTTGTTTCAAGGGGTAGCTCAGTGGAAAGTTCACCTTAAAAAAGATTTAGGAAACCTGAGTATGATATTGCTTAGGGGACTCTTAGAAAAACAGAAAAGGAAAAGGACACCAAAACCCAAAATTTCTACTCATTTGGAAAGTGTGGAAGACCTGGGAATGATTTTCACCAGTGACTACGAGAGACCTCTTCATTGCACATGAGTTTCTTTCTTTCCAGAAGCTGTAGAGTCATTTCTTAAACTTGTGAATTTGAGTCATGAGTGCAGACACCCATGGTGCATATAGGGTCATCTGGGCGGAGAGAACAGCATAACCATCCTTGTAAGCTAGGCATATTTCTGATGTCTGTGGTTTAACCTATAGCATAGTTCTTGGTTATTCACTTTGTGTTGTTCCAGTTACTGGTTTCAGGATTCAAATGACATCTTTTAACAAGAGGTAAGCTCTTGTTTAACTTTTTTTAAAAAGTTGAAATAAACAGTCACCTTTGACTCTGAAGGAAATTAAACCACAGTTGAGGTTACCAGCGGAGATTGTGGAATTTCTGTCCTGGAGATCTTCAAAAGTAGAACGTGAAAATTAGGTCACTTAGGTAAGTCTGTTTGGAGGCTAACCGAGATGGCATCTTGCAGAGTTCCCAAGTTTAAAAAACAACTCATGTTAATATTCATATATCCTTAGAACATAAGGAAAATCAGTACTTTGTTCCATTGTCTTTTGACTTCTTAAAAATGTTTGACTTCCCCATGCCCTGAGATGACTGTGTCTCTCATTTGTGTTGTATGCTAATGTTGCTTGTGGAAATTGGGGAGTGAGTAGGAGGGAGGAAGGAAGAAGTCCTTTTAGAAGATGACATTTGATCTTTTCAGAGGGTGGCACTGGGAGCTCACTTGGCTTCAACAGAGCTGACTTGACTGAGCGTATTAACAAACTCCCCAAAGAGCAGTGCTTAGCTTGAGGGCACTTCCTGTAAAGAACTATTGCTTTACTAAATGATCCAACTTGCTGGCTTTAAATGGTCTATAAAATGCGAAGAGGTTGGTTGGTTCAGTGTCATTGGAAGCTATTAACTTAAAAAAGTTAAGAAGATTGTCTGAAACAAGATTTTTAAATCATCTGGCTCCAGTAGGAGTCTAGAATGACAAAAATGAAAAAGTCAAGAAAAGTTTTTGTGGCATGCCAAACCACAGTGAGCATAGTTCTTAGTGACTTGTTGAATTCCCAGTGTCCCCGGGGCTGGCCATCTACTTTTGCAGACTGCATCCAGCTCTAGCCTACCACATAGTGACAAACGAGCTTCCCTCCCACCTACCGACCTTAAAGACACACTGTTCATTGGCTTTTGAGCATCTGTAAGAAAGAACTGGTTTTTTTAGAAATGGGAGACGTTATAAGCTATTAAAGGTGCTCAGCAGACAGGAAAGCAAAAGGTAAAATTGGAGGGCTTTTGTGTGTGCGTGTACCAGTAATTTATGAAAACCTTTCTTCCATTCTTTTTAATGAAGATAGATTTATCTTAAGAATTTTAGTTAGGTCAATGTCCTATGTGACTCTGTTTCTTGAAATTGCCCAGTCAATGTAATATGGATTTAAGACATTCCCAGGAACCTAGAAACTAAAATATACTACCTTCCCTTTGTTTTTCTTCTCTCTTTTTTGTTTATTTTCCTAGACAGGCAAAAATAAAGGAGAGAACTCTTAAGCTATAACATTTGGTTTTAGTGCTGGTTTCTTTCCTTGTTCCATTTAAAAAAGGACACATTCATTAAAGTAAGACCCTATGTTTTTAGTTCTTTCTTTTAACTTTCCATTTATTTGAAGTTGGTTCTGCCATGTGGTGGTTTTCAAGATGTTTGTTTATTTACAGTGAAACCCTTTCTTTCAAATGAAATCTTGTGTTTAATATATGAAACAGATAAACTGCAGCTGTTCTGGGGGTTGCCCCTCGGCCGCCTCCTGCCTCATGGTTCCTGAGACACAGCTGAGTAACCCAGGGCCCTGAGGAACCTGGTTTTTAATCCCCTGGCATGAACACAAGGTTCGGAGGGAGTGCCCAGTTTGCTGTCCCCAGCTTCGCCACCCAGACTTTTTTGTCACTTCACTTCTCTGGACTGAGTTCCCTGTTTGAAAAAATGATGGCTTTGTATCAGATCATCTCTGAGGTTCTTCCTGCCCTAACAGTCAGCAGTTCTGAGCTATACACAGAGAGCTTTGAGACGCTGAAATGTTCGGTGACTGAGGAGTACACACAGCGAGAGCAGGAGGCCTGGCTAAAGGAAGAATCATCCTGTTCTAGTGTGAATGGTTCATGTAAATGAAAGCTCAGGAACCAAAACTGATGCATCAGCAGAATTGTCTCTGGGGAAAATGTTATCTGGAGATTTCAGTGAGGCATCCTCTAACACAGAAGAGTGTTGCGGAGAGAAGGATTTAAACCAGTTGTAGGTTGCTGTTTACCATTGATTGGTAAATCAATTGATTGGTAAATACAACTACCATTGTAGTTGAATTTGCTGCTAAGTGCTTAGCTATTGATATTAACAAATAATATTCTCTTACTAGAGAAAAGTCTGTCCTATCACTGTGTGTGTGTGTGTGTGTGTGTGTGTGTGTGTGTGTTGGGAAATGCGTCTGAGGCATAGTTCAAGAATCTGCAGCCAGTTAACACATTTGGTTAGAGAATGGGGTATGGTGAAGCCAAGGTCAGGGTTCAGTAGCTCTGGGGGCCAGTTAGCTGGGCAGGGCTCTGGGGCCAGACTGTACTTTTAACCCTGACCAGCTGCTTCTCACATGTGTGCCATGGATCACAGGGAGGGTCAGAAAGCCTGGAAGGATATCCGAACTCAGCTTTTCCTCCTGGGACCTTGCAGGCAGGTCCTAGTTACAGAGAGCTTGGCATCTCATCTTGGTGGATGGAGGGCATGCTGCCCACATCTTTAACAGCTATGAGAAAAATCTTTTAAATACTCCCCGTGAGCCAGGGTCTTGGTGCCTGCTTCTCGTGGGTCTCTCTAGCCTGAAGACAAAACTTCCAAGGCTAAGTTAGAGTAGAGATTACTGAAATAATGCTCTATAGTTCTTGCTGTGACAGTACCCTCCTCGTTTTTGGGAATTGGGAGAAGGGTTGGCATTAGAAGAGAAATCTGCTTCTATTTTAACTCCTGAAAGTCCATTGTTCTCTGTAGCTGTTCTCATTTCTTCATTGAAATACCATTTTGTAATTAAAATTTGAAACGCTTGGTTTTCCTCTGTACAAGAATAGCGTAC
Organism: Hyperoodon ampullatus; assembly: GCF_949752795.1. Taxonomy (NCBI): domain Eukaryota; kingdom Metazoa; phylum Chordata; class Mammalia; order Artiodactyla; family Ziphiidae; genus Hyperoodon; species Hyperoodon ampullatus. Next base: position 113,625,990 of record NC_136917.1, read on the forward strand.
AGGAATCTTACGAAAGTTGTTTGGAAAAATATGATTCCAGGGCACACAGTTCCCCCAGAGAATGGTTCTGTATGAATAGATTTTTACTACTAATTACACACAGAACATTTTCTCTTGTTTCTTAGCATACATGCAGTCATGTATGAGCCCTCAGTAGGATTTCATTTTTGCCCAGGGAAGCAATTAGACTTAGCTGTAATCTGTCTTCTATGAAAGATAAGGAAAGGCAAGTCATCTGAACTAACGTCAGTTATCTCTTAACACTCCTTTGATGAGAAAAGTATTCGTTTTCATTATAAACATTACAGAAGTATAAAACTTAAGTGCCTCTTGATCTCTGCACCAATCATCATAGTCTTGAGCCAATTGTGAAAATGGGTATAAAAATTAGAATTTTAAAACGTCTGTTGATTTTTATCCCTGGAATTAATTTGCTCCAGGTCAGTGGCTTCCAAAGTGTGTGTTTTCACCGTCGAGTGCTTTTGTCAAGCAAGATTTTAAGTGAGATTTTAACGCAGAAGAAAAAGATAAAAGCAGAGACCCCTAAGTTGTAGCTGGGGAAGCACTCTGCTCGCTTCCTCCTGCACCCCACCAGTGGCACCCCTGGGGCCCTGCGCTCAGGGACCCTCTGCAGCACACTTAGAGCAGGCGCCTCACCCAGTTGCTTCGGCCCCTGCGCGTGTTGAGGTTGGGCCTTCCTTCGCCTCCTTGACTAACTCTTCTGAATGGGGCACTCACGGTGACGTGTGTTTCCCATTGCTGATTCTGGGTGGGTATTTTTAGTTAAGCTACAGTTCGTCACAAACTTAAAAGCAAACCACCTAAGCCAACCAGTGATTTTTTTTCTATCCTGAGATTGGACCTTTACATTTGACTTATCTTTTGAATTTAGCTCAAATGCCACATTGTCACTGCTTTTAGTCTGTGCCAGGAAGTTTTTCTCCTTGTGGATTTACGTTCAAACCTGTAACTACAGTGCTTGCGCCATGGTGGACGCTCATGTTCACTGACCTTGTAGGAATGAGCTTTTGCCTCTTATACCCCATTCTGAGTAATTGTGTTCCTGACTGCTTTCTTTCCGGCACTGGATAATAACCCATAAATGCAGCGTTATTCCACACTGTAGATAACGCTGGAGTATCTCTTAATCTTTGATCAGACTGGACTAACTCAGAATCCTATGCGAGAAAAACAGCCTCGTGTAAATATACAATTCTCGAATCCATGTTGTGCAGGTAAGGTGGCACTCAGGATGGTTGGTCTTAGTCTTAATAGGTGTTCATATATTCAATAAGCGTTTTTCGAGCAGCTGCTGTCTATAGAGTAATTTGGCTAAGCCTCGACGAGACAGATCAGATATTTCACATGCAGTCACTCCTTTAGTATGCATCCCTATGAGGTAGATGCTATTAATTTTTTTTTTTTTTTTACTATACAACAGCCAGCTCTTCCCTTACTCCAGGGTAATCTCACCCTTAACTATGGCTTCAACCATCTCCTGATAATTTCCCAAATTCTGTTGTCTGCTCTAAACTCCTTGCTTCAGTTCCTGCCTTTTGCTTACTGGAATCCCCCCTACCTGGTTGCCCAACCAGTTACAGTTGGCCCTCATATCGTGGGTTTTTTTTTTCTTTTTAATATTTATTTATTGGCTGCGCCGGGTCTTAGTTGTGGCACGCAGACTTCTTACTCATGGCATGCGAACTCTTAGTTGTGGTATGCGTGTGGGATCTAGTTCCCTGACCAGGGATCGAACCCAGGCCCCCTGCATTGGGAGCATGGAGTCTTACCTACTAGACCACCAGAGAAGTCCCTATCCATGGGTTTTGCGTATGCAGGTTCAATCAGCCTTGGATTAAAACCTGCCAATACGGAGGGCCAACTGTACTTCAAACAAGAATTAAAACTGTCACTGTTTGCCGATGACATGATACTATACATAGAAAATCCTAGAGGTACCACCAGAAAACTACTAGAACTAATCAATAAATTTGCAGGATGCAAAATTAATGCACAGAAATCTCTGGCATTCCTATACACAAACAACGAAAACTCAGAAAGAGAAATTAAGGTAACACTCCCATTTACCATTGCAACAAAAAGAATAAAATGCCTAGGAATAAACCTGCCTAAGGAGGTGAAAGACTTGTACTCAGAAAACTATAAAACACTGATGAAAGAAATCAAAGGTAACATAAAAAGATGGAAAAATATACCATTGTTCTTGGATTGGAAGAATCAATATTGTGAAAATGACTCTACTACCCAAAGCAATCTACAGATTCAGTGCAGTCCCTATCAAATCCCTTTCAAATGGCATTCTTCACAGAATTAGAACAAAAAATCTTACAATTCGTATGGAAACAAAAAAGACCCCAAATAGCCAAAGCAATCCTTTTTAAAATTAATTAATTAATTAATTAATTTTTAACATCTTTATTGGGATATAATTGCTTTACAATGGTGTGTCAGTTTCTGCTTTATAACAAAGTGAATCAGTTATACATATACATATATCCCCGTATCTCTTCACTCTTGCATCTCCCTCACTCCCACTCTCCCTATCCCACCCTTTTAGGTGGTCACAAAGCACCGAGATGATCTCCCTGTGCTATGTGGCTGCTTCCCACTAGCTATCTATTTTACGTTTGGTAGTGTATATATGTCCATGCCACTCTCTCACTTTGTCACAGCTTACTCTTCCCCCTCACCATATCCTCAGGTCCATTCTCTAGTAGGTCTGTGTCCCGTCTTGCCCCTAGGTTCTTCATGACCTTTTTTTTTTCCCCTTAGATTCCATATATATATGTTAGCATATGGTATTTGTTTTTCTCTTTCTGACTTACTTCACTCTGTATGAGAGATTCTAGGTCGATCCACCTCACTACAGATAACTCATTTCCTTTCTTTTTATGGCTGACTAATAGTCCATTGTATATATGTGCTACATCTTCTTTATCCATTCTTCTGTTGATGGACATTTAGGTTGCTTCCACGTCCTGGCTATTGTAAACAGTGCTGCAATGGACATTTTGGTACATGACTCTTTCTGAATTATGGTTTTCTCAGGGTATATGCCCAATAATGGGATTGCTGGGTCGTATGGTAGTTCTATTTTTAGTTTTTTAAGGAACCTCCAAACTGTTCTCCATAGTGGCTGTACCAATTCACATTCCCACCAGCAGTGCAAGAGGGTTCCCTTTTCTCCACCCCGTCTCCAGCATTTATTGTTTCTAGATTTTTTCATGATGGCCATTCTGACCAGTATGAGGTGATATCTCATTGTAGTTTTGATTTGCATTTCTCTAATGATTAATGATGTTGAGCATTCTTTCATGTGTTTGTTGGCAATCTGTATATCTTCTTTGGAGAAATCTCTATGTAGGTCTTCTGCCCATTTTTGGATTCGGTTGTTTGTTTTTTTGCTATTGAGCTGCATGAGCTGCTTGTAAATTTTGGAGGTTAATGCTTTGTCAGTTGCTTCATTTGCAAATATTTTCTCCCATTCTGAGGGTTGTCTTTTCGTCTTGTTTATGGTTCCCTTTGCTGTGCAAAAGCTTTTAAGTTTCATTAGGTCCCATTTGTTGATTTTTGTTTTTACTTCCATTTCTCTAGGAGGTGGGTCAAAAAGGGTCTTGCTGTGATTGATGTCATAGAGTGTTCTGCCTATGTTTTCCTCTAAGAGTTTGATAGTGTCTGGCCTTACTTTTCAGTCTTTAATCCATTTTGAGTTTATTTTTGTGTATGGTGTTAGGGAGTGTTCTAACTTCATACTTTCATATGTACCTGTCCAGTTTTCCCAGCACCACTTATTGAAGAGGCTGTCCTTTCTCCACTGTATATTCTTTCCTCCTTTATCAAAGATAAGGTGACCATATGTGCGTGGGTTTATCTCTGGGCTTTCTATCCTGTTCCATTGATCTATATTTCTGTTTTTATGCCAGTACCATAATGTCCTGATTACTGTAGCTTTGTAAAATAGTCTGAAGTCAGGGAGCCTGATTCCTCCAGCTCCGTTTTTCTTTCTCAAGATTGCTTTGGCTATTCGGGATCTTTTGTGTTTCCATACACATTGTGAAATTTTTTTGTTCTAGTTCTGTGAAAAATGCCAGTGGTAGTTTGATACGGATTGCATTGAATCTGTAGATTGCCTTGGGTAGTAGAGTCACTTTCACAATGTTGATTCTTCCAGTCGAAGAACATGGTATATCTCTCCATCTGTTTGTATCATCTTTAATTTCTTTCATCAGTGTCTTAAAATTTTGTGCATACAGGTCTTTTCTCTCCTTAGGTAGGTTTATTCCTAGATATTTTATTCTTTCTGTTGTAATGGTAAATGGGAGTGTTTTCTTAATTTCACTTTCAGGTTTTTCATCATTAGTGTATAGGGATGCAAAAGATTTCTGTGCATTAATTTTGTATCCTGCTACTTTACCAAATTCATTGATTACCTGTAGTAGTTTTCTGGTAGCATCTTTAGGATTCTCTATGTATAGTATCATGTCATCTGCAAACAGTGACTTCTTTACTTCTTTTCCGATTTGGATTCCTTTTATTTCTTTTTCTTCTCTGATTGCTGTGGCTAAAACTTCCAAAACTATGTTGAATAATAGTGGTGAGAGTGGGCAACCTTGTCTTGTTCCTGATATTAGTGGAAATGGTTTCAGTTTTTCACCATTGAGCACGATGTTGGCTGTGGGTTGGTCATATGTGGCCTTTATTCTGTTGAGGAAGGTTCCCTCTGTGCCTAATTTCTGGAGGATTTTTATCATAAATGGGTGTTGATTTTTTTTTTTTTGCAGTACACGGGCCTCTCACTGTTGTGGCCTCTCCCTTTTGCGGAGCACAGGCTCCAGACGTGCAGGCTCAGTGGCTATGGCTCACGGGCCCAGCCGCTCCATGGCATGTGGGATCTTCCCGGACCGGGGCACGAACCATGTCCCCTGCATCGGCAGGCGGACTCTCAACCACTGCGCCACCAGGGAAGCCCCCGGGTGTTGAATTTTGTCGAAAGCTTTCTCTGCATCTATTGAGATGATTATATGGTTTTTCTCCTTCAGTTTGTTACTATGCTGTACAACATTGATTGATTTGCATATATTGAAGAATCCTTGCATTCCTGGGATAGACTCCACTTGGTCATGGTGTATGATACTTTTAATGTGTTGTTGGATTCTGTTTGCTTGTATTTTGTTGAGGATTTTTGCATCTATGTTCATCAGTGATATTGGCCTGTAGTTTTCTTTCTTTGTGACAACTTTGTCTGGTTTTGGTATCAGGGTGATGGTGGCCTCATAGAGTGAGTTTGGGAGTGATCCTCCCTCTATGTTTTGGAAGAGTTTGAGAAGGATAGGTGTTAGCTCTTCTCTAAATGTTTGATAGAATTCGCCTGTGAAGCCATCTGGTCCTGGACTTCTGTTTGTTGGAAGATTTTTAATCACAGTTTCAATTTCAGTGCTTGTGATTGGTCTGTTCATATTTTCTGTTTCTTCCTGGTTCAGGCTCAGAAGGTTGTGCATTTCTAAGAAATTGTCCATTTCTTCCAGGTTGTCCATTTTATTGGCATATAGTTGCTTGTAGTAATCTCTCATGATCCTTTGTATTTCTGCAGTGTCAGTTGTTACTTCTCCTTTTTCATTTCTAATTCTATTGATTTGATCTTCTCCCTTTTTTTCTTGATGAGCCTGGCTAATGGTTTATCAATTTTGTTCATCTTCTCAGAGAACCAGTTTTTAGTTTTATTGATCTTTGCTATCGTTTCCCTCATTTCTTTTTCATTTATTTCTGCTCTGATCTTTATGATTTCTTTCCTTCTGCTAACTTTGGGGTTTTTTTGTTCTTCTTTTTCTAATTGCTTTAGGTGTAAGGTTAGGTTTTTTATTTGAGATGTTTCTTGTTTCTTAAGGTAGGATTGTATTGCTATAAACTTCCCTCTTAGAACTGATTTTGCTGTATCCCATAGGTTTGGGGTCATCGTGTTTTCATTGTCATTTGTTTCTAGGTATTTTTTGATTTCCTCTTTGATGTTTTCCGTTATCTCTTGGTTATTAAGTAGTGTATTGTTTAGCCTCCATGTGTTTGTATTTTTTACACATTTTTTCCTGTAATTGATATCTAGTCTTCTAGCGTTGTGGTCAGAAAAGGTACTTGATACGATTTCAGTTTTCTTTAATTTACCAAGGCTTGATTTGTGACCCAAGATATGATCTGTTCTGGAGAATGTTCCATGAGCACTTGAGAAGAATGTGTATTCTGTTGTTTTTGGATGGAATGTCCTATAAATATCAATTAAGTCCATCTTGTTTAATGTGTCATTTAAAGCTTGTGTTTCCTTATTTATTTTCATTTTGGATGATCTGTCCATTGGTGAAAGTGGGGTGTTAAAGTCCCCTACTATGAATGTGTTACCGTCGATTTCCCCTTTTATGGCTGTTAGTATTTGCCTTATGTATTGAGGTGCTCTTATTTTGGGTGCATAAATATTTACAATTGTTATATCTTCTTGGATTGATCCCTTGATCATTATGTAGTGTCCTTCTTTTTCTCTTGTAATAGTCTTTATTTTAAAGTCTATTTTGTCTGATATGAGAGTTGCTACTCCAGCTTTCTTTTGATTTTCATTTGCATGGAATATCTTTTTCCATCCCCTCACTTTCAGTCTGTATGTGTCCCTAGGTCTGAAGTGGGTGTCTTGTAGACAGCATATATACGGGTCTTGTTTTTGTATCCATTCAGCCAGTCTGTGTCTTTTGGTTGGAGCATTTAATCCATTTACATTTAAGGTAATTATCGGTATGTTTGTTCCTATTACCATTTTCTTAATTGTTTTGTGTTTGTTATTGTAGGTCTTTTCCTTCTCTTGTGTTTCCTGCCTCGAGAAGTTCCTTTAGCATTTCTTGTAAAACTGGTTTGGTGGTGCTGAATTCTCTTAGCTTTTGCTTGTCTGTAAAGGTTTTAATTTCTCCATCAAATCTGAATGAGATCCTTGCTGGGTAGCATAATCTTTGTTGTAGGTTTTTCTCCTTCATCACTTTAAATATGTCCTGCCACTCCCTTCTGGCTTGCAGAGTTTCTGCTGAAAGATCAGCTGTTAACCTTATGGGGATTCCCTTGTGTGTTACTTGTTGTTTTTCCCTTTCTGCTTTTAATATTTTTTCATTGTATTTAATTTTTGATAGTTTGATTAATATGTGTCTTGGCGTGTTTCTCCTTGGATTTATCCTGTATGGGACTCTCTGCTTCCTGGACTTGATTAACTATTTCCTTTCCCATGTTAGGGAAGTTTTCAACTATAATCTCTTCAAATATTTTCTCAGTCCCTTTCTTCTCTTTCTCTTCTGGGACCCCTATAATTCGAATGTTGGTGTTTTTAATGTTGTCCCAGAGGTCTCTGAGAGTGTCCTGAAGTGTTTTTATTGTTTTTTCTTTCTTCTGCTCTGCTGTAGTTATTCCCCCTATTTTTTAAAATTTAATTAATTAATTAATTAATTTATTTATTTATCCACCCTTGGCTGCGTTGGGTCCTGATTTCTGTGCGTGGGCTTTCTCTAGTTGTGGTGAGCAGGGGCCACTCCTTATCATGGTGCGCGGGCCTCTCACTCTTGCAGCCTCTCTTGTTGTGGAGCACAGGCTCCAGACGTGCAGGCTCAGTAGTTGTGGCAAACGGACCTAGTTGCTCCACGGCATATGGGATCTTCCCAGCCCAGGGCTCAAACCCATGTCCCCTGCATTGGCAGGCAGATTCTCAACAACTGCGCCACCAGGGAAGCCTTTTTCCCAGTATTTTATCTTCCAGGTCACTTATCCGTTCTTCTACCTCAGTTATTGTTATTGATCCCTTCTAGAGAATTTTTAATTTCATTTATTGTGTTGTTCATCCCTGTTTGTTTTCTCTTTAGTTCTTCTAGGTCCTTTTGAAACGTTTCTTGTATTTTCTTTATTCTATGTCCAAGATTTTGGGTCATCTCTACTATCATTATTCTGAATTCTTTTTCAGGTAGACTGCCTATTTCCTCTTCATTTGTTAGGTCTGGTCGGTTTTCGCCTTGCTCCTTCATCTGCTGTGTTTTTTTCTGTCTTCTCATTTTGCTTAACTTAGTGTGTTTGGGGTCTCCTTTTTGCAGGCTGCAGGTTTGTAGTTCCCGTTGTTTTTGGTGTTTGTCCCCACTGGCTAAGGTTGGTTCAGTGGGTTGTGTAGGCTTCCTGGTGGAGGGGACTAGTGCCTGGGTTCTGGTAGATGAGGCTGGATCTTGTCTTTCTGGTGGGCAGGTCTGCGTCTGGTGGTGTGTTTTTGGGGGGTGTGGCCTTATTATGATTTTAGGCAGCCTCTCTGCTAATGGATGGGGTTGTGTTCCTGTCTTGCTAGTTGTTTGGCATAAGGTGTCCAGCACTGTAGCTTGCTGGTCGTTGATTGGAGCTGGGTCTTGGCGTTGAGATGGAGATCTCTGGGAGGTTTTCGCCGTTTGATATTACATGGAGCTGAGAGGTCTCTTGTGGACCAGTGTCCTGAACTTGGCCCTCCCACCTCAGAGGCACAGCCCCGACGCCTGGCTGGAGCACCAAGAGCCTTTCATCCCCACGGTTCAGAATAAAAGGGAGAAAAAAAAAGAAAGAAGAAGGTAAAATAAAATAAAGTTATTAAAATAAAAAAAATTTTTAATAAAAAAAACAAAAAACGGACAGACAGAACCCTAAGACAAATGGTAAAAACAAAGTTATACAGACAAAATCGCAGCCAGAATCATACACATACACACTCACAAAAAGAGAAAAAGGGAAAAAATATATTTATATCTTTTCTCCCAAAGTCCGCCTCCTCAATTTGGAATGATTCGTTGTCTATTCAGGTATTCCACAGATGCAGGGTACATGAAGTTGATTGTGCAGATTTAATCTGCTGCTCCTGAGGCTGCTGGGAGAGATTTCCCTTTCTCTTCTTTTTTTGCACAGCTCCCAGGGTTCAGCTTTGGATTTGGACCCGCCTCTGCGTGTAGGTCGCTGGAGGGCGTCTGTTCTTTGCTCAGACAGGACGGGGTTAAAGGAGCCGCTGATTCGGGGGCTCTGGCTCACTCAGGCTGGGGGGAGGAAGGGATGCGGATTCGGGATAAGCCTGCGGTGGCAGAGGCTGGCGTGATGTTGCACCAGCCTGAGGCGCGCCATGTGTTTTCCCGGGGAAGTTGTCCCTGGATCACGGGACCCTGGCAATGGCCGGTTGCACAGGTTCCCGGGAGGGGAGGTATGGATAGTGACCTGTGCTTGCACACAGGCTTCTTGGTGGCGGCAGCAGCAGCCTTAGCGTCCCATGCCCGTCTCTGGGGTCCACACTGGTAGCCGCAGCTCATGCCCGTCTCTGGAGCTCCTTTAAGGGGCGCTGCTAACCTCCTCTCCTCGTGCACCAGGAAAAAAAGAGGCAAGAAAAAGTCTCTTGCCTCTTCGGCAGCTCCAGACCTTTTCCTGGACTCCCTCCCAGCTAGCTGTGGCGCACTAGCCCCTTTCAGACTGTGTTCACGCAGCCAACCCCAGTCCTCTCCCTTGGATCCGACCAAAGCCCGATCCTCAGCTCCCAGCCCTTGCCTGTCCTGGCGGGTGAGCAGACAAGCCTCTCGGGCTGGTGAGTGCCGGTCGGCACCGATCCTCTGTGCGGGAATCTCTCTACTTTGCCCTCTGCACCCCTGTTGCTGCGCTCTCCTCCATGGCTCCTAAGCTCCCCCCCAACCGCCACCTGCAGTCTCCGCCCGCGAAGGGGCTTCCTAGTGTGTGGAAACCTTTCCTCCTTCACAGCTCCCTCCCACTGGTGCAGGTCCCGTCCCTATTCTTTTGTCTCTGTTTTTTCTTTTTTCTTTTGCCCTACCCAGGTACGTGGGGAGTTTCTTGCCTTTTGGGAGGTCTGAGGTCTTCTGCCAGCGTTCAGTAGGTGTTCTGTAGGAGCTGTTCCACATGTAGATGTATTTCTGATGTATTTGTGGAGAGGAAGGTGATCTCTGCATGTTACTCTTCCGCCATCTTGAAGCTCCCAGCCCAAAGCAATCTTGAGAAAGAAAAACAGAGTTGGAGGAATCAGGCTCCCCAGCTTCAAAGTATACCACAAAGCTACAGTAATGAAGACAGTATGGTACTGGCACAAAAACAAAATTATAGATCAATGGTATAGGATAGAATGCCCAGAGAAAAACCCATGCACATCTGGGCACCTAATTTACGACAAAGGAGGCAAGAACATACAGTGGAGAAATGACAGCCTCTTCAATAAGTGGTGCTGGGAAAACTGGACAGCTACATATAGCAGAATTAAATTAGAACACTACCTAAGACCATACTCAAAAATAAACTCCAGTGGATTAAAGATGTAAATGTAAGACCAGACACTATAAAATTCTTAGCGGAAAATATAGGAAAAACACTCTTTGACATAAACCACAGCAAGATCTTTTTTTTTTTTTTTTTTGCGGTACGCAGGCCTTTCACTGTTGTGGCCTCTCCCGTTGCGGAGCACAGGCTCCGGGCGTGCAGGCTCAGCGGCCACGGCTCACGGGTCCAGCCGCTCCACGGCATATGGGATCTTCCTGGACTGGGGCACGAACCCGCGTCCCCTGCATCGGCAGGCGGACTCTCAACCACTGCGCTACCAGGGAAGCCCCAGCAAGATCTTTTTTGACCCACCCCCTAGAGTAACAGAAATAAAAACAAAAAAAAGCAAATGGGACTTAATTAAACGTAAAAGCTTTTGCGAAACAAAGGAAACCATGAACAAGATGAAAAGGCAACCCTCAGAATGGGAGAAAATATTTGCAAATGAAACAACAGACAGAGGATTAATCTCCAAAATATACAAACAGCTCATGGAACTCAATATAAAAAAAAAAAAACAGTCCAGTTAAAAAAAGGCAGAAGACCTAAACAGACATTTCACCAAGGAAGACATACAGATGGCCAAGAGGTACATGAAAATCACTAATTATTAGAGAAATGCAAGTCAAAACTATAATGAGGTATCACCTCACGCCAGTCAGAATGGCCATTATCAAAAAATCTAGAAACAGTAAATGCTGGAAAGGGTGTGGTAAAAGGGACCCCTCTTACACTGTTGGTGGGAATGTAAATTGATACAACCAGTATGGAAAACAGTATGGTGGTTACTTAAAAAATTAAAAATAGAACTACCATACAATCCAGCAATCCCACTACTGGGCATATACCCTGAGAAAACCATAATTCAAAAGAGACATGCACCACAGTGTTCATTGCAGCACTATTTACAATAGCCAGGACATGGAACCAACCTAAGTGTCCATCGACCAATGAATGGGTAAAGAAGATGTGGCACATATATACAATGGAATATTAGTCAGCCATAAAAAGAAACGAAATTGAGTTATTTGTAGTGAGGTAGATGGACCTAGAGTCTGATACAGAGTCAAGTAAGTCAGAAAGAGAAAAACAAATACCGTATGCTAACATATATATGGAATAAAAAAAATGGTACTGATGAACCTAGTTGCAGGGCAGGGATAAAGAGGTAGACAAAGAGAATGGACTTGATGACATGGGGTGGGAGGGTGAAGCTGGGGCGAAGTGAGACTAGTATCAACATATATACACTACCGAATGTAAAATAGTTGGCTGGTGGGAAGCAGCAGCATAGTACAGGGAGATCGGCTCGGTACTTTGCGATGACCTAGAGGGGTGGGATAGGGAGGGCGGGAGGGAGGCTCAAGAGGGAGGGGATATGGGGACATGTGTATGCATATGGCTGATTTGCTTTGTTGTGCAACAGAAACTGACAAGGTATTGTGAAGCAATTATACTCCAATAAAGATCTGTTAAAAAAAAAAAAAGCCTCTATGAGCAAATAGAGGCTACCCTCACCTGATCTCCTTTTCCCCTTGGGTTTCTTGACCAAGATGTTATCATCTACCCATACATGTATTCATCAACTGATATTAAGAACTCAGTCTGTCTCAGGTGCTAGTCCAGATATTAGGGGTCCATACAGCACAGACTCAAGCGCATTCAAGGCCTTGCCTTAATGGAGCTTACACTCTAGTGGACAAACAATTGACTTAGAAAAAAATCTTTATCTGTACCTATATATCTAGATACGTCTATAACTGCCCATTCATCCATCTGTATGGATGGCTGTCAGGCAGTGGTGAGAGCTTGGAGAAATAAAGCTGGGTGAGGATGGCAGACAGTGCTGGAGACTGAGAGGATGTATGCTGTGCTCTTCAGCTCGGGCGGTGAGGGAAGGAGGTGACATTCGTGCAGGGACTTGAATTAAGTGAGAGGATAAGCCATATGAATATCTGTGAACTGGAGAACGCCTCTGTTCCTAGTCAAGGACTTAGTCATGGCCATTTTGTAATGTTGCCGAAGCCACAGTTCGTAAATGTCAGCTAGCAGATGGATGGATGTACTTGGACCTGGGAGTCAACCAAGGAAATAATTATTACGCAGTGTGCTGGGAGTGACAGAGCCATGCTCAGAAGTCCGCATGGGCTCAGAGAAGAGAGGGATGGGAAGAAGTCAAAGGCAAGAGCAAGTTTAGAGAAGGCTTCGTGGAAGATGACACTTGAGTTGGGTCTTGAACAGAGTTCCACGTATGGAATTAGGGAAGATATAGAGGCAAACGGGCAGATTTGGAGGACACAGCATCAGATTTGGGGTCAAAGCGGGCCACGAAAGAGGGACGCATAGCCCCATGACTTGTCATGGGGAGTGGTCAACAAACCCAGGACAGGTGAGCTAAGGTCAGGTGTGTTCTAAGAGGATGCATTCATTAATCTGACCTTGAATGCTGTCCTTGGGGAAGAAAAATACGGGAGAAAGAATCTTGGGTTTTCCCCTTTTCTCCCCTTCCCAGGTGCCCCCCTGAGCGCGTTCCTTCCCCACATCCCCCTTATCCTGTGTCCTTTTCTGATTTTAAAGACCACTTCGGCAAGGTTCCTGTTCTGAGAGCTGTTGCAGAAGTCTCTGCCATCTTGGCTGGAAGATCAGTCATTTATGTGTTTTGAGAAAGAACTCCACTGTGTGGTGCCACCGGGAAGGGACCTGGTTGTGATGCCTGAAAGCTTGAGGGAGAGAGGACGGGGCTTGGCCTTTGCTTCTGACCCAGGGTGAGGCTGTCCTGGTGGCGGGGTGGGCAGGAAGGACAGGCTGTGGTTCTCCTAAATGAGGGGTGTGGGCTCTGAGGTCACCCCTGGTCTGGGCGCTCATTGGGAATGGGACGAATGAGCAGCGGGGACTCCGCAGAAAAGCTCTGGCATCTTCCACGTGCAGCTTTGGCATTATTTTGGTTTTAGTGTGTTTGCCTTCATTTTCTCTAATTTATCAGGGCAGGTTTCCTCCACCTCCCACTTTAAGTTTTATATGGAAGGCTTTATAAATACAGTGATTCTGCAATAAGATTTCTGTCATGTATAATAGCTTTTTCTTTTTAATTAATTTATTTATTTTTGGCTGTGTCGGGTCTTCGTTGCTGCGCATGGGCTTTCTCTAGTTGCGGCGAACAGAGGCTACTCTTCGTTGCGGTGCGCAGGCTTCTCATTGCAGTGGCTTCTCTTGTTGCAGAGCATAGGCTCTAGGTGCACAGGCTTCAGTAGTTGTGGCACGCAGGCTCAGTAGTTGTGGCTCATGGGCTTTAGAGCACAGGCTCAGTAGTTGTGGCGCATGGGCTTAGTTGCTCCGCAGCACGTGGAATCTTCCCAGACCAGGGATCAAACCCATGCCCCCTGCATTGGCAGGTGGATTCTTAACCAGTGTGCCACCAAGGAAGCCCCATGTATAATAGTTTTTATTCTTTAATACTAAGTCATTGTATTCCTTTGTGGTGTGCACATTCCTCTGCTTAGTTAAGCAGAGCTGTCTGAGGAGATGTCAGGAAATTTCAGTACCCACCTCCTTCTCTCCCTCCTTAGAGTGCAGCAGCTGTGCTCCCCTTTTCCTTGTGGGGTGGTGGTTGTAGTACAGGCCTCATTACAGGACTCCACCGAGGAGTATTAGAATTTATTTTTATTGATAAATTATACTGTACATTACTGTGTGAGATTTAGTGCCAGCTAAGAATATTTTATTAAAGGTTCATGTACCCTTGGTTTTATGGTGATGCAGATTTTTACACATTTCTTGAGATTTTTTTTTTCCTGAAAGTGAGGAGCGTTTGAAGTGATTTTATTCCTCCAGCCTTCATTCGGAGGGTATCCTCACGCGTGCCCCAGTGACACTGGCCTTCTGGGCTCTCTCTGGTGTAAATGAAGATCCTCTTCATTGTCTCTGTGCCACCAAAATCCTGTTACCTGCTCACTAATGTCAAAGGTTTAGCAAAGCTCAAAGCCTTTGATTATGAAGACTGAAGCTTAAGGTACACATACCAGCAGTGACCCACATGCGTTGTGGTATAAGCAAAGGCTGCCAGCCCTTCCCGCAGTAGGGGTCTTGGGGGTGCAGCGCGGGGGCATCCGGGCAGAGAATTGCTAACAACACACGAGAGGGAGTACTTTCCTGGAAAGTAGCAAGGAATGCCTTGTTCGTTTTGGTCTCCCCAGTGCCTGGCAGATATTTTTTGACTGGGAGAAGATAAAATAATGGACAGATAAATGCTTTTATGTATATGTAAGATAACGAAAAGGGTAAATATTTAAGCTGGGGAAGCTGGGCTTCCTAAAGCAAGCTCTCCATTTTACCACTAGAGCTACCTTGCTTAGAGGCAGACTCTCCCTTTCTCTGATTTCTTGCCTGTGTTTTCAGGAAATTGCAAATCCTTTAAAGGAAAGGCATTTCCACAATGGTGAGTTGGCCTGTCCCGATGGTGTAACAGCCCTGCCCCTCAATGAGCTTCACCTCTGTGAAGGCAATGCCATGTGAGGGTCTTCAGGAAGCATTCCATAGGTCAGACAGGCTGATTCCTGGACTTCAAGGGGTTTATCATTGACAGCCAGCCCGGGAGCAGTGTCTCTAGTTGCTGTATATATGCCTTGGCCTGTGTGAGTCTGAATTACCCTTTGGTAATTGGTTTGGAAATCTTTTTAATGAGTAGACGTTCTTTATTTCGAGTTTTCATCTTGGCATCTGTTTTTCAGAAACACTGGTCTGTTATTGCTTAAAGTTTATTCCCAGATTTGGAATGCAGACTGCTAAGAAATGTCAAACAGAAAGGGCTTGTCAGCACTTACAGTCCAAGTTCCTCATGGGGTCGCCTGTTTGCCTGGCATGTGCCCCGGCTGTGCTGCACTCACCTGCCCTCCTGTGACACCTGGATCTGTCAAATCTCAAATGACCTGTTCTTGAACAAGTGGTTTTTGGAGGATTGGATGAGCTTTACTCATTGCCAGTGCCTGATGATATTCACAACTGTTTCTCTCTTGCAAAATGATCACATATCTATACTCAAGTTTAAAAAACAAGCAAGCAAGAATATTAAGAGTAGTTGTCATCCGGAGGAAGCTTTCTCAGAATTACTTAGAGCTTTTTATTATTTATTTATTTGTTTGTTTGTTTGTTTGCTTATTTATTAAAAAAATTTTTTTGGCTGCATTGGGTCTTCATAGCAGCACGTGGGCTTTCTCTCTAGTTGCGGTGAGCAGGGGCTACTCTTCATGGCAGTGCGTGGGCTTCTCACTGCGGTGGCTTCTCTTGTTGCAGAGCACAGGCTCTAGGCGTGCAGGCTCAGTAGTTGTGGTGCACGGCCTCAGTAGTTGTGGCAAGTAGGCTCAGTAGTTGTGGCTCACGGGGTCTAGAGCGCAGTCTCAGTAGTTGTGGCGCATGGGCTTAGTTGCTCCGTGGCATGTGGGATCTTCCCCAGACCAGGGCTCTAACCCATGTCCCCTGCATTGGCAGGCGGATTCTTAACCACTGCGCCAACAGGAAGTCCCTAAAGAGCTCTTTAATTGTGCACACTCGCTCCGTTAGCCTCCTCCACCACCTGTTTTCTAAGGATACTCCAGGACAGAAGACATTATGCACCGACTTGAGGACTCCCCTGCGAGGACAGCATAACCACCACCCCGTACTCTTTCCACGCCTGCTGAGTCACCCTTCACCTCTGGTGTTTTCTCCTCATTCTGGAATTCCTGCTGTCATCTTGGCTTGATGATTTTCTCATTCCTATTAACCCAGAATTTCTCTCTTTCCCATATCGTGCCTTTTCTATCTGTGGCAAATTTTCCTAATGTGATCATCCATTCGTTTACACGGTAAACATTCATGAAACATCTGTCCTGTGCCTTGCACTGTCCAAATGCAGGAGATAAAATCCAAGTAGGCTATTCTGTGGTACGCAGATACTTAAAAACTTACCCTTTAACAGATTCATGCTGATGTGGGGAGTTTTGAATTTACTTCCTTACAAGTAAAAGGAAGTTTCTGTGATGAACATTCAGCTTGTAGTCTGTGAGGTCTTTGGAAACTTGAACTTCAGTCATTCCCTGTGTGGCTGAGTGGCGGGGCATGCATTGTAGAGGTTCAAGTTCCCAGGATTTCACATGAGTTATCACAGTCCAGCCTTTGGCAGTCTGCCACCCTCTCTACTTGGTAGACAGGTTCGTGAAATTTGATGCTCTTACGTCTTTCCTGGAAAATCTTGTAAGGTTCAGCGGTCCTTCACTGGCTGACCCATTTCTGTTAAACTCCTGTTGTCAGACCCAAGGTTATCCCGGACCTGTTGTTAGAATAGTCAGTGCATTCCATTGACTTTTTTTTTTTTTTTTTTTTTAAACTCCCAGCCTAGGCTTTGAATGACAATTTATACTTTACATGCAGAAATGGGACACTGCTCTTTTTTTTTTTCTTTCTTTCTTTATTTTTTTGGCTACATTGGGTCTTCGTTGCTACGTGCAGGCTTTCTCTAGTTGTGGCGAGCGGGGGCTACCCTTCATTGCAGTGCACGGGCTTCTCATTGTGGTGGCTTCTCTCTTCTTGCAGAGCACAGGCTCTAGGGGTGCAGGCTTCAGTAGTTGTGGCACATGGGCTTAGTTGCTCCATGGCATGTGGGATCTTCCCAGACCAGGGATCGAACCCACGTCCCCAGCATTGGCAGGAGGATTCTTAACCACTGCGCCACCAGGGAAGCCCCGGGACACTGCTCTTTGTGTGTATTATGCTGCCACTAACTCCCCTTAAAATGTGAACCGACTGCCTCAAGCACTTATTGTATCAACATAGCACAGTAAAGTAGGATTTGGACAATTATTCCTTTAGTGGACACATGTAAGCGAGAGAAGTGTCTCTACCAAAAATATAGAGTACTTCTTAGTGAGGTAGAAGGGGTGGTTTGTGAGAGTAGTAGGGCTCTTACCGTATTTTGCTTTCAGCTCATCTCCTTTGGTATTCACTTCCGTGCTTCACATCTTTGGGACCCATCATTGCCCCTGTCCTTGATGAATAAATATGGTCTTGGTTGTTGCAATATTGCCTAGTTGGAAATACCCTGGACTTGAGAGTCAGAAGTCCTGTGTTGGAGCCCAGATTATAGCGTTTACTGTGTGATTCAGTTCAAGTTGTTCAAATTCCTAGTCTGTAAAATGGGAATGATAAATGATGTCTGTTCCCACCCGCACTCCATCTACCTTCCACTCTTAGTGTTGATCAAATGAGAAAATGAATTTCAAAGTGTCGTGTAACTTACACAGCGCTCTGCCACGGGACCCCCCATCCTTACCAAGTATGGGCTTTGTGAACTACCGCAGGGTTCATGAAATGCCTCTTTCTGTTACAGGACGGTTATTAAGACTTTCCCCTTCTACGGGCATCTGTGATCACAAGCAGCTGCCTCTTCACCCACCCAGAGGCAGCCTGGACCTCTGTGGGACAGCTGTTTATGATGACATTCTTTCTTCAGTTAAGCTGAAATCTAGCCTCCTAACTTCAAGATAACTTACACTTCTTGGTTCTAGTTTTACAGAGTAACAAGAAACAGTTCAAATCAGTGCATGTCAAGTTATAGAAATTTATAACTGAGAAAGGGGTCTTAAACTCAGCTTCCTGTTTTTGGCAATTCAATTCAATAAATAAGAGCTGGGGCCTGTCACGTGGGGGCTGTGCTCCGGCACTAAAGGCAGCTATTGTTTCTCCTCCTGATCTCCGGAAGTGGAACCAAAGGGCAGGGAACCAAATGGGGATGAATGGGAAGCAAAAAGTTTTTAACTCCTTAATATGCACAAATGTGGTGGTTTGAATTTTTTTAAGAATCCTTGCTAGAAGAAATAGTACCTGTATTTATTGGGCTCAGCAGACTTCTAATCTACAAATGAACATATTTACAAAATAGAAATAGAGTCAAAGATGTAGAAAACAAACTTATGGTTTGTTTTACCAAGGGGGGAAGGGAGGGAGGGATAAACTGGGAGTTTGGGATTGACATATATACACTATTATATATAAAATAGACAACTAATAGGAATCTACCAGGGACTTCCAGTGGTTTAAGACTTCGCCTTCCAATGTAGGCGGTGCGGGGTTGATCCCTGGTCAGGGAGCTAAGATCCCACATGCCTCTCTGCCAAAAAAAAAACAAAACATAAAACAGAAGCAATATTGTAACAAATTCAATAAAAACTTCAAAAATGGTCCACATCAAAAAAATCTTAAAAAAAAAAGAAAAGAATCTACTGTATAGCACAGGGAAGTCAATACTCTGTAATGATCTATATGGGAAAAGAATCTAAAAAAAAGTGGATATATGTATATGTATAACTGATTCACTTTGCTGTACAGCAAAAACTAACACAACATTGTAAATGGACTGTACTCCAATAAAAATTAATTTAAAAAATCTACAAAAATGAAGACAAAAGAATGATAAATAAGAAACACAGATATTTCTAATTTTTATAAGCTCCCGTGTGTTTAACAACCTGTAAATGAAAAACATATTTGCACGTAGAGAAATGGAAAAATGGTGATATGGCAGCATGATAATGCCTTTGTGAGTGCTGCACTTCCAATGCAGGGGGTGTGGGTTCGATACCTGGTCTGGGAGCTAAGATTTAAGATCCTACATGCCTCTCAGCCAAAAAACCAAAACAGAAACAGTATTGTAACAAATTCAATAAAGACTTTAAAAATGGTCCACATCAAAAAAAAAATCTTTAACAACACTGTAAAGCAACTGTACTCCAATAAAAATTAATTAAAAAATAATAAAATAAATGGGTATATTTAGTACCTACTTCAGGGTTTTTGTGAGAAATAAAAGACTTAATTTCCATGAAGTACATAGAACAGTGCCTGACAGTTAATGCCTAATACATTATTTTTTATGAACTTTTGAGGACTGTGAGATTTGACATATTTTTAGTCTACTGTATTTTTTTGAAATAGCATTAAAAAATAAAAAACTATAACACCCTATTTACCAACCATATCCAATAACAGAATTGGCATGGTTCATCTTTCTGATCACTTCGGTGGTTTCACAAGATGGGACTTGGCTGTCAGAAAAGCTTTATCATGATACTGAAAACTTACTCCCAGATAACATACTTCTTTGGACCTTAGGCCAAATTTATGTATTCTAGGAGGTGCTTTTTTGTTGGCATTGTGAGTTTGGAGAATTTTAGGTGGGAATCAGGATTCAACCCTGCCTTCTCTGTTGTTAGGGTCTCGATATCTGCCTTAACTGTCCAGAACTTTTGCTTGCCTTGTATGTAACAAAAGAGATTTTTAAAATGTTATCTTTGGGCTTCCCTGGTGGCGTAGTGGTTGAGGGTCCGCCTGCCGATGCGGGGGACATGGGTTCGTGCCCCGGTCCGCGAGGATCCCACGTGCCGCGGAGGGGCTGGGCCCGTGGGCCATGGCCGCTGGGCCTGCGCGTCTGGAGCCTGTGCTCCGCGGTGGGAGGGGCCGCAGCGGTGAGAGGCCCGTGTACCGAAAAAAACAAAAACAAAACAAAACAAAAATGTTATCTTTGATTTGGAGGTGTGCTAATTCAAGTATTTTTGTGACCCATTTAGCTTTTAGAGGTAATGAAACATTGATCAAGAACTTCATTTATAACAGACCCATTCATAATAATCCTAGTGGCTTATTTCACAGAAGCTGTTTCCAGATAAAAATACTGATCATGACTTCCCATGATGTTTCCTGAAAGGGTAAAATTAAACTGTGGGAAATTCTTGGAATTTAACTAGTAATTAACTTATAAAGAACCTTTTAAAAAAATCATAACTCCCCCAAGCTATTATATAACAAAGGACCTTAGGAGTTCAGAATTCTTTTATGTATGTATTTTTTCTTAACTGAAGCCCAATGAGCATTGTCAAGTAACCTCGAGTTTGAACTAAAATGATTTCTTTAGATAGAGGAGCCTTTGAGTCCAGTATTGGCTTTCCATCCTTAGGTCCAGTCTGGATTTATACTGATGCTTCACATGTTAACCTAGTTATCTGGATGTAAGTTTTTACTCATGTACTGTATTATGTTACAATCCTAAATGGCATGTTTAGGCTCAACATTTTTAAACATGCAGAAAGCACAAGTTAATTTTATCTGCTAGTCAGTTTCCTTTCCAGACTTTTACTTTAAGGAATGTCAGATTTCTATTTGGGGAGGTGATGAATAGACTACATAGAGTGAAAGGAGTGCTTTCAAGGGGCCACATAGCAGAGTGAAAAGAGCATGATTTGGAAACCCTGGATCTGTGTGATACTGGGGAAATTTCTCTGCTTCTTTCAAAATCTGCTTCCTCATATGTTAATGGACATACTCCCTGTCTGGAAAGGTTATAATCTGATGCCACACAGTCCTGGGTGCACAATAAATTCCCAAGAAATGGCAACTGTGATATTTTATATAAGAAATTTGTTCCATTTATGTTTAATATTTAAAAGCAGTGCTGAAAGACATTTTGGTCTATTTTGTGACCATATTAAATAGGCTTATAATTTTAAAAGGTTATCTAAAGACTTTGAGAACACCAAAAGGAATACGTGATTTTGGAATAAACTAACTAATCATTAAAGAAATTCTTCTTCTCGATTCCTCTGTTTACTATGTGAGGGTTTTAATGACCATTTCCCCATTTCTCCAATTTTTGACATCCTTGTGAATTTAGCTTTAAAAAAAGTTAACAGAATAACTGATAAAGGATATAAAGTGCTGCCAGGATGGATTCCTCATTCACAATTTTATATTTCATTCCATAATTCATTTTTGGATTATTTGAGCTTTTTATGTTTGTTCATAAAGTGCCCTCAAGGTCACAGGTTGTGTTTTCAAGTTGATCCCCTTGTGAGGGGAAAGGAAAGGATGTCGTAAGGTACATGTTCATGGGCTGCACCTCCTTTCCCTGCTCCCTTATTTTTTTCTGGTTCATCAGTGGTTTGGACTTTGGGTTAGTGCATCAGTGTTCCCAGGAAGGGGTGGCTACATTGTAATGCAAGCTGAACTTATATGCAACCTGGGGCCAATATTTGAAACACCACATATTTTAATGAGACATAAAATTGTATGGTAAGCCTTCCTTGTGTGTTTAAAAAAAAAAAAAAAAGTAATGTTTTGTTCAATTTGTTTCTCCAGGTGGCATTTTTCTGAAGTTGTTCATTGAGACTTCCCAGCATCCCTGCAGATATAGTAGGTGAGTAAATGAAATCAGATACCCTTACTATCAGTGATCCTTTGGAAACCCTTTCGAGGTGGGTGGCAACTTACTTCTTGAAAGAGGTGCAGTGTTCCAAACTTTGGGGCCCTGAATGATAAACACTAGTTTTTTTGTTTTTGTTTTTGGCTAGAAATACCACTTTGATGAACGTACACAAATGTTGTAAAGGACCCTGTAAAGTTCCACTAATGATATTAAGTTTAATGCTGTAAATTCCATACCTTCAGGTCTGACGTGGTTTGTTCTGTCACCATTTACAAACAAGTTTAAGACCGCTTTATAATGGGCACAGCTGGCTTTAAGTTGTCTTTCCTTTTGAGCTTCTCTGTGGATCATTCACCCTTTGTTATCATTTCCCTCTGAAAGGGGAAGTAGAGATGGCCAATTCGAATTACCCAATTTTAGTTTTTGATGACAGCATGGGTAGAGGAATTGCCTAAATAAAAGTTGAAAACAGTTGACTAATAGGTGATTTATGATTAACTCTATAGATTTTAATTTATAAAGGTCACTTTAGGAGAATATTAGTAACAGGAATAGGGGCTGAGTAACCTCCTACAGTATGCATTCAAGGAAAGCAAAGTGGAAAGTTAAATAACTGTCCCCAAAGACTTTGATCCAGCTCTGTTTCTCAGAAGGGAGAGGCCTGTTCAACCTGGTCCTGTAGAGGCCTTGCTCTTGTCATGAACTTGAGGGTGGGGCTCAGGCCAAGGGAACCAGTGCATGGTATGTACTTGGGACTGACCGACACCCTGTCCAGGAGGGTCTGCCACGTGCAGGGGATTTGAAGAGTATTTTCACAGATACCGTCTCATTTGTGGAAAGGTGATCTTTTTTGTTTACAGATTCTGGGGAAGGAAAAATTGCTCTTATGTCGTGAATTGAACTATTGATTTCTCAAATGTTTTTAAATTGTCCTAACAACTGCTGGTTGGGTTAGGTGAGGAAGCTTGGCTTGTTTTTTGTTTTTTTAAATGGGAACTGTAAGCACGTATGAGTTATGAAATTATTTTTTTTTTTACATCTTTATTGGAGTATAATTGCTTAACAATGGTGTGTTAGTTTCTGCTTTATAACAAAGTGAATCAGTTATACGTATACATATGTTCCCAAATTATGAAATTATTTGAGCAAAGTTCCTGCTCATGGGAAAGCTGAGGCTGACCCAAGACAAGTGGGTATCCTGTTGGCACTTTATCAAACTGATAATCTTTAAATATCTGCTCATGTTTATATAGTGGGGGTGGGAGAAACTGATTGTCTATTAATAAAGACTATTAATAAAAAATACATACCTTTCCCTGAACGTTGAAAATAAGGGATTTATTACTTGTGATTTTCTGAACCAGGTGTTCACAAACCTGCTTAAAATTTGGCTAATAATAACAGTCTGCCATGCGCTGTTCAGATCCAGAATTCCAGAGACCTGCTAGCCTGGTGATAATTGGGGTTGGTGGTGAGGCCTGCTTTTGCTCATACAGTTCTATGAGGGGAATATTCTCAACAGAGACAGTCTTGTGCTGGTGAGGGGTGTTTCTTTCCACTCAGAGGCATTGTCTGCTTGAGTGAAAACAGGTCTGATTGCCATTTTGCCTGTTATGTAATGAGTCAAGTGCACCCCCGAGTTAAGTGGCTCCATGTTTCCAATGTATTCCAATGATGATTTAGTCCCCCTTTGTGAGTTGTCACCCTGGATCAGTTCCAGGCTGGCCTGTTTAATCCAGCTCTGGGGAAAAGCCAATTCCATCTGCCAGTGCCTTCAGCAGCTAAGTCATGTTTGCCCTTGAAATCCCTGTCTCTGAAGATTTAACCAGATAAAACCAACCTGCTCTGTATCTTTTTTGGTTTTTGTTTTTTGAATTGTGAATTCATCCCATGTAAATACAATAAAACTTTACCAAATCAGAAGACATAAGAACAGTCACTCTGGGCTTCCCTGGTGGCGCAGTGGTTGAGAGTCCGCCTGCCGATGCAGGGGACACGGGTTCGTGCCCCGGTCCGGGAAGATCCCACATGCCACGGAGCGGCTGGGCCCGTGAGCCATGGCCGCTGAGCCTGCGCGTCCGGAGCCTGTGCTCTGCAACGGGAGAGGCCACAGCAGTGAGAGGCCCGCGTACCGCAAAAAAAAAAAAAAAAAAAAAAAAAAAAAAAGGAACAGCCACTCTGATTAACAGCATCTAAATTACGAAGAAATCTGATCCTACCTTCTGCTGTATATGGTCGCTCATGTTATATCAGTTTGGTAGAAGGTTTCTCTTGAGCAAAGAGAGTCACTGTGGTTTGGGGAGAGTCTTATCATCAGGAGGCCCTAGGCTGAGGCTCCACCTCGGCCAGACGCAGACCTGGGTTGGAATTCCAGCTGTGGTGCAAGCTGGCTGTGTGACTGAAGGCAGCCTTCCTTACCTGATGGAACTCTCACCTCTTTATGTGTGGATACTACTTCCTTCCAGAGTGGTTTGGAAGAGTGAACAAGGCATGATGGCAGCATGCATGGTACATAGTAGACGACAGGTACCCCCTGCCTGGCTCCTGACCCCAGGCATCTTAGAAAAGGCATTGGACACGAGGTGGAGGGACTGCTCTTCTGGGTAAAGTGTCTCCCTGGTAAAGTACAAGGCGATTCCTGCTCTGTTCTGCCCCGCCTACTCCGTGAGAATTGTGAGGAGCCTTTGAAAAGTAGGAACTTAGGGTGTGTGGTTAGAATCAGAGGGCTTCTGTGGCAGGCTTTTTTTTTTTTTTTTTTTTTTTAATCTGACTCTCTGGGCTTGAATCCTAGCTCTGCACCTTATAGTTAGGTGTATGACCTTGAACAAATTATTAACACCCTCTCTGTCTCTCACCCTATCTCACAGGATTGCTGTGAGATTAAATGATGTACTGTGTGTAGAGTGGGGCATATGGAACTAGTACCTGGTGAATCTCAAGAAATATGCCAGTAAATTTGCCAGAATACTTTTAGAAGGGAGACAGAGAATTTCACTCAAAAGAATATCCGTGGTTTTAAAATCTCTCCAGTTTGAACCTCGGCTTACTGTGTTGCCTTTTCTATCATGTTATGATAGTTTAGACCAGGGAAGGTCATCTTTGTCCTGAATAAACGAAGAGTGACCATATCCTGCCATGTGAGTCTCATTCATTCAGAAGGGCAGAGCATTGGGAGTTAGTCTTCCTGGATTTTCTTCATGAGTAAACAGATCTTTCCCTGTCTGGAAGAATTCTTACCAGAATTGACCAGATTTGCAAAGTGAAAGCTCTAGACCTGCATTGTCCAATATGGTGGCCACATATGGCCATTGAGTATTTGAAATATGGCTAGTATGACAGAGGCACTGAATTTTTAATTTTATTTAATTTTAGTTCATTTAAAATTTAGAACTAATAATTAATTCAGTTATTGGAAAACTTTTACGTGTGTCTGGAACAACTTGGGCATCTACTTTTCAACTATAAATTTTTGAAAGTTTAAATCAGATCAGGTATTTCTGATGAAAATTTAGTGCCTGAGTTGAGATGTGCTGTAAGTGCAAAATACACACCAGATTTTGAAGTGTTACTATGAGAAAAAATTGTCAATATTTTAATACTTTTTATATTGATTCTATGTGGAAATGATATTTTAGATATTTTGAATTAAATACATTATTACAATTAATTTCTTTTTGCTTTTTTAATGTTGCTCCTAAAATTTTAAAATAATGTACATGGCTCACAAAATTCTATTGGACAGTGCTGCTCTAGACGATCCTTGAAAGAATCAGATAATTTCTAATTTATTAAGTGAAGTACAAGTTTTTCCAATAGACTGCAGATTATAAAAGTGGTTTTTTTCTTCTTTTAAGTTTTTTGTTTCAGTTTACCAATTAACAAGTTTAGAGGAATTTTTAAAAATACTTAAAATTGGGAAGAAAAAAAAAAGGCACGTAGCTGATGTGTTACCTGAACTTTTACGTGGTACAGCCTGAGGAGGCTCCATTTAGACGTCTTGGCTGTAGTCTTTCCCCTCAGCCTTCTTAAGAAATGTATGAAGGGAGGCACTTACCGCCATCCACCAGGATATGAACCCACACACTGTTTTTCAGCTAAATATTCTGCTTCCTTGATGATTGTTGGCTCTGACATTTGATGCAGATACCTTGTTCCCCGGGTCACATTTTGCCATGCCCAGGAGATCGGTTTAGGAACTGTCATCCAGGAGAAAATGACTTTTAATCACCTATAACAAGTAGCACTCCCTTCTTACTATAGTACCAGAAATACAGAGATACATTCCTAAGGGAATAATTGCTGGCTTGATGTTTAGTTGTAACTGGTGTGTGTATGAAACGTGAGAAGATAATACAATGAAAATCATCGGTATTCTGTTTCACATTTAGGCCCTGGGTGACACTTAAGTGTGTTTTAAGTGGTGGGGGGAAGAGTGCTAGATCCAGAATCATCTTGGTCTGGGTTTGAGTCCTCGCTGTGTCACAAAGTGATGGTAGTGAGGTTTCCTAACTTCTCTGTATTCCTGTGTAATTGGTGCCAACAAACACCAGTCACTTTCCTTGTCAAAATTCTTCCATTGTAAGTACTTTATCTGTGACACCCGCACCCCTTTTCTGTAAGAAACATGGCAAATACCTTGACGTCCTCATACTTTTCCATACTGAGCAAGTAAATGAGAGAGTTTACTTTCCAGTACTGTAAACTTTATCCAGGAATTAAACAGGATTTGATATTTATATATTAGATAGAAACCATTATCAAATTTCATGAAGAATCTTCAGCTAAGGAAAGGTAGCTTTTCCTTGCAGAGAGTTTAACTGTTTTTAAATTCCAGTATTAGAGTATAGAATTCATTTCCACCAGCAGCTTGAAAGCAGTTAATAGGAGAGGAGAAGCACTTAGTAAGAGAGGATATTATAGCCTTCTCCTTTTACTGAGGGTAAACTGGATGAAATGTACATTCTCTGGATAGAAAATGATAAAGTATAAGTAGGCAATGGTTTACAAGATTTAGCAAAAGCAAATCAAGGTAATTAAATGCATTAAAGACTTAAACTGAGTGCAGTTCTTTTTCTATTTGTTACTTGCATGTTGATAGGTTGTCTTTTTTTCTGGTCAGAAGTCTGGCTATAGACACTGTGCCTGTCTGAAGGAGAGTCCTGAGCATTCTTCCC
Source organism: Hyperoodon ampullatus (assembly GCF_949752795.1). Lineage (NCBI taxonomy): Eukaryota > Metazoa > Chordata > Mammalia > Artiodactyla > Ziphiidae > Hyperoodon > Hyperoodon ampullatus. The sequence goes on from NC_136917.1 coordinate 113,652,738, forward strand.
AGCAGGGGCATTCCCTTTCTATGAAAAGTGGCTTCCCTTGGTAGGCTGTAAACCTCCTGAGGGCTGGTCTGAGTCTTTTATTATACCCTCTGTGCCCAATACAATGTCTGATGCATGGTAGGTGCTGAGTGAATATCAGCTGAATGGATGGAGGATAAATGATGCTTAGACTGTAGAGCTGGTTCTGTAACATTCTCTGAAGAGAACTCTACTTCATGTACGTTATAGGCTGCCCAGCACAGTGCCTGACACGTGTTACGTGCTCAGTAAATGTTGGGCAAATGGAGGCGTGAATGTGGGCTTAAGTATAACTTCCAATTTATAAAGGACTTTTGGGAGTATGACCTGTTTGTTTATTTTTTGAGATTTAAAAATATCTTTATTAACATGAGGTCGGAAATAATTTCTTAAGAAACAAAGAGCATAAGTCGCATAGGAAACAATTGATAACTTTGGCTACATTAAAATTATGAGCTTTATCAAAAGGCTATATAGAGAGTGAAAAGATAAAATATTTAAAACACTCATAAATTCACAAAGGAGAATATGTAAAGAATGCCTGTGAATCAGTAAGGAGGACAGGCAACCAACTGAAGCAAAAATCCAGGAGTGGAGAAGGGTGGCGAAATACTTGAACAAACACTTCATAAAGAGGAACCGCAAGGAACCAGTAAAATGAAAAGTTGCTCAACCTCTTGAGTAATGTGATTACAACCCCCCCACAAGATACACCCTCACCTCCACCTGATAAGCAAAAGGTTTTTAAGTCTGATAATGGCAAATCCTGACAAGAATGTGGAACAGCATGAACTCTCAGATACCACTGGTGAGAATCAAATTATTAGACTCACCCACTTTGTTTTTTTTTTTAACTTTTACTTTTTTTTTTAAATGAAAAAAAGTTGACATACAGTATCATGTTAGTTTCAAGTAAACAACATAGGGAATTGACTTTTAAATACATTATGAATTCATAACCATGGTAAGTCTAGTAACCATCTGAATATAACCCATTTATAATTTGGGAAGCAAAGAAGGTTCTTTTAAGCAGAGAGTTGAAGTTGAACATTAAGAAGGCACCACGAGTGACAGATTGACCGGAGCCCAGGAGCCCAGGTAGGAAGGTGTCAGTGGCAAGAAACGACGAGGGATGGGGAGGAGAGGGTGGGCAGGGCTGCAGCTAACTGATGAAGCGCAGTCCTGGGGGAAGGGGTAAAGGTGCCTTGGGGTTAGCTCTGGGCAGGGGCTGGGGCAGCTCTGTGGCAGAGGGAGGGAGGGTTGCAATAGGGTAAGATTAAAGTACAAGGAGTAGATGTTAAGAGAATTCCCACGTGGTGGCCTCAGTTCTTTTGAGAAGTAGAAGTGCATCTGCTTTGGGGAGAGGAGGTGAAGCCTGGGGTTAAAAAGAAGAATCCATGATCCCCTACATGGAAAGGTACTCTTCTCAGTGCTGATGTAGCCATCTTCCTATGAATTCTGGTTCTTTGTCTAATGGATTATTCCACAGGGAATTCTGGTTCTCCAGCTGATGCAGTTGGTCCACAAGGACCTTCTGGATCTCACATCAGTAGACATAGTTTTGTTATGATCAAATGCCTAAGTCTATGAAAAACGCTATTTGCAAACCCTCCAGCAAGTTGATTTGGTTCCAGCTGGTACCTCTCTTGTCCGTCCCATATACATGGAGGCCATAATCCTTATGTAGAAAGCTTTTCTACTTTAATGGTCCACTCTTTAAATTGTTCCTTGAAAGGAAGGGGTGAACTGACCTCAGGTGAATGAATATACACTGGGATAGTGTAGAGGTGTCTCCCTCACTATCACCATAAAATATATTTATGCTTTTATATGAAGCTTGTTAATACAGGTAAATAGTAGCTGCATACATTTTTATTTGGTATTCTTTTTTTTTTATTAAATCATTTGCCATGTCAAACCACAGCAATCCATGCTTACAACCGAAGAAGGCTGTAATATAGCTGTGAAGTTCCAAGATCCTGCCCCCTTAAACACCCTCTCTACTCTTTGAAATATCATCATGGCTTTGTAACAGAAACTGACTTCTTCTGAATTAAATATTGATTTAATCTACATTTCCTTTTGGATTAATTCAATAACCAAAATAAAGTGTTCGTAATCTTTTCCCTCTTGTGCTCTCACGCTGTGGGGAGACCACTAGTCATACAGCGGTCCTCTCCTTCCAGACACCAGCATCCCCTGAGCCACGGGGCAGCCATTTACCAGGTATTATAGGGCTGGGGTGCCAGGCAACCTGTAAAGGTGGGACTGGCCCCTAGTCTTTGTGCCTTATGTTACCAGCCTAGAACAGCCTATGAAAAACTCTTAAAGCTAATTGGCAAGCTCAGATGGACTTGGAAATGTACCTGACTTTGATCCAAATTATTCTATATACACAGCCAAGTTGTGTTAGGAAATGGACACTTCCTGTCATTAACTCACAGCTAATGAAGACAAATATGACTGCAAATCCACTTTAGAAATCTCGTGTGACTAATCTGTAGGAGCTGGGTTCTCATTGCCTCACTGCCTCATTTCTCTCTTCTTCCTTCTTTCTCAAACTGCATTCCTGATTCAATTAAAGTTCAATCTATTTTTCTCCTACTGTTCATGGAATGACTATGGATTGGAAAGGTACATTCAGACTAGGGTGGTGGTCAACTGCTGTCATGGACTCATCATTGTTCAGGGTCAGAGTAACCAGTTTATTGGCCATTTACACCTCACATCAAGTATATTTAAGTCTGCCCTTCTAGAAACTCAGGCATTTTGATACGAGGGTAGTTACAGAGAAAGTCACTTGGGCAAAAACCCAGGAATTACATTTTTATTTAGTCTATGTTTTATGCTTGTATATTTATGTCGTCTGCACATCTTAAAGATGGTTTTTGTTTTTTTTTTTTACCTGCTCAAAGGTCACACCTCAGTCTTTCTTGTGCCCTTGAGCACTGTATACTCTTGAAGCCAAGCAGTAGTGCTTATGTACTTACTCTTGTGGCTGGACTAGAATTGCCAGAAGATGTTTGTATGTGTTTTTCTCCCGATTATCAAAATAATCCATGTTCATACAGAAAAGTATAAGCAGGAAGGGAAAAATAATCAGTTCCTTTAGGGATCACCACTGCCAATCTCGTGACAAGGTTTTCTTTTTGTACGTTCTTTTCTTCACATAACTGAGCACTTATTCTGTATGCGACTTTATATTCAGTTACTTTTTTGTTTAATATTATAAGCGTTTCCCCATATCATAAAAAGTTTCTTGTTTAAAAAAAATTTCAGTGGTTGAATATTGTCTTACGGTATATATTTAAATCATTTTAACATTTTATTTTTGACATTCGAGTTGATTTCTGATTTTTTAAAAACCATTAAATATAAACTTTGAATATGCTTTTATAGATATTGATTCAGTTTTAAAAATATATCCAGGAAAGTTGGGCTGTCATTGGCAGTATAAGAGAGTACTTGTTTTGTTATGCCCTGAAGATGATCAGATCTTTTCATCTTTGCCAGTTTGGGATGTGAGAATGGCATCTCATTTTAAATTTTACTGTTTTTATTACTAATGAAATTGAATATTTTTCATAAATAGAAGAGTCATTTGTTTTTTCTCTTTTGTGATTGTTTCTGTCCTTTTCCGGTCAAATTGTCATTTATGGTAATTGTGACATTTATGATTTTCCATTTTCCTAGAAGGATGTGTTGGAATGCATAACTTTGAGCATGGTGTCTTCTCACTGATAGTTAATTGCGTGCCAAATTGGCCTGTATTTGAGGGGAAATCAGGCGTGGAAGTGTCAAAGAGAACACACTCGGAGGTTGTGATGTGGCTTGTTGGTTGTGACAGTCAGCATCTGGAAAGTCAAGTCTACCCAGTGAGCACCCGTCCTCCCTCACCCAGACCTTGTGGCTACCCCATCATCACCCTGCATCCTGCCCTGTCCAGGCAGACGTGGTATAATGCCTGTTGACAGAGGAATAATAAAAACACAACGTGTTGGCTCATAATGAAGTGTTCATTGACCCCTTGAAGTGATTCTTACCTGCTTCTTTTCTGCTCATGTTTCTTCTCAGGCTGCTTGGCTTACTTTTCCTGCCTACCCTTTAAGATAGTTTCCAGGCAGTCCTTGACCCCGTCTCTCCTGCATCTCCTTGCATTCTCCAAGTTCTCTACCGTACTCCGTGCCTTCAGTTGCTGCCCACAGGCCAGACCTCCCCAGACCAAACCTCTTCTCCAGTCTGCAGACCCATGTAGCCTTCTGCCTGTTGGGGGTTTCCCCCTGGTGTCCCACTGGCACATCGAATGCAGTGTGCCCTCAAATGAACCTGTTCCCTTTCCCTGACTGGCCCTGTGGCCTGGATTCTATCTCCTGGTAAAAAGACCTCTACTTCATCCTCCATGCTACTCAGACACCTGAGTAGCATCTCGAGACCCTGCTTTTCCCTCATTGGCAACATCCCATGGGTTATATGACGTTCTGTCACTTCTGCCTCCTTCACACCCTCCATCTGCATCCCTCTTCCTCCTGCCCTAGTTCAGGCTTCACTCCCTGAATGAATGATTATCACTTTCCCAATTAGAGACAGTCTTTAAAAATAAGTAAATCAGGTTTCTCTAAAGTAAAATTGATGTTTTGCAGGGCATGGTATTGTAACGGAATATTTATTAATTCTATGTGTGAAGTAAATCCTCATCCGTTAGTTTATCTTTTATAGAAACCTGAATTCTTCACCTACTTGCTTGGCTTAAAGCAAAGTACACCTTGAATAACCTCTACCACATATTAGTCAAGTGAGAGGCCTTGGGCATTACTCTCTATTTAAAGGGTTTTTGATTTGAGGACTTGACATTTTTCCTTTGGGTCTTAATTCTTTCCATATTCCACATGTGTTGTTTTTCTGTAATATTGGAATTATCCTTTATTAACTAGTTTTTCAATTCACCTCCCATGGAATCAGGCAAGAAATACAATTATTTTCATAAGATTCTTTAAGGGAGTAAAATTAATATTTTGGAGAATGAAAATATAGTGAATTGTCTCCTAAGGATTGAAAGACTTTATTAAGATAGCAAAATATCCTTCCCCAGGGTTACGTTTTTTTCAGGGCTTATTGGAAATATGGTGCTGGGAAGAATAAAAGGAAATTTAATACCCTGGAAGCTGGAAACAGCCACTGAAATCCAATCTTTAGAACACATATAATGCACTAATTCCCAGAGATTTAAGACAGCTCCATTCGCTTCTTGAGGCTCTCAGACTCCTTATGACCAAGACATGAAAAGGTTCTTAAGCATAAATATACCATGACATATTTTGTTTACTATGAATACTGACTACACCTGAATATTGGATGTCCCAGGGTTCTGCCTTCCCTTATCGGTATCAAGTTGCTTCATTGTTGTACCTTTCTTAGATGGGGTTCCCCCAGTACAGATCCTGTGACAAAGGTTCAAGCACAAGTAGGCTACCTGGGAGGTTATCCTGGAAAGCATTGTTTGGGGAATAGGCATGTGAATTAGGGAGGAGAAGAAAGCCAGTAAAGGGATGCTCTTGAGCAGGTTGCTCAATCCTTAGTGAACTCTAGGAAACATTCTTCAGAATCATCCCATCTGAGGGGCCGGCAAGCTGGGATATGTCTCCTCCAACTCACATTCGTCATTGATGGGTGCTCCTCAGGCAAGCGCTTAAGGTCTGTTCCTTGCTGGGGCCAAAAAGAGAGCCCTCACGTGGAGGTCCTGGGTGCTTGCTGTCCACATGTTCAGGAGAGGGGGCTGAGGGCAGTAGGACTGGGGCACCAACAGTGCCTGCTGAGTACACTGCTTTAACATTCTTAACATGGACAGACGAGGTCACTTGAGAGAGAGACACCTCAGGCGGTCAGAAACAAAGCACATGAGTAGAGTGTACTTAAGTCGTATCAGTGCCTGATAGATGTCGGAGTGAATTTAAAAGATACTGAGAATTGGCCATTGATCCTGAACTGGGGAAGGGACGATGTAGAGGGAATCTCTGAGAGGCGTCTAGATGTTGTTCCTAAAATGACACATCATGCCTCAGTCACAAAGGCTGATAAGCCATTACGGTAACAAATGGAACAGCTGGATTGTCCCAGCTCCTTATAGGGTTGCAGTTTCTTCAGTGCTAATCAGCCTACAGAATGATAACTAGGCCCACAAGGAAATTACGATATTTTTTCCATGCACTCAGATCTGGAAGAAAACAAAAATCTGGCGGAAACTGTGGCCAGCCAAGTGTGAATGGGGCCACCTTCATTACTTGGGGAAATTCCTGGGGAAGGAAAAAAAGGTGGAATCCAGTGCTGCTAGTAGACCTTAAAAAGAACCCTTCTCTGCTACATGTTTGTCTATTCTTTCTGTTATACAACAGTCTTGATGATACATCTTAACATGGAAAATATATCCTAATATCCTGTTATCTGTTCTGTTGGTGTCATCTAGGGGACAAAGGGATAAGATCTTGATGCTATCAGCCATCTAATTACTTAGATCTGTTTCATGATGGCGGAACAACAGGAGAGTGTTCCTGCCCTAAATGAGTCCCCAGTGCAGCCATGAGACAAGCAGAGAAGTAGCTGCCACTGTGATAAACTGATTATATTGGGGACAGAGGAAGGAGCAATTAAATCTGCTGTTTGGGGAGGCATCCCAGAGCTGTGACATTTGATCTGGGCCTTAAAGATGACTGGGTTTCACTCAGGGATGAAGGAGGAGAATGGCAGTCCAGGCAGAGACCAGTGAGGGCAAAGGCAAGGGGCCTGAAAGTGCAGAGCGTGGTCAGGCAGCGGGGCGTGGTTGGTGTGAGTGAGATTGTGCCGGCAGGCAGAAGTCAGCCTGTGAGAGTCCTGAGGGCCTCTCCCCTGCCTGTGCCATCTCCCCTGCACCATTGTCAACAGGTATTAACCACTTACAGCCACACCATTTCTATTGGCTCATGGCCACGTTCCCATCAAACATCCTGCTGTCATAGAAACAAACAACTTAGGTGCAGGATGATGAATGGCACTTGTAGAACTTGGGTGAGGTTCGGAGTCCCATCAATGCAGCCTTTTGGCAGTGAAACCTACGTTTTGTGCTAAGTGGCTGGTTAGTGATCCCTGTAAAGCCTGTGGATGCCTTGTTGAAGGGGAAGGTGACATGCTTCATACAGGTGGTGAATATTATGCATAAAGTATATTATTTATCCTCTCTTTGCCATGTATTTTCTATCAGTCCATCAAGCCCCAAGTGTTCTGTGTTCTAAATATCTAGCTATGTTTAACAGTATATGGAATTAGTTACTTCCTCTTTTATCATTTATGGCGTGTTTTTCCCCCATGGAATTCCCCATTCCTCTGTAGATTCACTTTCATTTCCATCCTTTGAAACTGCATTCAGGCTTCCAGGAGATGCTTCCCTAATGATTTCATAAGATAAGATGAAGACTTAAAAGTAGTTGATGCCAAAGAAAGAAATGTGAGGACGTCTTGAGTCTGATTTAGTAAATTGGCCCCTGGCTGCTCTGTATCTTTGGATGAATCACTGTCCTTTAGTGAGTGAATGTAAGAATAATCAAGTCTAAGAAACAGATCCAGCAGCCAGATGCATGAATCCTTCTCTATCCCTTGTCAGTCACTCTCCCCAGCACGAGAGAAAAAACAAAAGTAAATAGGATATATGTTCAGTTTTGTATTTAGCCTCCAGTTTGCAGTGTGCCTTTGCTGTGCGCTGGTACTCTTCTCCAAGTGCAGGGACTGGGATGGGGGTCTGGTCCTTGAATTTGGGGAGATTGCTCTTGTCGTTTCCAGTCTGATAAGTGCTGTCATCCTAACAGCCCTAAATCTTGATTTGACCTGGCCTTGCCCACATGAATCTTCACCCACTATTGAGATCATCATAGTCTAATGACCAGAGTGTTAGATTTATTGTTTCCATATCATAGCCATCGAAAGCTTCCAGTAGAGAACCTGGTTTTGAGGATGGATGAGCTTTTTTCTTTCTGTATGAGCAGAAAATTGTATGGGAGGGTACAGATCGTGGCCAATAGATAAGAATTAAAGTAGTTCTTGAGTGGTTCATCAGCCCCCTGTGGAAGAATATTGGTTATGATATTTTCACTGAATTTTAGGCTTGTGAAGTTTTGAGTGAACCCTAACATCCATTCTGTAAGCATCAGGGCTTCTGTCAATGCTCAAAAATATTATATCTGAAGATGAAGACTCCAAACCTTTGTGTATCAACTTTGAGGAAAATTTTTTAGGGCTAATCAAGATGATTTTGAGTAGAATTTTCTCCATGTCTAATTACCTGAGAAATAACTGTGGTGATCTTTAGTTTTATGACCTCAACGCAGGACTTCTGGTAGTATGTGCCAGTTTCACACATTAGAGAGTATTTTGGACACATATGACATTTCTGGGATGTTCCAAAAGACAAAAGTATGCTAAACTAGAATTGTTCTCCAAATCCAGGATTCATGACCACACTTTCCAAAATGGTGTTAAAAGTTCCTTGGCTTCTATAAACATATTTGTTCATCATGAAACAAAGTTAAACAGGATTTATTTATTTATTTATTTATTTATTTTTTTTTTTTTTTTTTTTCTGTGGTACGCGGGCCTCTCACTGCTGTGGCCTCTCCCGTTGCGGAGCACAGGCTCGGGACGTGCAGGCTCAGCAGCTATGGCTCACGGGCCCAGCCGCTCCACAGCATGTGGGATCTTCCCGGACCAGGGCACGAACCCGTGTCCCCTGCATCGGCAGGCGGACTCTCAACCACCGCGCCACCAGGGAAGCCCAGGATTTATTTTTATTGTGGGACTTCTCAGAGACTTTACCATGCTAGTGAGTACAGTGGCTTTTCAGGGGTGGCATATAGGATTCGGCATTTGTCCTGGGATCCCTTTGACCTGAAAGCACCTGCAAACCATCTCCCAGAACTCATGTCACTCTGACACAGTGGGGGAGATGCTGACATGTGGTAGATTTAAAGTAGATTTAAAGTCTTCCCATCCAGGACTGGAGCCTATTTCACTACCCCTTGAATCTGGGCTGGCCTTCTGACTTGCTTGGAGTGATAGATGCAGCCCAGGTGTCATGTGAGTTCCAGAGTCCAGTTCTCTAGAAGTCCGGCAGTTTCACTTTTGCCCTCCTGGGGCTTTGCCCTGAGACCTCCATGTGAGGAGGCTGGTCTAGCCTACAGGAGGATGAGAGGCCGGTGGAGGAGAGCCTAGGTGCCCCCATCAACAGGCAGTGTTAACTGCCAGATGTGTGAATGAAGGCTTCGAGGGCCTTTAGCACAGCTGACCCAACTGAGAGCAGTGCGTGGGTGAGCCCAGGCAACCCACGGAATTGTGAGAAGTCATAAGTCACTGTTGTTTTAAGCCACTAAATTTTGAGGCTCTTTGTTACACAGCCATAGTCAATGGATACACTAACATAAGCAGTAGCACCCGACAAAAACTTTGAAACAAGACAGAAAAAATATGGTTGTTTATCTAATCAGATACTTTCTATGAAGCTTTTCTAGCTTAAAACTAAATTTCTGGACAGGGATTTTCCAGAAACCCGAGTCACATGAATAGTTAACAGGAACCTAAATTGTCTGGCATGTGGTTCGCAGCACCGGAAAATGGCTCCTAATCACAGACGGAGTGGTCCAGGGCGGTCGTGCTAACACTGCCTCCGGAAGGTTAGAGGGACTGAAGGAGTAGTTGGAGCCCGTTCACCTGACATTTTCCCGAGGGCTGGCTGACACCTATCTCTGAAGGTGACCAGTGTCACTTAGGGCTCATCCTTCCAGCTTAATGATTAAATTCCAGCAGACATCTGTTCCACCTGCCAACCAGCTGTGGGGATGTGATGTCTCATGATCTCGCCAGCATTCCCGGCATAGACCTAGTTTAATTTTTCCTGGCTCCATGGGGCAAATCTGATTAGCAGATGTCGAAGGGGCCCGTTTTCGGCAGGCGCTGGTGAGATGTGGAAGTGGACGAGGCCTGGGTGCTGCCCATTGCCAAGGCCTGACTGTGGAGGGCCCAGGCCTGGCAGCACTGGGTCCTGGGACATCACACCCGCCGTCCTCTCAGTGCTCCAAGGCCAGGAGGAGCTGTGGACAGGGACGTCAGGGCCGCAGGCTCGTGCACTGAAGCTGGGAGGCCTCAGGCAGAGCCCCGTCAGTCGCTACATCCGGGCCTTAAAATGCTCGGGCTAGAGGGTCGTGACAGTCAGGCCACAGCCATGCTGGCCACGCTGAGTTGGGAAGAGGCAGAAAGATGCGAGAATCATGGGAGCTGGAGCTGGAGAAGACCCAGTTGGTCCTGAAGCCTCTTCCTCCGTCATGGCCAGATGGTTCCCCTGGGAAACTCTGGAGCGCTTTGTAAAATCTGTTTCCGAATGACTCAGGCTGGGAGTCTTCCAGCTGTTCCCTCGGGACACGGGGTGGCTTTTTCTGTGAAGGAAATACTTTCCTCACGATCGGTTGGGACCTTTTGTTGGTTGGCTGCAGCCCCATCACTCCTGGCTGGTGTCCCTTGGACCACCCTGGACAAGTCCCCCTCTGCCTCTTGCCTTCCCACAGCTAAATCTCCATCACACTTCCGCTGAGCAGCGGTGAAGCAAAGGAGGAGGGGCCTGCTTCCCAGTCTCCAGGCTTTCTAAAATGACGACTTTCTCCAGCTGCTTCGGTATTCTGACCCCCTACCCCGAATCTCTCTCATTTTTTATCCCTGTTACATTTCCCATATGTGAACCCTGTGCTGGTAGTTCACAAGCTCTGTGAAGAGTATATACTCCACCATGGCCATGTCACTGTCACTGAAAATTCTTTGGAGTTTTGTTAGATTAGATCGACCCTGGTTTATACGTCATAGCCCAATGGGTGCAAAAAACTCTAAATGGAACTCGGCTCTTCCAGAAACCAGTAACAGCGATATCCTGCATCATACACAGCGACTGGCACGGCCGTGTGAACACCGTGGTCCTAGGGCATTTCTTTTGGGGGTTGATGTATCTCAGGGTAAGTCAGTAAAACAAAGAAAATAAGCCTGTGTGTCTGCACAGACCACAGCCATGTTAGGGACAGTTGCTAAGCGAGGGATCATGGTTTTGTGGGTCTCTGACTTTGCCATCACTGATGAAACTGGGACACGAAAAGCCAGAGCTCTGCAGTGTGACTTCACGGTCAGGGCATGTGGTGTTTGTGGGCCATGAGGACCAAGCTGCAAGAGCGGTTTAGATCAGGGTTTTTCTGAGCATGTTGCAGAGTGCTACAGTTCCTGAGGGCATTTCAGGGGCTCACTGGATGTAATGGTTGTGACAGGAGCAAGGTGGCCCTTGTCAGCCTCTTACTTTTTAATCAGCACAGCTCTGCTTTGATCTGTTTCATATACAGAACTGGGGTTGCTTGTCAGATTCCGTTTGATAAATAGTGTTCTATGCTCAGAAGAAAGTTTGCAAACCACAGGTTCAGAGGACTGACTTCTAGTAAAAACAAACACAGAGAGAAGCCTCTTTAGCCGAGCAAGTAACGATTACATTTCTGGGATCCACATAGATCAATCCGCAGATATTTGGAAGCAGCGAAAAGCAAAGAACTAAACAAATAGATGTTTCTGGGTAACTGCTATGTCATCAGGAAACTCTTAGTCAATATAAACGGAACATGTAGACTGTGACCTAAGTGGCAAGGGGAACAGGAGGCCAGTTCTGGTCATCTGTGCAGGTGACTCTGCCAGAGAGTGTCGTTCTTAAGTAAGCCCCAGTGAGCCATGGGGCAGAGGTTATAAGAGTCACGTGATAAAAGCTACCATTACTGAGAGCTTTCCATTTGCTGAGAGCTGTGCTGCGGATACATGTCCGTGGTAGTAAATGTAGGTTCTGTTATTATCCCCATTTCACACAGGGGGAAACTGAGGCTCAGAGATTGAATAACTTGCCCAAGGTCACACAGCTGATACAATAGGGGAGCTGGGGTTAGGTCCCTTTGGTTAGAGTTTATGTCTGTAAATGTTCTGCTACATTGCCTCTCTCTGTTAGTCCCTTTTTAATTTTTATACATGTGCGTGTTTTCCTCCCTAATGGTTTTGGTAAGTGGAGTACCTAAGGATACCTAGTTTGAAAAATGTCTTTCTTGTCATAGTTACAACTTTATGATCAACCCGCTCCAAGATGGCTCCATATAAAGCTGAAATGTAGTGTTGCGTGTAAATGATCCTCATTGGTTGTAAAAAGAATGTAGAGAAAAGGAGCTAACAGTCTAAGCTCACAGGGGGGTGCTAATACTAAGCAGGGACGTGCAGCTCTGGAAGTGTGTGTTTGTGCCTGGATTTAATGGCTCACAGTCACTCCACAGTTTTACTGGTGCAGGAGCAATTAGGACTCTTGAAGCCACAGCAGCAGGTAGCGTTGCTAAGGCAGATGGAATAACCTTTGCACAGGTTTTAAGTTGTTAAATGTTGGGTGTTTTTCTCAGGTGGTACCTCGGCTTCTCCAGTCCATCCTCTGTGTCACACATGGCCTTCACAAAGGCTGGGTAAGGGTGGTCTTTGTGCGGATCTGCTCTTCACTTACTTCGTGCCCTTCCAAATGTGCGTGAGCTATTCCTTATTTCTGCCGATAACCACGTGGTTCCAGTGAGAGCGTTAGGATCCGCTGAAACTTCTCTCCAGTCAGTTGACTCTGCTGCAGCAGAGCAGTCCCCTAAAGAGTGAATTTAACAGGCATTTAGTTTTGTGTTTGTAGGTGCATTTGGAAAAGCTGGAACTGTTTGAGCAGCTATTGCATAGCACATCCAGGCGACTTGAACAATCTGCCTCCGTGCAACACACCCATTTTAAACAAGACTGAAGCCTGTAGTACGTTTCTCTCATGGAGCCAGTGAGGCCCCCAGGGAGAAACATGAACTTGTGTGGGTGCTTAGGAAGTATTGAGCAATAACTCTCTCAAGCCACAAGGGCCCCATTTGCCTAGCAGAAATTTATGAACAGGGCCCTAGTGGCTTATACAAGTTCATTTTTCTTTCCCAAGTGCCTCGCTCACTTCCTGAAAGTAATGTTTTCATCGAAAGATTTGACCATACTGGATCTTTACAGAGACGCCTGAGAAATCCCACCCTTGATGCTGTAGCAGATGAGGATGACTTAGCTGAGATAGGGTCTTGGATGTGGCCTCCTGGTGGGGAGTGTTGGTTAAAGGGGATATGGAGAAAAAGTTGCTAAATAACAGGTATCTGTCTGACCTGATCTAACAGTTACCTAAGGTCTTGCAGGCCATGGTAGAGCTGGGTAGTTTGGACCTGAATGGTCGTGAGAGTGCCTCATAGTGATGGACCGCTTGTCAGTGGTTTCCAAAACATGTGTCTCAAAGAGGGCGGTTGAAATTCCTACCGGGGAGTGTTTCCAGTCATTGTCCATGAGAAACGAGAGTGGGAGTAAGTGAAACAGATCAAGAGGAAATGAGTCTGTGCTCCACTTGGGATTACATGCAGATGAATTCCATATTTTGGTTAGGGAATGTTTTCTTTTAGAAAAGAGAAGACAAGAAAGAAAAGCTTAGAGTCTGACCGAGTTACTAAAAAGCAGACTGAGATGCAGATTAATGCCGGCCGAAACAGTCGCTTCGGTTTGCCATTTTTGTGTTCTGGTGTGTGTGTGCGCGCGCGTGCACAAGAAAGTGACCCAGGACTTACTGGCACGCTTTTCTGCCCTTGGCCTGACATCCCCGCCAAGGTGGCCTGACCTCGCCGGAACGAACTGTTATAAAACTGCTGTAGTCAGCAGAGCTGTGGTTCCTCGCTGCATCTGCACAGATCGGTGACTCGAAGATTCAGACAAATACAATAGCCGCCCACCTCTGCCTCCACAACCCCATGCGTGGGGAACACGTTCCAGGACCTCCGGTGGATGCCTGAAAACTTGGGGTACCAAACCCCGTATATCCTGTCTTTCCTATCCACACACACCTGCGATAAAGTTTAATTTACAAATTAGGCATGGTCAGAGATTAACAACAATAATTAATAACAAATAGAACACATAATAATATACTGTAATAAAAGTTATGTGAATGTGGTTTCTCTCTGTCAAAATATCTTACTGTACAGATTTAATGCCTTTTCCATCTTAACCACGTGTCACGCACTGTGTCTGTAACTTTTGCAGTTTGAGGTGCAGCAGCAAAACCAGAACGAATTTCCTTTTTCTTCACAATTTCGTACATAGAAGATTCATTCTTACTGAATATTAGCAACCGCAGCATATGCTTTTTTTTCTTTCCTTATTAAGTTGAGAACTTTTACCTTTTCACTTAAAGAAGAAGCCTTTTACGGCTTTTCTTTGGCGGATTCAAATTGCCAGCATCACTATTCTTGACTTTGGGGCCACTCTTCAGTAAAATAAGGGTGACTTGAGCACAAGCACTGTGATATAGCGACAGTCAATCTGACAATTGCAGCAGGGCTACTAAGTGACTAACGGGTGGGACAAGCTGGACAAGGTGATGATTCATGTCCCGGGAGGGACGGAGGGGGACTTTGGGAGATTTCATCACACTACTCAGAATGACACGCAATTTAAGGCTTGTGCACTGTTTATTTCTGGAATTTTTCATTTAATATTTTCAGACCATGGTTGACTATGGGTAGCAAACAACAGAAAGCGAAACCATGGATAAGGGGGAACTGCTATAATACGTATTCATCCTATTGACAAAAATCACAACTGAGGTTTTCCTGACTTAATTACAAGAAAGTGTCTATCGATTTTGATTTAAAGATTTTATTTGCCCCCTCTGTCCCCTGTGTATAAATGATGGAATGGAGACGCAGATTTGCTCTTTGCCCGTCGTGTTCAAACTGTGCTACTTCCTATGATTCCAAACCAGACCCGAGCTCTGTCTTGCCCGCTGAGGAGTCATCCAACAGGTAGTTAGGAGATGCCAGCTGTGTGCGCCAGACGCCGTGTGAGGATATAATAGTGAGCAGGGAGCCAGACGGGGTCTCTGCCCCCCTGGAGGTCATGGTTTGCAGCCGCGTGGCAGCGGAGCTCTCGCAGCCTGGGGACCTGGAGTAAGGGAGGCCCCGGAGAGCCGGGCAGAGCTGAGAACCTGGAGATGCTCCGTTGGCAGGTGTCTCCTCATTGCTACCCTGGCACTGGTGGGTGGTCAGTGATTTTCCTAAGCCGCCCTCGGGCCCCCAGCTTGCTCCCAGGTCAGTGGGCGGTGCTGTCAGCCCCTCAGGACCACCAGGGAAGGGAGTGCTGCTGCCCCCGCCCCGCCCCCACCCGGGTCTGCCTCCAAGGCAGTCCCCTCCACTGTCTCCACAGTCACCTCTCTGCCCTCAGCTCCCAGACCACAGTGCCGCTGGGCCCTGCCTCATCCTATTGATACTTTGTCCTCAGTGTCACTGTGCAGCTCTCCCCGTCTCCTTACTCCTCCATCTGCGTGGACCTGAAGGTGACCTGACTGGGTGAAGAAGGGCTCTTTTTTCAGCCCCTGCACGGCCTCCCTGTGCTGCCTGTGCTTCTGGGACCTGCACGGGGGGCGGCCAAGGTGGGGCTGGAGAAAGAGCTGCAGCAGCTCCTGGCCCTGTGCCCCTGTACCTAGGAGGCCAGGCCTGGGGGCTGGAGTTGTCTCTAGGGATAGGGCTGAGGGCGGGGCCATCCTGCCACTCTCTGTCCCCCCGAGAGGAGCAGTGAGAAAGGTGGGAAGCCCGGAAGCCCAGAGCGCCTAGGTGGGAGGCCGGGAGGCCGGGGTCCCGGTGCCTGGCCTGCGGAGGCCTGCGGGCTCACCCGCCCTCCCTGCAGGCGGGCCGGCGCTCTAGGGGGTCGCTGAGCAGAGACTGCATGTGCGGCCCTGTGGGGATGTGACGCTGAGTCAGATGAGGATTCAGAACTAACGTGTGGACTGTCCAGTAAGGGAGAAAAATCATGTTCTTAAACCCACCCTGCTCTAGAAAGTGCTGTGCCGTCCGAGGGGCTCCAGTAAAACCTGGGCCACCCGGTGGGGGAGACCGTCTAAAGGGAAAGGCTTCCTGGAAGAGATGGCATTCGAGCTAGACCTTGAAGGCCAGGTGGGAGGGGGATGCGAGGAGATGAAGGGGTGACGAGATAGCAGCACCCACGTGGGCACAGGGGGGAGCCCCCCCACCCCGTGGAGCAATTCCTGGAAATCCCAGGCAGGAAGCAATTCACAAGTGGCCTCTGCTGGTAGATTCCGCAGAGGGACAAGGGCCACTGGGTTTGGCAGCTCTGTAAAAGTGGGTGTGTTTGATTGTCCTGCTGCCCGGGCCATAGCCCTGTCCCCCATTCAGAAACCCGAGCCTCTCTAGGGACCCTGCTGGAGGAAGCGTGCTCTGGGGTAACACGAGGGCCCGTCGATTGTTAACTTTTCTTTCCCTGATGGCAAATCAGAGCCATCACACAATGCCGGAGGATTTATTCCTGAAGGATACGGAGGTAGTTGGACAAAAGCTTAACTACAATGGGGTTGTTTTTTTTTAACATCCAAGGTCACAGCTATTAAATTTCTGTAACTTAAGGATTCTAGAATTACAAATGGCTTGCCTCTTAAAGTGCACCCTTGTCATAATTCAAACTCAAAGCATTCTAATGCCATTTCTTCTACAGAAATACATTTTTTAAATGGGGGTGCTATTTTTCTTTTTCAAGTTTAACTTAAGCTCAGACCAGTGGTTCTGGTTCCCGTCCTCTGTTGGCTAGGTGGGCGCAAGCCAGTGACGGCTCTCACTTCTGTAAGTTTGCAGGTACTCGGCAGTTGCTTTAATTATTACCATTTTCCTGTGGTGCACGTCTAAACTGTAAGTTCTCTTTTCTGTGGGTTTTGCAGCACAGTATTATTTTATGGGTTTTTTACGGTTTTCCCCCCTTTTGAGTGTTACCGGATCCCCAGTCACCAGAAGGCCAGGATCTGTTTCAGTAACTGATTTATCAGGTGCTAGGCTGGTGACATTGCGAGAGGTTATGGAAGGGACCCCACCCCCTTTCCCGGGGACTTTGTGACTGGCTCGGCCGTGAGCGCAGCACCGAGTGTGTTCTCCACACGGTGGAAGGTGAAATGGCTTCTACGAGCAGTGGTCGCCTTTGAAGTGGGAGCTCTGGAACCTCCTCCAGCGGCTTCTGTGTCTCAGTCTCACGCCTGCACTCAGGGGTCATTCAGGAGGAGTGAGAAACTTCCAAGGAAGTGCCACAAGGCCTTGGGCCTCTGGTCAGAGTGTTTGTAGTTTGTTATCAGTAAATACTTGGAAGATGCTCTTCCCACTCTCTCCCCCTCCCTCTAGTTCCCCAAATGTTTCACCTCCTCCGCCTTCACTGCTGGCCAACTGCGAGGTCCCGTTACACGACTTCTTTCAAAGCGGCTGATTTAGCGTCTGTCCTCAGGGCCGGCACCACCCAGGTCTGGGGTGAAATGGGGGTGACGGATGGTTGGGAAGGTGAGGCTGCAACTCCCTGGTGACACCTCAAGCAGTTAATCAAGGGACACACTTCCTCTCAGTGGGAGGTAAGGGATTTTCTGTTCCTTTGTTCTTTTTTTTTTTTTTTTTTTTTGTGGTACGCGGGCCCCTCACTGTTGTGGCCTCTCCCGTTGCGGAGCACAGGCTCTGGACGCGCAGGCTCAGCGTCCATGGCTCACGGGCCCAGCCGCTCCGCGGCATGTGGGATCTTCCCGGACCGGGGCACGAACCCATGTCCCCTGCATCGGCAGGCGGACTCCCAACCACTGCGCCACCAGGGAAGCCCTGTTCCTTTGTTCTTAATGCTAGTATTCAGGCCATTTTCCCTCCTGGACACCTCAGGCTCTGCTCAAAGAGGCTTCCGTGGTTCCCTCTGGCAGGGCTAGAGGTCAATGTTGTTCCCTCACCAGAGACACAGGGAAGTCACAGACCTTGGGTTTTCCTTGTTGCTAAAGGCCACGAATGTGGGATGTCCTCCCTGTCTCCATAGCAAGGTAGCGGCTGCCTTTCCGGGCTGTGTGGTTTGTTCAGACAAACAGACCATTCCAAATCGGCCCCAGAGATCCGCTTCAAAAAGACCATTGTCTGCCCCACGGAGGAGCCATTGTCAAGGGCTGCCATTAAAACAGTGAATTTTGGAGCTGCTTTAATGTGCCACTTACAAGTCAAGGCCGGTCATGGAGCGGCAGCAGCAGCGGATGTTTGACTAACTGCCATCGACCACAGGTGCCAGGAGTGGTCCCAGACACCTCTGTTTCCTCCCCATCTCTAGGAGACTAAAAACAGCCAGGGTGGTTCTCTTCCCAGCCCGCCCCCGCTGGTGACCACCACGCCCCCCCTGCATTCTCCAGGCTGTGAATGGGTGGCTGCTGTAGTTTCTAAAAAGGATGGCTGAGGCCAAGGTCTGTGGCCTGTTGAAATCAGTGACTGATATTATAGAACCGAAAAGAGGAGCTTGCATGGAAGCTTGCATTGCTTTTGGAAAGATACATGTTTCTTCCAACAATTTTGCAGTGTTGGCAGACAAAGTGTGGCAGCTCAGAGATCATCACCAGTCCCTTTTTAAGGAAACAAGCCAGTGACCCAATTCAGTCCCTTTTCATTTATTTTACAGTGCATGGGTCAGACATTACCAAAGAAAACTGGACGAGTTCCATTTCATAGTTTAGTTAACACGAAGCTTGTCTTTTAGAACACAAGGGGACGGTTACGGATGGGCATGGCATGTATTGTGTTTGTTGTGTGCTTAGCACTTTGCTGGTGCAAAATGAATGCCAAGAAAGATCTGTTTTGCCTGAAACAAGGAAATTGTTGTGTATGGACGAGTGTGTAGGTGTGTGTACTTTTAAAAACACCTTCTGTTTGCCACACAGTGCGCTAATCACCTTGAGAGGCCACTTAAGGGTTTTTCTGTATGAAACGTGGAGAGAGCCTTAAACGCTGAGCTGTGTGGTGTCCTCACCAAGTGCAGTATGAGATCAGCAAAGGGAGAGCTTTGTGTGGGTTGAAATGGAATTTTAAAATATACCTTATTAACTTCAAGGCAGGCATATGGAAATGCTAATAACTTTTCAAAAAGCACAATGTCTGGCGGCTTTGTGTTGAAGTTGTGAGTAGGGGTGAGGGAAAAATGCCAGGCGTGGCTGTGTGGTTTTAGGGCTCCATCCCACAGGCCCACATCCTCTAGTGCTGATGTGGGTAGCCTGTCCGGAGACCAACCCCCAGAGGCTACAACACCGCATCCCCTCCCCTAGGTGTCAATGCAGAGGGTGTGAGAGCTGACCGTTTCTCTGGGGAGGGGGATGGTCCAAGGTGATGGGTCAGTTAATCAGTTAACAAATCTTTGTTGAGCACCAACTGTGTATAATGATAGGAATAGCCACTTTTATTGAGCGCATAGGTATGCGGGGCACTGGGCTAAGCACTTGGCAAGCAATCTTTTGTTTATTTCCTACAATAACTCAGTGGAGTACTGAGTTAAGTGCTTCCTCTCAGTTCACAGATGAGGAAACAGGCTCAGGGGGAGTTAGTGGCTTGCCTAGGGTCATCACACTGCTCCTGAGTGGCAGAGCTAGCATGTGAAGTAGGTTGCAAACAGGATTGCGTTCCCTGATGTGGGCTTGGTGCTGGGCACTAGACAATACAAAGGATACGTGGTGTGTGGTTGCAGACCCCAGCAACCTGTGGATCTCAAACAAGACAGGAATGGTATGAAGAGGCAGCTCACACAGCACGTGGTCCTCTCCCCAACACAGGGATCATATGGAGAAGGGGAAAGTGCCAATACAGGTGCAGTTGCTTACCTTCAGAATTAGTACAAAGAGTTGAATGTGAAGGTGGGTGTCGTGGGCGATGGTTCTTGTCGATTTTGGAAACATAGTCTCTATGATGTTATAGTCACACATTCAGGTAGGCAGCTCAAAGAGCAAAACAGGCTGCTGTACTGTAAGGCAATATGGAGTAGTGGAGACTGGGGAAAATTGGAGAATCTGCCCTGTCTAAAGAGAACAGCCGCTACTCAACTCCAGTCATCTGTTGTCATGTGGAAATGTAAGTCCAGTATTGCCAGTGTACTGATTTTTTTTCACCTGAAAGAAAAGCCAGAAATTTGGATTTTTACATTGTCTTCCAATCTTTGAATGTTTGCTACCAATTTTTAAAAAGTTTAATGGATCAACTGTTGTATATATAAGCCTCCAGTTTTTGAAACCTCTGAAAGAGTTGGAATAGAAGTGGGGATGTAGAGGTTGGAAACCCCAAGATAGTAGACCAGGAGTGTCAAGTGCATCTCACATCAGGTCCAGCTTGCACTAGTGTTTCTCAAACTTCAGTGTGCATGCGAATCACCTGGGGTCCTGTCCAAATGTGCATCCCGGTTCAGGAGTTCTGGGGTGGGGGTCTGTTGAAAAGATTCTGAGGCAGTGTCTAGGCTTAGTGGGGAAAAGCACTGTGATAAATTAGTGCCGTCTACTGTGAGCAAAGAAAAGGGGAATGGCCTGACCTATTTGCCATCCCTGTAGTATGGCAAGATGATAAGGTAAATTGAGTACTTATGGTCATTTCCAGGGTTCCCCTAAAAAGTCAGAATTTGAGAACACAGCTAGGTCAGAAGCTTTTGAAGTTTACATCCTCCCTTATTTATGCACGCTTCTCCACATAAGAAGAACTTGGATTCATCTCTCTATCATCTGGGAAATTGGGATAAGACTATCAGACTTTCAACTTGGGTGGGATAAAAGGAGAGTTAAGTGATTGGCTCTCTGTTCTTTCTGCTGTATTTTGAGGGTTAAAAAAAATGTCTTGCATATGTTGGTGTTCTGTTACTTCCACGTGGCCTTGGCATCCCTTCAACATGGGGTCCATGGTGGGAGGAAAGGGTGGGTGCCGAGGAAATTGCTTTGAGCAGAAATCATCTTGTTTCCATTCACTTAGAGCTGTTCTTGGAGCCCTCTTCTAGTCCCCTGCCTGTGTTCAGTGCCCTTAGAATTGCATGCCAGGAAACAAGATGATCTTTCTAATTGGGCAAGTGGGAAGAGAGGGACTGGGTGAGCCAGGATGGACTGGCAGTTGACGCCTAAAAGTAAATCTTTTTCCTCATGAATAAACATTTTTTGGGGGCAAAACGCCTTGCTAACCGTCCCGGACAGGTCAGCAGAGGAGGCCAGCAGGGTCAGGGTGCAGCCAGGTGGGTGGAATGCCAGCCAGCATGGGGTTGCCACAGCAACAGGGCCCCTTGGAGAAAGCTTCAGTGGCCTCCAGGGAGTGGGGGCTGATCTCAGATCTGAGGCCAAAGTATATGTAAAAGTAGGGGGTGGACGGGGGAGTGGGAGGGTGGGAGGGGAAAGGGGTCTGAGATGCTATAGTTCTAACAAGCTCCCAGGGGATGCCGATGATGCTGGTCCAGGGAGCACACTTTGAAGGGCAAAGGGTTCGAGTCCACCATGATCTTCAGGACTCTGAGGAAGGGTGAAGGCACACCGGCAGGGGAGTTAACCCCATTCCATTTTTTTATCATCTTGTATTTGGCCTAAGCTAAAAAAAAGAATGGCAGTGTTTTAACAGCTGTTTCTCATCATACTGAGATGTTTTCCTTGCCTGGTGGTGGTGGTGACACTTTTAATATAACAACAAAATTACGAGTGTTGTGTATTATAATTTTGCTGGTCAAAATGTATATGATTGGGCAGACTCTACTGTCGATATAACAATTAATTCAGTAAAATGCAGCCTGTGCTAGTGGATGTATAATTGAGGCTCTTCTAAAATAATGGGGCAGATTTTAGCAACATTTTAAGAGCAAAAGAATAGCTCAGACACTAGAGCTGGGAGGTGAAAGTCATTTTGATAATTTAAAAACTTTGACGAGAATGTAGGTAGCTTGCCCTGTGCAGGGGATAGAACCATTCCTTGAGAGGCCAGGGTCCTTATCCAGTCTCTCAGAGAACGAGTATGACAGGCTGGTCGCTTGTGTCTGGACAGTAGAGGCACCCGCTGTTTGCAGGGCCATGGCCAAGGTGGACCTGAATAATGGCATCCTTCCCCACGGCCCCTGTGCGCCCACTCTTCACGTGATCCCATTTTCTCCCTGCGCCTGTTTTCAGGCTCTGTCATGGGTCTGTTCTTGGCGTGGCCTCCTCAGAAACTGTATCAACGTCTGACCGTGGAAGCCGTGACTGGGTGACCATAGAAGGAAGCCCAGCGAGCTCCCTTTTCACGGGTCTTTTGATCGACTCCCAATTCCCTCATGGGAGGATGCCTAAGTCCCTTCCAAGGGTATCAACAGTCAGTCTGATAATTAAAACTCTGAGACCGGGAGGCTCCAGCTTGTGATTTTGATTGTATTCCAGAGATGGTTATCAGTTTGTGTCAGGATCCAGAGCCCATTGTGGTGGGGAAATGGTGCGGTCAGGTCTGTGGAGGAGCCCACAGCCTGCCTGCCCCTGGGGTCGGGGTCCTGGAGTGACGGAGCCCAGTGGGCAGCAGTCACGATGTGTCTGTGGTTATCCACAGACACCCCCAGCCAGGCTTGGCAAGGGAGCAAGGGCTAGGCCTCCCTACTTCCTGCATGAGGGCTTCGGGCCTGGACAGCCTCAGCAGAGGGGGCGGGGCTGGGCATCAGCAGGCGGAGCCGGGGGGCCGGCAGCACGGCTGACAGGGAGGGGCTCTCTGCCTGGATTTCCGCTCCTGGTCTCATCATGCTCCCATGACTCTGGGCAGCTCTGGTGGAGACTCTAGGGATGGTGCTTCTCCATCCCTGCCCAGCTCCCACTGGCCGCTGTGGATGGTCCCCTCCCTGCTCTGGGGAACATGCGGCTGGCAGGAGAGGGGCTGAGACGTGAAGGGGGTCTCTGCGCCAGAGGGGTCCAGAGGGGGCTCTCTGAGGATCGTCTTTATCTCTGTCCCCCCCACAGTGATTTCCTCAGGGTGAGAGTTGAGTGGGACGCCAGTCCCTGTGCACGTGGGTGCTGAGTGTCGTACTCCAGGTCAGAACCGCCTCTGCAGTTCCTTGGCAAGAAACCACCTCCTCTGGAACCCCATTCCTTTATGTCTGACCCTGTGGTATGACCCAGGACTCAGATGAAGCCTCATTTCCCTTTGTGGGATACAAAGAACTAAAATGTAATGGGGAGCAGTCCTGGGACACTAGAAAAAAAAATTTTTTTTTTCTTTCTCTTTCACTCCTAAGAAGTTGATGGTTTTTCTCCCCACATTCCAGCACACTTGTTCAACTTGAGACAAAATGCTATGATAGCTTTTAAGTTTTTGCCATGGACTTTACAGTACAGGGTGAAAAATAATATTCTAAGATTTGAAAAGCTTAAGTTGAGGTGGCTGGGTGGTTTTGGCAGTGTTTCTCTACGTGAAATCCCCGGGCCTCGTCCCAGCCTCTGCCTCCCCCGTCACGGGTTGGCAGGAGAGGTGAGTTTTGCCGGAGCGGAGCGGGGGACAGCAGGAGCCTGCTTGGGTAGAGGAGGCCCTGGGGGCCAAAGCTTGGGCCCCAGGGGTCTGCAGCCGCTTTAGTAACATGGGAAGTAGGGAAAACGGACCCCACATCTGGAGTTCTGCCTTTGTGTTCCTGTTTTTCTTTGAATCCAAAGGGTGGTTGGGAAAAGAAAACCCAGCGGTCACAACATGCTTGAGTCAGCACCAGGGATGGGTGAGGCATACAGACAGGGAATCACTGAGTCACGGGTGCTGCAGCTGTGAGAGTCCTCCACAGCTCCCTTTCTACCTGCCTCATTTATGGACCTGCCACGGAGGCCCTGGAACAGGAGAGGACCCGCCCAGGGACACACAGCTGGGGACAGTGCTGGGAGAGGAGCAGGTTCCTGGAGTCCCAGGCCAGTGCTCCAGCATGATGCCCAGGACACAGTGACTTGCCCATCCTCCCTGTGGCCCTGAGCACACTGCTGGGTCCAGGCCCAGGACACTGCCCTTGCCTGTTCCCTCACTCTCTGGGCCCTGAGAGCCCCCGCTGCGTTCCCTCCAGGAGGGAGTGCAGGGTAATATGATGCCGGGGCTCTGGTTCCCAGAGAGCCCCCGCTAGGACCTTCTGGGGCATAGTGACGAGCTTCCTTGTCCTCCTGTCCCTCCTGTCCCTCCACCAGCATCCAGCGTCAGGTGGAGGTTTGGCTGCAGCTACCCAGCTTCTCCCTGCTGGGATGCCGTCTGGGGTGCTGCTCTCTCGAGCTGCCTAGAAAGGCTGGGTGAGTAGCAGCCCTGCAGAGGCTTACAGGGGGAGCAGTGGTGTCTGCATCCCCACAGGGCTGGGAAGGCTCAGGGGCCTCCACTCTTTTCTTGTTCTAAGAGCCACTCTGGCTTTTTTTTTTTTTTTTTTTTTTTTGGTCCCTGTCTTTCTTAGAGTAATGGCTTCGAATCTGAGGCAGAGACTGCAGGTTTGGAAGGGAATGGTGGACCTTGGGCTTAAAAATTTTAATAAAACAGCCCTAGTTCTGGGAATGAAAAGAAACAATTTAAGGTGTTGATAAATGCTTGGCAGAGTTCTTTTCCTCTTTTCAGAGCTGATCCTGCAGATTAGGGTTTTGGCACATGGCTTATTACTTAACAACCCATACAAGCAGGCAGAAATGTAAATGACGCTTTCTTTTCTTTTCTTCTGCTGAAAAGGGGGCTCTGACCTTGGAATATGAGCCTTCAGTTTAAGCACTGACATCTTTCCAGCGGGAGAGGGCTTTTTCCCCTTATTTCCTTTGTTCAAGAAGATTGAAGAGTTCTGCTTTTACTTACCTTTCCCAGGGTGTCTGCACCTCCCAGCCCCAGCTCTCACAGTGTTAACAGACCATATACAGACTGGTACTTGTATTGTTCATTCTGATTGATTCTCACATATATTTGTCACATGTCTTCTCAGGAATGTCACGGAGCAACACTTTGTTCATATGGTTTGAATTACTGTTGTACGTAATAGAACAAAGCTTCATTTGTTTAAAAGTATCCAATAGTTAAGGTTTAATGGTCAGTGCTCCCCAGTGTATCTTCATATAGAAGTGTGACTCTTTTGTAGGGGGAGCTATGCCGGGAATGTGAAAGATGTCTTTCTCAAACCTTGGTTTTTGAGAAGATGAACTGCACTGAGTTAGGCCTAAGTTAATTTTTCCTGCAGTTGAGTGGTGACTCCCTAACGTCTGAGGAAGCACAGAATTTCAGCCTACTGGACCCCATTTGTAAGGATATAAGTGGACTCGGTGAAGGAGAAAACAGGAGATGAGCCTCTGAAATCAGTCATGTGCTGCCCGGTCTACATAGCACCAGGTATACACCGAAGCAGAGCTCATTTGGCAGCCTTGGCTTGACTCAGCATGTCTGCTTGTCAGCACGCAGCAGGCAAGTGTGCTGTCAGCCTGCTCACCATCCTGGGAAATGCTACTAATCCATGCATGTCTTTTCCTGATTTTTGCCTCTGTAATTACTTGGAGAGCCTGTGAATTGGACCTCATAATAGTAAACTGACACTAGAATCATCTGGATGGAAACACTGGTGTTTTGGTTAATAAGATGGAAAGAGAAGTATCTGAGATGGTGGTGGTACCTCTCAAAACAAACCCACCTAAATGGCTTTCTCACGGTGTTTCAGTTTTTGTTTTGTTTTTTAAGTACTCCTGGTGTAGGTGACCCTTGAACAACGTGGGTTTGAACTGCATGGGTCCACTCATACACAGGTACTTTCCAGTAGTAAATACTACAGTACCACAAAGTCCGTGGTAGGTTGAATGCACAGATGTGGAGGAACCGTGGATACCAAGGGCTGTCTAACTAGAGGTGTGGGATAGGGAGGGTGGGAGGGAGACGCAAGAGGGAGGGGATATGGGGATATATGTATATGTATAGCTGATTCACTTTGTTATACAGCAGAAACTAACACACCATTGTAAAGCAATTATGCTCCAATAAAGATACTAAAAAAAACAAAAACACACAAAAAAAGGGCTCGCTATACATTACACGCAGATTCACCCCTGTGCTGTTTAAGGGTCAACTGTTCATTAGTTAAGAACTGCACTTGTCAGTTAACTGAGACGCACTTACAGCACTTTAAACGAAGAGTTTTGTTGTTTTCATGTAATAAACAATCCTGTAATAAACAATCCTGTAATAAACAATAACAATCAGATGTTAACTTCATGATGTTGTCAGGGACCCAGGCTCTTTCTGTCCTTCTGCTCCATTGGTGGCGCAGGACTGTTCATTCCTTAAGTCCCCATTGGAGCCTTATGGTCACATTCCCCAAACATAGAGGAGCCAGTGTCAAAGCTGAGTCAGGTCCTTTGGTTTTTTTTTTTCAGGTTTTTGTTTTTCAGCTTTATTGAAGTATAATTAACAAATAAAGTTGTAATAATATATATAAGGTTACAATGTGATTATTTCATATACATTTTACATTGTGAACGGATTCTCACCATTGAGTGAATTAACACATTCATCACCTCACAAAGTTTTTGTTTTGTTTCAGAGGTTTTTTTTGTTTGTTTGGTTGGTTGGTTTTTAAAAAATTTTTGGTGAGAGAGCCAGGTCCTTTTTAATAGCTTTTGCAGAAACCCCTCCCCATTTTGTCCACTTAAAGCTCATTGGCCACTCCATCTGCAAGGGAGGCTGGGAAATGGTTTTTTTTAGCTGGGCGCATTGCCACCTCCCCACTCCCCATCTCCCATATGATAGGGTTTCTTTCAGAGCCAGGAATGAGGTAAGGCAAATAAAGCATTCTTCTTTGGTGTAAAATGTAAGGGAGTACCAAGAAACTCAGTAATCAAGATAAATGATGTTTTAATGCAGTGTTACAGCGCCTTATTAGAGCCTGAGGCAAAAGAAAAAATTGGTAATGTTGATCCAGTCTTTATTTAAAATTGTGACTTTCTTTTACTGGATTTTTAAATGAATTAAAATTTTTTACATTATTGCTTATTAAAGTATTTATCATGATTAATCAATTTTGGGCATTCCCTTAAATTTTGTGCTCAGAGCAAGTGCTTTACTATCCTCACCCCAGTCCCAGCCATAGGTTTTCCTAGTCAGGAAGAAGAGAATGACACTGGGTAGGAACAGCAGTAGTCTCTGCCAAGGAACGATCCCATTGTTTACCCAAATCCTTACCCACTGCTGATTGTGAATGAGTAAACTTGTGGTTGGCAGGGGGGCGATATTCCTACAGCCTGAGAACTGTTCAGAAACAACCCCAGTCTTTCGGTAGTAAACTTGCAGTAGCACTTTTGTATCTGCAGGTAGAATTCTCAGATGGGTGTAGGTGCTTTTGGTGACCAAGGATGAGTGTGTGTGATCAGAGTCTGGTGGCCACTTTAGGGTCCAAGTGGCAGAAGTCTGACCAAATAGGTACAAAGTCAGAAACCATGGAGCATGGAACTTCTGGGAAGAACCTTGACAGGACAGCTTATCAGCTGCTGTAGAACTCAAGGCAGATGATCTCACTAAAGGATGGGTCCTCACTGGGAGAGAAATTAATGAAGAGATCACCTTCAGGGTAGAACTCTTCAGCTCCCCACTCCATGTGTGGACACACCTCTCAGTATGAATGTTTCTGATTCATCTTGGTTTCATGTGGGCCTTAGTGGTTATGGCCTTCTACAAGTATTGGAAAAGCAGTAGACTAAGGCCACGTGTGTGTGAAACCAGAAATAGTTGATTTGCTGTTTTTAAATCCTACAACGTACAGTTGACCCTTGAACAACACAGGTTTGAACTGTGCTGGTCTACTTGTACAAGGATATTTTTCCAATAGTAAATGCTACAGGACTATATGATCAGCAGTAGGTTGAATCCGCGATGTGGAACCCTGGATACAGGGGAACCGCGGATGTGGAGGTTTGACTATAAGCTATACTTGGATTTTCCGATTGTGCAGAGGAAAATCCCCTGTGTTGTTCAAGTGTAAACGTAATTTGATTATTAGATAGTTTAGAATTTTAAAAATAATTTTAAACAATCATCTAGCATTTCAGAGAAGTTCATTTTAAATTTCATGACAATCATTTGTAGTTTTAGAAAAGTTCTACTGATGGTGTTTAGTTATGAATTGGAGTGCCTTTGAATATTTATACTAAAAATAAAGTGTCGGGCTTCCCTGGTGGCGCAGTGGTTGAGAGTCCGCCTGCCGATGCAGGGGACACGGGTTCGTGCCCCGGTCTGGGAAGATCCCACATGCCGCGGAGCGGCTAGGCCCGTGAGCCATGGCTGCTGGGCCTGCGCGTCCAGAGCCTGTGCTCCGCAACGGGAGAGGCCACAGCAGTGAGAAGCCCACGTAATGCAAAAAAAAAAAAAAATAAAGTGTCTAGTGGATCTTATGGCTTAACTTGGTATCATGAGAAAGAGTAAGATGATAATCTCCCTTTTTGGTAATACTTCTGGTGTAGATAAAATGGCATGCAAACAATCTACCATGCTGGGGTTGGAACTAGTTTCTTTCTTTCCCCCTTTCTTCTTCTAGTTTCCAGAAATCTTAAATCTTCAGGTAGATTTTTAAAATTATTTTTACAAATTGTTAAATGAGTCAGTACCTAAAACAAAAAGACAAGTGCTTTTGGAAGTGTTGCTGCATTCACAAGGGCGATTTTTACAAGGATGTTAAAAAAATTTTTGTGGCTATGATTCATACCCTGATGCTTTTATAAATTCTTGCATTGCAGAAATTCGTGATTCAGTCTGTCAGATGATTTCCCTTCTTGAGACTCTATAGTGTTGCGAAAATTCAGTGATTTGTTTCACAAATCCTTTCTTCTGTGTCCTCACATAATGCTTTCTGTTTTTAAAGCTGTGAGCATTTTATCACCCAGCCCCACCCACGCCAGCCTTGCTGCATGGCCTGGCTCCATCCTACACTAGGCCCTGTTGCCTGCAGACTGCAAAACACTTTTCAGAGGCACTCTGTGGCTTCATGCTTCAGGGAAAGTACTATACTTTGTCAGTTCTTTTCAACCTTTCACAGGAATGCTGTGACAGTGAAATGAGGTCATCAGTAAAAGTACTTTTCAGTTCTTAGGAAGACACCTGCTATAGGATTCCAGGTGTTGGCATGGGTGAACTTTTAATTTTAAGGTATGAAGGGGCTTGCCTTTGACAGGAGTCTGCCAGTTAACATTTGGTTGTGTCCAGTTGAAGAATTAATTTCTAAAAACACAATTTTTCAAAATTTGTTAGCATTAGACTGATTAAAATAGAAGTATCTTGGTTGTCAGTATTTATTAACTCTTTCAAATGTGGACACTGTATCTTGGATGTTAGACAGAATGCTCTGTATTTATTGATTCGATTAAATGGCCCATGCCTCAGTTTCCCCATCCATGATACAAGATCCTAGCACCCACCTAAGAGCTGAGAGGGAGGAAGTTGAGCAGCAGTGCATGCGTGGTACACGATTAGCCCAGTGCCTGCTGCTTTATAAAGCCTGTAAATGGCACCACGGCTGTGAGTTACTGCTGCCTGAACACATTCTGCATCAAATGCACAAACATGGCAATGAGTTGAAAAGAATACAGTAAAGGACAGTGAGAGCATAAAGTAGGGAGCATGCAAACAGAGTTGAGTTAGGACCATGGTACCAATTTTTTTTTTTTTTTTTTTTTTGGTGGTACGCGGGCCTCTCACTGTTGTGGCCTCTCCCGTTGCGGAGCACAGGCTCCGGACGCGCAGGCTCAGCGGCCATGGCTCACGGGCCCAGCCGCTCCGTGGCATGCGGGATCCTCCCAGACCGGGGCACGAACCCGCGTCCCCTGCATTGGCAGGCGGACCCCCAACCACTGCGCCACCAGGGAAGCCCCATGGTACCAATTTTATACGGCGTCTTTTAACTCAGAAGCCCACAGCAGCTACAGTTCTGTGGCTAAATGCCCATGTGAAATGCATTGGCTTAAACATGTCAGGGTTTTCGACAGATGGTGGTACTTCCAGAGGTCGACTGTAATCAGTGAAAGGTCCTGGCAGCTGTCAGATTCTGAAAATAAAGAAGGAGCATTATCAGAACTGAGAAATAGAAAGTAGGGATTGATGAATATTGGGTGTTGCAGCTCCCATCCCTGCTCACTCTCTTCAGGACTTGAGACCAGAAATGTTGGTGACACCTCACATTCTCATCCAGGCAGTTCAATAAACATCATGGATCTGGATGAATAAATCTGGGGGTAGGTGGAAGGGTATAGCTGATTTTTCCAGTTGAATGACATTGGTCAGCTTCTCTTTTGATGAGATTAAAAACTGTTGTAGGGCTTCCCTGGTGGCGCAGTGGTTGAGAGTCCGCCTGCCGATGCAGGGGACACGGGTTCGTGCCCCGGTCCGGGAAGATCCCACATGCCCCGGAGCGGCTGGGCCCGTGAGCCATGGCCGCTGAGCCTGCGCGTCCGGAGCCTGTGCTCCGCAACGGGAGAGGCCACAACAGTGAGAGGCCCACGTACCTCAAAAAAAAACAAAATAAAACAACAAAAAAAACCCTGCTATAATAATGAAATCCAAAAATTTCACCATCTTTCTTCCTTCCTCTCCTTGTGAGTGAAGTAAAATCTAAAATCCTTCATTCCTTGGCTCCCCTAGAAGTACAGTGAAGCTGGCCAGCTTTACCAGTTTTTAGGTAGGGAACTTTGTGTATCAAACTGGCAAACACAAAAAGGGTCAGATAAAATCATGAGATAGGAAGCTGATCCAAATTTTGATCCTTTTGAATTAAAAATTATCCCCCGGGCTTCCCTGGTGGCGCAGTGGTTGAGAGTCCGCCTGCCAATGCAGGGGACACGGGTTCGTGCCCCGGTCTGGGAAGATCCCACATGCCGCGGAGCGGCTAGGCCTGTGAGCCATGGCTGCTGGGCCTGTGCGTCCACAGCCTGTGCTCCGCAACGGGAGAGGCCACAGCAGTGAGAAGCCCATGTAATGCAAAACAAAACAAAACAAAACAAAACAAACAAACAAAAAAAATTATCCCCAGCGCTGGGGGTGGACAATGCCTCCTGGGAGGCCATCGCAAAGTCATGGCGCCATTTATCAGCCTTCCTCACGGCTGAGCTCTCCGGGACTTCTCATTTGTACTTTTGAAAAATCTCCTCAGCATTAAGAGCTTCCCTGAAGCTGGATCTTCAGCGTCTTGCATCCTGATTTCCAGACAGAACTGAGTTAAAAACATAGTAACTGACTCCGTTTGTTTTTCTGTCTCCAAGGTGTTTGGCCCTGCGTTCCTCCTCCCGGCCCCTGGGAGAGAGGAACACTTATTTACTCACTGACAGGAACAAGCTCTGGAAATGGTGACTTGACCAAATGTTGGCTGGGGGAAGCCCAGTTCTCCCTCAAGCAGGACTAAATGTTTCCCAAATTAATTCTGACAAAGTGAGTTTAGATTCAGCTCTCTGGAATTTCTCAAAATGATTTAGGGTATTTTAAGTCTACTCTTTATTTGTTGCCTGTTTTTCCGATGTCTAACCCCTACTACCTGTTGGGTGCTTCATTTATGTCAAATATTTTACTTTCTAAGCTGTGCTGTGGGAGTTTTTATCGTGTAAAAATTTCCCTGGAATGTAAATGCCCTGTGATGTCTTTGATTTGATGTTGGGGTCAAATGCAGGCCGCTGTGTGGCCTTCCTTCAGGAAAGAATGGAGGCTTGTCTTGTTTTACTCATTTGGTTCTCAGCGTGCATTCAACTGACAGCAACATAATAGGGTATCCGGGTAAAAAGTCACTCGCCTGCACGGGGTTTTTGGGTGGACAAGAGTTGGGCTCAGAAGATTATAGATGTTTGGGCGCAGGGTCCCGTGTTAATGTGTGCAGCCTTGAACGCTGGGCACAAGCCTACTACTATTCTGGGTTATTTATTTTACTTTAATGAGCAAAGAAAAATATGGTGCATTTGAATGACATAATAATAGACAATTGCATGTTCTCGAGTTATAAGTAAGTCATGGGTCAGAAAAAGACAGTGAAGAGGGTGTTTCACTAAATATGTTCAGGCTGTCTCACAAAGACTTGGTTGTATTTTGGAATGACTAATTAGGAGTTAGATCCAATTTAGCATTGCATTCTCTGTGAGTCAGATGACTGTTTGAAACAGCTTATTTCAGACTACAGCTACCGGATAAAGTCACCGACTGTTTCCAAACCCAAGATGGTTTGGATGCTGATTGACTCACAGTGTTTGCGTTCTGATTGTTCCATCCAAACCCAGGACGCGTGGGAAGCACAGATGACAAGGGCTGGGTGGGAGAGGCAGCCTCCGTTCCCCGGCTGTGGAGGGGAGGTGCAGGTGGGCCCTGGGCTGGGGCTGAGAGGCGCGGTGGCCCACTGAGCAGTGAAATCCCACCTGTCCCACTGAGGGGCCAGGGAACAGCTGGGGGGAGATGTCCTGGTCTGAGGTTCCTAATCACTCCCTTCAAAGGCAGTGGACTTGGCGCAGCCCTGGGGGCTCTGCCACCCTCCTCAAAAGGCTCGGCTGTGTTTCCCAGAACGAGCTGTAAGAGAGCTCCTGGCCGCAGAGGGGCTCTCCAGTGCTCGCCGCTCCCCACTTCTTTGGTGTTTGCTCGCATTACTTTTCTTCCTTGCTGCTTCAACTTAGGACTGTCCTCTTCTCCTTCCAGTGGCCAGCTGTCACTATATAGATGCTCACCAGCTCTTATCCTGGGACCCTGACCCCAGATTCAGCATGTTTATTTGATTGATGGCCCAAGGTTTTTTTGCGTTTTTTTTTTGCGGTACGCGGGCCTCTCACTGTTGTGGCCTCTCCCGTTGCGGAGCACAGGCTCCGGACGCGCAGGCTCAGCGGCCATGGCTCACGGGCCCAGCCTCTCCGCGGCATGTGGGATCCTCCCGGACCGGGGCACGAACCCTCGTCCCCTGCATCGGCAGGCAGACTCTCAACCACCGCGCCACCAGGGAAACACCCCAAGTCGCTTTTTTAAAGGCGTGAATTTTTACCTGTAGCCTTTTTTTTTCTTTTTCTTTTCTTTTCCCTTTATGCCTACCCCCCTTTCGTCCCCACAGGGATTAAAGCAACTTGATTTTTTCAAGGTTAGTACCATAGTAGTTGTGTTTCTAACATTCTAGCCGTAAGTGCCCTTGTAGAGACTGTTTAGACGTGAGCTATGTGGGCAGCTTGTTCTTACCTGATGGACAAACAAATGACCTGCTCAATTCTGTCTTCCAAGGTCATGGGACTACAACTCTCTTTTTTAACAGTATCATTGCTGCCATTTACTAAAAGCTTACTGTGTGTCAGGCTCTGTACCAAGTATTTGACATTAATTTTCCCATTTAATCTTCAGCAATCTCATGAAGTAGATAGTATTATCCCTATTTTGCAGCTGGGGAAATTGAGGCACAGGGAAGTTAGTTACTTGCCCAGCTTTATTCTGCTAGTATATGCCATTTGCCAGGACTTGAATCTCATCTCAGTCTACGTCCTGTGCCTTAACCACAAGTGGGTACCTTCTAGGGCAGAACTCTCTTTCAGGGACATATGGCAACATCTAAAGACATTTTTTGTTGTCACAACTAGGAGAATACTACTGGCATGTAGTGGGAAAAGGCTAGGGATGCTGCTAAACATCCTCCAACTACAGGACAAAGAATTATCCAGCCCCAAATGTCAAAAATGCTAGTGTTGAAAAACCCTGTTATAGATAGAGCAGACCATTTGTGTTTAATGGTTAAGGGATACCAACCAGGTGATGTTCTGAAACTTTAGTTATTTCAAGAAATATTCCTCGGGAGATAGAAAAGCTCAGTTTTTTGGCAATAGCAATTGGAGACTTAAAAAAAAAAAAAAAGAAATATTCCTCGTTTGCATAGTTTTAAAAAATATTTTAAAATTTCTCAATAGGGAGAAAATATATATAACTGTTTACGTTTTGTGAACTTCCTAACTTTTGAAATGCAAAAGGGTGGCTAACAATTCCTGTACCTCCGTTGTGATTTGGTTATTGGAGCAGTGCGTGCCATGTGGATAATTACATCAGAGTTTTTCTTTGGTTCCCACTGAGAGGCTTCGTACACATAAATTCTCTGCTAGATGTCAGCAAAAAGTTTTAAAATTGTGAAATTTGGTGTCCTGGCCTCGTTTGGGTCTCGCGTGTGTGAGGCTCCTGTGGTCCCACAGGCCATGTGCGCAAAGCCCCACAGACCAGCCGGGGAGGGCGCAGGCTTGGGGAGCAGGGTCTGCGGGGCCTAGGCTGCCTGCAGGTTCCGGGTGGAGCAGTCCTCGCAGCCTTAATCACAACCTTCTGTTTCTGGGTTCCAGCCATGTGCTCAGCCCCTCTGCTCAGCAGGCAAAACTGAGCGTTCCCAGTTGGAGAAGTTTAAGGTCTTCCTGTTTGTCTGATACTCCTGGCAGCGAAAACGTCCACATCTGTGCATTGTCCGGCCCGTTTCCTTCCCCAGCACCCCTCCTCACGCCCCCAGCAGCCTCGAAGCGCTGTATTGTTCACATTCGTCCTCATCTTGACCTTGTGCTAACTGCCTGTTTATTGTAATGACTCCTCAGATAAGGTACTCCTTGGGACTTTTTTTGCATTTAATTAAATGCTTGGGGCTGGGAAATTGAGGATCTAGCTAAAATGCAGTGCACAGCATTTTGAAGTGTATCTCAGGCCACAGTGAGACTGACTGGCTCCTGCTTAGCCGTCTCGTTACCTCTTTTTTTTTTTTTTTTTTTTTTGCGGTACGCGGGCCTCTCACTGTTGTGGCCTCCCCGGTTGCGGAGCACAGGCTGCGCACGCGCAGGCTCAGCGGCCATGGCTCACGGGCCCAGCCGCTCCGCGGCATGTGGGATCCTTCCAGACCAGGGCACGAACCCGTGTCCCCTGCATCGTCAGGCGGACTCTCAACCACTGCGCCACCAAGGAAGCCCTCGTTACCTCTTTTTAGGATTCTGTGTTTCCTGGGTCATGAATGGCCCTGTAGGCCCTGGTCTCTGCGGACCTCGGGGACCCGCGCCCATCTCCCTCCGCCTTGCCCTCCAGGACACGTGGTCCCCTCTCTCTTCCCCGTTGGCCTGCTCCTCCATCCCTTTGGCAGTTTTCTCCTATACCCAGGGTACATCCTGTTCCTCCTGTCTTCTTACTAAACAGCGTCACTTGGGAGATCTCATCCATGCTCTTTGCAGCCCTTACGCCCGAAGACCCCAGAGCTCCCAGTGCCTCGTGTACGTCCGCACAGACCTCAAGTTCTTCTCCACCCGGACTAGACTCGTGATCTCGCCCAACATGTCCCTCCTCCCATATTCCTACTCCAGGGAATGGAAACATTCAAGTAGCTGTACAGAAATCTGGGAGTCCTCCTTGACTCCTCTCCCCAGTAGCCTCCAGGTCCAGTTACTCTCTGAGTCTTACGGCCCCTCCTAAACATTTCTCGAACCTCCCCCCTCCAGTGCAGTAGTTCTGGCCCTTACCCTTCCTTGCTTGGATCCCTGCCAGAGCTTCCTAACTGGCCTTCCTGGCGCTACAGATGTGCCCCTTTCTACATCACAGGCAGCAATCCGCTGGATGGAGGGGGCCGCTGCCCCCGTTGAACAAACCTGGTGGTCCCCAGCTCCCACTGAGCCTGTGCGCAGCTCTGGTGCAGCTCTGCGTGCACGTGTGCAAGGGGCACACGCAGACACTCACTCGGGACAGGTTTATTCCATCCGTTACTTGCTTAACCCTCGAAAGTGTCCACGGAAATAATCGACAAACAGTCTGTAACAGGAATGGGAAAGAGTTTTATTTGAGCTACACTGAGGAGATTAGCCCCACAGTCTCTCAGGTAACCCCGAGGAACTGCTCTGGAGAAGCATGGTTTTCAGCACAGTTTTTTTTTTCTCTTGTCAGAACAAAGAGCATCAAACAAGTCAGAGATACATTCCTTCAGGATTTTAAAAGAAAAGCCAAAAAAAACATCAGTATGTACACAGAGAGTCAGTATGGCCTTGGCATCTGGGAAGGGAGTCTTATCACGGAAGGAATACCAGCATTGGCATCCCAGAAGGAGAGGCATCTAATCTTTATTTTTAACATCGACATTCTTTACTTCTGGTCAATGTGCCCTTTTCTTTAATAATTCAAGCAGATGTACAATGTATGTTTGATAGACCACCAGCAGGCTGTTTTAGTTAGCATAAAATTCGAGTTAAATGATGTATAAGCCAGAATGACTTCCCCATACCTCAGTATGTGAATATTTCTTCCATCACAGGTATCCTAGAGATGAGTTTTCTAAAATGCAAGTCGAATTTTGTCACTTTTATGCTGAAAATACTATAGGGGCCCCTCATCATAACGTATAAAACAGAGTTCAGAAATCCCAAACATGGGCTTCCCTAGTGGCGCAGTGGTTAAGAATCCACCTGCCAATGCAGGGGACACGAGTTCAAGCCCTGGGCTGGGAAGATCCCACATGCCGCGGAGCAACTGAGCCCGAGTGCCACAACTACTGAGGCCCTCACGCCTAGAGCCCGTGCTCCACAACGAGAGAAGCCACCACAATGAGAAGCCTGCACACCACAATGAAGACTCAGTACAGCCAAAAATAAAAAAACAAATAAATAAAGAAATTTAAAAAAAAGAGAAATCCCAAACATGACCTATCCAGTCCCTCCCAGGATGGCTCCTGCTCTCTCCTCCTGCCACATTTCTGCTCCCCACCCCCCACCCCACCCCCGCCGGCTTCGAGGGATGACCTTGACCCTGACAGGCCATGTGCTCAGCACTTGTCCCCATGGCCTTCTCTGCTTCCAGGCAGAACAGGGCGCCCCTCTTGACTGCTTCCATAGCACCAACTGCTCTGTGCTGGGCCCACCCGCTGACTTCGCTGTCGCCCCGCTGGCCTGTGACCCCTTTGAGGATGGGGGGTCATCATTTTGGTGTCACAGCACTGGTTCTAAACCAGGCACGTGAACAGACTTCAGAAGTCACTGTATGTGAATGTGATCTTTCACTCTCAGAAATGAGATCATATGGTTTCTGAGGAATGAATACTACCAGCCAGCCTGCTTCAACTTTGCTTTGTTTCTGATGAGGAAATTAGGGTACCCATAGCCATTGAATGTCTTACATAAAATGAAAAACTTTTAGTTTTCTTAACCACATCCATCGGAGCCCCCTTCCTTCCTCTCCTGAAAAGGTCCCACGTGGTCAGGAACTGAGAGAGGATTTAGTGGGAAGGGACGGCTTGAAAAAAGGGTTGCAAATTCCTTTTGGGGATCACACTTTATACTCACAGACTCTTCCCCTAGAGTGGTCATTTATTTTTTTCCTGAGCCGAGTTAATACATATTTACTCTATCCAGTACAGACTATTTCTATGAATGATAAAGAGTTTCACTAGCAGCGTTTTTTAAGGACCAGAAGATACCACGCTCTGAAACAGAGGCAGAAGAGGGCAAAGCACACCAGCCTCCTAAAACCATCTGGGCTTCATGTCAGGAGCGTGTTTATCTCTTAAAGCTGTCGAACTCTGTGTGCCCTGGGAGTTTCTTTCTTGATCGAATTTGGATCAGAAAGCCAGACTCACTTAAAGGCCATCCTAGTTCCTTGAAATCATTATAAAAAGTTCACAGATAATCCTGTAAGTTAAAAAGTGAATTTGGGGACTTCTCTGGTGGCGCAGTGGTTAAGAATCCGCCTGCCAGTGCAGGGGCACATAGGTTCAATCCCTGGTCCGGGAAGATCCTACATGCAGCCGAGCAGCTAAGCCCGCGCACCACAACTAAGCCCACACACCACAACTACTGAGCCTGCGCTGTAGAGCCTGCGAGCCACAACTACCGAGCCTGCACTCTAGAGCCCGCGCTCCGCAACAAAAGAAGCCACTGCAATGAGAAGCCCGCGCACCGCGACGAAGAGTAGCCCCTGCTCACTGCAACTAGAGAATGCCTGTGCGCAGCAACGAAGACCCAACTCAGCCATAAATTAAAAAAAAAAAAAAAAAAAAGTGAATTTGGGTAAAGGGACTGTTAGAAAATAAGGTTAATTTTCATTCTTCTGTTTAAAATTCATCATACTAAATAGCTAGCAGATATGCCTGGATTAACTGTCATTCACCCTTTCAGCCATCATTTCTACTTAACACCAAAAAAATGTGAGGATTATCAGCCACTTCTGTTTTGCTCAGAGCATAAGCAATGTCAGCATGATCCAGCCCTTTAGGTTTCTTTTAAGAAGTGTTTTTATGCCACCATCCAGGGTTATCCAACAGAAACAGAAAAATTCCAGCCTTTCCCCACCCCAGCCGCGACTCTCCCGTTTGAACTAACGATAGATTTACTTCCCAATTATTATACTCCTAATAAAACCTTATTGTGTTTTCCTCAGTGTTCTCCATTATCTAGTACTGCCCTACCCACCACAGCACACTTCTCAGTGGCTAGTCACGCTCCACTTGGCCCTGGTCCGTCTTAAGTCTCTGTTTCCTGATTCCAACTTTAATGACGTTTCCATGAGGCCAGTAGGAGTATCTTTGTGTTGTCCCTCTCCCTCCCCACCATTACCCAGTGTGTCCCCTACACACCTTGGACCGTCAGATCTTGCACAAGGGCACTTACCTTGTCTTACCTCTTTAGAGCTTCAGTGCCTAATTCAATAAAAGTTAGCAGTTGCTAATCACCGTGATAAACAAAGGTCAACAATACACATTAATAGAAATTCTCCAGTTTGGGAAGCCCACAATATGTGACTCCTTTATAAGTGCTTTAGTTTCAGCAGATGTTTTATGAGCATTTTTTTCAAAGAAGGGTGGGATTTAACGAGATAAGAACAGAGGAAAAATCCAGAAATCAAATATTCTGGGTCCTGGGAAAAGTAAGAGCTATTTTTGCAGAATTGGTGCAGTCACCCAGAACCGCAGCAGTCCGTTGCTTCTGTTCTTTGAAGCCTCTGAGCTCTTGGCTTCTTGGCGGGGGTAGGAGGTGCGTCTGTGTGTGCACACCTCAGTCATCAGCTCGTTAGTCACCTACACAGAGTGGCCTTAGAAGGGCTGCGCTTTTCTTCTTGCTCGTATCACAGAGGCTGAATACAGTTCAGCCCTTGCTTTTGTGAATGGCCACCTCCGCTAAAAGGCAGTTTGGGACAAAGATCAGGAAGTTAGGAGAAGTGAAACTGGGCGTGTTTGTGAGTGGTGTTCTTGTTGACATAGCTTTCTTCTCGCAGCCCATGTCTGCAATTTAGGATCTGTGTGGTTGACCGCCAAATAATTTGTCTTACCAGAACCTCTCCCACCCAGGCCTTTGCTATCTGTGATTATCATTGTAATCAGATCAGTTTTACCGAACCTTGGTAAAATATTGCCTTTGACACCACTGAGACCAAAATTTAAAAAAAAAAAAGAAAGTTTTTAAAATTCTATCCATGATCTCACTGATAGTACCAAGGAAAATTGAAAATTGCTTTAAATTTATGTCAGCTCAGCAGCTTCATCACCACGCTGTTGGGTTGGAGTGTTGGATTTTTAAACATCATTTGAATCATTTCAAATGATCATAACAAAACAAGACATTTTATTATATCATTAATAAGAATACTTATCAGAAATAAGTGCCCCTCGATGGATGCAAATCAGCCTTCTGGGGCCATTTATAACTAATGGGAGAATTGCACTGCTTGACTTTAATAATTCACCAAGGAACAGAGAATAAATAGCAGCAAACATTAATTTTATTGGACAGTTTCATACAGTTTATGTTTTGAAATAAAAGGGATATGACTTGATTCTGCCTGCAACCAAAGCACTTAAAAAGGAGTCTCTCATGTTGTTGGCATCTCCAGCTGGAGAACTTGTACTCAGATGCCTTTGTTAATCAGTTGGCACCCTTCTTGCAATAAACAGGAAGCCAAAATATAGATACTTTAAACAGTGATCAAAACTTTGTATTCTATCATGTCCTTTGGCGTATGGCTATGAAATTCCTTATAAGCAATCATTGTACTTGTCTAGAACAGAAGCTAACGTATCTAAGAAAGGAAGGACTCTCTTTATAACCATGGGTTTTTCAGAACCAAGTAAGGGTTCTTTCATTGCTGGCTCCATATGTGAAGCTAAGGATAGAGAGGACCTCGTTTTTAGTTGTTACCCGAAGACTGGAGTGGGGACTGCTCTGCTGTGGTTCCAAGAATGAGAGAGACACTCTGCACCTGGAAATGAACGGTTACAGGTGGGTTCTCCCTCCCCAGAGGAGAAAGGGGAGGATAAGAGGGAGCCAGTCTAGCCTGCGCCCTCTGACCGGGACCCTTGGACAGCTCCCCGTGCTCAGATGCACCTTCTCTTCTGCCTCTGCACTTGGCACTTCTCATAAGTGTGTCTTTCTCCCCTGCAACCAGAGCCACAGGACTTAGAAAGCCACCTGCTCCAGGGGGAGCCCCTGGTCTGGGAGAATATGACAAGGGTGGTCATGTTCTTGAAATGACTGAGTTTGGGAGCTAGAAGTGACAGTGGTGATCTGCAGCTCCAACACCCCCCCCACCACTTTCTACCTGAGACCCTGAAGCCAGAGCAGCTAAGGATGCTGCATGTGGTCACACACCATTAGCCAGCAGCCTAGACCAGAGCCCGTGTTCCCCTGCTTCCTGTCTAGTGTTTTTGTTCCCACCTATGACTTTGCCATTTGATGAGCTTCAGTCTATAGAAGGATATTGATAGTAGAAGGTGATTTTTTGTGGCTGTGTGGAGACAGCCCACCAAGAGCATGAAAATAAATGTTGACCAAATATGGTAATAGTGATGATTCCTACTACCTGTTGAGTACTTCAGATTATACCTTGCTTTACATGCAAGGATTTTTAATCCTTGCAACACCCTTTGGGATAGACACTTTGAACACCTCCATGTCATTGTTCAAAGACACAGAGGTAAAGGTACAGCCAGGGTGATAGCGTTGAAATAGGTCTTTTGTATCCTTTTTGTATCCATTTGTATCCTTTGTGCTGTAGAACTCTTTTTACCTGGAGAAAATTGATATTTGATGGTGAGGCTAATTACTCATATGCCAGGTGGGCCCTAAAACAGGAAGATCTAAATGGAGAAAGGAATGCTGTGGTGTGACTTCGGAAGTGGCCTTGTTGATGTGGAATTTGGGGCTGGGGACGCTGGATCCTGCTCGAGAAAGTGTACTCCACCTGCCTGGATTACTTACCATCCCAAGCACTGTTCTAAGCTTGTTACTTACTCTAACTTAGTTGATCTTCACAACACTCCTGTGTGGTAGGTTCTATTCGTATCCCCATTTTATAGATATAGGAACTGAGGTACAGAGCCACATTTGGGCCCAAGGTGACCGCCTAGGAAGTGGTAGAACCAGAATTCAAATCCAGAAAGTCTGGCTCCAGACTGAATCACCCCCCGACCCCGCG
The DNA here is from genome assembly GCF_949752795.1 of Hyperoodon ampullatus. Lineage (NCBI taxonomy): Eukaryota > Metazoa > Chordata > Mammalia > Artiodactyla > Ziphiidae > Hyperoodon > Hyperoodon ampullatus. The sequence continues at coordinate 113,694,035 of NC_136917.1, forward strand.
CCCGAGGCTGCCTTTCTGGATGTGCTCATTGGCTGGAAGGGTGGGGCAGTGGGTTTGGTAGCAACCTTGAGAGGGTGACTGTTGAGCACACCTTCATCCTGTGCGTGAGCCTGAGAGGCCTTTCCCCAAACATTGTCCTGCCCACGTTTTCTGCTGGCACCCAGAATGATCAGCCACCCTGCTCATGGTGGGTTGGCACGTGGGATGTGGAGAAAGGGCCTTTCTCTCCCACATGTGGGTGTCTTCTCCCGAGGCCCGTGGTCATCAGAGCCGTGGGAAATGTTTGCTGTAACGAAGTCTGTTAGCTCCAACCACCTCAGAGAAATATGTGTCAGCACCCCAGGGTGCTCCTTGTTCTTACCTAACCAAAACACAGTCTTATTTTTCCCCTCCCCTGATTGCCTGGGACTCCCTTGCCAAGCACCTTTCTGTTTCTGAGCCATGAGGGATCAAAGGGAGGTGCCCACAGCGGCACCTGGAGTCCAAGGCACTGGACACGTGCATAAACTGGGACAGGTCCCTCTTTGCCCACCTCGCTTAGCAGCCCTTACAGGTGAGAAGGTGGGGAACAAGTGGTTGGGATGTCTCAGGGAAGTGAACCTAAAGCCGTTTGTATTCCTAGTCTTTCCAGCACTGTTGCTTTCATTTTTAAGTGGCCTGGTCTTCTGATCTGTACTCTCTTCTTCTGAGTTCATCTCTGTTTACGAGGCCGTGCTATTGTTAGAAGCTGTAACAATAAGTCCCTGTTCCCAGAAAGAGTCTTGGATCCTATGAACAAGGACAAGAGTTCAAATTTCCACAATGGGGTTTTCTGTGACCGGCTTGAACTTTGAGTCTGCACTGACTTCATCTGAACTGCAGTGAGAAAAGCTCACTGGGCCGCCTCCTCCCACCTGGCACATTCCTGAGTCCTTAGGCCACTTCAGTAATGCAGGCCAAGGCCTTGCCTGCCTTTAAGGATGGTTCCGAAGCTGCTGGCAGCTCCATGTTGAACTTGCTTTTCCTCGAAGAGTGTGCATCCCTTTGGGAACTACACTTAAGCTCATCTGTTTTCAAAACACAGTTTGAATCCTAAATGTCTGGGGAATTCCTCTAGTTAATAAATGAAGGAAGTTTAAACCTGTCTATGGTTTTGAATTTGGCATTCTCATTAGGGAAAGTTGAAAAACGCTGGGTGGCTTGATATCTGGCTGTGAAATCACTGAGATGGATAGTGTTTAATGAACTGGGCATGGATGCAGCATACAAATCTGTCCTGCTGACTTTTTAGATGTTAAAAACATCTAACATTACAAATGTGTGTGAATGTGTGTCTGTATGTGTGTGTGCATTCCTCATCACACAGTATTTCATGGGTCTTAAATATTTGAGAGAAGTAAGGCACTAAAGAGGGGAAATTTTTGATGCATGAATGAAGAGCCATGTTTGTGAATATCCACTTGTGCATTTTGTTCTTTATTGCTTGTGTGTTCAATACATAAAGCCTTAGGCTGTTTCCAGATCCTTCTCTGAGCTCACTGGCTTTCAGGAAGTGTGTACTGTGGACACAAGACAGGGCAGTTCAGACGTAAGTCTGCAAGTTGTACCTTTGGTTGTGAAAGACCAGCATCGGTGTGAGTGAAATAATAAAAACAGTGAGTTTGAACATTTCAGTGATGCTTTTAGAAATATGAACCAGCCTACAATAAACTTTGGCCCTTTACTTTAAATCATTCAGAAACTTTCTAAAATACCACTACTGCTTAGCAATGTTGGTTAGAAACGGAAGTGACCTCAGTGAGAATATAGAAGGTGTTGTGTTTTTTTGTTTGTTTGTTTGTTTTTTGCGGTACGCGGGCCTCTCCCTGTCGTGGCCTCTCCCGTTGCGGAGCACAGGCTCCAGACGCGCAGGCTCAGCGGCCATGGCTCACGGGCCCAGCCGCTCCGCGGCATGTGGGATCTTCCCGGACTGGGGCACGAACCCGCGTCCCCTGCATCGGCAGGCGGACTCTCAAGCACTGCGCCACCAGGGAAGCCCTGTTTTTTTTTTAAAGTGAGCAATGGCTAGCATTGTCTTGGTCCCTGGGTAAATCCCGAATTAGGTCCTGGTTTTTAAGGATGCAGGTTATCTTACATCATTAGGCCCGTTTCACTGATAATATCCTTTAGTGGGTAATTAGAAATGCGTCACTCTGCTGAGAGCTTTGCAGGTAAATCCGATGGCAGTGCAAGCCTTGTGGTGTTTGTCTTGATGGGATTCTGGGTGAAGGTTGCTGCTGTTGTGAGCTGCTCCTGCCCTATGCCCTCCAGGAAGTTCCTGGCTTGGGGTTTGGGCTGGCACCCCTCTCTGTGAGTCATGCAGCTGGCCTGTCCCCTGGGCCACGCTGGGATGAGGTTTCCCCTGCACTCACGCTCACACCCGTCACCTCCTTAACGGCTGCTTGGAACCTTGGCACTAAGGCCCAACTTGAACATTAACCACTCCCGTTTCTTCTGTCAGTAGCACTAATTGGGTCAGGTTTTCAGGGCCAGTAGAGATACAAGGAAAGAAAAACATTTTTGCCATTCTTTAACTACCTGTGACTATTTCCAGATTAACATTTTTGTCTACTACTAATTTTTGAGTTTATAAGATGATACCACATGTGTGTGTGTGTGTGTGTGTGTGTGCGCGCGCGTCTGTGTGTGTCTGTGTCTATATACACAGACTTGGTTCAAAAGGAGGCAATACCTAACTTAAAACAACTGTATTTTTAAAGTGACAGGTGTTCTCATGTGCTGATGAACGTTTTCTTCACGGAAGCCACCAGTTTTCACCCTAATGCTATGTTTTTCTCCTTCATCTCTGAAATGACTGTATTCCTGGAGGGAATATTTGGATTCTTATGGTGGAGATGACCTGAAACCAGTTAAAAGTGTGGTCACGGCCGTCTGTCTGCCTGTGACTTGCTTCTTCCACCTCATTCCCCATGGGCTCAGCTTTTCATTCTCTCCGCATTTACTGCCCTGCATCCTGAGCTGTCGTTACTTCTTGTTTGCAGCCAGAGGCCCAGGGCTTCAGTCATCCCCACTGCCCTCCTCTGTGGTCTCTTGCCCCCTTGGTTTGTGGATACCCTCACTCCAGCCCTGTGGGCGCCATTCCTTGGAAAGACCTGACCTGATGCCCATTGGAGACAGTCCCCTGGGCAGCCCCGCACCTGCGTCCTGGTCTGACACCTGGTACCAGCTGGCCCTGGACATGTCTTCTGCGCTGCTGGTCTGGCTGAGCCTCCCTCCAGGCAGAGCTGAGGGCTCTCTTCTTGTGTTCGTTAGAAGCACACTTCCTAGTTGCCATCCTAGCTGGCGGCTGCACAAGGTAGCTGGAGCCCTCCCAGGATGGAAGAAAAAGAAGGAAAGCTGAGGCAGCTCCGAGTGAGTCAGGACTCTTTGGAAAGAGGCTCGGAGAAGCGCCTGATGTGGGAAGCGATTCTTCCAGCTGTCGCTCTCAGAGTCACTGCTGATGTCCTCATTTACTCAATTGGGACTTTTTCTTCTTTCTTAGCACTTCCATTCATTAACCCTAAAATAAGTATATTAAGAAAGTAAAGTTTTTATCGAAGCAGTTTACCTCAGTGAGTTGTACAGTGAATGTTTCTGAGATAGTTGCCAAGCTTTCATGTGTCTCACTAGATGAATTTTATTGTTGTTAAATTTCAAACAGTTCTTCGCCGTGTCTGTCGTAGGGGGTGGTGGAGTTGAATGTATCCCAACGCCAAAGACAGGATGCAAAGGCACTGGCTCTGCTAGGAGCTCAGCCCTCAGAGGAGGTTGGGTCATGCCATGACCCTAAAATCTCAGCATCGGCAGCAACAGAGGTTTGGTTTTTTCACCCACACTGCATGTCCGTCAAGGGCCGGCTGTGCCTCTGCTTCGTGTTGTCAGGGACCCAGGCGGATGGAGAGATCTCTGTCTGGGATTTTTCTGATTTCATGGGAGTGGGAAGAGAGCTGGACAACAAAGCACCAGCTTCTAAGCTCTTCTGCCCAGAAGTGGCATGTGTCACTTCTGCCCATGTTGGATTGGCTGAACAAGTCCCGTGGTCAGGTCTGATGTTGATGGGGTGGAAAAATATCATCTTCCTCAAAGAAGAGACAGGATATTTGAAAGTATAATACAGTCTTCCACAGGAGCTTTCCCAGAAGCTTCCCGTCAGGAAGGGACTTTTGTTCTAGTTGATTCTTGAGTTTACTTGGTGTTTTATGGGTTTGTGTGAGAGGCTCAGAAGTAACAGGTGGCATAATCCTCTCCATTGATCGTGTTTGGGCCTTCTTAAGCTGCTGGAGGGGAACCTGGCTGATGGCCTTGTATCTTGTGAACAAGCAGCAATTCTTTCTGCCTCTGTGCAGAAAGCCTGCAGTTGCTGTAAGAATGAACATCCGTGCTCCCCACCTCTAGGGCAGGCTGCCCAGCTGTCCACTTAGATGAGACAGAAGCCCATCCCCTAAGGGTTATTTATTCTCAGAGTTGGGTCACTAAACAGAGGGCATTTGCAGTCCCTCTCTATGGCACCAGGGAGTTCATGAAGCAGGAAGTATCTTGATTTTTATGTGTAAGGTCTTATAAGTTTTTCGTTTTCCACCCTGTGTTACTTTTGTCCATTAAAACTCTCTGCTTTCTTATTGATCCTGAAAATACTAGTGAGGCTCACGTAATGGCTTATATTTTGCCAGAATTCATTATGAATATGAAAAATACCTTCTGTTTAAAATCATGTAAAACAGTAACATTAAAAGGCATCTCTTGAAGCTCAAGTTGTAATTCCGCTTCAGCAAACCCGAAACCTTTGACACCCCACACAGTGCGTACAGGGCATAGGCATGTGGGCCCTGGCTAGCAGTATCTGTGCTGAGTCACACCTTGGTGCCCACCATGGAAGTTGGTTCTTCAGTCTCTCCTGTTGGACAGAAACAGAAAGACACGTAAAGGAAGACTTGCCTCCTGCAGATTTTTAGATGATGACGTTTGTAGAAAGAAAAGAAGTTATAAAATGTGTAAGTGGGGGACTTCCCTGGTGGTCCAGTGGTTAAGAATCCGCCTTCCAATGCAAGGGACACGGGTTCGATCCCTGGTGGGGGAATAAGATCCCACTTGCCGCGGGGCAACTACATCTGCGCCCCGCAACTACTGAGCCCACGTGCTCTGGAGCCCGTGCACCACAACTAGAGAGAAGCCCGCAAGCTGCGACTAGAGAAGCCCGCGTGCCGCAGCGAAGGATCCCACATGTCGCAATGAAGATCCCACATGACGCACATAAGACCTGACACAGCCAAATCAATAAATCAATAAATCAATAATGTGTAAGTGGGCTTGAGAAATCTTAAAGAATGGATCATTTAGAAAATAGGACCAGACAGGTGGACCTGTTGTCCCTGGTTGCTGATGCCTCAGGACAGAGTATAAAAATGATCCCTCTAGAAATGTGTGCTCAGACAGCAAATTGATTGGATACAGAGGCGTTGGAGTGGGCATCGAGGAAGGCACATGTGACCGGACAGGACTGGTGAATTAAAAAACAAACTTGACAGTGAGCAGCTCCTCAGCGAGTGATAAGACCCAGAAAAAAGAGGCTTGCTGAGGTGTTCTGGAGAGTGGAAGCTTCCCTTCTCTGGAGGGGCCACCAGGCAGCTGAAACCACCTCTGGGTTCAGTGGGAGAGAGAAGCATCTTGCAGAGGGGAGCCAAGCTGGGGTCAGGTAATAACTGGAATGCCTGAAATTACTTAGGTCTACTTGGTAAGTTCCTTGAGATTCCCTGACATTTGCAGTGGCCAAGGCCACCTGAGCACGTACTGAGTGGCCAGCCCAACTCTGGAGAAGGAGAATTCGAGAGAAATAAAGGCGATGTGACCAAACTTGCAGTTTCGAGAAGCCCCATTTTGCCATTCGTAGAGTAGAGATTACTGAAAGCAAAAGCTGATTTTCGTTTGTGGTCCAAAAAAACTGCCAGGACCCCGGGAGAGGCAGGGTCGAGGTTCTGTCAACTCTGGCAAGTTGGATTCCACATCCTGTCAGCCTGACATCTTGGACATACAGATTAGCTTGTACCTTAAAAGAATTTTGCAGAAAAACGGCTGCAAGTGTACTTAATTTAGTGAATACTGTGCATGTCCATCCAGATGATAGAACATGACTTGCTCATTAGAGCAGACCTTTCTAAAGTGTGGGGATTTTCGAGCTCTGTTTTAAGTTGCACCTACAAATGTGAAGACTGCAGGAAGGCCCCAGAGCGGGGCTGTCACCCTCCACAGCCCGACTTGCTCTGCTGCGGGAGGGCCGGTGTTAGCAGCACCCTTGGCCTCTGCTCACTACATACGAGTAGCACCCCTCCCTACTCCAAGTTGTGACAACCAAAAATGTCTCCAGACATTGCCAGGTGTCCCCTGCAAGGCGGGAGGGGCACAGTCGCCCCCGGTTGAGAAGCACAGCTTGAGGGTTTGCCCGTAGAGTCAGAGGTGGGATGGAGCGGAGGGGTTTATCCCTGAGGAAAGGATACTGGCAATGAGCAGGAGGTGTTGAGGCTGTAGCCTGAAGAACAGTGTAATTATTAGTGTACTTGGACCCTCCTCTTAAACGGAGTCAAGGTGTCTGCATTTCCATAGTCAGTGTAGTTCAGGTCAGGGAGGAACCAGGACAAATGAGAGTTTGCAGAACTTCCTTTGGTAGCTGATTTTTTTACAAAGATCGTGGAAGGTGCTGAGCTGCTCACGCCAGCGCTGTCTCTTCAGTTCTAACGCCGCTTGTGCTCCGAAGAGGAGGTCCCGATGGACGGGGGGTCCCCCGCACGCTGTCCTCCGAGGATTCCCGGATAACACGTGAGCGGAGGCGTGAGAGGGCGGCTGGTTTCCCTGCAGAGTCGCCCGTGCCTGTGACTTGCGTGGCTCTGCGAGCTGTGCCGGGGACAGCTGGTCTGGCTGTGTCCTGATGCTCTGGGCCACCCGCCTGTCGGCCTTCTCTTCGGCCTCAGCGCCCGCCGCCCACGCCCCCTCCCTGCCCCAGCCCCAGCCCCAGGGAACGGCGCTGTGCAAGCGGACCGCACCCGTGTGAGACCTCCTCCCAGCGGACGGACTCTCAGAGTCTAGTGTGTAAAGAAGCTCCTGCGGGCTTGTTAAAAACGCAGTTTTCTGGCAGCACCTCCAGAAAGTTTGGTTCAGTGTGTGGGAACCAGGAACTTAGGCTTTTGGGAACAGGTGGCCCACATCCCCCTCTAGGAGCTGGGGGCGTCCAGGGACGGCACTCTTAGAAGTAGCACTCCAGGGGGTCTTTCCAGCTTCTGGAAGGCAAAAGCACATAAATTCTACTTTCCTAATCTTCTTATCCTTCCGGAGACGCTGGGCTGGAGGCCATGGTGGTGAGTCTTTGTGGGACTTGTGCATCTGAGGGAGGTGGTAATAATGAACACGGATATGGGCCAAGAAACTACCCGTGGTGTGGGAGCAAAGTGCAGTCTGCTCCGAAGCGCATCGCTTGTTTGGGCCACATGGGTCAGTGTAGTAAATTTATTATTAATCACAGGAGTTCCTATTTTTTTTTAGTACTCACTGAACCACAAAGACTATGTAAAGTAAAATCCCTTTGGTGAAGGATTTCTTTAGCTTCCAGGATGGCCTCGACAGGGCTTCTTCACTGTGACATCAGAACGACCACCACCAAGTGCCCCCCACCCCGCCCCCACGTCCTGCCCAGAGCAGACTTCTGCTCACTGCCTCACCAACATTTGGATTTTTTTTAGGGCCAGAGAGGACCAGGCAGACTGTTCTGTCTGTTTTTGTCTCTGTCTTTCTATATACACACACACATACACTTATGCATATGTATGTATGTGTAAAGTTACTGATTCTGAGGTGTAGCCTCAATCATATTCCTCCCAAATGTGATGCAGTAGGAATTACACAGCATCACCTACAAAGGATTCTCACCAAAAATGTTTAAGCTGAATCTAAACTAGCCTTTCAATTTAACCTCCAGTTTCTCTGCCGGAGGATAGGATAGAGTAGAGGATAGAGAACAAGTTTAAATGGCAACACGAGGAACTAGACAAATTGTGGGATCCTGTAAGACAACTGGCCTGGTATCTTCAAAAAAGGCAATGCCAGAGGGAAAAATGCAGGCGGCACAGGGGTAGGTTAGGGACGGAAGGACTATTTTTGACTAAAAGAGACTAAAAACATAACGAAATGCAATGCATGAGCCTTGACTGAGTCATGGTTTTAAAAAAACAGCAAAAATTGAGGCAGGGTAGGGAAATTTGAGTGTGGACCCAGCTTTTGGATATAAAGGAATTATTGTCAGTTTTCTTGGGTGTGTTAATTTTACTGTGGTCACGAAGGAGAATGTCCTCATTTTTAGGTGTATGCAAAAGTATTTAGGAGTGAAGTGTCAAGACATCTGTGACTCATTTTCAGACGGTTCAGAGAAAAGATGTCTGCATATGAGTGTGAGTGTGAGTGTGTGTGCTATGGATCTGTAGAACAGATACGGCAACATGTTAACCAGTGTTCCGTATGCGGTGTTCATTGTCTGTTCTCTTCACCTTATATCTATGCTTGCAAATTTTCTTAATGAAGTTGAAAAACAGAACCAAGGTGAGTAAGGTGGTGGTGGTCTTCAAAACGTGGTTTGCAGGGTCTCCTTCTCGGGCTTTGCTGTTGCTGTTGCTGTGATGGTGGAGAGTGTGGGCATTTGACGCAGCTGTGATTGAAGTGCGCTCGGTCTGCCCCACCTTTCGAGAAGCTGTGACCTTTGTTCCCAGGCTTCTGTACTGTAATCTCCTAGTCAACTGATGCTGGGCGGTTCTGCCTCACATGCACTCTTCCGTTTGCACTGACAGCACGAAGCTGCCAAGGAAAGGACCCCTTTCAGAGGTGTCAACTCTGCTCACACCTCCCCCTTCTTTTAAATATTAGGGCTCTTTGGAGAGCTATGTATGACGACTCCCATGGACCAACCATTTGTCACTCCGCCTGGCTTTGTATTCTGACTGTGGTATATTAATTACCCTAGGTTTCTGTAGGAGTCTCGTTTGTTTTGGTTTTTTTCCTTATTTCTTGCTAAGAGGCTTTCCTCTGTGGACCTTCGTGACAATCATAGCATCTTCTTCTGAAAGTCAGAGGGCTATCCACATTATCCATCAGGGACGGGGTAGTAAAGCCAGGTGTCCTGGAGGGGATATGTATTTAGTGGTCCACAGAGAGAAGATGTTTACATGGAATGTCAACAAGGGTCTGGTCTTACTACAGGATCTTTGGAGGAGTGGGAATCACAGTGAACAGCAGGGTGGTGCTAAGGAGCTCTGTGCTGAATCCCCGGATTAACAAAATCTGTGACAGGGATCTGTCTTCCCATGATGTGGATGTACGTGACTTTCCGTGCACATCTGCTATGACCAAACTGGGGCATTTGACCAGAGTACAGAGCACGGTAGAAGCCCCTTGCTGCACTTCCAGATTTTCCCCTATCCCACGGACCCGAGGGCTTTTCTTGGATGCTGAGGAAAGCCAGTTTTTTGTCAGTCAGCCTTGCATATTGTGGCTGTTCCTCTAATAGTGGTAATTAGCAGATCTGCTGGCAAGACCAAAACATCTTATCTCCCTGTTGCAAACAGAAAAATGAAGGCATCATTCCAGCCGCTCTGGTGTGGATGTGAGAATCTGGTATAGTGGAGCGGGGAATTGTTTCAGTACAGATGGACAGACGACTCTACTTTCTGAATTTAAGCACAGGGGTCCCTAAATAATCTTGCCTCAAATTTGGCATGAACCATTTTGCTAAGCCTGAATGTGCCATCTCCCCTTCTCCTGAAGTTTCACATCCTTTCTCTTTAGAAGTTGCACCCTAATTGCATCCCTGACTCTGAGGTGAGCTTGCTGACCAGAACAGTATACCCTTCGCATATTCATCAAGATCCAAGTCACCTGAGAGGTTGTAGCAGAGTCTGAGGTTCTGCAAGAGGACAACTCTGTAGAGGTTTTCTATTCATACTGAAAAATTGCCATTAAACAGTAGAGGGGCAGCAGGGATTCAGAGCAACTGGGCCCATCAGTAAACTGGCTTTCTAATCAAATGGGAAGATCTTGTAGCTCATTCTCTCCTAACAAGCAGACTCTCCACCTGTAGATTCAAAGTGTTTGTAAGCCTGGTGGGTGGGCCCAGCTTGCATGGGGTGGGGCGTCCTCCCGGGAGTCATCCTAGCTTGTTTGCTTGTTCTCATTTAGAATGATCACTTTCATTATACACAGCCTCCTCCAAAGCTCTTTTGTATTGGTAACGTTTTACTCAAAAGGCATTTCTCTTTGGTAATATTGGGGGGTGGGGGAGGTGAGAATGAGCGAGTGGGAGTAGGTTATACTTCTGGCCTGAGGCTAATTTATTTTCCCCAGCTGAGCTTGTCAGCTGTGTTAGGCAGTAGGGAAACAGGAAGTAAGACCAGGACCTCACCCTCAAAGCCCACCAGGGAAGCTTTAGACATGAGTGACCTCATCCATCTCTAAATAGCCTCTGCTTAATCTTTTAACGGCCAAGTTTCTGTTATCCACGGTGCACTTCCCTTGGTTAAACAGTTGTCCGACCAGTGTCATCCATGTTAGGGGAAAAGCTTCTGAGGCAAAGGAGTTGATATTTACTAAGCACCTACTATGCCAGGCACTGTGCGAGGTGCTTTCACAGGATGTTGCTTATTTCTCCCAACAATATTGTGAGGCAGGGTACCCTTTTTTCTTCATGTGTCCATGAGGAAGCTGAAAGCTAAGGTTCTGAGAAGTTAGATGCCAATATGGCCAGTCTGTGGTGGAGCTAGATTTGGAGCCCAGACTTGATGAACACCAAAACCCTTGCATGCAGCACACCACCTCTCCCTTCCCCAGTGCCCACCCCACACACACACACCCATGACGGTTAAGTTCCTCTGTTCCTAGCTTTGCACTAGCTAATTTTTCAAAATAGCATCTTGTATAAGTGCAGTGATGTGAGGATTGTTAAATACACTGTGTTTTATAAGGTAAGTAATCACCTCTAACTAGGATGTTAGCCAGCATGGTGGAGAAGCTTTGACACCCACTCCCTTCTTTCCCCACTTCCCTCCCTCTTCCGTAACTCCCCGCCCAACCATTGCCCACATGCCATGAGGCTCTTTGTAGTCCTTGGGGAGTTGACATGACCTCAGTTAATAAGATCTAATCATTCAGAACAGAGCCATGTGCCCAGATGTCAGATGTGAGCTGTGCGATTCTTCCTGACCTTGGTGGGCTGGGGGCCGGGGGAGGCGCGCAGTAAATGGGGCTGTGAGGAGGAGCCCTGCGGCCCATTTCAGGGTTCAGGCCTCCCTGAAGGGGGTTTAAGCTGTTAGAGCCCTCTGGTAATGAAGCCATTTGTCCTTGGGAACAGAATGAGTCCTTGTGAGATGAGAAACAATGCGCATGTTGAGTTTCAGACCTGGCGTGAATCGAAGCTCAGGCAGAGAGGCACATGTGATGAACTGGGACAGTTCAAGGGACGCATTCTTCACAGGCAAGTCTCTGTTGTCAGCAAGTCCCCTCAGTGGTAATGATACTTAGTCAATGGTCATTAATGCCTCTGTTTTGAATAATTTCCCCAAGTGAGTAAGTCATCAGTTCTTCTTGGAGCTTTATTTTTCTTCTTTGTATTTTAACTTGTGTAGTTCATTTTGTCTAAAAATCACCCTGTGAGAAATGGATGAAAAATAAGTTTGGGTGGCAAAATTTTATTATTTGTCAGGGCATTGTTTTCCTTTAAAATTCTCATTTACCTCTGAAGCAAATACTCCCTCCTTTGTCTCTGCTAGTAATTTGATTCCCAGGAAATAAAGTTGGGTGTTACTACTCTCTACTGTTAAGCAAAAGGTTTTGATGCAAGTTTTTCTAACTTAGCTCATCTAACACCAAAACAGCAGGCAAAGAGTCCTGTAAACTTTAAAAAAAAACGCAGGCAGTCCGTTGATATAGTTCACTGGCAGTCATATCTTCATCTGTCTGGATCCCTGTGCTCTTGGACTTTTTCTAATAAGATATAATAGAGCAGGAGCCACGTCCCAAGAGCATGCAGCTGGGGCAGGAACCCCACGCACAGCGTGCCCCCGGGTGGGTGCAGGGACTGGCATGGGCCCCTCTGTCGTGCTGCCGAGAGATAAGGGTAACCACAGACGCCTCTGAGAGCGCAGTGAGGGAGACCTTGAAACAAAAACACCGGCCGACACCGCCGAGGACGGCGGCGTGTTGGCGGGGGGCGCAGGATTCGCCGGGGCAAGGTTCTGTGGGCACGAGGGGCGCCGCCGGGCAGGGCTGCGCAGGGCGTGGGGCAGCCGTGCCGCGGGCGCGCACCGGGGTCTGAGCACCGGCCGGAGTGCAGGCGGCCGGGCGGGCAGGCGGCGGGGGCGGGGCCGGCGCCGCTAACCGCTCTCCTCCCCTCTCTCTCCTCCGTAGGTGAGGCTTGCGGCCGCGCGGAGCTGTGACATGGCAGCATGACAGCCCCGGAGAGCGCTGCCCCACGACGCCGCCGGGACCAGGGAGCCCCCGAGCAGCGGCCACTGCCGGCCCGGAGCGCCTGAGCCTCCTTCCCGCGCCTTCCCCGCCGCCCGCCGGGCTCGCCTGTACAGTTCACCCCGTGGCCTCCTGACTCCTGACGCCTCGAACATCAATATGTGTCATGTCATTGTCACCTGTCGCTCGATGCTCTGGACCCTCCTGAGTATTGTGGTGGCGTTTGCCGAGCTCATTGCCTTCATGAGCGCAGACTGGCTGATTGGAAAAGCCAAGCCCCGCGGCAGCGCCGAGCCCAGCGAGCAGGGCGGAGGCTCCCTGGAGCCCCACCACCCCACGCTGGGCATCTACGCCCGCTGCATCCGGAACCCCGGCGTGCAGCACTTCCAGCGGGAGACGCTGTGCGGGCCCTACGCCGAGACCTTCGGAGAGATCGCCAGCGGCTTCTGGCAGGCCACCGCTATTTTCTTAGCCGTGGGCATCTTCATTCTCTGCATGGTGGCCCTGGTGTCCGTCTTCACCATGTGTGTGCAGAGCATCATGAAGAAAAGTATTTTCAACGTCTGCGGGCTGCTGCAAGGAATTGCAGGTAGGCGTGCGTGGAGGGTGAGGGGCCTGAGAGCCATGTGTGTGCTCGTGCGTGTGTGCAGCACCCTCACTGCTCGTTCATTTGCTGCCACACTTGAGGAGGACGGTCTCCTGTCCGGTTCCAGGCAGCAGGCGCGCGCTGCCCTCATCGCGCCCTTTCCCTGCGTCACTCCCCTGCAGTGAAGGAGGCGTCTGTTCTCTGCTCTGGCCTGCTCCTCTTCCTTGCTTATTTCCTCGGGTTCTACGTTGCTGGGTTTTGTTTGAGTAACGACTCCTACTTTTTGCTTTTCCCATTAAATTAACAGCACGCTTTCCGCGTCGTGCGTCCAGGGAAGAACTGCGGTGTGTGAGGCCCCCCAGCAGCGGGCCCTGTGTGCTGGGATGAGCGTGAGCGTGGGGCGTTCATTCACAGGCAGTGAGCCTGGTGCTGCCACCCACTCTCGGCCCCATCCCCGGCCCCAGGATGATTTCAGCTTTCGCAGGCGAAGAAGCTGGCTGGAAGGGAATTAGTATCAGCTGCTCTGTGTTTAATAATGTTCTGGTTTAAATTGTCTGTCTCCCGGAGACAATTGTCAGAATGTTCTGTGCACTCAGATCAGAAATTACAAACTAACGGTTCCACTTTCTGGGAGTTTCTCACTAATGAGCTTGTTAGAAATCAGTGGAAAGAAAAGTATGAGCACTTTACGGGGATCCCAGAGGGGAGGCCGTGAGCTCCAAGAAAACTTCCGTGGCCGCCCACATTTTCATAGGCTGTCCCATGTGGAGTTGAAAAGTGGATCTGGAACCAAGAGGGTATCCGTCTGTCCACGCTCAAGGGACTTGTTCTGAGCAGCAGAAACACACACACACACACACACACACACACACACACACACACACACACACACACACACACACACACACACACACACACACACACACACACACACACACACACACACACACACACACACACACACACACACACACACACACACACACACACACACACCCTGCCGCCGCCCCCCCCCCCCCCCCCACAGAGTTTGAAGACATCCTCAGGAAGCAGAGGAATAGACTCTTGCTTTGATTCTCAGGAAAAAATTTCACTTTTTAAACAACCACAACCAAGGTATTTATTAATCTGAACTCTAACAGGAGAAACAGCAATCCACTTAGAACCCTCATTGAAGGGCACATCCTGTAGCTGCGTTCACGGGGCTGCTGACAATGGAGATAAGCACTGAGCCTGGCATCCAGGCCTGTAAAGAAGCAGACCTCGAATGGATTAGCTCTTGCCTGCCTTATAGCAAACTCTTGAGCTCAGCAGGGCTGGCTTCCAAACAAACAGGTCAAACAGCAGTTTTTTTTCCAAACAGCTGATAAGATGATGTTTTCTGTTTCTCAAACCTTAGGGGGCCCCATGTGTGTATGTGGGGGAGAGGGTAATGGGCTCAGAGAAATGACAGAGGACGTGCTTCACAGTCACGCTCTGTTTCAGTGGGGGATATACTCGTGACAGATCTCAGGACCCCCCATCTCTTTATCTGCCAGGATCAGCCGTACCATGAGAGACCCAGGCACTCATAGGCACTCAGGGAATTTGGGAGGCCTGGATTCTGATTTTCAGCTTTGCTAGTAACTTGCAGTTTCACTTGAGATAAATGCACCAATTCTGTGGATCTTGGCATTCCTCTTCTGAAAGATAGGGAGATTGGAAAATATGATCCTATCTTAGAGTTTTGATTCTGTGAAGCTCATTGTCCCCCTTTTGATTCACTTCTCAACTCTGCAGTTCATCCCCTAAGCTTGAATTTTCACTTCCGAGAAATGTTCATTAAGGTAGGTTTCCATCCTGGTTCATCTTTTTCTTGTCAGAGAAAGGCCTCTACTTTATCCCCCCCGAGGCACACAGTGCCTCGGGGGCATGTGTATCTTACAACTTGTTGAGGAGTGTTACCAAAGTGTTACTAAAGCTTTTGAAAAGTCAAAATAAACATGTAGATGAAGGGAAGCCAGTTTACACAAATAATTAATCCTGTTGAAGAGTCCTGGTTCACCAGAGAGGCGTATTTTTGCTCAGTTTGCCCTGACTATATTTTATTTGCTTATCTTCGATGACTTCATGCTTTTATTATGAGTTTTGTCAATATGCTGGTATGCAGATGAGACTCCTGGTTTGTCATCCCTAGGAATGCTTTTCATCTTGAGAAACTTAGTGCTTTCCAGCAAAGGACTGGCCATTTACAGTAGGGTGGGACATCTTGGGCCATACCACCACAATCGGTCTTTTGCAATCAATTTGCAGAAAATTATAGATGTCTTTCAGTCTCAAAGACTGTTTACATGCAGTTTTTAATAAGGTGTTACTCCAGTGAATTTAGTCTCTAAGAATGTGGATTAGTCCAACAAGTCTTCTGGTGCTCTTGTTTGCTGTTTCACATAAATGGCTAGAGTGTTCATTTTGGCACAGAGATGAGTACATATTTTAGGTATTATTCATACACTCCAGTGAGTTATTCTTGACTTTTCTCTTTCTCTCTGCCTCAGGCCTCTAGGAAGAAGGGCTGGGGAGGAGGGAGCAGTGGCACACCCAAGATGCTGGGCTGTTGGTCATCTGTCTCTCCAAAGTCTTGATTTTTCTCAAAGAAATTTTTCTCCTCATCCCCTTTCACTTATGTTCCCCATGCATACATATGGCATCTCAAAACGTCTGAAATTGCTAAAAGTTGGCCAGAGGCAGAGATTCCTGTACAGTCAGATTCTGCCTCTCTAAGGGGCCACTGATCTAAGGCTAAGAACTGAAATACAGGAAAGTGGATTCTCCTCACCTCCCAGCCCAGCAGCACCCCTCTGAGAAGAAATCATTGGAAGGATGGACTGAACGCTGGTCAGCTGGCTCCCTCATGTTGGGGAGGGGATGAGGGGCACATCTTTGAGGGATGCCTAGTGGGCTCTTTTCTCCAATAGTAGAGGTCTCCACCAGGCAGTTCAAGCCAGCATCAGTGGCAGCCATGGCCCTTGAATCTATGGCTTAAGAGAGTTGCCCCCTGGGTGTCTGAAGCAGCTGACTTGCTTTCTCTCCTCTTGGCCGGTCTCTAAGAGCATCTGGTCAGCCCCAGCCTCAGCCAAGGACTTGCTGCAGCTGTGAACATCAGTCTCTGCTCTCCCCATACCCCTTCTCTCAACTCTGGATCCGTTTGACATTGAAACAAATGGTGGGAAAGGAGACTGTTGCCAAAGCAACGAAAGGATCCTTCAGAAAGATACTCAGATTGTGTTTGTTCTTACAACTCACATTGGCAAAAATGACATTTTTGTAAAATGTAACTGGGTGACGAATTACAGGCTATCTAGTATGCCTTTACTATGCCTAATCTTAAAGGCCACAGGTTCGCATAGTTGTCACTGTCCATAGTATAACAAAAACCATCAAAATCTTAGTATTTTGATTTTAGAAGTCGGGTATAAAAGAATCTGCTACCTCAGTGGAAATCTCAAAATTTGGGTTACTTAAAAAAAAAAAATGCAAATACAACTATTGACCATTAAGCTAATTCAGATAGCAGGATTCGCCTTCAAGGCCTTACCTGATGGTGGGCACCCAGCTGACACTTCTGAAATGCTCATGTACAAATGCTCTGGCTGTTCAGTAGGCGCTCTCAGCAGCAGTTAGAGCTCAAACCTCATCTGGCCCTGGATCAGCGCTGACCTCACCTTAAAGTGTCTGTGAAATGTTAACCAGTCTGCCTCATCTCTAAGCCTCAGTTTTCTTACTTGGAAAACGGGTATAATAGTAGTACATACCTCAGGGTTGTTTTGAGGATTAAATTAGATAATATATGAGAAAGGCTTTTAAGCACACATAGTAAATAGTAAGTGGTAGTAGCTATATGGTGATGATTAAAGTATTTATGCTTTTTGGGCAGGTTTTAGTACCTTCTTTTGTGTTCCCTACAATTGCTGCATTCTAAGGAATAGGGTCCTTAGAACTGATCTTGTTCTGTCGAAACCAAATGTTAACTACATTATAAAGTGCCATTCCTGGCCCCTTAATAGCCTGCCTTTTTGGGACTGAAGAGCACAGAGCAGTCCTGTGGCTCCTATGGGCCTCTGGGTGTCCTCAGGCTTTTTTTTTTAAAGCTGAATTGACAGGAAAACAAAGAGCTTCTTCCTCTCACTCCTCTTCCCCTGACCTGTACGTTCTCCATCCTTTCCTTTCTGGAGGCAGCTTCTAGCGGTTGAGTCCTGATTGCAGGTGGCTTCTCAGGCTCCCCTTGCAGACTAAATCACAGGCTGATTGGTCTTCACTGGGTGAGAACTCGTCCGGGACTTGGTAGAGCCAGAAACACACGTCAGTTCATAGCCCTCTGGGATTCATTACAAAAGCTGGGGAATCAGCCAGCAGGGTCGTTTTTGCCAGCTGCCTTCCTTAGGCTGTGACCTGGATGTGGTCCACAGTGAAAGCGTAGAATGCAAAGATCCAGGTTTTCCATGACAGCATCAAGCAGTTTGGGTTTGGAAATGCATGTAGGGCCCTCTTAGAAGTCTGTGGAATCCCCAGTGACTCAGGTCTGGGACGGGGCCACGGCAGTGAGCTCAGGAGTTGGCCCACTGCTGCTGGCCCGGGCTGTTCCCCTGGGGTTGCCACGAGGCTTGGACTAGCGTGTGAGCTTCTGGCCTGGCTGCCTACTGTCCTCCAGTCCTGCCTCGCCGGCTCTGTGCTGCTTCGTGTCTGGCTGGCTCTCACGCTGTCTAGTCCCTGTAGCCCTCTGTCTGTCTACACCGCGTTCAGCCCAGCAGGATGGCCTCAGCGAGCTGCCCCACTAGTCTGACTGGATAGATCACTGTGGCGCCATCCATGCTCACTGGCATCGCTCTCTGCAGCAGGGGCTTAGGGCCTGCTGTGCAGACTCAGTTTTCTTAGAAGTGAGCAATGATTGAGGGTGAAGGAGAACAGTATGAAAAAAAGAAAGGGAAAGGAATAAAAGAAGGATCTTAGAAGAGAAGTGGAGGGTTTTGTTTCTGCTGTGTGTAGAATTGCTTTGTCGTAGTCGGGCACGCGTGGGGAAGTCAGGGTGGGCATGTGAGATACACCATGACTGCTTTCTGGGTCTTGGCATTCTCATTGCCATTTTTCAGAGGGTGAAAGATAACCACGACTCAGCCTGGTCGCAGCATCCGTTTTGCCTTATCCCATGCCCTACCTGTTCACTCCCGGTGACCACGTCGGTCACTGGAGAGGAGAGAAGTAAGAACAGGACTTGGGAAACGTGGGGAGAAGGGAAGAGATTCCTGCCTCTTTCAGGGGCCTGGCCCCACTGTACACCTGAAAATCTCACCTCGCTTTCTCTGAGAAGGTAGTGTGACCTTGGTTGCCCGACTTCAAAGAAAAGACATGAGGGAAGTAGAGGGAGCGTCCCCTACTTCTCCTTAGAATGAGGCACTGGAAGCTTCTGGCTGTCTAAAGGAGGCTCTGGATTTCTGGCTCTCCAGACAGATGACGCCTCCACCAGAAGTCAGATGTAACCGTTCTATGTCTGAGTCCATTTAAGAGTACCCCTGACTCATTCCTCAACCTTGTGGAAAACTGAAGAATGCCAAAATGTTATAAGGCAGGCCGGAATTAAATTTCAATCCAAGGAGCTTTTATTGGATGCCCGATAAATACAAAGACCTATAGACTCAGGTCTACAATTTCTTGAGTTTCTGCTCCAAAACCATATTAGAGAGTCATTGCTTTGGAAGCTGTACCCTAGAAAAGCAAAAACGAAGCAAAATATCATCATATATAAAGGGAGCAAAAGAATTCAACTTTATCATTAGAGGAAAAACAGAACTACTGCCTAAGAGCAAGTGGACCAAGCACGCATTAATTTGAGTAAATCTAGGGACTGGGATCTCTTTTTAAAGAATCAGTTGGAAAATCTAGACAAAAATTGCAAACTCTCTTAAAATTCAGATAGAATATGCAGTTGATATGCAAATAAAGTACTTTGCTATGGTAACCACTTAATTGTAGACAAATAATCTCAGAGCCCTGGATGATCTATGTTCCAATTCCAGTAACAAATCATCACGTTAAGTATGGCTCTGAATATTTATACAAGTGGTTCAGGCACTCTGTTTTAAGAACTTAATGCAACAGTGGTGTTCTTCTAAGCCCTGACGTCACTTCAGAAGTAATCTGTGCACTCTTATGTGCCCAGGCACAGTTAGCCACAGTTATGAGTTCAGTTGTTGTATAGAGGCTTCCCAGTAGCTTTATTAATTGGCCCTCAATCTCTTTTATTAAAAGATAGCCCCCAGGGCTTCCCTGGTGGCGCAGTGGTTGAGAGTCCGCCTGCCGATGCAGGGGACACGGGTTCGTGCCCCGGTCCGGGAAGATCCCACATGCCGCGGAGCAGCTAGGCCCGTGAGCCATGGCCACTGAGCCTGCGCGTCCGGAGCCTGTGCTCCGCAACGGGAGAGGCCACAACAGTGAGAGGCCCGCGTACCGCAAAAAAAAAAGATAGCCCCCAGTACAGATGAAACCTAAAATACACATATTGAGAAAATGAAGCCAATATTAAAAATTTCAAACCAAAATACTCAGTGGCTATGTGTTCAGGGTTGAGAGGCCAGCCTCAGGGCCCTAGTGTTGAAAAGATGGCACCTGCTTTGTTGCAGGAATTATTTAACATTATCTGGACCCCAAAACTTTGAGCAGGCAAGAAATTTACTTACTGTCCTGAAAATTTCAGAGCTCAGTAACTAAATTTTTTAAGTGTCTTTTATTCTGCTATGCACTGCATTTGATTTTTGGTGGGGGGGCAGCTTACTTTGAATTATAAGTGTATTTTGGTTAGAGTCAAACAGGAGCTCTTTCTAATCCTACATGTTGGATGAATAATTTATCAAGAAATAGTTTTTAAAGTTCTTCCAGTTGCATAGAAACAGTTTAGGAAACACCTTCTCACTTGGAATGCAAAGTAAAATTTTATCACTAACTCATGGGAAGGAATAATCTGACTAAATTAGTTTGTTGGGATGCATTTTAACGGGTAAGAGTTAAAGTTTTAGAAACTGCCAGTGAAGTAATTTGCATATAAACATGAATTATTGCTGGGAAAGGTTTAGGGAGGCTTCAGTGTGGGAGAAACTGCATCTTTCTTGTGGATTGTTTCTCCACATATTCTAGGGGCATCCAACAATTCTTAATTGATGGTCATTAATTTTGAGTAATTGTAACAGAAACTTCCTCTGGGGGGCTTGGCTGTAAGGTCTTTTTATGACAACTATGCTCTGATTGTCTTCCAAAGAATTCTCTTTATTGCTTTGTCATCCGTTCTCCACCCACCACCCTGGAAGAGTATTTTTCTTGCCAATTATAATTCCATGGAAGTGTTTTTAGTAGAAAACAAGTACCCTACTAGACTCCTCCAGGGAGACGGTGTAAGCATTAATACAAACTTTAAGTAAAAAATTACTGACACCGATCCTTCACTTTTCTTCTCCTTCCCCTCAGAAAATCTTGTTGGTTAAAAACCTCTAATGTTATTGATCATGTACTAAAATGACATGTAGATATAATCTACTCTGCAAAGACACTGGTTATCGGCTGAAAACCCTTTTCATTACCAGTGACCTCCCATTTCTGATCTGGCCTTCAAAGCAGAGTTTTTAAATGTCAGTTGGGCCCAGTCTAGCTTGTCCATAAACCCTTGAAATTTAAAATGAGGTGCAGTGAAAACTCTTTACCTTTTCATTTATACAGTAAACAAACAGGCTTCTTAGAAAGATGTCCCCATCCTAACACACACACCCCAGCGGCCTCTCACTGCCTTTGAACAAGGGCGGGTCCACTCTGCTAAGGTTTGTCGACTGAAAAAAAAAGTGCACAACGTGAGAGTTGTAAGTTAAGTTTTATTGGGGGCAAAATGAGGACTATAACCCAGGAGACGGCGTCTCAGATAGCTCTGAGGAACTGCTCGAAGAGGTCAAGGGAGGAAGGTCAGTGTATATGTGATTTTGGTGAAGCGGGTGCATGCAGTCAGGCACACATTTTTGCAGAAGGTTGCTGCTAGTCATGAGGAGAAAATGTCCCTGTTAATGATTTTAGTACTTTTCTAGAGATGAGAAGATGCAAGAATTTGGGCTCATAAAATCTTCTCCTGCAAATATCTATCTGAAGGCCTGTTCTGCCAGTTTTTCCCAGAACACAGAGTGCCTCATTCCTGATCTCCACCCTGAACTCCTTTCAGGGGGTGCTGAAGGTCAGCGGCTGCAGTGGCCAGTGACTTAGTCCTTGTAGAGGCAGATGGCAAGCCCCAATTTTTAGTTTCCACCAGTCCTCAGCGAAAACGAGAAAAATAAGGACAATGTTGTAAGATTTCATAGTGCTATAAATGTGTTCAATTTAAAGAACTGTCCTTTATTCTTAGATTACATCCTTTACCCTTTTTGTGTTAAAATACCCTTTTTTATGAAATGATAATGAGAGGAGATAACGGTTATTTTTAGTGTCCTTATATTAGCAAAAGAAAAAATATTGACCTCCCAGTAATTTTTCTGGAGATTTTGCTAGTGTCTGAAGTCCAGAAGCTTGGGAACCACTGTTCTAGAATATGAGCAAGGGTGTGGATTGTGACTTTTTCACAGCTCTCTAATGTTCAGAATGGGGCCTGCCACATACACACTAGGCGCTCAGTAAATGTTGTTCACTGACAGAAACATAGTCTGTTCTGTGCTCACTAATCCGTGCTAGAAACTGTGAGTTTCTAGGCATTGGGAAAGAGTAAAGGATGTAGTAAATGCTGCTGAGTCTCAATCCTAGCATGTACTCTGCCCTCCTAGACAGAGCATAAATAAATGAGTCATCATCCAAAGAACCAATAAGAATCATTTCAGAACTGGCAGTCAGTAAAACCAAATTCTGTTTGGGCTTTATATAATAAATCTTCAATGAAAATTTGAAAAGCCTTAGTGGGCAAAGTGATTTCAAAAGTAGAGAATAACCAAAGGTGGCAGTTCTTAGGCAGAACTCCTTGATTCATGGTATAACTAATACTTTGTTATATTACTCTTATTTATAAATACTGTTCGAATACCCCTGACTCTGAATGGCTAACTGGCATTTTGGTACTGAGGGTAGTGTCTTGGCATCTGGAGAAGTCAAGCAGGCTGGAATAATAGCATTGTTAATTTAGCTTTGGGGCTTGGGAGACAAGGACCACAACTCTTCTTGGGTAGAAGAGACCTGGGGGGGCCCCATCCTGGTGTCTGTAGTTGTCATAAGCAAGATTTCATGAGAGCCTGATGCCTCAGATTGAGAGCAGCATCCCCTGAATGTAGACATTGAGGCAAGCAGATCTCTTGTTAGCACAGGATTAACTAAAACCTACTGCCTGTGTACAGGTAATGGTGAATGGTGCAAGGGTTCAGGGTTAGGAGGAGGTCAAGGCAGAGATCCTCAGCTCTGTTCTGTGAATGAAGAAAGGCTACTTGGGGCTTCCCTGGTGGCGCAGTGGCTGAGAGTCCGCCTGCCGTTGCAGGGGACACGGGTTCGTGCCCTGGTCCGGGAAGATCCCACATGCCGTGGAGCAGCTGGGCCCGTGAGCCGTGGCTGCTGAGCCTGCGCGGCCAGAGCCTGTGCTCCGCAATGGGAGAGGCCACAACGGTGAGAGGCCCGCGTACCGCAAAAAAAAAAAAAAAAAAAAAAAAAAAAAAAAAGGCCACTTGGAGGAGGCGGGATGGTTAAAGCATGGCCCCGGCTGCTGGAGGAGGGATGTAACTTGGGGGCTGTCTGAGAATGCTCTCGGTGCTCGATTTTGTCTAATCAGCTACAGATGTCTCTCCTGGAAAGTTCATAGGATGTGGTTTTTTTGTGGACCAGTTTGTGGATGGCATTAGTATTCTAGGTAGATGTGCAGTTTCAGATGGTTCCCAAGTGCACAGAATCTCAAGGACTAAAATGTGAACAGATTATACGGCTTACATTTTCTCCCTCTGGTCTGATGGGTTTTGTGCTTTATTTCCAGTTTTCTGCTCACACAGATTCTTCAGGAGAGGACATCATAGCGAACATTATGTTGGTTTGACCTGTTCATAGGTTTTCTTTCTAGAAGTTTTTTTTGGCCAGTGGCAGCCATTCCAAGGTGACACCTATATTGCAGTAAAGGAGGCTGATGACACTCAGATTGTAATGAAAGAGAGGGGGTGGTTGGAAACTCTTTATCTTGTTGTTGTCTTGCTGTAGTGTTAGCAAATCAACCTGCCTCAGAATAGGTGAGCCTTTATTTTTGTGCAGCCTTCCTCTCTCCGTCATCCCCTTACAGCATTCCTGTGGTTTTTTTCCACTTGAGAGCTGTTCATCGTCATCTGCTCTCTCACGTCTCGTAGGTATAAGCCAGCTTTTGAGGATATAGCAATCTCCCCTCTTCAGCTGCACAGATGCTTTTGTTTTGGAAGCTAGTCTTTGGTGTGCAGTAAAGCAGCAGCCTGGATTTGAGTCCCAGCTCCACCATTGATTAGCTGTGTAACCTTACTTAATCCCTCTGTGCCTCAGTTTCCTCGTAGGTCAAATGATGATATTAATAGTACCAACCTCACAAGATCCTCTCATGGAGAGAACTCTCATTTGAGTTATATTTAAAGTGCTTAGCCAGTGCCTGGCACATTGTAGTGCTTAGCACTTAATAACTGCTGCCGTTGTTATTATAACAATTATCATTATGATCATTAAAAGGTTCTAATCACCTGTATGAACTTCCAGCTTTAAAGTATTAGTTGTGAATGTGTAAAATTGGGGGAGGGTGTTTGTAGCTTAAACTCCATGTCATCTTTGCTTGGAATCTACCATTTTTACCATAGACGATCTTTCCAAAAGGTTCTTCCAAAAATGAGAAGACTAGAAAGGAAATGGGAATCAGAAATGACATGTGAAGTTGATCAACAACACAGTATGTGTAGAGGACTGTGTTGGATTTGGGATGGAGATGGAGGTAGAAGCCAAGGAATAGAACACACTCCTTACTGCTGTCCAGTTTATAATCCAGCGGGAGTTCATCTGAGCCAAATATACATACTTTGAGGCATCTAAGAGACCTTGGAGCCAGTGCTGTTCTATTATGGGACAAATGCATAGTATGTCACAGTAAGATTCCTAGTTTTTACTATCATTGTTCTGGATAATTTTTCAGATAGTTGGTTAACCATTTACTTGTAATTTTTTACCCATGAAATTCTGAGTTGCCTCTCTTCTTAAAACAGAGTGTAGGGGACCTAGTTCAGCCTTGCCTTGGTGAGTGAGAATGGTCACTACAGGCTGTCTCCAAAGTCCCTGCACAGGAGGAATATACAGGTTCATACTGTGATCTTTGGAAAGAGAATAGCTTGATGGCAAATTCGTCGGTCTGACATGGTGCCTTCCTCAAAGCACAGTCTTAATAATACCTGACAGTTTGCCTTAGGGTATTGTGAAAGAGAAAAGGTCCCTACCTAACAACAGTTGACGACTTTCAAATAGCTATTAGGGACTGCCAAAATGACTTCCAGCTGTCAGCATGGAAGATGACTCTGGAAAAAATAAAAATTTAGACAGAAAAGAGAGGTAAACATACAGATAAATGTTAACTAGCAGGCCCAGGGTTGTTGTGTATCACTCTGTACATCAGTTGTTGTACCCCGTGATGGCCCCAGACTTAGAGTTAAATAACTAAACGTATTATTCCTCTTGGAAGCAGAGAATCACCTCCTCTCCCTCTCCTGACCACCCCCCATCACTCCACCTGCGATTGATCTATGACACTGTCCTCAGGACTGCTGATGGGAGTGGGTGTTTTCCTGGGCCGTCAGCAGTTCTACATTCCCGCCTTCAGTGCCGGCACTTTCTGTTAGTCTCTCCATTCTCCAGGCTCATGCTGCTTCTGGACACCACCCTTACCACTTCTGCAAACTGCCGTGGTCCACCTCCCTCCTCATTGCCCCTGGTGTACCCTTCTGCCACCTGCCATGTTCCTGAACTTCTCCAGGTTTATCCCTGCACTGCGCCTCCCTTCCCAGCTGGTGTCCAGGGCAGTTCCCACAGTCAGTCACAGCATGTCTTTATAGATGTCGTTACCGCAGCCAAGCATGGTTGGAAACAATTTCAGAGTTTTGAGGCTAAAATGATCTCTAGATTACTGAAAACTTATTACATTTAGTTGACTTACTGCTTTTTTCTATGTCATCTGCCAACAAAGATCTATTTTCTGTAGCCAGAAAGGAGATATTCAGTGCTTGCAGTCAAGTAGAAGGCCAGTCCCATGGTTTGGTCCCTTTGTGTGTCTCATTAGTAAGTGTGGCTGGTGTGCTGTTAGCCAAAACTGCCGACCCCTGGGATTCACCGTTATCGAATGTAGCTTTTCCTCCAACCATTTAAAAAACTTGGCAAGAACTTAAAATGGCTTCATTTTAAAATGTAACCATCCACATCATAGCACTCTATCTTTTCATTCATCCAACAAATATTTACTGAACAGCTATTACACGTCAGACATTGTTCTAGGCAATTGGGATACATAAAGAAAAAACTGCACAAAGTTCTCTATCCTCACGGGGTTTACATTCAAGCTGGTGGAGACACAATAAACCAAATAATTATACAGTATGTTAAAAAGGGATGGGTGCTATAGAAAGAAAAAACAAAAGGAGTAGCCAGGGTGAGAGAGGTTGGGTATGCTGGGGTGATAAGGGGGGAAGCTGCAATGTTAAATAGGGTTGTCAGGGTAGGATTCAGTGAGGAGAGATTCAACCAGAGACTTTAAGGAGATATAGGAGTCAGCCATATGGACAGTCAGGAGAAGGAGCTCTCCCGGCCAAGGGGGCAGCTGGAATGAAGGCCAGTAGGCTTTGCCGCAGAGGGATGTGGGCCCTAAGAGAGGAGTCAGGGAGGATTCTAAGGGTTTTGACCTGAGCAGGTCTAAGAATTGGACTCCCATTTGCTGAAATGAGGTCCACAGGGCAAAGGCCAGGTTTTGAAGTGGGGAGTAGGAATCAAGAGTTAGGTTTGGACATAGCTTTCAAGTACCTTGTTAGATATCCAAGTGGAGGTCAAGTAGGCAGTTGGATATGCAAATCTGGAGTTAAAGGTGGAGATCAAAATTCAGGAGATGCCAGCCTAGAGGCAGTGTTTAAAACTGTGGGACCGAGTGTGATCAATAAGGAGAATGTGGACAAGAGGACAAAGGATTGGGCCCTGGGCCCCCCAGTGTTCAGAGATTGGAAAGGTGAGGAAGAACAGCCAAGGACACCGAGAAGGGACAGCCAACATGGCTTCCCGTCTGGAGGCAGGACACTGGCAGATGATAATGCAAGGAGCGCTGCCCTGTCTCCTTAGTTTTCCTTTACTACAATATTGTCAGTACTTTCTGAACTTGCTGATTGAAGCTGTCACCCCCAGCAAGCCTGGAATGCTCTCTGAGCTGTGTCCCAGAATAGGGATGGGATGCAGGAAGCCAGTCACTCTCCCGTCTGATTTGTCTTGCTTCTTGTTAGAGAGATGGCCGCCTGGGCAAGAGGTTGAGGGGCAGGGGGTGTGGTGACAGGGGCAGCCTCCTGGCACAGCTGAGCTGAGCACCGCAGAGACTGGAGCTCAGTCTGAGTCACAGGGTAGACCTGATAGGGATAAACACTTTACACCAGGTGAATTCCCCCCACCCCCCAGAGCTATGTTGAATGGGAAATGGATGTTTGATAGTTAGATGGTTTCCTGCCGGGTTCCTAAATGAGTCAGTGGCTGTTTCAAAGCCAGAAATAAGTTGAACTCTTGACCTCTGTTACCCAAGGTTAACTGCGTGACATACTCTATGGTAAATGCTAAAGATAAAATTGTGATGTAAATCAAGAAGGATAAAGCTTTTCTGCCCTCAAGGGGCTCAGAGTCCTGCTAGGGCATCGCTCTATCCTCAGGGCCGAGAATAATGCCTGCCACTTAGTAGGTAACTCAGTAAATTGAGTTGAATATACAAAAATAACATACGATAAAGAGCTGAAGAGGGATGTGCACAGGGCAGTGGGAACACACAGAGAATAACATTCTGGCAGAAGTGGTGACAAATGTCACACAGAGGTGACATTTGGGCTGGGATGGGGGGAGGGTATTTCCAGGTGGATGAGTGCCCAAGGGGTCAGCATGAGTGAGACCCCTTGTTCAGGGAGCGGGCACTCCTCAGTTGTTAGACCTAGTTGGAGCCCAAATGCATCAAATGATGCTAAGCCTGCTATCCGCTGTCTGCTGTGAACTCGCTCTCCAGAGATACTAGGATATTTCAGAGCTTCAGAATGAGCTTATTATGACCTAGTGGAGGCTGAGTGTGCGTCCCTCACTGGGGGCTTCTCCACAGGCTGCTGGTAGCAGTAACAGAAGGCCATCTTTTCTTCCCATCCTTAGAAAATTCCCTTTGCAAACTGAGGTCTAGTCAGTCTTTACTATTTAGTCTGGAAGCCTGTCTGAAGAGGAGGCAGGAGTATGATGTCCAAAGACTCACTTGTTCTTCTGTACAACAGGGGCCAGCCTCTAGTTCTCACTTGTCAGGCCAGGAAAAAGGGCCTCCTTCTGTACAGACAGTGGGTGACCCACAAAAGGCAAGAAACCTGGAGTCCGTTCCCTTGGCCAGCAGGTAGTGAAAGTGTGGGGTGATTGGGTGACAGACTGGCAGGGAGGGAGTCGGGGCCGACACAGCCAGGGAGAGCCTGTGAAGTAGCCACGGAGCCTTCCGCACTCTTCCTTCACAGGCTGAAGAGCAGTGGTTCAGACTTGGCTTCCCCGTTCCTAGCGTCTCGGACGCTTAACGTTGGAGGTGGTCACCTTCAGACAAGTAAAATATTATTTATTGTATTCAGCAACTCCTAGTCTTTCCAAAATTGGAGGCTTGGCAAGATTATGGAGGTTGTTTCCCCCACTAAGGGATGTGATTAAAACTTATATTTGATAACATACTGTTTGATTTCAAGGCAGTAGCAAGAAAATTACCTAAGATATATAATTTTGTGGCTGGTCTAATCACAGTCAGTGCTGACTGTTGATCAGGAAGACTATGACTTTACTTTTCCCAGGGTGTTTCACTGGAAACTCAGCCATGAAACACAGCTCCTGACCTCTCCCTTTCAGAGCTCATGGAGTCTAACCCAAACTACGTGTTTAGGTCACCCATAGACTCTAAAAATTCCTGTGTAGCAGGATAGAAGTGCTGGAAACTCAGCCATGAAACACAGCTCCTGACCTCTCCCTTTCAGAGCTCATGGAGTCTAACCCAAACTACGTGTTTAGGTCACCCATAGACTCTAAAAATTCCTGTGTAGCAGGATAGAAGTGCTGGGAATCCAAGGTTGAGTCTGAAACCTCCTTCCAGGTAGGGGAAAATATTATTAAAATGGCAGAGGGACATGATGGGTGTTGCAGTGTGATAGCTGGTGCCCATGAGAGTGCCAGCACCCTATGGTGAGCCTTGGTAAATTGTCAGGGCTCTGTCTCCAACCTGGTGTGTCATCTGTGGGGTAGTCCAAGTGACTAACCATCCGTGCCCTTTCATTAATTTCTTTCTTAATTAATTAATTTCTTCCCCAGATGAGGTTGAGTCATCCCCCAAGTGACCCCATGGTGAGCATATGCTGGCATCTTCTAGTCCTCTTGGAACAATGAACTGGGAGGCTGTTAGCAAGAGAAAAGACAGGATACAAGGGAGAGGATATCTCTTAAGGTTGGGGAAAATGGTACCTTCTTGGGTATCATCAAGTCGAGCCACCGCAGAAGCTACCAGCCCTCTGAACTGCCTGTGGTTTCTTGTAGTGGTGGCTGTTTTCTTGGGTAGTTGGCCAGTATCATCCTGCCTGCCTTTCCTCCTCCTCCCAGTTGGGCCTGTCGCAGCTCAGCCAGGCACCAGGAAGAGATGCCAGTCAAAAGAAAATGACATGTCCACTGGCCTAGTCCCTTATTTTCTCTGCCACCCTCCCAACACACATTCACACACAACCAAAACTGTGATGCATTAAGGTAAGGAGAGGAAACGCCCCAGAGATCGGCTGGCCTCACTTCAGGAGCTGTGGGGGAGAGCAGACCATTTTCTGGTGTGGCTCTTATGTGAAACTCAACCCAAAGCACACCTCAGCTGACAGTCCCTGGTGCACTCCAAATTGATGACTAGAAGAGCCACGCCACATTTGCAGCAGACTTGGTATGTGTCTTACTATGTTCTCTTGCCTGCTGTCTGATGTGCCCATCTAAGAAGTCGTGGACTTTAATTCTGTTCTCGGTAGCAGGTGTCATCAAGCCTATTTGGAATCTGGGGCATATGTTTGCTTCTAGCCCCTGGGATTCACAGGCCTGGAACAGGCAGTGTGACAGGAGAAGCCAGCCAACCAAGAGTCTGCATCTCCTTTCCTGCCGGGATAACTTCATTCTTGTTGATTGGCATCTGCCAAAGTTATTTTACTCTTTCTCCCCAGGGGCATTATGGTTTAGAAAAACTGTATTGCAAAACAAATTGCACTGACATTGATAAAGTTTTATTAAGAGTCTGCTCTGTGCCAGGCACTATTCTGAGCACCGCCCTCGTGGAGCTTAAGGTTTAGAATGGAGGTGGATTAACAATCAGAATAACTAAGTGAAGTATCAGGTTGAACCACATGAAGTGACCATTTTTGTAGGTAAAAAATAGACAAATATTGACAGTTTCATATGACTCAAAGTAATATAGTCTGTTTGTCAGTAATAAATGCTAAGGAGAAATAATAAAGCAAGAAAGGGGGAGAGCAAGTTAAGGGAGAGGTAGGTGTTTGGAATTGTAAATAGACGGGACCAGAAGACCAAGGAGGTGGCATTTGAAGATGGCTGGAAAGCCGTCTGGAAGAAGGGCGGTGCAGGTGAGAGGAGCATAACAAGAGCGAGGGCCCGAGCGTGGCTGGTGTGTGGCTGGAGCAGAGAGCAAGGGCAAGAGAGGCAGGTGACGGGGAGCCGGGACCCAGAGGACCTTGAGGGCCAGGGAGGGAAGACTGGATTTTACTCTGAGAGCTGGGAAACCTTTCTGGGCTTCTCGATAATTTTACTCGGAAGCAGAAAGAACCTGTTGAGATGACAGCTGTGACTAAGGAGCGCTCGTTAGGGCCCAGGAGCCGGTGCCCAGGCCGCTCCAAAGCTGCGCCGGCCCCGGGAGCAGTGGAGAGTCCGGCCCGGCGAGGTGAGGTGAGGGCCGCGTGTGGCCACCTGAATCGTGAAAATTTCTGGAAAAGGAGCATTTTTTCAAATACCTAGAAAGATGACAAATGCTTGTTCTGTACTTGCTCACCTGAAGGCTGGCTGTTTTCTCTCTCCGACTGTCTTGTGTTTTCATGGCATTAACCAAGCTAGGGGCAGCTCTGGCGATTGCTGGGAGGAGAGGCCCACCAGCCAGGCTGCCCAGGTTGGGAGCCTGTCGTTTGGGCACACATGCACTGGGGCTCACAGACATACCAGAGCCACTTTCTGTCACCCTCCCGGGGGACTGCCCTGTGGGCTTATAAATAGTCAAGCTGAGGATTTTGACAGACTCTTAAGCATGGCACCCTTTTATGATAAGTCTCCCTGCTGTCCTTATTCACAGACCGATTGGCCAGTAGCAGCCACAAAATTTTAAGAAGGCCTGAAGCACTTCAGGAACCTTATCTGAGCTACCAGCAAAGAGGACAGCTAAGGAGAAGTACAGGGGTGAATGTTCCTGAGGGTTCTGCAAAAAGGGGTCTGATGATATTAAAATAATAGTTATTTTTAAACTGCTGGCTTCCCAGAAGGATCTGAGACAGCCACATTATGTTGTGCATCCTACAAGCCAGAGCCCAGCACAGGGCTGCTACGTGACAGCAGACTCTGTGCTCTCTGTCTTCTGTCCCTAGCCCCTATCCAGTGCAGGAAAGGGCGTGGAGAAAAGGGAACCCTGCTGATGATGGTGGGAATGTAAATTGCTAACAGCCACTCTAGAGAAGGGTGGTTAAGAAAAGTATTTTGCCATAAAGAGAAACCCTTACAATTCAAGGGTTATAATGCACATTGAAATGCATTAATTTTACTAACTGGACTTGTTTAACCCACATAATACAAACGGTGTGTGCAATTAGTATTCAAATATAAACACTCTGGCCTTTTAAAAGGGAGAGCCGTTAATACTCCCTTGCCCACAGGCTGCAGGTCCCAGCGATGGTGCCTCTGGTTTCCAGCGCAGTAACTTAGGACCTGAGGGAGGAAGCTCCCAAGGTTCCATGTGCCTTGGGCGAGGTTTCCTAGGGAACAAGGTAGGAATTAATCGGGATTTATCACAGGCTTAGAAATACAAAAGAATTAGCGCAGTCATCCTAGATCTCCCCAGCTGAGTTACATTTGTTCCGATGGAGAATAGTTCATTCTTTCAAGGGTACTAATTGTAGCCTCCTCGCCCCCAGTTATGACACCTTTGAAAATATCCACCCCCCGCCTCCCCCCTCCCCCACATAGGCCGGCTTGTCTATTCCTAACTGGTAAACTTTACACTGCTTCTGCATGGAAGGGGCCTGCCAAGGGCTTTAACCTGTTACCTAGCGCTAGTCTGTGTTCCAGGTTGTTGTTAGGGACACAGCACGTACTCTTTACAGACTGTGTAATACTCACACCCACCTTATGAGTTAAGGATTAGCTCACTTTACAGGTGAGTAATCATACTTAGGTTCAAAGACTTCTCTAAGGTCACCCAGCTGAATGCCAGCAAACAGACTCCTCGTGGGTTTATCTTTAAAGCATGACACCCAGCTTAAGATGTGGTCTCTCGCATTTAACCATGGTTTTCTGTGAATTCCCTCACATCGGGGTGGGCAAACTTCTCCTGCCAAAGACCAGAGAGTAAATATTTCAGACTTTGCAGGCCATAGGGTCTGTAGCAACTCTCCCTGTGCTGTTCCCGCACAGAAGCAGCCATGGGCAGTCCATAAACAAATAGCTGTGCTCCAATAAAGCTTTATTTACAAAAGCAAGACCCCACTTGACCTTAGTTTGCCGACCTCTGCCTCAGACCAAAAGGGAACTAACTGCTCACTGCAGTAAGAGCCTTGTGGGAAGAAGTAGTAACAAGGTTACCTGCTTTTCTAGAAGAGAAATTATTAGTGGGTTCACATTCCAACATGTACAAAAGCAGCTAAAAATATTTTCAGTAAAGTGATTGATTGTCTTGATCAGGCCAGATCAGTTGCCTAAAAACAGTCCCTAACACTTGCTATTGCAGAACGGATGCCATTACACAGATTGGTACAGTTACTCACTTGCCATTGGAGAGCCGTGGGGCTTTCACCTGTTTTTCTTCTGCCCTGCAGGCCTCTTCCTTATCCTGGGTTTGATACTCTACCCTGCTGGCTGGGGCTGCCAGAAGGCCATAGGCTACTGCGGACACTACGCATCGGCCTACAAACCCGGAGACTGCTCGTTGGGCTGGGCCTTCTATACCGCCATCGGGGGCACGGTCCTCACTTTCATCTGTGCCGTCTTCTCCGCACAAGCAGAAATTGCCACCTCCAGTGACAAAGTACAAGAAGAAATCGAAGAGGGGAAAAACCTTATCTGCCTCCTTTAGTTTGGAAGAGACATCAATGCCGTTTTCTTGCTCCTGTAACCTTGTGAAACACTTCACTTCTGGTTCTGTCGTTTGAATCAAGTGAAGAACTAGCTTTTACCTACCAAAGCCACGTTCCACAGCCCTGAGCCTTGCCAGGACCAACGACAGGCAACACCCAGCTGCACAAAGTGACTGCACAGGAGGGCCACAGTGCAAACTGTAAGAGATGGAACATGAAAATAGTACATAAACCCCGACATGCAGTTCTGTCAGACTCCATCTCCCCCCAAGGCTCAATGAAGGATGATGATCTAAACCATTAAAGCAGCAGTTTCTCTGGTAACAGAAGAGACCATTGGCCAGATTTGCAGGCTGTTGAGAGACGTTTCTGCACAGGTTGCATGCCTGTGAGCATCTCTGCCTCAGAGTGAGGTTTGGGGGTTGGTGCTTTTGTTTCCTCCTAGTTCTTTCAAACTGTCTCAGGTGGAGACTGCAATGAAGACTACACACCCACCGGGGAGAGGATGTGTGCTAAAGGGCCGAGCAAGACACTGTCTGTTGCTTAGCTGACCCGAGGGGTCAGCAGGGACAGTGTGGAATTCTGTGGTGGGACTTAATTCTAGGCTGAATTCCAGAGTCAGGTGGATCAATTGATCTGTCACTCCAAGAGTTTAGAAATTTGAGTAAAGGAAGAATAAGGACCTGTCCAGTCATGAGAATAAAAGTACAAAATCCTGCTAGTGGAGACAAATTCATTCCACTCCCCAGCAGCCAGGCTAGCACCAGTACTGGCCCAGGCTCCTCTTCCACTGGAGATCACATGTTGTTCTTCTAGGGCTAGGACTGCGCTTTGACTGCCAAAGGAAACCTCACTCTGTTTCCTGATTCCAGGGACAGAGGTCTCCGAGCCAGCTGTGGCTTATTCATCTGGTGACTGGGAGAGCTTGCCAGAATCTCAGCACTTGCAGGGAGACCTTTTCCCACTGTGTGGTAACCACGCTGTATTCAGCTGTATTCCCACCCCCCAGCAGCAGCAGCAGGATGGCATTCTGTGCAGAAAAAGGAGCTAAAGATGGGAGTTAAGTTTTTCTAGTTACTGGTGTTGGTCCTGAAAGCAGACTGAAATAACATTAAATTGCTCTAACTGGTGAGTTACATCAAAGGCTTCATTCTCAGGAAAGCACAGAGTAGATAGAAAGTTAATGCAAAATGAGAGCTAGGCCAAGTTCATAGCACCTGCCTACACCTGTTTACAAAATGAATGAAACACCACTATGAAAAAGGATTCAGGGGCTTTTAATCTAGTTTCTATAAATCACCAACATAATTGATTCAGGAAAATGATATTAGCCATCACTTCAAACTTACTTACCTTGGAACGATCAAAGTGACCAGAAAGAACCTAGTCTGGTATTATCCTGAGCTTCAGAATTGCAGAATGCGATAGAAACACTTCTTTGCAACTTAAGCAAATGGAGTGGACCTGCCAAATTTCTGGAAGGACTAAAAGGACAGGTCTCTTTAGGCTTATGAATCTGCTTACTTGAGGGCTTGCTTTGTTTTGAAAATTTAACAAATAACTATGAACCTTGTTTGGGCAAGGTATTGTGTGCTAGGCACCACCAGGCATAGAACCCTGATTCAGATTTTACAACCCTGCCCTGAGTAAATCATCTTAAAGCTGTGTGAGTCTAAAACCATGCCTTGCTGCAGAACAAGTAACTGCTTTAGTTGTTCCATTCCAGTTTAATTCCATTCTAGCCTTCGGCCTGTACCAGAAACCATTTTATCTCACAGATAATGAGCTAAAGGGCAGGAAGGCAGGGGCATGGAACCAGGACTTCATGAGCTCACCATTCTTAGACCAAAGTTCAGAGTAAAAGCAAGATGCACATCTGTGACTTCAAGGGGTAAATGTGTATCCTCATAGCAGCCTGTCATAAGGGCTCAGGAGACAAGCAATAACTGTGTCTGACGCCACACAGAAATAATTGGTTATGGCAGCCACCAGACAGGACTCCCATCCCTTACTGTGCATCTGTATGCTCTAACCAAGTTCTGATGCCATCACAGTCATTGCTTTTTAACCCTTGGCAATAATTTTCATTTAAAAAAAAAAGCAACTCCCTCCATCAGGCAAATAATTTAAAACCCAATTTTTTTTTCTTAAATTTATCATCACAAGATTCACTCTACTTTTTCTTCTATACAAGATAGAGAACCCATGTTATAACACTCATTTTACACTCTCACTCTTCTCACAGACAAGTCATAAGCTTAGAGGATCCTCTAAGCACGTCCATCATCTTTACTGCCTGACTGCGCCTTCACTGAGGGGCGGTGGAGGGTGGGATATTCCTAGGTCACTCTGATAACAGAAGTCATGAGCGAAAATGTGACCTCTCTTGGCCAAGAAGAAAGTCACTTGATAGTGTTTACTTCATTAGTCTGAGTGCTACAGAAGAACAAAAAAAACTGCGCATGCACACACACAAAACCCCAAACCACTAAAAACTGCTTAAACACTGATTTGTTAAGCAGAGCAGAGATGAAATTTCTCGAGCAGAGAAAGAGTAAAAAGGTAATGTGGGCCTTTTAAACCTTTAGTCCATTTAGCCAGGCTTCAGTTGGGATAAATGGAATATCAAAATCAGGCTAGTCTAGACGAAAACTGCATGGCTGTTTAAAAACCACTGAATGGGAGGCATGTGTTAGAAGGAAATAGATTAAAAACAATTAGACAATCGTTGACCCGCACCTATTTTTCTAATAAATTTCTATCAGGCGCCTCAGTCTAAAAATCTAATATACCTGGACCATTACTACTACCAGCAAGTCTTATTTATTTTTTGCCTGCGTTTGTGCTTAAAGTTTTGTGATGGGGCTGGGCTTCTCAATGAACTCCAAGAAGGCAGAAATGTTTGCTTTGGATTCTGTGGATTTTTTAAACCTGTGTGCTAATTCAACAATGTTACATTAATTGTGTAAGGGTTTTTGTATAGTTATCAAACATCTGTGGTGTAATGATCTTTGTTAAACATGTATTCTGTAAAGTGCCATAGTCTTTTTTATGTGTAGCATATTTAAAAAATATATATGTATATTATACATACACAAGTCTGTGTGAAAGATGTGCAATAACAAAGGTGTATGTATGTTTTGTTTTTTGGAAACTGGACAGGAGTCAGAACAGAGATTGTTTCTGTTTTGGCAAAGGAGAGTTAAACATTTTGCCTTCATGGCCTAGTCATTAACCCATAACCATTTTAATGCTACACAAACCTATGTGAAGAAAAGACTGGTATGAAATCATTTTTTCCTGGGTCTAAATTAAAATAATCACTAGATTTATGTGAAAGTTAAGCCAGCAAGACAGGCCCAGTTAATGCTAGTCTTTCATGTGAAATGTGAAGCTGCCACGTTGCCTTTTCTGTTTGTGTGATAACTAGTAGCTGGTACATAATCACTAAGGAGCTATTTCTTAACATGCTTTGATAGACCACGTTAATGCTAGACCACTATTTAAGGGCTAATCTCACACCGTCTTAGCCATAAGGGTCTGCTTAGAACAGACCTCTCTGTGCAATAACATGTGGCCACTGGAAATCCCTGGCCTGCATTTGTATTTGGGCAGCAATGACTCCCAAGGGCCAAAAGAAATAAAAGCACGACTGGGATTTCTTCTGAGACTGTGGTGAAACTCCTTCCAAGACTGGGAGGTCATGAGGTGCTTTGGAGGAACTCAGCACCATTTGATATTCAACAGCCACTTGAGCCAAATATAAAATTGTATTACCGCTGATGGACTCAATTTGAGCCTTTGAATTTCTGGTTATCCTATTATATTGTAAACTAATAATACATTATTTGTCTAGCATTGATTAGGTTCCTGTGCATATGTATTTTCACAACATGCTCCCCTACCCTCCCCAGATATGAATTAAACCAGATTTTGCAAACTCATTCTGATTCAAGTCTCAGTATATTGGTTGCAATATGATGTGTATAATTTCATCAAGAAAATATCTACCAATCAAATTTTAAAGACTAACTTATATGTAATAGTGATGACAGGAAAAAAGATATTCAGGTATTTTAACTATGCCATTCAGTAGTAACATATATACACCTACCTTAGGTTAGCTTTAACTTCAAGATAAGTATATGTTTCTTTCTTGGAGAAGCACTGATGTAATTATAAATAGGGAGAAATAAAACCCTCTCAAATACTATACAGATATCTTAATTTTAAAGTAAAGAAATATGGAAATGCTTCAAAGTATTTAAAAAGCTTTATAAACAATGTAAAGAAATGTGTATAACAAGGGAAAAGTCCACAGGACACATTCACCCCTTCCAACAAAAATACCAAAATTAAAAGCCAGTCATGGAGCAGTTCACATCCACATTTCCTGAAGGTAATCCTGCCCATAAAAAACCTCATCTAGAAGCAGAATTCTAACTTAGAAACTCAAAGAAGACACTAACAACCCTTTTCATAAACTCTTAAAAACTCTGTATCGCGTGAAGCACTTAGTCATAGAACATACAAAAATAGCTATTTCCTGATCTAGGGCCTGTGACAGCTGAAACTACATGTATGCTTTGGCTTCTAAACATACCTGACACATGCCAGATTTCTAATAGGAATAAAAATTAAAACTGACAAAATTACCTAAATCAGTAAAGGCAAAATTCTTCCATATTATGATCTAAATAATCCAAGCAAAATTGGACATTTTCATTTGCCTTTTCAGCTCTTGTTACATCTTCCTCAAAAGTTAATCCACAGGAGAAAGGACCCTGGCTTTAAATTGCGGCACAGGCTGGGTAACCTTCACCTGTGCTTCCCATTTCATCCTTAGTTTTTTACTTAGCAATTTTGCTACCGGATCAACTTTCCATGATTGATCTTCCTGGAACACACTGCATTCAACTTACTCCTAGCTCACCTTAAAGTCTTTGCCTAACATAATAAGAGTCTTGACTATTCTGGGCATTTCCTTTAAATGGGTTATTTCAGTAGCTTCCAATAATTCAGTACCTTTTTAGACTCTCAAAACACTGAAGGGTAAGAGCATCAAAGCAAACTTTTAGCCTACTCTCCAAAGCAGCAAGAACCAATAACTGTCTTGATTTCAGGGTCCTATCTGGTTGCTTAGTCACTTGGCTGGGGCCATCCACTGCTGCCCCTGCTATCTTCTTCCTTACAGCTTCCTCCTCACCCTGGAGAGTTCTGCAAGATAACTCTTTAAGACATGAACAGCTCATTTTGCTTAGATACACAGGATGTAAATAAAAGCATAAATGAATAAGAGGAAGTAGTAAAACCACACGGAAAAGAAAAATCAATCAAATAACTTGTAGCTCTTAGTAGCTCTTTGGCTTTTCATAGCCAAATATCCTGAAAAACCTAATACCTATGCAAGCAGTCCACCAAGTGCCTGTGTTTGGGAGAAACCACTAAAATTTATTCTCAAGAGAAGGAAGCCTGAATTAAGGCAGGAGATAGTGAAGACAATGAGATGAAGTGAGTTAGGGAGAAAGAAGGGACAGCTTGGGGACTGACTGGAAGCAGTGGGGGGAGGAGGGGAAAGAGTCTAGGATGACTCCCAGGCATGTGGTTTGGGCACTAGGCAGAAAGTGGTGCCATCACCTAGACCAGGAATCCATCGGGAACAGAGACAGTGAAGGTGTTAAGCTTCAGCTTAGGCTGCCAATGGTAAAGTCCTGTGTGCGGCTAGGAATATACCATGGAGAGAAGACCAGCTTGGAGATAGAGATCTGGGAGTCTTCAATACACATGGACAGACAATAAGAATTTTTAACCATTATGCACTTTTCCTGTGCAGGTACTGAGCTAAGCACTTCTTTTAATTCATTTATTCATCAAAACCATATGAGTAGAAACGATTATTATTCTCATTTTATAGATACATTAACTATCACCCAAGCAACTTAACTGAGGTTAAGTAATTTGCCCCACATTAAAAAGCTAGTAAGCCAAAGCTCAAATACAGGTTTGACACCAAAGTCTACATTCTCAAACAGCTGTAGTTTCTTTCTACCAAGAATGTACTGGATGAGAAGGCAAATATAACACAAACCCCCAGGGGACACCAACATCTCTGCATAGTAAACTCTTAGAATAACCTCCAAGTTCAACTCCAAAAAAGCCCGCACCATAAGATGACAACTGATGAAAACACTGCTCCCTTTCAGAGAAAAACCTGGTAATTTTTCCTAACTTTTCAAGATGAGAACATACATACCAATTTGCTCAATCCTGAAAACAGAAACTAAAACTTCATCAAGTATATGACAGTGGTAAAAAAAAATGACAGTTTTGTTTTCTTATAATAAATAATCTCTTTACAACGAGGTCCTACTGTACAGCACAGGGAACTATATTTAATATCCTGGGATAAACCATAATGGAAAAGAAGATAAAAAAGAATGTATATGTGTGTATAACTGAGTCACTTTGCTGCACAGCAGAAATTAACACAT
This sequence comes from Hyperoodon ampullatus, assembly GCF_949752795.1. Lineage (NCBI taxonomy): Eukaryota > Metazoa > Chordata > Mammalia > Artiodactyla > Ziphiidae > Hyperoodon > Hyperoodon ampullatus. Next base: position 113,733,190 of record NC_136917.1, read on the forward strand.
TGTAAATCAACTATACTTAAATTAAAAAATAAATTATAAAATAAATTAATAATCTCTCATCCAGGATAAGCAGCTGTTATGATTACGTAAGAGGCCTATTTTCTTCATAGCCAATCTAATAATTAAATAAGGATTTGTTTTCAACTAAAGTTTCTCCAAACATACACACAAATGCCAAAGACCATTTAGTAAGTTAGCACTGCTGTGAAGAGCAGGCAGCAGGTACTTACCCACACGTGTGGAGCCAGGCCTTGGTCTGGAGATTTCAAAAATAAACGTTGTAACTTTTTTCTTGATTACTGTATTTTCCCTAGGGCCCACTGTCCCTAAAGGATGGATATGAATTACTGGAAATGTGGAAGGATGAAAAAGAAATAGAGAATTGGAGAGAGGTGGCACCATGTGGCAGAAGCAACCCCATGCTTGGCAAGAGTCACGGGACATTGGTCTAGCTGCCTCTCCCTAGCCCATCACCACCACTCACTAAGTGACTGGGATAATTTCCTATTCCTCTATAAAAATGGGGCCAATAATAGAAATACCACCATAGGTTTGGTGTGAGGATTAAGTAAGTGATGTATGTGAAGGGTTTAGTATAGTCTCTGATATATAATAAGTCCCCAATAAGTATAAGTTATTATTAGAAGAAAATTAAAATAATCTTCTGTCCAGACTGATATCATTTGGAGTTGATCTTAAAAATTAAGAGTTGTTCTAAAAATTGTGAAAAATAACCAATTGGTTAAAACCAATCTAGTTTTGGGACTTCCCTGGCAGTCCAGTGGTTAAGAATCTGCCTTCAAATGCAGGGGATGCGGGTTCGATCCCTGGTCAGGGAACTAAGATCCCACATGCCGTGGGGCAACTAAGCTCGCACACCGCAACTACTGAGCCTGCGTGCCACAACTAGAGAGCCCACATGCCACAACTAGAGAAGCCCGTGCGCCACAACAATGACCCAGCACAGCCAAAAAAAAACAAAAAAAACACAGTCCAGTTTTACCTAGAGAGGCTCAATGGATTGGCTACCTGAGGGCACCAATTTTTTCCATCCTGTACTAATCATCTAGCTTAGTGCTTTCAGGAAGTGGAAGATTTCCCTGTGGATACAAGATACATGGTCACTCCTATTTAGCAAAACTAAAAAATAAAAATGTAGTGTCAGGTGATCCCATCATCTCTGGAAAACCAGAATGCTCAGAAAACCTCCTGATTATTTGTCAAACTTGTTGATGGCAAAGCCTTTTTAGAAAAGGAATATCCAATCCCGGTAGAGTGTAAATAAAGAGGCCCTGCTCCTGCAGATGGAGGCACAAACTGGTACAATTTTCTGGACAGCCATCTGGCAACGCACATCAAAGATCTTAAAATATATACTTACGCTTTGACCCAACAACTTGTCCAAGGAAAGAACACAAACTTGGGCCCCAAATTTAGCAACAATATATCCCTTGATTATATTATATTAATTATTAATTGTATTAATTTAATTATATTATTTATAATAACCGAAATTCAGAACCTAAAGGAATAACAGGACTTTGAAAAATAATATATGATACATGTATATAAAGGTAGCTATACAGCTACTAATGTTACAGAAATAGAAAAATTCCACATATTTATATCATCATTGAAAAAAAGATTACAAACCATTGTGTTAGTTAAAATTCTCTAGTAAAAAGTAATAGGAAACCAACTCAAGATAGCTCAAAGAGAAAAGAGTAAGAATTTTACTTGGAGAATGTAATATCCAAATAATGAAATATGGGTGAACAGTCAGGCCTCATACAGGAAATAGAAAGCTGTTAAGATCTTTTCTATGTCCTTCATCCTACTTGTTTTTGCATGTCTGCTTCATTCTTCACTTTCATTACAGATCAGCTTTCTAGTAACTCTTCTGAAGTCTTGGCAGAATATGGCTATCCACATGTCCCAATTCTGGAACAGTATAATTCCAGACAAATCTACATTCAGAGTAAAAATTTAATGAGCCACGCATGACTCCACTATAGCTAGATGACATCCAGTACCAATGTGGTCTTCAGGGTCCCAAAGAAATGGGGCTTGTGAGAGCTAGATAAGCCATCCCCAAAGGATCTATTACAAGGATGTAGAAGGAAATCTCATTTCTTAATATTAGGGAAAAAATTGTCTTCCTAGGAAATTAATAGAAAGATGTGAACCAAATTTTAACAGTAGTTATTTATGGGTGTAAAATTATAAGCAACTTTACCTCCTTTTGCTGTAAATATTTTTTATAATTTATATGAAATGTAATTTTATAAACTAAATAAGTTAATTTTTAAAGCTAAACTATCAGGTCATTATGATATAATGCTAAGTGAGGGAAAAACAGGATAAAAGTTCACATTGTTTATATCCCTTAACTGTATAAAATGTATGTATAGAAAAAAATGGAAAAAATACAATAAACATTAGCAGTGGTATCTCTAGATGATAAAATTACATACTGTCTTTATTTTCTCATTTATCATTTTCCATACTTTTCAATATTTCTACAACAGATATATATTTTTCATACTGGAAAAAAAAATTGCTTGGAGGGATATGTATGCCCAGTGGGCTCAGTTTCTGTATAGGAGACTATAATATTGTAGGAACCACTGTCACCACCAGATAAAAAAGTTATTCGGAGCATCTTTTTTCCTCACCCCCAAGCACCTGAAGAATACTATAAATTGCCAATAGTAACAGCTACACACAACCATGATTTATCTTGAGAATCACTGGCCCACAAAATTTTTAAAGAGTTCTGGAGGAACTCTAGGATTACAGCTAAGTGCTAAAAACAAGAGTTAAAAAATAAAATTTGCAGGCTATGATTCTACAGATTCAACTGTTTAAATGTAGACAGGATAATATTCAGAGTAATCTTATACAAGTATATGAAACACTACTAGGCACAAGAGGATTAACGACTTTCTGTCCCCAGTAGAGAAAAGATAAAATGGGTTTTAGTGGCAGAAGGATTTTAACTACACCATCAGCCATGCCAAGCCCAGAAAGTTATAAGCTGAAAAATAAATCAAGATTTGGATAAACTTAAAATTTAACACTTGCTGCATTGTTACATACTGGCTCCCATGTCCCCTGCCATTTGAAAACATGAACAGTGCCAATGAAAATTCTCCAAGTTGAAGGCTTTGTCTTACCAAAACCACAAAGTTAAATTGTAAATATGAAACCTACAGGAAGGGTAAGAACACTAGAGGGGAACCTTTCCCTATCTTCCTGGAATCTTCAAATTAAAGATATCTATATATCTAGGATAGATTAGTGGCAATGCCTGGCTGGCTTAGAAATTTTCTACAGATTCCTTCCTATCTTTCTGTAGACTGTGATAAAACCTTAAAATAAGGTTTAAAAACACCCATCCTTACAAAAAGCATGCTGTTTTGTATAATGTACCCTAAAATTCTAGTAGAAATACTTCACTTTCCATAATATTTAACCACTGAGATACAATCTTTTAGTTTAATAAACAAGTATTTAAAACAACTCTAGTGTTTTAAAACATATTATTCTACTCTAAATAAATTTATACTATGGTACTTGAAAATCTATCAAAGTGTAGATTTTAACCATCCTCAATTATTTTTACATTAACTGCTTTTATTTCCCCCCTAAAGTTCTTAACCACATGGAATCAACAAATTCCTCTAAACATTTACCTTAAGGATAAAATGGAAGGAGATACAGTGAAATGGTGCGTGATGGCCACTGTCATTCTAATAAGGGAAAGTTGCACAAAAAAAAATGTAACAAATTCTGTATATAAACAGTCTAAACGTAGATTTTTACCAATAAACATATAAAATTAGATGCTAATGTCACTGTTTTCAGAAAAAGATAAAGTAATAACTGTATAAGCATTATAGTACTACAAATGATTTACAGAAACTAAGAAACTTAATTAAACATAAACCCCCCTCTAAAATGCAAACCATACATTATCTCAACATGATTTATAGAAGGACTGTATCCAATGAAAATTCAAACTCACTTTTAGGTAACACCCAGAAAACTGAAAATGCTGTTCCTATTTTAATTTAACATGTATTTCTCAAATAAGATTCACCATGAACATTATTTTAGACTATATTTTTATATCCTCTTTAGATAGCCAAGTGAAAAATCCAACAATACACAAATTTGTACTTTCATCAGTACATAAAACAACAACAGGTAGTGAGGCTAGAAAACAGAACACAAGTTCAATCAAATCAATACAATACTAGTACAGAGGCATCCATGTTAACCTACAAGGAAAAATCTGGGCCACAAAACAGGTTTTCCATTTTAAATCTCACTAACTGCTAGACAGTCTGTGTATTTTGACCTTAAAGTGGTCAAAATATTTAATGAGTGAACCTCATGTTCTACTACCTACAAAGGTCCAAAGCAACAGAAAAATTGTCATTTTATGTTGCTAAGAGTTTTTAACTAAGTCTTTTATATTACTTATTTTGTTTAGTAGCACGTGATAGAATTATACACAAATTATTTTTTAAAAATTAAATGTGGTTATTTCTATATACATTAGGCCCTCAGCATAATTTCTGCCTCTGAAGTGCTAATACAGTATTTAAAACTATACAAACAAACATCCAGTAAACAGCATTTTATTTTATGACACTCTGTGTTAATACAATAAATATACAAAACTTCCAAACCACTGAAAACATGCAACATTAGAGGGACAGATGGAGGGCATTTATACAGAACCATGACAGTTACCGTAATGGCAGCGCAATATTACTCGTTGACAAAATATACAAACATCCCTAGATAAATAATCCAAGTCCCAAATTAAAAACCACTGAGCAATGATTTTCCAGTGTTCAAACTTTAGTTTGAAATAAAATAGCCAAAACTTAACATTACCAACTGAAAAGTGACATGGATACTTACAATGTGAAGACCATTTCATGACTGAGATACTGGGTAATGCTAATATTAAATATAAAACACTAACAAGTGCCAATCTTCTACTGAGTGCAAATGTGACTATTTACTAATAATTATTGTTAAGAGAATAGAGATTATAAGAATTAAAAACCCCTCTACCTTAAACTGTTAAGCAGTGCCATCATTTTAATGCATTTATGTTTTTAAAAAAACATTTTTCTCTTATAAGCTTGTATTAACCCAAATAACTGGAATTTAAAACATTTCCCCCACCCAAACAAAAAAAGGTACAGTTGGTTGTAATTATTCTTTGCTATTTAGCAATAGAGGATTTCTACAGAATAGAGAGAAGCATTCCTAATTCTTGAAGGAAAGTATCTCAGTATTTTTCAAAAGTCTCTATGATAAAGTTTTCATTTTGCAGTTTAAAGAAAAACAAAAGGAACTTAAGAGATGAATTAATGACAGACATAAGTACTTCTGCTGTATTTTGTGGTTAATGTTTTGAATGTTTGTAAAATCCACACTCAACAAAGCATACTGATGAGACAGATTTTCAGTAAGATTATAGACTCTAAAAATCTTAAACTGGCTTATTTGGTTGAGAAAGTAAGTAGAGATTATCACTGATGAGAAATATTCATAAAAACAGCTTTAAATTCATACTCTGAATCCTACTTTCATCAGAATAAAAGAAATATCTTCCAAGTATATTACTTCAACAAAGTCCCAAATAAATCAAATGTAAACACCATCTGGATGGATCCGTGTTATATCTAGTATCACACAAAGTTTCTTTCATAAATAGTGAGAACTCACCATCCTACCCCCAGCATGAAACTCATTTTAACTCCAGATTTGGGGGGAAGAATAAAAGTGATTTAACCATTTACACCCAGCCAATTTTTTAGTCTCAAATAATATAATCTAATAGAGTACCCTTACTTGTCAAAATCAAGTTGAATACTTATTATTCTGCAATCTTTTAGGTTAGCTAATGACTTCCAAAACAACAGTATCGTGACTTTACAAATGTCTTTAAGTCATTTAATCAGTTATTAAAAATGACTCAAAGTTTCAACCCAAGTATACTATAAGGATGAAGTTCTGTGCTGCATAGTAATAATTTTAACATGATTATATCCATAATTAATGCATTCAACTGTATCTGTATTTTCTTGCTTGATGCAAGTTAAATGTTTTATTTTTTCTGTTGCTACAAATTTTAATGTATTCAGTCTGTCTCAAAAATTCAAAGACTGAGGTGCGTTAGGGATTCAAGTATATGTGAAGTGCCAGGGTCTTTTTATTTTTAATGCCAACTAGACATGAGAGGCTAAAAGAAAAATTTCTTAAATACTGTTATGTTCTTTTTGGACATGGAGTTAGGCTAGACTTTAATACCTCTGTTAAAAATTACACACACATACCCCAGAAAAGAGCTGCCAAACACAATCTCAGTTCAATTAAAAAGAGTAGCCACAAGAATATACCAAAGTTTCCATACAGTAATATTTTACTATGATATGAATACTGAAAATTAAAAACAAAAAGGTATTATCATCACTACATTCTATTCCATCAATTATCTACCTTTTCTTTTGGATAATGCACTGCATATTATATTATATCCTCGTATTGCACCCCAGTGAATTTTTATTTAGAAGAAAGTATTACAGAAAATCATTTCTATGATTCTATAAACAACTCCCCAATCCTGCAACCATAAGCAGTGCATAACCCAAAATACTAATTCTTTTAAGAAACCTGGTGACCATGCAAGATCAGAGCTTGATTATCAAAATATCAACTACTCTAAAAAAAGAAAATAGAAAGATAAAATTTACATTATCTACCATGAAATGTACACAGGCTCTTCACTGGTGACTGAAACTGCTAAAAAGCAAGCCAATTAAAAAATCCCTAAGTCTCTGATGTCCTATTTCTTTCAATATAAATAAGGAAAAGGAATGAAGCATTGCTTTACTGCTCCAATGTGTAATCCTTACATCTGACTCTTGAAAGAATGACTGCAGCAAGTACTAAGTGCATTTTTAATCATAAGTGCCATGTTAATTTCAGTGTGTCACCACTGAAATAATTCGCTGAACATTCATCCCCCAAAAAATATGGAGAATATTTATGTCACATGTAATTTTTTTTTGCAAGGGGCACTGAAATATTAAGAAACTATCAGGTAAATGATAAGACAAGGAAGTTTTTCTGGTTTTAGCCCATGCACAAGTGATTAGGAAATATACGTGCTGTGTGTACTGTGTTTTGAACAAAAAAAATATTTATAGAATACAGTAACTGGAGAAAAAAGTACAGTCAGAAGGTAACAATGTATTGTTTGAAGACTCTAAATTTGGTTACCCTTGAAAGCGTTCTGAGCTGCACTAGTTGCTGCGGTTGAAGCTGCATTTGCAGCTGCAGTCTGGACAGTTTTGTTGGACATCACACCTGTTGCAAACTCTTGTTGGGCCTTCTCAAAACTAGCACCTGTTGTGCGATACAGTCCATGTACCTACAGAGGCACAGAAAAGTGGGAGAAGATGAGTGGTAATCTATGCGTTCATTATCAATAGCTCTTCAATTAATCCCAACATGACTCAGAGATAAAAAGACTAGATTCTAGGCAGGATTCCTAAAATCAAGAACATCAGCCACCGCAGTGGCACACAACATTGTTTGTAAATATTTTCTTAAAATAGATTTTTCCCTTTTATCTCCAATGCAGAAGAGATAATTACGCCTATGCCAAACCAAAAATAATATAAAAAACGACTTCTTAACCAAATGCAGAAAGCTATGTTTTCCACTGTACCTAATTAAGATATTACAGCCTTACAAAAGAATGGTTTAAACATAACAGGAGACATTCTGACTTAAATATATTAATTTACTACCCTAGACAATTCCAAAAAAATAATACCTTACCTATTTCTACGTTGGCTACATATACACCACTGCCCCTATTGTATCAAATGGTATCGTTTTATCATTTAATGTAGCAAGCAATATGTGTGTCCTTAAAGATAATTCACTCTGAATACTATTTATGTTTTTGTGTATGGTCAAGTCCTAAAGGATTTAAGAAACACTTCTGAGCAATATCTGTCCATACTGATTCATCACTCAAATCTTAGATTTTTATAAGCAGGGTTCAAAAATACTCTTTCTGTTAGCATCTCTCTCGAAGATGCATAAACTATGAAGCACATCAATCCATAACATCAGCCACTCCATCTAATACAAATTTGAGAAAGGAAATAACAAGGCACATTAGGACAAATATTGATATTTACTTATTACATACCTACAAACTTGGGGGTATGAAAGATGAGGAAAAAAGATGAGAAGGAAAGATGAGACAGAAAAGTGAACTTGTAATTACACTGCATTGTGATTAGGTCTAAATCAGAAGCCTGACTAGAATGTCATCAAAGTAGGTTTGGAGGATGGGGGCAGTACACCCAAGTCAGCCCTTTTCCCAAACCTAAATACATAGGAACTGGTTAATTGTGGAGTTAAGTGTGGAGTGAGGAAAAGTAGGAGTCAAGTACTTTCAAATCAAGTTTAGATACTGGGAAGTTGTTTCACAAAGAGAGAATACAGAGGATACGTTAATTTGGGGGGAGAGTAGACGCTAAGTTCTAAACATTCATCCATTGCACAAATGTTTATTGAATACCTACTCTAAGCCTGCCCCAGCAGACAGGTGAAAATTTGGTTTGGAGGTAGAGAGGAATGGGCTAGAGACATGGACTTGGAAACCAATGGCACATAATGGTAGCTACAACTCTGACGTAATGAAACTGTCCACAGAGAGATAACACATAAAGTAGAAAGAGAAGAAAATCACGTACCGAAGCCTGTTTAGACACCAATATTTAAGAGGTACCCATAACAACAAGAAATGATTAAGAGAGGAATGAGTAAAACCAGGGACCTTTTCACAGATGCCAAGGGAAGAAAGCAGTTAAGGAATGAAGAGCTGTCGGGGAAAATAAGGGGTCAAAGTCCCAAGTTCTTCTGATACACAGTAGCGAAAGCAAATGCCATATTATACTATGGATCAAAGTATTAAAGGGTCAGGGAAAGGGATTTCCCTGGTGGTCCAAAGGTTAAGACTCCACGCTCCCAATGCAGGGGTCCGGGGTTCAATCCCTGGTCAGGGAATTAGATCCTGCATGCCGCAACTAAAGATCCCACATGCTGCAACTAAAAGATCCTGCATGCCGCAACTAAAGATCCTGCATGCCGCTACAAAGATCCTGCATGCTGCAACTAAAAGATCCCACATGCCACAACTAAAGATCTTGCGTGCCACAACTAAGACCCAGTGCAACCAAAAAAAAAAAAAGAATAAAGGTCAGAGAGAGGGACTTCCCTGGTGGCGCAGTGGTTAAGAATCCGCCTGCCAATGCAGGGGACGTGGGTTTAAGCCCTGGTCCGGGAAGATCCCACATGCCACGGAGCAGCTAAGCCCATGCGCCTAGAGCCTGTGCTCCACAACAAAGAGAAGCCACCGCAATGAGATGCCCACGCACAGCAATGAAGGCCCAACACAGCCAAAAATAAAAAATAAATAAAGTGCAAATTAAAAAAAAGAGAGAAAAAAAGGGTCAGGGAGAAAAAGAGATCATTGACAAGTACATATACTGGTGAACCTTAAAATTCTTTTAGTACCACAGCACTACCATAAGTATATTTTTATTCCCTTTCCAAACCAAGTTTTTAAAATAAAAAATTAAAGATACAGATAAATTACTACGCCTATGTTCAAGAAATTTATCTCACAATGAGTACATATGATTAGATCCTACAAATTAAGTGTACTATAGAAATCTAATAAACCTTCTTTACTTACTAGACCTAGCCACAGTGCAAAGTAATTACAGGTTAACTTGTCTGTCTCTCCCCCTTCCCCCCACCCCAATTTATGGGCATGTAATTAACAAACATCTGTTCTAATTTATTCCTTTTTTCAAATTTGTATTAAATTGAGTGGCTGATGTTATGTATTCATGAACTTCATGGTTTAATTACTTAAAATGTAATTCATAGCCCCACAGAGCAGAGAGGTAAAATAAAGGTAGGAATAATACATTTCTCAATAGTCTATATCTATATAAACCCAGAGAGCCACCTAGAGGGAAAAGACTGCATATGTATTCAGTGCACAATGCTCAAATACTGCATTAGATCCACGATATCCATGTGAAAGGGATGATTCTTCATTTCAGTGTCCCAGCAAGATGATGGGCTACTTACAAGGATCAACATCTCAAAAAGCTTACCATTTCCCTGTTATGTTTCAGTGATATCTATTGATATCTATTGATAACACACTCCTTAAGAAACCAGGGAGATAGTTTTAAGATAAAACAGTGTAATTAAAAAGCAAAAACTAAACAACTTAAATACTTGCTATCTCTTCTACTTATGAGAATTGCACTAACCTACATATTTAGTCCTAGAAGTACCACAGAAAGGACACTAGATTTGGTACCTAGTGATTCCACTACTTTCTGCAGGGCTGGACACCACTCAAAACCTCAAGATTACTTCTCATACAACAAGAATATTTCTTGTCCTATTTGTCTCTCAGAGTTTTCCTGAGGATCAAATGAGAATTATGTAAATGTGTTAGACTAATAAAAATTAAAATTAACTTTAAAATATCTGCAAAAGTGTCACAGCCAAGACACAACTCCAGAAAAGAATCCTGCTTCCTTAATGTATCTTCAAAAATATCTTAGTGTACAATGTGGTTGAATGACACACAAAATATTATTTACTATGGAAATTAAAAACCATGGTACTTTATTTAAACAAAATAATCCAAATGTATTGTTTCCATTAATGCTTCCAGAACACCATATCAAGAAATCATGCTTTTGGATGGCAGAGTAGGAAGACCCTGAGCTCACCTCCTCCCACGGGCACCCAAACTTACAGCTATTTACAGAGCAACTATTGATGAGAAAGACCTGAAGACTAGCAGAAAAGATCTACTAAAACTAAAGTTATACAGAAGGAAGCACAATAAGACAGGTAGTAGGGGCAGAGATGCAGTACAGTCAAGGCCTAAACCCCTGGGTGGGCGATCCACAAACGGAAGGATAATTAGAATCACAGAGATTCTCCCTGAGAAGTGAGGTGTTCGAGCCCCACATTGGGCTCCTCCACTGGGAAGGTGAGCCCCCAGAACGTCTGGCTTTGAAGACCAGCAAGGTTTGCTTCCAGGAGAGCCAGAGGGCTGTAGGAACAGACTTCACTTTTAAAGGGCATGCACAAAATGCTACCTGCTCTGAGACACAGGGCAGAAGCAGTAATTTGAAAGAAGCCTGGGTCAGACCCACTTGAACAGCCTCCTGCAGACACAGGAGGCAACTGAAACTCACCTTGGGAACACAGATGCTGGTGGCAGCCAATTTGGGGAGCTCAGGTCACCACAAGGGCACTGGTGATAGAAAGTGCCATTTTGGAATCCTCCTTCTTACAAGGGCCGGGACCTGGTCCCACCCACCAACCTGTCAGCACCAGAACTGGGACACCTCAGGCAAAGCTACTAACAGGTGGACACAGCCTGACCCACCAGCAGACCAGCAGCCTTAGGATCCCCAGAGCCCCCAGCTAACCCAAGACCCAGCCCCATAGACCACTGGCCAACATCAATCCCCAGATCCCCAGGGCCATGCAGCCAGAAACCCCAGAACCTGGGTCCACCCACCAGTGAGCCAGCACTAGCCCTGGGACCCCCCTATGTCCCATCCCCATCCACAAACAGGCTGGCCCTAGCTTCAGGATGCCCTGGTTCTGCAACCAGAGACCGCAGGACCTGCCTATATTCACCAGTGGGCCAGCACCAGCCCCATGACTCAGCCTCATGCAACAGTGGGCAATCACCAGCCCTGGGACCCCTTGGGCCCCAATCACACCCAAAAGAAAGCCAACACCAGCTTCAAGACACCATGGACATGGCAGACAGTTATGTCAGGAACTGGCCCCACCTACCAGCAGGCCAACATGGGATCTGGGACACCTAGCATACAAACCAGCCAACATGAGACCCAGCTCCACCCAGCAGTGGGCCAGAACTAGCCCTGGGACCCCCTGGGGCTCTTTAACCAGCCACCTCATGACACGGCCTGGCCCATCAGTGGCCGGCAGCCTCTACATAAGGCAGGGCATAGCAACCAACCAGACCAGGGGCTAGCCATGCCTACCAGATTGCCCACAGTAGTCAGCATACCATAACAAAAGGGCCCATGCAACCTATCTATGGGGCAATCCCAGAGCATATAGCTCTGGTGACCAGAGGGGAGTGCACTGCTGGGACACATAGGACATTTCCTACATAAGGCCACTTCTCCAAGATCAGGAAATATAACAAGCCTACCAAATACAGAAAAATGAAAACAGTGAATTAGCCAAAATGAGGTGACAGAAGAATATGTTCCAAACAAAGGAACAAGATAAAACCCCAAAGGAAGAACTAAGTGAAGTGGAAGTAGGCAATCTACACAATAAAGAATTTAAGGTAATGATCATAAGGATGCTTAAAGAACTCAGGAGAAGAATGGATGAACATAGTGAGAAGATTAACAAAGAGTTAGAAAATACAAAGAAGGGGCTTCCTTGGTGGCGCAGTGGTTGAGAGTCTGCCTGCTGATGCAGGGGACGCAGGTTTGTGACCTGGTCTGGGAAGATCCCACATGCCGCAGAGTGGCTGGGCCCGTGAGCCATGGCCGCTGAGCCTGTGCATCCGGAGCCTGTGCTCCGCAACGGGAGAGGCCACAACAGTGAGAGGCCCACGTACCGCAAAAAAAAAAAAAAAAAAAAAAAAAAAAAAAAAGAATACAAAGAAGAACAAACAGAGTTGAAGAATACAATAACTGAAATTAAAACCACACTAGAAGGAATCAACAGTAGGCTAGATGATACAGAGGAACAAATCAGAGAACAGGAAGAGAGAGCAGTGGAATCACTCAAACTGAACAGAAAAAAGAATTTTTAAAAATGAGGACAGTTTAAGAGACCTCCAAAACAACATCAAGTGTACTAACATTCACTTTATAGAGGTCCCAGAAGGAGAAGAGAGAAAAAGGGACAGAGAACATATTTGAAGACATAATAGCTGAAAACTTCCCTAACCTAGGAAAGGAAATAGACATCCAGGTCAAGGAAGTACAGAGAGCTCCAAACAGGATCAACCCAAAGAGGATCACATTAAGACACACTGTAATTAAAATAGCAAAAGTTAAAGATAAAGAGAGAATATTAAAAGCAGCAAGGGAAAAGAAACAAGTTACATACAAGGAAACTCCCATAAGGCTATTACCTGACTTTTCAGGAGAAACTCTGCAGGCCAGAGGGAGTGGCACAATATATTTAAAGTGATGAATGGAAAAAAAACCCTACAACCAAGAAGACTACTCAGCAAAGCTTTCCTTCCAGTTTGAAGGAAAGATCAAAAGTTTCACAGACATGCAAAAGCTAAGAGTTCAGCACCACAAAACCAGATTTATAAGAAATGTTAAAGAGACTTCTCAAAGCAGAAAAGAAAAGGCTACTACTAGAAATATGAAAATTATAAAAGGAAAACTCTCATTGGCAAAGGCAAACAAACAGTAAAGGCAGTAAATTAACCACTTATAAAGCTAGTAGAAAGCTTAAAAGACAAAAGTAGAAAAATTTGGACTTCCCTGGTGGTGCAGTAGTTGGGACTCTGTGCTCCCAATGCAGGGGGCCTGGGTTTGATCCCTGGTTGGGGAACTAGATCCCACATGCATGCCACAACTAAGGAGCCAGCGAGCCACAGCTAAGGAGCCAGCAAGCTGCAACTGGGGAGCCTGCCTGCTGAACTAAGGAGCCCACATGCCGCAACTAAAAGGAGCCAGCAAGCTGCAACTAGGCAGCCCGCGAGCCACAACTAGGGAGCCTGCCTGCCGCAACTAAGACCTGGTGCAACAAAATAAATATTTTAAAAAAAATAATAATAAAAGGTAGAAAAATTATCTATATCCACAATAAGTAGCTAAGGGATACTCAAAATAAGATGTAAAATATGATGTCAAGGGCCTCCCTGGTGGTGCAGTGGTTGAGAGTCCGCCTGCCGATGCAGGGGATACGGGTTCGTGCCCCAGTCTGGGAGGATCCCATATGCCGCGGAGCGGCTGGGCCCGTGAGCCATGGCCGCTGAGCCTGTGCGTCTGGAGCCTGTGCTCCGCAACGGGAGAGGCCACAACAGTGAGAGGCCCGCGTACCGCAAAAAAATATATATATATATGATATCAAAAACTGTAAATGTGGCAGGGTGGAGTAAAAATGCAGGGTTGTTAAAATGTGTTCAAACTTTAAGAGATCAGCAACTTAAAATAATCATACACACACACACACAGACTGCTATATATAAACCTTATGGTAACAACAAACCAGAAGTCTATAATTGATACACACACAAAAGAAAGGAATCCAAACATAACAGTAAAGATAGTCATCAAATCACAAGGGAGAGAGCAAAAGAAAGAAAAAAGAACTACAAAAAATAACCCAAAAAACAATTAACAAAATGCCAATAAATACATAACCTAACAGTCATTACTTTAAATGTAAATGGACTAAATGCTCCAATCAAAAGACATAGAGTGGCTAAATGAATACCAAAACAAGATTCATGTATATGCTGTCTACAAGAGACTCACTTTAGACCTGAAGTAACACACACGGACTGAAAGTGAGGGGATGGAAAAAGGTATTCTGTGCAAACAGAAAAGAAAGTTGGAGTAGCAATATCTATACCAGACAGAATAGACATTAAAACAAACAGTAACAAGAGACAAAGAAGAACATTAAATAATGATCAAGGGATCAATCCAGAAAAAGGTATAACAGTTGTAAATATATACACACCCAACATAGGAGCACCTAAATATACAGACTACATACAGTAAGTCCCCTACATACAAACCTTCAAGTTGTGAACTTTCAAAGATTCGTTCCATCAACGTCAGGTGTGAGTGAAACTGCAGCTTACCCTCTATCTCCTATTGCTGACGATCCTTTACCTCTACCATCTCCCACCCCTTCTCCCTCCTCTAGTCAGTAACTCTTCTTGTCTGTTCACTTAATGCCAACCTCTGTATGCCAGCTATTGTACTGTACTGCTGTACTTTCCAAGGTACTGTACTGTAAGATTAAAAATGTTTTCTTGGGCTTCCCTGGTGGCGCAGTGGTTGAGAGTCCGCCTGCCAATGCAGGGGACACGGGTTCGTGCCCTGGTCTGGGAAAATCCCACATGCCGCGGAGCAGCTAGGCCCGTGAGCCATGGCCGCTGAGCCTGTGCGTCCAGAGCCTGTGCTCCGCAACAGGAGAGGCCACAACAGTGAGAGGTCTGCGTACCGCAAAAAAAAAAAAAAAAAAGTTTTATTTTTTGCATTTGTTTTTTTATGTATTATTTGTGTGAAAAGTATTATAAACCTATTACAGTATGGTACTATATAGCTGATTGTGTCAGTTGGGTACCTAAGCTAACTTTGTTGGACTTACGAACAAACTGGACTTACAAACACGCTCTTGGAATGGAACTCATTTGTATGTAGGGGAATTACTACACCAACACACATAAAGGGAGAAACTGACAGAAACCCAATAATACTAGCAAACTTTAACACGCTACTTACATCAATGGACAGATCATTCAGACAGAAAATAAGGTAACACTGGCCTTAAATGACACAACAGACTAAATGAAGTTAATAGATAGACAGAGAGCATTTCATCCAAAAGTAGCAGAATCACGTTCTTTCCAAGTGCACTAGGAACATTCTCCAGGATAGATCACATGGCAGGCCACAAAACAAGTCACAGGGGCTTCCCTGGTGGCGCAGTGGTTGAGAGTCCACCTGCCGATGCAGGGGACGCGGGTTCGTGCCCCGGTCCAGGAGGATCCCACGTGCCGCGGAGCGGCTGGGCCCGTGAGCCATGGCCACTGAGCCTGTGCATCCAGAGCCTGTGCTCCGCAACGGGAGAGGCCACAACAGTGAGAGGCCCGCATACCACAAAAAAAAAAACAAAAAACAAAAACAAGTCACAGTAAACTTAAGAAAACTGGAATCATATCAAGCATCTTTTCTGACCACAACGCTGTGAGACTGGACATCAACTACAAGAAAAAAAAAATGTAAAAAAACACAAACACATGGAGACTAAACAATATGCTACTAAACAAACAATGGGCCACTGAAGAAATCAAAGAGGAAATTTTAAAAAATACTTGGAGAAAAAGGAAAACAAAAACACAATGATCCAAAATCTATGGGAAGCAGCAAAAGCAATTTCTAAGAGTGAAGTTTATAGTGATACAAGTCAACCTCAGGAAATGAAAAATCTCAAACAACCTAACCTTACACCTAAAGTAACTGGAAAAAGAACAAACAAGACCCAAAGTTAACAGAAATCATAAAGAACAGAGTAGATATAAATGAAATAGAGACTAAAAAAATAGAAAAGTTCAATGAAACTAAGAGTTGGTTCTTTGAAAACGTAAACAAAATTGATAAGCCATTAGCCAGACTCATCAAGAAAACAAGAGAGAGGGTCCAAATCAGTAAAATCAGAAATGAAAAAGAAGTGATAACTGACACCACAGATATATAATGGATCATAATAGACTGCTATGAACAATTACATGCCAATAAAATGGACAACCCAGAAGAAACAAATAAGTTCCTAGATGTGTACAATCTCCAAAGACTAAATCAGGAAGAAACAGAAACTAGGAACAGACCAACTACCAAGAATTAAATTAAATCAGTAATTTAAAAAAATCTCACAGCAAACAAAAGTCCAGGACCAGATGGCTGCACAGGTGAATTCTACCAACATTTAAAGAAGAGTTAACACCAATCCCTCTCAGCTATTCCAAAAAACTGCAGAGAAAAAATGTTTCTGAACTCATTCTATGAGGCCAGCATCACCCTGATACCAAAACCAAAGATATCACAAAAAAAGAAAATTACAGGCCAATATTACTGATGAACATAGATGCAAAAAACCTCAATGAAACATTAGCAAACCAAATCCAACAATACATTAAAAGAATCATACACCACCATAATGTAGGATTTATCCCAGGGGTGTTAAGTATGGTTCAATATCTGCAAATGAATCAATGTGACACATTAACAAATTTTAGAATAAAAATAATATGATCATCTCAATAGATGCAGAAAAAGCTTTTGATAAAATTCAACATCCATTTATAATAAAAACTCTACAAAGTGGGTACATAGGGAACATACCTCAATGTAACAAAGGCCACAAATCACAAGCCCACAGTTAACATCATACTCAGTGTTGAAAAGCTGAAAGCATTTCTAAGAACAGGAACAAGACAAAGATGCCCAGCCTCTCTACTTTTAGTCAACATAGTATTGGAAGTAATACACATAGCAATCAGACAAGAAAAAGAAATAAAAGGAATCCAAATTAGAAACAAGTAAAACTGTCACCGTTTGCAGATGACATGATACTATGCATAGAAAATCATAAAGACGCCACCAAAAAACTACTAGAACTCATCAATGAATTCAGTAAAGTTGCAGGATACAAAATTAATATACAAAAATCTATTGCATTTCTATACACTTACAATGAACTATCAGAAAGAGAAATTAAGGAAACAGTCCCATTTACAACTGCATCAAAAAGAATAAAATATGTAGGAATATACCTACCTAAGGAGGTAAAACGTCTGTACTTGGAAAACTATAAGACGCTGATGAAAGAAACTGAAGACGACACAAACAGATGGAAACATATACTGTGTTCATGTACTGGAACAATTAATATTGCTAAAATGACCATACTACCCAAGGCAATCTTAATATTCAATGCAATCCCTATCAAAATACCAATAGCATTTTTCACAGAACTAGAACAAGTCATTTAAAAATTTGTATGAAAACACAGAAGACCCCAAATAGCCAAAACAATTTTGAGAAAGAACAGAACTGGAAGAATCACAGTCCCCAACTTCAGACTATACTACAAAGCTACAGTAATCAAAACACTATGGTAGTGACACCAAAACAGACACATAGATCAACAGAACAGAGTCCAGAAATAAACACGTGTACTTATGGTCAGTTAATCTATGACAAAGGAGGCAAGAATATAGAATAGAGAAAAGACAGTCTCTTCAATAAGTGGTGCTGGGAAAACTGGACGCCTACTAGTAAAAGAATGACATTAGAATATTCTTTAACATCATA
Source organism: Hyperoodon ampullatus (assembly GCF_949752795.1). Lineage (NCBI taxonomy): Eukaryota > Metazoa > Chordata > Mammalia > Artiodactyla > Ziphiidae > Hyperoodon > Hyperoodon ampullatus. The sequence continues at coordinate 113,751,405 of NC_136917.1, forward strand.
AACAAAAATAAATGCAAAATGAATACCTAAATTTAAGACTGGAAATCACAAAACTCCTGAAAGAAAACATAGGCAGTACACTCTTTGACATCAGTCTTAGCAATATTTTTGGATATGTCTCCTCAGGCAGGGGAAACAAAAGCAAAAATGAACAAATGAGACTACATCAAACTAAAAAGCTTTTGCACAGTGAAGGAAACCATCAACAAAACAAAAAGGCAGCCTACTGTATGGGAGAAGATATTCCAAACAATTTTATCTGACAAGGAGTTAATATCCAAAATATACAAAGAACCCATACAACTCAACATCAAAAAAACAAACAACCTCATTTAAAAATGGGCAGAAGACCTAAATAGACATTTTCCAAAGAAAACAAACAAATGGCCAACAAGCACATGAATACATGCTCAGCATTACTCATCATCAGGGAAATGTAATTCAAAACCACAATGAGATGTCACCTCAAACCTATCAGAATGGCTATTATCAAAAAGACAACAGGGCTTCCCTGGTGGTGCAGTGGTTGAGAGTCCACCTGCCGATGCAGGGAACGCGGGTTTGTGCCCCGGTCCGGGAGGATCCCGCATGCCGCGGAGCAGCTGGGCCCATGAGCCATGGCCGCTGAGCCTGCGCGTCCGGAGCCTGTGCTCCGCAACGGGAGAGACCGCAGCAGTGAGAGGCCCGTGTACCACAAAAAAAAAAAAAAAAAAAAAAAAAAAGACAACAAATTACAAGTGCTGGCAAGGATGTGGAGAAAAGGAAACCCTTGTGCACTGTTTGTGGGAATATAAATTGAAGCAACCACTATCAAAGACAGTATGGAGATTCCTCAAAAAAATTAAAAAGAGAACTGCCAGAAGAGCCAGCAAACCCACTCCTATGTATTTATCTGAAGAAAATGAAAACACTAATGCGAAAAGATATATACTCATTGTAGTATTATTTACAATAGCCAAGATATGGAAGCAACCTAAGTGCACATCAATAGATGGAGAAAGATGTGGCATACACACACCCACACACTCACACACACACACATGCACACACAACAGAATATTACTCAGCTATAAAAAAAGAATGATATCTTGCCATTTGTGACAACGTGGATGGACCTAGAGGGTATTATTCTAAGTGAAATACTGTATGATTCCACTTACACGTGGAATCTAAAAAACAAAATGATTAAACATTAATTAATTAATTAATTAAAAATGATTAAGCTAAACAGGAACAGAATCATAGATACAAAGAACAAACAGGTGGTTGCTAGAGGGGAGGGGGTGGGGAGAGGAGAGTAATAGCTGAGGAGATTAAGATTAGAAATTTCTAGCTGCAAAATAAATGAGTCATAGGTATGACATGTACGGTGTGGGGAATATAGTCAATAATTATGTAATATCTTTGTATGGTGACAGTTGGTAACTAGACTTATTGTGGTGATCATTTTGAAATGTACAGAAATAGCAAATCACTATGTTGTATAACAGGAACTAACAGTGTTAGAGATCAATTATACTTCAAAAAGAAACAAATTCATAGACAAGGAGATCAGATTTGTGGTTATGAGAAACAGAGGGTGGAGGGAGGGGGAACTGGATGAAAGTAGGCACAAAAGGCACAAACTTCCAGTTATAAGACAAATAAGTACTAGGGATGCAATGTACAACATGATGAATATAAGTAACACTGCAGTATGTTATATACAAAAGTTCTTAAGAGAGTAAATCCTAAGACTTCTCATCACAAGGAAAAATTTTTTTTTTTTGCGGTACACGGGCCTCTCACTGTTGTGGCCTCTCCCGTTGCAGAGCACAGGCTCCGGATGCGCAGGCTCAGCGGCCATGTCTCACGGGCCCAGCCGCTCCGCGGCATGTGGGATCTTCCCGGACCGGGGCACGAACCCATGTCCCCTGCATCAGCAGGCAGACTCTCAACCACTGCACCACCAGGGAAGCCCAGAAAAATATTTTTGTATTTCTTTCATTTCGTATCTATATGAGATGATGGATGTTCACTAAACTTATTGTGATAATCATTTCATGATGTATGTAAGTCAAACCATTATGCTGTACACCTTAAACTTATACGGTGCTGTATGTCAATTATATCTCAATAAAACTAGAATTAAAAAAAGGAAATCATGCTTTTAAGATCCCTGTCATACCAAAATGATTTCAACATTTTTTAAAGCTGGGAAAAATGAGTTTTTGAAAATTGTTTCATTCTCATTTTGAGTTTTTGAAAGAACTTCTGGACCTCTAAGCCTAATTTTTTCAATTAAACATTTCTTAGAAACTCTCTATGAACCCTCCTGCCCATAGATCTGGGTCAGATACCCTTTCTGTAACCTCTTTAACTACTACTCTAGATTCACACTATTGAAATTCCACTCATCCTTTGAGGTCTATCTTAAATATTGCTGTCCTCCTTCTGCCTGAAGTAGCTGTGGCTCTCCCTTTTGTCAGCACTTCCAAGACTTTTAGGGATGTATATTGTGACTCTTCTTTTGCAGGGTTTATTCACATGTCTTATATCCTACATGCTTTTTAAGTTCCTTGAGGGGAAGTGGCAATTTCCACTCATAGTTATACCCCCAGAACACATAGTAACTTGTGGTAGAAGTCACTGAACAATTACTTGTTTCCATATCTCCTATGGATTAAACAAATGGCCCCAAATCATCCTCATTATTTAAAAAAAGTTACCAAATAAGTTCAGTACTACTCTAGCAGACTATACCTGTGTTACAAAGTAAAATGCTTATTAGTTTGCAATTACCTCAGAGGTTGTTTTAAAAGCGAACATACTATTTGACACCTACTAGGATGGCTATAATCAGAAAATGGAAAATAAATGTTGGTGAGGATGTAGAAAAATTGGAGCCCTTGCACATTGCTTGCAGGAATGTAAAACAGTGCAGTCACTGCAGAAAACAGCTTGATGGCTCCTCAAAAAGCTAAACATAGAATTACCATATGACCACCAAGCAATTCCACTCCTAGGTATATACCCATAAGAACTGAAAGCAGAGACAAAGCAATATTTGTACACCAATATTCATAGTAGCACTACTATTCACAGTAGAAAAAAGATGGAAACAATCCAAGTGTCCATCAACAAACTAATAAACACAATGTAGTATATACACAGATTGGAATATTATTCAGTCATAAAAAAGAATGAAATTCTGACACATGCTACAACATGGATAAACCTTTATGTTAAGTGAAATGAGCCAGACAAAAAAGGAAAATATTGTTTGATTCCAATTATATGAAATATCTAGAATAGGCAAATTCATTGAGCCAGAAAATAGACTAGAGGTTATGAAGGGCTAGTGGTAGGGGGAATTCAAGAGTTACTGCTTAATGACCACAGAATTCCTGTTGGGGTGATGAAAAATGGAAATAGTGGTAATGGTTACACAACATTGTGAATGTAATTAATGCCACTAAATCGTACACTTAAAAATTATTAAAATAGCAAATTTTATGTTTTATGTAGAGCCACAATTTTTAAAAATTAATAATGTAATATACCAAAAAGCATTGAATTATACAATTTAAATGGGTAAACTGCATGATATGTAAGTTACATCTCAGTAATAAAGCCATTAAAATATGCATATAAAGATTATTTGGATGAAAATATCATATGTACAGCATTATAAACTAGCAGATCCACCGAATTTGAAGATGCCTAGGTAAAGATAATTCACAATAATTTAGTTATATTAACTGAGGTTTGGGACCTAATAAGTAACTAGCCTAGTACTTATAGAAAAGGATAACAAAATTAAGATTTGGGCAATCAAAAAAAAAGTGAACATACTAAGGATACCAACTGATGACAGATATAAACAATCTGCTCAGAGTGCCAATTTTTCTAGGGATTCAAAAGTATTACTGTACCTACTCTGTGTCCCCTGGATGAAGATAAGCAGCATGTGGACTAGCATTTTAATAGGCAATGTGAATCATCTGAAATTGATACCTAATCAGAAAAGGCCTTAGTGTTGGACGATTCAGAGAGAGGAAGAGAGAGAAGCAGCATGCCTGTCTGTGATAGTACAGAAAGATATTACAGTAAAATTATCAGCATTCTGTCCTAGATCCAAAATAAATCAGAAAGAAAAGGGGGGGGTAGTGAACAACTACAATGCTTTCAAAGAAAGTGAAATTCACTTTTAATCTAAGAGGACTGTCACTTTATATACAGTAGGATAGCTTCACAAAGCATTTACTGTAAAACACCAATTTAACTAATAAATGAGACTTTTCATTATTGTGGATCTTATACCCCAATTCTATACTCTCACACAAAATAAAAGATTATTTGCAAAACAGATATTTTGGTATAGAAAAAAATTTTTAAGTACTTTAAAAACTTGTTTTTTAAAGAAGTGAAATAACTTTTTTCTAAAATTCTTCTGAAGTGCAAAAAAATCACTACTAACAATTATTTTATTAATGTGGACAAAGTCTATTAACAATTTTTTAATTTCATAGAAAAATAACCATTCACAACTAGGTCCCAAAGGAAATACAAATTATGTATTATCTATTTATCTCTAGCATACGAAGTTATTCTAGCTTATATCAATTAAAGGATGGGGGAAATTTTGTATTCCACTGATATATAATCTCCTATGACTCATTCATTTGTTATTTGACCCATTTATAATACCTCTCCCTTAGCCCAAAACTATTATTTAATTTTTTCTAATAGCTTACTATAAAAAGATGGGCCTGTAAAAAAAATATTGTTTGGGAATAATCTAAAAGAAAAATTTAAAAATCTATCTGTGAAAGGTAAGAATTAAACTATTCCCTTATCTATGAAGAGGTACAAGAGACATATTCTTGCATTTCAATTATTTTAAATTTGGATTATAAGATGACACTATGGGGAAAACAAAGATACCATAGTGCTCATACTGGGCACTTTAGACACCAATGATTAGCTAACTCCAAATTATGCAGGACTTCAGAATGTCCACAAAATTCTCAAAATTGTATTCATTGCCATTGAAATAAATATATACCACAGAGCACCATTTAGCTGGTACTGGAGACACAGAATAGCCTAATAAAAAGCAACTATTCTAAAGCCAAAACTGTGCATAGATAACTTTTAGAGGGCATTAACTGCTTATGGAAAGCCTGACTCCTAGTGGTTATAAACTATGGCTACATAGCCCCAAAGGACTTTTTTCTTTTAAAATGTCCAGTGTGGGGAATATAGTCAATAATAGAATACCGTTATATGATGACAGATGGTAACTAGACTTACTGTGATGATCATTTTGAAACATACAGAAATATCAGATCACTATGTTGTGTACCAGAAACTAACATAGTGTTGGAGGTCAATTATACTTCAAAAACAAACAAATTCATAGAAAAAGAGATCAGATTTGTAGTTATGAGAGGCGGGGGGCGGGAGAAGGGGAATTGGATAAAGAGTCAAAAAGGTACAAACTTCCAGTTACAAGATAAATAAGTAATAGAGATGTAATGAACAACATGATAAATATAATTAGCAGTGCTGTATGTTAGATATAAAAATTGTTAAGAGAGTAAATCCTAAGAGTTCTCATCACAAGGAAAAACGTTTAAAAATTTTTTATTTTGTATCTATATGAGATGATGAATGTTTGCTATACTTATTTATTTATTTATTTATTTATTTTTTGCGGTACACAGGCCTCTCACTGCTGTGGCCTCTCCCGTTGCGGAGCACAGGCTCCGGATGCGCAGGCTCAGCGGCCATGGCTCACGGGCCCAGCCACTCCGCAGCATGTGGGATCTTCCTGGACAGGGGCACGAACTCGTGTCCCCTGCATCAGCAGGTGGACTCTCAACAACTGAGCCACCAGGGAAGTCCTGCTATACTTATTAAAAATCATTTCATGACGTATGTAAGTCAAACCATTATGCTGTACACCTTTAACTTATATAGTGCTGTATGCAATTATATCTCAATGAAATTGGAAGAAAAAAACAGCAAGTTTTGAGCAAGTATGGAAAAGAAAAGAAAAATCAGGTGTTTTCACTGGATCTCAATTTCTATCAAATTAAAAGAAATCCTTGCTGTTACAAATATGAAAGCTGGCTCAAACTATATTTTAGCTTATATTACCTCCATTTATTGTACTTCATAAAATCATCTCATCTAAATTCCTTATTTCACAGACGAAGAATATGAGACTGGAACTAGGTCTTGAAAGAGCACTTGTAAGTCTTCAACTGGCAGAGAAGATAAAGTAACCCAGAGGTCAAGAAGCATACCATGAACAAAAACTGAGACAAAGGAATGTACGTGATGTATTTAAAGAAACCAAGCAGTAACTTTGAATGGAGTATAAAGTCTGGATCCGGGAGTTGTGAAAGGTCACCACCAGCCCTACTACCACTACCACCACAGTCCCATTCCCCAACCTGAAGTCCACTTCAAAAATCTTCAGAGTGCTGGCTTTGTTTGGGATTTTTTTTAGATTAAAATAGTAACTATACATAAAGTGAACTGAAGGAAGTGGGAATGGGGTATGAGCGACCTGTAAAAAAATCTCTGGGTTAGCTGAGGTTGGAAATGGAAAGGAAGAGAAAGATGGAACAGACACTAAGAAAGTATCTAGGAAACTGAGTAAAAAAGTAATGGAGGCACTGACAAAGTACTGACATAAGTTTTAAATGGAATCACATGAAAAAGTACTTAAAACCACTCGTATAATAGCTACTTAATAAATTTCCTTTTTAAAACACAGCTTCATTGAGATAAATGTTGTACACTATACAATTTACCCTTGTAAAGTGTACAATTCAATGGTTTTTAGTATATTCATAGACCTTTTTCATCATCACACCAAAAAAGAAATTCTATAACCATTTGTAGTCACCCTCTACCCCACCCCTGGTTATAGGCAACCACGAAACGACTTTCTGTCTCTATAGATTTACCTATTTTGGACATTTCATATAAGTGGAATCATACAATGTGTGGTGTTAATAAATGTTTCTTGAACATGAATCAGAACTGCTGGAAGGAGTGCTGGTTCTGAGAAAAGAATGAGTTTATGATGCATTACTGTGAGATGATGATACCAATCAACTGGAGATATAAACAGTCACCTGAAGATGCAACTAAATGTTTGTGTAAAGCATTGTCTTTCAACTCCAACATTCTAGTTCATGCAGGTAGGGAAGAAACTGAAACAATGAGGGAGGTTGAAATTCCCAAGGAAAAAATACTGTAGAGCAAGCGCAAAGAGCAGAGACCTGGCTGCATTTAAGAAGACCTTTACTTAAGAGCTGAACAAAGAAATGAAGGAGAAAGACTAGCCTCAGAGGCAGGAGAATCAGAACATAACCATAAAGGCTGAGGAAGAGGGGCCACCTGTAGAATAGAAGGCTTCAGCATCCAAGGAGGAGGAAAATGGAAAAAAAGGCTGGTATAGGATCTAGTAACTTTAGAAAGCGGAGTTTCAATAGTTATGTATGTGTATTTCTAAAAAGAAGTAAAAGCTTTTAAGAGGGAAAATGAGTAGCAAAATATGGACAGAAAGAACATAGCCTAGGTTTCACAGTTTTGAGAAGGATTAAAGACAAATGTACAAGCAAAATATTTCAAGAATGCAGTTTTCTTAAATATAAGGTACAGTTATTTCTGTGCAATCCTTGTACATATTCCCAAGTTGCCATAGAGTAAAAAAAAACAAAGAAAAAATGTTTTAAGGACTTATTTTCCTTAATGTGAGACTCACCAAAAAGTATTATTTTAAAACATAGGTATTATTCACAGGGTCTCTATATTATGTTGGAACATGTGTAGAATATCAAAAATACATACCCAAGGCATGATAAAACTTTATATATAAAAAACCTGACCTTTCTCCCACCCTATGGAATGATTTTCTTTAAGGCAGTGAAAACAGCCATGGGAATTTGACAGGAGGAGGCGCAGTCATCCCTCAGTATCTGTGGGTACGGGTTCCATGATACCCTCATCCCCACGCCCATGGGTACCACAATCTGAGGGTGTTCAAGTCCCTTATACAAAGTGGCGTAGTATTTGCAAGTGACCTACGCACATCCTCTCCACATCTGTCCCATATGTATACTTGAAATCATCTCTAGATTACTCATAAAACCTAACATAATGTAAATGTTATATAAATAGTTGTAAAAACAATGTAAATAGTTGCCATTGTGTGGCAAATTCAAGTTTTGCTTTTTGGAACTCCCTGGAATTTGTTTTTCCCTAATATTTTCAATCCACAGTTGCTCAAATTAGATGATGTGGAACATGTGGATATAGAGGGCCAACTGTATAGCTAAGATAATTGGGCAGTTACTAAAAATAAAATTCAGTCCATAATCCAGTCTGAATCTTTTACCAGCTCACTTTATACTCTTAGATAAAATAATTTAGTGTCTTTAAATTTTAAATACAAATAGAACGCATATACCACACAAGAGATTTACTTCTATTTATTAATCAGTCTACTATGTTTCATATTCAAAAAAAATCAGAATATATAAAAAGATACAAATTTTAAAAATGAGACTGACTCTTCAATTGATAAAAGAAGCCCTCAGTTAACAGAATTTAAAAATATTCCCTATCTATGGGAAACATTAAATGTGATGCAATTTTCTAAAATTTATCTATGCATAACTTTTAATTGTAAAAAGTAATCCTCAGAGAGCAAACTTGCATAAGAACAACAAACAAATGGCTTGAGGTTACACTAAATAAAGAGCAAAATGGGAAAATGAGAACTGAATATCAGGCTCACTAAAAAAATTTACAGACATAAAATTTCACTTACCTTTTTAAACATAACTAGTGAGATGACTGCTGATGCTGTGAAAAGTGCTGCTATGATTATCATCATGATTCCAACAGGAATACTTTTGTTGAGACCAGTAAGGGATGAAATCCAACCGCTATGAAATTAAAAGAAGAAAACTAAAATTAGGCAAATAAGTTAATGCACAATTTTTAAAAACAGCATAATAACTAACACATTTTCAGCACTTAAAATCCAGGCAAAATCCAAGTTCTTTACATGTATTAACTCATTTAATTCTCACAACAACCCGCTACAACGTATGCTATTTTTTTTTTTTTTTTTTTTTTTTTTTTTTGCGGTACGCAGGCCTCTCACTGTCGTGGCCTCTCCCGTTGCGGAGCACAGGCTCCAGACGCACAGGCTCAGCGGCCATGGCTCACGGGCCTAGCCACCCTGCGGCATGTGGGATCTTCCCGGACCGGGGCATGAACCCGTGTCCCCTGCGTCGGCAGGCGGACCCTCAACCACTGCGCCACCAGGGAAGCCCCTGCTATTTTTAATCCCTATTTTACAGATAAAAAACTGAGTCACCAAGATTATTCAGTAACTTGCCCAAGGTCACACAGCTAATAAAAACAGCACAGTCTGAATTCAAACCTAAACACCAAAATCCAGAGCCTTAAATGTGTACCATGAGATTTTACATTTTTTAAGCCTATGATTTCATTATTATTTTTTAAAGTTCATTTTAAATTCTGCTTAATTATGTAAAAAAATATTTGAGAACCATATATTCAACAAAGGGCTAGTATCCAAAATATATAAAGAAACTTCAAAGCTCAATAGTAAAAATAAATTCTTAAAATTAAAAAGTTTCAATTAGAAAATGGGCAAAGGACTTCCCTGGTGGTCAGTGGTTAAGAATCCACCTGCCAATGCAGGGGACACGTGTTCGATCCCTGGTCGGGGAAGATCCCACATGCCGTAGGGCAACTAAGCCCTGCACCACAACGACTGAGCCCACATGCCACAACTACTGAAGCCCACGCACTCTGGGGCCCGCGTGCCACACTACTGAGCCTGCATGCTGCAACTACTGAAGCCTGTGTACCTAGAGCCCATGCTCCACAACAAGAGAAGCCACCACCACAATGAGAAGCCCGCGCACCGCAACGAAGAGTAGCCCCCCACTCGCCTCAACTAGAGAATAGCCCACACGCAGCAATGAAGACCAGTGCAACCAAAAAAAAAAAAGAAAATGGGCAAAGACATGAAGAGACATTTCACCAAGAGGATATATAGATGACAAATAAGCACATGAAAAGATAAAACATCATGAGTCATTAAGGAAATAAATATTAAAACCACAGCAAGATATCATTACACACCTATCAGAACAGCTTAAAAAAAGAAGTAGTGACAACACCAGAGGCTGGTGAGGATGTGGAGGCTGAATCACTCATATGTTGTAGTTGGGACTGTAAAATGGTACAGCCATTTTGGAAAAGACTGTCAGTTTTTTAAAAACACTGAACAGGGAATTCCCTAGCAGGTCCAGTGGTTAGGACTCCCTTGGCTTTCATTGCCAAGGGCCTGGGTTCAATCCCTGGTCAAGGAACTAAGATCCCACAAGTTGTGGTATGCAGCCAAAAAAAAAAAGAATCATCTATAAATAAATAAATAAAAAATTTAAAACACAAAACATGCAACTTCCATATGAACCAACAATTACATTCTTCTCTTGGGTATTTATCACAGAGAAATGAAAACTTATGTTCACATAAAAACTTGTTCACGAATGTTTTTAGCAGAATAGCCCCAAACCAGGAACAATCCAAGGTCCCTTGGACTTGTGAATGGTTAAACAAACTGTGGTCCATCCATATCATGGATGCTGCTCAGGAATAAAAAGGGATGAACTACTGAGACACAACAACTTGGATAAATCTCCAGAGCATTATGCTTAGTGAAAAAAGCTAAAGTTTACAAACTGTATAGTTCCATTTATATAACATTCTTGAAATGACAAGCAGATTAGTGATTGCTGGGGTTAAGGTGGGAAGTAAGTGCGGCTATAACGGGCAGCATAAGGGATCCTCTGGTGATGGGAATGTCCTGTGTCTTCACTGAATCAATGTCAAGATCCTGATTTTGATATTATACCATAGTTTTACAATATGTTACCACTGGGGAAAACTGGATAAAGGATACTTGGGATCGCTCTGCATTATTTCTTATAACTGTCTGTGACTCTACAATTATCTGAAAATAAAGAGTCTAATTTTTTAAAGTCTGCTAAATTACATGAGGTCTATCTTACAACAGGTCACCTTGTATGCACCCTCACTAGCAGATTCCTGTGCTATTTAGTCACCTCACAGGCTGCTGTGCTCAATTTTAACACTTTTTTCTAAGTCTGTTCTAAAAAGCAAAAGAAGGGCTTCCCTGGTGGCGCAGTGGTTAAGAATCCACCTGCCAATGCAGGGGACACCGGTTAGAGCCCTGGTCTGGGAAGATCCCACATGCCGCGGAGCAACTAAGCCTGTGCGCCACAAATACTGAGCCTGCGCTCTAGAGCCTGCAAGCCACAACTACTGAGCCCACGTGCTACAACTACGGAAGCCCACGCGCCTAGAGCCCATGCTCCAGAACAAGAGAAGCCACCGCAATGAGAAGCCCGTGCACCGGAACGAAGAGCAGACCCCACTCACTGCAACTAGAGAAAGCCCGCATGCAGCAACGAAGACCCAATGCAGCCAAAAATAAATAAATTTATTTTTTAAAAAAAAAGCAAAAGAAATTATTTAGGTTTCATTAGAATACAAAAAGTGCTGTTAACATAAGCAGTGTATTTTTTAAATTAAACATTTAAAACATTTCCTTTCTCTCAAATGCTAAAGACTAAACACTTTTTAAAATCATAATGAATGCTACTCTTTCCTAGAACTGATTTAAAATACCCAAATAAATTCTCTGCATGTATATATGCCCGTTAGATCTGCAAAGCTATCAACAGTTGTCTGACTTCCAGTGACTACTCTAATTCAGTAGCATACTAAATGTTAAGTCTTCAAATACACTCTAGTTACATGATCGTTTCAGTTTATGTACATAGTGCAGCAAAGTTGCCTCGCACATGCTTTTAGGTTATAAAAATTCAACTGTACGCAATGGTTGTAAGAGAAAGAAGAGAGGGAGGGATGATTTTATACATAGGTACTCTTCTATGCACCACTTCATTCAAGGAATGTTTGTTCCAGAGTGTCTGAAGAGAGATATAAATCTATGACCTTCTAACCTGTGTCCAAATAGTCTCAGTTTCTGAGGGTCCCCCACTGAGTGAGCATTTTGCCAGGCTAAGAATGATTCTATTTGTTTAAAGATACATCCATATATGTGCATGCAGTGACTCCACTTTTCAAAGACGTGTGTATGTGTGCGCACACGCATTTGTGTGTGTATGAAAATATATGTTTGTATACCTAAAATAGTGCTTTACACATAACAGATAGCCTTTTCTTAAATTCCTTCAAAGGTTATTCCTTAGGAAACTTTTAAATTGCATTTTTTATTATTTGTATACTTTTGCTAATCTGGTTTTTCTATGTCAAATATTTTTAGGAATCCAAAAATTATATTAGGATACTAGATGAACAGATTATAACTAGAGTAATTAAAGTAAATGACTTACCAGTTACCCCAATTATGAAATCCTGCAGCCTGGAGTACATGTACAGCAAACTGACAAATATAGACGAAAAAGAATACAAAGAATCTGAATGAACTGTCACTCCTGTTTTTAAAAAGGAAGAGAGTAGGGAGAAAAAGAAAGGGGAAAATGTCATTGTTCTCAATGCCTTTACATTCACTTGTAGACTGACATTCAAACATTAAAAAATATTTTTAAAAATACCAGTGGCAACTACCTGAGACTTGAAATTAAAATAATAACATAATAATGTATGTGAACCGTTTATCCAAATACTAGACGATGTTGTTATTATGATTCCAGCCTCACTTTGTCTTTTCAATTTCCAACTGCACCGCAAAACATCTTGGCAAAAGAAAAATTATTTTGTTTTCCTTTTATTTTTTATCAAATAGCTTCACTGAATTATAATTAACATACAATAAACTGCAAGTATTTATAATATACAATTCGGTAAGGTTTGACATAAGTATATAACTATGAACCTTCTCTAATCAAAATAGTGAACATATTCCAAATTTTTCCTTGTGTTCCTGGTTAATCCCTCCCTCCCCACCCGCTGCTTTCAGTCACTATAATTTCGTATTTCAGAGTTTTATTTAAATGGGAATCATACAGTATACACTTTTTTCTTGTCTGCCTTCTTTCATTCAGCACATTTTCAGATTCACTCATGTTGCTGCATGTAACAAAAGTCCATTCTTTTTCATTGCTGAGTAGTATTCCATTGTATAGTACCACCAGTTTGTTTACTCATTCACCTGTTGATGATCAGTTAGATTGTTTCTAGTTTTTTACTTCTATAAATAAAGCTGCCATGGACATTCATGCATATGTCTACATATGAACATATATTTCTTTTTCTCCTGGGTAACTACCTAGAAGTGGAATGGCTAGAACACATAGACAGAAGTTTAACTTTTTTTTTAAATTAATTTTATTTTTGGCTGTGTTGGGTCTTCGTTGCTGCGTGCGGGCTTTGTCTAGTTGCGGCGAGTGGGGGCTACTCTTCGTTGCAGTGCACGGGCTTCTCATTGCAGTGGCTTCTCTCGTTGCGGAGCATGGACTCTAGGCGCATGGGCTTCAGTAGTTGTGGCATGCGGGCTTCAGCAGTTGTGGCACATGGGCTCTAGAGCGCAGGCTCAGTAGTTGTGGTGCGTGGGGCTTAGTTGCTCTGCAGCATGTGGGATCTTCCCGGACCAGGGCGCAAACCCGTGTCCCCTTCATTGGCAGGCAGATTCTTAACCACTGTGCCACCAGGGAAATCGCAAGAGTGTCTTTTAAAGAACAAAAATTGGAGTTCATAAAAAGACAAAACTTATCAATTTGTTCTTTTATGGATCTTGATTTTATTGCTGTATCTAAGAAATCTGTGCCAAAGACAAGGACACAGTTTTTTTTCTTGTCTTTCTCCAGAAGTTTTATATTTTTTTGGTTTTACATTTAAGTCTATGTCCCTTTTTTAGTTAATTTTTAAAATATAGTAAGAGGTATGGATTAAAGTTCTTTTTTGCATACAGATACGCAATTATTCCAGCATAATTTCTTAAAAAGACCATCCTTTCTATACTGTATTACCTTTGTACCTTTCTAAAAAATCAGTAATATATATATGGGTGCATTTATTTCTGGACACTCTATTCTGTCTCATTGTTCTACATGTCAACGTTTATGTCAATACAATTACCTGGGTTTTCTAATAAGTCTTCAAATTTGTAGTGTTAATCTTCCAACTTTGTTGTCCTTTTTCAAAGTTGTTGTGGCTATTCTAGACTATTACATTCCTATATACATTTTAGAATCACCTTGTTCATTTCTATAAAACAACATGCAGGGATTTTTACTGGGATTGCATCACATCTATAGATCCATTTTGAGAGAATTCACATCATCATAATGTTGAGTCTTCCAATCCATTAACAAGGTATATCTCTCCATTTATATTTTCTGCATAGATGATTATGTAATCTGTGAATAAAGACAGTTTTACTTTTTCCTTCCTAATTTGATGCCTCTTACTTGGTTTTCCAGCCTGTTTATACTGCCTAGAACTTCCATTTCAATTTGAATATAAGTGGTGAGAATGAACATCCTTATCTTGTTCTTGATCTTAAGCAGAAACCCCTTTCAGTCTTTCACCATTAAGTATGATGTTAGCCGTTACAGTTTTTCATAGATGCCCTTTATCAAGTTGAGAAAGTTACCTTTTATTCCCAGATTGAGTGTTTTTATCATGAAAGTGAGTGTTGTTAGATTTTGTCAAATGCTTTTTCTGCATCAATTAAGATGATCATGTGGTTTTTCTATTTTAGTCTGTAATATGGTGAATTACAATAACTAATTTTCTAATATTAAACCAACCTTGAATTCCAAGAATAAGCTGCACCCACTTGATCATGACACAGTATCTTTAAACATACTGTTGAATTTGATTTGTTTGGCAAGATTTTCAAATGTCCTAAGTTTACTCCATTCCTGTTCATCCCAGTGACTATTCCAACCCCAAAACACATTTTTGGAAGTCTTCATTAGAGAAGAGTTGTCCCTTCCACTTCATTTTCTTATCATTTGTTTATGTGAGCATGGCTCATAGATATTTTCTTTTTTCTTGTTAATTATTATCTTGCTTTATTATCTATGTACCAAGAAACCAGAATATCAGAATGGTTAAAATTATATATGTAATATATTCTCTGAATAAGGGCCTCATAAATAGGCTAATTCTAAAGGCTTCACAACAGCTATTTCAGTTACCGAAGACGGATCTTTCTACTTAGTTCCAAGCTCACAGGTATAGTCTAGAAGCTGAAACTGCCTAATAACAACCTCTAAGAAATCTATTACAAGGTACAGAATATGTTTTAAAATTTAAGCTGTCCTACTAAAAAGGAACTACTTCTAAAACATTGCTCTCAAATACAAATGGAGGAAGGTAAAAATTGGTTCGCCTTCCTCTTTTATAGGTACAGTTAGTACCTATAAAAGCACAGCTAGTGGGCCTCCCTGGTGGCGCAGTGGTTGAGAGTCCGCCTGCCGATGCAGGGGATACGGGTTCGTGCCCCGGTCTGGGAGGATCCCATATGCCGCGGAGCGGCTGGGCCCGTGAGCCATGGCTGCTGAGCCTGCGCATCCGGAGCCTGTGCTCCGCAACGGGAGAGGCCACAACAGTGAGAGGCCCGCGTACCACAAAAAAAAAAAAAAAAAAAAAAAGCACAGCTAGTACACTAAGTTGATGAAATGGAAACCTCGGAGCCCTTAAAACTCTTTTTTTCTACTTTTACTATTGAAGGAGGCTAAATATCTTTCTTGATAGACTGTGTTTGCCTCATTTTATCAACCAACTTTCCTGTTTCTGGACAAGGAGACAGTAAAATTCATTTTGTGTACATTTACCATGCTAATATAAATGATTATTTTAAAAATATTTCAACTTTCTCTGAGATTTAAACTCCATGTGCCAGCACTTACTCAACTATCTGGACTCTTACAAGGTCTTACAACTATCTGGACTCTTACAAGAGTGCACAAATCTTCCTCTATCTAATCTGTCCAAATTATTACAAATGTAAAATCAAATTCAAAAATTTTTTTTTTTTTGTAGACACATTCTTTGTGTGGCCAAAAATCCTGTTTGCAGTGGTCACACCACAACTAGATTAGAATGTGGGGCAGCCCAACAAACAAGTGTTAATTTAAATTTATTTATTTATTTATTTTTGCTGTGTTGGGTCTTCGTTTCTGTGCGAGGGCTTTCTCCAGTTGCGGCAAGCGGGGGCCACTCTTCATTGCAGTGCACAGGCCTCTCACTAGCGCGGCCTCTCTTGCTTCGGAGCACAGGCTCCAGACGCGTAGGCTCAGCAGTTGTGGCTCACGGGCCCATTTGCTCCGCGGCATGTGGGATCTTCCCAGACCAGGGCTCGAACCCACGCCCCCTGCATTGGCAGGCAGATTCTCAACCACTGTGCCACCAGGGAAGCCCCCAAATTCAAATTTTTAAAAGGTTACTTTGTTTTTAACTATACAAGCAGTCACTGAAAATATAGTTCTTCACATCAAAACAATATAAAAGGGCTTCCCTGGTGGCGCAGTGGTTGAGAGTCCACCTGCCAATGCAGGGGACATGGGTTCGTGCCCCGGTCCGGGAAGATCCCACATGCCGTGGAGCGGCTGGGCCCGTGAGCCACGGCCGCTGAGCCTGTGCATCCGGAGCCTGTGCTCCGCAACGGGAGAGGCCACAACAGTGAGAGGCCCGCGTACCGCAAAAAAATAAAATAAAATTAAATTAAAATTAAAAATTTTTTTTTAAAAATAAAAAAGTGAATCTGACTCCCCTGTGAAAACGATTTTACAATACCGAGTTTCAATTCCCTGCCAAAAGCCTAAAATTTATTAAAGACATATGCAAAAAACTGAGGTAGTCATAGTGCTAGAAAGCACATTAAGTATAAATAATTTCCCGTATACTAAACAGTAGAAAACTCTGTGAAGTGTAAACTTAAACAATACAATCATCACATGAATTTCAAGTTCATTTGAGTTGCTTTAAGAGCCAGGTAAGGCTGCGAAGCTCTTACAGGGCCAGATAACCACTCCCCACCCCTCAAGTGGAGGGCTGTACCAGAGCCAGAATCAGAAAAGGTCCAGAAGAAAAAACATCGTTGAGGGTGTAGACAATGTCTATTGGCATACCAAAGCAAAGGCGATGGGTCTTGTATACAGAAAGAGGTTACAAAGCCGACTGTTTAAACAACCCAGCTTTTACACAGCCATTTTAATCCAAAGAAGAAAGAGTAGAACTACAGTTAGAAAAACACTATCGACTTAAGCTAAGTAGTTTTAAATTGTAATCCGCCTCAGTTTACAGTGAAGTACCTGTATTCAAGTATTTTGAATATTTATTCATAATAGATCCAACTATGTAACCAATTTCTTCATCAGAATAGATAACTAAATAATAAAAGCTTCCTATTGCTTGCCATCCTGGCTCTTCCAGATCAAAGCCTATTGGAAAACTTAATCTCAAATAAGCCAGTTGTTTTTGGTTTAACTGTCTTCAAATAACATACTGACAAGTTATAGTACACCTTTCATAAAAATATCCTTCCCTATATTATTATTAAAAATCTCAGAAAAACTGTATTAAGATCACATAAACCTTTTATTTCACATTACATATCAATAACAGAGATTAATCACAACTACAGTTTGAGGAATCAGGGAAGACAAAGTATTTCATTATTTTAAAAGGGAGAAAAGAAATTTTACATTTAACCAAAATAAATGGGTACAACATGACTAAAGTACTAAACGTTTTACTTTTGGTAACTCAGCATAGTAGTTAAGAGCATGTAGCTTTAGAGAAAGATTTGAGTTTGAATCCAGACTCTTCCAGTTAAAGTTGTGTAACTTCAAAGAAAATTTAGGCCTAAATCTGAGATTTTCTATTTGCAAAATAGGAACAACAGTGGAATCTACCTTTATATGGATGAAATAATACATGTAGAGTGCTTAGTGGGGGATGTACAGGCACATAGGAAACAATCAATACATGTTACTTGTTGGTACCTCTCTTATACCAGTACAGTACTGCACTGCAAACAATTTTGCTCACAGAAGTAATATTCTGCTTACAGAAGTGACATTTGGCTTCTGATAAAATCTTGAAAATTTCTGGGACATGGGTGGTAACTTCATTACTACCAGAATCAAGTAATACATGAAATTCCTGATGATGCAGATGATGTAAAGGCAATAGAATAAAAAGGAACCTAAGAAATACAGCTGCTTTCCTTGTCTTAGTTACTTTAAGATGCAAGGCTATCTAAACCAGCCTCATTCTCCCCCTAATGCTTTTGTGCCAAAATCAATTCTTTCTCCAAGAACAGGGTTCCATAAGTAGGCTTTAAAAGGCAGCACCACAAACCCACCCAAATTGTGCATAATATTTTGCATGTCTGCATCTTTTTAGGAAGAGGAGTCACAAATTTTAGATTCCCATTGGAATCTGTGATATAAAATCTATTAAGAACACTCACTAGCCTAAACTAAAATGCATAGAACTGGGATGGAAGGGACCCTAGACTTTGTCTTCTTTCCATCTGTGTTCTGCTAAAAGCAGGGGGCATAATAAAAAGTTTGTATGTAATGAAATTTTAAACTTGGACAATTTTAAACCTAGTCCACAACCTGGGTTCAAGCTTTGGATCTTCTATACTTAATTGACTCCCTATTTTGCAATATCAGCTAACATTTGTTCAACATTATGTGCCAGGAACCATGGCAAACACATGCATTACCCATTTAATGCTTACATTACCCCCATGAGGTAGACACTAATATTGACTCCATTTTACTGATGAATAAACAGATTCAGAGAAGTTAAATGATCCAAAAACAGAGCTAGTAACAGAAATGCTGAGACCTGTCTGTGTACCCTGATGTTTTTAACCATGTGATAAAACTATCTCTAGGATGTTATTTTAATTCCATCTTGTCCAAGAAAGCTAATCATCAATCAAAAGAATATCACTAACTACATTAAATTAATCCCAAATGCTCAGTCGTTCTTATATGAGAAGATTATAAATTTTTTCATTTGTAATAATTTAGGTTCTTTAAAATACTTCCTTTTAGAAAAAGTCAGGGAGGATACAATAGACAGAATAGTATTTTGCAGGTAATAAGAAAATAAGGACTAAAATTTACTAAAACTTTTACTTGATTAGTCAAAGATTTTCTTGAGTGACAACTAAAATCTCACAGTTGAATCGCAATTCAATTTAGAAAGCATTAAACAGCTAAACGCAGCCAATAGCCAACCATTTTCAAATTACCTTTGAACAGCAAAACTAATTAATTTAAAGCAAAACAGAAGTCAAGTTAACATTGGTTAGACTCTAGGTCACAATTAAACTGTTTTCGTCATATTACACAAGGCTCTTATCAAAGAGAAAACTTAAGAACACATATTTTTTTCCTACAAATATGCCTCTAAGCAGACACTTCTGTCAACAAAGAATACTGAACAATAATACAGCTTGAGTTTTGAGGTATCTAGCACTCTTATTTTAAATAAGAAATTTAAAATAACTATGATTAATATGTTCAAGACTCCAGTCAAAAAGGTAGATACCATGAATGAAGAGGACTCTCAGCATATAAGTAAGCTATAGAAAATAACCAAATGACTATGGTAGAAATGAAAACCATGGTAATAGACATGAAGAATACCTTGGACAAGCTCATCAATACACTCAATACAGCTGAGGGTGAACTTGAAGATAGAAACTATACAAACTGAAATGCAAGGATTAAAAAAGAGTGGACAAAACAAGAACAGAGCATCTAAGAGCTGAAGGACAATATCAAGCAGTCTAACATACATATAACGGGAATTCCAGAAAGAAAAAAAGAAGTGGCAGAAGAATTACCTAAACAGATAACGACTGAGAATTTTCCAAAACTAACTAAATACTCCAAATGACAAATCCAAGAACATTAGAGAACACTAAAGATACACACCAAAACACACACAAATGAACACACAAACATGCACATCATAATCAAAATGCCCAAAATCAGAAATAAGGAAAAAATCTTGAAGGCAGAAAGAGAAAAAATACTTTAAAAACAGAACAAGAATTATAACAGACATCTCATCAAAAGCTCTGCAAGCCAGAATACATCAAAGTGATGTGTTTAAAATATGGAAAGAAAAAAAAAAACTGAACTCAGAATTTTATACCCAGTAAAAATATCTTTCAGAAATGAAAAACTAGGGCTTCCCTGGTGGGAACTTCTCAACAGTGGTTGAGAGTCCGCCTGCCGATGCAGGGGACATGCATTCGTGCCCTGGTCTGGGAAGATCCCACATGCCGCAGAGCGGCTGGGCCCGTGAGCCATGGCCGCTGAGCCTATGCGTCTGGAGCCTGTGCTCTGTGACGGGAGAGGCCACAACAGTGAGAGGCCCACGTACCGCAAAGAAAAAAAAAAAAAAAGAAAAACTAAAGGACTGGTTACCAGCAGACTTGTACTAAAAGAAATATTTAACAAAATTCTTCTGACAAAACAATTATGATATGAGACAGAAACATGGGTCTAAACAAGAAAATGAAAAGTGATGAAATGGCTTTAATGAAGTCCATTATAAAATTCATTTCTATTTTTAATTTTTATAAGAGACAACTGTCTGAAGCAAAAGTAATTGCAATGCATTGTGTATTTCTAGTGTATGTAAAAATAAAATACCTACCAAAAATAGCACAAAGAACTGGGGAAGAAAATGGGAGTAATCTTTTGGGATGTCCTTACAGTACACATGAATAGGAATATTATAATTTGGACATAGACCAAGACAATTAAAAATGTATACTATAAAAACTCAGGCATCACTAAAAACGATTTTGATAAGAGGTAGAAATAATGAAGACATAGGAGAACAGAAAATTATTTACAAATACTCAATTGATCCAGAAGAAGACAAAAAGGAATAAAAAAGAAACAACAGTTGGAACTAATAGAAAATAGTTTGTAAAAAGACAGATTCTAATCTAATCAGATCAATAAGTGTAAATGGCATAAATGCACAATTAATATAGATAGACTGCCAACTTGGATGCAAAAGCAAGACCCAAATAAAGATTGCCTACAAAAAAAGTCACTATAAATATAAAAACATTAGTAGGTTAAAGGTAAAAGAATAGAAAAAGATATAATATGCAAACATAAATTAAAAGAAAGCTGGAATAGTTGTCATAATATCAGATAAAACAGATGACATAAAAGGATTATTATACCAGCGATAATGAGGGAAACCACATAATGATAAGGAATTCAAAGCACAAAGAAAACATATCATAAATATGTATCTGCTTAACAAGAGTGTCCAACTACATGAAGATAAAACTAAAAGAAGAGAAAAATCCATAATTAAAGTTGGAAATTTCAATATTTTGTCAATTCTCAGGAACTGACAAAACAAGCAGACAAAAAATCAGTATGAATACAGAAGACCTGAACAACACTATCAACCATTTTGACCACACTGATATTAACAGAACATTTCATCCAACCAAAGCAGAATATACATTCTTTCAAGTGTACACAGAAGGAGGTGTCAGTTTCAGAGTTTTTAAATCCCCAGCACTGCTACATTCTCTATGGATTTTCATATCAGCTTCTACCCTCAATCTATTCTATATTATTATGGTTGAAAATTAAGAAAATCAGCTTTACACAGATATACAGTTAGAAAAGGGAGAACCTTAAGCTCTCTGAAAGGAGAATACCAAGGGTCCTTTCATCACACTAGAAAAACTACTATAAAATAAGCCACATAAAAATTAACAGACCATTTTCCTTCTCCTCACTCTCAACACCCAGCTGGTACAGAACTTTGTAATGAATAGTAAGCTCTTAACCACTGTGGATAAAGAACCATTCAAGAAATAAACATTGCCAGTAAATATAGCCGACCTTTGAACAACGGGTTAGGCGTTCGGACCCCACCCCCACCCCAGTCAAAAATCCGTATAGAACTTTACAGTCAGCCCTCTGTATCCAAGGTTCCACCTCCACATATTCAACCAACTATGGACCATGTAGTACTGTAGTAGTATTTATTGAATAAAATCCACGTATAAGCGGACCCAAGCAGTTCAAAACCATTTGTTCAAGGTTCAACTGTATTCTAAGATTAATTAACCCACTGAACAGAGATCACTGAGTTACCTAGATTCTCTGCATATTAAATAATAATGTAAACATAATAAAGTAGAAAGGAAAACAGGAGCCCTAAATTTCCAGTCTGAAGGCCTAGGTGAAAATCTTAGCAACTAATGAGCCACTAGAAAGATTCTAAACATTAAACAATATAAAGTACTGAACAAGACTTGTAGACTCTAAAGCACTATATATTTATATACACATGTAAGAAACTAAACAGTAGGTTCCTCTTGCAGGTATAGAAAGAATATTACCCTTCCTTAAGATAAATTTAATATGAGACTTCACTTTGGAATCAAAAAAGAAAAATTCTCTTTTTCTGGTTATACAAACAGGATGAAAAACAGTCAAGTTAATTACAAAAGTCAGTATTTTAACGTACATTAAACTAACTTGAAAGACTATTTAAACAACATAAAAATGAACTAATATCAACTCCTGAGCTTTGGATGTTTTTACACTTAAAATCAAATATAAAGTATCTTTTTACAGAAAAAATTTGACTGACTTTCTGGTTCATACACTAGTATAACACTTTTCAAGATGTTAAAATAGCATTATAGTTCAATTATATTTAATTTTTAATTAACAGGACCAAAAATATACTGTCTACTGCCCAGAGATAGCTTACTTTTAAAAAGTATACCTGAGGGACTTCCCTGGTGGTCCAGTGGTAAAGAATCCACCTTATAATGCAGGGGATGCAGGTTTGATCCCTGGTCAGGGAACTATGATCCCACAATGCCACGGAAAAACTAAGCCCACACGCCACAACTACTGAGCTTGCACGCCTCAACTAGAGAGCCTGCATGCCACAAACTACAGAGCCCATGCGCTCTGGAGCCCACACACGACAACTAGAAAGAAGCCTGCGCACTGCAATGAAGAGCCTGCGCACCACAACGAAAGATCCTGCGTGCCACAACTAAGAGACCCAACACAACCAAAAATAAAATAAATAATAAATCTTAAAAAAGAAAAAGTATACCTGGAAGAAGCTTAGAAGTAGCAAACCATCCTACCTACAAGTAAAAAGCTGAACAAACTGAAAAGTCAACAACTCTTCTTAGATCTGAAAGAGAAGTGAAGCCAGAGGGCTAACTGCAACCCCAAAACTGGGAGACAGATAGATGAATACAGAGAATCAAAAGTTATTAGAGCAAAAACCCATAAGCAGAAACCTCTGCAACAACCATTGCCAGGGGAGGAATTCTGAACTGTAATTGACAAGAGGCTCAGAGTGGACAACTCTGAAGAGTTAAAAACTCCAGGGAGACCTAGTCATATGGGGAATCCCACACATTTGTGAATTTTACCAACAACAGCTCAATATGGTTCTCAGAGTGAATTCTTTAGAGAAAAAAATCCCCTCAGGCTTCCGGGAGGAGGTGGGGAAACTGAACCATCTGCAAATACTCTAGAGCACTCTGTTCTTAACAAGGACTGCCCTCAGGAGAAACTAATTAACCAGAGCCCAACCTGCTGCGGTTTTATTAGAGCCTAACCTACATGAGGAAACAGAAATACCCAACTCCAGCCCACTGTAGGCCAGCCTGTCCCACCTGAGGAGAAGGAAGGACTGAGAAGCACTGGTGCAGTTCACAGTCCAGAGGCTCAAGCTAACTGAAAGATAGAGACCTAATCACAGGCCTACAGAACACTTCCTCTCCCCCACACCTTACCATCACATTACTAAAGGTCTATTTACAGCAGTTCCTTTTACCTAGTACATCATGTCCAGCTATCAAGTAAAAATTACAAGACATACTAAAATGCAAAAAACAGTTTGAAGAGATAGAGCAAGCATCAGAACCACAGTCAGATATGACTAGGATGTTGGAATTACCAGATCAGGAATGTACAACTGTGATTAATATGCTACGGGTTCTAATGGATAAACTAGACAGTATGCAAGAACAGATTAGCAATGTAAGCAGAGATGGAAATTCTAAGCACCAAATAAATTAATTTTATTTTTACGGTTCCAAATATGACAGAAAAGCTGGTGTCAAACACATCCCTACCAAGAGCAACTAGAACAGTAGGATAAAATGGGAAAAAAAAAAAAAAATCTGCTGAAGCATCCAGGAATAGAGAGACCATGATTCTGGGGTGGAAGAGATCTACAGAAATGTAAGCGGACTTTCTACGGCCTCAATTCATTTTTCCTGAATGCAAGACAATAAGTTGAAAATTCAGATTCTGCCTGCAGAGAGTGCTGCTGCCAGGGAACAGACAAACCAACTGAGATTTGGCAAATTCACAGGACTCGCAACACAAAACTAAGGATGCACTGTAACAAAATACTGATGAGAAGTGAGAAGCATAAAACTGGCCCAAACATGCAGCCAACTTTTCTCTCAAGGCATGTACCAAATACAGAAGCTAGAGAGATAAGCAGAGCCTCTGAAAGCAGAGGAGACTTTTCTGCAGTGTTCCCTAATGGGAAAAGGATTAGAACAGCAATTCTGAAACTTTTGGTCTCAGGACCTCTTTATTTTTGAGCATCTCAAGGAACATTTGCTTATGTGGGGTTATAGCTCTTGCTTTACCAAATGAGAAACTAAAATTGAGAAATATTTAAAGCATTCAACTAATTTTTTTTTTTTTTTTTTTTTTTTTTTTTTTGCGGTACGCGGGCCTCTCACTGCTGTGGCCTCTCACATTGCGGAGCACAGGCTCCGGACGCACAGGCCCAGAGGCCATGGCTCACGGGCCCAGCCGCTCCACGGCATGTGGGATCTTCCCGGACTAGGCACGAACCCGTGTCCCCTGCATCGGCAGGCGGACTCTCAACCACTGCGCCACCAGGGAAGCCCCTCAACTAATTTTTTAGATAATAAATTGCTTACAATAAAATAACATTTTCATGAAAACTGAAAAAAAACAGCAAAAAGAGTAGCATTACTTTATATTTTTGCAAACCTCTTTAATGTCTGGTTTAATAGAAGATAGCTGCATTCTCTTTTCTGTTTCTACATTCAAACTCTTTGCAAGTCATGTAAGCCTCTGGAAAATTCCACTGTATACTTGTAAGAGAACAACATCTTAATGTTATTATGAAATAGTTTTCATGTCATGGACCCTCTAAAAGGATGTTGTCCTCTCTCCCTTCTCCCCTCTAGGGATCACAGGACTATACTGTGTGAGTCCAGGACTTGCTGAGGGAGGAGCCCAAGTGAACATATCAGGTTCTCAATTAAAAACCTAGAGGGTTAACCTCTATGCCTAGGGCAGAACCAGACATAGACAGAAATTAAACAAAACTGCAACTCAGCCTTAACTCAGCTCAGCCCCTGACTTATGCTCTAGCTGACAAGCATGGCAAAGGTGAACTTGCTCTGAAACAACTGAACATCATCAGAATCCTCCACAATTCTTTATTCACCATATCCAGATTCAATCAAGTCTTGTTAAGTATACCAAAAGATGCACCGTATGATTAAATACCAAGAGTAAAATATGGACAATACAAAACAAATTCACAGAGCATTCTAGATACTGAAGTGTGCACACAAAGACATTAACAAAATTTCATAAGAATAAAATCTTTAAAAAATGTTCAAGTACACATGGCAAAAATGAAAGAAACTACTGAAATTAAGAATTTAATACATGAGTTTATACTGGGATAAATTCCTAGAAACATGCAACCTGCCAAGTCTGAATCATGAGGAAATAGAAAATCTGAACAGATCGATTACTAGTAAGGAGATTGAATCGGTAACCAAAACCTCCCAAAAACAAAAGTCCAAGACCACATGGTTTCATTGGTGAATTCTACTGAGCATTTAAAGAAGAATTAATAACAATCTTTCTCAAACTCTTTCAAAAAACACAGAAGAGGAGGGAACACTTCTAAACTCATTTTACAAGGCCAGCATTACCCTGATGCCAAAACCAGACAAGTACACTACAAAAAAAGAAAATTACAAGCCATTGTTCCTAATGAACGTAGAGGCAAAAAACCTTCAATAAAATATTAACAAGCCAAATTCAAGAACAAATGAAAAGGATCATAAAACACAATTAAGTGGGATTTATTCCAGGGATGCAAGGATGGTTCCATATCCACAAATCAATCAATATGATATACCATATTAACAAAATAAATGAAGGATGAGTATCATATGATCATCTCAATAGATGCATAAAAAAGCATTTGCAAAAATTCAACATCGATTTATGATAAAAACTCTCAACAAAGAGGATATACAGGGAACATACCTCAACATAATGAAGGTCATATATGACAAGCCCACAGCTAACATCATACTCAATGGTGAGAAGCTAAAAGCTTTTCCTCTAAGATCATGAATAAGACAGGGATGCCCTCTCTCACCACTTTTATTCTGCATAGTATTGCAAGTCCTACCCAGAGCAATTAGGCAAGGAAAAAAAAATCCAAATCAGAAAGGCAGAAGTGAAATAGTCACTATTTGCAGATGACATGATATTTACACAGAAAACCCTAAAGACTCCACCAAAAAACTGTTAGGACCAATAAACAAATTCAGTAAAGTTAGAGGGCACAAAATCAATATACAAATATCTGTTGTGTTTCTATACACAAAAAATGAACTAATAGAAAGAGAAATTAAGAAAAAAATCTCATTTACAATTGCACCAAAAAAAGAAGAAGAAGAAAATGCCTAGGGAAATTTTAGCCAAGGAGGTAAAAGACCTACACAATGAAAACTATAAGACACTGATGAAACAAACTGAAGACATAAATAAATGGAAAGATATTCCACACTCACGGATTGGAAGAATTAGTATTGTAAAATGACCATACTACCCAAGGCAATCTACAGATTCAATGCAATTCCTAACAAAAATACCAATAGTATTTTTCAGATTCACAGAAATAGAACAAACAATTATAAAATTTGTATGAAACTTAAATAGATCCTGAGTAGCCAAAGCAACCTTGAGAAAGAAGAACAAAGCTGGAGGAATCATGCGCCCTGACTTCAAACTATATTTCAAAGCTATAGTAATCAAAACAGTATGGTACTGGCACAAAGACACACACATAGATCAATGGAACATAATAGAGAGCCCAGAAATAAACCCACACATATATGGTTAATTAACATTCTACAAAGGAGCCAAGAATATATAATGGGGGAAAGGACAGTCTCTTCCATAAATGGTGCTGGGAAAACTGGACAGCCACATACAAAAGAATGAAACTGGATCACTATTTTAAACCATACACAAAAATTAACTCAAAATGGATTAAAAACATGACCATAAGACCTGAAACCATAAAACTCCTAGAAGAAAACATAGGTGGTAAGCTCCTCAACATCAGTCTTGGCAATGATTTTTTGGACTTGACTCCAAAAGCAAAAATCAACCAGTAGAACTACATCAAATAAAAAAGCTTCTCGGGACTTCCCTGGTGAGGCAGTGCTTAAGAATCTGCCTGCCAATGCAGGGGACACAGGTTCGATCCCTGGTCCAGGAAGATCCCACATACCATGGAGCAACTAAGCCTGTGTGCCACAACTACTGAGCCTGCACTCTAGAGCCTGTGAGCTACAACTACTTAGCCCACGTGCCACAACTACTGAAGCCTGTGCACCTAGAGCCCATGCTCCTCAACAAGAGAAGCCACTGCAATGAGAAGCTCACACACTGCAAACAAAGAGTAGCCCCCGCTCACTGCAACTAGAGAGCCCACGCGCAGCAACAAAGACCCAACGCAGCTTCAAAAATAAGTAAATAAAGACCTGACCTTTAAAAAAAAAAAGTTCTGTACAGCACAAGAAATCGTCAACAAAATGAAATCTACCAAATGGGAGAAAATATTTGCAAATCATATAATAAGGGGTTAATATCCAAAATATATTAAAAATCTCATACAACTCAATACCAAAAAAACCCCTAACAATCCAATTAAAAAGTGGGCAGAAAATCTGAATAGATATTTCTCAAACAAAGACACACAGATGGCCAACAGATACACAAAAAGATGCTTAATGTTGCTAATCATCAGATAAAAGCAAATCAAAACCACGAGATATCACCTCATGTCTGTTAGAACGGCTACTATCAAAAAGACAAGAAATAAGAAGTGTTGGTGAGGAAGACGAGAAAAGGGAATGCCTGGGCACTTGATGGAAATGTAAACTGGTGCAGCCACTGTGGAAAAGGGTATGGAGGTTCTTCAAAAAATTAAAAATAGAACTACCATATGATCCAGCAATTCCACTTCTGGGTATTTATCTGAAGGAAATGAAATCATTATCTGGAAGAGATTATTTGTAATCCCATTTTCATTGCAGCACTGTTCATAATAGCCAAGGTATGGAAACAACCTAAGTGTCCACTGATGCAAGAATGGATAAAGGAAATGTAGTGTGTGTGTGTGTGTGTGTGTGTGTGTGTGTGTGTGTATAGTGTGTGTGTATATATAAATAAAATGGAATATTATTCAGCCTTAAAGAAGAAGGAAATCCTGCTACTTCCAACAACATGAATGAACCTGGAGGGCACTACACTAAGTGAAGTAAGCCAGACAGAGAAAGAAAAATAGTTCATGGTATCACTTATATGCAGAATTTTTTAAAAACAAAGTAGAACTCACAGAAACACAGAGTAGAATGGTGATTACCAGTGGCTGCAGTAAATGGGGAGAAGTTGGTAAAAGGATACAAACTTTTAAGATGAATAAGGTCTAAGTATCTAATGTAGAACCTAGTGACTACAGTTGGTAATACTGTATTCTATAATTGAAATTTGCTAGAAGAGTACATTGTAAGGAAAGAAAAGGTAAATATGTGAGGTGATGGATGTGTTAACTCAATTGTGGTAATGCTCTCACAATGTGTATGAATATCAAAGCACCATGTGGCATACCTTATATATATTAGAATTTTTTCAGTTATACCTCAATAAAGCTAAAAAATGAAGGTGAAATGAAAATGTTTTCAAACAAAATTTAAAGGAATTCATTGTCTGTAGACCTATAATAAAAAATGATAAAAGAATAGATGAAAAATAGAATAATACTTTATTAATCTAAAAGGTAAAGAAAGAAAAAGGTATGTAACAGATATGCTTTATATGGTAAGTAGTAGCTATAAATATTAGATATAAATTCATGTACATCATTAAAGATAAACAAAAATGTAAATAAACTACATATAATTTTAATGTAATTACATACGTGTAATTACATCAAACATAAATCGACAAAAACTCCACTTAAAAGACTAGATTATCAGAAATTTCTTTTTACAACTCTCTTTATTAGCTGTATTTTTGTATATTTCTTCCCATTGATAACATGCACATAACCATGTACAGAAATGCAAATATCATTTCAACTTTTTTCTTTTATAGAGCAGGTTCTTATTAGTCATCAATTTTATACACATCAGTGTATACATGTCAATCCCAATCACCCAATTCATCACACCACCACCACCACCACCACCCCCGCCACTTTCCCCCTTTGGTGTCCATACGTTTGTTCTCGACATCTGTGTCTCAATTTCTGCCCTGCAAACCGGATCATCTGTACCATTTTTATAGGTTCCACATACATGCATTAATATACGATATTTGTTTTTCTCTTTCTGGCTTACTTCACTCTGGATGACATTCTCTACATCCACCCACATCTCAACAAATGACCCAATTTCGTTCCTTTTCATGGCTGAGTAATATTCCATTGTATATATGTACTACATCTTCTTTATCCATTCATCTGTCGATGGGCATTTAGGTTGCTTCCATGACCCAGCTATTGTAGATACTGCTGCAGTGAACATTGGGGTGCATGTGTCTTTTTGAATTATGGTTTTCTCTGGGTATATGCCCAGTAGTGGGATTGCTGGGTCATGTGGTAATTCTATTTTTAGTAGTTTAAGGAACCTCCACACTGCTCTCCATAGTGGCTGTATCAATTTACATTCCTATCGACTGTGCAAGAGGGTTCCCTTTTCTCCACATCCTCTCCAGCATCTGTTGTTTGTAGATTTTCTGATGATGCCCATTCTAACTGGTGTGAGGTGATACCTCATTGTAGTTTTGATTTCCATTTCTCTAATAATTAGTGATGTTCAGCAGCTTTTCATGTGCTTCTTGGCCATCTGTATGTCTTCTTTGGAGAAATGTCTAATTAGGTCTTCTGCCCATTTTTGGATTGGGTTGTTTCTTTTTTTCATATTGAGCTGCATGAGCTGTTGATATATTTTAGAGATTAATCCTTTGTCCACTGATTCGTTTGCAAATATTTTCTCCCATTCTGAGGGTTGTCTTTTCATCTTGTTTATGGTTTCCTTTGCTGTGCAAAAGCTTTGAAGTTTCAGTAGGTCCCATTGGTTTATTTTTCTTTTAATTTCCATTACTCTAGGAGGTGGTTCAAAAAAGATCTTGCTGTGATTTATGTCAAAGAGTCTTCTTCCTATGTTTTCCTCTAAGAGTTTTATAGTTTCCAGTCTTACATTTAGGTCTCTAATCCATTTTGAGTTTATTTTTGTGTATGGTGTTAGGGAGTGTTCTAATTTCATTCTTTTACATGTAGCTGCCCAGTTTTCCCAGCACCACTTATTGAAGAGACTGTCTTTTCTCCACTGTATATCCTTACCTCCTTTGTCATAGATTAGTTGACCATAGGTGCGTGGCTTTATCTCTTGGCTTTCTATCTTGTTCCATTAATCTATGTTTCTGTTTTTGTGCCAGTACCATATTATCTTGATTATTGTAGCTTTGTAGTATAGTCTCAAGTCAGGGAGTCTGATCCCTCCAGCTCCGTTTTTGTCCCTCAAGACTGCTTTGGCTATTCGGGGTCTTTTGTGTCTCCATACAAATTTTAAGACTTTTTGTTCTAGCTCCGTAAAAAATGCCATTGGTAATTTGATAGGGATTGCGTTGAATCTGTAGATTGCTTTGGGTAGTATAGTCATTTTCACAATATTGATTCTTCCAATCCAAGAACATGGTATATCTCTCCATCTGTTTGTATCATCTTTAATTTCTTTCATCAGTGTCTTATAGTTTTCTGCATACAGGTCTCTTGTCTCCCTAGGTAGGTTTATTCCTAGGTATTTTATTCTTTTTGTTGCAATGGTAAATGAGAGTGTTTCCTTAATTTCTCTTTCAGATTTTTCATCATTAGTGTATAGGAATGCAAAAGATTTCAGTGCCTTAATTTTGTATCCTGCAACTTTACCAAATTCATTGATTAGCTCTAGTAGTTTGCTGGTGGCATCTTTAGGATTCTCTATGTATAGTATCATGTCATCTGCAAACAGTGACAGTTTTACTTCTTCTTTTCCAATTGGTATTCCTTTTATTTGTTTTTCTTCTCTGATTGCCATGGCTAGGACTTCCAAAACTATGTTGAATAATACTGGTGAGAGTGGACATCCTTGTCTTGTTCCTGATCTTAGAGGAAATGCTTTCAGTTTTTCACCACTGAGAATAATGTTTGCTGTGGGTTTGTCGTATATGGCCTTTATTATGTTGAGGTGGGTTCCCTCTATGCCCACTTTCAGGATAGTTTTTATCATAAATGGGTGTTGAATTTTGTCAAAAGCTTTTTCTGCATCTATTGAGATGATCATATGGTTTTTATTCTTCAATTTGTTAATATGGCGTATCACATTGATTGATTTGCATATATTGAAGAATCCTTGCACTCCTGGGATAAATCTCACTTTACATTGGTATATGATCCTTTTAATGTGTTGTTGGATTCTGTTTACTAGTATTTTGTTGAGGATTTTTGCATCTATATTCATCAGTGATATTGGTCTGTAATTTTCTATTTTTGTAGTATCTTTGTCTGGTTTTGGTATCAAGGTGATGGTGGCCTCATAGAACGAGTTTGGGAGTGTTCCTTCCTCCACAATTTTTTGGAAGAGCTTGAGAAGGATGGGTGTCAGCTCTTCTCTAAACGTTTGAAAGAATTCACCTGTGAAACCATCTTGTCCTGGACTTTTGTTTGTTGGAAGATTTTTTAATCACAGTTTCAATTTCATTACTTGTGATTGGTCTGTTCATATTTTCTATTTCTTCCTGATTTAGTCTTGGAAGGTTATACCTTTCTAAGAATTTATCCACTTCTTCCAGGTTGTCCACTTTATTGGCATAGAGGTGCTTATAGTAGTCTCTTAGGATGCTTGTATTTCTGCAGTGTCTGTTGTAACTTTCCTTTTTCATTTCTAATTTTATTGATTTGAGTCCTCTCCCTCTTTTTCTTGATGAGTCTGGCTAATGGTTTATCAATTTTGTTTATCTTCTCAAAGAACCAGCTTTTAGTTTTATTGAACTTTGCTATTGTTTTCTTTGTTTCTATTTCATTTATTTCTGCTCTGATCTTTATGATTTCTTTCCTTCTGCTATCTCTGGGTTGTTTGTTCTTCTTTCTCTAGTTCCTTTAGGTGTAAAGTTAAATTGCTTATTTAAGATTTTTCTTGTTTCTTGATGTAGGCTTGTATAGCTATAAACTTCTCTCTTAGAACTGCCTTTGCTGCATCCCATAGTTTTGGATCATCGTATTTTCATTGTCATTTGTCTCTAGGTATTTTTTGATTTCCCCATTGATTTCTTCAGTGATCTCTTGGTTATTTAGTAACGTATTGTTTAGCCTCCATGTGTTGGTGTTTTTTACGTTTTACTCCCTGTAATTGATTTCTAATATCATAGCATTGTGGTCAGAAAAGATGCTTGATATGATTTCAGTTTCCTTAAATTTACTGAGGCTTGATTTGTTACCCAAGACGTGACCTATCCTGGAGAATGTTCCGTGCGCACTTGAGAAGGAAGTGTAATCTGCTGTTTTTGTTTTTTTGTTTTTGTTTTTTTTGCGGTACACGGGCCTTCCACCACCGCGCCCCTCCCATTGCAGAGCACAGGCTCTGGATGCGCAGGCCCAGCGGCCATGGCCCACGGGCCCAGCCGCTCTGCAGCACGCGGGATCCTCCCGGACCGGGGCACAAACCCACATCCCCTGCATCGGCAGGTGGACCCCCAACCACTGCGTCACCAGGGAAGCCCCAATAATCTGCTGTTTTTGGATGGAATGTCCTATAAATATCAAGTAAATCTAGCTGGTCTATTGTGTCATTTAAAGCTTGTGTTTCCTTGTTAATTTTCTGTTTGGATGATCTGTCCATTGGTGTAAGTGAGGTGTTAAAGTCCCCCACTATTATTGTGTTACTGTCGATTTCTTCTTTTATAGCTGTTAGCACTTGCCTTATGTATTGAGGTGCTCCTATGCTGGGTGCATATATATTTATAATGGTTATATCTTCTTCTTGGATTGATCCCTTGATCATTATGTAGTGTCCCTCCTTGTCTCTTGTAACATTCTTTATTTTAAAGTCTATTTTACCTGATATGAGTATTGCTACTCCAGCTTTCTTTTGATTTCCATTTGCATGGAGTACCATTTTCCACCCCCTCACTTTCATATGTATGTGTCTGTATGTGTCCCTAGGTCTGAAGTGGGTCTCCTGTAGACAGCATATAGATGGGTCTTGTTTTTGTATCCATTCAGCAAGCCTGTGTCTTTTGGTTGGAGCATTTAATCCATTCACGTTTAAGGTAATTATCGATATGTATGTTCTTGTTACCATTTTCTTAATTGTTTTGGGTTTGCTTTTGCAGGCCCTTTTCTTCTCTTGTGTTTCCCACTTAGAGAAGTTCCTTAACATTTGTTGTAGAGATGGTTTGGTGGTGCTGAATTCTCTTGGCTTTTGCTTGTCTGTAAAGCTTTTGATTTCTCCATCGAATCTGAGTGAGATTGTTGCCAGGTAGAGTAATCTTGGTTGTAGGTTCTTCCCTTTCATCACTTTAAATATGTCATGCCACTCTCTTCTGGCTTGTAGAGCTTCTGCTGAGAAATCAGCTGTTAACCTTATGGGAGTTCCCTTGTATGTTATTTGTCGTTTTTCCCTTGCTGCTTTCAATAATTTTTCTTTGTCTTTAACTTTTGCCAATTTGATTACTATGTGTGTCTCAGCGTGTTTCTCCTTGGGTTTATCCTGTGTGGGACTCGCTGTGCTTCCTGGACTTGGGTAGCTATTTCCTTTCCCATGTTAGGGAAGTGTTCGATTATAATCTCTTCAAATATTTTCTCGGGTCCTTTCTCTCTCTCTTCTCCTTCCAGGACCTCTATAACGCAAATGTTGCTGCGTTTAATGTTGTCCCAGAGGTCTCTTAGGCTGTCTTCATTTCTTTTCATTCTTTTTTCTTTATTCTCTTCCGCAGCAGTGAATTCCACCATTCTGTCTTCCAGGTCACTTATCCGTTCTTCCTCCTCAATTATTCTGCTATTGATTCCTTCTAGTGTAGTTTTCATTTCAGTTACTGTATTGTTCATCTCTGTTTGTTTGTTCTTTAATTCTTCTAGATCTTTGTTAAACATTTCTTGCATCTTCTTGATCTTTGCCTCCATTGTTTTTCTGAGGTCCTGGATCATCTTCACTATCATTATTCTGAATTCTTTTTCTGGAAGGTTGCCTATCTCCACTTCATTTAGTTGTTTTTCTGGGGTTTTATCTTGTTCCTTCATCTGGTACATAGCCCTCTGCCTTTTCATCTTGTCTCTCTTTCTGTGAATGTGGTTTTTGTTCCACAGGCTGCAGGATTGTAGTTCTTCTTGCTTCTGCTCCAGACAACATTTTTTAAGGTTTATTTTTATCAAGCAATACAAAGAACCTACATACAGTTTAGTGTACATTATGATTTCCTCCAGGTTAGACTGGGGTACCAAAGAACAATGAACTAAAAGCAGCAAAAAATAACTTATAACAAGTAACGGTTTTATGGATCATCAAAAGTAAATGATAGGGCTTCCCTGGTGGTGCAGTGGTTGAGCATCTGCCTGCCGATGCAGGGGACACAGGTTCGTGCCCCCAGTCTGGGAAGATCCAACATGCTGTGGAGCGGCTGCACCCGTGAGCCATGGCCACTGGGCCTGCGCGTCCGGAGCCTGTGCTCCGCAACGGGAGAGGCCACAACAGTGAGAGGCCCGCATACCGCAAAAAAAAAAAAAAAAAAAAAAAAAGTAAATGATAAAACCTAACAAAAACAAAAAATAAAACATTCCAGCTACCATTTGTTGACCACCTTTAAAGACAAATATTTTGCACATATTATCTCTAATCTTCTTAGCAACTCTGCAAATGTTATGGCCAATTTATACTCAAAAACCTGAGGCACTGAGAGGTTTTACTGCATTTTTGTAACAGCACACAGCTTTTAAGTGGGGAAGCCAGAATTCTAACCCTTTCTCAGTCTGTTTCCAATAATCATACTTTTTCAACAAAACACTGCTTCATTAATAATTACCTAATATTTTAAAGTATTTACATAATGCTTGGTGATTTGTGGAAGCATAAAATTAAGAACAAAGTTAGTCTTTTAAAAAATATGTAAATGACAACTCTGAGTTTAATTCTGATACCTAATAAACTTAATTTTGAAAAGCACATATGCTTGAAACTTCTCTATAAAATTCTCCTTCAGATTCAGTCAATGGGATTAATTCAGGGAGGTCAAAGTCCTTTGCATGTATCAGTAAAAGGAGCTTCTTGTTTGAAAACTAATGTAACTGAGCAGGACCCTATGGGGCCTTCCTGGGACAGACCATTCATTCCCTCATATCCTCCACCGTAGCGCCTCTCTGAAGTACCTAGATAATAATATCTGGTGCACACTTCTGGGGTTGTTTTATAGATGCTAAAACTACCACCAAACAGAAGAAATTAACTACTTGACAAGCATGAGCATGTAGCCCCCAGACCTGCTGGCGCCTATGGATTGATAACGTTAACCCCTGTTACATCACCAACAACCAGTCAGAGAATTGTGTATGAGCTAATCACATACCCTGGGACACCCTTCCCTCACCCTGCCTTTCAAAATGTTTTGCTGAGACACTTCAGGGAGTTTAGGGGTTTTTGAGCATGAGCCACCTGTTCTCCTTGTATGGTACCTTTACAATAAATGCTGCACTTACCTTCACCACAACCCGGTGTCAGTAGATTGGCTTTACTGCACACAGGTGAGTGGACCCAAGTTTGGTTCAGTAACACTAAGAGAAGTCATATTCATATAGAACAGTATTTTATACAGTTTAAAACTCATCTTTTTCATGGACATTCTGATATTTCAATGGTTCCAGTAAAAACAAGGTTTTGGGTTTTTTTTCTGATTTCAGAGAAGAATGTTTATTAAAAACATAAATCCTCAAAAAGATAATCCAAGAAGACTCACTTGAAAATAACTAATCTTCTATTTAGAGATATATCACAGGTATGATATCAGTATTAAATTACTCTGTATTTCAAATTTTGGGGGTGTTTGAATATTACTCTGTTTTAATGTATAAATTCTACTAACCGAAGTTTCAGTAATGCCTACTTTTAAACTCATATATTATATATTTCTACAGGGCAAGTACCATGTCTTCTTTGTATCTCCAGACTAATATATAGTGTCTGTGTTCAGTGAGTGATTAATTTAACCTTAGGTACTTATTTTCTAACTGCTTTACAATCATTAGTTATTTATCTTAACATCTCCCTAAGAGTATCAAGTGAACTCAATAACAAACTTGCAAGTGAAATACTGAAACAGAAACTCAGATGACACTGGAAAACCAACTTCTCATGCATGGTAACTAATTTTAAAATGATTATTCCTAAAGGGAATCAACCTTTATCACATTTTAAAATCATTAAATGTAATTATCAGTATGATTTAGTATATGAGATTATTGATTATAATCACTTAAATGTAGATTTAATTTTTTTCAGTAGGCTCTAAAGCTATTAGCAAATACTTTAACTCAATCTAAAGGCATTTTATAATTCAGTTAAAACAATTATATTTTTCTTCGCAGCTTAAGAGTTAATATACAAAGAAGGTTTACTCAGCCATCATGTTATTAAGCAAAGTACAACAAATTCTTGATAACAAAGTTAACTATTAACCTTTAGAAAGGTTTTACTTTTAGATTATGAGTCAACAGGGAGGCAAAGAAGGAGATTAACTATATATGGCAATTACAAATGCAACTTCAACTAACTAAGGGACAAAAAACAAAGAACTGATCATTCTAGAATAAAGACTTCCTAAGATGCCCTCTAGTTATTTTCAGCACCCCATGACAAAGATAACAGCTACTCTAGAAACTTGGAATTACCACCTATCTACAAGGGGGGGAAAAAAATTCACCAGACAACTAAAAAAAAAAATCTGATCACATTCTCAGGCCTAATGTCCCTCTAACTTGTATGTTTGCAATGACTGGTTTATTCTAAAATCAATCCCTGCCATGTTTTTCTTATTGCTTACCATTCTTTTCTTCACTTCTAGGGAAACCTGAAGAAATCAAGTTCACAGTAGGTATTTCAATATGGCAATAGAGGCAAATACATCATTAGCCAGAGAAGAATAAAACTTGAAAAACTTTTAAAAAGCACTTGAGCTTCACTCCAGAGTCTGATTAATAAAAACTAAATGCTTTCAATAACAACTTCTTTTAAGAAATATGTGCATCTGGCCTAAAAGATTTTAGTTACCCATTTTCTACTGACTTACGTAATATGTTCAGATGCCTGTGTTTCATTTCTTAATCATCAGTCTTGAAACAGAATATGAAACACTTGCACATCTTGTGACTCTGCCCCTTCTCAAAAGGCAGTAATCCCTGTCAAAATAGATCTCAAATAAAGCACTTATGTGAATACATAGTCTATTTAAAACCCTGTATTTAATATAAATAATCATATCCAATGTATCTGGTTTAAGATTTCCATATTTAAGGGAGAAATCTGTCATCAGTAAACGTCTTAAAAACTTTACCAGATACTTCAGAAGAGACTTAACAGGCCCAGAAACCACTGGCAATCCGGGTGAAGAAAATGCCAAAGTTATACACTGAGAAGGTGTATTAATTAATGATTTAAAATACTTTCAACTTTCCCCTAAAAAAACTATTCCTCTCAGTTCTGCTCCAAACAGTAAAGCCCAGATAATTAACATATTTGTGATACATATACTCTAAAGGGTTGAGATGCAGCTAAGAATTTAGCCCAGGGGTTAATAATGCCAGAAGTAAAAATGTTCCACAAAGCATTTTTATTTCCACTGGCAAAGAAAGGGAATAAAAGGAACCAAGTGACTTCAAGTGATAAATGGCAGAAAACTGGCTTTTTATAGTTTGTTCTGGCTACATTTGTCACAGAAGGCTTAAAATTCAAAGTCTCTAGTTTCAGGTCATTTTCAAAGTCTCAAAGACATCCCCATTCCCACCCACAAGCATCATTATAGATACACTGGTAACATGATGGAAGTAGGCAAGCAGAGGCCACATGTCAAAAAATTAAAAAACTTGTGGGCCAGACTTAGATAACAAGGAAAAGAGCAGCAGTAACTCTCCTTCTGTTCACGCAAGGAGTAAATAGGTCCCTTTTATTCTTCTCCAACCTACATCTATAGGGGTGCCCCTCCCCATTCCTTGACAACCAACCTCTCACGTTCCATTAGATCCAAAGATTTTCCTCCCTTTCCCTCCTCCCATATATTTTCTTCCCTTCATTCCATTTCTAACCAATTTAGTTTTCTGTTGAATGACATCTTTTTTCTCCAAATTCCCTAATCTTCCCCCTTCTCCTTCTTTTTCGTTTTCTGTTTACCTATCTGCGTTTCTAATTTCATTTGGCAGGGCTTTGGGGGATGGGGGTGGTGATACACATTCTGAATAATCAAAGAAATTTTTTGTTCAAATAGAAAAAAAAAGTTAAACAACTGAATGTGGC
This sequence comes from Hyperoodon ampullatus, assembly GCF_949752795.1. Lineage (NCBI taxonomy): Eukaryota > Metazoa > Chordata > Mammalia > Artiodactyla > Ziphiidae > Hyperoodon > Hyperoodon ampullatus. The sequence continues at coordinate 113,790,424 of NC_136917.1, forward strand.
CCTCTAATTTCCCTAATATATCATCTGCACAATACATGCCTATTTCCTAGTAATGCTGCTCCTCATACCTGAGAGTTGAAAGAGGTTTGTTATTCATAAATGAGTTTACTCAAATAAAAATAAGTTGATAAACAATTGAATACATGGACTCATCTAGGGCTATCATCTAAATCAGCATTTCCCAATGTTTATTTCCTAAAGCAAGAGTCCAACAAGGTACTCAACACACACACACAAATAATGGTTTCATGGTCATATCACAAAGCACGTGAGGCTCTTAAAGAAGTCTAAGAAATTCTGAAATGAAGAAACTTATTTATTATCCCACTGTTCCCAAACTAATGAACTTTTTTTTCTACAACACCTAGTAATACCCCACAGAACATGCATTTAAGAAATGTTAATCCTAACCATTGATTAAAATATACCATGCAAAGTAGTATAGTTAATCTTATAGGCTAAACAGTTTTAAAACATTACTGCATTTTGAAAAACCAAAAATGAATTTACACAGAAAATAATTACCAAGTTGCTAGGTGAAAAGTGACTCACTTTAAATATCACATGTATATTCACCCTACCTAGGCTACCTAGGTTCATTTAAAAATTAGGTTGTAATCACCACTTCTGATTTTTTCTGAAGGGGAGAATAAAAAGTAAAATTTTCTTTAAAGTCAAGTGTATCGTATGGAATAGAATCTTTTACAAATATTAAGACCTAAGATTGTTCTCATTTTTCCCTCATTTATTTTCATGTTTGATCTTTTTTCTCAAGTGGGAGAAAAGAATGAGATATTATTTGTTACAAAGTCAAATGAATACACGAGCATGTTATATACGGACTTAATACACAGAGATGTTACAAACGGACTTTTCTGAAGGTATATTATACAATAATAAAAAATTTGAAAAATGAAAATATGTCACTTTTCCCTTTAAGGTGTACTACAAATTATTTACTTCACAGGTTTTAAAGAGCATATTTTAAAGTACACACATTTTACCTGAAAGCTCCGTAAAGTGGTCTGTACCAACAGACAAATGAACAAGGAGTAAAAAGCAAGAACCACAGGATACTCAATCCAAAATCAACCCCTCTTGGAGGATCAACACAAAACCAAGCCAAGCATCCGAAGATATTTAGAAACAGTGTTACAGCATGGACTGTGGAATCAAAAAACAAAATAGAAAAGAAATGTTTACATTCAATTTATGTGTTCATTCAACAAAAATTATAAATGAAAAAATACTTCCTAAGATCAAGTGTATTATACCCCATGTTTCCATTTAGTATTTTTCAAAACATTGTTGCTATTTCTTACATGTTTGATTTGAAAACAGAGTATTCACAGGTAGAAGAGTCCTAATACATGCACTGTTTGGCAAAAATTCTTTTGGCCCTCCCCTAATGGGCAATTACACAGCTAAACCAGAGACGCATAACCTTAAAGGGTTCTCCCCTGGGAAGGAAACATGTGATGACATGTGATGTGTCTCTTGACTCAAGGCCCAAGCAGAAAAATAGTGGCTGCCAGGAAAAGAACCAGGACTTGAGAGGAAAAAGATCCTACACTCAGAACTATAATTTTTACAGAATGGGGCTGCAGGCTCCTCACAGTGTGAACTACACAGAGAAGAGAAAATAGAGAAGTGCCCTGCACAATCTCACTGTAACATTTTTAAGCAATAAAATTAATTAGAATCATTGGACTAAAAATACTAACACAGCAGAAAATCCAGTGACTATACAGTCAATCCATAAGGATTATTAACTCATCTTCATAAAGCTGTCCACTTTTTAAGGTCCTGGTATTAACAACAATGTTCTGGTAGGGGATTACACTTATTTAAAAAAAAAAAATAGTTTACTATGATGCACTTTACCTGCTGTGGCAGATCTTTCTTTTCATTAACACAAATAGATCTTGGCAAATTCTTCCTATATTGTTAGTAATTACTTTCCCTGACAGACCAAAACCCAAAAATCTGAGTAACATCTAAGGACACTATGATCCTAAAGAACAACATTTACCCATTATAATAACTTTTTAAAGAATTTTTTAAAATTTATTCACAGGCTGAATTTATTACAAGAAAGAAATTATTTCAAAAGTTAAAATACTGTTTAATGTAAACTACCGATACAATAAAAATATACAAGCCACTACTTTAATTAAAAATAACAAAGGGAAAACCAAGTGAATGTAAATTTTAAAAATCTACATTAAAAAAAACTTTAAAATCTCTTTAAATTATTAATCAAATAAAATTAATACTTAATGAAACAAGGTATAAACACATTCTAGGATGCCTCTAAATTTGCTCTCATCTAACAACCAGATAAACACACAAACTCCACAGAAGGAGAAAGAGCTCCAGAGGAGGAATGAAAACACCTGGGTTATAGTGATATAATATCGAGCTAATCAATCTCTGTGCATTTCAATTTTTCAGCAGGAGAAATGCAGGAGGCTCTTCCAGCTTTAAAATTCCACCCCATTCTACTACACAGGAAAGACTCTTTACTTATTCCCATTAGGATTTCTAACTCATGAAAGCTAGCTTACTAATAAATTTACTCAAAATCCTTCCCCTCGAAATAAAAGTAGTTCTGTTAAGGGCTTAAAAACAGAATTCAAGAGATTGTGAGATATTATTCTGTAATATTAAATGGCATCCAATTGCCTAAAAAAGTTTTAAATGTTCAGAACATTCTAACTCAAATTTCAACCTCCAAAGAAATAACTTTTCAAGGTTTATCTCCTAATCTGCTTAAGAAAAAAAAGACAGACTATATCGGTATGAGTATTTTAAAGTTCACAAAAATTCTTCCAAGTATAGATAAAAATATCAATTAAATTTTGTGTAATCTATTAAAATTTTTTCTGTATGTGTTTTCATAGTAACCAACAACCATGATCAATAATAGGTCATTTATTTGTACCCCAATGAAGAGTAAACGTCCAGGCCTACTTACTAAACAATCAGTCCACTTACACAGAGATCAAAAAACACATAGAAAGGCAAGGTAATGTGAAATGCATGATTCTATGTTGCTAATTTCAATCCAATTCCAATCCACTTGGTGGATTCCAAGTGTAGGTAAAACACTAAAGAAAATTTTAGGCCATTTCGTTTACATGATTTCCAAGTTGAATGACCCTCCTTCTTATAAAATTTCAACTTGCTTTATTAAGCACTCAAATCTGGTATTAGTGGACTAAATTTGCAACTATCACTAGAATCTAAATTTGCAACTATCACTCTTCTTGTTAAGTTCTGCATTACAATATAGATATCTAAAATAAACAAATTTAGGACAATATATTATCTTCCTCACTAAGTGGTCTTTAATGTAGCTGGATATTTTTCTTTCTCTTTAAATTCAAGAGTATACTCAAAGAGGTTGACATTCATTTCATAGCGTATTTCTAATTGCTTCAGTTCCTTTAGAGTGAAAATTATTTGCTTCAAGTAAGGTAACTTTGAAACCATATCTTCATCATATTTGGGTTTAAAATGTAAATTACTTCTTTATTTTGGTACTTTGTAGGTGGTACAACATGGAAATCTAGACTCTGGGATCTAGAGTCAAGCTATCCAACCCCAACCTTACTTGCTGTGTAATCTTGGACAAGTTACCTCAAATTCTCTAAGCTTTAGTTTCCCAATCTATAATACTAGATAATATAGTAGCTGCTTCATAACATGGTTAAGATTTAATAACATAATGTATATAAAGTGATTAGTTCTGTGCCTGGCACAAAGTATTGATAAATCCTCCATAAATGTTATCTCTTGTTATAATTATTAGTGCAACGTGAAAGCATTAGTCAACTCCAAAATCAGTAACAAGATGACACTTCTTGAAAATAATTTATTAAAACAACTTACATTTTATGAAATTTAGAGATAGTGCTGAACTAGCACTAGATCTTACTTTGTTCCAGGTAATGCTTCTTCAAATTGGAACCTTAACTGGATGGAATCTTGAGCCCTCTTTGAATAGTTAACAGATCTGCCGACTGAATAGGGCTAGGAAAAACTATAGCCAACTATATTATTTCTAAGAACCTCAGAAAGTTATATATTTCTAAGACAAAGCAGACCTATTTTGAAACAATCAGCATTGGTAAAGCAGTTAACCATTCAGTTAAAATTAATCATCTTCCCCATTCAATCTCTATTTACTAAATTCCTTATAGAATTTTCTTCCAACACCCATCTCCCCCATTTAAAGTGTTTTTTTCACTAAAGTCAAAGAACTTATACTTAAAATGTGAGGCCAATTTCTGCTCATTAAGAAAATAATTATTTTATAATCTACATATATTTTACGATTTATTGATCGAATAAAATATGAGTTGTTTTGTATGGACATATATGGAATCAAAACCTTTAAAAATAAAAATATGTAATACTACTGACACTCAGGATTAACCAAAGAAATCAGATTAACAACATAACTCAAAAGAAACTAAGAGTTAAAAAGGTACTATCCATAAGGAATCACTTCTCATATTCCAAAGCAGCTTCACAAATGTGAAGAATACTCCTAAAAGATTTTGAGGAAAATGATCTCATATACTTGGTGGAGGGAGGCTCCCTAATCATACAGTAAGAACACACAAATTTCCTCCAACGAGAGTTTACTCCACAATGTGTCCATTAACCCAGCAACTGTGCAGATGAGAAGTCATGACAGCTACCTCTCCTACTGACACAATGATGTTCAATGGGGCTGAGACTGCTGTTTGGAATTAAAATGCAACAGAATAAGTGGGAATTCTGTGTACACACAAAAAACTAGTAACAGCTTGACATTTAGTTTTAATATTCCATGTGTCATAATTATATTCAAAGCAATGTGAACATCACAGGCTAAAATGTATGTCCTAACGTTCTATTTAATGAAACATCCTATATTAATTAGGCACTTCCAATAATAAAAGTATTCCTCACCACTTGAAAATGAAAAGTAAATTGTGCTCAAAGCTCTAAGAAAAATAGTTTATAATATTTCAATATTTTATGCCCCCTTTTAAAAAGTCGTAATGCTTTAATAGCCTTCATTTGCATAAAAATCATATGAGTAATTTTTTCAAAGCAAATATTGCCTCGATAACATTTTGCAGGGAGGAAGGATCATTGAAAATTCTACTGTATGATAGGGAAGTCCTTTCCTCAAAAGAATGCCAGTTCTCAATATATAGGTCTTCCACAGCTAAGAACTTAGATTGTCACATAGTATACAATTTTGACATACCTAAATACGACATGATTCACTCAAAATTAAAATATCTATAGGAAAAGACCAATTTATGATACTACCCTTATATGAGTTTTAAAAAAGTGGATTTTGACAATAAAATATAAACTTTTTCAAATAAATATATAATTTGTTCTATACTCACACATCCATAAGTAGTACATAATCTTTACTGTCTTTTGGAATTCTACAGGAATGTCTACAGAAAAATCCTGATAGAAACAAGGTCCCACAGGAAAATTGTCAGGAAGAGGTGGCCAATTGTTTTTTCTGCCTGCAAATAAAAAAACGAAGTTATTTATATAAGGACAAATGTGTGTTATTCTTTTTGCATGTAATTATTTGTTTCATAATAAAGAATATTATCTATTCTTTTAATAGGTGTTTCAGAAATATAACACTGTATCTCTACATTCCTACAACTCTGAAAACCAAGCTTTTTATTTTTAAAAATTTTCCCAGAATATCAATTTAGAACTCATTAGATGGTAAAATAATTTTCCAGTGTCATACCACTTATGTAAGTTGAAACAAGAAAAGAATAAAGAGCACAGGGACATATCCTGTGACTCTGCCCTAAAAAGAGATTTATTTCAAAGTCCCAAGACTCTGGCTCTCACATGAAGGCCATGAAGTTTTTAAGTTTCTACAGATTTCCTCCTCCACGTCTTCAATCTTTAAATATAACTCCTAACGCATGTGGAGAGGGAAGACCAGCTTCTGAATCTTTCAAGTTTTCTACTGTTAACTCCATAAAGAAACAAAAGATAACCCGTACCAAAGAATCAATTTTGGAAATCTCCAAGTCTGAAAGAAATAATGTCCAAAAGACACATGTAAGAAAAGCATAAAACTATGTGAAAACACAAAACAGTCATGAGAAAGAAGCTGAGGAATTATAGCACCTTCAAAAACCTAGAGAAAAAACCAATTCCAACGGTAAGGAGAGAAAATGTGTCTATTTAAAGAAACTAGACTGAAAATAAGGCTTGGGAAGTGGTGTGGGGAAATAAAAAACTAAAATTAAAGAAGACAAAACATTGAAAACAGAGAGTAAAAATAGCACCTAAAGGCCATTTTCTCATTTTAGATATTATATCCCACACTTACAAAGATTAGATTTTACATACTTTTTCATAGACCAGGAAATTCTTCATAGTGGGGAAAAAAGCATCCTCTATTTCTGATTCTTCCCAACATGTCTCCACTGTTTTATCATTCTTTTCAAACTACATGTTGTTCTTTCATTTCTCATACAAGTCTCATACTACTCGAGAAGCAGAGAATAGTAGTAAAGAACAAAGGCTCTGAAACTATCAATAGAAGCACCTAGACACTTACTGGCTAGGAGGCCTTGGGCAACTTATTCAACCTGCTGAAGACTTTGTTTCTACATCTGTAAAGTGAGAAGAACTCACCACCCTTCACAGAATTGTACTGAGGATGAAATGAGCTAACAGATGAAAAGTACTTAAGTATATAACATATGGCAAGTCTCTTAATTTACCACACTTCATAACTACTTCATTTACTAAAACATCTCTCATAGAAGTAATCTGTATTCGTCAAAGCTAAGGGAACAGGACAGATTTTCGTTACATGTACTTTAGAAATATTGATCTCAGTTAAACCTCTAGTTTCTCCTTTCACAGATGCTGTCTCGGATGTTGCAAGCAAGAAAATGGCCCAGGATAAATGTGTCCTCATGAGGCCCTAGACTTACACATTCTAGGATAAGGAAGAAATAGTTCAGTATCACTGAATGTTATCACTGTCCTAACATTGTCACTCCATCACTATCCAGACATACAGTGACTTGTCTAGTTATCGCATCGCTTCTTACCCAGAGACTTGCTAGCTTTCCCTAAGCTACTCCCTTGAAGTGACCTTTAGTAGTCAGAGCCTGAATGAATTTCATAGGACATAATCAAAATTCACCACTTACTTATTTCTCTGGCATCATCAGAATACCCCAGGCTTCCTAGAGTCACCTCACCACAGATGCCTTTTTTTTTTTTTTTTTTTTTTTTTAACATGGTTTGACATATACGGATGTACTTGTGAGGACAGGGGCAGATTAATCTGAAACTGGTCTGAATAAACCAGAACTTAAGAGTTAAATGAAGTAAAACATAGGGCACATTCCCATGTACTCATAAAGCTTTAACAGACCGAGGTAAAGGCCCAAGAGCAGAATCAAAGACTCCTGACCTTACAATAAACCAAAATCATCATATTTGTACTCAGAGGCTAACACTTCTAATCTATCAAAACACTATGTAAATCAGCCAAGATCAGAGAGCCACAGAGCATCAGGTAGAAAATCTGCCATGTCTGACCTCCTTGCTAGAATAACAGGGCAGAGTTTTATATCCACAAACCAAATGATCTAGAGCTAGTGCAAAACCTTAAAATTTTAAAGAATTTTAAAGTTATTTTTATTTGAAATTTCTTTGGATATTACCATGTTGACTGAGATTTTGCATTTCTCGTTCTCGACGATCTAATTCTGCTGCTTTTCTTTCTAGTTCTTCCTGGCGTTTAAGAAGTTCAGCTTGGGCCAAGGCATGCTCCTAAACAAAAAATAAGGGAATACATGGTCAGAAGTATAAAATACAGTAACATTTCTACTTCTACTTCTACTATACTCCTACTTCTCTACTATGCTAGAAACCTAATTCAAATGCTCTTTCCACAATATAGGAATTCACTAAACATTACAGTTTCAGAAAATATTATGGAAATATTTGGCCCATTTTGGCCTTTTGGTTATGAAAACCCACAGTAGAAATGTTGGGCCCATTAGGACAAGAAAAAATTCTCTCAGTAAAAGCAGTTAAAATTCTAAGGTGGGACTTGAGAACACAGGGAGGGGGGAAGTGTAAGCTGGGACGAAGTGAGAGAGTGGCCTGGACTTATATACACACCAAATGTGAAGTAGTAGATAGCTAGTGGGAAGGAGCCGCATAGCACAGGGAGATCAGCTCGGTGCTTTGTGACCACCTAGAGGGGTGGGATACGGAGGGTGGGAGGGAGGGAACTGCAAGAGGGAGGAGATATGGGGATATATGTATATGTATGGCTGATTCACTTTGTTATACAGCAGAAAGTAACACACCATTGTAAAGCAATTATAATCCAATAAAGATGTTAAAAAAAATCGTAAGGTAATTGGGAAAATGAAATTAAGGTGAACTCTGTGCCTAAACGAGAGTGAGGGACTGAGACAAAGAACAGCTGAGGTAAAGAGACAGATGGAGAAAAGGGCAACTGAATTGGCTCTTATGAATTGGGTTAAATGGTACATAAGGTTCCCAATGCAGGAATATTATATAATATCTTATATTTTATAAGATAATGAAGTGAAAGGAGGATATGGTTAAGAAATTCTGGTTTATAATTCCATCTGACTTTATGTAATACCAGGCATTCTATTCATCTCCTTTTTTCTTGGTATTTTTGCCACCTCCTACTTCCTACCACTGTGCTTTGCTTAGCCATCATAACTCTCTTCCAATAATATCTATTGATATATCATTGTTACTTTAATGGAATTGTGCATTAAAACGTGAGACCAAAAGCAATAAAAATTTCTCTACACAATTTATACACCAAGATGATGTATGAATTCAATAACTGCTAATAATGGAGTGAAGCAAATGCTATAAGCTGAAAAAGAGGTATGAGTATTATAGGATTGAGAAGCTAGCTAACCCAGACTCAAAAGTGAGTTAAAAATTAAACAATAAGGAATGCACTATACAAAGAATTATTGTGCTCTGAAAGCAAATGTTATTGATATTGTAATTTCCAATATGAATTTACACATGTAACATGAACTAACCTTTGCAATCTGTGTATAAGCCGGATGTTCCTCTGTTGGTTTCATTATTGCTGGTTGTGTACTAGGAACGTTAGGCATTTTCACATTGCCCGGTGGAGGCTAGGAAGATTAAGAAAAGGACAAATTACGTAACATAGAAGTCCAACTTCAACTTCTTTCAAAAAGTGCAACACCAATAAAAACCAAAATGGCAAGAACTGCCTCACTTCCTCCCCTGAATTCTCATAATCCAGTGTGCTGTAAAGAGCTAGTGAAGCTCTTCATCTCCATTTTCTCAAGCTCACTCATTTCTTAACTCTTCAAAGTGGCTGCTACCTCTAACACGACACTGTTAGCACTCTCCTCCAGAACACTATGCATTCAAAACAAAACAAAACAAAAACAAAAAACCTTCAAGCATGTTTTTTTAGTAAAATACAGATAGCACCAAACTGAATAATTTACACCAAGGTTAACTGTCAACTAGGCTGTCAACTCTTCCCACCTAACAAAGCTATGTGCCAGTGCCCTTAAAAAGTAAATAGAAGGGCTTCCCTGGTGGCACAGGGGTTGGGAGTCCGCCTGCCAATGCAGGGGGCACGGGTTCGTGCCCCGGTCCGGGGGGACCCTGCATGCCGCGGAGCGGCTGGGCCCGTGCACGTGGCTGCTGGGCCTGCACGTCCGGAGCCTGTGCTCCGCAGCGGGAGAGGCCGCAGCGGTGAGAGACCCGCGTACCGCAAAAAAAAAAAAAAAAAGTAAATAGGAGAGGTCCTGGCAGAACTCCACTAATACCCCTTGAAAAGAATAAGAGGGGAGACATTAGGGAGATGGAAAATAAACTGCACAACCTCCACTTTGCCAGTGACGATCAACAGTACGTGAAAGTAGCTGCAAGTTCAAAAAGTAGGTAGATATCTACAAATCCATCAAAGGGGAATTGGTTAAATTACTATATATACATACAATGCAGTCATCAAAAGGAATTAGTTAGTTCTACAGGAGAATGCCCTTTTAAATACTAAATGAAATAAAGCCAACTACAGAACAGCACGCATATGACCAAGTTTTTTTCTTTTATGAACACACATTTGTATATGTCCAGAAAAATATCTGGGATGTCTTAGCAAACTATCAAAGGGATTTGCACCTTTTGCTTTATACACTTCTCTATTAATTGCCTTCTCTCCCCATTATACTACTTTTTTTCAGTTAGAAAATAATTGTAAGCATTCTTTAAAATGGCCATAAGAAAAATAGGACAAGAAGAAAGGGAAAGGAAAAGAAAAGAAAAAAAAAAAAAGAGAAAACATACAAGCAAGCAGCTGCAAAGGGAAGTTCAAAGATCAGAAGAACTATTAAAGTCAGAAGACACCACAAATGCAGCTTGATTTTATTCTGACACAGCAAACAGCAGCCCTGAAAAGGAAGCCAGACACAACCAAAGATATAAATGGAGTGCAGCTGATTCTAAAATTCATATGGAAATGCCAAGAGCTAAGAATAGGTCAAACAATTTTGAAGAAGAGTAAGGTAGGCAAACCTATAATATCAAGACTTAATATAGTAATAAACAGTGTGGTACAGATGCCAAAGATAAGAAATATACCAATAAACAGTAGGGAGACAGAAACAAACCCCAAAAAACTTGATACCCAACAGAGGTCACACCACAAAACAGTGGAGAAATAATGTATTAGTCAATAAATGGTTCTGCATTAACTGGTTAACCAGATGGAACAATTAAACTAGATTTCCTACTTGACATTACATACAGAAATAAATTCCAGGTGGATGAATGACTTAAAAGTGAAAAAGCAAACTTTAAGCACTTTTAGGAAAAAAATATACATGAATATTTTCATGAACTCAGGGTACGTAAGAGCTTCTCAAATATAAGCTATAGAAATCTTTGTGTATCCTATCTATGATGTATCCCAAGTACCTAAAACAGTGCCTGGAACACAGTAAATGATCAATAAGTATTTGTAAAATTAAGGTTAGCAAGCACATAAACCATAAAGTTAAGATTGTTATTAAATTTCAGTACAGTTGAATTTGTCAAAGTGAAAAGTCCAATCACAGACTAGGAAAAATTGGTTATAATAGATTTAACAAAAAGTATTGCTACTCAGAACACAGGAAGAACTGTTACAAATCCATAAAAATACAAACTACTAATAGGAAAATGGGCAAAATATCTGAACTGGACTTCCCTGGTGGGGCAGTGGTTAAGAATCCGCCTGCCAATGCAGGGGACACGGGTTCAAGCCCTGGTCCAGGAAGATCCCACATAGTGCGGAGCAACTAAGCCCGTGTGCCACAACTACTGAGCACTCTAGAGCCTGTGAACCACAACTACTGAGCCCGCATGCCACAACTACTGAAGCCTGAGCACCTAGAGCCTGTGCTCCGCAACAATAGAAGCCACCTCAATGAGAAGCCCGCGCACTGCAACGAAGAGTAGCCCCCGCTCACTGCAACTAGAAGAAAGCCCACGCACAGCAACAAAGACCCAATGCAGCCAAAAATAAATTAATTTATAAAAACAAAAAATATATTCAAAATGTCAACCTCACCAGTAATCAAAGAAATTCAACTTTCACCTAATTTATTTTGTAAATGATTATTACCATAAGACTACTACCACATTTTGGGAAAGATGTGGTAAAATGGGCATTTCTCACACACTGATAATGGGAATATAAACTAGTTCATATAAAAATCCTGGAGCACAATTTGACATCATGTTTAAGAGGCATTTAAGTATTTATACCCTATGACCCATAAATAGCTACTCTTTTCTTTTTTTATACATAAATATATATATATATATATATATATTTTTGGCTGCATTGGGTCTTCATTGCTGCGTGCGGGCTTTCTCTAGTTTCGTCAAGCAGGGGCTACTTTTCGTTGCGGTGCACGGGCTTCTCATTGCATTGGCTTCTCTTGTTGTGGAGCACGGGCTCTAGACACGAGGGCTTCAGTAGTTGTGGCACACGGGCTCAGTAGTTGTGGCTCACGGGCTCTAGAGCGCAGGCTCAGTAGTTGTGGCACACGGGCTTAGTTGCTCTGCAGCATGTGGGATCTTCCCGGACCAGGGCTTGAACCTGTGTCCCCTACATTGGCAGGCGGATTCTTAACCACTGAGCCACCAGGGAAGCCCCATAAATAGCTACTCTTAAAAAATATACAGAAATAATCCAAGGTATGCACAAATGTGTGTATGCCAAAGTACTCCCTACAGCATTATTTGTAAAAGCAAAAAAAGTTAGAAATACCCCCAAATGTCCAACAGTAGATAAAATATAGACAAATTGATAAACTATGATCCACCCATAGGAGAATATATTATGCAGCTATTTAAAAGTTTTCAAAGAATATGAAATGGGGAAAGCTTGTATCGGTTATAAGTTATGGGACTTCCCTGGTAGTCCAGTGATTAAGAATCCGCCTTCCAATGCAGGGGACGCGGGTTCGACCCCTGGTCGGGGAACTAAGATCCCATATGCCGTGGGGCAACTAAGCGCGTGTGCCGCAACTACTGAACATGCGAGCCACACCTAGAGAGCCCACATGCCACAACTACAGAGCCCATGCACTCGGAGCCCATGCACCACAACTAGAGCGCCCACGTGCCGCAACTACTGAGCCCGCGTGCCACAACTAGAGAGAAGCTGCGCACCACAACAAAATATCCCGCATGCCACAACCAAGACCCCATGCAGCCAAAAATAAAATAAATACATTAAAAAATTATAAGTTATAAAACAAAACTGTATATACAATATAATCCCAATTTTTTATTTTAAAATGTATCAATATGTTAACAGTGATTGTTGCTGAACAGTGGGATGTAAAGCTTTTTCTTGTATTTTTATCTCCACTATAATTTTTATCACCGAAAGAACTGTAAATTCTCTATTCCAATTGCCTGTTCTCCCACTCCAATATTTCATATTAATAGGCAGAAAAACTGAAGCTTATCAATCCTAACTATTCTCCAACTAGAAAATCATGGCCCTAAAGTATCATTCTCTTGGTTTAAATAAGTAGCAACAACAAAACAATGACTGAATAAAACGCCTGGCAAAGTTAGTTTGGCAGCACACTTCAGGAAAAGCACACAGAAATTACTCAAGAATTCACCCAGCTGAAACCATACTATAAATTCTTTACTGCTTTAAGTAACAAATGAAGTATTAAGTATAAAGAATTACCAAATAAGAATGAAGGCTAGTTTAGAGCTAGTATTTGATATATTCGAGGCAATAGTTGCTTGTGGTATAGCAATCATGAGAATTATTGGAGAAGCACAAATCTCTAATACCACTGATATTAACCTGATAGCTGACAATTTCTTCAAATTTGCCAATGCAAGCTAAATTTCTGTCCAGCTCTGGAACCCAGTATTTTCATCAGCCACAACATGCTTGATTAGCCACCTCAAGCCAAGTATAGCTCTTGTCATAATTACTAAAGACCTATTCTAATGACGGCTCCAAATTCTTTTCCAACTTTTCACTTCTGCACATATGAACAAAAAGAAAATTAAAACAATCCACTAAACACTTCCATTTATGGCAACACAGCAGACCACACATCTGTAGTGACACCCCTGATACGCAGTACCTAAAAATGCTGAATCAAGTTTCATTTAAATAATATTGTAAATACACGACTAAGCTGATAGGAAATCCTGAGAGGGCAGAAAGTAGGAAAAACCACAAATCCAAAGAAGAGCCTTGATGCCATACCACTAACAAAATCACCAGGATTCAATAAGCTGGAGACAAAGCTTGGGAGTCCGTATAAGGTAAAATCAATCTGTGATCACCGCATAAAGCCAGGACTTCCTAAAAAGCAACATTCTCAGTGGATAAGCAGAAAAGCAGCTTCACAGAAAGAAACAGTATGAATACTTGCCTGTCTTGCCCTTGACTCTGGATAGGGAAGGAGAAAAAAAACAAAAACAAAGAAATATTCCCTGAGAACTCCTAATCATAAACCTACCACCTTGCAGACTTGGGGCCAGGTTTCACACTACCAATACAGATAAAATATTCCAAGTTGAAATTTTCATTTCCAGATATCCCAGGTTGGAAGTGACCTCAAGTACCTGGCAAAAGTAGAGGAACACACTTTAAAACCAGGCTTCAGGGCTTCCCTGGTGGCGCAGTGGTTAAGAATCCGCCTGCCAATGCAGGGGACACGGGTTCGAGCCCTGGTCCGGGAAGATCCCACATGACACGGAGCAGCTAAGCCCGTGCACCACAACTACTGAGCCTGCGCTCTAGAGCCTGTGAGCCACAGCTACTGAGCCCACGTGCCATAACTACTAAAGCTTGTGCACCTAGAGCCCGTGTTCCACAACAAGAGAAGCCACCGCAATGAGAAGCCCGTGCACCGCAACGAAGAGTAGCCCCCGCTCGCCGCAAGTAGAGAAAGCCTCCGCGCAACAACAAAGATCCAACACAGCCAAAAACAATAAATAAAAATTTAAAAACAAAAAAAATAGGGCTTCCCTGGTGGCGCAGTGGTTGAGAGTCCGCCTGCCAATGCAGGGGACACGGGTTCTTGCCCTGGTCCGGGAAGATCCCACATGCCGCAGAGCGGCTGGGCCCGTGAGCCATGGCTGCTGAGACTGCGCATCCGGAGCCTGTGCTCCGCAACGGGAGAGGCCACAACAGTGAGAGGCCCACGTACCACAAAAAAAAAAAAAAAAAAAAAAAAAAAACAGGCTTCAAAGAATTTTCACAGCTCAAGTTCCAAGTAACATTGGCTCATGACTTAAACACAGAAGGAAGCAAGCCACCATAAGCAAGGATCCACAGACATACAAACTACAAAGTAAGATCAGAGATACTGGAATTATCAGATGCAAAATATAAAATAGATATGCTTACTAAAGAAATAAAAGAAGGTAATAAAAGCATGACTAAGCAACAAGAGACTATAAGAATTGACCAAATATCTTTTAAAATGATACAAATGGAACTTACAGAAATGAAAACTATAATAATTAGAATTATAAATTTAATAGACAAGTGTGAAACAGCAGACTACACAAAGATGAAGAGATAATTAGGGAAACAGAAGTGAGTCTAAAGAAACCACACAGGTTGTAGAGAACGTACCTGAGGACACGGTGGGGGGAAGGGGAGGCTGGGAAGAAGTGAGAGAGTAGCAGTGACATATACACACTACCAAATGTAAAATAGATAGCTAGTGGGAAGCTGCTGCATAGCACAGGGAGATTAGCTCAGTGCTTTGTGACCCCGTGGAGAGGTGGGATGGGGAGAGCAGGAGGGAGGTTCAGGAAGGAGGGGATATATGTATACATGTGGCTGATTCACTCTGTTGTACAGCAGAGACTAGCGCGACATTGTGGAGCAGTTATAATCCAATAAAGATGTAAAAAAAAAAAAAAAGAAAGAAATTGCACAGAATGTAGCAGAAAGATGAAAAAAAGGAAAATACGAGAGCTTAAGAGAAATGAGAATAGAGTGAGAAGGTACGTACAATTGAGAGTTCCACAGGAAGCAAACAGAGAGAATGAGGGAGAGTCAGTGTTCAAAGGGAACGTGAGGACACTAATTCTCAGACTCCAAACTCCAAAACCCAAACCAGATGTTTTAAAAGTTAACACCTAGACACATGATAGTGAAAGAGCAAATCCTAAGTATGAGAGATCTTAAAACCATCAAGAGAAAAGGGGTGTGACCAAGATGGGAGAGTAGGAAGACCTTCAGCTCACCTCCTCCTACGAGCTTCACCAAAATTACAACTATTTACAGAGCAGCTATTGATGAAACGACCTGAAGACCAGCAAAGAAGATCTTCTGCAACTAAAGATATAAAGAAGGAGGCACAGCAAGACAGCAGAGTTGCAGTATAGTCAAGACCCACACCCCTGTGCAGGCAACCCACAAACGGGAGGATAATCACAATGCAGAGGTTCTCCCCAAGGAGTGAGGTGTCCGAGCCTCACCTCAGGCTCCCCACTCTGGCAGTCCTGCACTGGGAGGACGAGCCCCCTAGAACATTTAGCTTTGAAGGCCAACAGGGCTTGCTTGCAGGAGTGGCAGAGCACTGTGGGAAGCGGAGACCCCTCTCTCAAAGGGCTCACGTGAAATGTCACCTGCTCTGAGACCCAGGGCAAAAGCAGTAATGGAAGGGAGCCTGGGTCGACCCACTTACTTCTTGAAGAGCCTCCCAGAGAGGGAGGAGGCAGCTGGGTCTCACTCTGGGGACATATCAGTAGATGCTGGTGGCAGCCGTTTGGGGGAGTTCATTCTGTCACGAGGACACTGGTGCTGGCAAGCACCATTCTGGAATCTTCTCTCTAGCTTATTAGTGCCAGGACCTGGCCCTGCCCACCAGTAGGCCAGCTGCCATGGGACACAGCCCAGACCACCAGAAGGCCCAGAACCATCAACAGACGAATGGATAGAGAAGATGCAGTATATATAGAGAATCAAATAGTTCTCAGCCATAAAAAAGAATGAAATTTAGCCATTTGTGACATGGATGGACCTAGAGGCTGGCATGCTAAGTGAAATAAGTCAGACAGAGGAAGACAAATACAGTATGAGTTCATTTATATGTGGAAGCTAAAGAACAAAACAAATGAACAAACATAATAAAATAGAAACAGACTCATGAATACAGAGAACAAACAGGAAGCTGCCAGAGAGGAGGGGGGGAAACAGAAAAAGGTCAAGGAGATTAAGAGGTCCAAACTTCCAGCTACAAAATATATGAGTCAGGGTATGAAATGTACAGTGTGGGGAATATAATCAATAACTATGTAATATCTTTAGTGGTGACAGATGGTAACTAGACTTACTGTGGTGATCACTTAATACTGAATCACTATGTTGCATAACAGGAACTAAAATAGTGTTGTAGGTCAATTACACTTCAAAAACAAACACACAGAAAAAGAGATCAGGTTTGTGGTTACCAGAGGCAGGGGGTGGGGGACAGGGAATTGGATCAAAGTAGTCGAAAGGTACAAACTCCCAGTTCTAAGATAAATAAGCACTAGGGCTGTTATGCACAACATGATGAATATAATTAACACTGCTGTATGCTATAGATGAAAGTTGCTGAGAGTAAATCCTAAGAGTTCTCATCACAAGGAAAAAAATTTTTTCTATTTCTTTCATTTTGTATCTATATGAGATGAATATTCACTAAACTTGATGTGCTAATCAATGCATGATTTAAGTCAATTTTTTTTTTTTTTTTTTTGGTCACACCACATGCGGGATCTTAGTTCCCTGACCAGGGATTGAACCTATGCCACCTACACTGGAAGTGCAGTGTCCTAACCACTGGACCACCAGGGAATTCCTGTAAGTCAAATTATACTGCACAGCTTAAATTTATACAGTGGCATATGTCAATTATATCTCAATAAAACTGGAAGAAAAAGAAGGAAAAAAAAAAGAAAGACACGATACCTATACAAAGGCATGCCAGTAAGACTGAGAGCTATTTTCTCTACAGCAACAATGGGATCCCAAGAAGAACGTGCCAAACTGATGAGAGAAAGTAACTGTCAATGCTGACCTCTAAATCCAGTGAAATTGGCTTTTGAGAACTAAGGTGAAATAATAAATATTTATAAATATTCAAAGAGTTACTACCAACAGACCCTCACTAAAGGAACTTCTACTTTAGGAACAGGAAAATTAGTACCAGAAGAAATATTTGAGATGTAAGAAGTGGTATCTTTCTGCCTCATTGGACTCTCCTGCGTATATCATCTTCCTTTTACACTCATCAAAACTGCAGATACAGAAGGAAAGTCAACCTATCTGTAGAAAAAAAGAGTACTCTAGTGCACCTAGATGTACTAGAGTAAGATAGGCTCTTCTCCTGACAATCCTGAAACTGTGTCTGTCACTGCTATGGCAGCCCCTGGGAAAAACTTAAAGTACTGAGAAAAGTACAGAAGGCGGAAAGATGGAGACAGAGAAGAAACTTTAGAGAAACCAGGAGAATAGGAGAGTGACCTCGGGTGCAGAGCTCTGGCCAGAGCAAGGCTGTACGTCCTTCTCCCATGGCGGATGAAATTTCACAAGTTAGGAACAGACTACATTTCTTAAATCTCTGTAAAAGTTATTCTTTTATACTTTACATGGTTATATTTATATTTATATATACAAATTACACAAATTTATATATACAAATTTATATACACAAATTACATTACTACGTTTGCCTATCTGTGTGGCTTTGGAGAACTCAACCAGGATTAACAGATTAAAAGTTACAGTAAGATATATTTTCACTCAATAGAATTAAGAACATTATAACAATCAAAGAAATACAACTATGGAGAGACTTTTCTGTTATATAGTGAGCTCTCTGCATTGTAAGTTCCAAAGGTGTTGCATTATTAAATAAATGAGCATATAAGATCCCTTCAAGGAATGAGAGGTCCACAAGTTGTCTTTCTCATGTATACAACAAATATGTTCTCCTTCCTGGTTTTCTTCCATATTCGAAACACCTATTCAAGAAAATTTCTCCTTGCTTTTCCCGGCTCTTTCTCTTCCATCTGTGAACCCATAATGTTTCTAAGTATACTCAGGTCTAAAGCAATGTTTCTTAACGTGTTCATGAATCTTCTGCATCAGAAAGCCCTGGTGCTTACTGAAAATGCAAACTCTACGCCCCACTGTGGACATAATGATTCAAAAACTCAGGGGTTGAAGAGAAGGGGTTTGCATTTTCAAGATGGTCACATTTTAAGTAAGCTCTCCAGGGTGATTCTTATACACCCTGAAATTTGAGAACTCCCCTCTGAGGCAACAAAGTTTACAGTTTCTGTAAACCACTGTCTATTCTTTCACCTAATGGAGAGACTGCCAAAAGAAACCTTAAACTTTTTGCAGCTTCCACTGATCTTATCAGTCTCTGATAGAGCAGACAGAACTGATTTTGGTTCTGCCTAACACAGATTCCCTTGTTATTGAGGGTGGTGAAAATTAAACATACTAATGTCAGAATCAGGACAAGTAGAAATAATTTTATCTGAATAGATGACCATTTCAAAACGAGGCTTTTAAAGATTAGAGTAACTGGGGGAGGAGGTAAGTAATAGGAGGAAAGAAGGGATATTCAAGAATGGCAGTTCCCAAATAGAGAAAGGCACATGAAGGAAGAGAGGTGCAGCCAGACATATTTATTCATACGTTGAAACATTCATTGATCAACTGCAATGTGCCACAAACAATTACAGACACTTGGGAGACATTAATGAACATTAATGAACACGGCAGGCAAACATCCCTACTCTCATGGAGCTTACAATCTAGCAATGGAAGATAAACAATACATATAATAAATACATTATAGAGTATCTTAGAAGGCAGTAAATTTTATGGAACAAAAAAAAATGAACACGGTAAACGGGTCGTGAGTATAAGCTGAGTAGGGATAATTTTACAAAGGTGGTTAAGAAAGCAAATATTTCAGCAAAAATTTTATGGAAGTGAACAAGTCAGCTTTGCAGATATCTGGGGGAAGACCATTTAAGGCAGAAGGAGTAGCCAATACAAAGTCAGGAGAATGCCTGGCCTAAGGAAGACCAGGGTGCTGGGAAAGAATACACAAAGAAGGAGTGAGGAGATAAGAGTGAGAGATATTAGAGATCAGATTATATGTTATTTTAAGGACTGTTTTACTGTGGAAAAAAATCAAAAGCTAGTGAAGAGTCCTAAGCAGGAGACTGAAATGATCAACTTTTTTTTTTTTTCAAGGTTATCACTCTGGCTACTGAGCTGAAATAGATTAAAGGTGGAAAGAGAGAGAGTAGTCAAGAAACCACCACTGTAGTAATCCAGGCCAGGGATGATGGCAGCTCAAGCCAAGTGGTGGCTATGGAGATAAGGCATCAGATCTGTATGTATTTGTAAGGGAGAGCCAACAGGATTCCCTGACAGAAATGTGGTGTGTAAGGAAATGGAAATAATGCAATACCACCAAGGTTTTGGCCTAAGCAACTAACAGGATAGAAATAAGAAAGACTGAAAACGGGCAGGTTTCTAAGGAGGGGGCTCAGTTCAGTACTGGACAAGCTGAATTTGCAGTTTCTAAGACATCCAAGGTAGACATATCTAGCAGGCAGCTGAATACATGAGTGTGGTGTTCAGAGCAGAGTTCTGTGCTGGAGATGTAAATTTGGGAGTCATCAGCACGTAGATGATATTTAAAGCTGTAAGACTGGATGAAATAACCATTTGAGTGGCCCTAGATAGAGAAGAGAAGCAAAGCCGAATTCCTGGCACACTCCGATACTGGGGCTGAAGGGGCAGGGAAAGGAGAGAAATAAGCAAAGGAGACGGAGAAGGAAAAACTTAAGTGCTCTGAAAGCCACATGAAAAAAATTTTCTAAGAATGAGATAGTGATCAACTGTCAGTGCTGTTGATAGATGGAGTAAGACTGCAGTTTTACCACTGGATTTAGCAACGTGGAAGTCATTGGCTACCTTGAAGAGTGTGTTTTGGTGGCGTGTTGGGAGCAAAAGACTTACTGAAATATCTTTTAGGAGAAAGGGATGAGGGGAAAGAGAAGTAGACAGCTCTTCAGAGGAGTGCTGCAGCAACTGGGAGCAGAGAAAGTTTTTCAATGACAGAAATGTGAGAATTAGACTCGAAAGGAAACAAGGTTAACATAAAGTTTTGTTACAAAGTTACAGTAATCAGGACAGTGTGAGACTGGCATAGGGATAGACACAGATCAACAGAGTAGAATTTAGAGTCCAAAAATACGCCCTTACATTAACCATCAATTGATTTTCATCAAGAGTGCCAAAATAATCCAATGCGGACGAAGAGTCTTTTCAAAAAATGGTGCTAGAACAAGTGGATATCCACATGCAAAAGAAAGAAGCTGGAAATCTATCTCATACCATTCATGAAAATTAATTCAAAATGGATCATAAACCTAATGTAAGCACTGAAACTATACAACTCTTAGAAGAAAACTTGGGAGTAAATCTTTATGACCTTGAGTTAGGCAATGGCTTCTTACATATGACACCAAAAAGAGAAGCAACCAAAGAAAAAATAGACAAATGTGACACCAAAATTTAAAACTTCTGTGTGTCAAAGAACACTATCAGGAAAGTGAAAAAACACCCCACAGAATCGGAGAAAATACTTGAACAATGCAAGGGTTAGGCACTGATCCTCCACACAGCTGGAAATCCACGTATAACTTTAGAGTCGGCCCTCCCTATATATCCGAGGTTCTGCATCGGGGATTCAATTAACCACTGATTGTGTAGTACTGTACTATGTATTTAGTGAAAGGAATTCACGTGTATGTGGACCCCCATAGTTCAAACCTGCATTGTCCAAGGGTCAACTGTATCTGCAAATCACTTATTTCATAAGTGACCTGTATCTAATATCACGTATTCAATATCAAAAAGAAAATCCAATTTTAAAATGAGCAAAGAATCTGGACACTTCTCCAAAGATAACATACGAATGGCCAATAAGCACATGAAAAAAAAAAAGTTCAACATCATTAGCCATCAGGGAAATGCAAACCAAAACCACAAGGATATATCACTGCACATCCGCTAAGATGGCTGTAAGCAAAAAGTCAGACAATAACAAATTTGGCAAGGATGTGAAGATACTGGAACCCTTCTACACTGCTGATTAGATTATAAAATGGTGCAGCCACTTTGTTAAACAGCCTGGTCGTTCCTGAAAAAGTTAAACATATTATTACCATATGACCCTACCATTCCACTCCTATGTATATATCCAAGAGAAATGAAAACATATGTCCACACAAAAACTAGTTCACAAAGGTTCAGAGCAGCCAAAAGTTGGAAACAATGTAACTGCCCATCAACTGATGAATGCATAAATAAAATGTGGTATAAGAAGCCATAAAGAGGAATGAAGTACTGATATATGCCACAACATAGTTGAACCTTGAAAACATTATGCTAAGTAAAAGGACCAGTTGCACAAGACCACACATTTTACGATTCCATTTATATGAAATGTCCAGAATAGGCAAATCTATAGAGACAGAAAGTAAATATACTTGCCTATGGCTGGAGAGGGAGGGGGAAATGTGAAGTAACTGATAAGGGATGCAGGGTTTCTTTCAGAGGTAGAAGAGACAAAAATATTCTAAAATTAGAATGTGGTAATGGTTGTACAACTCTATTACTACACTAAAAACATTTAATTGTACACTTTAAATGGGTGTATGGTATATTAGTTATCTAATAAAGCTGTTAAATAAATAATAAATTTTTGTGATTTTTTTTTTCCTAACAGAAGAAAACATGTTTTTATGATAATGTGAATGATCCAGTAGAAAGTGATAAAACTAGTGATGTTGGAGAGGAGCAATTCAGCAAAGTTCTTAAGTGAAAGTACATGGAATCTACTGCACAAATAGAGGGAATGGCTTTAGATAGAAGCACAGACAGTTCAGCTATAAGTAAAAGGCATGAAAACAGAACACATGGGTATAAACGCTGGTAGGTAGGTAGACGTGATGGTGGAAGTCTGTGGATGTTCTCTACTGGTTGCTTCAATTTTCTCAGTGAAATAAGAAGAAGTAAGGTCATCAACTGAGAACGAGGATAGGAGGACAGATTTTAAAGATGAGGAGAGAGAAGAAGAGAGTGGACAATTAAATAACTAGGACATTCAGTACAACTTAGAGCTGGTTATGAACTAAAAATGAGGCCATTCGGTATGTTTACATGTGTTTCTCCATATTTAGCTGCAAGGTAAGGGCAGAGAGTATACAGAGTTGTCTTTAACCAGAGCTTGGCTTCTAGCCAAAAGATTATGTCACAGTAAGGGGGAGAGGGGACGGCCAGGGAGTTGAGAGTACATGGAGAGTGACCATGACAACTGGATGTGGAAGTTAGGCTGAGAGAAGAGAGTAAGATGTCGATAAAGGACAGTGACATAGTAGGATCAACAAACCAGAGGTCCTGGTGGAGCTGAAAGGTGTGTTGAAATTGAGGAACCAGAAGAGTAACCGAAAAGGTATAAGAAATGGGAGTGAGTGACTTGAGATAACATGGAATGCAAAAATCAATGGAAGAGATGAGGTCAAGGCACTGACACGCAGGACGTTGGAAAGATCATCACTAAGAATTCAAAATAGGACAGTGGGGACTTCCTTGGCAGTCCAGTGGTTAAAACTCCACGCTTCCATGCAGGGGGCATGGATTCGACCTCTGGTCGGGGAACTAGGATTCCACGTGCTGCGTGGTGTGGCCAAAAAAAAAAAAAAAAAAAAAAATTATGACATTCAGGAGGAGTTCCCTGGTGACCTAGTGGTTAGGATTCCGGGCTTTCACTGCCATGGCCCAGCTTCAATCCCTGGTCAGGGAACTGAGATCCAGCAAGCCATGCAGCGCAGCCAAAAAAAAGAAAAATACATAATGGTGGATGGGGAAAATAGAGTAGGGAAAAGATGTTTTTAAAAATTACAAAATAGGAATAGTGTCGGAAAGAGTAATAGTGAACCAAGAACTAAAATTAAGAAATGAAAACAAAGAGAAATAAGGTGTAGTAATTCAGAGATCAGTAGATGACAGCCACAATGAGACCTGGGACCCAATTATAATCTGATGACATGAGATTCAAATGATGACATGGGATTTTTTTTAGACAGGAAGGAGGAAGACTGTCTAGAAGCAGCAACTAGAAACGAAGACAATACCTACCCCAATTTTATGCCCAGTTGTCTGAGAACTATGAGAGAAAAAGCAGCTAGTTTTGGACAAGGTTACAGGGGAAGCAGTGTCCTCACAGAAAGGCCAGTTTCCACAGAGCAAAGGATAAAACATTCAGAGAAAAAGATAAAGATATAGGGGATTTTGATGAAGTTGGACTCTGACTTCCAGAAAGCACAAGTTTCAGGAATTCAAGAAATAGAACGGTTCAAACTAAGAAATGTGCAGTGCATCATGAGGATTAAAATCCAGGAGATGAGGAGGAGTCTGGGGCTTCTCGTAGAGAATGACATAAACAGGAATCAAAGGCATAATGAGATTAGTTGATAAACTTAGGGCAGTCAAGTGTTGAGGGTAGGGAGGGATAAGTGTTCTGCAGGCTCCACTTTGATCCTTTTAAATGGGCATGAAGAGATATGAAGTTATACGTCCTAACCCTAATGTGCCATCTTATTCCCAGTGTGGCATACAAACCCTAAGGTGAACCTCAATGATTCTACCCTCCTGGTGTTCACGTCTTAATATAATACCCTCTCCTTGAGTGTATGCAGGACCTGTGACATGCTTCTAATCAACAGAATTCAGTAACAGTGATGGGATATCATTCCCTTGATTACATTATGTAACACAGGGACTCCATCTTAGTAGCAAAGTGTGAGAGACTCTCTGCAGACTCTCTGAAATAAGTGGCCATGATGTTGAAGCTTGTGTGGCAAGAAACCATGCAGCCTCTAGGAACTGTAGACAGCATCGATGACCTGAAGGTGGCCTCCAGCTGAAAACTGGCCAAAAGCTGGGGCCCCCAGTCATACAATCACAAGGGTATTAATTCTGGCAACAACCTGAATGAGCGTGGAAACAGATTCATCCCCAGTCAAGCCTCTGGATGAGAATACAGCCCAGATCACACCTTGATCACAACCTTGTGAAACCCTGAACAAATGACCCAGTTAAGCTGTGCCCAAACTCCTGACCTACAGAAATGACAAAATAATAAATGTGTGCTTTTTCAAGCTGCTAAATTTTTAGTAATTTGTTACACAGCAATAGAAAATGAATATACCTAGTATGAGAGGTTCGTCTTGGCCCATGAAAGGAGGTAAGGATAACCTAGGGAAGCCAGGCATTATGACCACACACAGTGTCTCTTTACTCCATTCAATGACCAATAAATGTCCTAAGGGAGGTGGTCTCAGCGGGGTTGTGGGTTAGAAAGTAGATGATTTTAGCTGGAGCAAATGGCACCTTAGAGGATAAGATTAAACAGATAGTCTGGGGAAGAAGTCTATGGAGACTCTCTACTTTCTGCTCAATTTTTCTGGAAACCTCAAACTTCTCTAAAAAATAAAGTCTATAAAAAATTAAAAATAAAAAAAATAGTCTTAAGTCAAATCATGGAGGCCCCACATGGCTCACTACTATGTAGGCAATGCATAATCAATGCACACATTTCTAAGGAGAAAAGACCTAATCTGAACTTTGCCTTAAAAAAATAATTCTAGTCATAGTGCAAAAAACTGATTTGAAGAAGAGAAACTGGAGACAGGTAAGTAGACAGGTCATTGTATTATCTCACATGAGTACCTGAATTAGGACAGTTTAGTAGGAATGAAAAGGACAGACAGGTAATATCTCCTGGAGGTATAAATAACAGGACGTGGCTACTGATTAGATGTAGGAAAAGAAGCTGTTTGAGCCAAAGACGACTCAGGTACTTCCAGCCAATGACACTAGAAGAACAGAAGGCAATAGTTATCATTAAATGAAACAAGAAACAAAGAAGACTAGTTTCGGAAGGGACAGATAATGAGCTCCAAGAAAGACAAGAAGCAAAGGAGAAAGAAAAAAAGAAATGCGTGCCAAGGGAAAAGAAAGACAGATATTACAGTACAGAAATTGCTTTTGTGGTATTAAAAATAGGCAAGCTACTATGTACTATCCAGTCAGTGCCTGGAGCTAAAAGTTTTATCCATTTTCAAAACGAAAGCTGACATCAGAAATTACTTAACTCAACATCTTCCTCTCTGCCTCCACTGTTACACATTGAAAAAAAAAAAGATGCCCAGAGAGGTTAGATGGCTTGTCTAAAGGTACCAACTAATTAGTGGCAAGGCCTAGATTAGAATCCAGGTCTTACGACTCTCGGTCTACTCCATGTCCTGAATTAACTTAGTCAGAGGCAGTCCTTACTTATATAAATCATTTATCTATGTCCTTTATGGTCAGAAATGACCACTTGAGCTTGCCAGTACTTGGAATTTTCTTCTCTTGGTTCTCCTGCAGATCTTGCTGCTTTATATGACAGAAATCATATATGTCAACAAATAGCAGAACAGAAAAGGAGCCAAGCAACCTATTCCTAAAGAAAAAAAATATGACAGTAAACTAGGCCTTGAGAAACATCACTAAGGATTTTATCAAAAGCACTACACTTCCCCCACACACACATAGGTCTCCCTATCCTTGTACTTCAACATCCGCCAGAAGACATCCTGTCTGAAGCCATGAATGCCATCACCAGTGGCTGAAACTAGTGAGAATCAAGCTGCAGTAGGCATTTTAAACTGTTGCCTAATTTAAAAGGAAAACATTCCCCCTAAATACATAACAGTTTTCGAGGATGAGCTAATTCTTCTAGTAATTTATGCATTAAGCTTTAGAGGGCAGGCCAGGGAAGCTACCCACCAAGCCCAACATAATTCCAGTGGTAAAATGCATTTTGAGTTCAAACAGAAAAAAATTATTTCATAACCAAAGACTACCCTCCATTTTTTTTTTTTTTTTTTTTTTTTTTGCAGTACACGGGCCTCTCACTGTTGTGGCCTCTCCCGTTGCGGAGCACAGGCTCCGGACACACAGGCTCAGCGGCCATGGCTCACGGGCCCAGCCGCTCCGCGGCATGTGGGATCTTCCCGGACCGGGGCACGAACCCGTGTCCCCTGCATCGGCAGGCGGACTCTCAACCACTGCGCCACCAGGGAAGCCCTACCCTCCATTTTATAGCACATCTCAATTCAGACCACCACATTTCGACTGCTGAATAGCCTTCCAGTACACTGCCAACAGACTAAGTCTAAACTATGTGGTGTTTTATGAGGATTCCTTTCTCTGAATTTATAATACAGAATGAATTAATATGTAAATTATTAAAATTATTTAAATATTTAATTGTTATTTTCCTTAAAGTTTCCAATCAAACAGAAAACTAAATATAAAAGGAAACTAATTAAAAAATTAAAAAGACAGGAACTTTCTAAAATCTTAAGGTTATATGCTCATTCTGCTGAAGGATCTTCCTACTTGACCTCAAGTAGCTCACCACACCCTTTTGCAACAATCTAGAAGCTTCATTTTCACAAATACTTTTCTAAGACAAATATAGATAACAACAATCAACTAAAATAGTATCTGGACTGAGTTCTGACATATCACTTACATCAATTATCCAAGTACATTTGCTCTTAGAAAATAGTCACAGCTGCAAAACCCGGCGCCCGGGCGGGGGGTGGCGGGGGGAGTGGTGGGACAAATTTCTAAAATCATACGTATAGGAAACAGAAGAATTTTGAATTTTTAAATTACATCTGTATTTTCCATCATGTAAAATGTTCCGTGAAAAATGCCTAAGTGCTCTTGTAACAATATTTTTCCTGGTTCTGACACTATCTCACTCAACAAATCTAAGAGGAGTGTTTCATTGTAAGCTGGCTTTTCATTATTGCCTAGCTACTCTCTTTCAGAAAACCTTTCCTTGACTGTAAAGTCTCAACATTTAGAACCATAATTTACATTTTTGTTTTATTCTTCCTGGATATATCTAATTCGTGTAATTTTTTTAAATCCCAATTAGGTGAGAAATTTTCCATAGACCGGGACATTATCTTCTATTTCTTAGGCATCTGTCTCTAAAGGCAGCACTAACAAAATGGAAAAGGCAAAAGCTTTACAGAAAAAAGATGAGTTACATAAACCAGTTCTGCCACTTACTAGCTGGATGACTTGTGTCTAAGATTCTTTATCAGTAAAAGGAAACAAAAAATATCCATTTTGAATGCTGTTATAAGAATTCGATAAGGTAATACAGGTAAAGCACATGGCACAAAGTAGACAACTTGTTGAAGAACATTACTACTTCTAAAAAGAATCATCTAAAGCTGCTACTGTAAAAAGGTTAAACATTTTTTGCTAGTAAAATCTTCCAAAAAATTATATAAAAATCTCCCTTTATTCTTTACCAACAAATTTAACAGTCTTGTTTCCATCTCCACCCCCCCCAGAAATTATCAAACTACATATAGTGGAATAAAATGTTCTGGGCTTTTCTTTTTCTCCTTTCAACTCCTACCAAGTTGCAATCTCATACATTTTCACAGTTCACTATAAGGTTGAGCCATACGACACTGCCATCTTTACATGTCAAAACTGGTCAACTTATTGGCCATTTCACAGGGTTCAGTCTGAAACTGACATGCTCAGGGAACACTTGATGATCCCAGCCTGGGTTGCAGCTGCTACACATAAACAGAGGCTGTTAAAATAAATGAGGGCTTTGAAGTAAAGTGAAATTTTAAAGTTCACTCTTATTTTAGTGCTTTTACTTTGTACAAAGCTCATCTTAAAACTAAAAAGTTAATACATCTTGAAGATATTTCCAAGCAAAAGCCTACACGATCTTCTAGAATTATTTTCTAGACTCTGAAAAACATGCATCAGGAAGAGATGATCAAGTAAGGATCCTTATAATGACATGTAAATCCAAGCACATAACTGAAGAACTTTAATATCTTTAAGAGGATGACTAACAGTTCAAGAGCCAACAATGTTTAAAATTAGGGGCCTCATGAGTGTGATATTTGAGCTAAAAACTCAAATACAGGAGACAAAATTATTTGCCAGAGAAATTTTGAGGCAGAATTCTCAACAGAACCTACCTTCAGTAGTCCTCAAAACTGGCTCACAATAAAATCATCAAAAGCACTATAGCAAAAACAAAAAACAAAACTGCCCTGTGAGAGATTAGAGCCCTAACAGATACTGTAATAAAGTTCTCCAGGTGCTTCTAATATGTATTCAGGGTAGAGAACCCTGTTCTTTAAGGTTTTTTTCCATACTCCTTCATTTTATAAACCAAGACTACATTTTGAGAAGAATATGCTCCTAGGCCAGGTTCCAGAGGTTCTAGTCTACCAGAGTAGAAAGCTAGTCCTATTCAGAATCACCTAATTCAAATGACAATCATACAAATACTCATGGTACAGTCCCAGACGAACATCTCTCTTTGTAAGAAAACATCACCCTGTATTACCATGAAACTAACATGTATACCAAAAAACCTCTCCTGTTTAAAGAACTGTAGTAATTTTAACATATTAGAGGGGTTATTAGCAATTTAATTTGTAGAACCATCATGGTAATTTTCAGTTACTAGAAATATTCCTTCCTGTTTTAATAAACTTGCTAAATTCTAAATAAAACACTAACAGCTTATTTTATATAAGTTTAACCAATCAACTAAAAAGAAACTATAATTGAAATATAAATCCTATTTAATTTCCATTTTAATATTTAAAAGTAGTCCAATTAAGAAGAGTCTTACTGTTCTAGAATCCGAAAATGGATTGTATTCATCAAGTCCTGGTGGGACATTTCTTGTCACTTGTGTAACTGATGGGTCCTGGAATAAAATTTGAAGGAGAAAAAAAAGGTTACTTATTCTTTAAGATACAATTATGATATTTACAAAGCATTTGCTTTATCTGTCCTTTTGGGCACCCAGCAAAGCTAACAGAGGAAAATAAAGAAGATTATCAGATTTACTCAGTCCCACTTCCAGAAAGTTGAAATTTAAACCCACAGCCCTCACACTCTCAAAGAAAAACAAATGAAAACTGGGTTAGATGCAAATCAGCTGCTAGCTATTATTTAAAGAATGAAAATAGACCACCTCATAACAGCTGTGTGGAACCGATTGCACAGGGCATCTCAGCAAATCTTGAGTAAACCCATCCTTTCCTCTGGGCCCCACAAAGAGTTCACGTTCCCCTTTTTTAAAAAATAATATCTTCAGTTTTCCCCACTGCAGATTTAAGTACCACGATACAAATCAATGTCATGTACAGGAAACATCTAGAGCATTCAAGATTAAGCACCTCTTACTTGTTTTATTCTTGTTTTATTCTACTACAGTACTTCTCCATGACTGTATTTATTGTTCCACATGATCCTAGACTGTCTCCCTCTTCCAAGTATAATATATTACCACATTAGCCCAGCTTTTCAAATCTTAATACTAGGCTTTCATATAAGTAACTAAATCACAAAATCCTAGTTATTCTATTTCTCTTGACTGTGAAAGTAAGACACAAATATAATTAATGATCATCTCAACAAAATCAACTACATAATTAATGTGAAAGGCATTTGCAAACCATAATATACAGCCTCATCAGCCTTCATATCCTTAGTCTCAAACTTTCACATTCACCAGAATCAAATAAAACACAGATTGCTGCACACCACTCCCAGAGTTTCTGATTCAGTAGGTCCGGGGTGGGACCTGAGAATCTGTATTTCTAACAAGTTCCCAGGTGATGCTGTTGGTCTGGGGACCATTGCTCCCTTGTCTACACTGTACATTGTCCAATCCATCTTCCTCAAAACAGTCATCAAAGTTACCTTTCAAAAATGTAAAGCTAATCTTTTCATTTCCCTCCTCCAATCCCTCTCCTCTGCCCCTTATCCATTTCAGATTTAGAGACTCAACCATAAAATACACATTCCTCAAAATGAGATACAAAGTTTCCAACTAGCCCCTGCCTACCTTTCCAGCCTTATCAACTCTCTTATAACCACCCTCACACCTTGCCAGTCCTTTCCCTTAACCAAACAAAACAAGCTACTGGGCTTCCCTAGTGGCGCAGTGGTTAAGAATCCGCCTGCTCGGGCTTCCCTGGTGGCCTGGTGGTTGGGAGTCCGCCTGCCGATGCAGGGGACGTGGGTTCATGCCCTGGTCCAGGAAGATCCCACATGCCGCGGAGTGGCTGGGCCCGTGAGCCATGGCCGCTGAGCCTGCGCGTCCAGAGTCTGTGCTCCTCAACGGGAGAGTCCACAACAGTGAGAGGCCCGTGTACCACAAAGAAAAAAAAAAAGAAGAATTCGCCTGCCCATGCAGGGGACATGGATTCGAGCCCTGGTCCGGGAAGATCCCACATGCCACGGAGTTACTAAGCCCGTGCGTCACAAATACTGAGCCTGCACTCTAGAGCCCACGAGCCACAACTACTGAGCCCGCAGGCCACAACTACTGAAGCCCACGTGCCTAGAGCCCGTGTTCCGCAACAAAAGAAGCCACCACAATGAGAAGGCCGTGCACCGCAACGAAGAGTAGCCCTGGCTCCCACAACTAGTGAAACCCCACGTGCAGCAACAAAGACCCAATGCAGCCAAAAATTAATTAATTAATTAATTTAAAAAACAACAAGCTACTATATAAGGAGCCTTGAACTTAGCAATAAGCAAGTGGTAAGTATAAATTAAAAGTACAGCAGAGATGAAAAATAAAGTCTTTAGGCTTGCTCAACAATAAAATGGGAAGGGGGCAAAGAAATCACTCTACCTCCTCTCAGGGTTACCCTCCCCAGTTTATACAAAAATGAGTAGGAAGATTATCAAGAGGGGATGTATGCTTCAGGGGGAAAATTAAGAAAATAGAAACATGAATATTTTAATCAAATTTTTAATCAAGTTGGCATTGTTGTGCTTAAATTTAGAACTGGGCTCAGGGTCAAAAAGTGGAGACCTAGCAAATCCAGATGGTCCAGCTGCAGTCATGTCACAACGCCCAGCCCACCACAACCCACCACAAAACCAGGCAACCTGTGAATGCTCAGACACCATATTCTTCCTTGGCACTGCTTCCTCTGGCAGTAATACTCTTCCAGGCAGGGTCAGCCTAGCAATCTCCTCCTCATCCTTAAAGACTCAACCCAAAGACTACCTCATATGCTAACCAATAATCTTCCTGATACCTTCCTGATATCCAAGTCACTCCATCCCAATCTCAATGCTCCCACAGAACCTGGTATTTATCTCCATCAGCATTTATTTCACTGAACCATGATGATCTTCATGCAAGTCTTTTTTCCCAAATTAGACTGTGACATCTCTGAATACAAGAAATATGTAAATAGGTTTTTATTTAATCATACATGAGAGGTAATACTGTTTCTTGAGTGATTATTATTACGACCTCTGGGGGGGGAAAATCCAGAATAATTATTCACAACAGTAGCAGCAGTAATAACCAAGAAATACTTCCTTAAAAAATTAACATAAATATGAAGTTAATTCAAAAAGTTTAAGTGAAAAGATGTTTAATTAATGTTTACTCTCACTCATAAGAAGAGAAACACTAATTAAAACTACGGCTGACCCTTCAACAACACAGGGGTTAGGGGCACCAACCCTCGGCTCAGTCAAAACTCCTTGTATAAGTTATAGTTGGCCCTCCCTATACTCCACATCCATGGTTCTGCATTCATAGATTCAAGCAAGCACAGATCGTGTAGTACTATAAAATTTACTATTAAAAAAAATCCACATATAAGTGGACCCACAAAGTTCAAACCTGTGTTGTTCAAGAGTCAACTGGATGCTGATGTAATCATTTCTCACGTATCAGATTAGCAAAAATCCAAAAGTCTGACATACTCTGTTGACAAAGCTGTAAGGAAATAAAGATTCTCACACATTCCTAATAGGAAGAGAAACTGTTACAACCTCTATGGAGGGAAAGTTGGCAAGTGCTAGCAAAACTACATCTGCATTTAAACTATGACCCGCAATCTCATTTCTAGGAATTTACTCCGAAGATATACTGCAAAATACTATTTGTAATAGCAAAGAATGGAAGCAAACTAAATGTCTATCAATAGAAGATGGTTGAATAAACTATAATACATCTATATGACAAAGTACTATGCAGCTGAGTATTATGCAGTTGTAAAGTGGTATAAGATCTACATGCTATGGAATAGTGAAAAAGTAAAGTGCAGAATAGTGTAAATATAATGTTGCCTTTTATCCACAAAGGAAGATAAAAATGAATGTGTGTCTTTATTTTTAAAAAAAGAATAAACCAAAAACAAACAAAAATGATTGCCTATAGGGAGAGGAAGAGAACAGTGAGCAGACAGCATAAACTTGGAAGCTAGACTTCTCTGAATGTACCGTCTTTTATAGTTTTTCCTTTGGAACCATGAAAATGTTTTCCACGATTACAGAAGAAAATTAATTCAAAAAGAAAAAAGGGGGGAGGCAAAAGGTAGGGTCGGAAAGATGGATCCTGCTTAGCCAACATTCATGCCATCAATGTCATTCTCTCAACGCTACTTAAGTACAATGAGTTCCAACTTTCATTCTACAAATATGTATATCCAATTATCAAGTGTCCTAAAATTCAAATTCACATTAAATTCTTTTTTTTAATCCTACATAAGGTATAACTTAGTTCTAAAGAGGCCTAGAATGAAATCATTCTTCCAATTTTCTACTTGTGACTACAATAATTTAAATGATCTTGTTTCCTTTTAGATTCCAGAAAAGTTTAATCTAGGCTGAAAGTTAACTGGCAGTTTGCTAAAATCACTGTCTCAAGTGAACTGAGTTCAATTCTAGTCGGTCTGGAGTTTCCCCTAACATAGTATTAGGCGACCAAGCAGTAGACTATATGCCAAGAATGATCTAGCAAGAATGATTTGGGGGCTTCCCTGGTGGTGCAGTGGTTGAGAATCTGCCTGCCAATGCAGGGGACACGGGTTCGATCCCTGGTCTGGGAAGATCCCACATGCCGTGGAGCAACTGGGCCCGTGAGCCACAACTACTGAGCCTGTGCGTCTGGAGCCTGTGCGTCTGGAGCCTGTGCTCCGCAACAAGAGAGGCCGCGACAGTGAGAGGCCTGCGCACCGCGATGAAGAGTGGCCCCGGCTCGCCACAACTAGAGAAAGCCCTCGCACAGAAATGAAGACCCAACACAGCCAAAAATAAATAAATTAATTTAAAAAAAAAACCTCACTCACTAAAAAAAAAAAAAAAAAAGAATGATTTAGGAAGATAAAGAACTGATATCTCTGAATTATCACATAATTAACATTTCAAATTAGTTTTTCAGTGTTGAGGGAGCTATAGTCTCTAAACTGGGAGAAAAACAACAAAGCTGATGATTTAAGTAATAATGAATGATCTTTCAATGCCTATTAAGTATTGAGCACTTATTTACATTATTTCCAACCCTTTCTATGATCCTCCCAGGTGGATGGTATTGTCCCATTTTTCAGAAAAAGAAGATATGGCCGTAAAAAAGAAACTTCCTCAAGGTTAATTAGCATATATCTGAGATAAACTAGGAAGCCAGGACTTCCAATGCCTATATATACTCTTTCCATCAGACATACGAAAAACAGTTTACCACAATCATAACTTTATCCAGAGAAGACACTGGTTGAGCTCGTTGTTTACGAGCTAAGAATTTAGCAGGAAAATATCTCACTTCTTCTCCAACACAATCAAAATGAAATTGTTTTAACTTAAGTTGGTTGCTTCTATGACAGTGATTCTCAAACTTCGCAAGCACTGGAATCACCTGGAGGGCTTGTTAAAACCCAAACTGCTGAGGCCCACTCTGAACGTACCTTGATGTGCAGGATGGTGGCTGAGAATTTGCATTTCTACCAAGGAAAGCATTCTGACCTGGTCTTATTTTATTGACTTAGAGGAATGTACTAGACTTCTGTATTTTACAAACTTTCAAGAATCAAGACATTCTTTAGAGTTTAAATATCCTTTTTGGACCTGACTATCCATAAAGTTATGTCATTTAGTCAAGCCGGGGCTATTCTGCTAACCCTTTAGTAAGCAACTTAACTCCATGGTCATGTTTCATTAAAAACCAAGATGCATTACAAAAATAAATGTTTTTTCAAAGAAGAGAATAAGTAAATACTTTACATCTAGCATAATTAGCTCTTTCCTATCTTTAATCCAAGTTTCTTTACCAAACCCTCCAGGGTTGTGCACCTTCACTGTATTTCAACTGATTTCCTCCATCATGCTTTATATGTTGGACTTTCTCAATCACTGCCACATATAACCATAGGAAGATTCCAACCTGGCAAGAAAGTACTTTCACCTTCAGCTAGACATGAGGACATTAATTCAATAATAGTTTCTGCAGGGAACTAAGATCCTGCATGCCGCCTGGCTCAGCCAAAAATAATAATAATAATAATAATAGTTTCTTCAACAAATATTTCTTGTGAATAATCAACTCCAGTCTCTTCTCTGTATATATATATATATCATCCTCAAGCTAAACAGTAGGCTAAAAACAAAAAAAGCTTACATGGATGATTGTGTACAACCATACATTATGTATCCACTTACTGTATCTGCTAACACTTAATAGGTTTGGGTTTCAAAATTAACATTCAAAACTTTGTGTCTTAGGTACTTGTTCTAAAGCAGAAAAGGGGACTAGGTCTAGGAATCAGAAACTCTGGGTTCGCTGGAAATGACTAGCCTTTGCAACCTTAAGCAAGTCAACTAAACTCTCAATTGCCTCATATGTAAAACAGGAGAAATATGATAGATGACTGCCCTGGTCAGTTGCAGCTCTGAAATGTTATGCTATAGACTATAAGTCTTTTATTGTTTGAAAAGGTGACTGCCTGTATTCAACCTTCCCCACCCCACTAATGAAAAGCTGTAAACATTGAACAGGAACTTCATATTTCAATGTGACTCAGGTTTTTCATCAGTAAAATGCATCACATAGCTCATGAGCTACTACATGTAAAATGCTTAATACAATTCCTGAACATGGAAAACACTTGTGTGATAGCTAAGGCTGTTATCATTATTACCAACAAAATAGGATCAAACAAAAAAAGCTGTCCATTTTTGATTAACTGAGGTATCAAGAACGTACAGAGCATCCTATGTAATGAATAGGCCAAAAAACAACCACAGCCACCTCCTGAGGAAAGCAATCAGGAGTTCTCCACCTAGCCTTGTGTCATGTGACCCCAGTAGCTTAGCTACATGTGAAAGGATGAAGAATGGGCCTCTGTGCCAACGGCAGCCATTTTTAGAACTGGACATGAGGGAGCCTAGCAGACCCCAACAGAAGTGACTCTATATTGGATAATAACTAATCAATCCAATTAGAGCCTATTTGTTGAGGCACTTGAATATGAGACATAAAGATTGTACTATAATCAGTAGCAGCAGCAGCAGATGACACTAGTTCACGGTGCAAAGACAGACAAATAGAAGCTAAGTCATAAGAAGGCGACCAGAAAAGCGGCAGTAGGTTCAGCACCTGAGGGGAATGGCATTTACTGGAGTTGCCAGTGAGTGACCAAAGCAAAAAGAGGGCCAAGAGAGTTACTGCTCTTCTAGTTGATGAGGAATGACTGGTGTTAGAGGAGTTTTCACATGTTCCTACAGATCCTCAGACGGGCCTCGGGAAGAATGGAAAAGGAGGAGGAAGTGTCAGAGGGGCGGAAAAGGGGAAAAAGGCTGGGAGAGATCAGCCCCCTAACCTTCACTTGAATCAGTGAAGCTCAATTTTTATGTTTTATAAATATTGATTTCACCTGAAAATAGTTTCCACTGTTTGGCAGGAGGGAGGTAAAGGGCAGGGGCTATGGATTGAGGAAACACCTTGTTAGCCCTCAGAAACTGTTTCATCACAACCGCAGAGATCGACTGCGTTGGGCTTCCTTCCCTCCCCAAGAATCCAAAACAAAAAGACCTCCATCACCTGAGGTAACCTGAGTGCATCTCCATGCCTTAAAACCAGAACAGGTGGAACCAATGCTCTTTGCCATTTTGTGTTCCATTAAAACTTTACGGAAAAAACAGTGTACTGCCATTAACTGTATTTAAATAAAATCTTCTGGGTGAGAAAGATTTTAATAAGTATATTTTCTGACGCCTAGTATACACACTGATCACAAACATACTTACTGATCCAAAACTGCTGCTCAAGCACTTTTTTTACTCAAGTATAGTTGATTTACAATGTGTCAATTTCTGTACAAAGTGATCTAGTTACACATATATATACATTCTTTTTTTAATATTCTTTTCCATTATGATTTAGCATAGGATACTGAATATAGTTCTCTGTGCTATACAGTAGGACCTTGTTTTTATCCATTCCCTATATAATAGCTTACATCTGCTAATCCCAACCTCCCACTCCATCCCTCTCCCAACCCCCTCCCCCTTTGCAACCACAAGTCCGTTCTCTATCACTTCTTAATTTAACTCTAATTTCACCTTCTCTCTCCCTTCCAATTTAAAAGAGAGGGAGGAGAGTACAACTCTAATTTATCCTTTATTTTTCTTAGTGATAGATATTCCCCACAGTTCTAAAGTTTAAGCCAACTTGACAAAACCTATTAAAAAAAACAACAACAACAAACCTCTCTTTATATACAAGTTTCATCTCTTCCCATCTTTGCTCAGGATCACCCTATCAGTTACCCTTTTCTCTCATATGTTCATCTGCTTCCTCTCAACAGGATGCCTCACATCTACATTTCAAGTCTCAATCATCTTTAAAATGCACATAAGCAAAGAAAACCAAAAGCATTCCTTCAATCACTCTCAAGCTACTATCAGCCCCCTTCCTTCTTTCCACTTCTCCAACTCCCACCCCACACTCCCTCCCATTAGCTGCCAGTATTTCTCATATGTAAACTGCAATGGCCTTCTTACTGTTCCCCCCAATCTTCTGACCCCTTCCCCAACGTATTCTTCACAGTAATCCAGGATGAGCTTCTCAAAATACGATCTTGCTCATGTCACACCTACAGATTTGATGAATGTGAAGAGAACAAACATATATTAAGTTTGGTTTACGCTCTCAATAATCGAAGAGTGTATTTTGGGCCTATGAAAATTTACGAATCTTTGGGAATGGACAATGAATAACTGGTAAAATCATTTATGGGATAGAGATTGCAAAGATGGGTAAATTCTTACCACCCACATAAATGACTGCTAAGGCATGAAGACAAACTTTAAACCAGTGATAACCACTGACATTTTTATCAAACACAGCTAAAGCCCACTACTGCTGTAATATTATATTTTACTCACGTAGACATTTGCTATATAATGTAGTGGCCACTAGCCACATGTAGCTCTTGAAATATATCTAGTCCAAATTGAAATGTGCTGAAAGTATAAAACATACCATGTTTTTGACTTCAAGGCACAAAACAATGTAAAATATCAATAACTGTTATGTTGATTATGTGTTGAAAGATATTTTGTATATATGGGGTTAAATATATTATTAAAATTAATTTCGGGCTTCCCTGGTGGCGCAATGGTTGAGTCCGCCTGCCGATGCATGGGACGCGGGTTCGTGCCCCAGTCCTGGAAGATCCCACATGCCGCGGAGCGGCTGGGCCCATGAGCCATGGCTGCTGAGCCTGCGCGTCCGGAGCCTGTGCTCCGCAGCGGGAGAGGCCACAACAGCGAGAGGCCCGCGTACCGCAAAAAAAAAAAAAAAATTAATTTCACCTGATTTTTTTCCATATGGCTACTGCAAAATTTTAAATTACATGTGGCACAAATATTTGCATTCAACAGTGCTGATCTAGTCATTATAATTTATTCAAGAATGGCTAATAATTTCACTTTCATCCATTTGGGCAAATTCAGTATGTTACAAAAAGGAAAACAAACTCAGACTTAAAGCTAAATTCCCTCGAAGTTTTTCAAAATTACAAAAGATGACAAGAGACCTGATCAGAAGTTTTCCAAGCCAACGTTCTTATACAACACAGTAGCAGACTTTCACCATACTTTTTCACTTTCCTCACACTTTTTCACGAGATATCAGAAGACAATAATTTAAATATTTTTAAAAATTCAGAAAAAGATGAATACTTACAATTCTATCAAGGAAACCTATGGGAAACTGAAGATAGCTAAAGCAAAGACAGACTGAAGGAGAGAGAAAGAATTCATCTAGTTTAGCACAATACTAGATTTTTTAATTATCTCATGTAATCCTCAGAGCACCCCTATGACTTAGATTCTATATCCTTTCTTTCACTGCTGAGAATACTAGCTCAGAGATATTTAAGTAATTTGCCCAAAGTCATATAGTTAACAAGTGACATGGTCAAGATTCAATTTCAAATCTGACTCCAAAGACCAAGTTTTTAGAAGAAAATCTGATAAAGAATACAAATTTATGTTTCAAACAATATGTCTTCAAAAGAAAAAGGCTGAATTAAACACTGCATTGCTCCACAAAACTTAATTAAAATACTCAATAGCTCTGCTTAATCCAATCAATATTACACACTAGACTAGGCAACTTGATTAAACAAGAAAAGTCCCAAACTAGGGACTATGAGAGGTACTACCTTCAGAGAGTAAAACTTTTTTCCTACTCTATACTTCTCAACGCTACTGTAATCATATGAATTTAAAAGACACTGAGAATTTCAAGGGGGGAGGGGGAACTACTACAAGAAGCCATTAAAAATCTCAGCAAGACTCTAAAACAACATTTAGCAAAACTTCTGTAACTCATTATAAGGAGTGCTTAATAATCACTAGGAATTATTCAATAAATCATGATGTTGAAAAATTAATATTCATTGTCACTGCAAGTCATGACAATTTTAACTCAAACCTGAGAGACTCAAAACTAATTTTTTATGGACCAGATCTCTCCTTAGTAAATTAGAAACAACTGAAGCAAACACACCCAAGCAGATTTACCTCATAAGTGCAACTTAAAAGTTAACAAACCACATCTTAAATTGCAATTTTTGTCCATGTTAACACCAGCATTAAGTGCCAAAAAAAAAAATTATTTCACTATCTAGCCCCTCTACATTCTAAAGGAAGAATTCTTTGGAAACAAAACATAATTTCTGAACATAATATAATTTGGTGAAAATTTCATCCAGATAATTAATGATCTATGGAAGGGACTTAAATAATATAGAAAGCAAGAAACTCTAGTTTCTTAGCCCACAGTCAAAATGAAATTAAGAGATCTGGTGCTTTCTATTCTATATTATATTGTGTATATATATGTTCTATTTTATACTGCCAACAGCACTCTGAGCAGTTGCTTTAAGAGATCCTCTATCCTTATTAAAGCCATTCATGGAATAGTTTTCATCCAAGTTCTGTAATTCATGACTAAACTTGGAACTATTAACCTCTGTATCTGAATTTTCCCATCTATAAAATGAGGGAGGCAAACTATAACAACACCTAAGCTTTCTGCCTCAGACTCTGCATTCAGGGGAA
This sequence comes from Hyperoodon ampullatus, assembly GCF_949752795.1. Classification (NCBI taxonomy): domain Eukaryota; kingdom Metazoa; phylum Chordata; class Mammalia; order Artiodactyla; family Ziphiidae; genus Hyperoodon; species Hyperoodon ampullatus. The sequence continues at coordinate 113,830,610 of NC_136917.1, forward strand.
CTGAGGCTACAATACTGACCAATTCTTTCTCCTTCAAAGCACTTAATCGCACATTATGTCTCCCAACTCAAGTGTGGATCCTTAACATCAGGGCCTTCATCTCTGTATTCCTAATGACTATCACAGTGTCTGATTCACTTTCAGTGCTCCATAAATTTTTGGCTAAATAAATAATCTACTCTTGTTCCATCTTCAATGATAATAACCTCTAGAAGACAACTGAATTTGAAACTGTTTAATCTCTAATATGATCACAGCAATTACACAAAAACTTTAAGTAACTATAAAGACCTTATCAAACTGGCAAATACTAAAGTTTAAATATAATGGTGATAAAGACTGAGGATATGCTTGGCTTGTTTTCCAAATTATGCCACTGGATCCACATTAACCATCTAACCAAAATAACAGAAAATAGTCCACTGGCAAAAGAATTAGCAAATGCCATATCACTAAAGTAAAGGGGTCCTACAATTCCAAACTGCATATTTATTATGTGGCATCATTTTGAGCTACATGAATTACATGAAAGCCAGACAAAACAAGACAATATGTCTAAAGATACAGCAGTGGCCAGAAACCTAACAAATGACTTCTTAAACCAACAGGGTAAAGAACTGAACATTAAGATAGTATCAAAGTGTCCTACATCTATAATAAATCCTTAAAGATTTTAAAAGTTAAGTAACTTTAGAGAACTGACACCTCTGACCATATACAAAAATTAACTCAAAATGAATCAAAGCCCAAAATATATGCACTAAAATTATAAAACGCTTAGAAGAAAACACAGGAGTAAATCTTCATGACCTTGGGTTAGACAATGTCTTCTTAGATATAACACCAAAAGCACAAGCAACAGAAGAAAAAAACAGATAACTTGACTTCATCAAAATTTAAAACTTTCCTGCTATAAAGTACACCATCAGGAAAGTAAAAAGACAACCTACAAAATTGGAGAAAATTTTCACATGTATTTGATAAGTGACCTGTATCTAGAATATATATAAAAAACTTTATCTCAGTAACAAAAAGACAACAATTTTTAAATGGGCAAAGGATCTGAATAGACATTTCTCTAAAGAAAATGTACAAATGGCCACTAAGCACATGAAAAGACACTCAGCATCACTAGCTATCAGGGAAATGCAAATCAAAACCATACTGAGATACCACTTCACACTACTAGAATAGCTATAATAAAAAAGATAGTATTGGCAAGGATGTCAAAAAACTAGAATCCTTACACTCTCCTGGTAAGAATGTAAAATGGTACAGCCATTTTGGAAAATACTTTGGCAATTACCAAATGACCTAGCAATTCCACTCCTAGGTATATATCCATACATCCACTTGTAAAAAACTTGTACAAATATTCATAGCAGCATGATTCCTAACAGCCAAAAGTTAGAAACAACCCAAATGTATATCAACTGACAAATGTACAAATGTAGTATACCCATGCAATGGAATTATAATTTGACAATAAAAAGAAATGAAGTCCTGATACATGCTATAATATGTATGAACCTTAAACACATGATACTATATGAAAGCTACCAGTCATAAAGACTACATACTGTATGATTCCATTTGTATGAAATGTCCAGAAAGAATATTAGTGGCGGGCTTCCCTGGTGGCGCAGTGGTTGAGGGTCCGCCTGCCGATGCAGGGGACGCGGGTTCGTGCCCCGGTCCGGGAAGATCCCACATGCTGTGGAGCGGCTGGGCCCGTGAGCCATGGCCGTTGGGCCTGCGCGTCCGGAGCCTGTGCTCCGCAACGGGAAATGCCACAACAGTGAGAGGCCCACATACCGCAAAAAAAAAAAAAAAAAAAAAAAAAAAAAGAATATTAGTGGCTGCCTAGTGCTGGAGAAGTTGGGAGGGAAATGGGGAATGGCTGCTAAAGGGTATGGGGTTTCTTTTTGGGGTGATGAAAATGTTCAAAAATTGATAGTAGTAATGACTGCACAACTGTGAAAATACTAAAAATCACTAAATTGTACCCGTTAAATTGGTGAACTGTATGGTATATGAATTATATCTCAAAGTTGTGTTTTAAAAAGATAATCAGATGTAACATTTCTTGGAAGAAATGTTGCCAACCAGCTATAAATCCATATGTCTTCAAAATCTAAGTACCAAATCACTCACTGCCCTCATTAAATAGAGAAACGCTCATTAGGAAAGTGAAAAGGGATGGGGTAGGGGGATTGGCAAACGGAGACTACAATGACACCAGAGTTTGAATACTTACAAACTGGATACTTTATTTTAGCATTCTATTATATGGAATCATGAAAATTTCTTCTGAAACTTGAGAAATTGGGTAGCTAAAAGAGCTAGGTGCCCCAATACTAATGCACAGACATAAAAAGAAAAAGGTTGATCACAAAGAACAGGAAAATATTCATCATATGTCTGTTCAACTGACTGCCAAGCTCAAATGACCACTAATGAATGAGCCACTGAACTGATATCCTAAGGATGGGAGGACATCCCTTATTTCCAATAAACTCTCAAGAGATTTTTGCAACAAAAAGTTTGTTTTATCATACATAGTGGTTCTCCACCAAGATTAATGAGTTTTCTGTCATTCATATTAAATACTGAAATAGCAAAACAATTACCGCTAAATGTGGCAAGCAAAGACCTGTGAAAAAAATTTTTTTAAGTCTTAGTATTTTGGTCATATTATAGGCAGTCAACTTTTTTTTTTTAACATCTTTATTGGAGTATATTTGCTTTACAATGGTGTGTTAGTTTCTGCTGTATAACAAAGTGAATCAGCTATACACATACATATGTCCCCATATCTCCTCCCTCTTGTGTCTCTCTCCCACCCCCCCATCCCACCCCTCTAGGTGGACACAAAGCATCAAGCTGATCTCCCTGTGCTATGTGGGGCTTCCCACTAGCTATCTATTTTACATTTGGTAGTGTATATATGTCCATGCCACTCTCTCACTTCGTCCCAGCTTACCCTTCCCCTTCCCCATTTCCTCAAGTCCATTCTCTACATCTGCATCTTTATTCCTGTCCTGCCCCTAGGTTCTTCAGAACCTTTTTTTTTTTAGATTCCATATATATGCATTAGCATACAGTATTTGTTTTTCTCTTTCTGACTTTCTTCACTCTGTATGACAGACTCTAGGTCCATCCACCTCACTACAAATAACTCAATTTCATTTCTTTTTATGGCTGAGTAATATTCCATTGTATATATGTGCCACATCTTCTTTATCCATTCATCTGTCGATGGGCATTTAGGTTGCTTCCATGTCCTGGCTACTGTAAATAGAGCTGCAGTGAATATTGTGGTACATGACTCTTTTTGAATTATGGTTTCCTCAGGGTATATGCCCAGTAGTGATTGCTGGGTCATATGGCAGTACTATTTTTAGTTTTTTAAGGAACCTCCATACTGTTCTCCATAGTGGTGTATCAATTTACATTCCCACCAGCAGTACAAGAGGGTTCCCTCTTCTCCACAACCTCTCCAGCATTTATTGTTTGTAGATTTTTTGATGATAGCCATTCTGACCGGTGTGAGGTGACACCTCATTGTAGTTTTGATTTGCATTTCTCTAATGATTAGTGATGTTGAGCATCTTTTCATGTGTTTGTTGGCAATACAATACATTTTGGAGAAATGTCTATTTAAGTCTTCTGCCCATTTTTGGACTGGGTTGTTTGTTTTTTTGATATTGAGCTGCATGAGCTGCAGCAGTCAACTTTTAAATGTAGTTTTTCCACCTCAGATTAAATATATGTTTTACAGAACATTTTTTTTAATTTATTTATTTTTGGCTGCGTTGGGTCTTCATTGCTGAGCACGGGCTTTCTCTAGCTGCAGAGAGCGGGGGCTACTCTTCATCACAGCGCACAGGCTTCTCATTGCAGTGGCTTCTCTTGTTGCATGGGCTCTAGGCGTGGGCTTCAGTGGTTGTGGCTCATGGGCTCCGGAGCACAGGCTCAGTAGTTGTGGCACACGGGCTTAGTTGCTCCACAGCATGTGGGATCTTCCCGGACCAAGGGTCGAACCCGTGTCCCCTGCACCGACAGGCAGATTCTTAACCACTGTGCCACCAGGGAAGCCCCCAGAACATTTTCTTATGAAATGATTTCTGGCTAAATGACCTACTCTTGTTAACTTAGTGGTTAAGCTCTTCAGACCAGTACTTAAAATCATACCACCAAATCCAAATCTACAACTATATATCCATCGGGAGAAAATGTTCAGAGTTCCAGCTGTGACACCAGGGATTCATCTCCTGCTAACTTCCCATGATGTCAAAAAGTAATCATAATCACAACTTTAAAAAATATTAGACTCAAATATAATAAAAAGAACACTAGATAGCCTTTTCAAAAATCATCAACATTAAACAACCAAGTGTACAACTTTCCAACATTTAAACAAAGTTTACATCACAAGGTGATTTGTCGTAAAAATAAAATGAGCTCTCATTATTACTACCCTCAGTTCAGGTTGTGATATATAATAGCTTCTAAAACCCCCACATTTTATAAGACAACCAGTAATTTCTATGTTTTGTTTTTGTTGCTATTTCTGTTGATACCAAAAGTTTAAAAGTTAATAAAAATTAGAGTCTGCCTTAGGAAACATAGGCAATTTAGGGATAAAATAAACGAGAAGAATAAATAATCACATGTTGCAACCAAAGATAATCTTGCACCATAATTTATTTCCTTTATCTATTATTTTAAGAGCTTCCCATCTTTGTCTTAATTCAAAAGCTAAACTTCTGGAACTATAAGAAATGTAAAAAAATAAAAAAATAAATACTGAAGGCAGAAAAATTAAGCAATTTGCCTAAGGTCACCTAGCTAGGAGGCAGACAAGCAAATCTAGGCTGCCTGGTTCCAAAGCCACCCTTTTACCAACTCCCCCTGGGCCACCTCTGTAAACTTCATTAACTTCTTCCTCTAAGCCCCCAGCACCAGGCTAAGAACACAGAAATGTTTGTCTGCAATATATATAGCTCATAGAATATTTTCTTATGGACTCAACTCTAAATGGTGGTTAAGTTCCCCTGAGATTCAAATATAAACATTTCCATAAAAATTTTTTTAATCAAGTAGAAAAAGCATGTAACTCTTTGAAGCTTAGGGAATACATTAATTTACATTTTTATAATATGCCACTTACTTATAAGCAATTCACTAAAATTTATGACTATTTGAGATGCCAAAAATTAGGTATGCTAGGCCATAAATAAAACCACAAGACTGGCTAAATCAACGCAAAAGAAGCATCAACAGCTTCGGGAAAATTGCTAAACGGTAGTAAAATTACACTAGTACACCAGCTCCTGCTGTGACTGGCCCATATTCTTTTTTTTTTTTTTTTGCGATACGCAGGCCTCTCACTGTTGCGGCCTCTCCCGTTGCGGAGCACAGGCTCCAGACGCGCAGGCTCAGCGGCCATGGCTCACGGGCCCAGCCGCTCCGCGGCATGTGGGATCCTCCCAGACCGGGGCACGAACCCGTGTCCCCTGCATCAGCAGGCAGACTCTCAACCACTGCGCCACCAGGGAAGCCCTGGCCCATATTTTTTCCTATCTCCTATCACCTACCACCTTCCACATATATTCCACATCACTATATGAGAATTCTAACCACCATTGGAGGGTTCTCACAGATAAAATGACTGCCAGTAGCATATATACAACTCTGCCTTTGCTTATTTCTCTTGAACAAAGTGGAAACATCCAGTATTTGTTGTGTACATATTGTTTTTTCTATGATATGCATTGTTTTGGCTGTGTTTGATAAGAAAAAATCTGTAATAGCTACATATACTAAATCACTTGCATTCAAATGTCTGATTTATTTTTCTTCTATTAACAATCAATTTAGAATTATAATGCATACCTATCACAAATCCTTTCTTCCTAGTTTGACCTCACCAATACTCAAAATGCACTACACTTTATAATATACACTTATTTCTTGCTTTATTCTTTTAAGAGGTTCCAACAATTCTGCTGATATGCAAAAAAAATTCAGTAATTCATCTGTACTCTGTAAAATAAATGGAAGTGTTTCCTTTAAAGAAAAGGAAAAGTATCAAGTTGGTAATATTGATGTATTTAGAATTACGTTCTAAAAACAAGTATAAAACCCACTATTACTTTTTTTTTTTTTATGCTTTGAAACAAGCAGAGATTAGAAGGAGTTGCAACACTAGCTCTGGCAATTTGGGAAGCTGGGAAAGCTAATATATATACTCCAGGGACTTCAGCAGGTATTTGGGAGCCATTTTGCATGAAATACGAAGGGCTTTTTTAACTAAAATATTTCATTTCTTTTGCAAGAACACAGATTAAGAATAGAGATTTTTCAACGAGGGTGCCAAGATCATTCAAAGGAGAAAGAACAGTCTGTTCAACAAATGGTGTTGGAACAACTGGATATCCACATTCAAAAGAATGAAGTTCGACCTTACTTCACACCCTGTACAAAAATTAACTCAAAATGAATCATAAAGCTAAGAGCTAAAGTAAATAAGAGTAAGAGCTAAAACTATAAAGCTCTTGGAAGAAAACACAGGGATAAATGTTCATTACCTCAGGTTTGGCAAAGGATTCTTAGATACAATATCAAAACAAAAGCCACTAAATATAGATAATTTGAACTTAATCAGAATTTAGAACTTTTGTGCTTCAAAGGACATTAACAAGAAAGTTAAAAAGTAATCGACAAAATGGGAGCAAATATTTGTAAATCGTATATCTGGATAAAGAACTTATATCCAAAATATATTTAAAAAATCACTTACAACTCAATAATAAAAAGGCAACCCAATTTTAAAATGGGCAAAGGATCTGAATAGACATTTCTCCAAAGATGATACACAACTGGCCAATAAGCACATAAAATATGTTCAACATCATACAGTCATCAGGGGAATGCAAATCAAAACCAAAATTAGATACTTCACACTCACTAGGATGGCTAGATTTATTAACAGGTAACAACAAATGTTGACTAGGATGTAGAGAAAGCGGAACCCTCATACACTGCTGGCGGGAATATAAAATGGTGCAGCCACTTTAGAAAACTGTCTGGCAATTCCTCAAATGATTCAGCGTTGCTACCAGAAGACCCAGAGATTCTACTCCTAGGTATATACCCAACAGAAATTAAAATAAGTGTTCAAACAAAAACTTGTATACAGATGTTTATAGCACCTTTATTCATAATAGTCAAAAGGTGGAAACAACCCAAATGTCCATCAACTGATGAACTGGCATTACTAATTCTTATAAGCACCCCATGCCAAACGCCAGGGAGAAGGAGATTATTGAGATTGCTATCTGCACACACACAAGGATTTCTTGTGGCATTTCTTGCACAGGGAAGACACTTGGTACAAAGTCAAATCCAACCAACCTCCAACATCGTCTTTTATGCCCATACCTATTAAAAGTTGGGAAATTTCCTTCTTGTGATTTAAAAACATCCCATAGCGTTTGGACTTTCATTACCACCAAAAACTAAGTACAACATTAATTATATCATGTAAACCTCTTCTATCATTTTTATCTGTATTCGGTCTAAATACAGGTTTTTTTCTTTTTTCATAAATTTATTTATTTTTGGCTGCGTTGGGTCTTCGTTGCTGCATGCGGGCCTTCTCTAGTTGCAGTGAGCAGGGGCTACTCTTTGTTGCAGTGCACAGGCTTCTCGTGGTGGCTTGTCTTTGATGTGGAGCACGGGCTCTAGGCGTGCAGACTTCAGTAGTTGTGGCACGTGGGCTCAGTAGTTGTGGCTTGCAGGCTCTAGAGCACAGGCCCAGTAGCTGTGGCACCCGGACTTAGTTGCACTGTGGCATGTGGGATCTTCCCGGACCAGAGCTCAAACTCGTGTCCCTTGCATTGGCAGGTGGATTCTTAACCACTGCACAACCAGGGAAGTCCCTAAATACAGGTTTGATTTTTTTTGTTTGTTTTTTTTTTTTTTTGGCTGCATTGGGTCTTCAGTGCTGCGCGCAGCTTTCTCTAGTTGTGGCGAGCGGGAGCTACTCTTTGTTGCACAGGCTCCTCAGTGTGGTGGCTTCTCTTGTTGTGGAGCACGGGCTCTAGATGCGCGGGCTTCAGTAGTTGTGGCTCGTGGTCTCTAGAGCGCAGGTTCAGTAGTTGTGGTGCATGGACATAGTTGCTCCGCGGCATGTGGGATCTTTCCCGACCACAGGTCGAACCCGCATCCCCAGCATTGGCAGGCAGATTCTTAACCATTGCGCCACCAGGGAAGTCCCTACAGGTTTGATTCTATCACTATTTGGGCAAGAAGATATTGCTTTGCATTTACCTTTAGGCAATTCTGGTTGAAAGAAACAGACTCTGCACACAGAAAGAAGGATGCCAGGTTTCACAGAGGCTGGAATTCTTCAAAACATGGCAATATCACTTGTAGTTCAAGAGCAGCTCGAATAAGGGACTGAAATTCTATAAAATGACCTCAGAAGCCCTGGTCAGATGATTCCTACTCCAGTGCTTCATGATTTGCAAGATAGATAATTTGGCTCTTTCCCCATGTCTTTCCATGGTTATCCTCACTACAACTACCTGACTTTTTTCTCTGTGCTCTCAGTTCACGTTCCTGAGAAAGATAGCTCCGTTAACTATCACTGTTCTTATTGGGGCAAAGTTTTTGGACCAAGCGATCTTATCTGTTCCTGATCAGCTCAAAGACTGGCTTCTGCTTGATAAGATCATTCAGCTAAGACCAGCATGGCAAGCATAACACGGTAAAAAACACGGTAAACATGTTCGCCTATGTGTAAGTAATCACTTCAGGCTGCTCCCTCAGTAGATGCTGGGGCTCAGAGCACAGCATCCTAGAACATAAACCCTCTTCTCTGAGATGATCAGACTAATTCCAATAACCAGTAGATTAAAACATGAGAGAACTTATGCATTCACAAAATGGTCCATAAGGGTACAAAAATGTAACAGTTAGAGAGTTTTAAAGTAGAAAAAAAACTTGAGACACAAATCTCTGCCTTGGCATCTGTGATAGGTCATTGAAATTCTGTTTGAATTCCTTCAAGTGCTGGGGAACTCCATACCAAAAGAGCATTGTCAGGCTATTCTAAGACTTTTAAAAATCTTTATGTTAGGACAAAATCTATTTTCATATAAACTCTGCCCATTAGCCTTTTTTTTCCTGAAGCAAGAACAAATTTATTCATTCAACCAACTAAGAACCCTTCAAGCATCTGTATATCTCAAACTTCCCTTTAGCCTTCTATAGACTAAACCCATTGAGTAAACTTAATTTTCCTAGGACTTGATTCCAGACCCATGGTCATTCTGTCTTCTTCTTGGGAACAACCTATCTTGTTCAAACCAGTCTTTAAATATGCACTTGGAACTGAAGACAATATTCACTGGATGGACAAGAACAGAATACTGTAGATTCATGTTTAAGAACTGGTCACTAACTTCATTAATCCAATATATATTTTCAGGAACTACATAACACTGTGATTCATATTAAGAAAATATCCAGTAAGTTTCCTGGATCTGCATTTGACACTAGTAAATATTAACTGCACTCCAAAAAAACTTTCTGGTGGGGGGGGCAACATCCGCAAAAGAACAGTTTATATTCAACATTTTCACACTCACCATCATTTCTGTTACAATTATTGTTAAAGCCAAGGACCAAAATAAAACATGCTCAAACACTAGTTTTGTCATTTAGCATTTGTGAGAGGTACCCCGCCCACACTAGCAGCCTCCCATTGTACCTGCCTGGGAGCTTACACTGCCCTAGGAGATAATCTATAGACAAAAGGTTTTTACATATCTTAAGAGCGTTGATCCACAGCACCCTGACACTATACCCTAAATAAAGAAGACTGTCTCAAAAAGAACTACAGACGTGTTTTAAGCGATAGTTTGAACCCAGATAAGATTAACAAATTGTTAAGAGGGTTGTACCAGCCTGGACTAAAAGAAACAGAGACATTTCAAATTGAAAAGACGTTTCTGGACTCCCAATTTTCAATGGGAAGGAAGCAGACTGAAAATACTACTCAGTTACAAACTGAGGTAATTTACAGAAAAGGACTTCTCAGAGGGTAGAGCCAAAAGCAGAAGAAAATAAGATTAGAAAAAGACTTCCAAGGTAGTAGAACTGGGCCCTAATCAAAGAACTCTCATTGCCCCCAAAGCAGGAGACCCTGACTAATGAGCCTGGCTGGATTTCAGACCTGCTATTTGTACCAGCGACTGCTACGTGCCTCCCACTCCTCCTCCATTTGATGGGAGTTCTATTGAGGTTATCCTGTACCTGTCTCACCATTTTACACTGGGTTTATCTTTTCAGTTCCTAGGTCTATATCAAGAGGGACAGAGTTCCTTTCATCAAGATGTGAAGTCTAATCCTCCCACTCCCTTTCTGAATCTGGGCTGGTTTTGTGGCTTGTTTCGACTAAAAGAATGTAGCAGAAGTGAACTGACTCAAGAAGCCTTGTGGCTTTCACTCTTGTCCTCTTGGAACACTGCTACCACCACGTAAAAAGCCCAGGCTAGGGCTTCCCTGGTGGCGCAGTGGTTGAGAGTCCGCCTGCCAATGCAGGGGAAACGGGTTCGTGCCCCGGTCTGGGAAGATCCCACATGCCGCGGAGCGGCTGGGCCCGTGAGCCATGGCCGCTGGGCCTGTGCGTCCGGAGCCTGTGCTCCGCAACGGGAGAGGCCACAACAGTGAGAGGCCCACATACCGCCAAAAAAAAAAAAAAAAAAAAAAAAGCCCAGGCTATTCCTAGGAAAGGCCACATGAAAGAGCACCAATCGCTGCCCCCACTGACAGCCCCAGGTAACTGCCAGGTACTTGAGCGAGGACATCTTAAACCATCCCACTCTAGTCAAGCTGCTGGATGATTGAAGTCACATGGGTGACTCTAGACAATAACATTTAAAAACAAACTGTCCAGCTACATGTAGCTCAAATAACAAAATACTGAGCAAATAATTTTTGTTTCAAGCCACTACATTTTTGGGATTACAGTCAATCGTCCCTTGCTATAAGCAGGGTATTGGTTCCAGGAGCCCCCTTGGATACCAAAATCCTCAGATGCTCAAGTCCCTTATACAAACTGGTGTAATGCAGTCGGCCTCCATATCTGCAGATTTTGCATGTATTTGTTACACAGCAATAGATAACTGAAACAGAGTTAAATAAAATAATGATGCATCTTAATTTGATGAAATATAATCAGCAGCTCAATGGACTCTTTTATAAAATATCGACCTGAGGAAAAGAGAGTGGGAACTCATGCAGTTCACATGAACATAAAATACCACAGACCATAAATTACTACCACTATGTTCCAGATTAATGCTGAAAGATAAAGAAAAAAATTCTTTCCTGTTGTTATCCAATCTCCAGTCTTAAAATTTTAAATGGCTAAGGGAAGAGTGGCATCCACTTTATTGTAAATGAAAACAAAATGGGTAACATCCTTGAATTACGGGTCTCTCTCTTTTTTTTTTTTTTTTTTTTTTTGGCTGCGTTGGGTCTTCGTTGCTGCGTGCGGGCTTTCTCTAGTTGCGGTGCGCGGGCTTCTCATTGCGGTGGCTTCTCTTGTTGCAGAGCACGGACTCAAGGCCTGCGGGCTTCAGTAGTTGTGGCTTGCGGGCTCTAGAGCACAGGCTTAGTTGCTCCACGGCATGTGGGACCTTCCCAGACCAGGGCTCGAACCCGTGTCCCCTGTATTGGCAGGCGGATTCTTAATCACTGCACCACCAGGGAAGCCCATGGGTCTCTTTTTAAGACAAAGTTTTCAATTTTCAACTTCAACTAAACTCTTAGGATACCACTGATATTACTGCAACTAAAAAGATAAAAAAGAACACTGAATTGTACGTCATTTTAAATAGATTATTTCAATAGAGTAGAATTAATGTTTGAGGCCAAAATAAAATGGACAGTTGCTCAATTTTAATATAAAGTTCTTTTATTAGGGAGGAAGCATGTGAAGTGACAAAGCACTAGGATTCAGACAACCTGGGTCTATACTCTTAGTAGGGTGACCTAGGGCAAACCACTTAATTATTTTTAGCCTTGATTCCTCAACTATGACCCGCCAAACAGGTACTATTAGCACTCTAGAAGAGTCAAAGGTAACATGAACTTCACCAAATTAATAAGCTAAGAATAATAGCGTCAACTATAATTAAATACAGTTCCTTGAATTCCTATTAATACTACCTATTATTATCTAATTAAAGGCACCATGCATTGAGCACTGATAACACAATAAATGTATGTTCACCTAATCCTATTAACAATCCTATGGAGAAGGTACTATTGATATTATTCTATTCTACATAATAGTAAACTAAAGGCATAGAGAGGCTAAGTAACTTTCCAAGGTTTCACAGCTGGTCAGTGACAAAGTCAAGATTAAATGCAGTTTTGGGTTTTTTGTTTGTTTGTTTAACTCTTGAGCCAAAACTTTTAAATACTACATGAGAGCCTCAAGTCCAAGCTCCAAACACAAAACAAGAATTTTGGTGAAAGAAATGCAAACAGAGAATATATAGTGCCATCAGCAATTGACTAGGAATCAGGTGATATAAATTCCAATGCTAATTCTGCACTACCCACACCTTGATGTAAGACAATGGGCAAGTTAGCAATGGAAATCAAATAGCTTTTAATCAAGAAGAAATTAGGATAGTTGCCAAATGTGAAATATATATTTTGAAAATATGAACTTTATTTTTGAATATTGAAATATTTCAAATATTGAAAATAAGAACAGATTTGAGAAGAAAGATGACGATAAGGTAACACAAAGATGCACCTGAAAACTTTTTATAAGTAAGTAGAGAGGACCAGAAATGCTATTTCAAAAATCACATTTACATAAAAGGAAACCAACAGTAGAAAGTAGAAAGAATATGCTATAAATGTAAAGCTTTACTTTGAGAGGAGGAAGGGTAGCTGAATTTAAGTAGAAAAATAAAAGGTCAGATACACAATGCTCTGACAGTCACCGAAAATAGGGAAAGATCATAAACAGAAACGTGTACAACCGAGTCTTCTTTAGGCCTAAATTATCCATCCTTTGAGGCATTTTATGAACCTAAATAATCCCTGTCCTCTGAATGCACCCACTTACAAAGAACAAAAAAGTTTATAATTTTATGCCACAATGAATATTTAAAGCTACTTTTGGGTTTAGAATTATTACAGCAACCTTCTGTACAGCAGAAGAGGAAAGTGTCATGGCAACATCACACATCACAAAAAAGCGGTCTGGGCTAAGAAGCCGACAATGTCTTGCCCTAACAAGAGAACCAGCTAGGTAAATTAAGCCAGGAAATGGAATGACAGAACAGAAAACAGCCAAACTGTCAGATGCTGAATAAACAGCATCAATGAATTATTTGAATTAGGAAGAGCTAACAGGTTCTTAATGTTATACCTCAAAATATTCTAAAATAATACCCGTTTGGCAAGTTATGAGATGTCTCTTTAGAATGTTTATGATTTAAGAATAATCCGATTTTCCACAACATGGGATGATGGAATACTAAATACTAAACTTCTGGGGGGAAAAAATTCTACTCAGAGTATAACCATATCATCTTTAAAACCTAAAAGTTTCAGGCCAGGTGTAGAGAATTTTCTTAAGTGATATTAGAGGCAAAGGAATAGTTGACTGAGTCTATTCTACATTTCTACAGTGAGTCAAGCTGTCAATAATTATTTAGTTAAGATAATCCTCCATGAAATTAACAGGCAAACAATCAGAAGAGGGATGTTTTTCCTTTTCTAGAATTCTTAATAAGAGATAAAACCAGGAGTAAAAGAAGAGATGTAAACTCAACAAGCCAGAAGTGACCCTTGTAGGACCACAAATTAAAGTTACTATTGTACATAACCAGGAGAAATTAACCAACTTCGAGCAACAGAAACAAATTACACCTGGTAAACAACAGCACTCATTAAGAAACCTGGAGTGGTACTTTTTAAGATATTTATATAGACGTTGCATTAATTTAGGCGCAGATAATGAACACCTTAGTCGTCTTCCTTTGCCGGTTTCTATGCCAAGCCCTCTCGAAGCTGGGATCCAAAAGGTAAGACTCCAAGAAAGAAAGAAGCTCATGTGGGAAATGGTATCCTCATACAGCCCAGAGAACAGCTGACGCACAAGGAGCTTGGAAAATATCCCGTCGTTTACCTTACTAAGAGCGGTTAGGAAGGAAGATGATCGTCCACGTGCACTATTGTTTCCAGGTGTGTTTATTTATATTTAACTTACGCTTTGATATCAGTACCCTCAACCTCAAGCAAATGGTGGGGAGGAGGGATGGCAGCGCCGCTGGTGGCACCTGGGCGCACCACAAGTTTAAAAAATAAAAACAAAAACCTTTTATTTTTAATTGCAGCGTACTCGGTGCCCTCACCTCTCCTCCACCATCTCTGCCATCACCCACACAGCTCCTCTCAGCGCCGCCTCGGGTCCCCATGACAACCCCTCCCGAGGGTGAGCCCCCCTCCGCCGCGTCCCGGCCCCCGCCCCTGCCCGGCCAGCCACACTTACCTGACAGGTGACAACTCCACCTGCTCTAGGCTCTCACTCTCCCCGCTCCCGAGAGGCGGGCCGGGAACCCCGAAGCCCCGGGAACCCTCACTCCCGAGCCAGGGCACGACCCTCTCCAGTCGGGGACGCGGGGAGGGCCGGCCGTATGGGGAGCTTGGTAGGTTCCACTCCGACCCCAAAACGAGTGACGCGTGGGCCGGAGCGCGACCCCCCAGAGGGGTGCGGCGGGCCCGAGCCCCTGTCTTAAGGGGCTGAAGGGGGCCGAGTGGCGGGCGCGAAGGAACTTGTCGGTTTAAACAAACAACGACGCGTCACGGTGGCGGGAGATGCTGGGGACGACGCTCACCTTGAAAGGGTTGTTGAGATCCGGGTCTGCAAACGGGTTACTATCAAAATCCGACATCTCGCGCTCGGCGTCACCCACCCGACCCAGGCGCAGAGAGAGAGAGAGAGGAGGCGAGGCCGCCGCCCCCCTGCGCGCTCACGTCGCCGCCGCAGCCGCCGCCGCCGCCGAGCAGATCCGGGTGCAGCTCGCGAGGCCACCCAGCCGGCCGTGCCACTGAGCATGCCCGGTGCGACGGGCTGCTGGACGCCGGCGCCGCTCCTAGTTCGCCATCCCGTTCCTCCGGGCCGCACTCTAGCACTCCGGGCTTTAAGTACGACCGAGTAGGAACTAGGGGCGGAGGAAGCTGGGAATGGTGGAAGGAGCGCGGAGGTGTACTGTGCTAAGCGCATTTGGAAGAGCGGCGCATCTGGCTGGACTTGATGGTGTTATCGATTTAAAATCGGCGCCGTGTGGCCAAGGATGACTTACGGGAGAGGTGACACTTTGTGGGCAAGAAAGACGTACACTGAGACCACTTCCCCAGGTTGGGAAGGCAGCTTGGGACGCAGGCTGCACACCTGGGGAAAGAGTGGCAGCTTAACTGGGCTCAGAGGCGCGGAGACCTAGAGAAGCTCCGCACCTGTAACCACAGATAACGCCCGGTGGGGCCTTGTCCTCACTAATGAATTTCGCACACCCCTGATTCCACCTGGGAAACCCTGCCTCCCGTCTTCCGGTTTTTTCCGACTCTAGGTTGCTGCTAAATCACGGAGACCAGCCGTGATGCTACCGATCCGGACTGGCTCCGCAGGCGTTTGGGAAAGAGAGATTCAGTACCAGGGTCCGGCCCTTGGTACCGTTCTCCAGAATCTGCAAAATGGCTACTTCTCCAGAAATGATCGCGGGGTGGCACAGGTCCAAAGATCAAGGCCCTTAAGTTAATGTTAGTGGATGACAAAAAGATGCCATTTTTGTTTTCTTTCAAGCATTCAGGCGCAAAATATACACTTCTGATTTTTTTCCTATCCACTACCCAACACCAGAGATTACCAAAAAATGAGTATGTGTGTGGAATTTATTTGTACCATTCGTTGCCCCACCCTTGAACTTAATGAGGGGCCATCTCTTTCCCCCCGCCCTCACCTTCTTTTTGCTCTAACAGCAAAACACTTAGCAGATAAAGCTATAAAAAGCCAGAATTATTTTCACTTGATAGGTGCCTAAGAATTGGAAGGAACTAGAGTTAGTCTTCTTGGTCTTCTTGCACTATTCAAAATCATCTGGGAAATAGTTTCTCCCCACTGTGAAAACACTAGCTAGTGACGATAGACAAAAAAGCACATTTGCTGTAATCTCTCTTTGGCGGGATCCAGGTTGGGATATATGACAAAGAAGCTGCTTCTAGGCAGCCGACTAGGACTGTCAACTAATAAGGGACAACAGACTGGAATGATCCTGGCCGAGCTACAAGATTGTGGACACGAAAAAGAGCAAACCATCTATTGTGCTTGCCCTCCTATCCTCAGCAGCTGCCAGGAGTCTATAGCTGAGTGCTCAAAATATGCGTGGGGTTCAAATCCCAATTTTGATACTACTTGTGCTACCCACGTCACCTGTCTGAGTTTGTAAAGGGTTATTTTAGAATTAAATGAAATTAGAGAAAAGTGCCCTGCCTGTATATAGTGCCTAACAAATACTGTTGAATGTTTGAAAATGCCAAGGGAGCCCAGTCCATTGTTCTTATGTGTTTTTCCTCATGGCTCCTGAGCTTGACCTTGCCCAGCTGATCGACTTCTCCCACCACTTTGGCCCTCACTCCCTCCACCTGTCCTCCAAATGACTCAAATAATCAGCAGCTATTTATTATTCATCTATTATGTTCCAAGACAATGAAGATCGGCTGAGCCTGCATTGCAGGATGGAAATTTCCAACGAAGCTGTGTTTACAGCTAATGATATTAGCACTTAATGCAAAGACTTACAGATTTCATTGTTACAGAATCACTTGGAATATTTGTTAATGATGCACCTCTCCATATCTCCTGTCCCTGAGATTTGGCTTTACAGTAGGGACCATGGATCTGCATTTTTAATTCTATTTTTAAATGTCTTTATATATGAATATATTCCTTTACATAAATGCATAAATGGGTTCATAGCATACACACTAGTGTTTTCACCTTTTTAAAATTTTTTTTATTTTTTGTGCTCCTTCCTCTCTTCCGTATGTTAACAACCCAGTATGTTCCTTTCAATATTCTTATAATACTGTATATCTACAAGCACATAACGTAACTCACATAATCATATACAAACAGATAATACATATTCATGCAGACATGCTTATACATAGTCATACAGAATTTTGGTATTGTCTTGAAAAACGGGGATCTTTTTTTTTTTTTTTTTTTTTTGCGGGAGGCGGGCCTCTCACAGCTGTGGCCTCTCCCGTTTCGGAGCACAGGCTCCAGACGCTCAGACTCAGCGGCCATGGCTCACCGGCCCAGCCACTCCGCAGCATGTGGGATCCTCCCGGACCAGGGCACGAACCCATGTCCCCTGCATCGGCAGGCGGACTCTCAACCACTGCGCCACCAGGGAAGCCCCCATTTTTCTTTTTTTTTGCAACTTGTTTTTCTCACTCAGTGGCACAGTTTCTCAGTGAGAGGGGAATTGGCAAAGAGACAGTCAGTCTAAAGTTTCTTACCCCAGTACACCACATAAATATTATCACTTTTTATGTGTACCATTACTATAAAGGTGGAAAGTGTTAGGAAGCATAGCTTAATGGAAATCCCTCCAAATCAACAACTACGTGTCTAATTTATTTTTTTAACAATTACAAAATCAGCATATTTAAAGGACCCCAGGTGATTCTGATAGAGGTGATGCAATGACCACACTTCAACGACACTGATATAAGGATATTCAGACATACAGTCCACAGGTGAGCTTATTAGAACCTTTCATGAAATTTAGAATCACAGGGACAGGAGAACTGAAAGAACCTTTAGCCCCTCTCACGACCAAAAAAGAAACTGAGTTTGAACAGATTAAGTCATTTGCCCCAGTTACAAAGGAAGTGAGCAGAGGAACTAGGAACAGAACTCGAGTCTCTCAACTCACATTTCAGGCATTAAATTGATATTTTGGTTGGTAATATTTCATATAGGAAGAAGAAATGCTATGTGCAAGGTAGAGAGAAAGCATACAGGAGGCTTCATTCATTGGAGTAGTTCATTTTTTAGGAGCTGCCTCCTAAATTTGATAGAGCAAAGAATGAAGAGTCAAAACTAGTTGCTAGATCCAGCTCTACCATAAACCAGCTGAGTGACCTTGATCATATCAGTTCACCTCTCTGACCTGAGTTTCCGTACTAGTCAGTTAACAAGTATTTACTGAGCACCTGCAAAGTGGTGAACATTGTTTTAGGTGTTGGGGTTAAAGCAGTGAACAAGCTGTAAGGGAGGTTCTGTTCCCAAGAAACTTTGTAAAAGGCCCAGAACATGGCTAAATGGTATCTCGAGTCCTTTAAACAGCTAGAACATTCTGTTAATCTGTGCCAGTGACCCACCCCTCTCTAATTCTGTTTCTTTTTCTCCTTAGGGTATGCCTCACCCCGCCATCATGCTGCTTCTCCCTCAGTCTGACAAATTTAATTTGTGAATCCTCTGGGCAAGGGCTATAATCTGAATTCCATGTTTTCTATACTGACAGCCGGTGAGTATTGAGAAAACGTCAAGTTAGAAAGTTATATTTCTTACCTCAAAAGTTTCACTGGACTCTGGGTTCACTAATGGGTTAAAGCTGAAATCCATCATCTCTTGCAGTAGACAGTCTCCAGTCATGCTGCTGTGACTGCTGCTACTGATACCCACCACACACTAACAGGAACATACGTGGCCCTCTGTTCTGCCACTGGCTACACTTCCAGGAGGTATCCAAACAGCTGAAGGCACTGTGTGGTAGGCCTAATGATGATCCCCCAAAGATGTTGACACTCTACTCTCTGGTACCTGTGAATATGTCACCTTACATGGCAAAAGGGACTTTACGATTAAGGTTAAGGACTTTGAGATGAGGAGATTATCCTGGATTATCCAGGTAAACCCGATGGAATCACATGAGTCCTTAAAAGTGGAAGGGGAAGGAAGAAGAGTTGCTGGTTTTGCATATGGAGGAAGGTGTTTATGAGCCAAGACACATGAGTGGCCTTTAGAAGCTGGGGACAGCCCTCAGCTGACAGCCAACAAGGAAATGGAGACATCAGTCCTAAAATCATGAGGACTAATTCTGCCAACACCCTAAATGAGCAAGGAAACAATTCTCCCTGAGAGAAAAGGAACCCAGCCCTGCTGACACCTTGATTTTAGCCTCATGAGACCCATAAGCATATTCACAGCACCACCCATTACCCAGCTCACTGCCTTCCAAACTCACCACCTAAGCTAAACCCAGCCCAACCAGCTCTCTCTTGTCACCTTTTCCCCTATGATTATACGCTGTTGAAGAGGCTGATGGTCTGAGTATCCTTCAGATAATTATTTCATAGTGGCATTCTTTTATGATTCATTGGATAAAAGTATTGTGTAGTATGGAAACACAATACACTTACCAAAAATAAATGTATGTTTTGAGTCTCAGTTTACCTACGACTATACGTGCACATACAGTCCCTGCTACGAAGAATGTCCTTCTCCCACTCAGTTCTCACTTGTCAAAGTCTTCTCCCACTCAGTTCTCACTTGTCAAAGTCCAATCAATCATTCATGGCCAGTTTCATATAACATGCCTTGAATAAATCCTTACTGGCTATCCCTAATCCAAACTTGTCTCTCCTTTCCCATAGTATCTAAACAATCCTGTATCTTTGTTATAGAACTCACAATGTACCATCTCCTATGGGTATAAAGTTGTTAGTACATGCCGGGCATGTACAGTAGCTCTCAATATTTGGAGTGAATGAATGTATCTGTCTCTCTCCACGATGTGAGCTTCTAAAGGCAGGGAGAAACTTCATCTTTGTATTATTTACAGAGCCTAGCACAGCATCTTGTTCAAAGAAGGTACTCAAGAGATAATTGTGTCTACTGTTAAAATGTCTTAGCTTATAAAAGAGATTGCCACTTAACATCTTTGGTCAGAGTAAGTTCAAATATAAAATTAAGAGTAAGCATTTTAGTAGTCAGTACAAACAGAATTGTGCAGCTACTGTGATAAAATCTTCTGGTCTGAAAATCTAAACGATGACTTCATAGAAAGACCATGGAACATTTCAAATGGTATGGACCAATGAGATGTAAGAACTAACTGTGAAGCTCATTTTATTACCTAGAGTATTCTGCATAAGAACATTATGGTGAAATTATCCTCATTTTGCAAGACAGAAAGACATTATTGCACATACATATACATTACGTAACACACAACATGTATACGTATACCTAAATATTAAGGAGGCATTTACCAATAATCATATATAAAATACTATTTTTATAAAGCAAAACAGTATTATAGTGAAATATATAAGTTAGATAGTAAATTGTATGGTATATAATGTATACTATAATATGTGATAAACTATATAGTAATAGTAAAATATATAAATATAGCAATATATAGTAATATGTAGTAATATATACAGTAACATATAAATGTAGTAAAATAGTAAAAGAAGCATTACAGTCCTGTGACTTTTTTGGATATACTATTTGTTCTCGTGTGAACAGACAGAAAGAAGACTACTCTTATTTTTATCTAGGTACATTTTCAGAAAACTGATTTTGTTTTTTTCATGAACCATGAATTATATAA
This sequence comes from Hyperoodon ampullatus, assembly GCF_949752795.1. Taxonomy (NCBI): domain Eukaryota; kingdom Metazoa; phylum Chordata; class Mammalia; order Artiodactyla; family Ziphiidae; genus Hyperoodon; species Hyperoodon ampullatus. The sequence goes on from NC_136917.1 coordinate 113,851,342, forward strand.
TCATACTTGATATGACCTAATGTCTATGCAATTTCATGTATGTCTTCAAAGTAAGGACAGTTTATAATTCTTAGATTGAAAAATTAGGCATAAATTTTCAGGGGGACTCTTATAAGTGAGGAAATAATCAGAGCAATCTAACCCATTTTCTCCCATCCAAGTACTAACCAGGCCCGACCCTGCTTAGCTTCCAAGATCAGAAGAGATCGGGTACGTTCACAGGGGTATGGCCCATTTTCTGATCTCCTGAAAGAAATACCCCAAATCTGATTATTAGGCCTTTAAGGAAAGAAAGATTGCTTTCAGGTTCTCCCTTTACTTTAATGTTGAGAATTTTAAGAAAGAAATCAGATTTATTTTAAATGGCTATTCTCTTCCTGACCTCATGAGAAGAGAGGGTAGAGACAGCTAAAATTTCTTGAATGCCTGGCATATGTCAGGCACTGAGATGCTGGAGGCTCAACAGACATTTTCTCATATGCAACATACCTTTGGGAGGTAAGTATTATTACTTCCATTTTACAAATGAGAAAATGGAAACTTAGAGAAGTGAGTGAATCTGGAAGTAATTTTTTTTAACTGTGTGTTTTTTATTTGGTTACATAAATAATATGTAAAAGATTCAGATAATCCAGAACAGAACATAAAGTCCCCTTTACCATTCCCTCCCACGCCCAGCTCCCTGTGCCTCCCTGCAAGTAACCACTGTCAACAAACAGGTGGCTCCCTTCCAGTCCCCTTTCAACACCTTTACACTCTTACACACGTTTTTTATGTATGTTGGACCTTATTATACATCTGTTCTGCAACTTCCCATTTTTTTTTTATTTTAAGAATTATGTTGAGAAATAGAGGCCTAAAGCTGGGGGTTTGTGTTGCTTGTCCTTGCATTCTACATTAGGCTTTATTATATTGCCCAAATGGAGAAGTCCATGTTGGTTTTTTATTAAAGAAGTGGCATAGTCTTGTTGGTTCATTAAGCATGACATGGTAACTCATGCTTGCCCAGTGTCCAACTACCAAATGACCAGGGAGAAATGGTGACTGGGTTGTGGATAACCATATTCATAGTCTCTGAGTCTGAGAACCAGAGATCTCACCCAACCCCCACTACATAACTGCCTTCATCTGCCCAGTTCATGGGGCAGCTGCCACAGTTGGCTTCCCGCCATTTGTGGCCTCAGGAACTTCAATGGTTCTGCATGCCTCTTGGCATGGTTAGAGGCTCTAGAGTCGAGGGAATACATTGTTCCTCCCAACAACACCAGTATGGACCTGCTCAGACCTCATACTCTCCAGAGGTCTCAGGCAAAGCACTGGGTTTTCCTGGGGGATGGGCCTTCCCCAGGGAGGTTCTCATAATTTTAGGGGTTTTTTTACAATGATTTGATGAATCACAACTTTTCCTTTTGACCTTCTCTTTAAATGTTTACAGCCCTTCTCTCATGGAACCTGACACACATTCTCCTGGGAGCTTGGTAACAAGACAACAGAAAGCCACCACACAGTGTTGCAAGCAAACTGTCCTTTCATCCCTGACCACAACCATTATCCCTGGACCAAGCCTGGATATCTTGACATTCTCCTACCTTGAAGCATCCTCCCTGGTCCAGGGTTGTTTTCAAAGGTCAAAGCATAGAACTGTTCCTTTTCTTAGTTCTAAAAGCTACTTAGTCTGAGAACTGGGCATTAGCTCCACCTTATCATTCACTCCTCCAGAAAGCCTAGAAAAGCTCAGGCATGTATAAGTCACGCAAATAACAGGAGATATGCAAAGTAGCCTCTATTATATCATCCCAGAACTATATATCTCATATTGAGCTATAGTTAAAGAAATTGGAGAGCTTTATCTTTCAACTATCAATTTTGAATTTCTCCCTTTCTTTGGCTCCTGCAAATAGTCTTTCCTGGCAACTCCTACCGAGAGAATTAGTTGCTCCATCCTCTGTAGAACAAGAGAACTCTGTTTATATCTTCATCACCTACAGATATTATTACCTTGTATTAATAATACAAGAATTGGGTTTGACCAAAAGCAGGATCTGGGGTGAAAGTGACGAGGAGCTTGAGTACACATAGTCTATTTGGGTCGTGTTCCCAGGAAGACAGAGTGAGGAAGAGGGAAGGAAGAGACAGATAAAGAGGGAAAGCCAATAAAGGAGGAATTATTAAGCAGTTTACAACTGTGGGTAATTAGGGCTCAACCCCAACACACACACACACACACACACACACACACATAACACGCGCACACACACACACATACACATGCACACACACAGAGGCAAAGGGTAGCTTCAGGGAGAGCCCTGAGGCAGTAAAGCTGAGAAACTCAGTGGACACTAGTAGTGAGAAGCCTTCATGGGACATCCCTGGTGGCCCAGTGGTTAAGTATCTGCCTTCCAATGCAGGGGACGCAGGTTCGATCCCTGGTTGGGGAACTAAGATCCCACATGCCGCAGGGCAACTGAGCCCACGTGCCATAACTAGAGAGCCTACGTGCCGCAATTACAGGGCCCACGCGCTCTGGAACCCATGTGCCACAACTAGAGAGAAACCTGTGTGCTGCAACAAAAGATCCCACATGCCACAACTAAGACCCGACTAAGCCAAAAATTAATTAATTAATTAATTAAAAACAAAAAAGAAGGCTTCAACATACATGGCACTGTCTACCACAGCTCAAGTTAGAGGTGGCCAAAGGAATGTGACCTGGGGCATCAACAATGTCTATAATACCCCTTGACACATCTCTGTCCCCCTTTAGATTATATATCTCTCTGGGGCACACACCATATCTGGATCATTTTCATATCCTTGATACCCAGCACAGCATCTGGCATAATGTGAAAACTAAATGACTGCATGGAAGGATGGATGGATGGAGGGATGGATGGATGGATTTAAGAAAGAAGTTTCTTTCACATGAGATTTGCACTCACCTAACAGCTTTTCTAACCTCTTTTTATTACTTGCTTTGTTAATAGTAGTTTTTACCATACCTTCTGAAGCTTTGCCATAAAGGCTACATTTTATCATAGTACATAAAAGCTGTAGGAAAAGTTTCTAAAGAGATTTTTTAAGAACAATGAAATTTCTATATAAAAATTTAAAAAAATTATTTCCTTTCCTTTTGCCTGCTTTGTCACCCACTTTTCACCATAAAGGGCATGGGAGAGAATGAACATAAAATAAAAACAGAAAACATCTACTTCGTCAGGCAAGGTTCCAAAGAAATTAATCACATTTTCACAAGGGTATTAGACCAGTTTCCTGATTAAATTGTAGTTTGGTACACAAATGAATTTGAAAAATAAACTCAGTGGAGATTTAGTGATGTGAGATTTTAAAATTAGTGTTAACAAAAGAATAATCAAATCCAATAATTTCTAAATCAGTGGAGTGAGGGTCCCAGAACATTAGCTCAAGTTGAGAAGTTGAGAACTCAGACAGGTCTAAACACGTCAGGGTAGCCTGTAGACAGGCTCACCAGAGCACAACTTTAAGAGGACCCAGGAGCATCATGGGAAGAACAGTGGGAGATGCTGACAGCCAACGTCTAGGCCTTAGGCCCTGAAACCACTGGGGAGCAGAAGCTCTTCCTTTATCCTCTGACAGGCAATGTACTTGGTGGGGAAAGAGTTCTACCCCAGAGGAGGGAATGAGAGAACCAGGCTTGTTAAGTAGACAGGGCTGAGGTCTGAGAAGGAGGACAAATCTGGATGCAGCATGAGATTGCCTTCCCATCCAGCTCTCGAAACTCATGCCAAATTCCTAGGGAGAGAAAAGCTGTAATAGAGAGGAAGCTAAATAAAGAACTATTATCACTAGAAGCACAGCATGACGCTGAGAACAGATAGCTCTGTGTCACGTGAGGAAAGAAATAACCTCACTTCAGAACCAAGAACCTTTCCAGTATTGGCAGAATGGAGAGAAGGGGTTAGGCTGAGCAACAGGGGTGCGACGTCATGTACTTCTAAGCGGAAGAAGAGGGAGGTCATGATGGAATGACCTACAGAGAAAAGTAGTACATCAAGAGGAAGGGTGGAGGCATCCAGGCCACCAGCTAGGAGGCAGAGCTGAGATTAAAACCCCACTTCCTGCCTTCTGGGTGGCAGAATCATGAAGAACATCCTCTTACCCTCTAACCTTGTGACTGCCCATCTCAGGCCAATCCACACTGCTCAAGACAATCACTCCTTACTAGACAAAATTGATTTTTGTTCCTTCCTTATGTGGAAATCTTCTGAAAACTCGATTTGATTAAGCATACAAATGAGACATAGCATTAAATATTTCTTAGTATTTGTCAAGGTGAAGAAAATTATAAATAAGAAAGCTTATTTGACTTGATTATTAAATTTAATTCATATGTAAATACATGTGTTTTATTATATAAGCAATTGATATCTATTAGAAGAAAGGTTCTGGATTACCCTATGGTTTGCATAGATTTGAAAAAAAATGTTTGAAGTGGCATTCTGGTGCATTATCCCACCAAACAAAGAAATAAAAACATTATTTGAGAAAAATATAGAAAACTAAAGTCAAATGGTAAAATCAACAATGCTAAATCCATGCAAGAATTATTATATAACCATCAAAATGATGTTTTTTTAAAAATGTGTAATAACTTGAAAAAACAAGTATAATGATGAATGGGGGAAAGGTAAGATATATTGAATATAAAGAGTAGAGATACGACTTCATTTTTTTTTTTTTTTTTTTTTTTTTTTGCGGTACGCGGGCCTCTCACTGCTGTGGCCTCTCCCGTTGTGGAGCACAGTCTCCGGACGCGCAGGCCTAGCGGCCATGGCTCACGGGCCCAACCGCTCCGCAGCATGTGGGATCCTCCCGGACCGGGGCACAAACCTGCGTCCCCTGCATCGGCAGGTGGACTCCCAACCACTGCACCACCAGGGAAGCCCACGACTTCATTTTTAAAACCTAAAATTAGAAGATAGATGAGACAATGGACTATTTGTTTTCTTTTTCTACTTTGCCTTCTATTTATTCAATGACCATGAATTATGTTAACAACTTGAAAATAGGCACAGGAGAAAGAATATGGCTTAGTTTTAACTTAAATGATTGTGTAGAAAAAAAACACACCAAATCTTCACAGGGCTTAGATTTGAAAAAAATGACTTTACAGATCTAGAATAAACTGTTTTGAATCAAATAATTCTGTGCCTTAGTTAGAAAATCACCTTTTTCTCCTGCATTGTCTGGAACAAATATGTGAAAGATTGGAGAATTGTATGCCTGGCAGTTACCTTGCCGAAAGGAGGCCCTCGATAAACATTTATTAACGGCATGGAAAGTCCCTACTACCTGCTCTTTCCCAAAATTTAATCACCCTACTAGGTGCAAAACAAAACAAAACAATGTTCAGAGGTTTAAATCCAGCCTTACCAAGGAGACTCCCTATGTATCATCCTTTTTGTTACCAGTATCATTTGCCTGTGAACGTCTTAGAACGAAACATTGATACTGGTATTAACTATATTTTAAATTTTTAATTAATTAATTTTTGATCAACAGGTACAAAAATGCTTCTGGAAGGTGACCTATGTCATAACTAATAGGATTGTCTTTGTTTAGGATGCAAGCTGGCCATACCAGAGAGACAAACCACATGATTTGAGTCACACGATATCAGTTGTCTGAGTTCAACCACATAAGCAAGAAATCAGTCAATTATGCCTGTGGAATAAAACTCCATTAAAACTCTGGACACAAAAGCTCAGCTGATCTTCCCTGGTAATACTCCCGGCATATTGACAAGCATCAGTGCTGGGAGGTTAGTGGGTCATTTCTCCATGGGAGAGGACAACAAAAGTTTTGTGTTTGGAGCTCTCCCAAACTGTGGCCTATGTGCCTCTTCCTTTGGCTGATTTTAATGTGTCATTTCCTTTAATAAACCAGAGTCATGAGTATAATAACTTTTGCCGAAAGGAGGCCCTCGATAAACATTTATTAACGGCATGGTAAGTCCCTACTACCTGCTCTTTCCCAAAATTTAATCACCCTACTAGGTGCAAAACAAAACAAAACAATGTTCAGAGGTTTAAATCCAGCCTTAGCAAGGAGACTCCCTATGTATCATCTTTTTTGTTACCAGTATCATTTGCCTGTGAATGTCTTAGAACGAAATACTGATACTGGCATTAACTATATTTTAAATTTTTAATTAATTAATTTTTGATCAACAGGTACAAAAATGCTTAGGGACTTACCATGCCGTTAAGTGAGTTCTATGAAGCCTTCTAATGAATTATCAAACCATTGGGTGGTTTTAGGAACCTCTCAAACTTTCAGTTGGCATCAGAAGTGAGAGCAATCCTTAGGGGCTGTGCCTTAAACTTTGCAGTTTGAATAACTCCAGGCATGAAGATAATATGTAAACAAATGGTTGTGACTGAACTGGCCCTTGGGTTTGCCAACCCCTGTTCTAGCTCATTAAAATAGCTGTACAACATAAGTTCCGCACATATGTTTTGCTGTGATGCATAATTGTGTCCAAAACAGTACAATATTCTACCAATCAAAATAAAATCTGTAATTGTCAAAATTTGCAGATATTTTATATATACACAGAGTAACTGAACTGCAACATTTTTGTGACAAAACTGATTCTGAAAACAAAATAATATATTGATTTTAGTATGTGCCCATCTCTTTCCTGCCCATCTCCAATTAGATTTTTTTAGTGTTTGTGCTTTTGAAGAACTATAATACTTTGTAAATCAACCTAACTTTCCCACAGTGCTATTGTAGTAAGTAAATAATCCCCTCAGCATGTGTTTAGAACAGCATAATAGGAATCCTGACAAGAAAAAAAATGGCACAGAAAACACTGGGTTATTAACAATCTTGAGTGTTCTAGAATTTTCCTAGGAAACAGGAAGAATTTATACCTTTGGCCCACAAACAAAGAGATGCCAAACAACATCTGTCTTTAACATATAGACATTTGTCCACAGGTCTTGGTCAACATGTTCCTTTATTCTAGTCAAAGAGATTATAGGGGAAAATCCTATGGGAAACAGGCTGCATTCACTTTAAATCTGGTTTTCTTTTGGTATAAAATCAATTTTCTGTTCTTGTCATATTCTTTCTCAACATTAGACATTTTTGAGAAGGTAATAAACTCATTATTTTATTATTAATTATTAACCATGAGTAATTTACTTCTTCATTGAATTTTCTGTGGTAGTTATTGAATACCACAAGCTGGTACAGCTTAATTGCCAAGATATCCTAACTGGCATGAATGACTTTTTCTATGTGATGGACGTACTGTAACTAAAATATCTACTGGCTAGATAGTCTCATGTATACGATATCAGAATATCTCCCAACGCTGACCAACTTCCTCCTTTTGGAATATTAGCAGGGAAGATGTCTCACATTGGTAATATAGCGGCCACTTGCACTAGCTATTGCCTGGTGTATGACAAATACTCTCTACTCAGTCAAGAGGTCCATTCAATTTTCTGACAACTACCACCAAGCTGACTTCAGAGGAGAGGGCAGAATGGGGGAAAACTCACATTACTCCACCACTCCATTTCAGCAGTGAACACAGACTTATTCCTAATGCCCCACAACATGAATAACACTGGACCGTAGCACTTGAAATTTTAGTGAAGGCTGAAAAATATTAAAGGAGACTTAGAACATACAAAAGAAAAAATGTAAAATAGAAATTTAGATATTAGTACTAGAGTCAATCAGCCATTGCTCTGCGCTGAGGATCCACTTGAGCCATTTCCCTCTTTAGCCCGTAGCATGAAACAAGTAGTCAACGCCACAGTCATTTATCTCTATCATGTCCTCCTTAACCAGAGTTGCATCCCACTGCCTCCAACCAGGAGAGAGGATGAAGTCCACCCTTCCTTAATCCACAGCTATTTTTATTCTTTCTCCAGGAAACTAACAATGGGTCCACCATTTTCTTCAGGAGAGATATCCCCACCCTCACCTCAGATCCTTTGGACCCCTTAACCTATACAAAGTAAATAAGTACAGTAGTTCAAAGTACACGTCCCAAACTCTGACTCATTCAGTTATAAATGGTACCTCATGTGGGACGTTAATTATTCAGTACCTGGTAGGCTGCAAAAATCCAGTGCAGTTTGGGACAGAAATAGAGACACAGATGTAGAGAACAAATGTATGGACACCAAGCGGGGAAAGTGGCAGGGGGTGGTATGATGAATTGGGAGATTGGGATTGACATATATACACTAATATGTATAAAATGGATAACTAATAAGAACCTGCTGTATAAGAAAAAATTATTAAAAAAAAAACTAAAAAAAAATCCAGTGCAGTTTCATTTCATAGTCTTTCTTTCAGTATGCAGAAAGGAGGAAATTAGACCCATGCATCCCCTCCGGTGTGGTCCTAGTATCATGATTTCCTGTGAGGAAATAACTGAAGAAAAAGGCACTCATCTCTCAAAAACAATGCTCTTTGAATTAGTAGAAAGATTTTTTCCCCCTAAATCTGAAGTGGCCTCATCCTAGAAAGACATAATGCAATTTTTACTGCTAAACAAAAATTAATATTTAAATCAGAAATATCTGCATTTGGTTCAGTGTATCCATAAGAACAATGGCCAGGTACCTGTCTACAGCAAAACTATTCTAAAAGTTCACCAAAGCAGCCACAACCAGAACAAGGAAGAGAGAGGTTCCAGATTCAAGGACAAATTCCAGAGTTCAAGAATGTAGAAACTGGTCACTTCCGGGTAAGATGGCGGAAGAGTAAGACGCGGAGATCACCTTCCTCCCCACGGATACACCAGAAATACAGCTGCTACACGTGGAACAACTCCTACAGAACACCGCTGGCAGAAGACCCCAGACCTCCCAAAAGGCAAGAAACTCCCCGCATACCTGGGTAGGGCAAAGCGGAGAGATTCCCGCACAGAGGATCGGTGCCAAGTGGCACTCACCAGCCCGAGAGGCTTGTCTGCTCGCCCGCCGGGGCGGGCGGCGCTGGAAGCTGAGGCTCGGGCTTCGGTCAGAGCGCAGGGAGAGGACTGGGGCTGGCGGCGGGAACTCAGCCTGAAGGGGGCTAGTGTGCCACAGCTGGCCGGGAGGGAGTCCGGGAAAACTCTGGAGCTGCCGAAGAGGCAAGAGACTTTTTCTTCCCTCTTGGTTTCCTGGTGCGCGAGGAGAGGGGATTAAGAGCGCTGCTTAAAGGGGCTCCACAGACGGGTGCGAGTCGCAACTGAAAGCGCGGAGCCCAGTGACGGGCGTGGGACGCTGGGGCTGCTGCTGCCGCCGCCAAGAAGCCTGTGTGCGAGCGCAGGTCACTGTCCACACCGCCCTTCCGGGAGCCTGTGCAGCCCGCCACTGCCGGGGTCCCGGGATCCAGGGGCGGCTTCCCTGGGAGAACGCACGGCGCGCCTCGGGCTGGTGCAACGTCACGCCGACCTCTGCCGCTGCAGGCTCGCCCCGCACTCCGTGCCCCTGCCTCCCACCCGGCCTGAGTGAGCCAGAGTCCACGAAGAGGCTGCTCCTTTAACCCTGTCCTGTCTGAGCGAAGAACAGACGCTCTCCGGCGACCTACACGCAGAGGCGGGGCCAAATCCAAAGCTGAGACCCAGGAGCTGTGAGAACAAAGAAGAGAAAGGGAAACCTCTCCCAGCAGCCTCAGAAGCAGCGGATTAAAGCTCCACAATCAACTTGATGTACCCTGCATCTGTGGAATACATGAATAGACAACAAATCATCCCAAATTGAGGAGCCAGGAGTCAGTGCTGTGCCTCTGAGGTGGGAGAGCCAACTTCAGGACACTGGTCCACAAGAGACCTCCCAGCTCCACATAATATCAAATGGCGAAAATCTTCCAGAGATCTCCATCTCAACACCAGCACCCAGCTTCACTCAACGACCAGCAAGCTACAGTGCTGGACACCCTATGCCAAACAACTAGCAAGACAGGAACACAACGCCACCCATTAGCAGAGAGGTGGCCTAAAATCATAGAAGGTCCGCAGACACCCCAAAACACACCACCAGACGTGGACCTCCCCACCAGAAAGACAAGATCCAGCCTCATCCACCAGAACACAGGCACTAGTCCTCTCCACCAGGAAGCCTACACAACCCACTAAACCAACCTTAGCCACTGGGGACAGACACCAAAAACAACGGGAACTACGAACCTGCAGCCTGCAAAAAGGAGACCCCAAACACAGTAACATAAGCAAAATGAGAAGACAGAAAAACACACAGCAGGAGAAGGAGCAAGATAAAAACCCACCAGACCTAACAAATGAAGAGGTAATAGGCAGTCTACCTGAAAAAGAATTCAGAATAATGATGGTAAAGATGATCCAAGATTCTATTTCCAAGATCCAAAATCTTGGAAATAGAATAGACAAAATGCAAGAAACAGTTAACAAGGACCTAGAAGAGCTAAAGATGAATCAAGCATCGATTAAAAACACAATAAATGAAATAAAAAATACTCTAGATGGGATCAATAGCAGAATAACTGAGGCAGAAGAACGGATAAGTGAGGTGGAAGATAAAATAGTGGAAATAACTGATGCAGAGCAAAATAAAGAAAAAAGAATGAAAAGAACAGAGGACAGTCTCAGAGACCTCTGGGACAACATTAAACGCACCAACATTCGAATTATAGGGGTTCCAGAAGAAGAAGAGAAAAAGAAAGGGACTGAGAAAATATTTGAAGAGATTATAGGTGAAAACTTCCCTAATATGGGAAAGGAAATAGTTAATCAAGTCCAGGAGGCACAGAGAGTCCCATACAGAATAAATCCAAGGAGAAATATGCCAAGACACATATTAATCAAACTGTCAAAAATTAAACACAAAGAAATCATATTAAAAGCAGCAAGGGAGAAACAACAAATAACACACAAGGGAATCCCCATCAGGATAACAGCTGATCTCTCAGCAGAAACTCTACAAGCCAGAAGGGAGGGGCAGGACATAATTAAAGTGATGAAGGAGAAAAACCTGCAACCAAGATTACTCTACCCAGCAAGGATCTCATTCAGATTTGATGGAGAAATTAAAACGTTTACAGACAAGCAAAAGCTGAGAGAGTTCAGCACCACCAAACCAGCTTTACAACAAATGCTAAAGGAACTTCTCTAGGCAAGAAACACAGCAGAAGGAAAAGACCTACAATAACGAACCCAAAACAATTAAGAAAATGGGAATAGGAACATACATATTGATAATTACCTTAAATGTGAATGGACTAAATGCTCCCACCAAAAGACACAGATTGGCTGAATGGATACAAAAGCAAGACCCATATATATGCTGTCTACAAGAGACCCACTTCAGACCTAGAGACACATACACACTGAAAGTAAGGGGATGGAAAAAGATATTCCATGCAAATGGAAACCAAAAGAAAGCTGGAGTAGCAATTCTCATATCAGACAAAATAGACTTTAAAATAAAGACTACTAGAAGAGACAAAGAAGGACACTACATAATGATCAAGGGATCGATCCAAGAAAAAGATATAACAATTGTAAATATTTATGCACCCAACATAGGAGCACCTCAATACATAAGGCAAATACTAACAGCCATAAAAGGAGAAATCGACAGTAACACAATCATAGTAGGGGACTTTAACACCCCACTTTCACCAATGGACAGATCATCCAAAATGAAAATAAATAAGGAAACACAAGCTTTAAATGATACATTAAGCAAGATGGACTTAATTGATATTTATAGGACATTCCATCCAAAAACAACAGAATACACATTTTTCTCAAGTGCTCAGGGAACATTCTCCAGGATAGATCATATCTTGGGTCACAAATCAAGCCTTGGTAAATTTAAGAAAATTGAAATTGTATCAAGTATCTTTTCTGACCACAATGCTATGAGACTAGATATCAATTACAGGAAAAGAGCTGTAAAAAATACGAACACATGGAGACTAAACAATACACTACTTAATAACGAAGTGATCACTGAAGAAATCAAAGAGGAAATTAAAAAATACCTAGAAACAAATGACAATGGAGACACGATGACCCAAAACCTATGGGATGCAGCAAAAGCAGTTCTAAGAGGGAAGTTTATAGCAATACAATCCCACCTTAAGAAACAGGAAACATCTCGAATAAACAACCTAACCTTGCACGTAAAGCAATTAGAGAAAGAAGAACAAAAACATCCCAAAGTTAGTAGAAGGAAAGAAATCATAAAAATCAGATCAGAAATAAATGAAAAAGAAATGAAGGAAACGATAGCAAAGATCAATAAAACTAAAAGCTGGTTCTTTGAGAAGATAAACAAAATTGATAAACCATTAGCCAGACTCATCAAGAAAAAAAGGGAGAAGACTCAAATCAATAGAATTAGAAATGAAAAAGGAGAAGTAACAACTGACACTGCAGAAAATACAAAAGATCATGAGAGATTACTACAAGCAACTCTATGCCAATAAAATGGACAACCTGGAAGAAATGGACAAATTCTTAGAAATGCACAACCTGCCAAGACTGAATCAGGAAGAAATAGAACATATGAACAGGCCAATCACAAGCACTGAAATTGAAACTGATAAAAAATCTTCCAACAAACAAAAGCCCAGGACCAGATGGCTTCACAGGCGAATTCTATCAAGCATTTAGAGAAGAGCTAACACCTATCCTTCTCAAACTCTTCCAAAATATAGCAGAGGGAGGAACACTCCCAAACTCATTCTACGAGGCCACCATCACCCTGATACCAAAACCAGACAAGGATGTCACAAAGAAAGAAAACTACAGGCCAATATCACTGATGAACATAGATGCAAAAATCCTCTACAAAATACTAGCAAACAGAATCCAACAGCACATTAAAAGGATCATACACCATGATCAAGTGGGGTTTATTCCAGGAATGCAAGGATTCTTCAATATACGCAAATCAATCAACGTGATACACCATATTAACAAATTGAAGGAGAAAAACCATATGATAATCTCCATAGATGCAGAGAAAGCTTTCGACAAAATTCAACACCCATTTATGATAAAAACCCTGCAGAAAGTAGGCATAGAGGGAACTTTCCTCAACATAATAAAGGCCATATATGACAAACCCACAGCCAGCATTGTCCTCAATGGTGAAAAACTGAAACCATTTCCACTAAGATCAGGAACAAGACAAGGTTGCCCACTCTCACCACTCTTATTCAACATAGTTTTGGAAGTTTTAGCCACAGCAATCAGAGAAGAAAAGGAAATAAAAGGAATCCAAATCAGAAAAGAAGAAGTAAAGCTGTCACTGTTTGCAGATGACATGATACTATACATAGAGAATCCTAAAGATGCTACCAGAAAACTACTAGAGCTAATCAATGAATTTGGTAAAGTAGCAGGATACAAAATTAATGCACAGAAATCTCTGGCATTCCTATATACTAATGATGAAAAATCTGAAAGTGAAATCAAGGAAACACTCCCATTTACCATTGCAACAAAAAGAATAAAATATCTAGGAATAAACCTACCTAAGGAGACAAAAGACCTGTATGCAGAAAATTATAAGACACTGATGAAAGAAATTAAAGATGCTACAAATAGATGGAGAGATGTACCATGTTCTTGGATTGGAAGAATCAGCATTGTGAAAATGACTCTACTACCCAAAGCAATCTACAGATTCAATGCAATCCCTATCAAACTACCACTGGCATTTTTCACAGAACTAGAACAAAAAATTTCACAATTTGTATGGAAACACAAAAGACCCCGAATAGCCAAAGCAATCTTGAGAACGAAAAATGGAGCTGGAGGAATCAGGCTCCCTGACTTCAGACTATACTACAAAGCTACAGTAATCAAGACAGTATGGTACTGGCACAAAAACAGAAAGATAGATCAATGGAACAGGATAGAAAGCCCAGAGATAAACCCATGGACATATGGTCACCTTATCTTTGATAAAGGAGGCAGGAATGTACAGTGGAGAAAGGACAGTCTCTTCAATAAGTGGTGCTGGGAAAACTGGATAGGGACATGTAAAAGTATGAGATTAGATCACTCCCTAACACCATACACAAAAATAAGCTCAAAATGGATTAAAGACCTAAATGTAAGGCCAGACACTATCAAACTCTTAGAGGAAAACATAGGCAGAACACTCTATGACATAAATCACAGCAAGATCCTTTTTGACCCACCTCCTAGAGAAATGGAACTAAAGACAAAAATAAACACATGGGACCTAATGAAACTTTAAAGCATTTGCACAGCAAAGGAAACCATAAACAAGACCAAAAGACAACCCTCAGAATGGGAGAAAGTATTTGCAAATGAAGCAACTGACAAAGGATTAATCTCCAAAATTTATAAGCAGCTCATGAGGCTCAATAACAAAAAAACAAACAACCCAATCCAAAAATGGGCAGAAGACCTAAATAGACATTTCTCCACAGAAGATATACAGACTGCCAACAAACACATGAAAGGATGCTCAACATCTTTACTCATTAGAGAAATGCAAATCAAAACTACAATGAGATATCATCTCACACCAGTCAGAATGGCCATCATCAAAAAATCTAGAAACAATAAATGCTGGAGAGGGTGTGGAAAAAAGGGAACACTCTTGCACTGCTGGTGGGAATGTGAATTGGTACAGCCACTATGGAGAACGGTATGGAGGTTCCTTAAAAAACTACAAATAGGGGCTTCCCTGGTGGCGCAGTGGTTGGGGGCCTGCCTGCCGATGCAGGGGACGCGGGTTCATGCCCCGGTCTGGGAGGATCCCACATGCCACGGAGTGGCTGGGCCCGTGAGCCGTGGCCGCTGAGCTGCGCGTCCGGAGCCTGTGCTCGGCAGCGGGAGAGGCCACAACAGTGAGAGGCCCGCGTACCGCAAAAAAAAAACAAACAAAAAAAAACTACAAATAGAACTACCAATGACCCAGCAATCCCACTACTGGGCATATACCCTGAGAAAACCATAATTCAAAAAGAGACATGTACCAAAATGTTCATAGCAGCCCTATTTACAATAGCCCGGAGATGGAAACAACCTAAGTGTCCATCATCGGATGAATGGGTAAAGAAGATGTGGCACATATATACAATGGAATATTACTCAGCCATAAAAAGAAATGAAATTGAGCTATTTGTAATGAGGTGGATGGACCTAGAGTCTGTCATACAGAGTGAAGTAAGTCAGAACGAGAAAGACAAATACCGTATGCTGACATATATGGAATTTAAGAAAAAAAAATGTCATGAAGAACATAGGGGTAAGACAGGAATAAAGACACAGACCTACTAGAGAATGGAATTGAGGATATGGGGAGGGGGAAGGGTAAGCTGTGACAAAGTGAAAGAGCGGCATGCACATATATACACTACCAAACGTAAGGTAGATAGCTAGTGCGAAGCAGCCGCATAGCACAGGGAGATCAGCTCATTGCTTTGTGACCGCCTGGAGGGGTGGGATAGGGAGGGTGGGAGGGAGACGCAAAAGGGCGGGGATATGGGAACATATGTATATGTATAACTGATTAAATTTGCTATAAAGCAAAAAATAAAGAAAAAAAAAATGTAGAAACTGCTCACCGCTATCCCAAATGGTTTTCCAGTTTCAACAATTTTCCTAAGGCACCATTTACACTGGGGTGTAATTATAGTCCGGCTGAGTCTTGGCTGGTTGAATTCTCTTGTGGCTTAGTTTTCCAGAAGCTCAGTTAGTTGTACAGAGTCCAAAGTCCAGAAACCCCAGTTAGAGTAAAGATCATGTATATGTTTTTCTATTTCAATTAGTACTTCTTTTCCAACAATATACTATTAATATTTAATTGATTCTGCTATAGAAATGCTTATAAACATACCTCCACCCTAGAGATGACTGAAAATACAGGCACATTGATATTATACGCCAACAACATTTGTGTGAATGAAACAGAAATGTTATGAAATAGAAACTATTGAATATTAAGCATTATTATGTTAGAAGAGCAATTATAGTAGTGTAGCCTATGTAAAGTCCTAGATATGGCCTAGTTTATCTACAAAACAGTGACTTTGACCAAAATATGTCTATTTTACTAGTCTTCATAAAGAACTATCTTGAAGAACAAAAACATAACATGACTTTTTAAAAGGGAGTTTATAGATTGTTTTTCTTCTTTCTAATTCATTAATGTCTGTATCTTTCATTAATTCTATTTTTTACATTTATTTTGCAATTATTTTCCTGGATTCTTGAGATGAATGCCTAGTTATTTATCTATCTTAAAAAACTTTTAAATGATGAAAGCATTTACATCTACAAATTGGCCTTTAAATATAGGAACCACTCTCATGTGTTTTAAGTATGTTATCGTCATTATCATTAATGTCCAAATTATCTGTAGTTTCCTAGATATCCCATGTACATGCACTGGAAGAATTAATATTGTTTAAATGTCCATACTACCCAGAGCAATCTACAGATTTAATGCAATCCCTATCAAAATGCCCATGATATTTTCCACAGAACTAGAACAAATAATCCTAAAATTTGTATGGAACCACAAAAGACCCTGAATTGCCAAAGCAATCTTGAGAAAAAAGAACAAAGCCGGAGGTATCACACTCCCTGACTTCAGACTATACTACAAAGCTACAGTAATCAAAACAGCATGGTACTGGCACATAAACAGACACATAGATCAATGGAAAAGAATAGACAGCCCAGAAATAAGCTCACGTAATTATGGTCAATTAATCTAGGCAAGAAAGGAGGCAAGAATATACAATGGAGAAAGGACAATCTCTTCAATAAGGGGTGCTGGGAAAACTGAAAACTACATGTAAAAAAATGAAATTAAACATTTTCTCACACTATATACAACAATAAACTCAAAATGCATTAAAGACCTAAAGGTAAGATCTGAAACCATAAAACTCTTAGATAAGAACATAGGCAGAACACCCTTTGACATAAATTGTAGCAATATATTTTTTTTATCTCTCTCCTAAGGCAAAAGAGACAAAAGCAAAAATAAACAAATGGGACTTAATTAAAAGTTTTTGCACATCAAAAGAAGCCATTGACAAAACAAAAAGACAACCTACTGAATGGGAGAAAATATTTGCAAATGATATGACTGACAAAAGGTTAATATACAAAATATATAAATGGCTCATATAACTCAATATCAGAAAAACAAACAACCCAAGTAAAAAATGGGCAGGAGACCTGAATAGACATTTTTCCAAAGAAAATATACTACACAGATGGCCAACAGGCACATGAAAAGATATTCAACATCACTAATCATTAGAGAAATGCACATCAAAACCATAATGAACTATCACCTGACACCTGTCAGAACAGGTGACACCTATCATCAAAAAGTCTACAAATAACAAATGTTAGCGAGTATGTAGAGAAAGAGGAACCCTAGTACACTGTTGGTGGGAATTTTAATTGGCACAGTCACTATTTAAAACATGTAGAGTTGCCTCAAACAGCTACCATATGATTCAGCAATTCTATTACTGGATATATATCTGAAGAAAATGAAAATAGAACTTCAAAAACATGTTCACCCCAATGTTTATAGCTGCATTATTTACAATAGTTAAGATATGGAAGCAATCTATGTGTCCATCAACAGATGAATGGATAAATAAAGAAGACGTGATATATATATATATGAATATATATGATGTAATATTACTTAGCCATAAAAAAAATGAAATTCTCCCCTTTGCAACAATATGGAAGGATGGAGAGGGTATTATATTTAGTGAAATAAGTTAGATAAAGACAAATACAAATGATCTGTAATTTCCATTTTAATTTTATTTTTTGAACCCAATAGTTATTTAAGAGGGTGTTTCTAAATTTCAAAATGGTTAGAATTTACTGCATTTTGTGATCTGAGGATGTAGCCAATACAAATTATACCCTTTGCAATATTTTCTTTTGGCCGAAAATATGATTTTTTTGGTAAGTATTACATGGCAGTGTAACAAAAAGTGAGTATTCACTGCTTGTATGGTACATATATATCCATATTTTTAAATAAAATTATTTATTAATTATGCTCAGTGGGTTCAGCCACAGATTTGAGGTGGCATAAGAATGAATCAGTCAATTGAGATTATCTAGTCTGAGGAATAGAAAGAAAAAAGAATGAAGAAAAATGAACAGATAAAATAAGTCACAGGGATGTAATATACAGCCCAGCAAATATAGTCAATAATATTGTAATAACTTTGTATGGTAACAGATGGTAACTAGACTTATCATGGTGATCATTTCATAATATGTAAAAATTTTAAATCACTATGTTGTACACCTGAAACTAATATAATATTGTAAGTAGACTACACTTTTGTAAGAAAAGAAAAAGAAAAATGAAGAAATCCTAAGAGACCTTCAGGACTTCATAAAGCATACCAACATATGTATAAGGAAAATCTCAGAAGGAGAGGAAAGAAAGAGGAAGAGAGAACAAAATAATAGCCAAAAATGGACAAAATTTGCTAAAAGACATTAATCCACACCTCTAAAATGTGCAATGGATTCCAAGTAGGATAAATTCAAAGAGATCCAAACCTAGATATATCATAGGCAAACTGTCAAAAGACAAAGACAAAGAGAGACTCCTGAAAGCAGCAAGAGAAAAGTGACTCACAAGTACAAGTGGTACTCAGTAAAATTTACAGCTGACTTCTCATCAGAAACTATGGAGGCCAGAATGTACTAGAATAATATATTCAAACTGCTGAAGAAAAAAGACTGTCAACCAAGAATTCCATATCCAAGGAGAAATTAAAAAATAAAGAGAAATTCAGACATTGCCAATTAAAAAAATGCAAAACAGCAGATTTCTCATTAGCAAACTTGCCCTACAAGAGAAACTACAGGGAGTCCATGCTGAAATGAAAGGACATTGGATGGTAACTCAAATTCACCCAAAAAATAAAGAGCACCAATAAAGTTTACTACATTGGTGAATATAAAAGATTGTATGAATTATTTTTGTTTATAGCTATTTTGTCTCCTGATTTAAAAGACAGTTGCACAAAGCAATAATTATAAAATCACGTTCATAGGCTTATAATACATTAACATGTAATGTATATGTATATAACAATAATAGCACAAAGGAGCTATATTGAGGCAAAGTTTTTGTATACTACTAAAATTAAGTTGCCATTGATCTAAACTTAATTGTTGCAAGTTAATATACTAATTGTAATTTCCTAGGCAACCACCAAGAAAGTAACTCAAAAAACAATATAGTAAGAGAGACTATAAGAAAAAGGCATGGGGACTTCCCTGGTGGTGCAGTGGTTAAGAATCTGCCTGCCAATGCAGGAGACATGGGTTCGAGCCCTGGTCCAGGAAGACCCCACATGCCGCAGAGCAACTAAGCCCGCACACCACAGCTACTGAGCCTGCACTCTAGAGCCCACAAGCCACAACTACTGAGCCCGTGTGCCACAACTACTGAAGCCAGTGTGCCTAGAGCCCATGCTCCGCAACAAGAGAAGGCACTGCAATCAGAAGCCCAGGCACCTCAACGAAGAGTAGCCCCTGCTCTCCACAACTAAAGAAACCTCGTGCACAGCAATGAAGACCCAACACAGCCAAAAATTAATTAATTAATTTTAAAAAGAAAAATAAAAAGGCATGAAATGATGCTCATCATTAGTCATTAGGAAATGCAAATCAAAACCACAATGTTATACCACTTCAGACCCACTAGGATGGCTATCTATAATTAAAAAGATTAGCAATAATCAGTATTGATGAGGATGTGGAGAAATTGGAGCCTTCATACATTGCTGGTGGGAATGTAAAATGGTGCAGCCTCTTTAGAAAAAATTTTGCAGGTCCTCAAAGGACCAAACATGGAGTTACTATAAAAGCCAGCAATTTCACTCTTAGGTATATAAGCATGATTATTGAAAACATAGATGCATGCAAAACTTGTACATGAATGTTCATAGCAGCATTATACATAGTGGTCAAAATCAAGGAAATAAAATTGAATGCAGTTTGTAAAATTTTCCTCTGTCACAAGCCCTAGGTATTACATATATATGAAGCTATTCTATAGCCTTGTATAGAATTTAAGTTAGTATCAATAAATGAAGGATGGAGAAAGCAGAAGGTAAGAGGTAGAATGGAAGAAGGCAGAACAGAAGATGAATGATCACTAGCTAGGGAAGGTAAGTACAGAAATAGAGAAGAAAAAAAAAAAGATGCCCAGATATTTCTTCTTCATGGTATTGGTGTCCCACAGTCTTTTTTTCCCTCCCCTAAGAGATATTGCTACATATAAAAGTGGAAACAGAATAATAAGGATGAAATTAACATGCTAAATAGTTCTACAGCTGTTCTTACTCTATTACTGATGTTAACTTATATGAGACACTCTCAGACTTTTTGTTTAAATAAAAAAGTCTGACTGTGGCAGATATGAAGAGTCTCTGTCCAGACCCCCCTTCAAGAAAGAACTTTATGGGAACAAATGTATATGTATAACTGATTCACTTTGTTATAAAGCAGAAACTAATACACCATTGTGAAACAATTATACTCCAATAAAGTTGTAAAAAAAAAAAAAAAAAAAAAGAAAGGATTTTACGCCTAGCAGTGGGGAGTATAGCCAGCAGGCAGCCTCTAGCTCCAAGCTTTTTCCAGAGAGCTGCTTTGCCAGAAGCCTCCCTCTTCTTGGGGCAGCCTGCATCTGGTGACTGAGTGAGGTAGGGATATAAAGTCTTCACCATTTGGGGTCCTAGTCTCCCAGAGTTCCAAACCAGGGCGGATGAAGTTTTTGGACCTGTACAGTAGTTCTGCTTCTCTCTCTGCCCAGTCCTGTGTAACCTCCCTGCTCTTCACAAGTATTGCTCCTAATAAAACAACTTGCTTCCAAAGCTCTGCCTCACTATTTGCTTCTAGAGAACCTAACCTGTGTTGTGATACAGTCATTTTGTTTTACCTTCGTGCATGAGAGAAAAAACAGAAGCCCCCAAATCCTCTGTTCAACAAAGAAAATTCACAAGTATTTATGTCTTCTGGAAACCAAGGATGTCAATTTAAGTATTTATTACTAGGCAACACATTATTAATAAGACAACCCGTTTATAAACTTTTAAGGATTAAGGATTGCTTTCACAGGCCATAGCAACAATCTCGAGCCCAGATGTTTAACAGGAGTTGGCAGCTAAAGGAGTCAGAAAACTACTGCCCAGTCCAGCTTCCTGTTTTTGTAGATAAAGTTTTATTGGAACATAGCCACACCCATTCATTTGGCTGCTTTTCATTAGCAGAATTGAGGAGTAGCAATAATGACCACATGGCCTGGAAACCTCAAATATTTACTATCTGGACCTTTAAGAAACAAGATTCTTTTGATGGAAATAACTTCTGCAAGGGTGGTTTTATGATGCAAAATACTATCTGCTTTTCTCTTCAGCTGCAGAAAGAAGGAGCAGTTACAAGTGCCTCCAGTTTTTAAAGGCCACACCTGGGATTCCATTAACTGGCACTGAGAAAAAAGCAATCTCAAGAAACCCAAAACAATATGGAAAGAATGAGGCAAAATAGGATTATTAACGAATGAAATAAGGAGTGTATATTATTTTGAATCTACACTGATCAGAAGTTAAAAATATGAAAGGGGTTTTAGGTGTCTCAGGGACAAGTATGAGAAGATTGGGTTTGGGAATAGAATGACAAAAAGGAAATGGATGGACTGTGACTTGTTCTGTCATAAATTTTATCAAAAATCAAAATGAGGAACCTCCCTGGTGGTGCAGTGGTTAGGAATCCGCCTGCCAATGCAGGGGACATGGGTTCGAGCCCTGGTCCGGGAAGATCCCACATGCAGCGGAGCAAGTAAGCCTGTGTGCCACAACTACTGAGCCTGCGCTCTAGAGCCCTTGTGCTACAACTACTGAAGCCCGTGCGCCTAGAGCCCGTGCTCCGCAACAAGAGAAGCCACCGCAATGAGAAGCACGCGCACCACAACGAGGAGTAGACCCCACTCGCCGCAACTAGAGAAAGCCTGCGTGCAACAACAAAGACCCAATGCAGCCAAAAATAAATAAATAAAATAAATTTATATATTAAAAAAAAGACTCCGCACTCCCAATGCAGGGGGTCCAGGTTCGATCCCTGGTCAGGGAACTAGATCCCACATTCATGCCACAACTAAGAGTTCACATGCCACAACTAAGGAGCTGGCGAGCTGCAACTAAGGAGCCAGCAAGCCGCAACTAAGGAGGCTGCCTGCCGCAACAAAGACCCAATGCAACCAAATAAATAAATAAACAAACAAAATGAGCAGGGAGGGGCAATATAGGGGTACGAGGTTAAGAGGTGCAAACTGTTAGGTATAAAATAAGCTATAAGGATATATTGTACAACATGGGGAATATAGCCAATATTTTACTGTATAATAACTACAAATGGAGTATAACCTTTAAAAATTATGAATCACAATATTGTACACCTGTAACATATAATATTGTACAGCAACTATACTTCAATAAAAGCAAACAAACAAGCAAAAAAATCAAAATGAAATGTGAACAGCATAAACAAAAGATACAGTTAAGTGAGCAAGACCTTCTGGTGACTTCTTTCAGATCCTCTTTGGGATGCATCAAGGTGAAGACACATGGTGAGGAATTCTCTGGGTCCAATGATGCCCACATAAAGGAACCCTAAGGAGAGTTCTGTGCTCCCAGCCAGGAGAGCCACATCAGTACCTGGAAACAGTTTACAGTTCACCCAGACTCCATGTATGGGCTCCCCAGGTTCTGAGATTCTTGCTACCCCACACTTACCAAGTCCTTCCCTGTTCTGCTCCTTTAACATAGGACCTATGAATTTTCAATGTATAGCCCATTTACGGTCTTTATCATGGCCACGAATAATTGGAAAAGAAACTCAGGGCATGCAGCATGTTCTGAAATCTCTTTCCCAACCTCTGTTTCTTTCACTTAACTACTCTTCCTTTCAGGTCTCCCAGGCTCCCTTCTTACCCTAGGACCTAAGTCATTCTGCATTCTCTCAATTGCTGTTTGTAGAAACGGGCAAAAAAAAAAAAAAAAAAAAAAGCATCATTCATTTATTAATTTTCTTCAAGTAATACTTATTGCAGGCAAGGTACAGCTTGACACTTGACACAAGGCCTTCGAAATATTTTAAAATCATACACATAGCTCTTCCTACCAGCTTTCCTGTGCCTTCCAGTAACAGCAGAGTTTTCATTCTGGGCAAAACAGATTACCAAATACCAGTCTTAAGGGCATGTGTTTTCCGTGAAAAAGGGTTAGATAATGTGTGTAGTCATCGATTTGACATGTGATCTGTGCCTCTCAGTCACATGTCACATTTCTCTGGCATTGTTCCCTTTTGCTTTTCATGAAAAGTGCTTATCTATCATTTATAATGATCTCACTTTTTAATGTTATACCTTCTTTTTCCAAAACCTATTTATATACCACTAAATCAAGCTGTGATAAGATACCACTTTTTATTCGATTCTGATTCTACATAATAATTTCTTATTTGAAACAACAGTTATTTTATCAAGAAGAAGCAGCTGCAAACACAGCAATTCCTCTGAATTACCATTAATAGAATGTCCCCTGCTGTCAAGCCAGATGTTTAGCTCTAAATATTGAGCTTTCTGGAGCTGAGACTGGCGGCTCTCCTCTGAGATAAGGGTGCGGCCCCTCTGCCAGGCTTGCTAACACCGGAGACAGAGTACCCTTCCCCTCACTCCTTGCCTGTTGACCCTATTCTCCCTGGACCTCCCACTCTCACTTCCTCAGGAAGTTATCATAAGCCAGTTGTATCATCTGAGTTCAACTGTTCACATTTGTCATTCCAGAGAATTCGAGTGTTATAAAAAGTCATAGAGACACAAATGAACCTATCTACAAAACAGAAACACTCACAGACGTAGAAGACAGACTTGTGGTTGCCAAGCGGGAGAGGGGCTGGGGCAGGCAAGGATTGGGAGTTTGGGATTAGCAGATGCAAACTGTTATATATTGGATGGATAAATAACAAGGTCCTACTGTATAGCACAGGGAACTATATTCAGTATCCTGTGATAAACCATAATGGAAAAGAATATGAAAAAGAATGTGTACATATGTATAACTGAATCACTTTGCTGTACAGCAGAAACTAACACAGCATTGTAAATCAACTATACATCAATAAAAAAAAATTTTTTTAAGTCAGAGAGGATTAAACTTATTAATGCACGAGTGTCCACAGCTTCTTTCCCTCTCTCCAGAAGCTAATTAAAATTCTGGAGCTGTTCATTTTCTAGGCATTTTTCCACTTACCTTTCTTCTGGGCCTGTTAGAGAGATTGGGGAGGGGAAGAACACCTACAGCAGCTGACACGCGGTCTTGGTGGAGGGTCTTGATTGGGAGCTGACAGTGGGGGGATAGGGTTTGCAGGGGCAGCTGCTCGAGAATGGCAGAGGCGTACACAGAGGATTTTTCAGCACATCGCCTGTGCCTGCTCAAAACTGTGAGAATTATGATTATACGATAGAAGGTAAATGTCTTGAACTGGAGGAGGATAAAGAGATGGATAGGAATCTGAGGATACTAATGTTTTCATCTTTTAAAGCAGAGAGTCCTTGATGATCCATCCAATTGAAATGTGTTTTTTTTTTAAGCACAGTGACTCTAGCCTTTTAATATTTTAGAATATTTAGAATCCTTTAGAAAATAATGTATCTTGTGGTAGAGAAATATCTATTTGAAGTTCAACAATTCCTTCAATTTCTCTTTTCTTTTATTAAATTCAAGTAAGATTAACTTTAATATGTTTAATATGAATAGTGTGATCCCAAGTTTACAAAAATATTGTTTCTATTTGTGTATGTGTTTAGAAAGATGTATATAATAATATTCTTCTAAAAGTAATAATGGTTATTTCTGGGTGGTAACTTTGGAGTGATTTTTGAACTTTTAACTTTGTGCAATTCTGTTATGTGAATTCCTATAATAAGTATGAAAATAGACTAATTTGTCTTTTAAAATGTGAGAAAAAATGCCAATATGATAATAGTGTTTAGTTCTGGAAGGTGGGAAATACATTCATGTATAACTGGTTAAGAAAATGTATACACTATTTTTTAAAGTTTTGAGCAAAGGTTAGCCAGATGAAGAAATGAAGGAAGGGTATCATAGGAAGAGGGAACAGAATGAAAAAAGGGGGACAAAAGGCCAAAGCTCCAGCATTTCCTCCTCAATAGACTTTCCACCCCATGCTCACCCATTCCCTCATTCTCCACTCTTCCCTCGTACCCCACAAAATCCAGAGGTACTTCTAACCCAGAAGCCATAACAACTAATGGCACCCATTTGTTTACAAATGTGTCTCCAACCAGACTGTAAACCACTTGAAGACAGGGACCTTATCCTATTTGCTTTTGTAACCCTAGGTCCTAGGTCAGCTCCTGGCAAAGAACAGATGGGCATCTAGGTATTTGATGAAAGAGCAAATGAATGAATGGATAGGTGGATGGATATAAGGTCTCCATCCAGGAAAATTTAGCTGTGAAAGTACAAAATAATTCCAATATAAGGCACTTCTTTTAATCTTTGTGTTGAGTAATGATTAACAGCGCAAGTTTCAACAATTTGGGTGGGAAAATATTCTGGGCTAACTCCAGCCAAAAGCTCTGTAATATTCAGTCACGGAAGCTCAAAAGGAATAACAATCTAATGAAGACTCAAATATGACATTAAACATGAACACCCTCTGGCATACTTAACGCAAAGCATGGATTTGTGAATTGCGCACAGCTTTCAATGTGCTTTTTACATTTATTGCTGCTTTTACCTCTTCGTTATATAGAGAACTATCCTCTAAGTTGCACTTATATGTTCTCAGAGCTATTCCGAGTAAAAATGGTTTACTATTAAACATCTGAAGTTTTATTTTCTAAAAGTATTTTTTGCTCACTTAATTAGTTTAAACAAAGGAGCTAATTACTACTTGGTTTGCATTATAATCATGTTAATTATTTTCCTGAAGTTTTCCTCCCAGGGGCATGGCTTTTGCTGGTTTCATTATTCATTTCTCAATACCCTTTGAGATAAATTAACCAATAATTTACATCTGGAAATCCCTATGTTCTCTTTGACAAATGATAGTTCCCTAACTGCAAAACCTCAAAGAAACAACCTCAGAAGGATCTTTATTTGCTGCTATGCTCTCTCTGTTACTCCATGCTTCTCTAAAAGCTCTTGTCACCGTAATGGGTAAGTTTTAGTATGCTGTTCAGTGGAAAAACAGTTATAGCATTTGCATGTTAGCATAGCGGGAAATATAGAACATTTTCACCTCTCTTATCATGTGAAAACTTTCTGGTGCGGGAAGATGAACTTTTAAGGTTGGGTGTTGTAGGCAAGATAAGTCGGCATGTTTAGGTTGTTGCAGTTTATGGGGCAGCTATGAATCTAGGTATGGCCCTGC
The DNA here is from genome assembly GCF_949752795.1 of Hyperoodon ampullatus. Classification (NCBI taxonomy): domain Eukaryota; kingdom Metazoa; phylum Chordata; class Mammalia; order Artiodactyla; family Ziphiidae; genus Hyperoodon; species Hyperoodon ampullatus. Next base: position 113,877,836 of record NC_136917.1, read on the forward strand.
TTCTCACCTTGGCTCTTTATTTGGGAGTATGCAGGCAATGGGAAAATTGGATTCAAATGATATTTGTGTTCACATGAGAATTATTTCACTTGAAGACTTGTTCACTGATCCTGAATTTAGATTTTTTTTTTAGGAGTGACTTTTGGGAAATTTTCTCTAGGGTCAGATCCAGGACAGACGTGGGGTGGAGTGGGGTGGGTACAGCTGGTCAGCTCAAGAGGCAATTCCAAGGGGGGGCTCAGGACTCAGCTATATTGCATGTGCGTACAAATCCTGTGTGAAGATTTTCATCTGGTTGGCCCTTTGGGGAGAGGGGAGGATGGAAAAAGTGTTTTTACTCCAAGCTGCAGAAACTAGTTCTTGGCAACACAGAATGGTTCAACTCTTCCTTCTTCAATAAGGTCTTTTTATTATAGTCTGTCTTCTTTACTTTGATGCACAGCAGCCTTATCCAGTACAATTTTCTGCCATGAGGACTTGCTCCATAATTTTCCAGTCCCAGTGCAAAATGAAAATGTTGGGCCCTTTGTTTTAAAATTATTAAGAATTTCAAGACAGCAACAGCAAAGCATTAAACCAAACATGGGCTCTTGGAAGCTGGGGGCCCTGTGCATGCCCATGAAGCTGGTCCCTTTTATCATGATCGAACCATTGAATATGGTAGCCACGAGACACATATGGCATTTATACACTAATGTAATATGGCTAATGCAATTGTGGAGCCGAATTTTTTAAATTTTAATTAATGGTAGTTTAAATAAACACATGTGGCTCATGGCTACCATATTTGACAGTGCAGTACCTAATAGATTATAAATTATTTGGGGAAAATTACTTAATCTCACTGTTATTCAAGTTTTGTCACCTGTAAAATGGATGTGATAATAATACCTACCTCCCAGGTTTATTTTGAGAATTAAGTAAATTAACTTATCTAGACCTCTTACAAAAGTGTCTGGTATATAAAAATTGTTAGCTTTAACAATATTTATTATTACTAACATAACCCAATATATTTTTTAAAGTACTTCCTGAACTAGAGTAAATCCAGCAAGTCATAGTCATCCTATTACCCTTGGCTAAGACTGGTTTAGCCCTGGGCATAAGCTGAGGTCTGCTGGGGGTTTGGGGAAAGGTTCTGAGAATCTCAGTAACTGTAAATAAATCAAATGATATAGAATTCAATAAAGTAAGAAGTAAAAGCTCCTGGAAAGTAATACCACCTCACCTCTCAAAACACACAGTTAACACTTTACCTTTTAATATGTGTAAGGTGCTAGATAAAATACAGGATGCCCCATTAAATTTGAATTTCAGCAAAACAATGAATAATCTTTTAGTATAAATATGTCACAAATATTGCATGGGATATAAAAAAGTTGTCCATTAATGATCTGAAATTCAATTTTAATCCCATGTCTGTATTTTTATTTACTAAATTTGCCAAACTTAGATATATGGCTTCCTAAACTAATTATATTGTCATTTTTCTGAACTCAGCCAGATTGGGTTAATTTATAATCCATGTAAGATTTGACAGAGAAATTATTGTCTCACTCTCTCTTATGTGTAATGTACCAAGAACAGGGGGTTGGAGTTCAAGGGCAAGGCATTTCACCTCTCTGGGCCTCAGGCAGTTTTGCTTCTAAAATGGATGTTGGACCAGGTTGCCCCAGAGGTTTAAAATGAGTATAGAGTTTAGAGAAGGGGCAATAGAATCAGACATTCTATTAGGTTGGCCAAAAAGTTCATTCAAGTTTTTCTGTTACAACCATGAAATATCCAAACGAACTTTTTGGCCAAGCCAATAGGTTGGAATCATAACAGTCACCAGCTGGGTGAGCTTTAGCAAGGTGCTTAACCCCCAGGTGCTTTGGTTTCTCCACCTGTAAGAAGGGGAATAATTAAAATCCATACCTCTTAGGCTGCTGTGAAAGTTAAATGAGTTAACATATTTAAAGTTCCTAGAACTTTAAGTTTGGTACACAAGAAGTGTTCCATAAATGTTAGCTCTCACTGTTATTCCATCTCTGGCTTTCATTGCCTCTTCAATCTTGAACAAACTTCCCAAGACTCAGAGACTTAGGATGTCAGATCTCGTTAGGGAAAAATGTTACCAAGAGGAACATTGGGTATGAAACACAACTTTTAAATTACATATCTGCTTAGAAATGAATTTAATGAATAGTATTTGAGATTACATTGAAATACGTTTTGAAATTGTAATAGATTCTAAAGTATTGCTACTGAAAATTGAAATAGGTATACTTTATTGGCAAGCAGACTTGCCATTGGTCTCAACATGGGAATTCTCATCAAAACCTGTTTTTCCACCCAGAAAATGGGCACATTTTGTAATGCAAGTTATTATAGAAGAGAAGACAATCTTCAGTGATGGAAGGAACTATGCAAATAAACGTATTTAAGGAATGAACAGTGTTTATATGTCTATTTTTCTAGCTAGAAGAGCTACAATTCATTTATTTAACATTGGAAAAAATCAGATGTCAGGACTCAGAAATTTTTGTGTAATCAGTAGTTTGGAAAGGCTGCAACCTTTTGTTTGGTTTTCAATAATACAAATTCCAATGTTAAAATTTCAGCTTTTATTCTCCTTTTATGGCAGTTGGTTCATTTTCTGTAGAGGTTCAATTTGTTGCCAGAGAGTTATCACTAATTTGAATAATTATATACTGAACTGTAGGGTACAACTGAAATTAGGGTTGATTGAGAGGGTTGGAAACAGAGCAAACTCCTTCCTGCCATAAGAATTACAGATTCCTACGTAGCAAAACACGGCAGCACAAGCAAGCATTTTCAATGAATTTAACTTGTTTTGTAGGAAATAGCAAAAAAAAAAAACCTCTCCAACAGCAGCTCAACTTCACTTATAATTGGAGAGCAGCAAACTAAAACTGCACCAAGATACCATTTCAAAAATCTATCAGAGTGATAAAACTCTAAATCTTTGACAACACATTCCATTGGCAAGGCTATGGGGAAACAAGCCCTCCTGTACATGTTGATGGGAGAATAAACTGGCATATACACACACCTGGAGAAAAATTCAGCAAAATCTATGAAAATTACAAATTAAAAGTGCATATGACCTTTGACCCACCAATTCCACTTCTTGGATTTTATCCTACAAAAATAACTACACTTATATGAAATGATACATACAAAAGTTATTTTTTAAATTGAAATGCATGTACTTTCCTGTGGCACAGTGGTTAAGAATCTGCCTGCCGGGCTTCCCTGGTGGCGCAGTGGTTGGGAGTCCGCCTGCCGATGCAGGGGATACGGGTTCGTGCCCCGGCCCGGGAAGATCCCACATGCCGCGGAGCGGCTGGGCCCGTGAGCCATGGCCGCTGAGCCTGCACGTCCGGAGCCTGTGCTCCGCTACGGGAGAGGCCACAACAGTGAGAGACCCGCATACCGCAAAAAAAAAAAAAAAAAAAAGAATCTGCCTGCCAATGCAGGGCACATGGGTTTGATTCCTGGTCCGTGAAGATCCCACATGCCGCGGAGCAACTAAACCAATGTGCCACAACTACTGAGCCCATGCACCACAACTACTGAAGCCTGTGCTCCTAGAGCCTGTGCTCCCCAACAAGAGAAACCACCGCAATGAGAAGGCTGCGCACCACAATAAAGAGTAGCCCCCGCTCACCGCAACTAGAGAAAGCCCGCGCACAGCAACGAAGACCCAACTCAGCCAAAAGAAAAGGAATACAATTCACATGTCCTAAAATTCACTATTTTAAAATGTATAATTCAGTGATTTGTAGTATATTCAAAAGTTTATACAATCAACACCACTGTCTAATTCCAGAACACTGTCAACACTCTTAAAATATCCCTGTACCCATTAGCAGTCACTTCCCATTCCCCCAACCCGTAACCAGTTGCTGCGCGGGCTTCCTCTAGTTGCAGTGAGCCGGGGCTACTCTTCCTTGCGGTGTGCGGGCTTCTTATTGCGGTGGCTTCTCTTGTTGTGGAGCACAGGCTCTAGGCGAGCGGGCTTCAGTAGTCGTGGTATGTGGGCTCTAGAGCGCAGACTCAGTAGTTGTGGCGCACGGGCATAGTTGCTCCATGGCATGTGAGATTTTCCTGGACCAGGGATCAAACCCGTGTCCCCTGCACTGGCAGGCGGATTCTTAACCACTGCACCACCAGGGAAGTCCCTACTAACTTACTTTCTGTCTTTATGGATATGTGGCCTTTTATGTCTGGCTTCTTTTACTTAGCATAATGTTTCCAAGATTCATCCACGTTGTATTTTTTTTTTTTTTTTTTTTTGGTGGTATATGGGCCTCTCATTGTTGTGGCCTCTCCCGTTGCGGAGCACAGACTCCGGACGCGCAGGCCCAGCAGCCATGGCTCACGGGCCCAGCCGCTCCGCGGCATGTGGGATCTTCCCAGACCGGGGCACGAACCCGTGTCCCCTGCATCGGCAGGCGGACTCTCAACCACTGCGCCACCAGGGAAGCCCCACGTTGTATTATTTTTATGGCTAAATAATATCCCATTGTATGGATATTCCACATTTTCTTTATCCATTCTTCAGTTATGACATTTGGGTTGTTTCCACTTTTTGACTATTATGAATAATGTTGATGTGAACATTTGTGTAAAAAGTTTTCGTGTGAATGTATTCTACTGGGTATATGCCTAGGAGTGACATTGCTAGATCATATGTCAAACTCTACGTTTAACTAAATGTTACTTCTTGCAGCATTATTTGTAACAGCAAAAACAGTTGGAGCAACCAATGTATTCATCAACAGAGGACGGGTTAAATAAACCAGGTCACACCCACGCAGTGGAATGCTGTTCAGCTTTAAAAACAAGAGAACAATCTCTATGCGCTATGAAGGGAAGATTTTTAAGATGTGTTAACTTGATGAAAACAAGGTGCAGAAGAATTTGTGCTCTAGCTTAGCTTTGGTATAAGACAAGGAACCTTGAAAGGATGCACAAAAACCTGAGAGAATTAAGGGACAAAGGGCAAGGAGTGACTGCATTACTTCTAATCTATATCTTTTAACATTGTTTTGAGTTTTAAACCAGGAGAATGTATTATCCACTCAAATAAACTTAAAAAAATTTTTTTGTAGAACATGCAGTGATGAGAGTCACCATTAGGGGTGTCTCCAAGTGACCGATTTGGAAGTACCCTACATTAATAGAGCACTATTTTAAGGAAGCAACTAAGTAATATTTTACAGTTATAAATATAGTTCATGCATTATCCAGTTCAACAATATTTAACCAAAGGCTAAGTCCATAAGAAAAAAAATGTGGCACGAAAGAGTTAATAGCAGTTTCTAATAAAGTTTTGGAATATGAGGCATCAACATTAGAATGTCTGGGAGTACTTGCTGAGAACAAAGACCGTTTAGACCAACTGAGTCAGACTCTCTAGATCTTGGGCCTAGGATTCTGCAATCCTAGCTTATTGCACTGCACGCAAAAATTTAAGAACCTTTGACCTAATAAAGTACACAGAAAGATTTTTTTAAAGTAGTACCTACTATACTTCATATTAGTTATATTATAGTCTGAGTTTTCTCCATGAAAGAATTCCACAGGCTTGTCATCCTGTTAAAAACATGTGATTTTAGCCTGACATTGAGGGGAACTACATGGGGTCAACTTCAGAACTCCTAGCCCCATGGAAACAAGGCTGGGTCAACCAGATTGATCATTGTTTTGCTGGCATCAAACTCAGTGTCTGTGCTGTAAGTGGCATCTAAGAAACATTTTACTAATTTTCCCCGTGTCACTCAGTCCTGATGGCTAATTTAGTTTTAGACTAGTGCAAGGGCACTGGGTGAAGTTTGAAAAGGCGCTGAGAGCAAGAAGGGAAGGAAACACCTCACAAAGCATTATCTACAGCAGTATTAAGTGTCTCATGTAGAAGATCCCAACACTGTCGTTTGGCAATGCCAATTACATTCTCTTGAATTTAATCATAAAATAACATTAATATACATAAAACTAGGTAGAACCACAGAATGTAAAACCAACTAGGTTGAAGTTTCCATCTTACAAATGAGATCAAGTGACTTGCCCTGGTTTACAAATGTTGAATTAGTGGAGCTGGAATCACTGAAGATTTTCACTGCTTGGCAATGCCCATTGCAGAAATTCAAACAAGAATCATGAAATAAAGCATGGCTAAATCCAACTCTCTCATCTTATTGGTGAGGAGACGAAGGCCCAGGAAAGTGACGTGGCCACATTAGGACTTGAAACAGTCCTCTGACTTTAGTCCCTGTGGTCTCTTGACAATATCAAGCCAATTTATTCACCAAAGTGTGCATTTTCCAACATACCACTCTTATACTTTAGACTTGTTTGGTTCACACCCAGTTTGGATTACTAGGGCCAATTTTCATAATGTCTTACCTAATGTAACACTTTTTAGTACCATTAAACTGGATAGTAGAAACTATCTGGTATATATATATATATATATATATATATATATATATATATATACATACATAAAACAATAACATATTTCCGAAGTATTTTACAATTGGCTCTTTTTAAATGTCTAGAAGAGGCCTCCTCTTAATCTGCCCCTCAAGCTGTGTAAAGAGGCACATGGAGGGCTTCCCTGGTGGCGCAGTGGTTGAGAGTCCTCCTGCTGATGCAGGGGACGTGGGTTCGAGCCCTGGTCCAGAAAGATCCCACATGCAGTGGAGCAGCTAAGCCTGTGCGCTGCAACTACTGAGCCCGTGAGCCACAACTACTGAAGCCCACACACCTAGAGACCGTGCTCCGCAACAAGAGAAGCCACCGCAATGAGAAGCTTGTGCACCGCAAGGAAGAGTAGCCCCCACTCGCTGCAACTAGAGAAAGCCCGCACATAGCGACGAAGACCCAACGCAGCCAAAAAAAAAGATTTTTTTCAGCCCCTAAAGAGTTCGCAAGATGTTGTATTGGAGAAAGAAAAATATATCACTGATAAAACCTGATGAGATTATAAGGTCATTTTTTTTCAGTTTCATTAATATACAAGTAATATAATGTTCAGTAACATTATCTTCAAGTATGAAATAAAATAGAATTTTATTGCAGTATTTAATTTTTCTGCAACACCTTTGATACGTAGTCTATGGAATTTAACAGGTGTTAAATCAAACCCCATTCCCTCTCAATTCATCTGCCCAAATAAAGTAGAAATAGACATATTCCTCATGGGTTTAAGAGTGAGATTTCTAAGACTTGGTCTTTTGAGAAACCGTAAAAGAAATCTTGAGGGATCACAACATCCTAGATTAAAATAAATGTGGAAAAGGTGGGATTTCCAATTTATTTATTTTTTTGATGGAATTGAAGGCAAATAGCAGAGTTGCCAGTAATGTGAATTCAACTTTTTCTATTAGGAAGTTTGAAAGAGAGGGGAAACTGAGATGTGTGAGAAATTAAGATTGTAATGAGTTTTCACACTCATCTCAATTCGATGAGTTTACTAGTCAAACGACTTGCCTTTTCCGTGGTATTTTCACCTCTACCACTCTCCTTTATAGATTTGCTTCATATGAATTCATTTCTGAAAATGAAAGAGGGCAGAATAAAAAGTGAATGTTAAAGCAATGACAAAATTTTTTGTATTTTCATTGGATTTAACTTATCGTAAGCCAGATTTAATTTTCTCTCCTGAGATTGTGATGACTATTGTTGTTATTTTTATTAAAGTAAGAATTACTCTTAGATTCCCCAAACTAGAGTAGACTCAAACATTATATGGTCTAACTGTCCTTCCAATGCTTAAAATCATCTTCATATGATTACTGGCCCCTGTCTCCCCAGCCCCTCTATCCCTAGCCCATGACCACATACTTCATGTGTCAGGGTATTCACTCTTTGTCCTGCTATAATGACCAGAAAACTGTATCTATCAGATCTCTTCCACTCACTAGTCCTGATCCTCTACTGTAGCCATGCAGAGAAAGCTTAATCCTTTCTCTACCTGGAAGCCTTTTAAAATATTTGAAGATATACAGTTATTACATCACCCAATGACTCATCTCCTGCAGACTAAACATATCTAGTTCCTTTAACTGTTCCCTGAGCTCTGCTTTTGAGCCCTTCATTTTGAAGTGGTTCTTCTAAGGGAACTCTTGTTTGTCTACATACACAGACTTGTTACAGACTTCCGCTCATATTTATAGGGCCTCTTACCACACGTAAAATGTGTCCCAGTCTAAGAGATTTGAGGGAGACCTTGAGATGGGCCAGGTGGATTCCCCTTCAAGGAACGACTTGTTGCCCCAAGCTGCTGGCAGTGCAATCAGCAAATAGCCTTGAGCAATCAGCCCTTTGAGGGATTGCCTCAGCTGCAGTGAGCTACCATGCCCAAGGTCATACCCTTCCCAGGGAAGCCTACATCCAATGACTGATGAAGGAGGGAGTAGACATACTACCATTTTAGTCCAATGCAGGACACCTTTTGTTTTTCTCAGTTAAAAAAATTTTTTTTAAATTTTTTCTTGAAATATAGTTGATTTACAATTTGTGTTAGGTGTACAGCAAAGTGATTCAGTTATGTAAATGTACACACACACATATATATATGTATATTCTTTTTCAGATTTTCCATTATAGATTATCACAAGATATTGAATATAGTTCCCTGTGCTATACAGTAGGACCTTGTGTTTCTATTTTATATATAGTAGTTTGTATCTGATAATCCCAAACTCCTAATTTATCCCTCCCCCACTTTCCCCTTTGGAAACCATAAGTTTGTTTGCTATGTCTGAGCGTCTGTTTCTGTTTTGTAAATAAGTTCATTTGTATCATATTTTAGATTCCACACATAGGTGATGTCATATGCTGTCATTCTCTGACTTAGTATGATAATCTCTAGGTCCACCCATGTTTCTGCAAATGACATTATTTTATTCTTTTTTATGGCTGTATATATATATATACCACATCTTCTTTATCCATTCATCTGGCAGGACAACTTTACAGGTTGTTTTTGCTCCAAAACCCTTGGTGGTGTTGGCTGAGACTGTCATTAGTTCTGCAATGTAGCCTGACTTCTCCCCCTGCCAAATCATGTTTCCTTTCCCTCCCTTCCATAGAGGATGGATCACAAAGGCACTTCCTAATAAACGTCTGCATGTGAAAGTCCATTTTGGAGTGTGCTTGCCAAAAAATTCAACCTGCAACAGGACCCCTAAGCGCTTCTCCTTCACTTAGAATAAAGCATCAAATCTCAACTCAGGTCTCGATACCATACATCAATTCTATTATTTATCCTTCTTTGGGATATTTATTTATTTGTAAGCCCACTTTTAATTATGCCCTCTTTTTCTTCTTCTCTGAAAGGGCTGCCTCTGCTAATCTGCTAACATATGGGACAGTCACAATGTGAGGTCTTCCCAGCATAAGTATGATCTTTCTAGCATGGGTCTTTGTATGGGATCTCTTCCATTTGTCCCCCTAGAGCCATTTTCCACCCTCACTCTCCCCTCTGCCTGAGGAAGATCATCTGTATGGGCTGTATCATTGGAGTCATGTGCCCTCTGGCTTCCTGGTGGGTTTGACCAATGAGGAACCCCAGCAGGAGAAGGGAGGAATAGAGGAAAGTGAGATCCGTCACAGTATTTATACCCCTGCCTCCCTCTCTAGGAATTTGCCTTGGGCTGACTATCTGCTTGACTGGTTGTCACTGTTTGTCTCGAGTTCACATGCATTTCTCTTTTTCTAGGCTCCAGTTATCTCTCCCTCCTCTTGTCCCAAGAGGTAATATAGACTCTGTTGCCGCTAGACCTGGGTTTCCCACACTGTATTTATGGTTCCCCTCACCCCTAGCCTCTTTCTGTGAATAAATCCTCTTTGAATTATTTTATCTTAATTTGAGAGTACAACAGGAAAGATCCTGTTGGGACCCTGACTAATACAATCTTTTTGGACTTCTTAGATCTTTACATGGAACTCTCTCAATAGGTTTCACTCTTTCTCCTCCTGACTGGCTATGCTGACCTCTGCTTTACACAGCCTCCTCACTAATCCTCTCATTCTAACACCACTTGCCTCTCCCTCAGGAAAGCTCTATCCATTTCCAGAGGAGAAGGTTTTACTGCTTTGTTCCTTCTGTAGACTTACAAATCACATGAGGGCTTTCAGGATGAACAGAGATCGAGAACCCCTACCAGGTGCTATGGAGAGTTTCTGAATCCAAACAAAGCAAGAAGATAGTCAGAGAAACCTTCTTGAAATCGGTGCTATCTAAGCTGATTTTGGGTAGATGAGTAGGCAATAGACAGAACTCAGGCAGAGCGTAGAGAGAAGGACATTCCAGAGGGAGGAAAGAGCATTCTCAAAAGCCTACATAAAAGAAGAATTCAATGTGAGAGCCTGGAGCACAGATTGACTGTCTTTGTAGGATGGGGTAGGGAGGAATATTACAGGAGATGAGGTCACTGTAATCATAATTTCAGCCAACTCTAGTCCCTTCAAGATCAGTAGCTGAAGCTTGTACTACTTAGGTGAGAATA